>NC_086200.1:11257466-12514932 GCF_035770615.1 Melospiza melodia melodia | reverse complement strand
TCTGCCCTGGTGGCCTGAGGCATCATGGGCCCATCGAGCTAGGAATAACTCTCCCTTATGTTCCCAATCTAGGTCTATTTTGGACACCCCTATCTTTGCAGCTTGGTCTACCTGCTCATTGTTTTGGTGCTCCTCATCGGCCCTACTCTTGGGTACATGGGCATCTACATGGCGGACTTTCACAGGTAGCCTCCCTACCCTGGTAGCGATGTCTTTCCACTCATCAGCAGCCCAAATTGGTTTTCCTCTATGTTGCCAGTTGGCCTTTTTCCACCTTTCCAGCCATCCCCACAGATCATTGGCTACCATCCATGAATCAGTGTAGAGGTAGAGCTTTGGCCACTTCTCTCTCTCAGCAATGTCCAGGGCCAGTTAAACAGCTTTGAGTTCAGCAAGTTGGCTTGATCCACCTTCTCCTTCGGTAGCTTGGGCAACCTGTCATGCGGGGCTCCACACGGCTGCTTTCCATTTCCAGTTCATCCCTACGATGCGACAGGAACCGTCAGTGAAAAGAGTGTAGCCTGTTTCCTCTGGTGGCAGTTGGTTATATGGAGGAGCTTCTTCTGCCATGTTTCACTGGTTCTTGTTCTCCATCTGTGACACCAAAATGTTCACCTTCAGGCCAATTTGTAATTACCTCAAAAATACTAGCGCAAATCAGTTTACCTATATGGGCACACTGTGATAACAGCAATCCATTTGCTCCATGTAGCACTGGTGAGTGGAAGGAACCTTGCCTTTGAGCATCCACCCCAGCACTGGTAGTTGGGGTGCCAGGAGGAGTTGTGCTTCAGTCCCTATTACCTCCGAGGCAGCCTGGACTCCTTCATAGGCAGCCAAGATTTCTTTCTCTGTTGGAGTGTAGTTGGCTTCAGATCCTCTGTAGCTACGACTCCAAAATCCCAGTGGTCGACCCCGAGTCTCCCCAGGCACCTTCTGCCAAAGGACAAGCCATGGTTCCCGGCTGCAGAGTAGAGCACGTTCTTTACCTCTGGTCCTGTCCTGACTGTGCCAAGGGCTACTGCATGAGCGATCTCCTGCTTGATCTGGACAAAGGCTTGTTGCTGCTCAGGGCCCCAGTGGAAATCGTTCTTCTTGTGGGTGACCAGGTATAGAGGGCTCACGATCTGGATGTGCATTCTCCAAAAGCCTATGGCACCTTGGAAAGCTTGTGTTTCCTTCTTGCTGGTTGATGGAGATGTTGTTGGGATCTTACTGATGACCTCAGTGGGAATCTGACACAATCCATCCTGCCACTTTACTCCCAGGAACTGGATCTCTTGGGAAGGTCCTTTGATTTTGCTCTTCTTCATGGTGAAGTCGGCTTCCAGCAGAATCTGGATGATCCTCTCTCCTTTCACAAACACTTCCATTGCCATGTTCCCCCACACAATGATGTCCTCAATGCACTGCAGGTGTCCTGGAGCCTCACCCTTTTTCAGTGCAGCCTGGGTCAGTCCATGGCAGATGGTGGGGCTGTGCTTCCACCCCTGGGGCAGTCGGTTCCAGGTGTAATGCACGTCCCTCCGGGTGAAAGCAAACTGAGGCCTGCATTCTGCTGCCAAAGGACTGGAGAAAAATGGGTTGGCAATGTCAGTAGTGGCAAAGCACTTTGCTGCCTTGGACTCCAGCTCGTACTGGAGTTCCAGCATGTCCGGCATGGCAGCGCTCAGTGGTGGAGTCACTTCATTCAATGCACGATAGTCCCCTGTCAATCTCCATTCTCTGTCAGACTTGTGCACAGGCCAGATGGGACTGTTGAAGGGTGAGTGGGTCTTGCTGACAACCCCTTGGCTCTCCAGCTCATGGATCATTCTGTGGATGGGATCACAGAATCTCGATTTGTTCAATATTGCTGGCGGTGTAATTGGTGACAATTGGCACTTGTTGCTCTGCCACCCTCAGGAGTTCTACTGCAGATGGGTTTTCTGATAGTCCAGGCAAGATGTTTAATTGATTAATGTCCTCTACCTCTACAGCAGCTATTCTGAAGGCCCACCTGAGTCCCTTTGGGTCTTTGTAAAGCTGTTCCAGAGGAAGTCTATGCCCAGAATCCACAGGGCCTCTGGGCCAGTCACAATAGGATGTTTCTGCCACTTCTTCCCAGTCAGGCTCACCTGGGCTCCCAACAGGGTCAATTGCTGTGATCCCCCCTCACCCCAGCAACAGAAACAGGTTCTGCCCCCACATGTCCTGGTGGCATCAGGGTACACTGCACACCAGTATCAATTGTATTAGTGGGGTATCCCCATAAAGGAAGGAATGATGAATCTGACCTCATGTTCTCAGAAGGCTAATTTATTATTTTAAGATACTATATAATATTAAAGAACACTAAACTAAACCATACTAAAGAATACAGGAAGGATACTTACACAATGCTAAAAAGCTAATTATGAAAACTCGTGACTCTCTTCAGAGTCCTGACACAGCTTGGCCCTAATTGGCCAATGAGTGAAAACACACCAGAAACCAATGAAACAATCACCTGTTGATAAAAAAATCTCCAAACACATTCCAAAGGAACAAAACACAGGAGAAGAAAATGAGATAATTATTGTTTTCCTTTTTCTCTGAGGCTTCTCCGCTTCCCAGGAGAAAAATCCTGGGCGACAGAATTTTTCAGAAAATGTGAATGCCACAAGTATCAAATAAGGTATCATATTTTTGTGGCTCTGATGTGCCAGGCCATTGGGTCCACACAATCCAGAAGATCTGTTTTTGCTGTGCCTCTTCCTGGCTAGAGTCAGTGTCCCCCTAGCCCTGGTTATCATTTCTTTCCTGGGCATACATACTAGAGGTTCCTTCAAGGGGATCTGACAGATTATACCTGGCAGCTCGGTCACAGGAGGCTGAGGCTACCTTCACTTTAGTGGAACTCTCTTGGTTGGTGTTTCCCTCCTTGAGTTGACGCACCCGTGCTGCCAGGACAGAAGTGGGTTTCCCATCCCACATTCCCATGTCTTCCCCATGGTCATGAAGGAAGAACCACAGGTCAGCCCGTGCGGTGTACCCTCTCTCTCTAGCTGGGGAATGTTGGGCTGTGACTGTGGCCTGTGATTTGCACTGGTGCCATATGGGAACTGTTCCTCCTCATCTCCTCCCTCATCTCCCTCTGTGGTCCTTAATAACAGCAGAGACATAATCCTGCATGAGGTCATTGATCACACTCTCACAGTTTCTAAGCTTGTTGGTGACAGAACCCACTGTCTTTTGGTTATTATGGGCATTAATTATTGCAATAAAGGTGGGGTATTGGGATGGCCCCAGGTTTGCCAGGCTCCACAACATTTGCCCTGGGCACCTGACCTTGCTGGGGTCATTATCATGCTATCCATCCCTCTCAAAGAGTACCTCCAATAATTCGGCCACTTCTCTCAGCTGTTAGATCCTTTCCTCAAGGGTCTTCCAGCACATTCTATGGTGGCGCTCCTGCATTCTTTCTCTGTGGACAAACCTCTCTCTGACACTCATTAAAAGCCACTCCCAGAGAGAAAGGGACCCTGGCTCCCTTACAAAAATCTGATTGATACCTGAGTCCTGGGTCAAGGGTCCCAAATTCCTTGCCTCACCACCATCCAGCTGGACACCTGTACCCATAACTTCCCAGACCCGAAGTAGCCAGGTTGTACAAGCCTCACATCCCTGTCGTACAATGTCTTTGTGCAGATTACAGAGACTTTCGTACATCAGGGACTCGGTGATGATTGCAACCTCTGGCTCCCCGGTGGCTTGTGAGGGCCCTCCCCTATCTGGGTGCTCTGCTTTCATCTTAGATCTCCATGTTTCTAGAGGGGCAACTGCTGCTGGCTGTGACTGCCTTTGCAATTCAGCTGGAACCTGGAAAGTTGTAACATCTGTGGGTTCCACTGCTGCACTATTAGACTTTCCCTCTTCAAGGCAGGGAGAGGTTTCCTCACCAGCTGGGGAAGTGTATTGCTTCAGCATCTGGCCCATCTCATGTATCTCCTTCACCAGCCCCCCCACCCATTCTGGGTAGTTCACATCTGGGGTGGGGTGTGGGGCAGGGTCAGGCGTCAGGGTGGTTATCCAGGTTAGTCACCCCTTCTCTCCAAATGCTAAATAGAACAGGCTTGTCAGCAACACTAGCCACTGTATGATATCATTAATATTCAGAGTGGAACTGAACCCTTCAAAATCTGGTGGTGTGGACACAAAGAAATGGCTAAAGGGTTGGGAGAAGATTTCGCCCAGTGTCATTTCCTTACAGCAGTTGCCATTATTAAAGTAACCCCAAAACCATACTGTTAGTGTGTGATAGCTGTGAATCCATGTGCCTGCTTTCCAGAGGAAGTTAAAAATCCATGAATTCCTCACCTTATTCACCCATAAAACAAACCGCATAACAGACACAGTAGCCTTGGTTATAGGATCCATGTTTAGATAAGGGCCTACAAATGGGAGAAATACAGCCACAATCACGTGCCACCCAAACCAGGGCAAGCTGGACCACATGGTGTCGCTTAATGAGGTTTCTATAGCGGCACACACACAAATTATTAGATTATTCAAGAACTGTTATTCCCTTTTTGTTTCTGTGCCCTCTAGCTGCACGTTGGGCGCCAAAATCTGTCTAGGTTTGGAAAGACTGGAGTCTGCTAAGGAAGGCAGGAACCTTCCCTGAAATGGAGAATGTAACCCTCCGCACCCCTCGGAATTGCTATAAATTTTAAATAAGGGGCTCTCAGGCAAAAATATGGGAGCAGGAAATAACAGTTCTTTAATAGGGAAAAGAAAAAAAAGAATAAAATAAACAATGCAGTGCACCAGAACAACACTGAGAGTCCAGAACCCAACCTGACACCCTGTGGGTCAGGGTGTTGGTGGCAGCCCAAATTGGAAATGTGGCTGCAGTCCTCCTGAATTATCAGGTGTGGTTCTGTTGGAGCAAGGGGGATCTGTAGAGAAGGATGTATTCTTCCTCTGAAGATTCAGTGGAAGAAGAGATAGCTGCTGTTCCTCTGGGAATCCCATGGAGAAAGCTGTGCTGGTGTCTCAAAATTTCTGGATTATATCTGGGTAGCAATGCTTGGCTCCTCCCACTGGGCAGAGCATCTCACAAGGGGATGTTATAATTCTTATCAGTCATGCAGTGACATTCAGTAGTCTGTTATCAGCAGATGTCCCCTCCCAAGGGAGGTGTGAATGTGGTCACTCAAAGAGAGAGATAAAGCAAACTGCCCACTTGACAAAAGATAATCTGCCATAGAGATGGTAATTGAAAACATCTTGCATTGCAATCTTCAACAGAGCTAATTCCCTCCCTCTGGCTGCTACTTTTCTCATAACATTCTGGTTCACTTTTTGACAAATTAAACACTCTTTTGTAATTGATTTTGCTAGGTCATTTACACTTATCCTTAGACTATTTCTTAGGAAATGATCACATAGTCTTTGGACTCTCCAGTGGGTCAATTATGTAATACTGTTAGCACTGTCTGAACAAGTGCTTTGTTTAAAAACACCCATCTATCCGAGATTAACTACTCCCCTGGTTGCCTTTGGTGTAATTTTAAATCTTGTATAACTTCCTGTTCTTTTTCACTAAATATGGGTTCCTCTCTTCTTTCTCCCCTGTCAGGTGTGGTCTCTGCTTTAAAAACTTTCACTGGATCCCCTGGTTCTAAAGCTTCTTCCTTTGCTATCTGATCAGCCAGTTGGTTTCCTCTAACTTCAAAATTGTCTCCTTTTTGGGGCTCTTTCATATGGACCACTGCTGTTTCTGTTGGTTCCTGTAATGATTCTAATACGGACGTGACCAGGTTCTCATGGGCTAAGCTTTTTCCTTTTGAGCTTAGATATCCCGGCTCCTCCCGTATTTTCCCAAATGTGTGAACTATCCCAAATGCTTATTGGGAATCTGTATAAATGGTTCTCTGGCCTCCCTCCAGTAAGTCTAATCCTCTTTTCAGGGCATATATTTCACAACTTTGGGCTGACCAGTTTTGGGGTAGTTTCCCTTTTTCATCAATTTGTAAAATTTCTCCATCCATGATGGCATAACCTGAAGCTCTTTTTCCATCTACTACCCTTGAGGAGCCATCTATGAACAAGATTCTTCCAGTTGCTAGAGGCTGATCTTCTAAATCCTCTCTTACTTTTGTTTGAAGGTTAATCAATTCAAGACAATCATGTTCTAAATTTTCTATAGGCTCTCCCATAAGGAATTGTGCTGGATTGAGGGCATTTGATGTGATGAATTCTAAATCATCTGTGTACATCAGTATTATTTAATATTTTAATATTCTTGCATTGGTTAGCCACTGCTGAGCTCTCTGGTTCAGCACTGTTTTAAGATTGTGAGGAGTATGTACTTCAATTTTTCCTTATAAGGTCAATTTTTGGGTCTCCTCTATCAGGATTGTGGTTGCTGCTGCTGCTTGTATACAAACTGGCCAGCCTCTAGCCACTGAATGCAACAACTTGGAGATGTAAGCCACAGGTTTCCTGCAGCTTCCCCACTCTTGAGTTAGTACACTGTAGGCTATACTCTCTTCAGCACTTACAAACAGATCAAAGCACTTCCTGAGGTCTGGTAAGCTTAGGACCGGGGCAGAAGATGACTTGTCTTTTAAGCTCTCCAGTTGTTGATCGTCTTCTGCTTTCCAAATTATGGGGTCTGGACCTACTAACTTACTGTATAAAAATTTTACACTTTGTGTGTATTGATCTAACCATAACTTGCAGTATCCAAACATGCCTAGGAGTTTTCTCACATCTCTTTGTTTTGGAGCTGGAAGAACACTTGTGTCCCAATTAGGAGGAGGTAAAGGGACAGCAGTAGGAGGGGGAGAAGAGCTTGAGTGCATGTTAAGTGGAGCTGGAGAAGGGGTGGAGAGTGAAACAGGTAGAGTATGTACTCGTGGTTGTGCAGTAGCCACTGGAGGAACCAAAGGGGGTGGTGAGGGAGTGGCCACCAGGGGACATACCGGGTCTACCGCAGAGGAAGCCAAAGAGGTAGAAGAAGTAATTAGAGGAGGCTAGAATGGGATGGCAACCGAGGGAAAAGCCGGATCTGCCAATTGAGGTGCCTGAGGAAGAGGATGATAAGGTGGAGGGGAATCAGGAGGCCAGTAGTCCAGGAGGTCCCACCTTTTACTACTCTCTCTAACTCCAGCATCCCCTCTTTCAGTCCCCTCTTTCTTCCTCTGCACCTTACAAATTCACACACCTTCATCCCCAATAGCACTCTTTAGCCAACAAGCCACATACAATAATTGCTCAGGATCAGTATCTCCTCGAGCTGTCAGATAGTGACTCAGTTGTTGACACAGCCACTTGTCTTTTGTCCTATACCACGGCCATCCTCCTTGCACATCTAACTCTGACCAGACTTCTACACAGTAATGAATAATCTTAACCTTATCTAATCCCTCCATGGCCTCGATAGAATCTCATCTCTCTAGCAGTTGACCTAAGGTACTATGAGGAGGGTATATTCCTCAGTCTTTTGCCTCTCTTCTTACTATTACATCCTCCCATTTTTTTGGTCTCAACAGAAAAAAATCACAAAGGTGCCTCTACTCGAAAAAATGCACTAAAAGGTGACTCAAGAAAAATCTTATTTGAGGAGTCTCTGCTTCTTCCACTGAACTTCAGATTTGCCTGATCCCTTTCTTCAGGACTTTAAAAGAAAAGAAATGTCTAATTTCTAGTTTGTGTAATTTCCCTAATGCTAGGACTTGTGTATCAGGACTTCAAAAACTTGAGATCCTGTCTTTCCCTGCCGAGACTCGTTCCTGATCTCCTTTGTAAGGACTTAATTTTCCTGCAGGACTTGTGGGCTTGCCCGAATCCTTCTCGCAACTTGTGATTACTTCCCCCTGTCAGGATTTTTGGGGTGCGTGCCACTCATACACTATTTCCTCCACATGCCCAGAGGGGGGCCCTCTTTACCCCTTAGGAGGCGACTCACTCACGCTGATTCCGCTCGCTTCCCCCCTTTCCTGGCTGGCCCCCTCGCGGGGGTTTGGAACCGCGGTACTAAGGGGTCCACACTCAGGCTGAGGGTCCGAGCTGCCAGCCCTCGTCTCGCTCACACACACTCGCTTGCCCCCTACTCCCGCCACCAGATATTTCTCGCCAGTCCAGCGCTCCTCTGCGTCACTGGTCCCAAGCCGATCTTCTCTGGTCCTGATAGCCAGCTGTCCTGGAGGTCCACTGTGGGCGGCCATCCCAGTCCTGATGTCCTCTTCAGACAAGCACCCAGCTGAAATAAATAGGGCAGGAGATCTTTCTCCTTTTAATCCCTTTATTAAAAATCAGCTCGCATGGGAAGGACTGACAGGTCTCATGCGTATTTTGGGGGTGGCACACAGTAGCAGGAAAAGTGCAGCTGTGTCCACTGGTCTGCAGGCAGAGCTCTGGCTTCTATCCTCACGAGAGCACCAGGAGATTCCCAGTTTTTTGGTTTGCCATTCAAGGTCCTCTTTCCAGCCAACATGTTTTTAGGTTAGGGTGAGGGGTAAAAAGGGTCTTAGCAGGCACTGGATTCTGTTCTTCACGTCTAGACATCACTTTGATCCCTCAATTCCGTGTTGGTTAATTCTTTTTAGGGGTTTTTGCTAAGTTTGGTGAAGGGCTTCCTCATTTGCATGCCAACCCCAATGTCATTTGCATGCCACCTTGGTTGCCCCCATTCTCTTAACTGTTCTGGGTGCCATCCTCCTGGAAGCAGCAGGGTGCCACTCGACAAAAAGGGGGATTCCCAACCATCAACAACAGGTAGTTAACAAAAAACTATTAACAACAGGTGATTACAACAGCAAACAGTTAGAACTCCACCCTGGCAGTAACTGGCCCAACCTGTGAACTCTGCAACCTTTGAAAAAAATGGCCAACTTTTCTACTCATAACAGTACGACATCACAGAGAGTGTTTTGGGACATCACTGAGGGAGTTGTGCCATCACACAGCTTCTGTGACATCATAGAGTAGGGTGTGTGGCCATAGAGGAGATCCTGCCATCATAGAGGATGGCTCAGTGAAATCAGAGACTGGGTTGTGACATCACTGGGTGGCTGTGTAACATGATAGAGCAGGTGGTGACATCACAGAACAGATTCTGACATATTGTGGCTTTCTAACATCACAGAGTCTTTTGTGACATCACAGTGCAACTGCCTGACATTCCAGGCTGACATCCCAGAGTTGGCTCTGTGACATCACAAAGGTGCTCTATGACATGCTAGAGTGGGCTCTGACATCAAAAGAGGCAGTGTGACATTGCAAAAAAGCTGTGTGGGATCACTGGGGGCTCTGTGAAATCACAGGATGCTGTGTGAGATCACAGGGGCTGTGAGACATCACAGGGGCAGTGTGACATCACAGGGCCTGTGTGAGGTCACTGGGGAGGTCACTCTGCCCCAGCCCCCCTCACAGTTTCCCCAGAGCAGTCCAACCCTGCTCGTGCACAGCGTGGTCCCCTGTCCCCCCGGGTCCCCCCGCCCCCAGCCCCGCAGCCTCCCCCAGAGAATGTTCCACGAGATCAACCCCAGAGCCTGACACGGGGACGGGGGACCGGGGCCCTGGGGGTGGCACAGGGGGACAGGGACCCCCCGGCAGCATCCCCGTGTCAGAGCCTGGGCCAGGGCTCCTTCTTCCTGTTATGAACAATGGCTTGAGAGCGCTGAAAAAATCCCCACCAAGGGAGCAGCAAAATCCAGATTTAATATTAAGGGACAGCAACACAAAGTTCCTTGGCAAGAGTCAGTCTGCTCCTGACTGGACACTTCAGGCACACCAAGGAAACAAAGCAACAACAAAACCAAACCAATCCAGGCAATCAAACCAGAAATCATCAGAGAACCATCCCTATGTGTGTTTGACACAAGGGCAGTGAGGGCAAGGATGAAAGGAATATGGCCCAAAAGGTTAACAGAGCTCAAACTTAACAGGACTTAACCTTAACTGATACCTTCAACTTCACAATTTAGCAAAAGAACAGAGCTTAACAGTATTTAACCTTACTTACAACCAACCTATGACTTAGCAATCTAACAGAGGAATAACACTCAACGATATTTAACTTAATTATATTCAACATAAAAACTTAGCAAAAGAAAAACTCTTAGCAGCATTTAGCTTAGCTTAGACTTTGTGTGTTAACCTCACTTACAGGCCTGACTGACTCAGCTATCCAAGGCACTCAAGCCCCTCAGGGAGCAGCATTTCTGCCACATTTCCCCAGCACAGGCACTCCTGTGTGCACACAGACACAAAGAGTCAGTGCAAGGCACCCAGGAGCAACTCTCCTGAGGGCAGGCAATGCTCACTATGGATCCTTTGGCATCTCCCCGGCAGTCAAAGGGTTGAGCCTGGAGGAGGGGGGGTGGATCGACCCAGGCTCTGTCGTTGTTCGGGATCCCCGAGTGCAGGAAACGGGAGAGTTCCTGGCTGGGAGAGGCCCCACTCAGAGGGAGTCGCTGGCCCAGGAGAGCTCCAAGGCCTCCTTTTGGAGCGCTGTTTGTAGGGCCCCAAGAGAGGGGCTGCAGTCCCAGCAATGGTTCATCCTGGCCGCATTTGGCACCAACAGCTTTCTTTGGCAGTGTGAGAACAGGGATGTTGTGCCACAGAGGGAACAAAAACAGTTCCGAGGGCTGCTCCTACAGAAAGCATGAGCTGGTTGGGCAGCAGCAGTACCTGGAGCAGACAGTGTTTGTGATGAGCTGCAGAGGAGCTGTGCCCAGGGGCTCCAAGGCCGAGGCCCAAGGAGCATTTCTCAGCTGGCAGGGCGGCCTGAGAAGGGGAGGGGGGAATGCAGCAGCACAGGGCCCATGGAACCAAGGGACCATTGTGACACTGTGGGGCCCTGTGAGACCAAGGAACCATTGTGACACTGTGAGGCCCTGTGAGACCAAGAGACCATTGTGACACTGTGGGGCCTCATGGAATCATGGAGAGCACTGTGACATTTCTGGGCCTCATGGAACCAAGAGGGCTGTACTGACACTGTGGGTCCATGGAATGTAGGGACCATTGTGACACTGAGAGGCCCCATCAAACCAAGGGTCCATTGTGACACCGTGGGGCCTCATGGAACTGTGAAGACCATTGTGACACTTTGGGGTGTCATGGAACCAAGAGGCCATTGTGACACTGTGAGACCCCATGGATCCAAAGGTCCATTGTGACATTGCAAGGCCTCATGGCACCAAGGGCCATTGTGACACTGAGAGTACTCATGGAATCATGGAGAACATTGTGACACTATGAGGCCTCATGGAATAAGCAAAGCATTGTGACACTGTGAGGCCTCATGGAACCAGTGAGACCATTGTGACCCCACGGGTCCCCACAGAACCAAGAGCACCATTATGATACTGTGGGGCCTCATGAAACAAAGAGGCCTTTGCGGCACAGCAGGGCTGCATGGAACCAAAGGTCCATTGTGACACTGCAGGGCCCCGTGTCAGCAGTGGTCCATTGTGACACTGGAAAACCATAGGAGACCATTGTGACACTGCAGGGATGCATGGAACCTTGGGGCCATGGTGACATTGTTGAACCCCATTGAAACTAGGGTTCATCGTGATGCTGCAGGGCTGCATGGAACCAAAGCTCCAGGGTGACACAGAAGGGCCTCCTGTCATCAATCATCCGTTGTGACACTCTTGAGTCAAAGGAGACCATTGTGACTCTGCAGACCCCCAAGGTCCAAAGGTCCATTGTGACATTAAGGGCTCATGGAACAGAAGAGTCACATGTTATTGTGGGGCCTGGGGAACCACAGAGACCATTGTGACACTGTGAGGACTCATGGAATCATTTGGACCATTCTGAGACTTGGGGCCTTCTGGAACCTGGGGGCCACTTTGACATTGTGCGACTCCACTGAACTAAGGGTGCATTATGACACTGCTGGACCCCATGGAATCAAGGCACCATTGTGACATTATGGGGCCTCTTAAAACCAAGGAGACACAGAGCATGTCTGACTGGTTTGGCCTCCCATGGACTCCCTGACTGGTCCAACTGACCTTGGCATGTTGAGGGTCGCTTCTCATCTGCTAATGAAACACTGGGGCTCCATGCTTTCCTTCCCAATGGAAAAGAACTCTCCTTCTCCTCCAGGCACCCATGGCCAGAATTGGGATTTCACCTCCAAATTTCCTTATATCCAGGGATTGTTCCCATAGGAATATTGCCAGGACAAGTCTATCTTGCATTGGTTTTACAAGGGTCACCTCCCATCTGTCTCCAAAACATTGGGGAAGGCTCTGCACTTTCCTTCCCATGGGAAAGAACTGTCCTGCTTCTCCAGGTGCCCATGGCTGAGATTGGACTTCCACCTCCAAAATTCCCTACATCCAAAGATAGCTCCCAGACAAAATATTTCATTTCTGAAAAGTCTGGATGGCCTTGGCCTACTGAGGCTCTCACCTGCCTTCCAAACACTGGGGCTCTGTGCTTTCCTTCCTATGGGAAAGAGCTGTATTTCTTGGCCAGGTGCCCATGCCCAGAATTGGGATTTCACCTCCAACACTGCCTGTTGTGAGAGACTGGAGGAGATTGTTGGCTGGAAATATTTCATGTGTGGGGGAGGAAGAAGGGGTAGGTCCAGCCTTGCCCTGCCCTATGACCCCAGCGCTGCCCTGCCCTGGAACCCCAATTCCCCCAGAGCCGCTATCCTAGCCCAGCAGTGGCTGCCAGTCCCTGGCACAGCACAGGCAATGCTCCACAGCCACCTCTGCAGCCCCCAGCCCAGCTCCTGAGGGGGCAAATGAGCCCAAGGCCCACCTGGGGGAAGGGCCCAGGAAGATCAAGGGGTATTGAAGGCTGACCACAAGGCAAGCACACATCTTGACCCTACCTCTTCTTGGAATTTCTATCTGAACACCACTGGAATCCAGGAGTTGATAGCTCTGTGTGGGCCTCTCTGTATCTCTTTTGTCTTTCTGTCTTTCTGTGTCTTCTTCTTCTGTTTCTCTTGCAAATTTTGATTAACATTAAATTGAACAGGCATAGAGTTTGTGAAGTTGAATGGGCCAAGTCAATGATTTGAGAAGAGTTTTTTGTTGGTTGAATGTCTGTTGTAGTTTGACATGAGAAGAATTATAAAAAGTAATACAAAATTTTTGTGTAACTGACAATCTGTTAAACCACTACGATACTGAACACGCCTCTGTGAAACACAAATGTTAAAAATGAAAAAACCCAGGAACCTCCTCTTTTTTTCCCAGTCAACAAAGAAGCAGCAGGCCCTGGCCCCAGCCCCCATCTCAACCAAACCAACCCAAACCAAACCAAACTAAACCAACCCAAACCAACCCAAACCAACCCAACCCAAACCAACCCAAACCAACCCAACCCAAACCAAACCAAACCAAACCAAACCAAACCAACCCAAACCAACCCAAACCAACCAAACCAAACCAAACCAACCCAACCCAAACCAAACCAACCCAAACCAACCCAAACCAAACCAACCCAAACCAACCCAAACCAACCCAAACCAACCAAACCAAACCAAACCAACCCAAACCAACCCAAACCAACCCAACCCAACCAAACCAAATCAAACCAAACCAAGCAACTCTGCCATGGGCTGAGCCCCTTCCCACCTCCCCAGGCTGCCCCCTGCCCCCCCATCGGCCCCATTCTAACCAAACCAAACTTCAACAACTACCAAACAGGAAAACAAGAGAGGCTACAAACCCCTAACCAGAACAAAGCCAGCCACAGCTATTAAAATCTTACCATCAAGTCCCCTCCCCCCAAGACAATTAAAACAAAAAACTCCTACAACCTACAACGCACACAAATTCAACCCTAGAACTAAAGTTAAACAAAAAACCCCACAAAAATGAACCATAAAACCAATCCTAACCCAACCACAACTTCAACCACAAGCTACTGGCAGGCAAGGTGTTAATCTTTTCAATACTTCAGTCCTCCCTCGAGTAAAAGAAAAACAAAATACAAGCATCTAAAAAACAAACATAAAACCATCAAAGTCAGTAAAGAAGAAATTAAATCCCAAAAAACCTATTTTTCATTAAAATACATAAAACTAAAAAAAATATTCAAATTATTATCAAAGAAAAACCTCCATGCTAAAAGAAAAGAACTGTTAAAATAACTGTAATAACATAAAAAGTTTAAACAGGGAAAAAAAAAGTAATCCAGTATTCCCAAGAGAAGATCTGTATTCCAAGAGATAAAAATAATTTAAAAAGTAAATTATGAACACTTTTACCTTTAAAGAACTATTTTTAAAACAATACCCCATAAGTCAACATGGCCCATCAACAAGCTGTAAAAAGCCTTCTGGCAATAAAAATAACTTCACAATAACAAAGTCCCCCAGACCACTGTTATCCATGACAAAATTAAGAACCAGAAAAAAAGCTATTTTTTCCTCTTGTAAAAGAATCTCCATAACCTTAACAAGAAAAGCTTCTCTCCCAAAGTGAACTAAAAAAAGGCTATTCTAGAAATAGTAAATAACTAGAAATTTTAAGTTTAGTTTCATTACATTGTCAGTAAAAATAAAGTTGTAAAAAAAAGTCTTCTAAAGAGCTTATTTTAAATATTAATACATTTTTTCTTTTTGTTCCTTTTAATATAATTTTCTTTCTACCATTTAAAAATCTTAAGCCTACTTTACCTTTCTCGCAATCCTATCTCACAAAAAAACCCCATAAATAATTAATTGACAATAAAACCCAACACACTCATCAATACGCTAATTAAGAAATCTCAAGAAAAGAAAAATCTTGAATAAACAAACCAACAACAATGTCATAATAAACGTTTTGCCAAAGTTTCTCTGATTTTGTCAAGTTCCCAGTAAAGGCTGTTTTATAGTTTTAAGCTCTGAAGAATCTCTTGATGGTACTTCTCCAGTGAGTTCAACTCAGAGCACATAACTGTAATTCCTTTAGAATGTCTCCTTAAAAGAGATTTTTAGTGGATGGGAGTCAGGGCTTAAGTGTCCTGCTTGGCACAGCCCAGGCAGGGCTTTCCCAGCCCCATTCCACACTCCATTGCCCAGCTGGAGCCGCTGCTGCCTCTGAGTTGTGCTGCCCCAGCGACGCTCTCCTTGTCTGCCCATTCCCCCACGGTCTCTGGGCCGGGATGGCCTCAGTGGGGGCTGCTGACATCCTCAGCACCTTGGAGGCTGCTGCTGAATTTTCCTGCTCCAGAGGCTTGTTCAGCCTTCAGCTCTTGAGTGCAGGAATTCAGTGTCCCAGGGCTCATTAACATTCAGAACACCTGAACAAGCCAAGCCTCTGGGAATAATCTGATTTCAGTTTTCAAATCATTTGTGGTTAATTCAACAGATCTCAGTTGTATATCCAAACTGAATGCAATATATTTTAAAATGAGTGACAAAACATATTTTTTAGGTCTTGTAATATTTTTTCCTGTTAATTCATTAAAATATGCAATCTCCAATTGACACTGACTCCAAGTACTGCTCCAGAGGCTTGTTCAGCCTTCAGCTCTTCAGTGCAGGAATTCAGTGTCCCAGGGCTCATTAACATTCAGAACACCTTAACAAGCCAAGCCTCTGGGGATAATTTGATTTCAGTTTCCAAATCTTGTGTGGTTAACAAAGAGAGATTTCAGAAGTGCATTCAACTGAATATGTTCTATTTAAAAAGACAGTAAGAAAACATTTTTTAGGTCCTATTTAGTTTTTTTTTTCCCCTGTTAATACCAATCTCCAATTGACTTTGAATCCAAGTACCTCCTCATGTAGTTGGAACAGATATGAAAATCAAGACTGTGACGTTTTTCACAGGGAAAGAGGGACGAGGGAAGAGATGAGGATCTGACTCCATGTTTCAGAAGGCTTGATTTATTATATTATGATATATAATTCATTAAAACTATACTAAAAGAATAGCAGAAAATGTTTCATCAGAAGGCTTAGGTAAGAAGAGAAAAGAAAGAAATTATAACAAAGGTTTCTGGCTCGAGCTCCATGTCCAAGCCAGCAGGGCTGTGATTGGCCATTAATTACAAACAACTACATGAGACTAATCACAGATCTACATGTTGCCTTCCACAGCAGCAGATAATCATTGTTTACATTTGGTTCCTGAGGTCTCTCAGCTTCTCAGGAGGAAAAATCCTAAAGAAAGGATTTTTCATAAAAGTTCTCTGCGACATAAGAACCCTTCATCAATCAATCAGGCTGACAATCAATCAGACTCTGTCCCTTCCCCCACCCCACCATTTCCCCCATCCAAGCCCCGGCACTCAGGGCAGCCTTGTGCAAATCTGAGCTCCCTCCAGCCCAGGCTGCACCTACAGCTTTCAGCTCCTTTGCTCCAACTCCCACCTGCTTTCCTTGGAGAAGGAGCTGCCCGAGACACAGAGGGATGTTCATTTCTTGTCAGCCAACAAAGCCAAGGGAAGGCACAGCTCCATCATATGCCAAAATCATTCCTCTGCAAGGTATTAAATCCACTTTGCACAGCAGACATCTCAGAGCAATGGAAAACACCTTCTGTGCCCAGCACAGATTCCAGCAGATCCTCCCATGCAAACCCTCCCTGCCCCAATTCTGCCCAGATTTGCTCTTTGCACACACGAGTCACACACTGAAGTCAGGAGCTCTCTCCATACCCAGAGGGTGGAAAAGAGAGAAAGGGGATGAAGAGCTCTCCTGCGCAGAGCCAAGGTCCAAGTGCCCCTGCAGTGGGAGCCACAACTCATCAGGTTTGTGTCCTTTGGGCTCAGGGACTGGTGACTCTCAGAGGCACAGAAAGGTTTCGTGCCAACAAACACAAATTGAATATTTGAACAGTTTAATAACCATCACAGCTCTTCTCTCAGCTCTCTGGAATGTCCCAGCAGCATCTGACATGTCCACCATCCCCAACAGATTTTTATGCAGGAACAGTTTTAGACATAGATATAAGAAAAGGTAATTCTGTGATAGATATAAAGACAATTAAGATGTCGACTTACGTGATATTTATTTAAATTTCAGAAAGTTTGGGCAACTCCCTGAAGCTCAAAGCATGAAACCAGTCAGTTATGAGGCACTTGAATGACCACAGAGCATCGGGTGGAGGAAATCTGGGACCAGTGGGAAGAAGAAATATCCAGCTGGTCTGGTGAAGAGATGTCCTTAGACATGGCCATTTAACCAAGAGAGATGGAAGCACTTGATGAAAAAGAGAGGGATTAAATAATAGACTAATTATTGGTGACACAAGTAGATGGGAAGATCAGTATTTCTTCTCTTGCCATCAGTACGCTTCCAGGAAATCCCCGTTTCTGGTGGGAAAAGGTTGCCATTCCTTAAGATGTACTAAAATTGCACAGATAACCAATATTTGCTTGTATATTATGGAACTAACAGGTATTAAAACCTGAGCCCCTTTCCAGGCAGACATCAGTTGTGTGCCCATGAAAAGGCAGGGCCACTTGTGCCCTGAGGTACCCAGCTTCGATTGGATCGCTCCGAGAGCACCTGAGGGAGAGCAGAGCACCTTGCAAGCTACAGGTCCTTGACAGCCCCGCAGGGCTCCTGTCCCATCAACATCTGCTCTGCTCCAGTCTGAAACAGGGCCCAGCATGGTGCTGGGATCATCAGAGAGCTGAGGTGCGTGCTGGAATTCAATGCCCTCCCCATTCTGCAGCAGCTCTGCATTTCCCTCCTGCAGCCTTGGTCTCCAGCACAGCCATGGAGTCTCTTTGGGCTCTGGACTGTTCCTGCAGCCCCCAGGGGCAGCTGAGCTCTGCCTTTGGCACAGTCAGGCCTGGCCAGCACAGGCCATGCTCAGCAATTGCTTGTGTGTGCCTGGCCTTGCTGTCAGCCCCGGCAGCGGCTGCGTGGCCCCTTTGTGGCCCTGTGCTGGCCCAGCCATGGTGGCCCAGCCCCTGTACAGGCCCAGCCCAGGCCAGGAGCATTGCGGCTGGGAACGGCTCCTGTGCCGTGGTGCCCACAGCAGCCTTGGGGCTCTGTGCCCCATGGCCTCCCTGCTGGGCAGCCTCTGCCAGCTCCTGCAGAGCCCCTGGCACCTGTGGGGCTGCACAGACAGCCCTGTCCCGGGCTCTGCCTGCCTCTGGGTCAGCAGAGAGGCTGGCCAGGGCTGGCCATGGCTGGGAACAGGCCCTGAGCCCTGCAGGAGGATGGAGCTGGGCCACAGCCAAACTCAGCCCAGGCCAAAGCTGGGCTCAGCAGCCAGGGCTGCCAAGGGCCAGGCACAGAGGCTGGTGCTGGCAAGTGTCCTGGGCCCCCTCCCTGCTCTGTCCATGCCACCAAGGGCACAGAGCAGCCTCCTCTCTGGGCCACTTGCCTGTTTGCAATGCCTTGCACAGGCGCTGGCCCTGCCCCACAAGGCCTGGCCTGAGTCCTGCCCCTGCACGCTCAGCCAGGCTCAGATGGACACTGATGGTTTCTGGGCCAGGCTCTCTGAGCCCAGCCCAGCTCCCTGCAAGCTCTGCCAGCTGCCCTGAGCTCTGGGCAGCACCAAGGGCCTCTCCCCAGCCCAGCCCAGCCGGCTCTGGCCCCACAGCTCTGCTCAGGCCAGGCTGCTCTGGGCACTGCCCCACGGCCTCAGCCCCTGGCAAGGGCACAGCAGCAGCTGCAGCTGCCACAGGACTCAGCCCCAGCCATGGGGGAAGGTGCTTGGCCAAGGGAAAGGAGGCTCCCTGGCTGCCCTGCTCTCCTCTGCAGGAGATGCTGAGAGCTCTGTAGCCCCTGCTGCCATCCCATCTTCCCAGGGCAGCACAAGAGCCTCGGCCTTGGGGCCCTCAAGAGCTGCTCCTGCTCCAGGCCCAGGGCCCATCCCAAAGCTGGGGCAGCCATAAAGCTGTGCCCATTTCTGTTCATTCCTGCTGTGATAAGAATAGTATAAAATTTCTTACAAAGTGGTTGCATATTCATTTTTTTCACCTAAACACAATGTGAGACTCCCTTCTTACACAATTTCTCTGGGTCACACAAATAGGAGGGATAATGAAATTGAAGGGGGTGGATAAGAGCATTTCTTTTATTGTATAGAATAAGAAGCAGAAAAAAATTTAAAATATACTTAAGGGCAGACTTGGCCTCTCATGATATGCACTGAGAGCTGCTGACAGAAGAAAGCAGACCTTCTGTGGCTTGTTCTGATGGGTTACCTCTGCTGGAGTCCACGTGCCTACCAAGCCGCTCTAGCACTCCCCTCCTTGGATGCACAGGAGAGAGAAAATGTTATGGGAGACAAATTTTGGACTGAGATAAGGCAGTTTTCTATAGCAAAAGGGGAAGTTTTTACAGGCACCAGCAATGAGGAAAAACCCCAATAATGTTAATCTCTTCTTCTGTCAGCAAGTGATGTTCAGCCACTTCCTAGGAAGCAGAACTTCAGCAGTTGGAGTGGTTTACAAGAAGACAAACACTGTAAATAGGAAATGCCCCTTATTCTTCCTCCTTCCTTAGCTTTTATACCAGAACTGGGGCCATACAGTCTGCAATATCCCTTTGGTTAAATTGGGTCTCTTGCCTGCTGTCCCTTCCCAGGATCTGACCCACTTGCAGCCCCTTGACAGAGGGAGAATGCTGAGAGACAGCAGGAGCCAAAGCAGGGGTCTGTTTCCAGCTCCTTTGGGGTTCCCAATGCAAAGCACTGTGAGGGCTCTTATGGGACAATGAAAAGGCTGAAAAGCATCCAGTCACAGCTTTCCTGAGAGATTCCTTGAGCTCCTGGTTCCTCAGGCTGTAGATGAGGGGGTTTAGGGCTGGAGACACCACCGAGTACAGAACGGACACTGCCACATCCAGGGATGGGGAGGAGATGGAGGGGGGCTTCAGGTGAGCAAATGTGTCAGTGCTGAGGAACAGGGAGACCACAGCCAGGTGAGGGAGGCAGGTGGAAAAGGCTTTGTGCCGTCCCTGCTCGGAGGGGATCCTCAGCACAGCCCTGAAGATCTGCACATAGGAGAAAACAATGAACACAAAACAACCAAAACCTAAACAGAAAGTGACCACAAGAAGCCCAAATTCCCTTAAGCTGGAGTGTGAGCATGAGAGCTTTAGGATCTGAGGGATTTCACAGAAGAACTGGCCAAGGGCATTGCCCTTGCACAGGGGCAGGGAAAATGTATTGGCCGTGTGCAGCAGAGCATTGAGAAAGGCACTGGCCCAGGCAGCTGCTGCCATGTGGGCACAAGCTCTGCTGCCCAGGAGGGTCCCGTAGTGCAGGGGTTTGCAGATGGACACGTAGCGGTCGTAGCACATGATGGTGAGAAATGCAAATTCTGATGCAATGAAAAAGGCAAAGAAAAACACCTGTGCAGCACATCCTGAGTATGAGATGTTCCTGGTGTCCCAAAGGGAATTGTGCATGGCTTTGGGGACAGTGGTGCAGATCATGCCCAGGTCGCTGAGGGCCAGGTTGAGCAGGAAGAAGAACATGGGCGTGTGCAGGTGGTGGCCACAGGCTACGGCGCTGATGATGAGGCCGTTGCCCAGGAGGGCAGCCAGGGAGATGCCCAGCAAGAGGCAGAAGTGCAGGAGCTGCAGCTGCCGCGTGTCTGCCAATGCCAGCAGGAGGAAGTGCCTGATGGAGCTGCTGTTGGACATTCCTTAACTCTGAGCATTGTGGACTGTAGAAACAAGACATTGAAAAGCTGAGACCAAGCTCTTGGAATCAACCCTATAGGGTTATTTTAGGAATTCTCTCAAAGCTACTTCTTTACCTGTGGGGATACTTCACTCAATATGTTTATTATTGAGCTTGGGTTTATGCTTCTGATTTACTAATTCATCTTAAGCACTGCTCTCAGCCTGAACCCTGGGGAAGCCCACAGGGAAAACAGGGCTCCCTCTGCCCCATTGCAGTCAGACCTGCTG
Source organism: Melospiza melodia melodia (assembly GCF_035770615.1). NCBI lineage: Eukaryota > Metazoa > Chordata > Aves > Passeriformes > Passerellidae > Melospiza > Melospiza melodia. The sequence goes on along the minus strand of NC_086200.1, from coordinate 12,494,111 downwards.
GTCCCCACACAGGTGCACTTTGCCCATTCCACCTCCCTCTAGTTAAGGGTGATCCAACATAAACTGAACTTGAAAAATAAGTCGAGTTTTTAAAGACTCCAGTTTAAAAGTCAATTTCTCTAAGCCCTTCTCTCTTTCCCTACACAGCTGGACAGGGAGGGATGCCAAGGGTTGCTCTGGCTCTCTGCTGCCTCGAGTTGTGCCTACTGGGAGTTGTTTCTCTCTATCCAAGCCCTGTCCCTGCCAGTGCTGCCAGAGCCCAGCCCAGCTCTGGGGGCTCAGCTCTGCCCTGCAGACCCCTCCCAGCACAGAGCACTGCCCAGGGGCATCTCCCTGGCAGCAGGGCCTTAAGGGCAGGGCAGACAAACAGGGATGCTGCAAGCCAAGGTGCTGCTGCTGCTGTCTGTAGGGAGAGGAGGCTGAGGAGGCACTTTCTGAGGGAGATCTGAGGCCCATCTGCTGATGTCCAGGGTGACAGTGCAGCAGTCTCAGTGACACAGCCAAAGATGACAGCCCCGTTCCCTTCCCTTTAGGAGAAAGCTGAGAGCAGCCCTGGCCATGCAGCACCATCTCCAGAGCAGGAAGAATCTGCCCTGATGGGGGTGGCTCCTTCCACCTCCAACTTCTCCTCTGCAGCGTCCATGGGGAGCTGCCAGGCCGGCTGAGAGCTGCCCCTGGCAGGTGGCACATGCCCTGGGCTGGCCAAGAGCCCTGAGGGCTGCAGGAGCTGCTCTGCAGGACAGCCCTGGGAAGCCCTGGCTGCAGCCCCAGCTTCACCCCCTCCAGCCGTCCCTGGCAGCAGGAGCCGTCCTGCCCTGTCCCTCTGATGGTGCCCAGGGCAGCCCCGCTCTGCAGCACATCCTCCTGCTCCTGTGGCACAAAGAAACTGGGAGAGTCCTCCTGACACATTCCCCAGGCTGTGGGGTGTTCTGGCTTCAGGAGATCCCTCCAGGAGCACAGGGGACATTGCCCTGCACCCACACACTCACCATGCACAGGGCTGTGAAGATCTTTCCCCAGGTGAAGTCTCAGCTCAATGTCTTCCCAATCCTGATTGCCTTCAGCCTGTCTCTGCCTGGCTCCTGTCCCCTCAGTGCCTGCAAGCAGAGCCCTCAGCCCTGCTGTGCTGGGAGAGGAGCTGGCCCTAGGAAGAGCTGTTCCTTTAAAGCTCAGCAGCACAGACACAGCCCAAGGACTTTAATGAGCCTCTTGGGGCTTGGGTGTTTTTTACATCAGACTCAGTCCCTGAGAGAGCGTTCAAAAAACATCTCAAGAACTCAAAGTTAAATCGAAACACTGAACTTAAAAAAAGTTTTAATGGGTTCTGTGGAGAGACACGACTGGGAAAGTGTCCCCAGGTTCCACTTAGAGTAAAACACTGGAGGCAGTGGTGACAGCTGGGGACAAACAAGGCAAAGGTGTCTCTGGTGCTGAGACACCTGGATGTGTTTGAGGAATGCAAAGGGCAAAGGCCTGAGCCCCAGCCGCTGGCCAGGCAGATCCTGTCCCTCCCTCCTTGCTCAGGGCTCTTCCTGGGATGGGCACTGGCATGTGGGGATGTGCAATGCCAGGGGCAGGAGCATGGGGCGGCCCCTGCCAGGCTGCTGAGCAGGGACAAGGAGGCAATGAGGCCCCAGCCCTGCAAGGGTCACTTGTCTCCTGCTCCTGCCTCAGGCCCAGGCCCAGCAGCCATGGCCAAAGTGCTGCCCAAGTTGCCTCTGGCAGGGCTGTCTTGCAGCTGCTGCCCATCCCTGTGCCCTGGGCAGCCCAGGCGGTCCTACAGTGTCCCTGCCCTGCGCCTCTGTCCTTGCAGGCTGTCGGCATCCCCTGGCTGCCCCACCTGGCTGGGCCCTTCCTTTGCTGACAACTCTGCCTCCTGCCTGCCCACACAAAGCCTGGGGCTGACCCAGGCTCCTTCTGGGGGATGTGTTGCACCACAGCCCTGCCCTGCAAGGGAAATTCTCATCTCCTCATGTCCAGTCTTGGTCTCCCCTTCTGCATTTGTGGTATAATTTCTCTATCTGGCTGCTTCCCAATTTGGAGAAAAAGCTCAACCGTTTCCTAATCCACCCTTCCATCCCTTCCAGGACACTGTTGTTCTCTCCTCAGTCTCTTAACAGGTGAGCCCTGGCACATCAGCCTCCATACATTAGTTATGTTCTTGAGGCCTGCAAATCCCAGCCTGGGAGACCTTTCCGCCCTCTTCAAGGTGTTTTCAGATGAAAACATTCTGCTCATGGTTTTGGAATATCACCAGAGGCCAAGACCAGGCAGAGCTGTCTATCCGGCCAGCTTTTGTCTGGGAGCAATCCCAGGATAGATGGAATTTTGGCAACCAAATTCCAATTTTTGCCATGGCCCCTGGACAAGGCCAGTTCTTTTCCATAGGAAGGCAGGCACAGAGCCCTTGTGCTTCCAAGGAAGATGAGATGTGACCACCAGAAGCCCAGGCCAGGCAGATCTGGCAGGTTTTTCTTCTGCGAATACCCTTGCATACAGGAAATTTTTAATGGGGAATACCAATTTTGTCCACGTGGTTCTGAAAAGAGAGACAGTTCTTTCCATAGGAAGGAAAGCATGGAGCCCCAGTGTTTCATGGGCAGATGAGAGGCAGCCCTTGACATTCCAAGATCTGCCAGACCTGTCAGGTCCCCCCTGGGAGGCCACATCAGCCAGAGTTGTTCCATGTTCCCCTGGTTCTATGAGGCTCCACAATGTCCCAGTGGCCCCTTTGGTTCCATGAGTCCCTGAGGTGTCACAATGGCCCTGTGGTTACACGAGGCCCTGAAGGGTCCTAATGGTCTCCATGGTTCCATGAGGCCCCACAGAGCTATGGTGGTCTCTTGGTTCCATGAAGCCCCACAGTGTCACCATGGTATCCCAAAGTGTCACAATGGTCTCCATGGTTCCACCAGGTCCTCACAGTGTCACCATGGTCTCCATAGGAAGGAAATAACCAAGCCCCGGTGTGTCTAGGGGCAGATGAGGGGAAGCCACCAGAGGCCAAGGGCAGCCAGATTAGATGATGCTGGCAGATTTTGTCTGGGAGCAATCTCTGGATATAGGGAATTGTAGAGGTGGAATACCAGTTTTGGCCTGGAGAAGAAGGTTCTTTTCCAGAAGACAGTTCTTTTCCATAGGAAGGAAAGCACGGAACACTGGTGTTTCAGGGTCAGATGAAAGGCGGCCATCAGAGGCCAAGGCCAGCCAGAGCTCTCTGTCCTGGCAGCTTCGGTCTGAAAGCAGCCCTTGGATATAGGGAATTTTGCAGGTGGAATCCCAATTTTGGCCATTTCTGCAAATATCTATGATATCTAGGATGGTTTTTTCCACAGGAAGGAAAGCACAGAGCCCAAGTGTTTCAGGGGCAGAAGCAGAGAGAGAAGGCTCCTGAGAGGCCAACTCAGCCAGACCTTTCTCTCCTGGCACCTTTCATCTGGGGGAAATCCTTTGATATAGGGAATTTTGGAGGTGGAATCTCAGATTTGGCCATGGGCATCAGGATAGGAAGAAGAGTTCTTTTCAGTAAGATGGAAAGTACAGAGGCCCAGTGTTTCAAAGGCAGATGAGAAACAGCTCTTCAGAAAGCAAGGCCAGCCAGACCTGTCTCTCCTGGCAGCTTGTGTGTGGGAGAAATCCTTGGATATAGGGAATTCTGGAGGTGGATTCCCAACTTTGGTTATGGGTGCCTGGATGTGAAAGGTGCTTTTTTCCCATAAGAAAGAAAAGCACATTGACCCTGTTGCCTTCTCAAGGCGTGGCGACCTGGTTCTTAGTGCGGCACAGTGGCCCAAACCCCAGGGTCACTCAGTCCATATGCTCCTGACACCAATGTGGTGGACAGCAAATGGCGTTTATTGAGGGGTCACAAGGGTTTTTATAGCTTGGGCAGTCAGTGTCATTTCCTTCTGCTCACGTCTGGCTGGGTGCGGCCAGGTACGGAGCAAAGGTCTGACTGCAGGGGGGTGGATGTCCTGACTGACCGTACAGCCGGATTTCTTCCGCACGCTTGTCCCTGACTCTCCACATTTCCCCCCTCCCTCATGATTAGTAAAAATCATATAAAGTTATAAAATGTAGAGGTTACAAAATTTCATGGGTTAGTAAAATTAGTATAAACTTGTGTGTTACTAACTGGCACACCTTAAAGTAATTGTCGGCGCTCGACAAACATAATGTTAACCGTTTCTAAACGATTTTTAACGAATAGCACCAGTTTGTTTAATATGCAAGGCCCAAAGATTAGGGTTAGTAAGATTATAGCGAGTGGGCCTATTAGGGTAGAAATCAGGGTGGTGAGCCATGGGGACCGGTTGAACCATGACTCGAACTAGCCCTGTTGAGCTTCTCTGCCCATTTTTCTTAAGTTTAGTCAGTTTCTCATTTCGGCCATGGAGTCTCTCACGACTCCGGTGTGGTCCGCATAAAAGCAGCATTCCTCTTTCAAGGTGGCACACAGGCCTCCTTGCTGCATGAACAAAAGGTCCAGTCCTCGCCTGTTTTGGAGGACAACCTCTGAGAGCGAGGAAAGGGATTTTTCTAGGGAAGAAATGGATTTCTCAATCCTCTGCAAGTCCTTGTTGACAGTCATCTGCATTGTGCCAGTCCTTGATGTTGTGTTTCAAGGGCCGAGATGCCTGTGGCAGCGCCACTAGCTCCTCAACCGAGGAGCATTGCGATGGTGATGCCTGTTACCACTTCTCATTTGTGGAGCCGGTCGGGTTCCTCGAACAAGCGGTACACCTCTTATTCCTGGTGATACAGGACTCTGGGGACAATTAAAACTTGGACACAAAAGTCAGTAGAATGATTGAATTTGTCAAGAGGTACACATGGGCTTACCCCGGATCGTTGACAGACCCACATTCCCAATGCAGCTGGGATCACCCACTGGAACTTCCCTCCCTTAAGTTTGATGAATTCCCGGCAGACGTTGCCCATCTGCTTTGCCAAGGTTGCATTGCCAAAGCATTTACCTAGGCCCGTAACCTGACTTAGGGTAATGCCTCTCCAGGGGGTGTCCCATCTGCATTGGCGTGGATTGTCTGCCTTTGAGAAGATGAATGGGAGATTGAGGGCAACACCTTTGTAAAAAGGGGGTTGTGCATCATAGCATAACCAGCCTGACTCTGTGATGTTTGGGTTGGATTGGTTTAACGATAAGAAGATAGCATTTAACATGCTTAAGAATGGATTGGAGAGGGTTGGTTTGGTTAAGAGATCAAATGGGGAGGAGGTAAGTTTTAGCATCTGTGTTTTGTGGCTAGAACTACCGTTAGCTGCGATCCCCTTCCTGGGTCTACTCATTGCAAGAATCGGATTGGGTCCGACTGATTGGGATATTGGAGGTAGGAATCTGATAATTTGTATGTTCACCCAGATGTGGTGAGAGAGATAAACAAACGCTGTCCACACTTTGCCCAGGGCCCAGCCATCATGGCTCGGCTGCAGGATTGTCATTATATAGCCTGTGCAGGTGTGCTGTTTCCCGCCTTGGGGCAAAATCACGTACCCATCCATATCAAATTTTGGTTCGAGACAGCCGTGGGGAGCATACTTAATTTGCAGGAACTTATCAGGGTGTTGTGGTTTCCATCTATTGCTTGTCACAATAGTTTCACACCCCCAATATCCACAATATCCATACCCTGGGTAATAACAGTAACTTTTTTCTGGGTTGGAAGCAGGGCACAAGTAGGTCTGAAATAATGTTGTCTCCTCAAATTTGGGGTGCCCTGTATGCAAGGGAAAAATGTCTTTTAGCCTGAACTCGAAAGATGGGGTGTTGGCTGTGACAATTTCTTTGATGACCCCCTCACCTGAGAGATGGCATAGAACCCACCTGAATGGCTGGTGAGGGTAATGTTTTGGGTCTGCCTGTCCTCCGCCTGCTAACCCTAGAAACAAGATCACACAGAGATACCGTTGCCGCTTTGATTTTGATGGTGCAAGCTTCTCAGGTGATGTCGGGTTGCTCGGGGGTCTCTCTCTCTTTCCGGGTAGTGGGGCGTATGGGTTGCGGGGGCGTCCGACTGGGGGCAGTTAACTGCCACGTGGCCTGCCTGGCCACACTTAAAGCATGCCATCACATTGGTTATTACAGTGTGAACTGCTGCTTGGATGGGAGCTAGGTGTTCTTCCTTTGCAACATGGTTGATCATGGCAGCAACATTGGACCCGGGTGGCAGTGATCTTAAAATGTCCTTGGTGGCTCAGTTGCATTGCTGGCGTAGGCAGTCTGCTAGCACAAGACGCTTCGCCTCTGAGGGTAATTCAGAGGAATCTAATGCTGCCTGAAGGCGGTCCAAAAACTGAGTGAAGCTCTCACTCTCACTCTGCTTTTTAGTGGACCATGGCGATGGTCCACTAAAAAGCTATTTCCACTATTACTTTGGAAACAACACGGATGGCTTCACAGGCAGCACGGGTTGTTGTCATAACCTCATGGGCCCACAGGCCCTCAGCCTGTGCCTGGGGGTGATCATAGTGGGATCTGTGCCCATTAGACTCTGTATGCTGGAGCCGTGCAGTGGATGGTCTGCCCCTGTTACTAAGGCTAGCTGCTTTACACAATTGTCCTCCCATTCCTGTTTAAAAACCATCATCCCCACCCCATCGAAAATCAGCCTGCAAGTCTGTTTGATATCAAAGGAAAGCATATCATCGCCTCCAAAAATGCTATCAATGAGTGTGGAAACCATGGCAGAATTAATCCCCCTGTCTGCAAGCGCTTTAACAATTGCCTGCACGTCTTTCGGGTTTACCAGGGAGTAGGTTCTTTGATTTCCGCCTGCCCCCCCCACACGGACCGGGAACACCAGTGTGGCAGATGGAGCCCACTCGTGCAAGCCATTTTTATTTTCCGCCAGTCTGTAAGCGGGGTTCGATCTTTCTCTGATATCCCCTTAACCCACGCAGGAGCGCTGCAGCTAGTGGTCTTGTATGCTGCTGCTCCCTTTTTGTTACAGCCCAAGTCGGTGTTGGAATCCTCCGACCACCTTTCGAGCCCGTCCCTGCTCGAGTCAGAGTCCGAGCCGGAAGTCGACTGGCCGGACATTTCCGGGCTGCTCAGCCATTTTCTCGGGCTCCGACCCCGCCCCTTCTTGAGGGGGTCGGGCCGTTCCCTCCCCCTGGGCTCCCCCCACCTCCAGCTGGGGGAGGTCCTTGCCCTATAAGGACCTAATTTAAATTGAGCGCTTTGATTGGTCTTACGCTCCTTCTCGGGGGCTGCCCCTCCTCCCCGCTCACCCATGCTTGCACTGTTCAGCGAGCCTTCTGCATTTTCACCCCCGTGTCTTCATTCCAGCCCTCCGGAGGTCACGCCCTTCGGCGCCATTTTCAAACGCATATGGCGGGGGTGCGTTTTTATCAACCGCTTCGGGGTCCGATATTATAGCACCATTCCGCGCCTCCTCTGCTAGTCCCTGCCAAAACGTCCGCGCACGCTCCCCCCCTTCTGATGGTGAGTCAGTTCGCTGAGGGGGTACCGGCGTTCGCGCCTCCGCACGCCTGACTGAGTCAAAGTCCTCTGCGGTTTGCGTCGCTGCCCCTACCCCCAACTGCGGCACGGCTAATAAACAAGTTCGCATGGCTTTCCAGGTTTCTTGCTCTTGCTGAGCTTTTTGCAGAGCCTGGATAACTCTGCCCCATGATTTGAGGGCTTTCCCTGAGCCTGAGGACATGGTTTCCTCGGCCAGAGCCTTCGTGCAATTATCCCAAATCTCTGGATGGAGAATTTCTACCGGGCTTTCTATAGCCCCAAGCTTAATCAGTCTCGGCACTGCGAGACATAAATGCTTAAGCTTACACTCGATACCCCACTGCGTGTGGATCTCACTTATGACCTTCGCGATAGCGTCCATGCTCCTTGCTGGTCTGGGGGTGTCCCCCCCACTGCACGAGGCCAGCTGTGCAGCCGCTGGTCCCTCGTCCAGGCGATCCCTGAATCCTGGGCGACAATTGTGTCCTGGGTTTTCCGCACCAGATGTTGCCTTCTCAAGGCGTGGCAACCTGGTTCTTAGTCCGGCACGGTGGCCCTAACCCCAGGGTCACTCAGTCCATAAGCTCCTGACACCAACGTGGTGGACACCAAATGGTGTTTATTGAGGGGTCACAAGGGTTTTTATAGCTTGGGCAGTCAGTGTCATTTCCTTCTGCTCACGCCCGGCTGGATGCGGCCAGGTACGGGGCAAAGGTCTGACTGCAGGGGGGGGGGATGTCCTGACTGACCGTACAGCCCGATTTCTTCCGCACGCAGATCCCTAACTCTCCACACCATCCACACTGCAAGGAGGCCCTACGAGTGTCTCCAGTGTGGGAAGAGGTTTCACACCAGCTCCAATCTCCTCCGGCACCAGCGGATTCACACAGACGAGAGGCCCTTTCAATGCCCCGACTGCGGGAAGGGATTCAGAGACAACTCCACCCTCGTCACCCACCGGCACATCCACACTGGGGAGAGGCCCTACGAGTGTCCCCAGTGTGGGAAGAGCTTCACCCACAGCTCTCACTTGACCAAACACCAACAGAGGCACTGGTAAGGGAAGCCCTGGAAATGCTCCAATTGCAGGAAGAGCTTCATGTACCACTCCAGCTTCATCCCCCATGGGAGGATCCACGTTGGGCAGAGCCCTGCTGACCCACATTCAGTGATCTGTGCTGGGAAGATACCTGGCTGGTTATCCTTTTGGTTTGGCCCCAATTTCCTCTTGATTTTTCTTTATCACTTCAAAACACCTGGAATAGGACTAAAAAGAAAGAAATTTATCAAAGATGTCTAAAGTTCCATCAGTTAACAGATACTTCAGCAGCAATTTATCATTTTGGGACATATTCTGGAAGATTTGCGGGTTCTTGGGGGATTTCAGGAAGTGTTCTCCCTATCTTTGCACACCAAAAGTCAAGATGGATTGATCTGTCACCTCAAAATGACTCAGTCCCACTGAAAACACCTCAATCTTACCCTCATGGGGCTCAATCCCATTATAAATTGCCTTGTTCCCACCTCAAATAAACTCAGTCCCATGCTAAAATTACTCAATTCCACAGCCTCCAGGCTGAGATGGGATTGGATACAGAATGGGAGAAGTGGCATCCAAATTTGAGGGTGCGGGATCGGGATTGTGGGGGGCTGGGTGTGTGGGATGTATTTTGATAGTAAATAAAATTTTCAGAACTATTAGTTTCTGTCCCATTCATTTTCCATCATTTCCAGTTCTGTTTTTCAGAGTGTCACCTTCTCAGCTGATTGTTTTTGTGTTCTCCTTTCTCTCCTGCCTTTCTTTGCCTGCTCTGTTTCAATCTCAGTGTCTCCCTTGAGCCAGGGCAGCTCCCACCAAAGACCCTGCCCTGATTTAATTCCTTATCCATGAGCTTCAACAGCCATGGGTGAAGTTATGAAGGCTGGCAGTGAAATGTCACTGTAAGATCTTGCTCCACTTGGCCTTTGGCTCCTTCTTAAGAGCTTTGCCTTCAGAGGCAGGAACATCTTTTCCTGTCTGGGAACTGCCATTCCAGCCCCTGGGAGTGTGTGCCATGGATCCCAGAGGGGCATTCCTGAGGCTCCCAGGGTGCTGCTCCTGCCGTGCCTCCCAAGGAGCTGTGCAGGGCCAGGGCACAAGGTCCAGCAGCTCTGTTGGTTCTGCAGTGCCACAAGGGCCCCTGGTTCCATGAGTTTCTGTACTGTCAACAGCAGTTCCTTGGTTCCCATGATGCCCTGCTGTGTCACCATGGATATTTGGTGTCATGAAGTTCTTCAGTGTCACAATGGCCTCCCTCGCTCCATGAGCTTCTGCAGTGTCACAATGGACTCCTTGGATGGGCAGTGTCACCATGGACCATTGGCTCCATGCAGCCCCGCTGGGTCACCATGGACTCCTTGGTTCCAGGAGGTTCTGGGGGTGTCTCCATGGTCTCCTTGGATCCACAGTGTCACAATGGACCACTGGATCCACGTGGCCCTGCTGTGTCACCATGGCCCCTTGGTTCCATGGGACTCGAGTGTCACAATTGATTCCTTGCTTCCACGTGACCCCCTCACTGCAAAAAAGGGCCTCTTCGTTCCTTGAGGAACACAAAAGTTTTGTAGAAACAAGGAAAAATCCTGCTTAATACACCTGGAAATATTTGTTTGCATTCAAGAGAGATGTTAACGGTGAGGATGGCACCAGCAGCTTCTATCTGCAACAGAGATCCAGGGAAAGGACAGGGACAGAGAATTCAGCTGGGAGACTCAGAGAATTTTGCTCCCAGAGATCATTTCTGCTCACACTGTCCCTTGGAGAAAGGTGACACCATTCTAGGCAGCCTGGACTGAGCAGGTGGTTCCTGAGTGGGGTTTGTTGTTTAGGAAACCTGCTCAGGCTTTTCCATTCTTTCCTTCCCAACAGGAAAACTTCTCCTGGGCCTGTGTGCAGGCAGAGCTCTGAGGAGAGTAGGTGGGACATGGTGCAATGGGCTGGGACATGAAGCTGCAGAGCTCAGGGGACAAGGTTCTGCTGCAGGGCACAGGGATGTCAGTGCCAGGTGGACCATGTCAGACATGGTGAGGCTAGGGGTGAGGAGCAGCTTGTCCAAACAGGGTCAGCCCTCAGGGGGCTCATTCTTCTCTGTGCCCAGACCTCCTAAGGAGACATTCAGCATCAAGATCACCTGGGTAATGCTTCTCTCAGCTCTTCTCTGATCTGGAAAATAATAAATACTCACTTGATTAAAGAAAACAAGTATGTGGTGCATTTTGAGATCTTCCTCCTTAGCAGAACTCCAAACTGACTCCAATCAGCTGCACAAACCCTGGAGACGGAAGGAAGGAAGGAAGGAAGGAAGGAAGGAAGGAAGGAAGGAAGGAAGGAAGGAAGGAAGGAAGGAAGGAAGGAAGGAAGGAAGGAAGGAAGGAAGGAAGGAAGGAAGGAAGGAAGGAAGGAAGGAAGGAAGGAAGGAAGGAAGGAAGGAAGGAAGGAAGGAAGGAAGGAAGGAAGGAAGGAAGGAAGGAAGGAAGGAAGGAGGGAGGGAGGGAGGGAGGGAGGGAGGGAGGGAGGGAGGGAGGGAGGGAGGGAGGGAGGGAGGGAGGGAGGGAGGGAGGGAGGGAGGGAGGGAGGGAGGGAGGGAGGGAGGGAAGGAAAAGAGTTCCTGAGGGCTTTCTGTATTTTGATGATCGCCACAGTGGATCTGGGGCTGAGTCCAGGACCCTTAGGCACTGAGAGAAGGATGAAGAAGCTGCTCAAGGTGTCAGAAGCAAAACTCCAAGTGCCTTGGATCATGGCTGGGCCCCACTGAGGGCAGGGAGTGCCAAAGGCTCCCCAGGGACTGCTGAGAGCAGATCCTTGAGGCCAGGATTGCACGCAGCCAAAGGCTCTGAGCAGGGAACTGCAATGCTGAGCAAGACCTGGGCTGGCTGGGGAAAGCAGAAAGGCCAAGCCCTGAGCCCAGCCTGGGCCAGCAGGGCCTGTCCCTCATGAGTGGCTCGGGGCTGTTTGTGGGGCAGGGGGATGTGAGAGGCAGCAAGGACGAATGTCATAAAACTGTGTGACACTCCAGATCCTTATGGAAGCAAGGGACCAGTGGGACACTGTGGGAAGTTGTGGAACCAAGGGGATCATTGTGGCACTGTTGGGGCCGTGGAACCAAGGGGCCAGTGTGACACTGTGGGGCCTATTGGGAACAAGAGGCCATTGTGAACCTACAGGGCTGGAACACCCCAGAACACTGAAATGCTGGGGGTAACCAAAGGTTCCTTGACTTGTGTTTGGTGCACAGGAGAAACACCAACCAGATATTGTCAACATGGGCAGATGCAAAGAATATTCTTGGTAGGAAGGGACCCACAAGAATCATCAAGTCCACCTCTTTAGTGAATGGCCCACACAGGGATTGAACCCACAGCCTCGGTGATACCAGCATCATGCAAAAACCAGCTGAGCTAAGATGTCCAAATGACACAAAATTTTACTGGCAAAATATCGACAGTCAAGGAACTTGGGCAAAGGGTTTATTACAACATCCACTTCAACATAAAACTCTTACCAAAGCATTAACTTCATTAACTTAGCCCATTTAACCTAAAGACCTTCAACCCTTAAGATGTTTAGTTACCCAAAATGTTCCAGGTAAGTAGGATTAGAAGGAGAACAAATAGAGAACACCAGAAAGACAGAAGATCCATAGAAAGACACACACATAGGTACCAACTACTCAGATTCCAGCTACACCAACAGAGGAACCCCAGGAGAAACTGGGATGCAGGCCAGGGGCTGGCCTCGTGCTCTGGCTTTTAACCCCGCGGGCCTTTATGGGCCCGCCCCTGGGGTGGGACTGCCAGTTGCTTGTCCAATCAGATTTAGGGTAGGCACCGGCTGGTAGTGTGTGATTGATTGACAGCTCAGCCAATTAGAGTGGGGTTGGCACAGCATCTGCTATGTGATTGACAGCTCTGCCAGGTCAGGGCTGTGGGTGGGGCTCTGTCCCACCACAAACCAAGGCCTGACCCAGCCCTGGCCCCACATGGGTGTTCCAAGCATCCGAAGGTGTCTCGGGACATTGATCTCATCTAGCCTCTGACAGCGACAATGGTGGCACTACGGAACCTCATGGGTCAGTTGTGACAATGCAGGTCCAAGGACAGCATGGTGACACTAGAGAACCTCAAAGAATCAAGGGTACTGTTGTGCAACTCAGGGGGCCCTGTGGAAGGAAGGGTCAATAATGAAACTGTGGGACCAATATATAAGAGGAACCATTGTGACACAGCGGGGCTACATGGAGACAATGGACCCTTGTGACTCTGTTGGGGCTCATGAAACAAAGACGCCATTGTGACATTGCGAGACCTCATGGAATAATGAGACCATTGTGACAGTATGGGGCTCCATGAAATCAAAGGAACATGGAACAAGTCTGCCTGGTTTGGCCTCCTGGAGGCTGTCTGACAGGTCCCACTGAATTTGACATGTCAAGGGCCACTTCCCATCTGACTGCGAAGCACTGGGGCTCTGTGCTTTCCTTCCTGTGGGAAAGAACTGCCTTTCTTGTCTAGGCGCCTTCACCAAAATTGGGATTCCATGTCTAAAATTCTCTATATCCAAGGGTTACTCCCAGACAAAATCTGCCCATACAGTCAAACCTGGCTAGACTTGGCCTCTGGTGACTGCCTCTCATCTGCCTCTGCACCACTGGGACTCACTTGTTTCCTTCCTATGGAGATTGTTGTGATACTGTGGAGGATTGTGAAACCAATGGGCTACGGTGACACTGCAGGCCCTTGTGGACCCTGTTCCACTGTAGGAACTTGTGGAACCAAGGAGAACATTTTGATCCTGCAGGGTACCATGGATCCAGGGGGCCACTGTGACACTGTGGGGCCTTGTGGAACCAAGGGCATAATTGTGGCTCTGTTGAGCTGCATGGTCCCAAGGGGCCAGTGTGAAGCTGTGAGGCTTTGTGGAACCAAAAGACAATTGTAGCATTTTAGGGCCTCATGGAGTCAAAGGGCCATTGTGATCCCGCAGGCCACCATGGATCCATGGAGACCATTGTGGCATTGCAAGGCCCCATGGAATCATGGAGACCATTGTGACCCTGCAGGGCCTCATGGAAGGAAGGGGCCATTGTGACACTTTGGGAACTTGTGAACCAAGGGAATCATTGTTGCACTACTGGGCCCCAATGGAACCAAGGGGCCATTGGACACAGCGAGGCTTCATGGAACCAATAGACCATTAAGATACTGGTCACTATATTGTTGCTTCGCCTTTATCTCAGGTCTTTGAATCCCAACCCTTGTACTGTGCTTGACTTCTCCATGTTAATTGTTTTTCACCCTGTACTAAAGTTCTTTTTGGGCAACTCCATTGATCCTGCTTGTAGGATCCCTGGGGGCTAGGACGGTTGGGACGGACAGAGACAAGAGATATCTGAAGCCAGGTCTTGGAACTTGTGGTTTATTGCAAAGGGTGTGGGTGCAGGGGCCTTGTTTGGAGCTGCCAGCCACAGCTCAGAGCAGGCCCGAAGGAGGAGCTCGAAAGAGACACCCAAAATGGATGCCCAAAAGAGGAGGGGACTTCCCAATACTATACAATAAATCTTCTTCTGTGCTGCATATTCTAATTTTCACTAACCAATCTAGTACAAGATGCAAATCTTATAGCATTTATATACAGCCTATAAGAATGATTACATTACCATACTGTGCTACATTTTAAACGCTAAAGACTACTCTTTGGACTCCTTCTGCCAAGCTAGTAGGGTCTGCTCTGACCCTTGGACCTGTCTGCAAGCAGAGGGTATTGTTTCATCAAAGGAAGATTACTTTCAGCTGGCCATACCATTCTTTCCCAGTTGTTCAGTAACTAAGGCTTGGTATCTCAAAGCTTGATTTCATTTTAATCTCACTTATAGTGTCCATATTCTCAAAATCTTTTGCCAGGCAATCATATTTATAAGGCTTTCCTGTCTCATCTTCCCCAGCATCTGCTTCTTTTTGTTTTCACCACCCTGAAGCTGGGGAACCAGAAAGGTTTGTCACACCCACACTCATTGCAACCTTTGCCGCCCAAACAGAGACCCTGACATTTAGTCTTGTCAGAGTGGTTAGCTGATGGATAGACCAGTGCTCCCCAGGATTTTGGATTGTGTCAGGCTGGCAGATTCATCATTGTTTTGAGGGATCTCGGCCAGGATCCCCAGGGACAATGACAGTTTCACCTGTGTAGGATTGTAGGTGGGTTTAGGGAAACGCAGGACAGTTATTGCCCATTTTGCTACTGTGTTGTTACAATATGCACCCACGTCCCATTATTGATTTGGGGTGTTCCAGTGGCTGTTCCACCTAAGGTTGAGAAAGAGAAAAATGGGCAGCTGAATCTCCAAAGTAGAAAGGTGCATATATGGATGCTTTAAGTTAATTCTCACTGATCATGACCAAATATCTTCAAAGAACAGATAAAAATCAATTGTGAAGTGGATCATTAGAAATTTTCCAGATGCCCCTGAGCCTGACTGTCCTCCCTCCATCTTGGCTCCTCCACTTCCTGCTACCACAACCTTCTCTTCCACCCTGAATGAACCTCCAGAGTCCACCCCCAGAACTGCAGGTCACACCCCCACTTTCAATCATTCCACCTTCAGCCTGGGCCATGCCTCCAGAATGCAAGCCCAGGGGTATGCCGTCCTAAATCAAGACCCTTCCTCCCCAACACCTGACAAAATGGCAGTGCCCTTTGCCTCACCCTCTGGCAACAATATAAACCCATGGTCACAGATACTAAGCCCAACTGTCACACTATTTCCAATCCAAATGTTTCTCCTCCAAGTTATTCTTCCTCCTTAGAAAATAGTTTAGATTCCCCAGAGCCACCTTGCCCCTCAACCCCAGAAGATCCCCAGGAAAGGATCCAGAAAGAAGCCGTAAAGGAAGGAGACTGGCAAATAGTCTCGAAACTCCTCGTTGCCCCGGTATGTTATGAAAGAAGGGGGCAGAATCCCAGGTATCAGCCATTCGTTTACGGGGAAATCAAGGATCTGTGTAGGGCAAATAAAGACCATAGGAAGGACTTACCTTGTTTTAATGGACTAATGAGGGCCATGTTTACAGCACATGTCTCAACCTCATATGATTTAAAATATATTATGACCATGTTGTTGTCACCTACAGAATACACCCTTTGGGAAGGGGGATGGAAGTGTTTACTAAATCAATTAAGAGCAGACTATGCTAATAATGAGGCAAGGGCAGAATTGACAAACAATCATCCAGCTGGAGAAGGACAACACAGCCTACGAGATGATCAAGCAGCAGGTGTCCTGAGAGAAGTATTGGATGATATCAAAGAGATGGCTTTGAAAGCTTTAATCCAGGTATCGGATGGTAGCACCCCCAATGTGGACTGCTTGGGTGGCTGCAGCTAAAGCTTTAGGACAATCAGACCATCCTGGGTGCCTGTTAAGTAAGCAAAGCAATGCTACCTCCCTCACACTGAGTGGCCTGCTCTCAGACATAGAGACCATCAAACATGCCACCTTGCAGAACAGCGATAGAATTTTTACTCTGCGCACATGAGCATGGCTGGGTAGACTCTGAGGGCATGTGTTGCATGAACCTCTCCATCCACAGCGAGTCAATCCACAAGAGCATTCAGGTACTGAAGGAAGGATTGAAGAAGTTTCAAGTGGAAAAAAAAGATTGGTTCAATAAACTCTTCCAATCCTGAGGACTAAAGGGTTGGATGATGTCTAGCTAAAACAGGACTATTCATTCTCTTAGTGGTTGTTGTTGTGTTGTTAATTGTCCCATGTTTGTTTGGATGTTTTTCAAAGTCTTACAAAATTCTTTCAGTTCCATCTTTGTTGTACAAGAGAAAAGGGGGAAGATACCCAACACTGGATCCTCATGGACTCCTTGGAGGAGAGAATTGGAGGCCAGGATGGCACAAAAACCTCTCAGAGACTCAGTGTCGGAAGAAAAATCCATAAAAGTACCTAAAAGTATCCTTAAATCCATAAAGTACCTTAAAAACCTTGAGTATCTCAAAGTGCTAATGAGCCCTACTGAGTGTCAGTGCAAAGCTCTCAAGGGACTTGTTAAACCAGATAATTGGGGCCATGATTGTAAAACCTCTCACACAGTGTGTATCAAAAGGGAAACACCAAGTACCTTAAAATAACTGAAGTACCTTGAAGTATTAATGCGTCCCACTGAGTGTTGTTACTGACAAAGCCTCTCCAGGGACTAAGTACAGCAGAGAATTGGAGGCCAGGATGGTAGAGACATCTCAGAGACTCAAGGCAAAAGCCAAACCCAAAGTCCTTTCAAAAAGCTGCAGTCCCTGGGAGCATGAAGGAGCCCCCAGGGCCATTGCTGAGCAAGGCTCCCCAGGGACTCCTTCCAGCAGATCCTTGAGGCCACTGGGATGTGGGCTAGGGGGGGATGCTGAGGGCAGGACAAGGGGCTGACAGTGCCCAGCCTGGCTGGGGCTGTGCCAGGAGGCCCCAGTGCCTCAGGACAAGGTGTCTCTTCCCAGGCCTTGGTGGCACAGACCCTGCTGTGCCCCAGGGTACCAAGACTTGGCTTCTCTTTGTCCCCACCTGTCATCACTGCCTCTAGTTCTCTGCTCTGCCAGGGGCCTGGGGACACTTTCTCAGTTGTGTTCCTCAGTGGGACCCCTTAAAAGTCCAAGAAACTTTGGAGTTGGATTCTGACTTGGAGTTCTGGAGAGGTTTCTTCAGCTCCCTCTCAGGGACTGATGTTCAGGGCCTGAGCACAAAGCCCCAGAGGCTCATTAAAGTCCTGGTGCTGTGTCTGTGCTGCTGAGCTGGGCTGGGCTCCTGGCACAGAGGCAGCTCCTGGTAACCAAGAAGAGCTTCAAAAGCACATTTCTCTCGATGAGCAGCTCTTCTGCCAGACCAGCAGGGCTGGGGCACTGCCTGCAGCCATCCTGGGCCCAGCACAGAGGCACAAAGAGCTTCAATCAGTCGGGGCTGGGAAGGTGCTGAGAAGTGCCTGGGGCAGAATCATTGCCAGCCCTTGGCACAGGAACCTCTGGCTGCAGGACAATGCAGCTGCAGCTCCTGGAGCCATCTCCTAAAGCTGGAACATCCCACTGCCTACAGACCCTGTGAGTACAACTCTGGGTATTTCTGGTGCAGGGGAGGTGAAATGCTCGTGAAGGTCTAAAGTTCTGAGGGGTTCTGATCAGTCATACAATATTTCCAAGATAAAGATTTTGGCAAAAAAAAGGACATTTCCTAATACTTTGTACTCAGTTTCCTACTAGTGGAGAGTGGCAGGGAGGAGAGATAAATATTAAAGGTTGATTATGAATTTTGACAAATTCCTGAGACATCTGAACTGTTACTTTAGGTGATCAATAAATTCACAGAGGTTTGGGGTCTGTGAGTGCTGCAAAGGAGTGATCAGGCACAGGGAAACACCTGCAGGAGGGAAATCTCCAGGAAGCAGAGGGAAGATCAGGCAAGGAGAAAAAACAATACTCAGAGATGCTGTGGCAGGGAGAGTTTAGAGATGCCCACAGGATCCCCTCCAGTGCAGCCCCTCCCTCTGAACAAGCCCCCTCCCTCCTCTGCCCCGGGCCCAGCCTCTGCCCTCAGGGCCGGGGCTCCAAGGCGTGCAGCCCCTCCTGTGCAGGCAGAGCTGCAGCAGAGCCGTGGGGCAGCTCTGCAGCCCCGGGCCCAGTTCCCTCTGCAGAGCACAGGGCTGGGAGCAGCTGCCCAGCACTGGGGGCTCTGGCAGGGGGCACAGCTGGCTCAGGGTGATGCTGACCCCAGTGCCCGGCTCTGGGCAATGCTGTCAGTGCAGCCAGGGAAGGAGCTGCATCTTCTGCCATCCAATGCCATCATAAGGACACTTGGAAGTGTCCCTAAGATTTCAGTCCAAGCTGGGAGATTCAATGCAGGGTGCAAACCTGTCCTAGAGCATCTCTGAGTTATAAGATTGATGGGGAAAGGCAGAGGTGTTGTGACACAGAAAATGCTGCTGGGTTGGTAAAATGAGCAAAGTGAGTCCTTGGCTACAAATGTGGAGCTGGGCTGTGGTGGATGCATCTGCTCTCAGCAGTAGGTGGTGGCATTTTAAGGGAAGCATAAGAAGGTGGTCAACTTCCACCTGAGAATTTTTAAAGCCCAAAGAAACTCTGAACAGGTCAGAATGACAGACCATCTCTCCTCAGTCTGCATTCATCACCTTGACCCAGGGAACTCACTCTGTTCTCCCTGAGGGCCTCAGAAATGCTTATGGTTTGATATCCAAAACTACCAGCAGAGACACGGGGGGAGCTCATAAAGAAAACCTCAGAACTCTTAAACATTAAAGACCATGTCTATGTGTTACCGAGGAGGATGTATGGGAAATGGCCTTGATTTTGTTTACAGGTACCTCCCCTAAGTCTTTACTGTCCTTTCTCCATGAACAGGTCCCCATGTGCAACCCCAGCAAATGTCCAACAGCAGCTCCATCAGCCACTTCCTCCTGCTGGCATTGGCAGACACGCGGCAGCTGCAGCTCCTGCACTTCTGCCTCTTGCTGGGCATCTCCCTGGCTGCCCTCCTGGGCAACGGCCTCATCATCAGCGCCGTAGCCTGCGGCCACCACCTGCACACGCCCATGTTCTTCTTCCTGCTCAACCTGGCCCTCAGCGACCTGGGCTCCATCTGCACCACTGTCCCCAAAGCCATGCACAATTCCCTCTGGGACACCAGGGACATCTCCTACTCAGGATGTGCTGCACAGGTCTTTTTCTTAATGTTCTTCATTGGAGCAGAGTTTTATCTGCTGACCATCATGTGCTATGACCGCTACGTGTCCATCTGCAAACCCCTGCACTACAGGACCCTCCTGGGCAGCAGAGCTTGTGCCCACATGGCAGCAGCTGCCTGGGCCAGTGCCTTTCTCTATGCTCTCATGCACACAGCCAATACATTTTCCCTGCCCTTGTGCCATGGCAATGCCCTGGGCCAGTTCTTCTGTGAAATCCCACATATCCTAAAGCTCTCCTGCTCCAAATCCCAACTCAGGGAAGTGGGACTTCTTGCTGTCAGTGCCTGTTTGGTATTTGGCTGTTTTGTGTTCATTGTTTTCTCCTATGTGCAGATCTTCAGGGCTGTGCTGAGGATCCCCTCTGAGCAGAGACGGCACAAAGCCTTTTCCACCTGCCTCCCTCACCTGGCTGTGCTATCCGTGTTTATCAGCACAGGCACATTTGCCTATTTGAAGCCTCCCAACATTTCCTCCCCATCCCTGGATCTGGCCCTGTCAGTTCTGTACTCGGTGGTGCCTCCAGCTCTGAACCCCCTCATCTACAGCCTGAGGAACCAGGAGCTCAAGGCTGCAGTGTGGAGACTGATGACTGGATGCTTTCAGAAACATTAAACTGCTGGGCAATATCTGCAAATAACTTGTAATCAAAGTCATCTTTGCTACTTCTTTTTGGCTAAACTGTGGAGGTTCTTTTCCTTTGTTTTATGTTTAAATATAGTCCAGAAAAAATGTCATTGTTTGTGCCATTTCCCATTTTTTTTTCTCTCCAAATTTCCTGTGGCCACAGACTGTGTCAATGAGGGGCTGAACTCTGGGTGACTTTAAAGGAAATAAAGGACTTCCCAGTAGAGTCGTCTGCAGAGATGCCCTTTTGTTCCTTCTCTGGAGCTGCAGCAGCAATGTCTGTGTGCAGAGCTGGGGGCAGATCAGTGCTGGCCCAGCAGCTGCGCCCAGCAGCAGCAGCACTTGGTGTTGCCAGTGTGGCTGCCGTGGCCCTGCCCTGCTGCCCTGGTGGCCCTGGTGTTGCTGCAGGGCCTGAGTGCTCTCGGGGCCGGGCACAGCCATGGGGGTGGCAGTGCCGGGGCTGCAGCAGGGACAGGCCATGGGCACTGCTGGGGCAGCGCTGATGCCTCAGCCCAGGGCCTGGGGGCTCCAGGCTCCTTGCCCAGGCTCTCTCAAGAACATGGCCAGGCCAATGCTCAGCACAGAAAAGCCCTGTGAGCAGCCCCAGGCTGGGCGAGGCAGGCTGGGGGCAAACAGCATGGCTGGGGCTCTGCAAGGGCCCTGGGGCAGATGGGAAGGAGCAGCAGAGCAGGGGCTGATCCATCTTCAGTGTGCTGGACAGCCCAGGGAAACTTCCCAGAGCATCCTCATGGAGCTGCCAACAACATCCCCCCTCTGCAGCCCTGGCCTCTCCCCCCGCTCACACAGGTGCCCCATCCTTGCAGGCACAGACACGGCAGCACTGGCTCAGCAGCCCCTGTTTGCATTGCACACAGCAGGGGGAGCACCCCCATGCTGTTGGTGTGGGGACATGAACCTGAGGGAGCACAAATGCCATCAGCCCCTGGGGCCAGCAAGGGCTGGGGGACACCAGGGAAACCACTCAGCTTTGTCCTGGCCACTGCAGTCAGCCAGAACGTTTGTTCCCATCAGCTGGGAGTTTCCTGTGCCACTGCAGATGCTGTTGCTCAGAGCCAGGGCTGCCTGGCAGCCACCCCCAAACTGCCCTGAGCATTTCCTTTGCTTCACCTTTGCTTTCTCTCCTGTTTCTTGTTCCAGATTTCTCCCTCTTGCCCATCCCTGTTCTTTCCCCTGCAAACAGCCCATCCCTGTTTGCCCTTTCCTCTCTGGCCCCACTCTCCATTGCAGTTCCTGACTTGACACCATGGGAACGTCCCTTTGTCAGCAGGATCATCCTACAAGTGCTGCAGGAATTGTCTGCAGGCTCCTGCAGTGCCTGGTGCTGCTCCCTTGCCAGAGACACCCCAGGCAAGGGGGGCACATCTGGGCTGCTGTGTCTGCCTCTGGGGCTCCCGGTTCTGGGCAGTGAGGAGGAGCTGCAGAGGCTCTGCAGGACTGACAGGATGGGCTTTGGGGCTGGCAGGAGAAGCTGAGGGACCTGGGCTGCTGGAGCTTCTGAAGAGGAGGCCCAGGGCTCCTCCTGCAACTGCTCCAAGGGTGGTTCCAGAGAATCCCAGAATCAGCAAGGTTGGAAAAGTCTTCAGAGATCATCAAGTCCAACCTGTGCCCTGACACCGCCTTGTCTGCCCTGATCCTCCTCTTATCCAGGATAAATAACCACAACTCCCTCTGCTACTCCTCACAGGACTTGTGTTCCAGACCCCTCCCCAGCTTGTTGTCCTTCTCTGGACATGGTCCAGCCCCTCCATGGCCTTCTTAAACTGGGGGCCCCAGAACTGCAAAGAGCACTTGAGGTGCTGCCCAAGCAGTGCTGAGTGCAGGGGAAGAATCCCTGCCCTGCTCCTGCTGGCCACACCATTCCTGATCCAGGCCAGGAGCCATTGGCATTCTTGCCCAACTGGGCACACTGCTGCCTCATGTCCAGCCTGCTGTCCATCAGTCCCTGCAGGTCCCTTTCTGCCTGGCTGCTCTCCAGCCACTCTGTCCCCAGCCTATAGCACTGCAGGGGTTGTTGTGGCCAAAGTGCAGGACCTGGCACTTGGAGTTGTGAAACCTCACCTTGTTGGGTTTGGCCCCTGCATCTATCCTGTCCAGGAGCCCTGCTCCCAGCATGAGCCCAGTTGCTGCCCCTGTGTCCTTCCAGTTTCCTTGTCACTCCCAGGATGATCCTGGTCACTTCCCCTCACTCCTGGCAGGATCCCTCCTCTTCCCATTATGAGCCCAGGCACTCAGAGTCATTCCCCTTTATGCAATTTGTCCCCAACATGGTCCCAGTTGCTCCCACTTTCATCCAGTGTGTTCCCAGTTCCACCAGTTGCCCATAGTATAGTCCCAGTACCTCCCAGTATGATGCCAGTCTCTCCCAGCAGGACCCCAGTCACTCACACTTGCCCCCAGTTGCCCCCAGCATGGTCCCAGTTCCCCCAGCACATTCCCAGTGGCTCCCAGTGTGGTCCCAGTCACCACCTGCATGGTCTCAGGCATTCCCAGCATATCCCAGTTGCCCTGAACATACTCGTACTCATTGCCAGGCACTCCCAGTTACCTCAGTGTGGTTCAGCTGCCCCCAGTTTTATCCCAGTCACTGCCAGGAAATCCCAGTTGTCAGCAGCATGCATCCTGTCATTCCCAGTTGTTCCCAGTTCCTCCCCATGTGTGCGCAGGCAGCTCCCAGCATGAGCCTGGTAGCTCCCAGTAACCCCAGTCAGGGTCTATTGACACCCACTATAGTCCCAGTAGGATCCCAGTCACTCCCAGTATGATGCCAGTGGCCCCCAGTGGGATCCCAGTTGCTCCCTGTCAATACCAGCAGGACCCCAGTAGTGTCCAGTATGATCCTCATGCCTCCCAGTCTCTCCCAGTATATCCCAGTCACCCCCAGCATGCTCCCAGTCACTCCCACTTCCTCCCAGTTGCCTTCAGCCTGATTCCAGTTGCCCACAGCCCCTCCCAGTCAATCCCAGTATGATTCCAGTCACCCACAGTGTGATCCCAGTCTCAGCCAGCATGGACCCAGCTGCTCCCACTGTGATCCCAGTATGACCCCAGCTGCTGCCAGAATAGTTCCAGTTGTTCCCAGTTCCTCCCAGTATGATCCCAGTTTTCTCTAGAATAGTCCCAGTCCCTCTCAGCATGGTCCCACTCACTCCCAGTTGCCCCCAGCATGGTCTCAGCTGTTCCCACTGTGGCTCCAGTGCCCCCAGTATGGTTACAGACTCTCCCAGTATATCCCAGATGGCCAAGTGAGGTTTTGGTTAGCTCAGAATGATCCCAGTTACTCCCAGTTCCTCCCAGTTGCCTCCAGCATGATCCCAGTTTCTGGCAGTTGCCCAAAGTGTAGTCCCAGTTGCTCCCAGTACGAACCCAGTTGCCCCAGTTGTGTCCTTAGTCCCCTTAACATGGTTCCAGTACCTTCCAGTTGATCCCAGTGTCTCCCACTTTTGAAAATATGTCCATATTTTCCTCTTAACATGGGCCCAGTAGCTCCCAGTACCCTCCAGTCAGGATCCCAGTGGCTCTCAGGATGATCCCAGTTGCACCCAGTCCCCCCCAGTATGACTCCAGTCACTCCCAGATCCTCCCAGTATGATTCCAGTCCTGCCCAGTAACCCTCTGTCATTCCCAGTATGTGCCCAGTTGCTGCCAGTCACCTCCACCATGGTTCCGGTTACAGCCAGCACCTTTCTAGATACTCCCAGGCAGATTCCAGTAGGATCCCAGTCATTCTCAGATATCCCTAATACTTTTCAAGTCACTCCAAGTATGATCGCAGTCAGTTCCAGTATGACCCCAGCACGGGCACAGCTGCTCCCATCATCATCCAATGTGATTCCAGTTGCTCCCATTTCCCCCCACTGTGGTTTCAATCTCTCCCAGCATATTCCAGTTACTCCCAGCAGGTTCCCAGTCACTCCCAGTTCCTTCCAGCATGATCCCATTTGCTCACAACCACTCCCAGTCAGCCTCAGAGTAGCTGCACTCACACTACCAGTATGATCCCAGTCACCTCCAGCATGATCCCAGTTCATCCCAGTGTAAGTCCAGTTGCTTTCAATCACCCCCAACATGCACCCAGTGACTCCCAGTTCCTCCCAGTTGCTCCTTGCATGATCCCAGTTGCTCAGAGCTGCTCCTGGTCACCCTCAGAATGATCCCAGTCACTCCCAGTATATCCTATCTGTCCCCAGTATGGTCTCAATTGCCCCCTGCAGGCTCCTACTCCATCCCAGTATGATCCCAGTATGATCCCAGTATGATCCCAGTCTCCCTCAGTGTGATCGCAGTCTGCCCCAGCATGGGCTCAGCTGCTGCCAGTATGATCCCCGTAGTATCCCAGTACAATCCCAGTCATTGGAGATGTTGATCTTTGACATCCCTGAATGATCCCTTTTGGTCCTGAAACAGACTTGCAGAATCCTGAAACAAAGAACTGCTAAAGAAAAATCACCAATAACTAAAAAAAAAAATAAAATGAAATAAAATAAAAATCCATTGATATTTATGAAACAATATTGAGAAAATTTCTGGAATGCCTTGGCCACAGCCCTTACTTGAATCACTTAGGCTGAGTCTGACTCATGGCTTTCCAGTACTTTGAGCTGGTAGCTCTGACCACCTTTTTATTCTTTCTTATTTTCTTTTTTTTTTTTTTTTTTTCCAGAACGATCAGCAGCAGCAGCAGCAGCAGAGGATTTTTTGGACCTGCACCACTGGGTGGGACAGAGTCCCTGGCCCCAGTCCAAGTGGGCAGACCAAGGACACCAGACCAGGCCCACAGAACAGAGCCCCAGGCCTGAGTAGGGGGATCAAAGTCCCCAGACCTGGCAGTGGGCCGGCCAAACAGCCCAGACCTGGCCTGCAGGGCAGGGTCTTTGTTCTCACAGCCCACCCCCACCGTGCTGCCAGTGCCTCGGCAGCAGGAGTGACCGAACGCTTTTTCCCTCTCCCCCCAGAACCACCAGTGCACACTGGTGGCTGGGAAGGAGAAGCTTTCTCTGGGATCTCCATCCCGGATCTGCAGGTCTTCTTTCCCCAGAAAAAGTGAGCGATGCTCACTGTCCACCCCCCACCGAACCCCACGATTCACTTTCCCGTGTTCCTGTTTTCTGTTCCTCAACATCGTCCCCATCCCCTCCGGGCTTGTGGCCAGAGGCAGCACCTCTGGGAGCCACATCCCCCACACCGCTGGTGCACGTGAAGGGAGTCAGGCACCCCAAATCTCAGCGAGAAGCCCCTGACCAAGCGTGAATCAGCCCGTGAAAAATGTAGTGTCCCAGAAAAACACTGAGTTTGAAAGTTTTCAGCTGGGAGGCACGGGCAGTTAACAAATGAGCCACGCCTCCCCTGAGGGACAGGCCAGCGTCCCCTTCTTCCCTCCCAGCTCCCACCACAGGGGTGTTATGAGAAGCTTGACTAGGCCAATATTCAAGCAGCAATTAATTATTTAATTAATTAATATGATAAAGTAAGAGCGATACAGCGCTGGGTACAGTGGGGGATGTTTTCCCTCCAACTGCACACAGATAGTTGAGGCTTACAGGTATTTATAGGGGTACTCAGCTTTCTTAGCAGTTTCTATTCCCAATTTTTATGTCACAATTCTATACCTATTGTGATGTATTTTTTCTCAGGATGTATCCTAGAAAGGAGTATCCCCAGATGGTGGTGGTTCGATTTCCGAAAGACGGAAGAAATATCCCAGATTGTGAGGTCCAGCTCTCCAGATGTGGGTCCACCTATCAATTGCAGAGACTATAAATCTCAAAACAGTGATGTCCAGCTTCCCTTGGTCGAAACTATTATTCCTTGAATTGATGTTCATCTTCCTTTCTCAAGCTGCTTTTCATTGTTTTGTTAAGATGTGAGATAAGCATGTTTCCTTTCATATATTCTAAAGCTATAGTTTCAAAGACCCTTACTACAAGCAATATTCTAAAATTATACTTCAAAAGGTTATTATTGCAAAACTCTTAAAGGCTTAGCTACAAGCAGAAAGTTCCTTTCAAAAAGCAACATCCCTAAAGCTTTAATTCAAATGCTCCTAAGTCAACTTAAGACTTACAAAGGTTAATTACGAACAAAAGATAGGCTCAAAGGCCTTCTTCCATGCTTTACTTTCCTCAGTAATTATTAGAATTCGTCTTTATAACTGTCCCATGGTCGGTTTCCACCCATATTACAATCAAAAATACCATGTTGCCTGTATGTATGTGGCACGAAACACAGCTTTGTATTTCACAGGGGGGCACAGGGACGGCTACTGTGAGAAGCTGCTGGAAGCTTCCACCGTGTCTGGCACAGCCAATTCCTGGTGGCTTCAAAGATGGACCTGCTGCTGGCAAAGGCTGGGCCAGTTACAAATGGCGGCAATGCCTCTGCGATAACAGATTGGAAAAGAAATCAAAATAGAGATTGTGGCACAGTTTTAACTCCAGTCAGAGGAGAGCAGAGGGAGAACATGTGAGAAGAACAACTCTGCAGACATCCAGGTCAGTGCAGAAGGAGGGGCAGGAGGTGCTCCAGGCACTGGAGACCCAGGCATCCTGCAGGAGAGCCATGGAGAGAGGGGCCCTGCTCCCAGGCTGGAGCAGCCTGTCCCTGGAGGAATGCACCCCTGGAAGAGTGACCCATGCTGCAGCAGTTTGGGAAGGACTGTTGTCCCTGGCATGGACTCACGCTGCAGCAGTTTGCAGAGGTCTGCTGCCCCTGAAATGGACTCACATGGGAGAAGCTCCTGCAGAACTGTCTCTCTTGGGAGGGACCCACGGTGCAGCAGGGGAACCACTCCTCTCCCTGAGCAGGGGCAGAAGCCATGGGTGATGAACTGACCATAACCCCCGTTCCTTGTCTCCCTGCACTGCTGGGGTGGGAGGCAGAGCTGGAGAGAGGTGAGGGGCATATTTTATTTCCCCTTTTCCTGCTCTGACCTTGTTAGTAACAAATGAATTTCACATCTCTAAGCTAAGCCTGTTTTTCCCAGGACAGTATTTGATGAGTGATCTTGCCCAGTCCTTATCTCAACCCATGAACCCTTTATTAAATTTTCTTTGTCCAGCTGCAGAGGGGAGTGAGTGAGCAGCCCACATGGATGCCTGGCATTTGGCCTGGGTCAACCCACGACACCTTGGTACGACAGGGTCACAATGGACCCTTGGCTCTATGGGGTCTTGTGGTTCCATCAGGCCCTGCAGGGCCACTTAATTCAACAAGGCCCCAAAGTTTCACAGTGGTCTCCAGGATTCCATGGGGCCCTGCAATGTCAAAATGGACCTTTAGATCCACGGGGGCCCAGAGTGTCACAATTAGCTCTTTTGGTTCCACAGCTTCACAATGGCCCCTCGGTGCCATGTGTCCTGCACTGTTCCATGAATCCTTAGGTCCATGGGGTCCTGTAGTGTCACAATGGTCTCCTTGGTTTCATGGCGCCACAGTTGCCATAATTTCCATGGTATCACATCTGCCCTTGGATCCCAAGAGGCAACAGAGTGTGACAATGGCCCCTTGCTTCCATGTCACCCTGTAGTGTCACAATGGTGTCCATGATTCCATCAGGCCCTGCAGTGTCACCATGGGCAGTTGGTTCAATGACACTCCACAATGTCACCACGGCCCCATGGTTCCACAGAGCCCCACTGTGTCACTGTGGTGCCTTTGGTTCCAAGGCTCAGAAGTGCCAGAATGACCCTTTGGTTCCACCAAGCCTTGAAGTTTCAAAATGGTCTCCATGGTTTCATGAGCACCCCCTGTGTCACAAGAGACTCTTGGTTCCCTGAAGTTCTCCAGTGTCACAATGGGCCCTTCTTCCATGAGGTTTGGTAGAGTCACAATTGACTCCTTGGTTCCATGAAGCCCTGCTGTGTCACAATGCCCCTGGTTCCATGAGTGTCCATGGTGTCACCACGGTCTCCTTGGACCCCCAGTATCACCATGGTCTCCTTGGCACCATCCAGGCCTTGTAACAAGAGACAGGGAGCCATTTTGGGCCTTAGATGAAAGGCTGCAGAACTCATGGTTGTGAGGCTGTGTCACTGATACGAAACAAAAACCACCTGAATCTGAACGCGAAATATCATCTCAAGTACCTTCAATCCCAGCCTCGACAGAGGTAGAAAATACAAGCATGGATTCTACAGTAAATCAAAAACAGGGACCATATTTGGAATGCAGGCAAAATGCATTCAAGTGCATTCGAATGCACTCGATATGATGGGGAGGTGATGATCCCTTATTCCAAGAGTGAGCTTAGGAAGGGCTGACTGTTGAAGGAACTACAGAGAACCACAATATAAGAAAGGCAGGTGGCACAGGTAATTCTGGGATAGGGACACCAGAAAGGAAGAGCAGATGAACCAGCGCAGTCGCCACCATGAAGATCACGTTCACATGCTGTGGGCAGCAACCCCATCAGGCCGTGCCACCATCCCCTGGTACAAGGGGGGTCACGATGGTTCGTTTCACTGATCTCAGGGTGCAAAGACACACAGCAGGGGACTTTCAGTATTAACCAAAACAAATGCACCTTTTAGTGATTGCCCACTAAATGCAAAAGAAGGATTAGAAAGGAGATAAAGGACAGAGAGACAGAGAAAAGGAGGGGGGGAATGGCTGCCAACAGAGAGATGAAATCCTCATGGTCTGACCAATAGATCCATCTGGTCACGTCAGGGAGAGTCTCAAGGCCTTTGGTTAACTCAGGGCTCTTTTATAATCTACCGCTGGGAGGGAACAGGACGGCACATGGAGGGAACAGTGGAGAATAAATCCATTGGGAACAGGTACAGACAGTCCAGTTTGGAACAGCACAAACCGGTGCCAGCAGTGAGCAGGGCCCATTGTTTCAGGACTGGTTCCTATAGGAAACCTCTCGCTTCCTATGGCAGACATCCCGCTCCAGTCAGGCCAGCACCCCTGGGTTAGAATTTAAAGGGTCTCAGTCTCAGTCCTAGGGGGGCCTTCAATCTCCATCCTTGATGGCGGCTGTGAGGCAGATGAGGGATCTTGGACCGTCTCTTACAGACTGACATCCCAAAACATAGTAGTAATTATGCATTTCCCCTTAAAAATATAATTTATGGAATTAGGAAAATTATAACTATTTTTCTAATTTAAAATAGTATTCTTCTATATTTGTAATACAAAATTTTAATATTTATATTTAAAAATCCACAGCATTTTAGCAAGCAAAAAATTTATTGGTCTTAGTTCTAAGTAACACAATCCCCAACATTAATTCATTGAGAAGTGTGGCTATTGATTTTTCCTTCTTTATGCTAATCAGACGTATTTTAAATCCTTTTGTTATCTTTTTTATCATTTTCAGAGACAGGATAAAAGGGGCTACTTTGGGGTCCCTGGTGACATTTCTGGGGCACATTTGGGGCAGTTTTGGGTCTGGAGAGGGAATTCAGAGAGAACTTGAGGGTCTGGAGGACACTTGGGGGAGCCGGGTGGGCACTTGGAGGGGCACTCAGGGATTCCGAGGGACAGTTCGGGGTCCGGGGCAGCACTTGGGAGTCCAGGGGGCCCTTGGAGGTCAGGGAGGGGAATTTGGGGCCTTTCGGGGTCCGGGCGGTCCCGTGGGGGCCTCTGACGGGGCTCGCTGGGGCGCGGGGGCTGATGGGAGTTGTAGGTGCAGAGGGCTAATGCAGTTTAACGGGGCCGTGGAGCATCACGGGAGTTCGAGGCGCAGCTGCAATGGCTCTCAGTGGGGCGCGGGGTGTGACAGGAGATAAAGTCCCGGTTGGAACAGCACAGGACATGCGCCGCGGAGCGTGATGGGAGCCGTAGTCCCGGAAGTGGCTCCAATGCTTTGTTTGGGGGTCCGGGAAGGCTCTTGGCGGACCCCTGTGCATCCGAGCCATGACTTGAGATCCTCGGGGGAACGTAAACGGTTCGGGAGCGCTTGGGGGGAGCTCGTGGAGCTCTAACCGGGCTCTTTAGGGCGGGGGCACGGCAGGAGTTTAGGCGCGGGACTGTGTTATAACGGGCTCTGGGGCCACGGTGGAGGAGAGGAGATGAATTTCCAGAAGCGGCTGTACCGGCATCTGTGGGGTTGGGAGCACTCAGGGCGTCCGGGGACGCTTTTGGGGGGTCCCGAATGGGCGCTGAGGGGGCACTGAGGGATCCTGGAGGGTCTCGGGGACACTTAAGGGACAAAGGGGTGGCCGATCCCGGGGTTTTTTCGAGCGCGGGGCATGACGGGCGTTGTAGTCCCGCCTGCAATGGGGCTCAATCGGGCGGCGGGGCATGACGGGAGTTGTGGCTACCGTAGGCGCCATCCCCGAGTCTCTGATCTCTGGCGCTGATTGGCTGCTCGCGGTGATGGGCGGGAGTCCCGGGAAATGGGATGCGGTGGAGGCGGGAACAGCCCATTCAACTCATCCATTCGCTCCCAGTACAGCCCAGTTCATCCCCAGTACAGACCAGTACAATCCCAGTACAGCCCTGTTTATCCCAAGTAGAACCCCGTACGAGCCCAGTGCCCCTCCAATCCCTCCCAGTACAGCCCAGTCCCTCCCAATACAGCTGAGTTTATTCCCAGTCGTTCCCAGTTCATCCCAATGTCATCCACAGGATGCCCCAGTGTCTCCAGTCTTCTCCGCAACGGCCCCACTGTCCCCAGTATGTCCCAGTATCCCCGAGGGTCACTCCCAGTAGGTCCCAGTGTCCCCAGTATGTCCCAGTCCTCCTCCCCAGTGTCACTCTCAGTATGTCCCTGTATCTCCCTCAGCGTTCCCAGTGTCCCCAGTATGTCCCACTCCTCCCCAGTGTTTCCAAGGACAGTTTCATTTCTCTCGGTGGCCGTGGCAGCCAAACCCAGCAGTGGGGTCAGTGCAGTGCCCATGGCCACAGCCCCTTGCAGGGGCCCAGTGCAGCTTGGGCTGATGATCCACCCTCACAGCTGGCCCAGGGTAGCTCTGCAGTGCCTTTGGTGGCACCTGGGGCTGGCACACACCTGAGCAGTGTGTCTGTTTGCAGTGGGAAACTCAGGAGTTTCAGATTGCTTCAAAAAAACTCCAAAAAGTGAAAACCCCTCTTAGGCTGAGTGCAGCCAGCTCTGCAAGCACAGCAGGGCCCAGGGCAGTGAGGACAGACAGGATGGGGCTGGGCAATGTGGAGCAAGGTTGTCCACACTGGGTCAGAGCTCCAGGCACAGCTTCTGTGAGCAGGCCAGAGCTGCTGAGGAGAGACCCTGGGTCAATATCAATCACAGAATGCTGCAATCACCTCTGCTCTACTGAGAAATTTAACAAAAGACTCCCTTTAAAACAGGAATGTATATTTTATTAATGCTCTTTGAAATCTTTCTCCATGATTGGACTAGGAAAACTTTAATGACCCTCTCAGGCTTTGGTGTTGTTTACATCAGACTCAGTCCTTGAGAGTGTCTTGAAAAAACTTCTCAAGAACTCAAAGTTAAATTTAAACTCCAAATTTTCTTGAAGTTTTATGGCTCCCACTGAGGGACACAACTGCCTGCCTCTGCCTGCCCACACAAAGGCTCCTGCTGGGGGACATGCTGCACTACAGCCCTGCCCTGGCAAGGAAATTCCTTTCTCTTTGGGTCCTGTCTGTTTTCCCTATCTGCCCTTTGCATTAATTCTTTCTTTCTCCGGCTGTTCTCCATTGTGCCAAAAGGATCCAGCATCTCTGAAACCTCCCTTCAATCCCTCCCAGGTCTTCTCTGCTGTCCTCAGTCTCCACTCCACTGAGCACAGAGCTGCTTTGTGCCTGTACATGAATTTCCCATTTCAGAGGGTGTCATTTATTCAAGCCAGAGCTCTGGTGAGGGATAACTCCCAACCTCACATGGACATGTAATTCTACCAGTGTGTTGCTTA
Source organism: Melospiza melodia melodia (assembly GCF_035770615.1). Lineage (NCBI taxonomy): Eukaryota > Metazoa > Chordata > Aves > Passeriformes > Passerellidae > Melospiza > Melospiza melodia. The sequence goes on along the minus strand of NC_086200.1, from coordinate 12,462,362 downwards.
TATACAGCCACTAAATATGAATTACAATTTACCCATTTCCATAAAACCCACCCCAAGTTCCCAGTTTCATTCCTTGTTTTCTCTATCCCTGCACCCTTGAGCCAGATGTCTTCATCTTCTCTTCCACCCATCCTTGCTGGGAAAGCAGCGCCTGCATGCCTTGTTCCTGTGCTGGAAGTTCACAGGCAGGGTAAAAATGGAATGAACCCTTTTGGTATCAGCCCCAGGCTCTGTGTGGGCAGGCAGGGGCAGGCAGGAGGCAGAGCTGTCAGCAAAGGAAGGGCCCAGCCAGGTGGGGCAGCCGGGGGATGCCGACAGCCTGCAGGGACAGAGGTGCAGGGCAGGGACACCGTGGGACAGCCTGGGCTGCACAGGGCACAGGGATGGGCAGCAGCTGCAAGACAGCCCTGCCAGAGCCAACTTGGGCAGCACTTTGGCCATGGCTGCTGGGCCTGGGCCTGAGGCAGGAGCAGGAGACAAGTGACCCTTGCAGGGCTGGGGCCTCATTGCCTCCTTGTCCCTGCTCAGCAGCCTGGCAGGGGCCGCCCCATGCTCCTGCCCTTGGCATTGCACATCCCCACATGCCAGTGCCCATCCCGGGAAGAGCCCTGAGCAAGGAGGGAGGGACAGGATCTGCCTGGCCAGGGGCTGGGGCTCAGCCCTTGGCCCTTGGCATTCCTCAAACACATCCAGCTTTGCTCAGCACCAGAGACACCTTTGCCTTGTTTGTCCCCAGCTGCCATCACTGCCTCCAGTGTTCTGCACTAACTGGAACATGGGGACACTTTCCCAGTGGTGTCCCTCAGTGGGAGCCATTAAAACTTCAAGAAAATTTGGAGTTTAAATTTAACTTTGTGTTATTGACTCTCAAAGACTGAGTCTGATGTAAACAACAGCAAAGCCCTGAGAGGGTCATTAAAGTTTTCCTAGTCCAGTTATGGAGAAAGATTTCAAGGAGCAGTAATAAAATATACATTCCTATTTAAAAGGGTGTCTTTGATTAAATTTCTCTTTAGAGCAGAGGTGATTGCAGCATTCTGTGATTGATATTGACCCAGGGTCTCTCCTCAGCAGCTTTGGCCTGCTCACAGAAGCTGTACCTGGAGCTCTGACCCAGTGTGGACAACCTTGCTCCACATTGCCCATCCCCATCCTGTCTGTCCTCACTGCTCTGGGCCCTGCTGTGCTTGCAGAGCTGGCTGCACTCAGCCTAAGAGGGGTTTTCACATTTTTAGGGTTTTTTGAAGCAATCTCAAACTCCTGAGTTTCCCACTGCAAACAGACACACTGCTCAGGTGTGTGCCAGCCTCAGGTGCCACCAAAGGCACTGCAGAGCAGCCCTGGGCCAGCTGTGAGGGTGGATCATCAGCCCAAGCTGCACTGGGCCCTGCACGGGGCTGTGGCCATGGACACTGCACTGACCCCACTGCTGGGTTTGGCTGCCACGGCCACCGAGAGAAATGAAACTGTGCTTGGAAACACTGAGGAGGAGTGGGACATACTGGGAACACTGGTAACGCTGTGGGAGACACTGAGACATACTGGGAGTGACACTGGGAAGGACTGGGACAACCTGAGGACACTGGGGGCATTGCGGCGAAAACTGGGGACACTGGGGCATCATGTGGATCACATTGGGAGGAACTGGGAAGGACTGGGAATGAACTCAGGTGTATTGGGACGGACAGGGCTGCACTGGGAGGGATTGGAGGGACACTGGGGTTGAACTGGGTTCTACTTGGAATGAAATGGGCTTTAGTGGGGTTATACTGGTCTGTACTGGAATGGACTGGACTGTCCCTGGAAGGACTGTAGGAGGGTGATTTGGCTGTTCCCGCCTCCACCACATCCCATTTGCCGAGGCTCCCACCCATCACCGTTCGCAGCCAATCATCACTAGGAATCCGGGCCTAGGGGCGGTGCGCAAAAAGGCGCCATATTTTCTCCTTGCATACAACTCCCATCACACCCCGCGGCCCCATTAAGCCCTATTGGAGCCGGGACTACAACGCCCGTCATGCCCCGCGCTCCACAGTACACCCCCCCCGTTCCCCCCAGGATTCGCCCCCATCTGTCCCATCAGTGTTTCCCAGACCCTCCACGATCCCTCAGTGCCCCCTCATCGCCCATTCGGGATCCCCCGAAAGCGCCCCGGACCCCCTGAGTGCTCCCAACCCCTCAGATGCTCGGTACAGCCACTTGTGGAAATTCATCTCCTCTCATCCCCTGCGGCCCCAGAGCCCCTCAGAACAGTCCCGCGCCTAAAACTCCTGCCGTGACTCGCGCCCTAAAGAGCCCGGTTAGAGCTCCCCGAGCTCCCCGCAGGGACTCCCGAATTTTTTAAGTTCCCGTGAGGGTTTCAAGTCGCGCCTCGGACGCAAAAGTGTCCCCTAACAGCCGTCCCGGACCCCCAAACATCGTGATCGAGCCACTTCCGGGACTTCAGCTCCCATCATGCTCCGCGGCGCAACTCTGGGGCTATTCCAGCCGGGACTTCATCTCCCATCATGCCCCGCGGCCCTATTAAATCGTATGATACCTGCGCATACAACTCCCATTCCCCCCCGCGCCCCAGAGAGCCCTGTCAGAGGCCCCCAAGGCCCCGCCCGGACCCCGAAGGGCCCCAAATTCCCCTCCCTGACCTCCAAGGGCCCCCCTGGATCCCCAAGTGCTGCCCCGGACCCCGAACTGTCCCTCGGGATCCCTGAGTGCCCCTCCAAGTGCCCACCCGGCTTCCCCAAGTGCCCTCCAGACCTTCAAGTTCTCTCTTAATTCCCTCCCCAGACCCAAAATGCCCCAAATGTGCCCCAGAAATGTCTCCAGGGACCCCAAAATGCTGCCCCTTGACCCTTTTAGAGAAAAAGTTTATAAAAATGGTGCCAAAAGGACTACAAATATTATTAGTTACCATAAAGAGGAAGAAATAAATAGCCAATAAAGCTTAATTAATTAATGAACGGTATTGTGTTTACTTTGAACTAATGAGAAATATTTTTTTGGTTGCTAAAATAATATTGATTTTTAAATATAAATATAAAAATTATGTAGTAAAATATTGAATAATACTATCACAATTAGAATAATAGAAATATAATTTTGTTAATTAATTACATTTTATATAGAAGGAAAAATGCTTAAATTTTTTTCATGTTTTGTGATGTGAGATATGGTGAGGATTGGGGTGAGGAACAGCTTGTCCAAACAGGCTCAGCCTGCAAGGGGCTCATTCTTCTCCCTGCCCAGACCTCCTAAGGAGACATTCAGCATCAAGATCACCTGAGGTATGCTTCTGTCCCCTCTTCTCTGAAATAAAAATAAAAACATATTTCCTTGACTAAAACCAAAAATCCTGATGTGCACTTTGGAATCTCCCTCCTGAAGAGAACTCCAAACTGACTCCAATCCCTGCACAAGCCCTGGAGACTGGATGACAATGGAAGGGAGACAAAGAGCTCCTGAGGGCTTTCTGTATTTTAATCAGCCCCACGCTGGATTTGGGGCTGGCTCCAGGAGCCTCAGGCACGCAGAGAAGGATGGAGAAGCTGCTCAAGGAGTCAGCAGCAAAACTCCAAGTGCCTTGGAGCATGGCTGGGCCCCAGGGAGGGCAGGGAGTGCCAAAGGCTGCCCAGGGCCTGGTGAGAGCAGATCCTTGAGGGCAGGATTGCAGGGAGCCCAAGGCTCTGAGCAGGGAGCTGCAGTGCTGAGCAAGGCCTGGCTTGGCTGGGTTTTCTCTCCTTTCAAGAGTCTCTGGGTAGGCGCTGTTGGTTTCAGGTCCATGGTCCCTGTGCTGCTCTTGGCCTGCTCTGGTTAGGGCGACAAAGGCAAAAGGCTCTGACCGTGGTTATGTTTTCTGTGGTTAGAGGTGTTATTTTAATTCTTCATTTGCATGGTGGCTTGTTGTTCTAGGGGTTTTCGTTAGGTCATTCTTTTCTGCTAGGTCTTATGGCATTTTCATATTTGGTTATTATCTGACACAGTCCTCTTCTTTATGGTGTTGGGCGGTTCAACAACTTAGATGGGAGTGGGAATGATAATAAAAGATTCTAAAATCATGAAATTTGGGGAATTAGAAAGAAGCTAGACATAGTGGGGCCGTAGAAAAATATTAAAAATAGACTCTGGAAATGTTAGGCTTTGTGTTTGCCAGATCATGTGAATTTGCACCTGTGTAAGCAGTATATGATAAATGATATAATTGTTAGATGTGATGATTGTTTAGTAATTAGATACAATTATTGTATCATCAGAAGAAGAATTCTGAGAAACTATGTTAGATGTTTGAGGGGGGGGTCACGATGAGCAATGCTTGGCTGAAATCTATGTATACAATAGAACAATATAAGTTTAATAATTAACATTAAAGTTATATAAGGATTGACTATAAAAACATGTTTGTCCCGAATGAATGTCAGAGACAGATTTGGGTTTGTACCCCTGACACCCAGAGCTCTTCAATAAAAGCACCTGCATAGAATCATTCTCATGATTATGTGCTTCTGAACGCTGACAGGAGCAGTGGGGGGAACACCTGACAGTGAGGGGATTTAAGTAATTATAAATCCTTTAACTAGCACTGGAACTTGACATAACTATTCAACATTCAACAAACAATCTATAAATAACATTGGAACTTTATATTAACTCCTTTAACAATGAACTTTATATCAACTCCTTTAACAATTGATTCTCTACAATTTCCCCCTCTAATTGTTCGATTGGGCTCAAGCCTGCATCAATTAGCAATTACTTCTTCTTGAAAGTACAATTTTTAATATTGGTTGTAAATTTGCTTGGCATCTTCACGTTCTTGATCATTCATTATCATGATTACTTCTTTTTTATTAAGCTCTTTTGGTATCATTAAACTTGCTTCTACAGCAGGTGCTACAACTCGGATTATACAGGGGAGCATGCAAGGTAGGAGGATCAAACCAGCAATTTCACATAAGATGAAAAAGGGTTTTTTTTCTCACCAGTTTCCTTTTAATGACCAGAAATTGTCCCACCAGCTGGTATCAAATGTAGGGGTCCATTCTTGAGTTCCAACATAAGCTAACTTCCAGATTTCCTTTGAGATATTTCTAATGACTTCACTGCGGTCATCTATTTCTAATCAGCACTCAGAGGAGTTAAATTTTCCACCTATGCTTCCATCATCAGCTAATAAATAATCTACTGCTAGTCTGATTTGATACACCACAGTTCTAGTCTGGGATAGTTGGTCATTTATGTGGTCTAAAGCTAGAGAGGTTCGGTTCGATACCATCTCGAGTACTGCCTGTAATCTCAGAATCCGATTTAACCCCGTATAAAATGGGGTCCGGTGTCCCCAGGACCCATCTTTAACCCGGGTCGCCGATCCATGAGTGCAAATTATTTCCTGGGGGGTCCATACTGTGCTTTTCCGTGTCTGTGTTCCTCCAATTTCAATTAAGTTTCTTTTTGGTCAGCTAGATTTGTTCAAATCATCATATACTGGGACCCCTTGGTTCAATCCAGACTCTTTTGGGAGTAAGAAAAATGACAGTTTAATAATTCCGATAGTGCAAGTGCTGCTCCACTCCCCGGGTAATTCAGTGTAAGCCACATTCCCACATATCCAAACCAGGTTTTCTGGAGCTTTCCAGGAAGCATCACTGAGAGTCATTGGAAACTCCCAGTACTTGGATATTTCTCTCACTCCCCAGAATGGGTCTATTCCTTTTATTCCTTTATTTCTTTATTTATTTATTACTTTATTTATTCCTTTATTTATTCCTTTATTTATTCCTTTTCCAGTACACTCACGGAGTTTAGATCCATCTCGGTAGATACACACTGTTTCTTTCTTTCCAACGGATTTTCAGTGTTAAATTTATTATTTTAAATTATTATTATTGTTGTTATTATTATTATTATTATTATTATTATTACTATTACTATTACTATTCCTATTACTATTATTATTATATGATATTAATATATAACATATTATATTATATTATATTATATTATATTCTTTATATTATATTATATTACATTATATTATATTATATTATATTATATTATATTATATTATATTATATTATATTATATTATATTATATTATATTATATTATATTATATTATATTATATATAATAGATTCTATATTGATTAATTAATATTATTATATATAACCTATATATAACTAATATATAATAATTAGTAATAATATTAATTAATATATGTTATATATTATATATAATATATATAAATAATTATATATATTATATATAATTAATATTGTTTTATATTATAATATATATATTATATAATACATAATATATATTATACAATTATAATATATATATATTAGTATATATATTATATATTATCATATATATAATATAATATATATTATATGTATTATAATAATATATATTATATATATAATATATATTAATCATTACTATAATATATTATAATATAATATAATATAATATAATATAATATAATATAATATAATATAATATAATATAATATAATATAATATAATATAATATAATATAATATAATATAATATAATATAATATATATAATTAATTAAAAATAATATTATTTTATGATTATTAAAATAATATTAAAATAGTATTTTATAAAATAATATTGCTTATTATTTAATAAATAATTTTTAATAAATAAATAATATTATTCATTATTTGATAAAAATTAAAATTAATAAATTAAAATGGTATTGTTTATAATTTAATAAATAATATTTATTTATCCAATATATAAATAATAAATAATACTTCCAGTATTTATTGGGTTCTCTAGGGACCTACCGAGCTACTGGATGTTTTATTTCTAAATATCTCTTACAGGATATTTCTCCTACTGGGGTTTTATAAATTTATACATTTTATACATTTTCCCTTTCCTAGATATACACTACTCTTCTCCAATTATTTTAGACTTTAATTCCCACCATTCTTTTCCTCTTTGTCCAATAGCTGGTACCTTTTGTCTTGTTTGTGTCCATTTTAAGATTTCTATTGGTCTTAAGCTGATCCCTTCCCAAGGCCAGACTTTGGCCATTTGTGTATTTCCACAGATCCAGCAATTAGTTAAATGTAACTCTTTCCTGATCTTTTCCACTAAATCTATGAACAAGTTTTTCCCATGAGATGTTTCTAGGTCTTCTTTCTCATTTACTGATGTTGTTACTTCTTTCTCTTTTATCAAGTCTGCTGTGCCTTTTTGATTTGACTTATGTTCAAAGCAAAGCCAAGCATCTCCTATATGACGCTTCCCAAGCAGTCCTTGCAGTCATTCTATATTTTGTGAAATCCAATAAGTCTTCCCGTGCCCTTGACAGGTTGCTAACAGAGAGAGGTTGACACAGTTTAGGTTTAAATTTGTATGTACTCATATTAAAGATCCGGTTTCTTCCCCTCTGTAAAGGGGGTAGTAACATTTAGCACATGGGCTCTTCTGACTTCCCAGCGTGATGTTAACCAGTAAGATCAGTAAGAGCATTCCCAGGAGTCTGGTATGAGGCATTCCCCTAAACTCTACAACTACTGAGCTGCACCCAGTGATTGGAGTGGCTGTTTTTAGGCGGAATGTAGACTCACCCAGCCTTGCCTCCTGGTAATGCTTTTCTCCTACAGAAGAGCTCGTTGGTTTTAGTACAGAGTTTTTTATTCTCTCAGTGTCAACACATTTGACTTTTCTTTACTAATTTATTTTTGCCCTGAGGGATGTTCTATAGGAGATTACTTTATACACTGAGATTGGAGTTAACTGGAGTATTTTAACTTTTTAACACAAAAACATTCATCTAAAAACCTTGAACTCAATGGTCAGATGACTTTAAGAATTTTCGGTTTCCAAAATGATAGATAAAATACTCACACCAAACAAATAACAAGGTATTTACTCTTATGACTAACCCTACAAAATAATAGTATGATTTTATGCTAATCGTACAAAATCATAATACACCTTATGCCTAATCCTACAAAATCATAATATATGCCGAAACAAACAAAGGCTCCAACGCAAACAAAAAATTCTTCATTATTTAATAAACACTAACTAATAATACAGGCAACAGAAAAGTATCTACTTTTCAAACTCAAAAGTGAAATATAAATAACATTAACTGCAATTTTTAACAGTTCTTAACAAGTTTTGATTATTTAAACAGTTCTTAACAAGTTTTTGACTATAGACAGTCTCCAGTAGTCTTTAGGTCTCCTCTGGAGGGTTAGCTTTAGATCGTCTGAGTGATTAGTCACAATCCATTCATTAGAAGACTTAGTAGGAGATGTGGTTGGTTTTGATTCTTCAGTGGGAGGTGGTACAGGTCCTTTAATCTGGGTTATATGTGTCCACCCCCTCTCTTGGGTTGTATGGCTGTATTGGTGGTGAGTAGGACCTGAAAAGGGCCTTCAAACTTAGAGGTTAAAGGTGCAGAGTTCCATGATTTAACTAACACCCAGTCCCCTGGATTGGTGTTATGTCCCTTAGTGTCTAAGGGAGAGGTTTGAGGGAGATAACCCTTTTTCCTCAGATCTTTGAACTCCTTCCTATGACCTTTACCTATTTTTGGGTGGCTGTCTCTCCTTCTGGATAAATTGCCATGCTATACGGGGTTGTCAAGAAGGGGAGTCCTAACATCATTTCATAAGGTGAGACTCTTATACCTGTTCGAGGCCTTGTTCTTATTTGTAACAGTGCTAAGGGTAGACATTTAAGCCAATTCATCTGCGTTTCTGTAACTAATTTAGTTAACGTGTTTTTGATGGTTTTATTCATTCTTTCTACTCTTCTGGAGCTCTGGGGATGCCAGTGGGTTGTGCAACCTCCATTTCATTCCCAGGGCTTCAACAACTTGTTGTAAGACTTTGGCAGCAAAATGTGGACCTCAGTCAGAATCAACATTATTTATCAACCCATATTGGGGAATGATGTTTTCTAGGATTGCTTTTGTGGCTGCTTGGGCTGTCTCTGTTTTGGTCGGGAACGCCTCTACCCAATGGGTGAGGTGATCCACGGTCACTAATAAGTGTCCGTGTCCCTGGACAGGGGACATTTATGAGTCCAGCATCAGGAAATCTGCAGATGACACCAAGCTGGGTGTGAGTGTGGATCTGCTGGAGGGTAGGTGGGCTCTGCAGAGGGCCCTGGACAGGCTGGATCCAGGGCCCAAATCCAACAAGGTGAGGTTCAACAAGTCCAAGTGCCGGGTCCTGCACTTTGGCCACAACAACACCTGCAGTGCTACAGGCTGGGGACAGAGTGGCTGGAGAGCAGCCAGGCAGAAAGGGACCTGCAGGGACTGATGGACAGCAGGCTGGGCATGAGCCAGCAGAGTGCCCAGGTGGGCAAGAAGGCCAATGGCTCCTGGCCTGGTTTAGGAATGGTGTGGCCAGCAGGGGCAGGGCAGGGGTTCTTCCCATGTGCTCAGGAATGGTTGGGCAGCCTCTTAAATGCTGTGTCCAGTTCTGGGCCCCCCAATTTAGGAAGGCCATGGAAGGGCTGGAGCATGTCCAGAGAAGGGCAACAAGGCCGGGGAGGGATCTGGAGAACAAGTCCTGTGTGGTGTGGTTGAGGGAGCTTGGGTTTTTTATTGGTGAGAAGAGGAGGCTCAGGGACACAAGCTGGTGTCAGGGCACAGGTTGGACTTGATGTTCTCCAAGGTCTTTTCCATTCTGAGTGATTCTGTGATTTTCTGAAACCACCCTTGGAGCAGTTGCACAATGAGGCCTGGGCCTCCTCTTCAGAAGCTCCAGCAGCCCAGGTCCCTCAGCTTCTCCTGCCAGCCCCAAAGCCCATCCTGTCAGTCCTGCAGAGCCTCTGCAGCTCCTCCACACTGCCCCGAACAGAGAGCCCCAGAGCCAGACACAGCAGCCCAGATGTGCTCCCTTGGCCTGACGTGCCTCTGGCAAGGGAGCAGCACCAGGCACTGCAGGAGCCTGCAGACAATTCCTGCAGCACTTGTAGGATGATCCTGCTCCTCCAGGGACATTCCCATGGTGCCAAGTAAGGAACTGCAATGGGGAGTGGAGCCAGAGAGGGAAGGGCAAACAGGGACTGGCTGTTTGCAGGGCAGGGAACAAGGCTGCATTATAGGAAGAGATTTGTAGTAGGAAGAGTAAAGAAATCAAAAGTGAAGCCAGGGAAATGCTCAGGGCAGTTTGGGGGTGGCTGCCAGGCAGCCCTGGCTCTGACCAACAGCATCTGCAGTGGGACAGGAAACTCCCAGCTGATGGGAACAAACTTTCTGGCTGACTGCAGAGGCCCGGACAAAGCTGAGTGGTTTCCCTGGTGTCCCCCAGCCCTTGCTGGCCCCAGGGGCTGATGGCATTTGTGCCCCCTCAGGTTCATGTCCCCACACCAACAGCATGGGGGTGCTCCCCCTGCTCTGTGCAATGCAAACAGGGGCTGCTGAGCCAGTGCTGCTGTGTCTGTGCCTGCAAGGATGGGGCACCTGTGTGAGCTGGGGGAGAGACCAGAGCTGCAGAGGGGGGATGTTGTTGGCAGCTCCATGAGGATGCTCTGGGACTCTGCCCTGGGCTGTGCAGCGCACTGGGGATGGATCAGCCCCTGCTCTGCTGCTCCTTCCCGTCTGCCCCAGGGCCCTTGCAGAGCCCCAGCCATGCTGTTTGCCCCCAGCCTGCCCACGGCCAGCCTGGGGCTGCTCACAGGGCTTTTCTGTGCTGAGCATTGGCCTGGGTGTGTTCTTGAGAGAGTCTGGGCAAGGAGCCTGGAGCCCCCAGGCCCTGGGCTGAGGCGTCAGCGCTGCCCCAGCAGTGCCCATGGCCTGTCCCTGCTGCAGCCCCGGCACTGCCACCCCCAGGGCTCTGCCCAGCCCCGAGAGCACTCAGGCCCTACAGTAACACCAGGGCCACCAGGGCAGCGGGGCAGGGCCATGGCAGCAGCACTGGCAACACCAAGTGCTGCTGCTGCTGGGCACAGCTGCTGGGCCAGCACTGATTTGCCCTCAGCTCTGCACTCAGACATTGCTGCTGCCGCTCTAGAGAAGGCAACAAAAGGGCATCTCTGCAGAAAACTCTGCTGGGAGTTCCTTTAGTTCCTTTAAAGCCACAGAGAGTGCTGCCCCTCATTGACACAGACTGTGGTTACAGTGAAGGAATAGAGAAACAAAATGAGAAATGGTATAAAAAATGGCATTTCTTTGTAGACAATATGAAAAAATTAAAAGAAAGAAACAGAACCTCCAGAAGGAAACCAACAAGAAGCATCCAAGACTATTTTTATTAGAAGCACTTTGCATAAATTACCCAGCAGTTTAATGTTCCTGAAGCCATCCAGTCATCTGTCTCCACATTGCAGCCTTGAGCTCCTGGTTCCTCAGGCTGTAGATGAGGGGGTTCAGGACTGGAGGCACCACCGAGTACAGAAATGACAGGGCCAGATCCAGGGATGGGGAGGAGATGGAGGGGGGCTTCAGGTAGGCAAATGTGGCTGTGCTGATGAACAGGGAGAGCACAGTCAGGTGAGGGAGGCAGGTGGAAAAGGCTTTGTGCCGTCCCTGCTCAGAGGGGATCCTCAGCACAGCCCTGAAGATCTGCACATAGGAGAAAACCATGAACACGAAACAACCAAAACTTAAACAGGCACCAACAGCAAGAAGTCCCAGTTCCCTGAGGTTTGAGTGTGAGCATGAGAGCTTGAGGATCTGTGGGATTTCACAGAAGAACTGGTCCAGGGCATTGCCCTTGCACAGGGGCAGGGAAAATGTATTGGCTGTGTGCAGCAGAGCATTGAGAAAGGCACTGGCCCAGGCAGCTGCTGCCATGTGGGCACAAGCTCTGCTGCCCAGGACGGTCCCGTAGTGCAGGGGTTTGCAGATGGACACGTAGCGGTCGTAGCACATGATGGTCAGGAGGAAATGCTCTGCTGAGATGAAGAACATAAAGAAAAAGACCTGTGCAGCACATCCTGAGTAGGAGATGTCCCTGGTGTCCCAGAGGGAATTGTGCATGGCTTTGGGGACAGTGGTGCAGATGGAGCCCAGGTCAGTTTGGGCCAGGTTGAGCAGGAAGAAGAACATGGGCGTGTGCAGGTGGTGGCCGCAGGCTACGGCGCTGATGATGAGGCCGTTGCCCAGGAGGGCAGCCAGGGAGATGCCCAGCAAGAGGCAGAAGTGCAGGAGCTGCAGCTGCCGCGTGTCTGCCAATGCCAGCAGGAGGAAGTGGCTGATGGAGCTGCTGTTGGACATTTTCTGTGTCTTGGCATGGGGATCTGTAAGAAAAGTAACCATGGAATATTTGGGTTTAGGAGAGGACTTGAAATATCCCAGCACAGCCTGGGGGAACTTTCCCCCCACTGCCTGCCCAGGGCTCTGCTGCCTGGAGCTGTCCCTGCCAGCAGCTGCTTCCCTGTGCCCAGGGCTGGGCCCTGCCAGTGCTGCCAGAGCCCAGCCCAGCCCTGGGGGCTCAGCTCTTCCCTGCAGACCCCTGCCAGCTCTGGCACTGCCCAGGGGCAGCTCTGGCTCTACAGGCTCTGATGGCAACATCAGTGTAACACTGAGGAGGCTGGATAAGTGATATTGATCACTGCCTGTGAGGGGTCCTGTGCTGATTCTGTCACTGCTTGCTTTATTCAGAGCTGAGATCAAATTATTTATTTTTTCTAAACATGAACCGAGAGATAAATATCTACTTGCAATTTTCCATCCCAGCAACCCAAAGCAGTAGATTAATAAATTTTTCCCTTTTATGCACCCCCTGCCTTGCTGTGCTCCCTGTATAATCTACTTGGAAATGTTCTGCAGTTAAATGCCGGGATGGGAGCAGTCCTGAAAAATGCAGCAAACTCCACACACAAGGAGAACACTTCCAAGCCTGACCAGCTGTCTCCTCCCACCCAGATCTTGCCCCCAGTGCTGGGAGCCGCTGCCAGGGCTGGCTGAGAGCTGTCCCTGGCAGACAGCAGAGTCCCTGCCCCAGCACAGCACCCTGGGCTGCTGGACCCTGCTCTGCAGGACAGCCCTGGGCACCCCTGGCTGCTCTGCACAAGAGACAGTCAGAGAATGTACTCACAGGGTCTGTAGGCATTGGGATGTTCCAGCTTTGGGAGATGGCTCCAGGAGCTGCAGCTGCATTGTCCTGCAGCCAGAGGTTCCTGTGCCAAGGGCTGGCAGTGATTCTGCCCCAGTCACTTCTCAGCACCTTCCCAGCCCTGACTGATTGAAGCTCTCTGTGCCTCTGTGCTGTGCCCAGGGTGGGTGCAGGCAGTGCCCCAGCCCTGCTGGGCTGGAGAAAAGCTGCTCATCAAGAGAAATGTGCTTTTGAAGCTCTTCTTGGTTACCAGGAGCTGCGTCTGTGCCAGGAGCCCAGCCCAGCTCAGCAGCACAGACACAGCACAGGGACTTTAATGAGCCTCTGGGGCTTTGTGCTCAGGCCCTGAATATCAGTCCCTGAGAGGGAGTTAAAGAAACCTCTCCAGAACTCCAAGTCAGAATTAAACTCCAAAGTTTCTTGGACTTTTAATGGGTCCCACTGAAGGACTCAACTGAGAAAGTGTCCCCAGGCCCCAGGCAGAGCAGAGAACTGGAGGCAGTGATGACAGGTGGGGACAAAGAGAAGCCAAGTCTTGGTGCCCTGGGGCACAGCAGTGTCTGTGCCACCAAGGGCTGTGAGGAGACACCTTGTCCTGTGGCCCTGGGGCCTCCTGGCACAGCCTCAGCCAGGCTGGACAATGTCAGCCCCTTGTCCTGCCCTCAGTATCCCCCCCTAGACCACATCCCAGTGGCCTCAAGGATCTGCTGGAAGGAGTCCCTGGGGAGCTTTGCTCAGGAATGGCCCTGGGTGCTCCTTAATGCTCCCTGTAGGGACTGCAGGTTTTTGAAAGAACTTTGGGTATGGCTTTTGCCTTGGAGTCTCTGAGAAGTTTGTGCAATCATGGCCTCCAATTATCTGCTGTAATTAATCTCTGGAGAGGCTTTGTCAGTAACAACATCCATCAGGGCTCATTAGTACTTCAGGGTACTTCACTTATTTAAAGGTACTTGGTGTTTCCCTTTTGATGCTGACTGTGAGAGGTTTGTGCAATCATGGCCCCAATTCTCTGCTTAACAAGTCCCAGGAGAGCTTTGTACTGACACTCAGTGGGGCTCATTAATGGCTTTAGATACTTAAGGTTTTTAATGTAATTTATGGATTTAAGAATACTTTTAGGTAATTTTAAGAATTTCCTTGCCCACACTGAGTCTCTGAGAGAGACTTTGTGCCATCCTGACCTCCAGTTCTCTCCTCCAAGGAGTCCGTGAGGAGCCTGTGTTGGCTATCTTCCCCTTTTCTGTTTTACAACCAAGACGGAACTGAAAGAATTTTGTAAGGCTTTCTGAAAGCATCTAAAAAAACATGAGACAATTAACAATACAACAACAGCTAAGAAAATTAGATGTCCTGTTTTAGATAGACATCATCCAACCCTTTAGTCCCTTGGATTGGAAGAGTTCATTGACCCAGTCTTTTTTCCACTTGAAGCTTCTTGAACTCTTCATTGAGTACTTGAATGCTCTTGTGGATTGACTCGCTGTGGCTGGAGAGGTTCATGCAACACATGCCCTCAGAGTCTACACAGCCATGCCCATGTGCCCAGAATAAAAATTCTATCGCTGTTCTGCAAGGTAGCATATTTGATGGTCTCTATGTCTGAGAGCAGGCCGCTCAGTGTGAGGGAGGTAGCATTGGTTTGCTTACCTAACAGGCACCCAAGATGGTCTGATTGTCCTAAAGCTTTAGCTGCAGCCACCCAAGGTAGTCCAAATTGGGGGTACTACGATGTGATACCTGGATTAAAGCTTGCAAAGCCATCTCTTTGATATCATCCAATACTTCTCTGGGGACACCTGCTGCTTGATCATCTGGTTGGCTTTGCTGTCCTTCTCCAGATAGATGGTTGATTGTCAATTCCGCCCTTGCCTCATTATTAGCATAGTCTGCTATTAATTGATTTAGTAAACACTTCCATCCCCCTTCCCACAGGTTGTATTCTGTAGGTGACAACAACATGGTCCTAATACATTTTAAATCATAGGGAGTTATGATGTGCTGTAAACATGGCCCTCATTAGGCCATTAAAACAAAGTAAGTCCTTCCTATGGTCTTTTGCTGCCATACACAGATCCTTGATTTCCCTGTAAACCAATGGCTGATACCTGGGATTCTGCCCCCTTCTTTCATAACATACGGGGGGCAATGAGGGGTTTTGAGACTCTTTGCCAGTCTCCTTCCTTAACTGCTTCCTTCCAAATCCTTTCCTAGAGACCTTCTGGGGTTGAAGAGAAAGGTGGCTCTGGGGAATCCAAACTGTCTTCCGAGGAGGAAGAAGAACTTGGAGGAGA
This sequence comes from Melospiza melodia melodia, assembly GCF_035770615.1. Taxonomy (NCBI): domain Eukaryota; kingdom Metazoa; phylum Chordata; class Aves; order Passeriformes; family Passerellidae; genus Melospiza; species Melospiza melodia. Next base: position 12,447,017 of record NC_086200.1, on the reverse strand, counting down.
AACATTTGGATTAGAAATAGTGTGACAGTTGGCCTTAGTATCTTTGACCATGGGGTTATATTATTGCTGGAGGGTGAGGCAAAGGGCACTGCCATTTTGTCAGGTGTTGGGGAGGAAGGGCCTTGATTTATGATGGCAGAATTCTGGGGTAGAGTTCTGGAGGCATTGCCCAGGGTGAAAGTGGAATGATTGACGGTAGGGACATGACCCACAGTTGTGGGGATGGAGTCTGGCGGTTCGTTCAGGGCAGAAGAGAAGGTTGTGGTAGCAGGAAGTGGAGGAGCCAAGATGGAGGGAGGATGATCCGGCTCCCAAGCCATGTTCAGGCTCCTTCCATCTTGAGTCTCCAGGGCATGATATTCCAAGACCACGTGGCCATTGCCATCTTGGACCATTGTGGAAGGTCTGAGAAAGGCATGTTTGAGGGGAGGTCCTGAGTTAGGAGTGACCAACAGATTGAGTTTTTGAGACATTGCTTGCTGGTGAAGGGTCTCAAGGATGGTATGGAAGATGGGGAGCATGTGGGCTGCAATGGAGTCCCTTTTGATCGAAAGGTTGTACAGTTTAAGTCCCACTGAGTCCTAAAATTCAGTGGTATGGATTTCATCAGCAGAGGCATCTGGAAAATTTTTAGTGATCCACCTCATGATTGATTTTAATTTGTTCTTTGAAAATATTTTGTCAGGATCTGTTCGAATTAACTTAAAGCATCCATATAAGCTCCTTTCTACTTTGGACATCTAACTGCCCGTTTTTCTCCTTCTCCACCTTAGGGGCAACAGCCACCAGAGCACACCAAATCAATAATGGGACTTGGGCGCATATTGTAAAAACACAGTGGTAAAATGGGCAATAAATGTCTTGCATTTCCCCAAACCCACCTGCAATCCTATAGAGGTCAAACCGTTTTTGCCCCTGCCGATCCCGGGCCGAGGTCCCTTGAAGCAACAATGAATCCGCCAGGCCTGGAACAATCCAAAATCCCGGGGAGCACTGGCCTATCCATCAGCTAACCCCAGCTGACGTGACTGACACAGGGAGCCCTGAATGTCATGGTGCCTGTTTGGGTGCCAAATGTCACAATGAGGGCGGCTGCGACAAACCTCTCTGAGCCCCTGACTTCAGCAGGGCGAGGGTGGCAAAAATGAAAAGGAGTGGGTTCAATGGAGTTTCCCAAAAAGAACTTTAATTACAGGGTGAAAAACAATAAACATGGAGAAGTCGAGCACGGTACGAGGGGCAGTATCCTAAAACCTGAGACAAAGAGGAAGTCACAACATAGACACTTGGGGCTAGAAAACTAGAACAATAACCATATAGAAGAAACAAGTAACCAATAAACCAATACAGGAGTAGAACTTGGACAACTTAGCATAACAACAATAAAGGCTTATGGGAAAAGTCTCAAGCTCACCCTAAGTAAATGGAATGATTCCTAGAACTTGAAACTCACACCCAGTTCTTCCAGGGTAAAATCTGTCTGACTCTGAGTTACAGCTGGGCTAACTCCCACACCACTGCTTTGCACTGGCCCCTCTGGACCATGCAGCCAAACAGAGCCACAATGCTGTCCTTGGTTCCACAAGGCTCTGCAGTGTCAGAATGGCCCCTTCATTTCACAAGGCTCTCAAATGTCACATTGGTCTCCATAGGAAGGAAACCACAGTGCCCCAATGTTTCAAGAGCTGATGAACGGCAGCCATCAGGAGCCAAGGCAAGCCTGACCTGTCTGTCCTGGCAGGTTTGCTTGGAGCAACCCTTCGATATTTGAAATTACGAATGCGGAGTCCTAATTTAGAACATTTGTGCCTGGAAAATTGGAAATTTTTTTTCCAGACAAAGAAAAGCAGAGAGCCCTTTCCAGTGTTTGGAAAATAGATGAGTGCCGCCACTCAGGAGTCAATGACCAGCCAGACTTGTCTGTCCTGGCAACTTTAGTCTGGCAGCAATCCTTGAATACACAGATATTTGGAGGTGGAATCGGAATTTTGGCCATGGATGCCCGGAAAAAATGGACAGTTCTTTTTCATAAAAAGAAAAGCCCAGAGCCCCAATGTTTCAGGGGCAGATGGGAATGGCCTTTTGCATTCCAAGGTCAGGCAGACCTGTCAGGTGACCCCTGGGAAGCCAAGGCAGCCACACCTATTTCATGTTCCCTTCCTTCCACAGGGGGCCTGCAGTGTCACAATGGCTCCTTGCTTCCATGAGGCCCTCAGGTGTCATAACGGTCACTTGATTACACAAGTCCTTAAGGATCTTAATGGTCTCCATGGTTCCACAAGGCCCCACAGTGCCATAATGGTCTATAGGTTCCATGAAGTCCCGTTGTGTCCAATGGCCCCTTGGTTCCATTGGGGCCCAGTAGTGCAACAATGATTCCCTTGGTTCCACAACTTCCCATAGTGTCATAAGGGCCCCTTCCTTCCATGAGACCCTGCAGGGTCACAATTGTCTCCCTGATTCCATGGGGCCTTGAAATGCCACAATGCTCTCATGGATCCACAGTGCCCTGCAGGATGACAATGGGCCTTTGGCTCCACAAGGCCCTGAAATGCAGCAATAGCCTCTTGGTTCCACAAAGCCCTGCTGCTTCACACTGGTCCCTTGGGACCGTGATGCCCAACTGCGCCACATGTTCTTGGTTCGAAGAGAACAGAATGATGTTCTTGGTTCCATGAGGCCCCAGGTTGTCACAGTGGCCCCTGGGATCCATGGTACCCTGCGGAGTCACAATGTTCCTCTTGGTTCCACAAGTCCCTAAGTGTCACCATGGCCCATTGTTTCCACAATGCTCCGCAGTGTCACAATGGTCTCGTCTCCATAGGAAGGAAACAAGTGAGCCCCAGTGGTGCAGGGGCAGTCACCAGAGAAGCAGTCACCAGAGGTCAAGTTTAGCCCAACTTGTGTCATCCTGGTTTTTTAAGATTTTCTAAGCCTTCTGATGTTGACATTCTTGTAGTGAATTTTCTCACATACTTTCTGTAAATAACTCATTGTTTCGCATTCCTTTTATGGAGGAGGAGAGAGTTGAAGGACTGTTGGTTTGATCAGTGTCATTGGAGAGGTGGCACTGTCACCCTCCAATCTGCTGTCACTTTTGGAAAACTATAAATGTTGGAGTCAGAATATAAACTTCACATTTTTTCTTCACCTTGAGAACAGCCATGTGTGCTTTTGTTCTTTCCTGTCCTCTAGTGACATCAGGTGACTGCCAAAGTGTACTGCAGCCTAGGCTGAGACAGAGTCCGGATTGACGGTGAGGTTTTATTGTCACCCCTCTTTGGTGCTTTGCCTGCTGTTCTTGGGGTAATGGCAACCGCTGTGGGTTTCAAGGAGGATTCCCTCATTTTGGATCTCTGGAGGGGGGGCCCTGGAGTGGAAACAGGTTTCTATTTCCTGGAATGATTTTGAGCGACTGTTTCTGTGGGCCCGAGAGCGAGGGCTCTTTTCAGACTCTGCAAAGCCGTTCTCCAAGGAGGAGTGGTCTCTTGTGGGGGTACACCTCATGGAGGCCCTCTTTGATGATTGCACCGTAGACGTGGGATCACTGCTGGTGCAGTGGAAAAAGTGTGAGGATCTTTGGCGGGGGTCTGGTTCTTGTACCCCTCAGAGGTCCCAGTGGAGCCCTTCTGTCTCGGACATGGACGAGGGGAAGTTTGAGTTTCTGTGCGATGTGGAGCTCTCTCCCGACCCTGGGATGGTGTGCTGGGGGATGGGTCCAACACGGGGGACGGCGATGGTTTCCCTGGGGTGGATTTGGCTGTGCCAGGCTCCCTTGTGCTGCTCTGCAGTGATGCGGCTCCACAGGCTGCACCTCTCTTGGCACCCCTCCCCTCCTCCATGTCGGGGACAGGGCCCCATGCCGGTCTCGTCCTGTCACAGGCATCTTTTCATTAAAATCCTTTCATTAGGATTTTTCCTGCTGAAGCTGAGAAGTTTCAGCATCAAATTGTAAACAATGGTTATCTGCCGCTGTGCAATGCAACAGGTGGATCCGTGATTAGTCTCCTGTGGATGTTTGGAATTACTCACAGCAGAGCTGCTCTTGTTCTCTGACGAGACACAGATCTTTGTTATTCATTCCTTTCGATTCTATTCTTAGCTTAGCCTTCCGAGAAACCTTTTCCTTTATATTACTTTTTAGTACAGTTAAAATGTAGTATATATATAATAAAATAATAAATCAAACCTTCTGATCATGGAGTTAACATTCTTCTCTCTCTCATCCTGAAAACCCTTGTGACCACCATCACATCGTCCCAGTCCACACTGGGTTTGCAGGCCGTGCTGGCACCTGTGCCCACCAAGGCGCCCCCTGCAAGGGCTGTGGCACAACAGGGCGCTGAGGTATTTACCTTTAGTGTGAATGCCAACACGGCCAGCGGGAGACTGGTGGGTGCCCGGGGCCGTGGCGCTTCCTTACCGAATTTGTGGACACTTTCCTCGTGCCAGGTGACCATGCGTCCGAGGAACCCCGAGCGTTTCTGGCAGGCAGCCAAAACCAAGTCTGATGAGATGTCTGAGCCTGCCTCCTCACAGCATCTGCAGGGTCATGGAGGGGGCTCCTCTGGCTGCAAGGGGTGCAGGGGCGAGTGGTGTTGACCTGGCTCCCAGTCAATCATCTCCTCTTGTCCCTGTGGGGCTGAAGGACTGGGACACAGCAGGTGCCGTGGCTTTGTCAGAAGGTCCCCAGGCTTTCCCTATGCTCAGGGGTGTTACTCATAACACCCATGAACCGCTTGTGTATAAGCTGGAGAGGGAAGTCCATGATGCGGTTGCTCAGCATGGTTTGGAGTCTGCTGAGGTTATGCAGACTCTCTGGAAGGTTGTTATGGATGTGCTGACACCTCATGACCTCTGTCGTGTAGCACATTCGCTTTTTGACTTTATGCAGTTTGATGTTTTTGAGACCAAGTGGGCTCGTTTGGCGGCCCAAGCGGTGGTGCAGAATGCTGCGCTGGCGCCTCAGGACCCCAGGCATATGGATGTCACTGACATGTTTCTGGGCACAGGGCTTTATGAAAATGCTCAGGGGCACGTTGGTTTCGATCCCCTTGTGCTTGACCAGTGCCACACATTGGGCATGGCAGCGATTATTCAGACCCTGGAAATGGCTGCTCCAAGGCAGCCATTTGCAACCATTGTCCAGGGGGATGATGAGCCTTTCATGGCATTTGCAGCAAGGCTGACTGCATCTGTGGAGAGGCAGGTTCCTGATCCTGTGGCAAAGAGGATTGTGTTTGCAAACCATGTGAGGTGTAATTGGAATGATGCTTGTAGGAGGGTCATAGTGGCTCTGCCTGGTTTTCCTACTGTCTCTCAGATGGCAGAGACCTGTGCGGACATCATCCCCTCGGGTCAGAAGTTGGCTGCCGTAGCTGCCGCTGTGCAGCCAGTCTGGGCAGCACCACAGGGCGGGTGGCCACAGCAGGGGACTGCGCAGGCTGGCAAGAAGCAGAGGAAGAAAGCACAGAAGTTCAGATTTCCCATGTTCTTATGTGGTCAGTGTGGTAGGCTGAATCACATGTCCAATATCTGCAAGGCAACTGTTCATGTTAATGGCCAGGCTTTACCGGGCTCGGGAAACGTGAAGCGGAGCGCGCAGCAGGGACGTGCCCAGACACAAGCTTCTCTCCATACCCAGGAACCGACGGAGGTCTCCTTTGCCGGCTTGCAGCCAGCACCCGCGGATCAGCAGGTGTGGATGTCTGCACCACAGCAACAGTTGTCTTAGAATCTTGTAAAATACACAAAGTTCCCCTGGATGCCTTTGATCCCTTGGGTGGGGGCATGAGTGCTCTCCTGATGGGGAGATCTAGTGCCACCCTTCAGGGCATCATTGTGCCCCTGGGGCTCATTGATGCAGATTTCACAGGGCAGATTTGTGCCATGGTCTCCACACCCACCCCGTCCCGTCACGATCCCGAAAGGGACGCAACTTGCTCAACTTGTGCCTTTTAAGTCTTCTGTTCGCAGGACAGCTGACCGGTTGCGTGTAGCTGGTGGCTTTGGATACACTGGACCGCCTCAAGTTCGCTGGACTGCTGTCCTGACCAAGGACCATCCCGAGATGCTGTGTACCCTGTCTGTTCCTGGTGCGACGCCATCGGAAATCCACCTCCGTGAGCTTCTCGACAGCGGTGCTGACGTCATGGTTCTCTCCCTTGCTGCCTGGCCCCCAGAGTGGCCCTGGATCCGATGGGGACGTCTGACGCAGGTCTGGGAGGGACAGCGCAATGCTACTTGAGCCTGCGCCCCATGCTGCTTGCGAACCCAGAGGGACAGACAGCCTGGGTTAGGCCTCATGTTACTTCAGCTCCTCCCAACCTCTGGGGGAGGGATCTTCTTCTGTCTGGGGGTGCACATCGGGACGGATTTTTGATGGGGGCCACTGCAGTGAAGGGCGCAGAGTGTCTTACACCTCCTATTCAGTGTCTGGTGGACAAATCTGTCTGGGAGAAGCAGTGGCTTCTCCCTCAAGACAAATTGGTCGCCCTTCAGAACCTGGTGCAGCAGCACTTGGATCAGGGTGAAGCCGGCAGGGGGTCTTTGTACAAACCACGAACCAGACAGGGGTGCTGTAGAACGTGCCTTGAGCTGCTTTAATTTTCAGCATCAGTCTCATTACATGGTTATGACAATGGGAAGATGCCAGCAGCTCACATTCCAGGCATCAGACCAGGAACTTAATGGTACAACTTACTTTATAAGTTTCTTGACCAATCACACAAAGCAAAAGCACATTGACAGCAGTTCTAGCCAACCACCATAAGCACACGTACCTTTGGTTAAAACAATGCTTTCTTATTTTGAATACAATACCTGCTTGTAAGCCTTAAAACACAATGCACAGAGCTCCATTATTAAGCTTTAATCTTCCTAATATCTTGCTAGATAAACTTTCTGTAGCTTACAGAGCTATTCTAGACAAGTGTTAATACACAGACCATTGTTCTATTTGCCCTTGCTTTTCTACAGTTTAAATAATTTTTCTGCTGACCTATCTCATGGCTGCTGCATAGCTCTGCTCACAGTTCTGCTGTCTCTGAGGCCTGCATCTTGAAGCTTTCCCAAAATCCTCCAATTTTGTGGATTCCCACAGAGGGTCATCTAGAGCCTTTTACCAGTGTCTGGAATACTCCTGTCTTCTGCATCAAAAAGAAATCTGGGAAGTGGAGGTTTTTACAAGACCTCCGAAAGGTTAATGCCGTGATGGAAAGCATGGGGACATTGCAGGTGGGCATACCATCGCCTACCACGCTTCCCCCAGACTGGCCAGTCCTCATTGTGGATCTGAAGGATTGTTTCTTTACGATTCCTTTGCATCCAGATGACAGACTGAAGTTTGCCTTCTCAGTGCCAGCGATTATCGAGGCTGAGCCTGCACAGAGATATCAATGGAGGACGTTGCCCGAGGCATGCAGAATTCTCCTGCCTTGTCTGGAGTTCACAAGCAGTTTCCTGATGCATGTCTGTATCATTATATGGACAACATTCTGGTGGGTATGCCCACCCAGGATGAGCTGCTGAGGATTCAGCCTCAGTTGCTCGATGCTTTGCATGCTCATGGACTGCAGGTGGCTCCAGAAAAGGTTCAACAACAACCACCTTGGAAGTACTTGGGGGTCAAAATTCTGGAAGGGATGATCTGTCACCAGGAGGTGCAATTTGTGCATTCTGTGAAGACGCTGAATGATGCTCAGAAATTGGTAGGAGTCATCACTTGGTTACGTCTGTACTTGGGGCTAACCGATGCACAGTTGTCTCCTCTGTATGATCTGTTGAAAAGAGACTCTGATCTAAAGTCACCTTGCACACTGACCCCTGAGGCATGTAAGGTGTTGGAGGTGGTTCAGCAAGCTGTTTCGGCTTGCCAAGTTTATTGCATTGATCCTTCCGTTGATGTCACTGTGTTCATCACCACTCCAGATTTGTATCCCACGGGCATCATTGGCCAATGGAGTGACAAATGGTCCGATTCCTTGCATGTGTTGGAATGGGTTTTCCTGCCCCATCAGCTGCAGAAGACGGCAATTGCATTGTTTGAGCTGATTGCTCGCTTGATAATCAAATGCCGGCAACAGTGTTTGCAATTGATGGGTGTGGATCCCGCAAAGATGATACTCCCGGTGCAACGGGGGATTTTGACTGGAGCTTTGCAAACAGTGTGTCCCTGCAGAGTGCTCTGGAAAATTTTTCAGGGCAGATCATTTATCATCTGCCCAGTCATAGGTTACTGCATATGGCAAAATTCACACAAGTGCCTTTGCAGCCCAAAAATACCCAGGAACCTGTGCAAGGACCCACCGTCTTCACTGACGGTTCAGGGAAAACAGGAAAGGCCATTGTTACCTGGAGGGATGGATCTGAGTGGCAGGTTCTGGAAGCTCATGAGGATGGGTCAGCCCAATTGATTGTAACTGAGGGCTGCTGTCATGGCATTTGGGAAATTTTCCCAGGAACCTTTCAGTCTGGTCATGGATTCCGCCTATGTGGCCGATACTGCACAGAGGTTGGGTCATTCCGTTTTGAAGGAGGTCAGTAATCCTGCCTTGTTTCATTTACTGAAGACCTTGTAGTATGCCATTCAGGCCCGGGTTCATCCATTCTATGTTCTGCATGTGAGGAGTCGCACCAATTTGCCAGGCTTTATAGTGGAAGGTAATGCGAGGGCTGACAAGTTGGCTAACCCAGCGTGGGTAGCACCTCAGCCTGATACACTCGCGCAGGCCGAGGCATTGCATGGGTTTTCCCACCAAAACACACATACCTTGCAGAAGCAGTTTCAGCTGACGCCAACTAAGGCTCATGACATTTTTGAGTCATGTGATGACTGCCACGCACTTGCTCCGCCTTTGCCGGCTGGGGTAAACCCCAGAGGCCTTAGGGCCTTGGAGCTTTGGCAGACCGATGTCACCCAGATTGCTGAGTTTGGCCGGCTGAAGTATGTGCATGTCACGGTGAACACGTTCTCCTCTGTGATGTGGGCTTTGGTTCACACATTTGGGAGAAGGCCCATGATGTCCTTGCCCACTGGAGGCAGGCCTTTGCTGTTCTGGGCATACCTTCTGCTGAGAAAACCAACAATGGTCCTGCTTACGCATTGCAAAAGGTGCAGCAGTTCCTGCAGTTGTGGGGTGTCTCGCACAAGTTTGGTATCCCTCATTCTCCGACTGGTCAAGCTACTGTAGAATGCGCTCATGGTACTCTGGAGCGGGTTCCTCAAAAACAAAACGGGGAATGCAGGGTGAAACCCCGCACAGTCGGTTGGCAAAAGCCTTGTGCACAATCAGTCATCTCACTGTGCCACTGTTTTGCGGAGAAAAGAAGAAACCTCACAACTTTGTAAAAGTTGTAAAGCCTGGTATGCTTTTATTACGACGCGCGCTGGACGCAAGCCTCCCCAAAAAGGCAAGCGTGCCTCTGAAGACCTCAGGTCTTCTTTTATCCCCCTTCCAAATGCATATGCATACAGTTTCACAATGAGTTCATACATATTCATTCCGCGTGACATTTAGCACCAGTTCTTCTTTATCAACGGAATTTCTAGGTGTGGGGCAGATTGACCTTGTGGTCATTTCTGTTTTCCTTTCTCTGTCTCCTTGCTGTCTCTGGAATGCGGCTTTCCTTCAGCTTTGGCCCCACAGACCCCTCACCTCTTCCAGACACTTCACCTAATTCAGAATGGATCCCCACTCCGTCTCATTCCCCCCTTTCCTAGGAAATAAGTAAATTCTTTTACTTAAGGAAAACCTCCACGACAATAAGTGTCTTTTAACGCTTCACCATGTACATTTGACACAGAGGTTAGTACAGCTATTCATTGTAGCATTCTCCTGTCCCAAATTAACAATATAATAGATAATCCTAAGCTTATCCCAACTAATATTAGTGAAACTACAATGGAGTGGCACAACTTATTAAAGATTCCATTTGCAGTTTGTGACCACCCAAAGATCACATCCCACCAGTGATGATCCATATTCTGTTTTATTCTTTTCAGAACCCTGGTTATCTCCTTTGTATCGTGTTGGACAGTAATTAAGGTTTTCTTTCCACTTTCTTGGATTTCCTTCAGGATTTCCAATAGGTCTTGGTGCTTAATTAATTGTTTCACTAATGTAAGGTTCATCCCAATAGGGGTAGGTGGTAGTCTGTGATACATCATGTAATTAGCTTTAATCAGCTGGTGGGATGTCACTGGGGCCAAGTACGAAAAATCACACCCGATTATCTTAACAAAATTACAAATACAGAAGTTAGAATGATTTCTACTAGACAGAATAACATCATTGCTATCAATTTTTACTGCAGCACAGGCAGTCCTCAGACACACACACCCTTTTCCAGTATATACGAGTACAGTTTTCTGGTCAGTGACTGGATGAACTTCAAAGTGACAAATACTGTGTTCAGTGTCCAAACACACATCCTGAGCATTAATAGTATTGCTTTCACAAATGAATCCCATCTGTTCTCTAGTAATGCAGGATTTTAAGTTTACTGTCTGCCACTTTCCATTCATCTTTCGTGCCCACACTCTATGTTCTGAAGGATAGAGTATTGTTTTTTCATGGTTTAATCCTAGGGCAATGATGGGATGGATAACATAAACAGTGGCATTATGTATGGTAAGCACAAAGGCAGTTGTTACATTAGAAACAGGATCACAGGTGAAATTCACCATAGTCCACCAGGATTGAAATTTCCTTTCAAAATCAATTGCATTATCCCACACAATCTTCCGAATTTCAGCTGGAAAATTACCTTCACCCCCTTCCCATATGATCAGAGCTGCTGTTGCCTGCACCCATAACTGTGCTTGTATACAACTGAAAGCTGAAGACACATTATCTTGAACTGTACTAAGCACTTCTACTATCAGCTTGTGGTCTTGTTCCCCGGCCTTTTCATACTTCTTTACTTTGGCAGTACTTTTGAAATCTGTCACTGGCTAGTTCTTAATGCCAATAGAGATTACTATAAAGGCTGCTTCAATTTTGTTAGGCTACCTGTTGCAGTGGCCAGTTTATTCATTAGTATTTTTGAATCAATTCCATTTAAAATTCTGAATTTTGTCTTTAATATGCTAGTTAGATCCTTTTTTGTTCTGCTCTTGAGGTATGCCTGTTTTTGTAACTATGTTGTCTAGCTCTCAAAGGAAGTTTTTAGGAAGGAGGAGCAGGCTGGTTGGATTTTTGAGATGTTAATTTGCATTATCAACTCCACACGTTTGAGAGACCATTCTGGATTGAATAATAGTTGTTGCTCACTCACATTCTTTACTACATAGGGGCTTATTCTATACACTTCAGGTTCAAGTTTGGGTTGAGTCTGAACTATTTGAGTCTTGGTGTGGGCTGTATAGAGTCTTGCTGCGGTAAAAGGTGTAGTGTCTGCTTTGAATTTAAATGAAAGCTTGATATCTTCTTGTGCCCAAAGGCAAGTTATTTCTACAGGCTGTATTAAGGTGAAATTACACTAGCAGTCTGATTCATTTAGGCTATCACACATTTCCTGGTGTTCATATGCACCAGGAGAGGTTGAGACACTAATTTCATTTGGTCTTTCATAAGCCGTCTCATTTATCATTCGGCACTTTACTTTGATTTCTTCTCTTCTAATCTCTTGAAGTGTCCACAGTTTCTGTTTTTGCTATTCTTGTTCTTTGTATATTTGATCTCTATGAATTACTACAGTGGATAGGTTTAAATCTTTTATCTCAGAAGGTTTTCCCATGGATCCAGTATACTGATTAAACGTCTGGGACCAAGGCCATTCAGCATTGCTCTGAATAAAGGTACTCTCATGTTCTAAAACTTCAGTTATGATTACACACAAAACAATTCTACAAACTAAAATATGAGCTACTTTCAACCGCAATATACTCATTTTGCTCGAGTAAGTTTTAGTCTCAGTTCATTGTCTCCTGGTGTCACTCCTCAAGGGGTTTCTGGGCCTTCTTCACCCGAGAGGGATGGATCCAGGCATTCTGCTCCTTGATTCTGATTGCAGTGAAGGTGGTGAGAAGCACTTGGAATGATCCCTCCCACTGTGGTTCCAATGTCTTTTCTGCAAGAGACTTAACATATACATAATCTCCAGGTTGTATGTTATGTACTGGCCCATCTAACTCCCGGCTCCGAGTTCCAGCCACATGTTTCTCGATTTCCTTGAGCTGTTTGTTTAAGGCCACCATGTAGGTGGCTAGTGTTACCTCTCCAATATGGGTGGACACTCCCTTTTGTACTCCATATGGTCTTCCATAGAGTATTTCAAAAGGGCTCAACTTTTCTTTAGCTCGAGGTTTCGTTCGAATTCGCAATAGTGCTAGTGGAAGAGCTTGGGGCCAGGGTAGATTAGCTTCCTGCCCCAGTCTTATGATTTGCTGTTTAATCAAATGATTCATTTTCTCCACCAGGCCGCTTGATTGGGGGCAGTATGGGGTGTGAAGTTCCCAGTCTATGCCCAGGTGGCTACTAATCTGTTGCACTATTTTGGAAATGAAATGTGATCCTCTATCTGAGGATATTGTGGCTGGAACTCCGAAGCGTGGTATTATTTCTTGTAATAATACTCTGGTCACTTCTCTAGCTTTGACAGTTCTGGTGGGGAACACTTCTGGCCACCCTAAAAATGTATCTGTCAATACCAGCAAATATCGATACCCCCCTTTCCTTGGGAGTTCTGAAAAGTCAATTTGCCACTGTTGTCCAGGCCCATGGACTCTCCCAATCTGACTGAGTTTTGGTCTGGGGGTATTTTTGGGGTTAGTCTGGAGGCAAAGATCACACTGTCGGGTCACTTGAGTAATAGTGGCATATAAATTCCTAGCAACAATTCTTTCAATCAGGTATGTGTATAGGGCATTTTTTCCCCAGTGCGTTTTCTGGTGTTCTTCCCTTACTAGTGACCACAATAGATGGGAAGGGATTACCAGTTTCTTTTCAATGGTAGCCCACCCTTCTTGGTTATACGTCCCTTTTTGATCTTCAATTAATTTCCTATCTCTCTTGTTGTGTTCTGGCTTACCTTCAAGGGAGATTTGTCCATCTGGAATAAGGACTCCTTCAGTAGCTACCTCACCTTTTGCTGCTTCTTTTGCCTCTCTATCCGCCAGCTCATTTCCTTCTTCCAATTCTGAGCTCACATTTTGGTGTGCCTTAATGTGCATAATTGCTACCTTTTCAGGCAGCTGAACTGCTTCCAGCAGCTGGATTATCTCTTGTGCATGTTTGATGTTCTTTCCTTCTTTCCCTGTGAGGTAAGCAGTCCCCTCTCCTTCCAGATGGCCCCATGTGCATGTACAACTCCAAATGCATACCTCGAGTCTGTGTACATGTTTATTCTCCTCCCTTTTGCCCTTTTCAAGGCACGGGTCAGGGCAATTATCTCAGCCTTCTGCGTGGAGGTACCTGTTGGTAAGGGTCCAGACTCGATTACCTCTCTGCAGGTGGTCACTGCATACCCAGCATGTCGCTTCCCATTGGCAACGTAGCTGCTCCCATCAGTGAACCAGGTCTCTGCATCATCCAGAGGGGTATCCTTTAAGTCTGGGCGGCTGGAGTAGGTAGCTTCAATGGTCTCCAGGCAATCATGGTGTACTGCTTCTCCTTGATTTCCACTGAGAAAGGAAGCTGGGTTGACAATATTAGTCACCACGATCTCTACATCATCTTGCTCTACCATGATGGCCTGGCATTTCAGAAACCTCTGTGGTGAAAGCCAGTGGCCACCCTTTACTTCCAGTACTGCAGATATTGTGTGGGACACTAGCACAGTCAATTTTTGTCCCAGGGTAAACTTGCATGCCTCTTGAATATTCAGCACAACTGCTGCTACAGCTCTGAGGCAACCTGGCCATCCTTTGGCTGTTGCATCTAGCTGCTTAGAGAGGTAAGCAACTGCCCTCCAGTATGGACCCAAGTCCTGAGCCAGTATTCCCAGGGCAATTCCCTGTTTCTCATGGGAAAATAGGAAGAATGGTTTACTCACATCTGGAAGTCCCAAAGCTGGAGCTGACATGAGAGCATTCTTCAGCTGGTGAAAGGCCCGTGTTGCTTCTTTTGTCCACTGAGGATCTCTGCTTCCATCGGCAATAAGAGCATAGAGGGGTCTGACAAGCAGTCCACAATTATAAACCCACAGCCGGCACCATCCTGCCATGCCTAAGAAGGTTCGGACTCTTTTATGGTCTGGGGTTTTGGGGTTTGGCATATGGCTTCCTTGCGAGCCTGCCCTAAAGTCCGTTGCCCAGCACTCACCTCGTACCCCAGGTAGATAACTTTCTGTTTCACTACCTGTGCCTTTTTCTTTGATACTCTGTATCCTTGGACTCCTAGGAAATTCAAAAGGCTTACCGTCCAGGCCACACATGCTTCCCTCGTCCGAGTGGCCACTAGAAGGTCATCCACATACTGCAAAAGCCTCCCTCCTTCCTGTGGAGCTTCCCAGGACTCCAGATCCTTTGCAAGTTGCTCCCCGAACAAAGTAGGGGAAGTTTTCCAACCTTGGGGTAGTCTGGTCCATGTGAGCTGGGTTTCGCGCCCACTTTTAGGGCTTTCCCATTCGAATGCAAAGATTTTTTTGGCTGGCTTCATGGATGGGGAGGCAAAAGAAGGCATCCTTTAAATCCAAAACAATAAACCAGGTTAGCTCAGGTGTTAGGCAAGTTAATAAAGTGTATGGATTGGCTACCACTGGATACAGATCTTCTGTTATTTTATTGACAGCCCTCAAATCCTGTACTATCCGGTATGACCCATCAGATTTCCGAACAGGTAAAATGAGAGTATTGAAATCAGATTGGCATTCTTTCAGTAATCCTAACCGCAGAAAATTTTTGATTATTGGGCTGATTCCTTCCCTCTCCTCTTTCTTTAGGAGGTACTGCTTGATTCTCACTGGTTGCGCCCCCTCCTTGAGTTTGATTACTATGGGAGAGGCATTTTTCGCCCTCCCTGGCACATCAGAGGCCCACACCCCAGGAAATACCTGACCTAGTATTTCTTCATCAGTTTCTTCCTTAATGCCAATAGCTGTCAGAGTTAAACTTAATACCTCTATGTACTTTTGATCATTCACCTCCAGAGTAATTTCCCCATTTTTGAATGTAATGGTTGCTTGTAATTGTTCCAATAAATCTGTCCCTAAAAGTGCTTTTGGTGAATTAGGCATGTACAAGAATTTATGAATACTCTATTGTTTTCTCAATTTATACTTCAAAGGTTTACAAAAATATGCTCTTTCAGATTGGCTAGTTGGTCTTTGCACTACAACATAATCATTTTCCACCGGTACTAAAGCTTTATTTAAGACTGAATATGTAGCTCTTGTGTCAACTAAAAATTCTACTCTTTTCTTCTCTTAGCTTCATTGTTATAGATCTGCTGGGGTAGAATCCCCCGGTCCTCTTCAGTTGTTTTGTACGTGTGCAGCCATCTGTTGGTCACTCCTTCTTCGTTCTGGGCATTGGCTTTTCTAGTGACTAATTCTTTTGCAGATTGCACACTGGTTCTTGCTCAGCTGAGGTGGTCTTTGTCTTGGCGGTCTCTGGTTGTATTTCTTCTGCTTTTCTTCTTGTACTACTGCCACTAACTTTTTCATTCTTTGTTTATATCTTTCTTCTTGGTTACTAAATACTCTCTAGGCTTCTTCTAACACGGCTTCAAGATTATTCTCATCTGGTCTCTGAATTTTCTGAAGTTTATGCCTGATATCTCTAGCAGACTGCTTTAAAAATGAATTAACTAGTTGATTTGTCCCTTGTAGTAGATAGGGTCAGGCACTCGGAAAATCTCGCGATGTTACGGAAAGCAGTAGAGCTCCTCTCCCCCTAACTTCTAGTGATAAGGGATCACCCAAGAATGTTGTCCCCCCTAACATTACTAACTTTCGACTCCTTACTAACCAATTACAGTAAAGTAAGACCCCCTGACGTAGGGAAAAAACTTTCCCGGTATAAAACCCGACGAGACGGGACAATAAAGGTCTTGAACCGTCCACCATACTGGTGTCTGTGTGTGTTCTTGGCCTGAGTGACCCTGGAGAGTTTGGGTCGCCGTGCCGTTTCCTCAGAACCAGGTTGCCTCGCTGTCGTGGGTTGACAGCCTTTATCCCAATATCGTGTGTTGTGTCTGGCAGCTGTGCCTTTTCTCTCTTCCCCCCCCCCGGCCGTCTTGCTGCGGCGGGGCGGGGAAGAGAGGGGGGGAGTGTTTGACCAGGTCTTTTTGGCTCTTGGCTTTTTGCTGCTTGGCTTGGCTAGCCGCTTTGCTTGCTTGCTTTCTGCTTTTTGCGCTGTTTTTTTCTTTTCTTTTGTTCCCTCTTTCTTACCCTCCCCTGAAGATACTGGACCGGTTCCGGACCTGACCTGAGACGTCCAGGACACCTGGAGCTTGCAAGAGAAGCTTGACGCCCTCACCATACACAAAGTCTGTTTCTTTCCTTTTCTTGTGTTGGGGAGTGTTCTTTTGTTACTTGTAAATAAATAGGTTTTGTTTTCCACTTTGCTCCTCCAAGAAATTCCTTCCCGAACCCGGTGTTGGGGGAGGGGTGGTTGGAGGTTTGTTTTGTTTTGGGGGGCTCCCTTTTGGAGATTTCCCCTAATTTGTCCTAAACCAGGACACTCGCCTTGCATCAGAAGGCGACAAGTGGTGCCGGAAACCCGGGATCGAACCAGTGCCCGGGGAACGGGGATCGCCTGGACAGAGGACGGCGGCTGTAGCAGCGGGTCCGATTACAGCGGAGGGGACGCCCTCGAATCATGGAAGCTATAACAAAGGTCGTAAGTGAAGTGTGCACACGATGGGGAATTGATTGTAAGCTTAAAGATACGACTCTCGCATTGTCGAGATTGATTAAGCTGGGGGCTATAGAGAGCCCCGGGGATATTTTACACACGGAGGTGTGGGATAATTGTACGAAAACCCTTGCCGAGGATATCATGTGTTCAGGCTCGGGGAAAGCCCTAAAATCGTGGGGCAGAGTCATCCGGGCTCTGCAAAAAGCTCGAGAAGAGCAAGAAACCTGGAAAGCTGCCAGAAGCTGCTTAATAGCTACTCCGCAGCTAGGGGTGGGGGCAGCGACACAGACCACCCCGGAAAGTGATCAGATTGCAGACGGGGATGTGCGGGGGCTAGGCGCGTCCCACCTCCCCCCGAGCCCGAGCCCAAAACCCCCGGGAGACCCCCCAACCCCCCCTCGGAGCCCCTTGACAAAACCGCGGCTCCTCTACCTGTCTCCCCCCCGCCGATTGCCGACCTGACGCAGGAGGCAGAGCAACAGGCGCAGTGTTTTTGGGGGGGGCTGGCGGAGGAGGCGCGGGAGGCAGCGGGACGGTCAGAAACCGCCCGGATCGATACGATCTCTCCGCCGCCGTATGGGCTCGAAAATGGCGACCGACCGCATGGTCAGGGCGGAAAAGAAGAGGGGACAAAGGGCGGAAATGGAGCCAGCCCGCCTAACATCGCATGCGCGGGAGAGCGGGGAGGGGGGGCGTTCCCCGCGGTGGAGGGTGAGACCAATCAGAGCGCTCTATTCAAATTAAGCCCGTGTAAGGCAAGGACCTCCCCCAGCAGGAGGCGGGGGGACCCCAGGGGGAGGGAACGGTCCGCCCCCCTCAGGAGGGGGCGGGGTCGGAGCCCGAGAAAAAGGCAGAGCAGCTCGGAAGTGCTCGGTCTTTTGGCTTCCGACTCCGACTCAGACTCGAGCCGGGACGAGTCTGAGAGGGAGTCGGGGAGCTCCGATTCGGATTCTAGCCTTAACAGAGGGAGAGCAGCAGCATGTAAGGTCTCTAGTCGCAGCGTTCCTGCATGGGTGAAGGGGTCATCAGAGAAAGACCGGACCCCGCTTACAGACTGGCGAAAAATAAAGATAGCCTGCGCCGAGTACACCCCCTCAGCTAAGTTAGTGTTCCCTGTCCGTGTGGGGGGGGGGAGGCGAAAACCAAAGAAGGACCTATTCTCCAGTGAATCCAAAAGAGGTACAGGCGATTATTAAAGCAATTGCAGACAAGGGAATTAATTCTGCCATGGTTAACACACTCATAGACGGGGTTTTTGGGGGGGATGACATGCTTCCCTTTGACATCAAACAAATGTGTAGGATGATTTTCGATGGGGCAGGAATGATTGTTTTTGAACAAGAGTGGGAGGATCAATGCACAAAGGAGCTATCCCAGATAATGTGACCTGACCATCCACTACACGGCTCCAGTATACAGAGATTGATGGGCAGAGACCCCACTATGATCACCCCCCAGGCCCAGGCTGAGGGATTAAGGGCCCATGAAGTTATGACAACCACCCGGGCTGCCCGAGAGGCCATTCGTTCTGCTTCCAAATTAGTGGCTAACCCTGCCCCGTGGTCCACCATAAGACAGAGTGAAAGTGAGAGCTTCACTCAGATTGTGGACAAACTTCAGGCCGCATTAGATTCCTCCTCATTACCCTCAGAGGCGAAGGGTCCCGTGCTGGCAGACTGCCTACGCCAGCAATGCAATTCAGCCACCAAGGACATCTTAAGATCACTGCCACCTGGGGCTAACATAGCCGACATGATCAGACATGTGGCAAAGGAGGAACACCTTGCTCCCATCCAAGCAGCAGTTCACACTGCAATAACCAGTGTGATGGCATGCCTTGAGTGTGGCCAAGCAGGCCACTTGGCAGTAAACTGCCCCCAGCCAAGGCGCCTATCAGCAGCTGCTCCACCACGAGAAGGAGAACTTAGGGGACTGTGCTGGGCATGTGGGAAGAAGGGACATTTAGCTGAGGAATGCAGATCCGGGCACCAGGGAAACGGGGGAGGGAGGGGGTGGCCGGGCCGTGTTCAGCCCCCTCCCACCTGGAATGTGCAGCGGCCCAGCTACAGCAACCCCCAGTGGGGCAGGGGACCCTTGTACCCCATGCCCCCACAGGGAGCAGTCAATTTTACATCCCCACCTACAACGCAATGCCAGAACTGCACACCACCACCAGTAATGCTTTCACACCCCCCACCGCCACAAGCTGCGGCGGTGTCACAGAACCAGCAAGGGGCACCCCAGCATGGGATCCCTGGGTGGCCTTGGTCATGAAAATAGGGAAGGAGCCCCTGATGGTGTGGGGGACATGCCGCCTTTACGGCAGTCAGGATCCCCACGTCATAGGGTTTCAGTTCTGGGCAGACACGGGATCAGACTGCACAATTATTCCCCAAGCACATTGGCCTGGACATTTGCAATTCAAAGAAGTCCCTCCAGTGAACGGAGTGGGAGGGCAGTCCCGGGCGTGGAAAAGCACCCAGTTGGTGGCTTTAACGCTTCACACAAAAAAGGGACCAGGAGTGTCAACATCAGCAGCAGCCCTAATGCTGGAAGAAGCACTCTCCTCGCAACAGGGCACCGTGTCAGTCATTCGCATCAACAGCCACGACCCAGTCAAAGGCTGCTTCCGGATCGACAGCGACAGGGCGGACGCCGCAGCGAAAGGCATCTGGACATTGCAGGAAGCCCTGAAAAAGGCCCAGATCGAGGAGCAGAGAAAGGCAGAGCTGGAGGACGAGAAGGACCGCGGGAGAGACGTGGATGAGGAGCTGCAGCAGGGGAAGCAGAAGCTGCCGCAGCGAGGGACAAGGATGAAGCTGGAGGAGGAGGAAGATGTGCGGGAACTGAACGTGCTGTTCCTCAGTGCCAAGTGCAACATGATCTGGGACAAGCAAGTCCTGGAGAAGCAGATGACCCTCGAGGAACTGACAGAGGAAGAGAAGCGCCTGAACAAGATGATGGAAATAGAGCGAGAGAAGGACATGGAGGTCCAGGAAGAGCTGGAGCGCCAGAGGAAGCAGGAGCTGATGAGAGCCCGGCAAGGCATTGTGAAACAGATGGAGCAGAATGTAGAGGAGCGGGCACTGAGGGCTGAGGAGCTGCACCAGGAGGGCCAGAGGCAGCTGGAGCGACTGGAGCAGGTGAAAAAGGGAGGATCAGAAGGCCTGGGAGCAGAAACAGGAGCAGGGGGCCCACAGGTGGTAATTAGAAACGAGCTAGGCGAATGGGGATGGGGCTGGAGGTTGACGCTCACGGGGAGAGGGTACGCAGCTGCCAAAAGGGACGGCAAATTAGGTGGTGTCCACTTAAGTCGATTAAGCCAGACCTCCATAGCGAGCAGAATGAGACTGACGAGAATTGTGAGTTTCTGTTTACAGGACATGCTCGTGGGACGTCCTCGTGACGCATACATCCCCATTCCAGAGGAAAGTGACAGACCACCAAGCCGTCAGGCAGCGCCCGAGAGACCCGCACGGGTGAGACCCAAGCACCAAGGGTGTTTCTGTGTGATCTTGCTGTTGGGGCTTGTCGCCAGAGGGCAAGCCAGCCCAGACCACAACCCCCATCAGCCATTCAGGTGGGTCATGCAGGGCCTTGGTGGTGACGGGGTGCTCGGAGAAATCACCGCACCGAGCGCCCCATCCTTCGTGCTCCGCATCACCGACCTGTTTCCAGGACAGCCAAAAGTAGACCTCTATTCCCCACACGCCACACACGTAGACCTTTCAGGTAGACCATTTAGCTGAGTCAGATTTAGATCCAATCCTTCGTATGTTAGAAGCTACCTTCCTATCCCTGAACGAATCTAACCCTAACCTAACCGAATCCTGCTGGCTCTGTTACAACATCGAACCTCCCTTTTATGAAGGAGTCGCTTTAAACACTCCCTTCAGTTACTCCACAGCAGATGCACCCAACCAATGTAGATGGGACACCCCCCGCAAAGGAATCACCCTGAGTCAGGTTACGGGCCAGGGCAGATGCTTTGGCAATGCAACCCTAGCTAGGCGGAAAGGCAACGTCTGCACCGAAGTTGTCAAACCCAACGGGAAAAACAATAAGTGGGCAGTCCCATCCGCATCTGGGATGTGGGTTTGCCAGCGATCCGGAGTGAGTCCTTGTGTGTTCCTTCCCAAATTCAATGACTCTAACAACTTTTGTGTCCAAGTTCTGATTGTTCCTAGGGCCCTGTGCCGCGCAGATGAAGAAGTGTATCGCCATTTCGAGGAGCCCAGCTGGCTCCACAAAAGAGAAATAGTAACAGGTAAAACTATCGCAATGCTGCTGCGCCTGGGAGCAGCCGGAACGGCCACAGGAGTCTCAGCCCTAGCGACCCAACACCAAGGACTGTCCCAGCTGCAGGCAACGATTGACAAGGACCCGCAGAGGATCGAGAAACCCATCTCCCTTTTAGAGAAGTCAGTCTCCTCACTCTCAGAAGTGGTCTTGCAGAACAGGCGAGGACTGGACCTCCTGTTCATGCAGCAAGGAGGCCTGTGTGCCGCCTTGAAAGAGGAGTGTTGTTTTCATGCAGACCACACGGGAGTAGTGAGAGACTCCATGGCAGAACTCCTGAACCGACTGGCTCAGAGACAGAAAAACAGGGAAGCCCAACAGGGTTGGTTCGAGTCCTGGTTCCATCGATCACCATGGCTAACCACCCTAATTTCTACCCTAACAGGTCCGTTGGCAATGCTACTTTTAGCTGTCACCTTCGGACCATGCCTGCTGAACAAGCTGGTCTCATTCATTCAGACCCGCCTAGAACGGGCTAACATCCTGTTCATAGGCCGGCAATTCACTGCTGTGAATTCGACCAGGGAACACTGCCAGTCACAAGATTTTCTACCCAGGTTCACCAAACCCCTTTCTCTGTCGACAGCCCCATGCCTCAGCTCAGTACCTATGTATATGACTACTTCGTTCATTTGTGAAAAAGGGGGGGGATGTGTAGTAGATAGGGTCAGGCGCTCGGAAAATCTCGCGATGTCACGGAAAGCAGTAGAGCTCCTCTCCCCCTAACTCCTAGTGATAAGGGATCACCCAAGAATGTAGTCCCCCCTAACATTAGTAACTTTCGACTCCTTACTAACCAATTACAGTAAAGTAAAGCCCCCTGACGTAGGGAAAAAACTTTCCCGGTATAAAACCCGACGAGACGGGACAATAAAGGTCTTGAACCGTCCACCATACTGGTGTCTGTGTGTGTTCTTGGCCTGAGTGACCCTGGAGAGTTTGGGTCGCCGTGCCGTTTCCTCGGAACCAGGTCACCTCGCCTTGCATCAGAAGGCGACACCATATATGGAATTTATGACCTTTTATGGGAGTTATGACCATATATGGAATTTATTTCCTTATTTGGCATTTTTGATAATATTCAATATAAAATTTATTGTATAAATTTAAATTGACCTTTTATGGCATTTATGACCATATATAGAATTTATTTCCTTACTTGGCATTTTTTATATTATTCAATATAAAGTTTAATGTATAAATTTAATTTTACACTGTTTATTGTTTCATTAAATTTATTATCCAAATATTTTCAATATGTTTAATTGCAATAAACCCATAGAAGGTCATAAAGTCATAAATATATCTATTATTATTATTATTTTATTTTATTTTAATGTTTATTATTTAATTTTTATATAATTTAATATACATAAATTTATTTCACATTATTTAGTGTTTCATTTAATATCTAAATATTTTCAATATATTTTATTATATATATTATATATTTTCTTTTATTTTAATATTTATTATTTAATTTTTTGTATTATCCATTATAAAATTTAATATATAAATTTATTTTACATTTAGTGTTTCATTTAATTTAATATCTACATATTTTCAATATGTTTAATTATATATATTATATTTTTTCTTTTATTTTAATATTATTTAAATTTTTATATAATCCAATATAAAATTTAATATAAATTTATTTTACATTATTTAGTGTTTCATTAAATTTAATATCTAAATATTTTCAATATATTTTATTATATATATTATATATTTTCTTTTATTTTAATATTTATTTTTTAATTTTTTGTATTATCCATTATAAAATTTAATATATAAATTTATTTTACATTTAGTGTTTCATTTAATTTAATATCTACATATTTTCAATATGTTTAATTACATATATTATATTTTTTCTTTTATTTTGTTATTATTTAAATTTTTATATAATCCAATATAAAATTTAATATAAATTTATTTTACATTATTTAGCGTTTCATTTAATTTAATATCTAAACATTTTCAATATGTTTAATTATATGTATTACATTTTTTCTCTTATTTTAATATTATTTAAATTCTATATAATCCAATATAAAATTTAAGATAAAATTATTTTACATTGTTTAGTGTTCCATTAAATTTAATATCTAAATATTTTCAATATTTTACCTTATATGGATTAAATGCCCTTTTATGGGTTTAATGCTCATTTCCGTTTTTGTGAACTTTTAGAAACTTTTATGAGATTTATGTTCATTTATGGATTTTTGACCTTTTATGGCTTTATTGTCCTTTTATGGTATTTATTGCTCTTTTATGGCATTTAATTTCCTTTTATGGATTTACTGCCTTTTTTGAATTTATTGTCCTTTTATGACCTAATTTGCCTTAAATGTCCATTGATGGATTTTGGTGTTCCCGGGGTGGATTTTTGGGGTTCCAGGATGGATTTTGGGGTTCCTGTGATGGTTTTTTGAGGTTTCCGGGTTGGATTTTGGGGTTCCCGGGGTGGATTTTTGGTGTTCCAGGTTTGGATTTTGGGGTTCCATTTTGGATTTTTGGGATTCCCAGGATGGATTTTGGGGTTCCATTTTGGATTCTGGGGTTCAAGGTTTGGGTTTTGGGGTTCCATTTTGGGTTTTGGTGTTCCAGGTTTGGATTTTGGGGTTCCAGGTTTGGGTTTTGGGGTTCCATTTTGGATTTTGGGGTTCCATTTTGGGTTTTGGGGTTCCAGGTTTGGATTTTGGGGTTCCATTTGGGTTTTGGGGTTCCAGGTTTGGATTTTGGGGTTCCATTTTGGATTTTGGGGTTCCATTTTGGGTTTTGGGGTTTTCCGGTTTTTGTTGGATTTTGGGGTCCCCAGGTTTGGATTTTTGAGGTCTCAGGGGAGATTCGGGGGTTCTGGGGTCCATCTGGGGGCTCCTTGTTGGATTTTGGGGTTCCTGGGATGGATTTTTGGGGTTCCAGGTTGGATTTTGGAGGTTCCAGGTTTTTGTAGCTCCTGGGTTGGATTTTTGGGGTTCCCAAATTTCAGGGTTTCAGCGTCGATTTTGAGGTTTCCAGGTTGGATTTTGGGGTTCCAGGGATGGATTTTGGGGTTCCCAAATTTCAGAGTTTCCAGGATGGATTTGGGGGTTCTTGGGATGAATTTTAGGGGTTCCAGGATGGATTTTGGGGGTTCCCGGGATGGATTTAGGGTTCCTGGGATGGATTTCAGGGTTCCAGGTGTTTCCCCATCTCAGGTTGGATTTTATTGGTTCCAGTTTGGATTTTGGGGGTTCCAGGTTGGATTTTGGGGTTCCCGGGTTCGATTTTGGGGTTCCCAAATTTCAGAGTTTCCAGGATGGATTTTGGGGTTCTTGGGATGAATTTTAGGGGTTCCAGGATGGATTTTGGGGTTCTGGGTTGGATTTTTGGGGTTCCTGGGATGGATTTCAGGATTCCAGGTGTTTCCCCATCTCAGGTTGGATTTTATTGGTTCCAGGTTGGATTTTGGGGGTTCCAGGTTGGGTTTTGGGGGTTCCTGGGATGGATTTTGGGGTTCCCAAATTTCAGTTTCAGGTTCGATTTTGGGCATTCCAGGTTGGATTTTTGGGGTTCCTGGGATGGATTTTTGGGTTCCCAAAGTTCAGAGTTTCCAGGATGGATTTTGGGGTTCTTGGGATGAATTTTAGGGGTTCCAGGTTGGATTTTGGGGGTTCCAGGGATGGATTTTGGGGTTCCAGGTTGGATTTTATGGTTCCCAAATTTCAGGGTTCCAGGTTCGATTTTGAGGTTTCCAGGATGGATTTTGGGGGTTCCTGGGATGGATTTTTGGGGTTTCAGGTCGGATTTTATGGTTCCCAAATTTCAGGGTTTCGGGTTCGATTTTGGGGGTTCCTGGGATGGATTTCAGGATTCCAGGTGTTTTCACATCTCAGGTTGTATTTTATTGGTTCCAGGTTGGATCTTCAGGGTTTTGGGTTGGATTTTGGGGGTTCCCGGGGTTGGATTTTGGGGTTCCCAAATTTCAGGGTTTCGGGTTTGATTTTGAGGTTTCCAAGATGGATCTTTGGGGTTCCTGGGATGGATTTCAGGGTTCCGGGTGTTTCCACATCTCAGGTTGGATTTCATTGGTTCCAGGTTGGATTTTGGGGGTATCTGGGATGGATTTGGGGGTTTCTGGGTGGGATTTTCGGGTTTCTGGGCAAATTTTTGTTGTTTCCACGTTGGATTTTCAGGGTTCCTCGGCTCCGTCCCCCGTCCCCAGCACCCTGAGGGCGCAGTCGAGCGCGGGAGCGCTGTGAGTCGGGCACCCCATGGACACGACGGCCCCGTGGGGCCCCAGGAACCGGGGCAGGGCCTGCAGGGCTGGGGGGCTCCTGGGGCCGATTTGGGGGTTCAGGGATGGATTCTGGGGTTCCCGGGATTGCATTGGTTCCAGGCTGGGTTTGGGGGGTTGGATTTTGGGGGTTCCAGGTTGGATTTTGGGGGTTCCTGGGATGGATTTGAGGGTTCCAGGTGTTTCCCCATCTGAGGTTGGATTTTGGGGGTTCCCGGGTTCAATTTTGGGGTTCCCAAATTTCAGGGTTTCAGGTTTGATTTTGGGGTTTCCAGGTTGGATTTTTGGGGTTCCTGGGATGGATTTTGGGGTTCCCAAATTTCAGTTTCAGGTTCGATTTTGGGGGTTCCAGGTTGGATTTTGAGGTTTCCAGGTTGGATTTTGGGGTTCCAGTTTGGATTTTGGGGGTTCCAGGTTGGATTTTGGGGTTCTGGGTTGGATTTTTGGGGTTCCTGGGACGGATTTCAGGGTTCCAGGTGTTTCCACATCCCAGGTTGGATTTTATTGGTTCCAGGTTGGATCTTCAGGGTTTTGGGTTGGATTTTGGGGGTTCCCGGGGTTCGATTTTGGGTTTCCCAAATTTCAGAGTTTCAGGTTCGATTTTGGGGGTTCCAGGTTGGATTTTGGGAGTTCCTGGGATGGATTTTTGGGTTCCCAAATTTCAGAGTTTCAGGTTCGATTTTGAGGTTTCCAGGATGGATGTTGGGGTTCCTGCTTGGATTTTTGGGGTTCCTGGACGGATTTCAGGGTTTCCAAATTTCACGGTTTCCAGGATGGATTTTGGGGTTCTTGGGATGAATTTTAGGGGTTCCAGGTTGGATTTTGGGGGTTCCTGGGACGGATTTCAGAGTTCCAGGTGTCTCCACATCTCAGGTTGGATTTCATTGGTTCCAGGTTGGATTTTGGGGTTTCTGGGATGGACTTTGGGGTTTCTGGGATGAATTTCAGGGCTCCCGGGTGAAATTTTGGGGTTTCCACGTCGGATTTTCACTTTTCCTCGGCTCCGTCCCCCATCCCCACCACCTTGAGGGCGCAGTCGAGCGCGGGGGCCAAAATTGGGGTGTCCCTGCTCAAATTTGGGTTTTCCCCATAAAAATCCCCACAAATTTGGGGATTTGAACCCAAAATTGGGGTGTCCCTGCTCAAATTTGGGTTTTTTTCCATAAAAATCCCCACAAATTTGGGGATTGTTCCACCCAAAATCGGGGTGTCCACCCCCAAATCCCCCTTGAACCACAAACACCAAAAAAAATTGGGATTTTTCACCCAAAATTTGGGGTCTCTCCCACCCAGAAAAATCCCAAATTTGGGGGTTTCCAACCCAAAATTTGCCCAGTTTGGGTCCCCAGAAAAAATTATCAATTTGGGATTTTTCCGCTTAAAATTGGGCGTTCAAAATTGGGGTGCCCACCCCCCAAATTCTACAAATCGCCACTAAACCAGAAATCCCAAAAATTTGGGATTTTCCACCCAAAATTTGGGGTCCGACCCACCCAGAAAACCCCAAAATTTGGGGGGTTTGACCCCAAATCTGCCCAATTTTGGTCCCGATAAAAACCCATTAATTCTGGGATTATTTAACCCAAAATTGGGGCGTCCACCCCCAAATCCCCACTAAACCAGAAACCCCAAAAATTTGGGATTTTCCACCCAATTTTGGGGTTCGACCCACCGAGAAAAACCCCAAAATTTGGGGCTTTGCAACCCAAAACCTGCCCGGTTTCTGTCCCATTTTTTGGGTTTATCCCAATTTTTTTTTTTTTCTTTATTTCCCCATTTTTTGGGGTTTTTTTTCCCATTTTTAGGGGGTTTATCCCCATTTCAAAAGGTCCACAGCCCCATTTTTGGGGTTTTTCTCCCTATTTTTCGGGGTTTTTCTTCCTATTTTTGGGGGTTTCCCCACATTTTTGGGGGCTTTATCTCAATTTTTTGGGGCTTTTTTTCCCCCCGTTTTTTAGGATTCATTCCTTTTTGTTTGTTTGTTTTTCCCATTTTTGGGGTTTCATCCCAATTTTTGGGTTTATCCCAAATATTTGCACCCTGTCCTCATTTTTTGGGTTTTTTTCCTTTTTTTATTTGTTTTTATTCCCATGTTTTTTTATTTTTTCCCACTTTTTGGTTTGGGTTTTTCCATTTTTCTGGCGTTTTCACCCATTTTTGGTGGTTTTTTCCCTATTTGTTTGGGAAAAATCCCATTTTTTGGACTTTATCCCTATTTCTGGTGTTTATCCCCATTTTGGGGGCTTTTATCCCCATTTTTTTGGAGTTTTATCCCCATTTTTCTGGGGGTTTTATCCCAATTTTTTGGCATTTTTTCAATTTTTTGGGTTTTTTCTCAATTTTTGTACTTCACCCCAGTTTTTTGGCTTTTTTCCCCATTTTTGGCGGGTTCATCCCCCCTTTTTGGGTTTTTTCCTCATTTTTTGGGGTTTTCTGCTTTTTTTTTTTTTTGTTGATTCCCCATTTTTGGGGTTTATCCGAGATTTTTTGAGATTTCCTCCCCCTTTTCTTTTTTTTTGGGATTTATCCAAATATTTTTTGATTTTTTTTCCCATTTTTATGGGTTCCTCCCCATTTTTGGAGTTTATCCGTGTGCAGATCCCGGTAAAGGGGACAATGTCAGTGAACCCCAAAATTTGGGGTTGGGCGGGATTTGAGCCCAAAATTGGGGTGTCCCTGCTCAAATTTGGTTTTTTTTCCATAAAAATCCCCACAAATTTGGGGATTATTCCACCCAAAATTGGGGTGTCCCTGCTCAAATTTGGGTTTTTTTCCATAAAAATCCCCACAAATTTGGGGATTATTCCACCCAAAATTGGGGTGTCCCTGCTCAAATTTGGGTTTTTTTCCATAAAAATCCCCACAAATTTGGGGATTGTTCCACCCAAAATCGGGGTGTCCACCCCCAAATCCCCCTTAAACCACAAACACCAAAAAAAATTGGGATTTTTCACCCAAAATTTGGGGTCTCTCCCACCCAGATAAATCCCAAATTTGGGGGGTTTCCAACCCAAAATTTGCCCAGTTTGGGTCCCCAGAAAAAATTTATCAATTTTGGGACTGTTCCGCTTAAAATTGGGCGTTCAAAATTGGGGTGTCCACCCCCAAATCCCCACTAAACCAGAAACCCCAAAAATTTGGGATTTCCACCCAAAATTTGGGGTCTAAGCTACCGAGAAAAACCCCAAAATTTGGGGTTTCCAACCTAAAATCTGCCCAATTTGGGTCCCTATAAAAACCCATTAATTCTGGGATTATTTAACCCAAAATTGGGGTGCCCACCCCCAAATCCCTCCTAAACCAGAAACCCCCAAAAATTTGGGATTTTCCACCCAAAATTTGGGGCCCGACCCACCCAGAAAACCCCAAAATCTGGGAATTTCAACCTAAAATCTGCCCTAAAATTTGGGTCCCTAAAAAATTTATCAATTCTGGGATTATTTGACCCCCAAAAAACCCCGATTTTTTGCAGTTATCTCCCCCAAATTTTCACCTTTTTTCCCCAAAATTTCACCGTTTTTCCCCAAAATTTCGATTTTCGGGGTTCCCCAAATTTCGGGGCTCCCCCGTGAGCTCAGAGCTCAAATCTCCACCATCACCACCCCGATTTTGGGTCGATTTTTTGAGTTTCTCCCTCAAATTTTCACGTTTTTTCCCCAAATTTTTACCAGTTTTCCCCAAATATTCACCTTTTCCTCCCAAAATTTCGATTTTCGGGGTGCCCCGATATTTTGGGGCTCCCCCGTGGGCTCAGAGCTCAAATCTCCACCATCCCCACCCCAATTTTGGGCCATTTTTGGGTTTTCTCCCCCAAATTTTCACGGCGCGCCCCCTCAATCAGCTGCAAAGACCCCAAAATAACCCCCAAAAATTAGGGATTTGCCCCCCGAAATTTGGGGTTTTCTATTCAAAATTAATCCTCAAAAATTGGGGATTTCTACTCGAAATTAATCCCCAAAATTTGGAAATTAATCCCCAAAAATTGGGTTTTTCTATTCAAAATTGATCCCCAAAAATTGGGATTTCTACTCAAAATTTATCCCCAAAAACTCGGAAATTAATGCCCAAAAATTGGGAATTTCCCACCCAAAACCTGGGAATTCCTACTCAAAATTAGTCCCCGAAAAATTGGAATTTCCCCCCCAAACTCATCCCCAAAAATTCAGAAATTAATCCCCAAAAATTGAGAATTTCACTCCCAAACTAATTCCCAAAAATTGGGATGTTTTTTCCCCAAATGAATCCCCAAAAATTCGGAAATTAATGCCCAAAAATTGGGAATTTCCCACCCAAAAACTGGGAATTCCTACTCAAAATTAGTCCCCAAAAAATTGGGAATTTCCCCCCCAAACTCATCCCCAAAAATTCGGAAATTAATCCCCAAAAATTGAGAATTTGACTCCCAAATTAATACCCCAAAATTGGGGATTTCTACTCAAAATTAATCCCCCAAAAATTGGGAATTTCTACTCAAAATTAATCAACAAAAATTCAGAAGTTAATCCCCAAAAATTGGCAATGTCTGCCCCAAATTAATCCCCTAAAATTGGGAATTTGTCCCCACAATTCATCTGCAAAATTGGGGACTTCCCTCTGAAATTAATCCCCAAAAAATTCAGAAATTAATCCCCAAAAATTGGGAATTTCTACTCAAAATTCATCCCCAAATATTCGGAAATTAATCCCCAAATTAATGGCCAAAAAATTGGGAATTTCCCTCTAAAATTCATCCCCAAAAATTGGGAATTTCCCCCTAAAATTCATCCCCAAAAATTGGGAATTTTCACCCCAAAATTATCCCCAAAAATTGGGAATTTCCCCCCCAAAATTGATCCCCAATTTCCGCGTGAAGCCCCTGGCCCAAAATCAGCTGTGGGACCTCAAAATTAATGCCCAAAATTGTGATTTTAACCCCCAAAATTGGGAATTTCTGCTCAAATTTATCCCCAAAAATTGGGATTTTTTCCCCCAAATTAATCTCCAAAAATTCGGAAATTAATCCCAAAAATTCGGAATTTTCAGCCCAAAAATTGGGAATTTCCCCCCCAAACTCATCCCCAAAAATTCGGAAATTAATCCCCAAAAATTGAGAATTTGACTCCCAAATTAATACCCCGAAATTGGGGATTTCTACTCAAATTTAATCCCCGAAAAATTGGGAATTTCCCCTCAAAATTAATCAACAAAAATTCAGAAATGAATCCCCAAAAATTGGCAATGTCTGCCCTAAATTAATCCCCAAAAATTGGGAATTTCCCCATAAATTAATCCTCCAAAATTGGGAATTTCTACTCACAAATAATCCCCCCAAAATGGGGAATTTTCCCCTCAAATTAATCTCAAAAAATTGGGAATTTTCCCAAAATTAACCCCAAAATTTCAGAAATTATTCCCCAAAAATCGGGAATTTCTACTCAAAATTTCCCCCCCCCCAAAAAATATTGGGAATTTCTATTCAAAATTAATCCCCAAAAAGTGGGAATTTTCACCCCAAAAATTGGGAATTTTCATTCCAAAATTAACCCCAAAAATTGGGAATTTTCACCCCAAAAATTGGGATTTTTCCCACCAAAATTATCCCCAAAAATTGGGAATTTCTACTCAAAAATTGGCAATTTTCCAGCAAAATTAATCCCCAAAAATTCAGAAATGATTCCCCCAAAATTGAAAATTTCTACGCAAAATTAATCCCCAAAAATTGGGACTTTCCCCCCAAATTAACCCCCAAAAATTGGGAATTCCTACTCAAAATTCATCCCCAAAAATTTGGAAATTAATCCCCAAAAGTTGGGAATTTTCACCAAAATTAATCCCCAAAAATTGGGAATTTCTGCCCCCAAAATTGGGAATTTTCACCAAAATTCATTCCCAAAAATTGGGAATTTCTGCCCCCAAAATTGGGAATTTTCACCAAAATTAATCCCCAAAAATTGGGAATTTTCACCCCAAAATTGGGAATTTTCACCAAAATTCATCCCCAAAAATTGGGAATTTTCACCCCAAAAATTGGGATTTTTCCCACCAAAATTATCCCCAAAAATTGGGAATTTCTACTCAAAAATTGACAATTTTCCAGCAAAATTAATCCCCAAAAATTCAGAAATGATTCCCCCAAAATTGAAAATTTCTACGCAAAATTAATCCCCAAAAATTGGGACTTTCCCCCCAAATTAATCCCCAAAAATTAGGAATTCCTACTCAAAATTCATCCCCAAAAATTTGGAAATTAATCCCCAAAAGTTGGGAATTTTCACCCAAATTCATCCCCAAAAATTGGGAATTTTCCCCCCAAATTTGGGGGTTCCCCACCCCATTTCTCCCCCAATTTTCCCCCCATTTCTCCGCCATTTTCCACCCAAATTTTGCCCCATTTCCCCCCAAATTTCCCCCAAATTTTTCCCCAAATCCGGGGGTCCCCACAACCAGAACCCCCCAAATTTTTCCCCCAAATTCCGAATTCCCCCCATTCATTCCTGCCCCATTTCCACCCCTATTTCCACCCCATTTTACCCCAAATTTTTCCCCCATTTCTCCGCCATTTTCCACCCAAATTTTTCCCTCATTTTACCCCAATTTTTCCCTCATTTTACCCCAAATTTTTCCCTCATTTTACCACAATTTTTTCCCTCATTTTCCCCCAAATTTTTCCCTCATTTCACCCCAATTTTTCCCTCATTTTACCACAATTTTTTCCCTCATTTCACCCCAATTTTTTCCCTCATTTTACCCCAAATTTTTCCCCAATTTCGGGGGGTCTCTCACCCCCAAATTTCGGGCTCCTTACCCGTTTAACCCCTTCGTGCCCGCCGCCCATCTCGGCCACGGCCCTGTGCTTGTCCTTGAGCAGCCCGGACCCCCCCATTTCCCCCCCAAATTTCCCCTCATTTCACCCCAAATTTTTCCCCATTTCCCCCCCAAATTTGGGGGTCCCCACAACCAGAACCCCCCAAATTTTGCCCCCATTTCCCCACAAATTCGGGGTCTCCTCTCCCCATTTCTCCCCTCATTTCTCCCCTATTCCCCCCCCAATTTTTCCCGCCATTTCTCCGCCATTTTCCACCCAAGTTTTTCCCTCATTTTCCCCCAAATTTTTCCCTCATTTCACCCCAAAATTTTCCCTCATTTTACCCCAAATTTTTCCCCAATTTCGGGGGTCTCTCACCCCCAAATTTCGGGCTCCTTACCCGTTTAACCCCTTCGTGCCCGCCGCCGCTCATCTCAGCCACGGCCCTGTGCTTGTCCTTGAGCAGCCCGGAGCCCCCCATTTCCCGCCCAAATTTCCCCCATTTTACCCCAAATTTTTCCCCATTTCCCCCCCAGATTTGGGGGTCCCCACAACCAGAACCCCCCAAATTTTGCCCCCATTTCCCCACAAATTCGGGGTCTCCTCTCCCCATTTCTCCCCTCATTTCTCCCCTATTCCCCCCCCAATTTTTCCCGCCATTTCTCCGCCATTTTCCACCCAAGTTTTTCCCTCATTTCCCCCCAAATTTTCCCCTCATTTTCCCCCAAATTTTTCCCTCATTTTACCCCAAATTTTTCCCTCATTTCACCCCAAATTTTTCCCCCATTTCGGGGGTCTCTCACCCCGGGAACCTTCGGGAACCTTCCAGAGCACGGAGCAGCCCGACAGCGCCAACACCGCCTCGGCGAACGGGCAGCCGGCCAGCACCCCGAAAAACGGGCCGGGCTCGGGGGGGTTAAATGCGGGGGGTTTGGGGTTAAATTGGGGGGGTTCGGGGGAGTTAAATTGGGGGGGTTTGGGGTTAAATTCAGGGGAGTTAAAGTCGGGGGTTTCGGGGTTAAATTGGGGGGTTTCGGGGCGGTTAAATCCGGTGGTTTCGGGGTGAAATGCGGGGGTTTTGGGGTTAAATTGGGGGGTTTCGGGGGAGTTAAATTGGGGGGTTTTGGGGATAAATTGGGGGGTTTCGGGGTTAAATGCGGGGGTTTTGGGGGGGTTAAATCCGGCGGTTTCGGGGTTAAATGCGGGGGTTTCGGGGTTAAATTGGGGGGTTTTGGGGTTAAATTGGGGGGGTTTTGGAGTTAAATTCGGGGGTTTCGGGAGGGTTAATTTGGGGGGGTTAAATCCGGGGGTTTTGGGGTTAAATTGGGGGGTTTCGGGGGGGTTAAATGCGGGGGTTTCGGGGGAGTTAAATTGGGGGGTTTTGGGGTTAAATTCGGGGGTTTCGGGAGGGTTAAATTGGGGGGTTTTGGGGGGGTTAAATCCGGGTGTTTCGGGGTTAAATTCGGGGGTTTCGGCGTTAAATTGGGGGGTTTCGGGAGGGTTAAATTGGGGGGTTTTGGGGATAAATGCGGCGGTTTCGGGGTTAATTGCGGGGGTTTCGGGGTTAAATCCCGGGGTTTCGGGGTTAAATCTGGCGGTTTCGGGGTTAAATGCGGAGGTTTCAGGGTTAAATGCGGGGGTTTCGGGGTTAAATCGCGGGGTTTCGGGGTTAAATTGGGGGGGTTTTGGGGATAAATTGGGGGGTTTCGGGGTTAAATCCCGGGGTTTCGGGGTTAAATGCGGGGGTTTGGGGGTTAAATCCGGCGGTTTTGGGGTTAAATCCGGGGGTTTCGGGGGGGTTAAATTGGGGGGTTTCGGGGGGGTTAAATCCGGGGGTTTTGGGGTTAAATTGGGGGAGTTCGGGGGAGTTAAATTGCGCGGTTTCGGGGTTAAATGCGGGGGTTTTGGGGTTAAATTGAGGGGGTTCGGGGGAGTTAAATTGGGGGGTTTCGGGGTTAAATTGGGGGGTTTTGGGGTAAATCCGGCGGTTTTGGGGTTAAATTCGGGGGTTTTGGGGTTAAATCGCGGGGTTTTGGGGTTAAATTGGGGGGGTTCGGGGTCCCGCGGGGTTCGGGGGCGCAGAGCCGGACATGGTGCGGAGAGACGAATTAGGGGGAGGATATTGGGGTCCTTGGGGGGCATTTTGGGGATCTTGGGGGGGTCTCTGTGAGGATTTTGGGGGTCCCAGGAGGGTCCTTGAGGGGATTTTGGGGTCCCCATTGGGATCCATGGGGAGATTTTGGGGTCTGGGGGGGATTTTGTGTCAATTTTTGCCAATTTTGTGCCAATTTTTGCCCCTTTTTTCCCATTTTAGGGATTTTTAGATCATTTTGTGTCAATTTTTGTCCATTTTGTGCCGATTTTTTTCCTTTTTTTCTGCTTTTGGGGCGATTTTGTGTCAATTTTTGCCAATTTTGTGCCAATTTTTGCCCCTTTTTTCCCATTTTAGGGATTTTTAGACCATTTTGTGTCAATTTTTGCCAATTTTGTTCCAATTTTTGCTCTTTTTCCCATTTTAGGCATTTTTAGATCATTTTGTGTCAATTTTTGTCCATTTTGTGCCGATTTTCCCTCTTTTTTTTCCCATTTTAGGCATTTTTAGATCATTTTGTGTCAATTTTTGTCCATTTTGTGCCGATTTTCCCTCCTTTTTTCCCATTTTAGGCATTTTTAGATCATTTTGTGTCAATTTTTGTCCATTTTGTGCCGATTTTCCCTCTTTTTTTTCCCATTTTAGGCATTTTTAGATCATTTTGTGTCAATTTTTGTCCATTTTGTGCCGATTTTCCCTCCTTTTTTCCCATTTTAGGCATTTTTAGATCATTTTGTGTCAATTTTTGCCAATTTTGTGCCGATTTTTGCCGCTTTTTTCCCATTTTAGGGATTTTTAGACCATTTTGTGTCAATTTTTGTCCATTTTGTGCCAATTTTTTTCCTTTTTTTCTGGTTTTGGGGCGATTTTGTGTCAATTTTTGCCAATTTGCTGCCGATTTTTTCCCGTTTTTTTCTGCTTTTGGGGCTTTTTAGCCAATTTATGTCAGTTTTTGTCAATTTTGTGCCGATTTTCCCCTTTTTTTCCCATTTTAGGGATTTTTAGATCATTTTGTGTCAATTTTTGTCCATTTTGTGTCGCTTTTTCCCCCCTTTTTTTCTGGTTTTGGGGCTTTTGGGGCGATTTTTTGTAAATTTTTGCCAATTTTGTGCCGATTTTTCCCCTTTTTTCCGATTTTGGGCCGATTTCTGTTGATCTGGGGTAATTTTAGCCAATTTTATGCCAATTTTTCCCGTTTTTGCGCTGATTTCCCCCCTTTTTTCTGGTTTTGGGGCAATTTCTGCTGATCTTGGGCAATTTAAGCCGATTTTATGTCAATTTTTGCCATTTTTGTGTCGATTTCCCCCCTTTTTTTTTCCCTTTTAGGGGTTTTTGGATTATTTCGTGACCATTTGAGTCAATTTAGTGCCGATTTTCGCCCTTTTTTTAAATTTTGGGGATTTAAAAGTAATTTGGTGTCAATTTTTGCCGCTTTTGTGCCGACTTTCCTCCTTTTTTCCTGATTTTGGGCAATTTAGGGCGATTTTGAGTAATTTTAGCCGATTTAGTGCCGGTTTTTCCCAATTTTGTGTATTTTGGGATGGTTTGGGGTGATTTTGTGTCAATTTTTGCCAATTTTGTGCCGATTTTCCCCCTTTTTTTCCCGTTTTGGGCCGATTTCTGCTGATTTTGTGTAATTTCAGCCGATTTTGTGGCAATTTTCGCCAATTCTGCGCCGATTTTTCCCCCTTTTTTTCCGGTTTTGGGCCGATTTCTGATGATTTTGGGTTATTTTAGCCGATTTTATGCCAATTTTGTGCCTATTTTCCCCCTTTTTTCCATTTTAGGGATTTTTAGACAATTCCCTTTTTTCCATTTTAGGGACTTTTAGACAATTTAGTGCCGATTTTTGCTCTTTTTTCCCATTTTAGGGATTTTTAGATGATTTTGAACCAATTTTGTGCCGATTTCCCCCTTTTTTTTCCCGTTTTGGGCCAATTTCTGCTGATTTTCTGTAATTTCAGCCAATTTTATGCCAATTTTTGCCAATTTTTTGCCGATTTTCCCCCTTTTTTCCCGTTTTGGGCCGATTTCCGCTGATTTTGGGTAATTTGTGTAATTTCAGCCGATTTTGTGCCGATTTTGGCCCTTTTTGCCCCAAATCCCGCGGTCCCGGGGCCGTTGTGGATCTTACCCGGGGGGCGGGGCCACAGCGCGGGCGCTGATTGGCTGCCGCCGCTGATTGGCTGCCGCCGCTGATTGGCTGCCGCCGCTGATTGGCTGCCGCTGCTGATTGGCTGCCACGCCCACCCAAAAAAAAATTTAAAAAATCCGAAAAAAACCAAAAATAAACCCGGAAGTGTTTGGGGGGGGGGGAGGGGAAATGGGGGAGGGGAAATTGGGGAAAAATGGGGGAAAATTGGGAAAAATGAGATTTGGGGTCATTGGGGGAAAATGGGGGAAAATTGAGAAAAATCGGGGAAAATTTAGAAAATGAGATTTGGGGACATGGGGGAAAAATGGGAAAAATTGGGGAAAATTGGGGAAAATGAGATTTGGGGACATTGGGGAAAAATTGGGGAAAATTTGGGGGAAAATTGGAGGAAAATTGGTAAAAATGGGAAAAATGAGATTTGGGGACATTGGGGGACAATGGAGGAAAATTGGGGGAAAATTGGTAAAAAATGGGGAAAATGAGATTTGGGGACATTGGGGGGAAATTGGAGGAAAATTGGGGAAATTGGGAAAATGAGATTTGGGGACATTGGGGAAAAAATGGGGAAAATTGGGAAAATGAGATTTGGGGACATTGGGGACAAATTGGGGAAAATGTTGGAAAAAATTGGGGGAAAATTGGAAAAAATTCGAAAAATGAGATTTGGGGACATTGGGGGAAAATGGGGGAAAATTGGGAAAAAAGAGATTTGGGGATATTGGGGACAATGAGAAAAAAATGGGGAAAATTGGGGGGAAAAATGGAGAAAAATTGGGGAAAATTAAAAAAAAAATGAGATTTGGGGACATTGGGGTAAAATGGGAGAAAATTGGGAAAAATTGGGGGAAATTTAGAAAAATGAGATCTGGGGACATTGGGGGAAAATGGGGGAAAATTGGGAAAAGTTGGGGCAAAATGGAGAAAAATCGGGGAAAATTTAGAAAATGAGATTTGGGGACATTGGGGGAAAATTTGGGGAAAATTTGGGAAAAATTGGAGGAAAATTGGTAAAAGGGAAAATGAGATTTGGGGAAAATGGGGGAAAATTGGGGAAAATGAGATTTGGGGACATTGGGGGAAAATTGGGGAAAATTTGGGAAAAAATTGGAGGAAAATTGCTAAAAAATGGGAAAAATGAGATTTGGGGACATTGGGGAAAAATGGGGAAAATGGGGAAAATTGGGAAAATTGGGGAAAATGAGATTTGGGGACATTGGGGACAAATTGGGGAAAATGTTGGAAAAAATTGGGGGAAAATTGGTAAAAAATGCGAAAAATGAGATTTGGGGACATTGGGGGAAAAAGGGGGAAAATTGGGAGAAATGAGTTTTGGGGACATTGGGGACAATGAGAAAAAAATGGGGAAAATTGGGGGAAAAATGGAGAAAAATTGGGGAAAATTTAGAAAAATGAGATTTGGGGACATTGGGGTAAAATGGGAGAAAATTGGGAAAAATTGGGGGAAATTTAGAAAAATGAGATCTGGGGACATTGGGGAAAAATTGGGGAAAATTTGGGAAAAAATTGGAGGAAAATTGGTAAAAAATGGGAAAAATGAGATTTGGGGACATTGGGGGAAAATTTGGGAAAAATTTGGGGGAAATTTGGTAAAAAATGGGAAAAATGAGATTTGGGGACATTGGGGGAAAATTTGGGAAAAATTTGGGGGAAATTTGGTAAAAAATGGGAAAAATGAGATTTGGGGACATTGGGGAAAAATGGGGAAAATGGGGAAAATTGGGGAAAATGAGATTTGGGGACATTGGGGGAAAATTGGGGGAAAATTGGAAAAAATTCGAAAAATGAGATTTGGGGACATTGGGGGAAAATGGGGGAAAATTGGGAAAAAGAGATTTGGGGACAATGAGAAAAAAATGGGGAAAATTGGGGGGAAAAATGGAGAAAAATTGGGGAAAATAAAAAAAAAATGAGATTTGGGGACATTGGGAGAAAATGGGAAAAATTTGGGAAAAAATTGGGGGAAAATTGGTAAAAATGGGAAAATTGGGGGAAAATGAGATTTGGGGACATTGGGATCATTGGGGAAAAATGGGGGGAAATTGGGAAAAAAGAGATTTGGGGACATTGGGGACACTGCGGGGACATTGGGGAAATTTGGGGGCAAATTGGGAAAAATGAGATTGGGGGGATTGGGGGAAAATTGGGGGAAAATTTGGGAAAATGAGATTTGGGGCCATTGGGGACATTGGGGGAAAATGGGGGGAAATTGGGAAAAATGAGATTTGGGGACCTTGGGGACACTGGGGACATTCCAAGGCACTCCCTGAGCTGCTTTGTTTCCCTTTATCTCAGGCACTGTCTGAGCCGGTTTGTTTATTTATTTGTATTTACTATTATTAGATATTAAATATGTTACTATATGTGTTTTTAAACATATTATAGTATATTGTATTATATTATATTGTATTATATTATATTGTATTATATTATATTGTATTATATTATATTATATTATATTATATTATATTATATTATATTGTATTGTATTACATTATATTATATTATATTATGTTACAATATATTACATATATTATATTATATTATATTATATTATATTATATTATATTATATTATATTATATTATATTATATTATATTATATTATATTATTATTATATTATATTAATATTATATTATATTACATTATATTACATTACATTGTATTATATTATACTATATTATATTATATTATATTATATTATATTATATTATATTACATTACATTACATTACATTACATTACATTACATTACATTACATTATATTATATTATATTATATTATATTATATTATATTACATTACATTACATTATATTACATTACATTACATTATATTATATTACAATATATTTTATTACATTATATTACATTATATTTTATTTTTCATTTTTTTTTATGCTGGGGATCGGTGACCCTGCCCTACAATTCTGTCCTTCCCCAGCAAAACTCGATTTTGTTTCTGTTTTTCTCCAGATTCCAAATTCCACATCCCGTCCTGGGGCTGTGACTGCTCTGCAAACACAAACCCAACAAACAAATTTTGGTTTTTCAGGGCATTTCTGGCCCCGAGCAAAGGGCAAACCCAGCCCAGGGAGGAGAGGCTGGGAGAAAATCAATCAATCGATAAAATCAATCGAAATCAATCAATCAATCGATAAAATCAATCAATCGATAAATTAAATCGAACAACAAAATCAATCAATTGATAAAATCAATCAATCGATAAATTAAATCAAACAATAAAATCAATCCAGCAATAAAATCAATCGATAAAATCAATCGATAAATTAAATCGAACAATAAAATCAATCAATTGATAAAATAAATCAATCGATAAAATCAATCGAAATCAATCAATCAATCGATAAAATCAATCAATCGATACATTAAATCGAACAATAAAATCAATCAATCGATAAAATCAATCAATCGATAAATTAAATCGAACAACAAAATCAATCAATTGATAAAATAAATCAATCGATAAATTAAATCAAACAATAAAATCAATCAATTGATAAAATCAATCAATAGATAAATTAAATTGAACAACAAAATCAATTGATAAAATAAATCAATCGATAAATTAAATCGAACAATAAAATCAATCGATAAAATCAATCGAAATAAATCAATCAATCGATAAAATCAATCAATCGATACATTAAATCGAACAATAAAATCAATCCAGCAATAAAATCAATCGAAATAAATCAATCAGTCAATAAAATCAATCAATCGATACATTAAATCGAACAATAAAATCAATCAATCGATAAAATCAATCAATCGATAAATTAAATCGAACAACAAAATCAATCAATTGATAAAATAAATCAATCGATAAATTAAATCAAACAATAAAATCAATCAATTGATAAAATCAATCAATAGATAAATTAAATTGAACAACAAAATCAATTGATAAAATAAATCAATCGATAAATTAAATCGAACAATAAAATCAATCGATAAAATCAATCGAAATAAATCAATCAATCGATAAAATCAATCAATCGATACATTAAATCGAACAATAAAATCAATCCAGCAATAAAATCAATCGAAATAAATCAATCAGTCAATAAAATCAATCAATTGATACATTAAATCAAACAATATAATCAATCAATCGATAAATTAAATTGAACAATAAAATCAATCGAACAATAAAATCAATCGAACGATAAAATCAATCGATAAAATCAATCAATCGATAAATAAATTGAACAATAAAATCAATCCAAACAATAAAATCAATCGAACAATAAAATCAATCGAAATAAACAAATCAAACACTAAAATAAATCAATAAAATCAATCAAACAATAATTTAAATCAATCGATAAATTGAATCGAACAATAAAGTCAATCCAACAATGAAATCAATCGAACAATAAAATAAATCAAACAATAAAATAAATCCATTACATAAATCAAACAATAAAATAAATAAGTCAATAAATTAAATTGAGCAATAAAATCAATCCACACAATAAAATCAATCGAGCAATAAAATCAATCGAAATAAATAAATCAAACAATAAAAAAAATCGATAAATTAAATTGAACAATAAAATGCATCAATCGAAATAAATAAATCGAACAATAAAGTCAATCAAACAATAAAATCAATCGATCGATAAATTAAATCGAGCAATAAAATCAATCCAACAATAAAATCAATTGAACAATAAAATAAATAAATAAATAAATTAATTAAATCGAACAAAAAATTAAATTAAGCAATAAAATCCATCAAGCA
The DNA here is from genome assembly GCF_035770615.1 of Melospiza melodia melodia. NCBI lineage: Eukaryota > Metazoa > Chordata > Aves > Passeriformes > Passerellidae > Melospiza > Melospiza melodia. The sequence goes on along the minus strand of NC_086200.1, from coordinate 12,405,817 downwards.
ATAAAATAAATCAATCGATAAATGAAATCGAACAATAAATTGAATCAAACAATAAAATCAATCGATAAATCAATAAAGTCAATCGAGCAATAAATTAAATCAAACAATAAATTCAGTCAAGCAATAAAATCAATCAATCGATAAATTAAATCCAGCAATAAAATCAATCCAACAATAAAATCAATTGAGCAATAAAATCAATTGAAATAAATAAATCAAACAATAAAATAATCGATTAAATAAATCAAATAATAAAATAAATCAGTCGATAAATTGAATCGAACAATAAAATCAATCCAAGCAATAAAATCAATCAAGCAATAAAATCAATCGAAAAATAAAATCAATCGAGCAATAAAATCAATCAATTGATAAATTAAATCCAACAATAAAATCAATCAATCGATAAATTAAATCCTAACAATAAAATCAATCAATCGATAAATTAAATCCAACAATAAAATCAATCCAACAATAAAATCAATCAAGCAATAAAATCAATCAATCAATAAATCCAACAATAAAATCAATCCAACAATAAAATCAATCCAACAATAAAATCAATTGAAATAAATAAATCCAACAATAAAATAAATCAATTAAATAAATCAAACAATAAATAAATAAGTCATTCAACTGAATCGAAAAATAAAATCAATCCAAAAAATAAAATCAATCAAACAATAAATTAAATCAAACAATAAAATCAATCAAGCAATAAAATAAACCAATCGATAAATCGAACAATAAAATCAATCCAACAATAAAATCAATTGAGCAATAACATCAATCGAAATAAATAAATCAAACAATAAAATAAATCGATTAAATCAATCAAATAATAAAATAAATCAGTCGATAAATTGAATCGAACAATAAAATCAATCGAGCAATAAAATCAATCGAACAATAAAATCAATCGAGCAATAAAATCAATTGAACATTAAAATCAATCAAGCAATAAAATCAATCGAACAATAAAATCAATCGAGCAATAACATCAATCAAAATAAATCAATCGAGCAATAAATTCAATCGAAATAAATAAATCAAACTATGAAATAAATCAATAAAATCAATCAATCAATAATTTCAATTAATCGATAAATGAAATCGAGCAATAAAATCAATCCATCAATAAAACCAATCAATAAAATCAGTCCAACAATCAAACCAATCAATCAATCAATCAAACAATAAAATCACTCCATCAATCAGCCAATCAATCAATCAATAAAATCAATCCATCAATCAAATCAATCAATCAATCAAATCAAATCAATCCATCAATCAACCAATCAATCAATCAAATCAATCCATCAATCAAACCAATCAAGTCACTCAATCAATCAATCAAATCAATCCATCAATCAATCAATTAATCAATTAATCAATCAAAGCAATCAATCAATTAATCAATCAAATCACTCCACCAATCAAACCAATCAATCAATCAATCAAATCAATCCATCAATCAGCCAATCAATCAATCAATCAATAAAATCAATCCATCAATCAAACCAGTCAATCAATCAATAAAATCACTCCACCAATCAAACCAATCAATCAATCAATTTTATTATATTACAATACATTTTATTACATTATAAAATGTAATAAAATCAATCCATCAATCAGCCAATCAATCAATCAATCAATAAAATCACTCCACCAATCAATCAATCAATCAATCAATCAAACAGAACAATTCGGGGCCGGACCCCCCCCGGCGGGGCCCCTCCGCCCCTCCCCCCCCCTCCATGATCTCATCGCTGTTGATGGAGAAAATTCCAAAATTCCCAAATTCCCGAACTCCCAAATTCCCGAACTCCCAAATTCCCGAACTCCCAAATTCCCGAATTCCAAAATTCCCAAATTCCCAAACTCCCAAATTCCCAAATTCCCAAATTCCCAAATTCCCAAATTCCAAAATTCCCAAATTCCCGAATTCCCGAATTCCCAAATTCCCGAACTCCCGAAATTCCAAAATTCCCAAATTCCCAAATTCCCGAACTCCCAAATTCCCAAATTCCCAAATTCCCAAATTCCCGAACTCCCAAATTCCCAAATTCCCAAATTCCCAAATTCCAAAATTCCCGAACTCCCAAATTCCCAAATTCCCCCCAGTTCCCCCCAGTCCATCCCAGTCCATCCCAGTCCATCCCAGTCCCTCCCAGTCCCTCCCAGTTCCCCCCAGTCCCTCCCAGTCCCTCCCAGTTCCCCCCAGTCCCTCCCAGTTCCCCCCAGTCCCTCCCAGTCCCATCCCAGTCCCCCCCAGTCCCTCCCAGTCCCTCCCAGTCCCTCCCAGTCCCTCCCAGTCCATCCCAGTTCCCCCCAGTTCCCTCCCAGTTCCCCCCAGTTCCCCCCAGTCCCTCCTAGTTCCCCCCAGTCCCTCCCAGTCCCTCCCAGTTCCCCCCAGTCCCTCCCAGTCCCTCCCAGTCCCTCCCAGTCCCTCCCAGTTCCCCCCAGTCCCTCCCAGTTCCCCCCAGTCCCTCCCAGTCCCTCCCAGTCCATCCCAGTCCCTCCCAGTTCCCTCCCAGTCCCTCCCAGTCCCTCCCAGTCCCTCCCAGTCCCTCCCAGTCCCTCCCAGTCCATCCCAGTCCCTCCCAGTCCCTCCCAGTCCATCCCAGTTCCCCCCAGTTCCCTCCCAGTTCCCCCCAGTCCCTCCCAGTCCCTCCCAGTTCCCCCCAGTTCCCTCCCAGTTCCCCCCAGTTCCCCCCAGTCCCTCCCAGTTCCCCCCAGTCCCTCCCAGTCCCTCCCAGTTCCCCCCAGTCCCTCCCAGTCCCTCCCAGTCCATCCCAGTCCCTCCCAGTTCCCTCCCAGTCCCTCCCAGTCCCTCCCAGTCCCTCCCAGTCCCTCCCAGTCCCTCCCAGTCCATCCCAGTTCATCCCAGTCCCTCCCAGTCCCTCCCAGTCCCTCCCAGTCCCTCCCAGTCCCTCCCAGTCCATCCCAGTCCCATCCCAGTCCCTCCCAGTCCCTCCCAGTCCCTCCCAGTCCCTCCCAGTCCATCCCAGTCCCATCCCAGTCCCTCCCAGTCCCTCCCAGTATAACCCAGTCCCCCCAGTCCATCCCAGTCCCTCCCAGTCCCTCCCAGTTCCCTCCCAGTCCCTCCCAGTCCCTCCCAGTCCCTCCCAGTCCCTCCCAGTCCATCCCAGTCCATCCCAGTCCCTCCCAGTCCCTCCCAGTCCATCCCAGTCCCTCCCAGTATAACCCAGTCCCCCCCCAGTCCCTCCCAGTCCCTCCCAGTCCCTCCCAGTTCCCTCCCAGTCCCTCCCAGTCCATCCCAGTCCATCCCAATCCCCTCCAGTTCCATCCCAGTCCCTCCCAGTCCATCCCAGTCCCTCCCAGTCCATCCCAGTCCCTCCCAGTTCCCTCCCAGTCCATCCCAGTCCCTCCCAGTCCATCCCAGTCCTCCCAGTCCCCCCAGTTCCCCCCAGTTCCCTCCCAGTCCCTCCCAGTCCCTCCCAGTCCCTCCCAGTCCCCCCCAGTCCCTCCCAGTTCCCCCAGTTCCCCCCGCTGTTGTTGCGGCTGCCGGCGCTGTGAGTCACGGGCACGCCCGCACTGGGAGCACTGGGAGCGCTGGGATGAGCCAAACTGGTGTTACTGGGAGCACTGTGCTGTGTTACTGGTGTCACTGGGAGCGCTGGGATGAGCCAAACTGGTGTCACTGGGAGCACTGGGAGCACTGTGCTGTGTCACTGGTGTTACTGGTGTCACTGTGCTGTGTCACTGGTGTCACTGGGAGCGCTGGGATGTGTCACTGGGAGCACTGGGAGCACTGGGATGTGTTACTGGTGTCACTGGTGTCACTGTGCTGTGTCACTGGTGTCACTGGGAGCACTGGGATGTGTCACTGGTGTCACTGGGAGTGCTGGGATGTGTCACTGGTGTCGCTGGGAGCGCTGTGCTGTGTCACTGGTGTCACTGGGAGCACTGTGCTGTGTTACTGGGAGCACTGGGATGTGTCACTGGTGTCACTGTGCTGTGTCACTGGTGTCACTGGTGTTACTGGGAGCACTGGGATGTGTCACTGGTGTCACTGTGCTGTGTCACTGGTGTCACTGGTGTCACTGGTGTCACTGTGCAGTGTCACTGGTGTCACTGGGAGCGCTGTGCTGTGTCACTGGTGTCACTGGTGTCACTGGGATGTGTCACTGGTGTCACTGGGTGAATGTTGAAGGGATAATTTAATTAGAGTGTGAGACACAGGGTTTAGGATTTCTGTACAGGGGGGTCTAAAGAAGTAAGATGGAGGAATTGGGGCGTGTCCTGTCCTTCTTCTCCTTTTTCTTGGCCTCCATCTTCTGTGGTGATGTTGGCACTTTGGGATTGGTCATTACTAGAAGTGCACCGGTTAATAAGAGTAGAAGGTATTGGGGAAAAATTATAAATATTGTACACGTAACTTCGGGTATAAAGATAAGTGACCGCCCCGGGGGCTCGCAGTGTGCTCATGGCTGGCTTGCTGTGCAAACCTCTGTTGGGCTGAAAGAAAATCTTTTAGATAAACAATTAATAAACACTGAGACTGAAACAAGATCAGAAGTCTCTCCTGGTCCTTTGAAGCGCCGGGCTGCCCAAGGCCACCCTGGGCCTTTCCAGGCCACCTAAACAGCCGGGAAACCGACAGCTTCAGGCGATGGTGAAGAGAAAAAGGAGAGGATTCTGCTGGAGGGTTTAATGTCCAGAGGTTCATTCCATGGTTACAGAGGTCTGAACGTGAGGAGCTGCTCCAACAGAACAATGACCGCATGGTCTGATCACCTTTTAACTCAGGGACAGGGGAGGGGAGGGACAGGTGAGCACCAACCAGGTGGGAGGGGCGGGGTCTCAGGGGAGGGACAGGTGAGCCACCAACCAGGTGAGAGGGGCAGGGTCTCAGGGGAAGGTGACACCAGGGAGGGGAGGGACAGGTGAGCACCAAGCAGGTGAGAGGGGCAGGGTCTCAGGGGAGGGACAGGTGAGCACCAAGCAGGTGAGGAGGGGCGGGGTCTCAGGGGAAGGTGACACCAGGGATGGGAGGTACAGGTGAGCCACCAACCAGGTGAGAGGGGCAGGGTCTCAGGGGAGGGACAGGTGAGCACCAACCAGGTGAGAGGGGCAGGGTCTCAGGGGAAGGTGACACCAGGGAGGGGAGGGACAGGTGAGCACCAACCAGGTGAGAGGGGCAGGGTCTCAGGGGAGGGACAGGTGAGCCACCAACCAGGTGAGAGGGGCGGGGTCTCAGAGGGGGATGACACCAGGGAGGGGAGGGACAGGTGAGCCACCAACCAGGTGAGAGGGGCAGGGTCTCAGGGGAGGGACAGGTGAGCACCAACCAGGTGAGAGGGGCAGGGTCTCAGGGGAAGGTGACACCAGGGAGGGGAGGGACAGGTGAGCACCAAACAGGTGAGAGGGGCGGGGTCTCAGGGGAAGGTGACACCAGGGAGGGGAGGGACAGGTGAGCACCAACCAGGTGAGAGGGGCAGGGTCTCAGGGGAGGGACAGGTGAGCACCAACCAGGTGAGAGGGGCAGGGTCTCAGGGGAAGGTGACACCAGGGAGGGGAGGGACAGGTGAGCACCAACCAGGTGGGAGGGGCAGGGTCTCAGGGGAAGATGACACCCAGACAGGCCAATGACCTCTGGGCATAGGGGCATCCTTTGAACTTGACCAACCACACCACGCCTTGCTGGGATGTTCAGCCTGATTGCCAGGACTCACTCAGCACGGGGGCAAGGGGGAAAGGAGAGAGGCACGGGCACACCTGGGGAATGACCTGGAAGGCCAAAACGGGACATCGCAGCACACCACAACGCACCAGCTGAGCTGACACCTGGGGTTTGTTTTCCACAACACCGGACCTCTGCGAACCACACAGTGCCCATTGTGTGAGAAGGGAACTGGAAGTCCAGCAGCCTCAGTGTCCTGCCAGCTCAGCCTGCCCCACTGCAACGTTGGGGTCCACGACCACCAGGGACCACCAGAGAGACCCCCCAGGACAGAAGAACGCATGAGTAAAGCGGAGGGGAAATGTGTTAATTATTTTGAGGAAATGATTATCCATATGTGTGTTTAGTCTAAGACAATCAATGAATGTGTGTGCAAAATACAGAAAATAAACAGAAACTTTCCTGTACTCAGCCTGCACAGCTTTGGGAGGAGCTCTCCCCCGTGCATACAGCTGAATAAATAATGCTGCTTCTTAACGCTACATTGGGGTTAAGGAGATTTCTGTTTTAGTGACATTTTGGTAACACTCCCACTGCCAAGGAAAGCTCTGTCTGCTGCTGTCAACAAACAGAGAAGGGCTGGTGGCAGATGTGGGGCTGCCTGGGGCACAGTGACCATGAAATAACCAAGTTTTTATTGTTCTGTGAAAGAAGGAGGGGCAGCAACAAAACTTCCACACTGGAATTAGGAAGGGCAGACTTTGGCCTGTTTAGGATGCAGATTTGGGGAGTACCAAATCAGGCACTGATTTTTTTTAAGGAAAACATCCCTTAAAAACAAAGGGGTCCAGGAAGGATGGACACATTTCAAGACAGTAATCTTAAGGGGGAAGGAGCAGCCTGTCCCAGTGTGGCAAAAGATGAGCTAGTGAGGAAAATGACTGGCCTGGCTGCCCATGGAGCTTTTGTGGGAACTCAGGGGAAAAAAGAGAGAGCATCAACTTTGGACAGAAGGTCAGGCAACGTAAGAAATGTTTAAGGATCTTGCTAGGTCGTGCAGAAAGAAAAGCTGAGAGGTGAAAGATCAATTAGAGCCTAACCTGGCTACTTTTGTGCAAAATAGTAGTAAATGTTTCTACAAATAAATTTTTAGCAAAATACGGGATAAAGAGAACCTCTACTCTTTTTTTTTGACACAGTGTAGAATATAGTAACTAAAGATAAGGAAAGGCTGAGCTGCTTAATACCTTGTATGTCTCAATGTTCAATATTAGGGCAGGCTGTCCTCAGGACAAGTGCTCTCCTGAGCTGGTGGATGGGCACAGGGAGCAGAACAGCCCCTGTAATCCAGGAGGAAGGCGTTGGTGACCTGCTGAGCCCCTCAGATGCTCACAGGTGTCTCTGGGAGCAGATGGGATCCATCCCAGGGAGATGAGGGAGCTGTGGATGAGCTCCCCAAGCTGCTCTCCATCATTCACCATCAGTGCTGGCTCAGCAGGGAGGTCCCAGAGCACTGGAGGTGCCAGTGTGAGCCCATCCCCAAGAAGGGCTGGAAGGAGGAGCTGGGGAACTCCAGGCCTGTCAGCCTGACCTGGGTGCCCAGCAAGGTTATGGAACAGATCACCCTGAGTGCCATCACAGGGCACCCACAGGATGGCCGAGGGGTCAGAGCCAGCCAGCGCGGATTTAGGGGTGGCAGGTCCTGCCTGGCCAACCTGGTCTCCTTTGATGACCTGGTGACTCACCTGTGGATGCAGGACAGTCTGTGGATACTGTGTTCCTGGACTTCAAAGCCTTTAAAACCATGAGCCACCGAATGTTGGTTTCTGGGCTGTTTAGGTGGCCTGGAAAGGCCCCGGGGTGGCCTTGGACAGCCCGGCGCTTCAAAGGACGAGGAGAGACTTCTGATCTTGTTTCGGTCTCAGTGTTTATTAATTGTTTATCTAAAAGATTTTCTTTCAGCCCAACAGAGGTTTGCACAGCAAGCCAGCCATGAGCACACTGAGAGCCCCCGGGGCGGTCACTTATCTTTATACTCGAAGTTACGTGTACAATATTTATAATTTTTCCCCAATACCTTCTACCCTTATTAACCGGTGCACTTCTAGTAATGACCAATCCCAAAGTGCCAACATCACCACAGAAGATGGAGGCCAAGAAAAAGGAGAAGAAGGACAGGACACGCCCCAATTCCTCCATCTTACTTCTTTAGACCCCCCTGTACAGAAATCCTAAACCCTGTGTCTCACACTCTAATTAACTTATCCCTTCACCATTCACCCCAGCGAAATCCTCCCAGTCCTCATACAGGTGTCATCTCCTGTGTAGGATCAATGTCCAGCCACCAGACACTTCTGGCAACATTCCAGGACTCCCGAGCCCCCCAAGGGTGGTCTCGGCCGCTCTGCACCTCCATCCTGAGGTGCTGAGATCCCACAAAGGAAGGTAAATCAGCCGGGTATGAGGGTTCTTCCTAAGGAAAAAGCCGTGAAAGCTGCCATGTCGTGGCACTTTTGCACTCCTTTTTGGACGCCTTTCACAGCTCCAGTGTGCCTGGAGGTCTGGGCTTCCTGATTTTAAAAATCCTAGCCCTAGGCCTAACCCCAACCCTAAGACGAGAAAGGCAAATCAGCCAGGAATTAGGGATGTCCCCAAGGAAAAAGCCGTGGAGGCAGGCATGTTGTGGTGCTTTTGCTCTCTTCTTGGGTAGTCCTTCGCAGCTGCTGTGTTCTTGGAACTCAGGGCTTTCTGGTTCAAAGAACACTAACCCTAGGCCTAACTCAACCCTTAAGCCTAGGAAGGAAAATCAGCCTATGGTTGGGGATGGTCTCATGGAAATAGCAGTGGAGGCAGCCAAGTTGTGTCACTTTTGCGCTCCCCTTGGGATGCCTTTGACAGCTGCAGTGTGCCTGGAGCACAGGGCTTCCTGGTTTTAAAAGTCCTAGGCCTAAGCCTAACAGTAACCCTAGGAAGGTAAATCAGCCGGGTATGAGGGTTCTTCCTAAGGAAAAAGCTGTGAAAGCAGCCATGTCGTGGCACTTTTGCACTCCTTTTTGGACGCCTTTCACAGCTCCAGTGTGCCTGGAGGTCTGGGCTTCCTGATTTTAAAAATCCTAGCCCTAGGCCTAACCCCAACCCTAAGACGAGAAAGGCAAATCAGCCCGGAATTAGGGATATCCCCAAGGAAAAAGCTGTGGAGGCAGGCATGTTGTGGTGCTTTTGTGCTCTTCTTGGGTAGTCCTTCGCAGCTGCTGTGTTCTTGGAACTCAGGGCTTTCTGGTTAAAAGAACACTAACCCTAGGCCTAACTCAAACCTCAAGCCTAGGAAGGAAAATCAGCCTATGATTCGGGATGGTCTCATGGAAATAGCAGTGGAGGCAGCCAAGTTGTGTCACTTTTGCGCTCCCCTTGGGATGCCTTTGACAGCTGCAGTGTGCCTGGAGCACAGGGCTTCCTGGTTTTAAAATCCTAGGCCTAAGCCTAACAGTAACCCAAGGAGGTAAATCAGCCTGGTATTAGGGTTCTTCCTAAGGAAAAAGCTGTGAAAGCAGCCATGTCGTGGCACTTTTGCGCTCCCTTTGGGATGCCTTTGGCAGCTGCAGTAAGCCTGGAACTCTGGGCTTCCTGGTTAAAAAAACCCAATCCCTAGGGTGAACCCTCACCCTAGCCCTAGGCAGATAAATCAGCCTCGGTATAGGGATGGAGCCAAGGAAAAAGCGCTGTGAAAGCAGCCATGTTGTTGCACTTTTGAGCTCCCTTTGGGATGCCTTTGGCAGCTGCAGTAAGCCTGGAACTCAGGGCTTCCTGTTTAAAAAAATCCTAGCCCTAGGCTGAACCCCAACCCTAACCCTAGGCAGATACATCAGCCTAGGTCTAGGGATGGTGCCAAGGAAAAAGCGCTGTGAAAGCAGCCATGCTGTGGCACTTTTGAGCTCCCCTTGGGATGACTTTCGCAGCTCCAGTGGGCCTGGAGATTAGGGCTTCTTCATTATAAAAATCAAAATCCTACGACTATCCCTAAGGCTAACCCTAGGAAGAAAAATCAGGCTTGGATTAGGCATGTTCCCTAGGAAAAAGCTGTGCAGGTAGCCATGATGTGGCACTTTTGCACTCCCTTTGGAATGTGTTTCACAGTTCCAGTGTGCCTGGAGCTCTGGGCTTCCTAGTTTTACAAATCCTAGCCCTAGACCAAAACCCAACCATAAGATGAGAAAGGAAAATCAGCCAGGAATAAGGGATGCTCCCAAGGAAAAAGCTGTGGAGGCAGCCATGTTGTGGTACTTTTGCGCTCTTCTTGGGTAGTCCTTGGCAGCTGCTGTGTTCTTGGAACTCAGGGCTTTCTGGTTAAAAACCACTAACCCTAGGCGTAACTCAAACCTTAACCCTAGGAAGGTAAATCAGCCTATGGTTCGGGAGGGTCTCATGGAAATAGCAGCGGAGGCAGCCAAGTTGTGGCACTTTTGCGCTGTCCTAGGGATGCTTTTCACAGCTGCAGTGTGCCTGGAGCTCAGGGCTTCCTAGTTTTAAAAATCCGAGCCCTAGGCCTAAATCCACCACTAACCCTTGGGAGGTAAATCAGCCTGGTGTTAGGGTTCTTCCCAAGGAAAAAGCCGTGAAAGCTGCCATGTTGTGGCACTTTTGCACTCCATTTGGGATGCCTTTTGCAGCTGCATTAAGCCTGGAACTCAGGGCTTCCTGATTTTAAAAATCCTAGCCCTAGGCCTAAAACCAACCCTAAGACTCAAAGCCAAATCAGCCAGGAATTAGGGATGTTAAAAGGAAATAGCTGTGGAGGCAGGCATGTTGTGGTACTTTTGCGCTCTTCTTGAGTAGTCCATTGCAGCTGCTGTGTTCTTGGAACTCAGGGCTTTCTGGTTAAAAAACTACTAAAAATCCAGTATGTCTGGCAGGGAGAAACTCTGCCAGCACAGAAAACATGCCTCATCGTGTTCCAGAAGTTGCAGAGAGGTCTGCCAAGTGTTTGGATGGAAGAAAAGAAAAGATGTACAAAACGGCTTCCAATTGAATGTTCATGTGATTGGAAAAGTCAGGAGAGTGGTAACGTACTGTTTTCTATCAGTTCGCAAGCAGCGCACACAATCCCAGTGTTGTACAGCTTCCTTCTTCACCTTTCTGAAGGTGCCGCTCTCTCCAGCTCTCGGATACAAAGAAGCGCCTTCTTCGCGCAAAGACGATTGTGCCGGTCACGGTGCTCTCCTTAGCGCGGCTTCTGCCGAAAGAGGGCCATTAGCGGCGCTTGGCTGCGGGGAGCAACGTACCTTCATCTTTAGGGTCTTCTGTGGTCTACATCTAAGCAGAAAGCTTTTCCACTATGTCTAGTCGGGAAAAACGTTGCCAGCACAGAAAACATTTCCCATCGTGTTCTAGACTTTGCACGGAGGTCTGCCGAGTGTTTGGCAGGGAGAAAAGAAAAGTTATCCAAAACACCTTCCAATCGAATGTTCATGTGATTGGAAAAGTCGGGAGAGTGGTACGGTACTGTTTTCTATCAGTTGGCAAGCTGCGCACACAATCCCAGTGTCGTACAGCTTCCTTCTTCACCTTTCCGAAGCTGCCGCTCTCGCTGGCTCCCAGAGGCGAAGAAGCGGCTTCTTCCCGCAAAGACGATTGTGCCGCTCACAGTGCTCTCCAGATCTCAGCTTCTGCCGAAAGACGCCCGGGAGCGGCGCTTAGCTCCAGAGAGCATCGTACCTTCGTCTTTAGCGTCTTTTGTAGTCTACATCTTAGCAGAAAGTTTTTCCACTATGTCTGGCTAGGAAAAACTGTGCCAGTACAGAAAACCACACCCATCGTGTTCTAGAAGTTGCAGAGTTGTCACTTTTGCGCTCTCCTTGGGAAGTCTTTCGCAGCTGCAGTGGGCCGGGAGCTCAGAGCTTACTCATTTATAAAACCCTTTCCCTATCCAGCACTGGTGGCAGGTAAATCAGCCTAGGTATAGGGATGTTCCTAAGGAAAAAGAGGTGGAGGCAGCCATGTTGCACCACTTTTGCTCTCCCCTGGGGATGCCTTTCGCAGCTCTGCAGTGTTCCTGGAGCTCAGGGCCTCTTGCTTTAAAAACCCTATCTCTAACCCTAACTGGAGGCATGTAAATAAGCCTAGGGGTAGGCATGGTCCCAGGGAAAAAGCTGTGGAGGCAGTCATGTTGTGGTACTTTTGCGCTCCTCTTGGGTAGTCCTTGGCAGCTGCTGTGTTCTTGGAACTCAGGGCTTTCTGGTTTAAAAACCACTAAAAATCCACTAGTTCTGGCAGGGAGAAACTCTGCCAGCACAGAAAACATCTCCCATCGTGTTCTAGAGTTTGCACGGAGATCTGCCAAGTGTTTGGCAGGGAGAAAAGGAAAGTTATCCAAAACAGCTTCCAATCGAATGTTCATGTGATTGGAAAAGTCAGGAGAGTGGTAAGGTACTGTTTTCTATCAGTTGGCAAGCTGCGCACACAATCCCAGTGTCGTACAGCTTCCTTCTTCACCTTTCCGAAGCTGCCGCTCTCTCCGGCTCCTGGAGGGGAAGAAGCGGCTTCTTCGCGCAAAGACGATTGTGCCGCTCACAGTGCTCTCCTTAGCGCGGCTTCTGCCGAGAGACGCCCGGGAGCGACCCTTAGCTCCGGAGTGCTCCGTACCTTCCCATTCAATTTTTAGGCTCGACAAACGAAATGGTATACTTGCAGCAGTAGGGCGGGACATTGAACTGGACTTTCTCCTTTTAGAGAGAAGCTAATGGAAAAGTTTCACCGGAATCAGAGCAGGCTGTAAAAGAAGAAAAGTGTCATGAAAATAAGCCAGCCTTATCCTCTTAGTCTTGCTTGTTGTGATTGGCCAAGAATGAAATGTGTCAACTCTGTGTTTTTGGGTTTCACATCAGTAACAGGTACTTCAGCTGCTGTACTTCTCTCCTAAAGTTAAGAACAGAATCCAAGGAATTGTGATTCCATGGTCTCAATTCACCCTATGGTGCCGAAAAAGGAGTGGAAGGTGCACGGGTCAATTAACTTGAATGGCCTATGTAAATCAGCGGCCACTGATTTCCTGAAGGCTTCAACAGGTTAGTTGCCTATGTTTTTCTTGGAATTCTTTTAACCTTTGGTCATGTTTTTCTTGCGATTCTTTTACCCTTTCCCCATTAGTTCAGCCTTTGCTCTCAAGCCTTTGCTGACATTTCCAATATCTCGGTAGCCTGGAAAAGTGTTGTCTTTATTGATCACATCATTATTCCCTTCCAAGGGTTGTTTGCCTCAAGTCTCAGTTTGGCTGGTTTTCTGCTAGTTGATTGTCAGAGGGCAGCAGGTGTTTTGTAAGAGCAAGTACACAATCCCATAGCTTGCTTTTCTTTGGATTTGGCCTGTCTAGAAAATGGAATGACTGAACATCTCTGAGAGGCTTTTCTCTCCCCATGAGGTTTCACTGGAAGGGCAGATGCAAATGGTCTACCTGAAGTCTTGGCACAGAAGAAAGTAGTGGTTTGCTGCTGCATAGAGCTAGAAGCTTACAAAAGGAAGGCCTTGGGCTGAGGCCCATTACTTTGGCTAAGTAGAAAAGGACTGTGGGAAGGTGAGGCAGCTGAATTCGAGGTAGATCAACAAGTTCTAGAACCATCGTGTGTTCACAGCGTGGCGCATGGTGGTTGGTTGAATTGTGTTTGTTATGGCTTAAAGCTATGGAACTGAGAAAGGCCTAAGTGTTTCAAAAGCCTGGTTTTTGTAAGAAAGCAGCTCTCCTTTGCGTCTGCCTGGAGACTCTGCATCACCACGGACCCTCACTGCCAGTTTGCCAAGGAGATGATCAGTAGGAATGTTGCAGAGCTGCTGTGTGCATCTGAATGGAATGGCAGAGAGCGAAGCGCTGGACATTTCTGGCTTTAGTTACAATGCTGCTGCATTGGTGCCAGTTTAGTTGGTTTTCCATCAGTGGCCTTTCTGTCTAGAAGTACACTGCCCAGAGTATATGATGCCATTTCCTTCCTGTTGTTTTCATACCTTCCTTCAGTTGAAAGGATGATACAACCTTTCCATTTTGAAGATCCCTGTTAGGAAACACTATGCCAGAGGAGTCATCGCTCCCTTTTATTCTGCCTCCTTTGCCATTTTCAGAGACTCATTTCAAATTTCTGCTCATGTCAAGAAGAATACTGAGACTACTTAGCAGGGTTGACGCTCTCAGCTGCTTTCTTTCCTCTTTCATACTGCTTCTTACTGGATGTGATTTCAAGGCCTCGTTTTGTCATCTGCATTTTGCCGTGATCCAAAGCTTCCAGGCCTGTGATTCCAGGCCTGTGAACACAAAAAGAACTCTTAGTCTTTTGCAAGAACTACCCCTAGGAGGATTTGTGTTCACTTTGATCTCTACAGTGTTTCAGAAAAAAGGAGATTGTACTCTCTTCTTGTGTACTCTCTTCTTGTGCTCTCATTTCCCTCTCTCTGCCTTGCATGTCCTAGTTAATCTACCGGCGTGACTCATTTGGCATCATCTCACGGTGCAAATTCTGCATAGTTTCATGTCCTTACAAATGCCAGTTGCCAAGGAACCTATCTAACCATTCAAGGGGCAAAGAATTGTAGGGCTGGCCAGTTCAGGTGCTGAAACTGTAAGTCATGCCATATCAAAGTGACAGAGCAAATCAGTTGATCTAGGACTTTCAGCTGGACACCTCTGAGAATAGCAGCTTGTCAGCAATGACACAGCCATCTTCCTAGCTGTATTCCAGAAAGAGGAAAGGGATACCTTCAACGGTTAATATGTTTGGCATGAGAAAACAGCAAGAAATGTACCGCAAAATACTTGAGTCAGATCAAGTGCGTTTCTCTAGTGAGAATTTTGCTCTTGTTCTTTCTTGTCTGTGCCTTTACTTTTCACAGAAGACAGGGGAGCATTTCATTATTACTGTTCTTTTGTTTTCTCTTGTTGGTCTCCCTCTTTCCACCTGCAATTAACAAATTTGCCTTTCTTTACTGGCTTCTCTTTCTTTACTTCTACAAGTTGACATGAGGTCATCCAACCTTACCATCAATGTTCTCAGACAGTGGAGAGAAGTAGAAGGTACAGCTAAATGGATAAAAGAAACCCACAAAAATAGACAGGTTTTTACAGTCTTCTGTGAGAACATTAGGACACAAGATGTCTTTGAACTGAGTAATGCTCTATTGATTTAACTTTTAGTCCACTCTATTATTATTACTATTATTACATGTGTTTGGCCTTTAGTACAGAGCCTTGGAACTAATCCAGGCCAATACTTTGGCTAATTTTGTTTTATTTCTAGTGAGGACTTTGTTTCTTAAGGAATAGTCCAGAGAAAGAGCGTCCATGGTACAGTTACGGGTCATAAATTTCTGGTACAGTTTGTGCTGGTAATACATCTAGGAAAGAAAGGTTTGACATCTTGTTTGACTTTCAAATGGAACCATGATTTGAAAAACCTAAGAGTTGCGGTTCCCCCCCCACCCCACACCCCAAGTACTTCTCTTTGCACTGTTACTCAGGAATTACACATAAAAGCCCACCCTGTAAAATACGTTGCAGATACTTTGCAATAAGTGCAGCTTAGCAGCTAGAGATGATAACGCGGGTTAAATAACATTGCTTCTGCAGTGATGGAAACTCTGTCTACGCAGACATACTCAACAAAGGTTACGATGGCTTAGCTCCTGGGCTCAAGTGAACGTGCATTTTAGAACTTCCCAAGAAGGTGAATTCAACCTCCTTCATTGCTCTCTGCTGGAGTCCCAAGAGAATTTCAGTCTGCTTTTTGTCATTTACAGCTGTCACTGCCTAGCTCTTGAACATGAGACTCCCTCATGACTGATGAAAGTTGTCTAGTTAAGAGTGGGTGAAAGACATGCTCTTGCTCTAGAAGGAGATGAGAAGGTTTCTGCAGTCTTTGTCATCTCTACTGCTTGTGATTTCTATACAAAACCAGCGGGAAGTTTTCTGAAGGCAGTCCAGAAGCTGGCAATATGGACAGCTTACAGCCGAACACTTGCTGCAGTGCAACCATGGTGACACCAGAAAGGACTTCAAAAATTTAAAAGGGCAAACAAAGCAGTTGGAAGGAAAAAAACATGAACCATTATTCCATTTTTCTAATCTATCTTTCTTTCAGTCATCATTTTCGTGCAGTTTCGCGGCTTGCGTTGGTATCCCTCCGAAGGAATCTGAGACAGAGTAAGCTTTTGAATGGAGTAGAGGTGAGAAACGCAGGCCAAGTTGCCTTTTTTGCCATCAAATACCAGTTACACTTGAACTACCCTTTGCTTAAGGTGCTTAGCTTACACTAAGAATTGATTAGCACATTTTGATGGGAGCAAATTTTACTGTCATGACTGAGTAAATTTTGCTGTCACTCAGAATTTTACTGTCGTCTGAATAGCAATGTTTGTGTCAAAATAGTATTTTGTCTCCTGTATCTGCAGCAGGTAAGCCTTTTGCTGTCAGCAGTGTTGCTTAACTTTTCATGTCATATCCCTCTTCACATCCATCTTCTGCTTAAGGCTTATTAATCTACTTTAGAATTGGCACGTGGAATAAGACTACTTTTCATTTTTGAAAGCTAATGTCATTTGACCTACTTACAGCAAATAATTCATTAATTGCAAGTCCCCAGCTAGCATCTTTTTGGCATATTCTAAACTTCTAAAGAAGTAACAAAAGCACTCTCCAATACTTGACTTTAATATCACAGTGGGAACGCTGGTCTTGTTTCCAATAAACAATCATGGGTATGGTAAAACAAAAGGAGGGGTTAGAGTTTTCTCTGTTAACCTATAGTGAGCTTGGATTTTGCAATATGCATGAAGTTAATTAACACTGTTATATAAAATGGCTAATTTAATCAATAAATTGGAGTCAATGCTGATCAACGACAAGGTGGATAGGCTTCCCTTCGCTTTCAACACAGTGCCAAGTCGGGCTGGTTTGATAGTACCAAGTGGCTGCTGCAATCTGCCATCCAGAAGCGGGGCAGGTGAGTTTTGTTTGCAAGGGAAAGGGGCTGTGGTTTTTGTTTGGGGGCCTGTGGATTGGAGTGGCCGGCTGGCTCCTGAAAATCCACGATACGCAGCATGGCTCCTAGACCCAAGGTGGCTCCAGTGCCAAGTCAGGCTGGTTTGATAGTACCAAGTGGCTCCAGCAATCTGCCATCCAGAAGCGGGGCAGGTGAGTTTTGTTTGCCAGGGAAAAGGGCTGAGGTTTGTGTCTGGGAGCCTATAGCCTGGAGTGGCCAGCTGGCTCCTGAAAATCTACGATACGCAGGATGGTTCCCAGACCCAAGGTGGCACCAGTGCCAAGTCGGGCTGGTTTGATAGTACCAAGTGGCTCCTGCAATCTGCCATCCAGAAGAGGGGCAGCTGAATTTTGTTTGCAAGGGAAAAGGGCTGTTGATTATGTTTGAGGGCCTGGGGCTGGAAGAGGCCGGCTGGCCCCTGAAAATCCACGATACGCAGGATGGTTCCCAGACCCAAGGTGGCACCAGTGCCAAGTCGGGCTGGTTTGATAGTACCAAGTGGCTCCTGCAATCTGCCATCCAGAAGAGGGGCAGGTGAGTTTTGTTTGCCAGGGAAACGGGCGGAAGTTTGCGTCTGGGGGCCTATGGCTGGGAGTGGCCGGCTGGCCCCTGAAAATCCACGATACGCAGGATGGTTCCCAGACCCAAGGTGGCACCAGTGCCAAGTCAGGCTGGTTTGACAGTAAGAGGTGGCTCCTGCAATCTGCCATCCAGAAGAGGGGCAGGTGACTTTTGTTTGCCAGGGAAACGGGCGGAAGTTTGCGTCTGGGGGCCTATGGCTGGGAGTGGCCGGCTGGCTCCTGAAAATCCACGATACGCAGGATGGTTCCCAGACCCAAGATGGCACCAGTGCCAAATTGGGCTGGTTTTATAGTACCAAGTGGCTCCTGCAATCTGCCATCCAGAAGAGGGGCAGGTGAGTTTTGTTTGCCAGAGAAAAGGGCCGTGGTTTGTGTTTGGGGGCCTGTGGCTGGGAGTGACCGGCTGGCTCCTGAAAATCCACGATACGCAGGATGGTTCCCAGACCCAAGGCGGCACCAGTGCCAAGTCGGGCTGGTTTGATAGTACCAAGTGGCTCCTGCAATCTCCCATGATCACATGAAGAAATACTTTCTGGTGTCTGTACTGGCCCATATGCTCTTTCTTCTCTCCCTCAACTTCTCCATCACCTCTCATCTGTTTCACATGCACTATCTTCAAGGTCCACAGGCTACTTTTCACAGAATCTTCAGGCCTGATGCAGTAAGATGGATGAATAAAACAGAGCTGGGATCTATTTTCCAGTTTGGATAAAATGCATTCTGCACACAAATCCAAGGAGAAGGTGCTGCCCGATGCCCAGAAAAACTTTCACTACTGCTAGTGTTCTACGTCAACCGCAACTTAGTCTGAAAGAAAAGGTTTTTCTCTGAGAGCATCTGAGAGGTTTGCATGAAGCACTGATATCTGACATATGCCATTTTGAATTGGAGAGGAAAAAGAAAATGGCAAGAAGTTTTTAATTTTAGTGGTTTCAATTTTAATTTCCGTGCACTTTTTCAAAACTTGTCAGCTCAAATGCCCATCTACATCTTTTAGTCATCTGTAAGTCAGTATTCATATAAAATGTGCTTCAAATCAAAAGAATTTCAAATTTGCACTCCAAGTTTCTATGCCTAGATTTATGATTTCCTACACATATTAGATGAAAGGAAGGCCTTGTTTACTGTGGGAGTGCTGGAACACTGGAACAGGTTGCCCAGAGAAGTTGTGGATGTCCCATGCCTGAAAGTATTCAAGGTCAGCTTGGACGGGGCTTGGAGCAGCAACAAAGGAGAAGCTTGACGGTAGAGAAACAAAGTTGGACTATAGAAGAAACTCGGACTGAGGTATAGGAGCGAGTTTTCTCTCAGCTCTTGGGGTAAATTCAAAGTTGTACAAAATGACATTTATCTGTGATATTCACTACTGTAACAGAAAGGTTCATGAAAACTGTAAAGAAGATAGCAAATTTTAAAAGAGATAAGAATTACAGCATAAAATCCACGGGATGGGTTACAACATGAGACACTCTCTAAGAGAAAATCTCTGTGTTTCAGCACTTCATCATGGTAAGATTTCATGAAGTGCCAAAGAAGGCGGCAAAATATCATTCGGGACATTATGGACTGGAATTCAGCCTGGCCATTAGTAGGAACTGGCTTTGAACACATCATGTAGATATACCACACACACTTTCCCTTCACTGAAAAATGACTGTTTACAACGAATAAGCAATTGACGATCACAATTGATTGAAAGCATCTTAAACATGTCAAGTATTTCATTGTAGATGATCTGTGATCCAAATGCTTCTTCCACCTTAGAGAGGGACAGAACAATTCTTCCATATCATGATGGTTTAAAATTGTATCAACCAATGTTTTCTGCTGAAAAGATATCATCTATTTTTTTCTATTTTTGGAAGAAAATATTCCTAGACATACAACAGGTGAGAACTACGTAATTTTAAAGAAACAAATGAAATGAAAGTATTCTGTAAATAGAATTAAATGAAAAGCTGTGTTTTAAATAGGAGCTAAATATTAAACAGAATTTTTGTACCAGGCATTTGAATTACTGCACCAGCTCTTTTGCCCATAAAGAGAGCATTTCAGTCTTTTCCTGCCTGCTGCCCCTTTGGAGACAGCTGTGGCCCTAGGATTTGCGTCTGAGGGAGAGCTCCATCCTTGGACCTCCTGATCTTTCCCAAGTGGCCAAATGGGGATGCACCAGCAGCACTGCTGGGAAGGTGCTGGCTCAGTGGCTGTTTTTTGAGACTGTGCCCCCCATATCAGCTTTATGTGTGTGTGTGTGGGGGGGGGGGGTGCTCTGGTGGCTGTGGTTACACACTCACTGGCCTTGGCAGAGCACAAGTGGGAACCTTTGAAGGTTCCAGCTGCTGTGAGGCGCAGGAGGCAGAGCTGGTGCTAGGCACAGTGTGGTACTGTGCTGAGGGAAAGGTGAATACAGTTAATAATCCACCCTCAGCTAATCACTGAGGGCTGATGGGAGGCACAGGCTTGGTGGAGTTGCTCAGACACTGCGGCTCCGCCGTGCAAAGCAGCGTGGCTGAGCTGGTTGTTGGTCAGGTAAGGGCTCAAATATATTTCCTGCAACTTGCTCCAGCACAGTTCAGCCTGGAAAAAAGGCGTTTTTCCAAGTGTAGGGGAGTCAAGCTCCAATAAATGTCAGCTGAGCCCTGGTGCTTGCTCCCCTGCATGAAGCCTCAGTGAGGCACCAGGGCCTCCTGTCAGCAGGAGGGGAAGGGAGATCAGAGTTGTTGGAAGAATACATGACTGAAGGCTGAGCACAGGGTTGGTGGTGCTTTGCGTGGCTCTTGCATGACATCCAGGCTGGGTGTTGCAGTGTGAGCTAACCTTTTGTTTTGCATCAGGCGTTATGCCAGAGCCAGCCCCAGGCTGCACATTTTCACCCAAATCCATTTTTGTTGTTGCAAGACTGCTATACCTGCCACTGGGTTTCAACCAGTGTTACCAGCAACACAGGTCTGTTGGTGTGAGTGAAACACCCACACAAGCTCTTTACAGCTTCAGCACAAATTGCAATACAGGAAAGAGGCCTTCTCCTCACAGCCCCAACAGATAAGGCTGAGTAAGAATCCCAAGCCAGGACAAACTTCTCTGCCATCCCTAACCCATGCCACACATAGATTGAGGGATAGGAGTTTGCAACAACTGGAAACTGCCCTTGACCCACTGCTTTACCTGGAGAGGATGCAGCTGTTCCAGCTGAGGGTTCCCACACGGGCACAATGGCTGGTCATGGTTCGGAGACGTTTCTGCTGCTCAACGTCCCATAGCTTATAGGGGCCTGAGTAAATATATGTATTGCAGTAAAAGATCTCTGTATTGTATAAGTGACCCTGCCCTGATTCTAGTTATTGTAAATGGGCTGCAGCTGCAATGTCCTTGATTGGGCAGTAGCCTGTGGAGGTAGCTGGGATAAAATGGGGTGAGGCATTCAGGGAGGGCTGTAGAGGAGCCCTGGCTGAGAAGGAACAACAGCACTGCTGTGAAGAGCTGCTGTGAGAAAACCACCCAGAAGGTATGAGACCCTAGAAATATTATATACAACAATATAAATGCAACAATAGCTGGAGAGGCAAAGTAAAAAGTTCTTCAGAAGAAACCAAATCCTGTTTCTATGCCCTAGGAACCTCACTGCACAGGCTCTGGCATTCAGCTTCCTCAGTAAGGGAACAGAGAAAATATGTATCTCATGACTATAGCTCAGAAGGTAACGCTGCTTATCAGAAAATGCCCAAATCAAACCCTGCCTTGCACACTGGGCAGTTCCACCCCACACCAGGGAAGACAAGTCAGGTGCATGGCATCCTTCCTCTGCCAGCCAAGGTTTTGTCCCCAGGCCCCACAGTTCTGTCAATCCCTAGAAAACACCTCTAGTTTTACTCCTGCATTCACCTGAATCTCAGCACTACTTGGGCCAACAGCAAGGTAGTCTCCTTCTTTAATCCATGATGCAGAGGAAATGTAAACATCTGGATGCTCCATCTGCAGCAGGGGGATAATCTCCCTAGTAGTGTGATTCCACAGATAAACAGTGTCATCCAGAACCACTGCCAGGAAGTTCTGGGAGCTCCAGTCTATGACATTCAGTTCTACACTTTGAAAGAGCAATGCAGGTCACACCATGCTTGGCTAGAGAGCCCTGCCCTTCACCCGTGCTGCTGCAGCAGGTGTGGGTGCACACGTGCACACACACACGTGCAGGTGAGGGGCAGCCTTCTGAGTGTCACTATGCCCAGCTGCTGGGGCCAGGTACCCTGCTCCAAGGCATCTACACTGTGCCCTAGACCACTGTCCCTGTAAGGCCACACAGGGACACTCCAGAAGTGGTCTGTGCTAGCCTGGGTACACAAAATAATACAGACAGCCCAGTTACCCTGTCCTAGGAACAGCAATCCAGTGCAGAATGTTCTGGATGCCCAGCACTCAACCCTGTAGCCTACTTACAGTAGTCGTTGAATATCTCTGGTGCATCCAAGACCCGTTCTGGCTTTGAGGGAATATATCTGCTCTTCTTCCTGCTCAATCCAGGTGCCATTTTCTGACTGTAGAGCACTTTCAGGTTATTCTGATAGTCTGTGTGCAGGGGAACAGGTTTGTTAACCTGAGTTAGTTTCCTCCCAGCTGAGTGCTGCTCACCCAACTAGGAATCCCTTGGAGTGAAAATAAAGTCCTAAGAGAAACACTCACAAGCCTGCAGTGCACTAAAATCACTGGCAGAATGAACTGCTGAGCAGGGGTGAGCTACAATTTCCTCATTCATGGAAACAAATTCAACAAACACTTGGGTTTTTGAATCCCATTATATTTAGTTGCAGTTTAAGCTAGAAAGTGCACAGCAGAGGCTTTGATGCTCTTACAGACTTCATGAACGTTTGGAACCTGCAGTACCGGTAACTGTCACCGACATCTTTCCATAAAAATCCTTTCTTTAGGATTTTTCCCCCTTCTGAGAAGCTGTGGCCTCAGCAACAAAAGGTAAACAATGGTTATCTGCTGCTGGGGAATGCAACAGGTGGATGCGTGATCAGTCTTGGGTGAATGTTTGGATTTACTGACCACTCACAGCGGAGCTGGGTCTCACCCTCTGCTGAGACACAGCCCTTTGTTTATTCATTCTTTTCCTATTCTTAGCTTAGCTAGCTTCTGAGAACTTTCCTTCTATTTCTTTTAGTATAGTAATAATGTAATATATATCATAAAATATTAAATAAAGTAATAAATATCATAAAATAATAAATAAAATATTAAATCAAGCCTTCTGAACATGAGGTCAAGATTCTCATCTCTCTCTCCACCCTGAAGACCCTTGCAAGCCCTGTAACAGGTGACCAACTGGCAGTCATAGCAACTCTCCTAAATAAATTCACTGTAACTGTTATGCCCTCCCTCGACCTCAGGAACCTTAAGAAAGGAGACTCCAGCCTGTACAGCTCTCAGAAACCAGTTGATTTCTCCTGTGACCACACACAGAGCCTCTGTGTTGCTGTTCCCCTGACCTGATCCCTCCTGCTGATTCAGCTCACACGGAGCCTGTATCATACCTTCTGGAGCATTCTGTGGTTTTCCTCTGAGGTGGAGGATCTTTGCCTCTTCCACATCAAAACCATTCAGATTCACTGCCCAGGCTTTCTGTTGCTCCTACAGAGACAAATCACCCTCAGTGCAATGCATTTAAAACAATTCCCACAGTACAATTTAAACAGACACCTAAGTCCCCTTCTCTTAGAATCTGAAGATGTTTGACTGTGCTGCAAGGGTCAGTCACACAGAGGCAGGTCAAAGCAGTTTTCCTCAGACTTTCATACATTGTCCTGCTCACATTTTCAAACAATGGCAAATTCAGTGTCATTGCCAGAGGGAAAAGCCACAGCCACAAAGCGACCAAATGCTTCATAAACAGACTTCAGAACACAGTGTAAAACATTCCAGAAGTGTTCCCTGTGGAGACCTTGTCCTAGAATAGCTACCACCAGCAGTTTCACTTTGCATAGGCTTACAGCTTTGTGTTTTTGTTGCCTGCTACATTTTAAAGCCTCGTTAGTCAAAAGCTAAATTTTGCTACCAGAAGCAGCATAGGCTTCGAGTGCATGGCAGTCTCTACAGCTTCAGTCTCATCCTAGGCTCCTGAAGCCCAGAGCTGCAAGTAGTGATGGCTGGGACTTGTCAGTGCCGTGTGCCCCCTTGATAGAACCTATTGTTCACTGCTCTGTAAAGGGGCAGGAAGGCGTAGCAGTTATTGAAGTAATTGTAACTTAGCAACATGCTCACCTTCTTGGTAGGGGAATCCTCAGCAGGGTCATTCTCTTTGGTTAGGAGGAAATTTGCCATCTCCATCTGCATAGTGCTGCGTTTGGGAATGTAGCGATCCCCCCCGGCCTTTGTGGGGGTGCTTTGAATTTTGGATCCAGATTTACCTGCATTCACATATGAAAATATTGTCTTACAGCTATTTAACAGCCTGTATTCGAGCTTTCACGGGAGCAAACCCAACACTCTTCCACATCACACCCACCAGACAAGTAGGACTCTGAGGTCTCATGCCACCCAGTCCCAACTAACTTATATTTTCCTCCCTGCCACCAAGTTGGTTAGGGACTGTGTGGTGCAACTCCTTGGGTCTAGTGCAACAATTCCAGAGTCCAGAGATAAGGGGAAGATACAAAAACGCTCACAGGATGTAAAGCTGTCAGCTGACAGTCCTGCCCACACTCGTCCTAGCATACAGCTGTGCCAGCAAGGCTCACCTGGCCGAACAGCAGCTCGCCAGCCCCAGTGCTCAGAGCTCTGCCCCTCATGCTGGCAAGGAGGTGGGTGGCTGTCAGGAGCACAGCCCACCTCCTCCTGCCTGAGCAGCAGCCGGTAGGGCAGCGTGGCAGGGAGCCCAGAGCCCCATGGCTACGGACAAGCAGCCTGGGCCAGGCTCCCGCACTCAACCTCTGCCGCCGGTGGCCGGCGCTCACCGGGTGTCTTGGACGGCGTCTTGCTGGGGCTGTGGGAGCGACATGCCGGCTTTATGGGGGACACGCCGACAGGGCTGGGCCCGGGGCCGCTCTCCTTGGCCTTGCGCTGCCATGGCGCAGGCGGCGCGTTCGGGATCAGCGTGTCCAGCTTCAGCAGCCCGTGCAGGTCCGCCTCCAACAGGAACTGCACCATGGTCCTGCGGGCGGGCAGGGTTAGCCGTGCCCACCGGCCGGGCTGAGCCTACTCCGACTGCCCCGCCGGCCTCCCCACCACCGGACCGTGCAAGCGCTCCAGCTGCTCCTCCCCACTAAGGGACACCCCCACTCTCCCCAGCCGCTCCTCGGGACACCCCATCAGCCAATACGCCCTCCCTCCGCTTCTCGGGGGTCCTTGATCAGGCAGCACCCCTTCCAGCCGCTCTTTGGGGCTTCTTCCAATAAGCAACATTCTCCCTTCCCCTGCCTTTCAAGGGCAATCTCGTCCCTGCTCTTTCTCCTCCCCACCGTGCTTTGCCTCTGCCCTGTGCCCCTGGGGCTGCTCTTGGCCAGGCAGCCTCAGTGGGAGCCAGCACTGGCTGCAGCCCCAGCGGGCCCCCCCAGGACAGGGCCCAGCAATTAGGAGGCCAATGAAAGCTCTGGGCAGCAGCAGAACCCTCAGCAGAGTTCTTTGGACAATCAAGGACTGGCCACCCCTACACTGCAACCTCACTGGGAATGTTTGCTGTCTGACGTAGACTTTCAAAAGAAGCTGTCTGAGGGAAAGGTGAACTAAACACTCACCCTTTTCTCTTCCAGCAAGTCCAACTTCGGACAGAGCATAAGATGAAGATCAGCTTCAAGACAAGCAGGCCTGCCAGTAACCCTAGCCAGAAGCCTGTTTCCTGACAGAAACCCCTTCCAAGGCCCTTCTGGGAATCAGGAACATGTGCTGTGGTTCCAGCTGCACCTGTGGGAGCGATGGGGAGCGTCAGCCCGTGCTGTGCTGCACTGCTGAGCTGGCAGCACGGTGGATGCGGGCAGGACATTCTCCGTTTCCCCCAGAGCTGGGGCCTGCAGGGACCTTGCCACCCCGTGGCACAGGCTGTGCCACCCAACAGAGCCCAGCAGGCCGAGAGGAGAGCCCGGGGGCAGCGCAGCTTTTTGGGCAGTCGCTGCTTGGAGGGACACGGGCCACACCCATCCCTGAGCAGCCCCTGCCAGCCCTGGCCCTCCCTGCCCCGTGACAGCTCCCCCCGCCCCAGGGCACAGAGTCAGGCCCTGTCAGGGCCCAGTGCAGCCCCTGCCGAAACGGGAGCCAAGGGTGGCTCTGGCCCTGGGCTCGCGGCAGGGCTCCCGCTCGGGGCTGCTCCTGTGCCTTGGGCCTCTGGGCACTCAGGGCCAGCTCCGGAGCAGCTGCAGCGGGAGGGACGTTGGTGCACGAGTCCCCTTTTCCCAGGGCTCTGAACGAGCTCCAAAGGCACCTCCAGCTTTGCCGGGCTGTGCAAGGGAGGCCCTGGTAGAAGAACAAGAGCTGCAGCCACACAGCTCTGCCAATGGCTGAGCCCTGCTGAGCCTGGCACAGCAATTACCTTCTGTGCCTGTGCCCATGCCTGTGTTTGGCTCGGACTTCCTTCCTGCAGCAGGGGCTGCCAATCGGCCTCTGCTTTGTTGGGGAAACACCTCCTTCTGTCCTAACTTTTGGCCCATCACTTGAGAAACAAAAAGTACACCTTAAAAGATGGAGAAATTCTCCATTTCTTTAATGGCATGTTCAGAACGTCATGCTTATGCAAAATCGGATAAAATCAACAAATCATCTGGGCTTTTTCAGCTGGGCCATGGCCCACCGTCCTTCAAACACCTGCCAGTGCTGAGCAGAAGTTGTGAGTGGATCGTGCAGGGTGAGGGCACACACATGCATGGCTCTGTCCTGGCACCTGCAGCGATGCCCCCCTGGCCGAGCTTTGGGCTCTGAGCTGGCAGGTCTCACAGGGGAAAGGCCTTGGCGTACCCTCACCATCTCCCAGAGGCTCAATCCTGAACATGGGCTGGGAAGCCAGATCACCTTTAGCAACAGGCTCAGCTGCAAAGAAAGGCAGGACACAACAGCTCCAATGGCACTGCTGAAGATTCTCCTTCAGGCCCGAGTGGCAGTGAGGGCATCTGGGTGATTGGTGCCCTCCAAGGCACTCCCTTGGCTCTGCCTTCCACTCAGGAGCAGGGCCAGGGGGACCTCGTGCCTGCAGTGGCCCCACACTGGGATGGAAGGAGCCCCTTGCGGGGCAGTCGGGGCAGAAAGGACTCCCTGGAGCAGCCAGCAGCTTGAAACCCAGCCCCAGGCAGGGCCAGGGCTTAGCAGTGGCAGCAGAAGCAGCTCGGGCTCCCTGGGGGCTGCAAAGGAGCTGAGAAAGGCTCAGCCCCCAGGCACAGCCCTGGGCCCAGCCCCTTCCCTCTCTGCTCTTCTCTGTGGCTGCACAGAGCACACAGAAGGACACAGTGGCATTGCACACGGGAGGAGGATGGACAGCTAAATGCCCCTTCCTCCCACTGACAGTGATCCTGTGGGATCCCTCAGGGCTCCAGAAGGGAGCAGGGTAAGGTTTCCAGAACTGATCTACCTTCAGTGAAATTTAAGGGAACTGGCTCATGGTAAGCTCTTGGCATACTGACACAGATTATTCTGTCAGGAAAGGTACATTCAGAACATGCCTCCAACATCTGACAAGGTCTTCAAAGCACCATTCACCAGCATTTCCAAGTAATCCAAGTCATGATCCCAGTCGAGGAGGGATCACAGATGCTACAGAACCATTTCCATGGTGTGCTGGAATCCCCTTCTCCCTTGGGGAATTGGGGACTGCAAGGGGGTGGGGTAAGGCTGCGGGAGCCTGTGGCTCCTGGTCACTCTGTACGCTCTTTGCAGGTCCTGTGCAACATGCCTGGAGGGGCAGCTGGAGCAGCCCAGGGCCCTGGGGCTCTCTCCCTGCCACACAGGAAACCCTCACTAAATGCTTGGGGAAATCTGCAGTGCCACAGCTGTCACTCCCAACCTCCGTCCCTCCCTCCTGCTTGCCCACCTGCCCATGGAACAGCTCCCACATCACATGGGCACATAGCCAGGCCCTCTCAGGACACACTGGAGCCTTGCTCTCCCCCTCTGCCCTTTCCCCACCACGGGCACCCTGTGCAGCCGCTCCCAGGTTTCGGGACATGTCTCCCACGGAGGGAGCCCAGCAGGACAGCTCAGTACCCGAGTGCCCTGAGCCTGCTCGGGACAATTCCTCTGGGCTGTGCCCATCTTATCCGGGCTGTGCCCGCAGTGCCAAGCAGCAGAGAGGGCAGCTCAAGCCTCAGCAGGGCTCAGGCCCAGAAGCAGAGCAACTACCTCCTGTGGCTGTGTCTGGCATCGCCTCCCTTCCTGCAGGAAATGCCACCTTCAATAGAGCCCCTCTGTCCATCCCTTGAGAAAGGAAGAGGCACAGCTGGATCAGATGGAATCATTGCACATCCAGGAGGTGGCCTGTTCAGGAGGCAATACTTGTCCAAAACATGGATAAGGATCAGGAAAATTGATCTTGGAAGGGCATTAAACCAAGAAACAAGTACTTCAAAACCCCTGGAGGTGGCTGCCATGGTGAGTTCCCTGAGGTGTCAAAGGCCAAGCCACACCCATGGCTGCTTTCCCTGAGGTGTCACAGCTGCAGCCCCAGCCCCATGGCCGGGTTTCCTGAGGGCTGGCAGTCCCAGTCTCGCTCCATGGCCGGTTTCCTGAGGTGTCACAGTCCCAGTCCCACTCCATGGCCGGTTTCCTGAGGTGTCACAGCCCCAGTCCCACTCCATGGCCGGTTTCCTGAGGTGTCACAGTCCCAGTCCCGCTCCATGGCCAGTTTCCCTGAGGTGTCACAGCCCCAGTCTCGCTCCATGGCCGGTTTCCCTGAGGTGTCTCAGCCCCAGCCCCGCTCCATTGCCAGTTTCCCTGAGGGCTGACAGCCCCAGTCCCACTCCATGGCCAGTTTCCCTGAGGTGTCACAGCCCCAGCCCCACTCCATGGCCGGTTTCCCTGAGGTGTCTCAGCCCCAGCCCCGCTCCATTGCCAGTTTCCCTGAGGGCTGACAGCCCCAGTCCCGCTCCATTGCCAGTTTCCCTGAGGGCTGACAGCCCCAGCCTCGCTCCATGGCCGGGTTTCCTGGTCGCTTTGAGGTGCTGTTCCTCTCTCTCTGTGGAGAAAGTAGAGGCCAAGGAGCTTGCAGAGCAAGCCCAGAGCCACGAGGGCTCTACTGCCTGCTCAGCCCTGTGTGAGCTCTGCTCCTTCATGCCTTCTCCTCCCGTTGTCAGGTCGCACTGACACTCGGCCTGAGCCCAGTGTTCCCTTTTGGGGCCAAGGGAAATCTCTGCTCCTGCCTCTGGCACAGGGTGCTCTGCCAGCAGGTCAGGGAAGGAGACAGCCCTGGAGAGAGGCATGAGCAGTGGAGGAAAGCCAACATCACTGCAGTCTTGCAAAAGGGCACCAAGAAAGAGCCAGGAAACTGCAGGGCCATCAGCCTCAGCTCCATCCCCAGAAAGGTGACAGAACAGCTCCTCTTGGATGCCATCTCTAAGCCTGTGGAATAACAGGAATGGAAACCATGCTTGACCAATCCCATAGCCACCTGTGCTGCAGTGACTGGCTGGGCTTGTGAGGGGAGAGCAGTGGTTGTTGCCAGCTGGGACTTCAGCAAGGCTTTGTCCCTGCCTCCCATAACAGGCCCCTGAGGCAGCTCAGGGACAGTGGGGCAGAGAAGTGGACAGGGGAGCTCCAAACTCAGGTAGCTGTGAGCTCAGGGCGCCGTGCTGGGCCCAGCCTTGTTTGCCTTATTCCCCAGTGACCTGGCAGAAGGGACAGAGTGTTCCCTCAGTGTTTGCTGATGGGACAGAATTGGGAGCAGGGCCTGAGGCACCACAAGGCTCTGCTGCCCTTCAGTGAGACCTGGAGAGGCTCGAGAGTTGGGCAGAGAGGAACCTAATGAAGTTGCACTGGGAAAAGCCTCTAGAAGAGCTTCAGGCTTTGTAATTACCAGGCAACAGAAGTGTTTTAGTATAGTGGAGTCTATAACGTTGTCTTGTAATGTCCAGTCAGGGAAACCACTGCGTCTCTGTATGTCATAGGACCAGTCACTTGTATGTATGTCAAGAAAGTCTTTGGGAGAAACATGAATGAATTCAGAAACTTCCCCTGATATTATTTTGGATTTTCACGATTTTCTGGAATGCTGGGTGAAGTGTAAGGATGCCAAAAGGAAAGTGAAAGCAAACCAATAAATCTTTAAAAACTCAGAAGCCTCTCCTGTCTGTTCCTTGAAGAAGTTGCCAAACAATGTCACTTTTGCAATCCTTTGAAAGATCTTATAGGAAAAAGCATTGGCCAAAAGTGCTGCCCTGTGTTTCTGAACAGCAACATGCATTTTGTGTTGATGCAAGGTTTGTACCAGGGTTTGGGGTTTTTGTGTGTGCTTTGAATGTGAGTCTTTGCAGGACTATTAATAATTAGACCATGTACTGAAGAGAACATGTTACTGTGTTGTGCTGTTCAGTGCTGAAGAGGGTTGAGACAGAGCAGGTAGCTCTGTGTCTGTGTGTAATTGCATGAGCAGCACGGGAGCAGTGCCCAGGGCCTGGAGAAGCAAACGGGTTCCCGGTGCTGAGGACAAGGTGTCCAGAGCTCGGGATTGTCCGGCCAAGCTCTTCTGGCTCCTTGTGCTTCGAGACCTAGCCGGGAGCCCTGCAGAGCCCCGGGTGCAGCTTCCTAACTTCCCCCCTCTTCCTCTGCCTCCTCCCTGCCTCCAGGGTAAAGGCGCTCCCTGGCATTGCACTGGCTGTGCCTCCCTCCTAGAGCAGTGAAGGGATCGTTTCCCAGCCAAGGTGGCTCTCCCATGGAGACAGGAAAATGGGCAAACTCCTGCTGCCCCAGCATCAGGCAGGTGCAGTGTGTCCTTGCCTGTCAGTCCCTGCCCTGCTTCCCAGAGATGCCACTGATTGTTCCACAAGTCATGGATCTGCATTTCCAGGAGCATGTTTGCAAAGACACGAAAGAGAAAAATTGACAAGAATTGTTTGTGCTTCTCTTCCTAATTTTTTCCAATGTATTTTCTAGTAGGAAAGCATGGACCAAACTGGCAAAGTTCCTATAATGTAGGAAAAGCATCCTCCTGTATTTGACTTGAGTTGAGGACAGTTGCAAGCTCTCCTGTCAAAGGTACACAGAAAATTCTCAGTGAATTTTCTGTCTTTCTGCTGAGTCAGTATAAAAGATGACGTTTCTCAGAAGCTTAATACTAATTTTTCCATTTATATGGAAAGTCAAAGTTGTTAGTTCATATGATGGCAGGATAACGGAGGCAGCTGTGGTGGTGTCCAGGTTTATCTCCTGTACCCAATGGTGATCAGCAGCAGCATCAAATCAGGTTCATCTTAGTTTTCGGCAGACAGGTCTTGATGAAAACATCAGTTCACCTAGAGCAGGGTTTGAATCCCTGTAGTGCAGCTGACTCCGCACGGGCTCTCTGGGCCACCGCCTGCCAGGGGCAGGAGCAGAAATTTCCCTTGGCTGGGGCCGGAGCCCTAGTGTGGCAGTGCCTGAACAGCACCTCCCTGCCTACAGTGCCACCCTGGATGGCTGCCCCAGGGCCTGGCATTTGACCCTGCACTTGCTGCAGGAGTCCTGGCCCTGCTTCCACCCTGAGCAAACGCTCGGACCATTTTAGAAGCTCGGTGCCCAAGGGGGCCGCCACAAGTGGTTGCCAGGGACCTGGGGCCATGGCTGCCCCGATTTTGGGTACACGGTGCTGATGTCAGAGTGGCCATTGTGACCTGTGCCACCAAGGCCACAAAAGGGAACGCGGGGCTCAAGCCGAGTGTCAGTGCGACCTGACAACGGGAGGAGAAGGTAGGGCGGGGATGTGGCTGCCCAGGGACCAGAGGGGCCCCACACCTCGGGGCTCTGGGCCTGTGCTGCAGGCTCACCTGCCTCTCCCTTCCCAAAATCACAGAATCAGCAGAGGAACAGCCAGAGGACACTGCAGTGTTACTCAAGGCGACGACGGGAGGAGAAACAGACAGGAGCAGGGCTCACGCAGGGCTGAGCAGGGAGTAGAGCCTCGTGGTTCTGGGCCTGTTCTGCAAACTCCCCCCCCCCCCCTTCTTTCTCCCATAGACAGAGAGGAACGGCACCTCGAAGTGACCACGTCCTTCGAGGAGATAGACTCAGCGTAGACAGCCGCCATGTCTGACAGAAAGCAGGAGGGTCCTGGTGCCAGGGAGCCAGGTGAAGGCAAAGCAGCTCTCTGATAGCTTGGCCCAGGGGCTCTTGTGGTAGCAGGCAGCGTGGGGATCAGAACAGAGGCAGCGGGAGGCAGGAGCTGCTCGGCCATGCCAGGGCTGGGAGCCTCCTTCCTGCCCAAGTGGGGCCCAGCTGGGCCAGGGGGCAGCTCCTGGGACAGCCGTGCCCGCAATGGCCCCTGCTCTGCAAGGCCTCCAGCGCTGCCCATCAGCCAGGCAGGGACAGAGCAGCCTTGGGGCCGATGCTGCTGCAGGCTCAGAGCCCCGCACAGCTGCTCATGCCCGGTGCCATTGGCTCTGTCCCCTGCAGCCTGCATGCTGTGTCGCCGTGCCGAGGCTGACCCGGACATGTGCGGTGACAAACTGCAGAAGGGTGGGCTCTGTGCCCACGTGTTCTGCATGGTGAGTGGCTCCGGGCGCTCCCTCCACCTTTGCAATGGGCAGCTCCTCCCGCCCCCTCCTCATCAGCTTCTCCCCTTGGCTGCAGTTCTTCGCCACTCTACTATTTCAGCAAGAGACGGACCGCGGGGGACTCATGGACTTTCTCCCTCGAGATCTCCTAATTGCAGTGCGGCGGGCGGCACAGAAGGTGAGAGCCTGACAAGAGCAGGGAGATTTGTGCCTGGCGAGGTTTGCCAGAGCTTAGCCCAGACTGCAGGAAAGAAAGGCCGGCCCAACAGTCGGGACAAAGTCTGGCTCCCAGCAGCTCTGGCACAGAGGCCCTGGCACAGCAGCCTCCCTCCTCCAGCTGGCGGCTCTGTGGGCTGGGAGCCGGCAGCGGCCACGTCCTGCGCCCTGCCCTTAGCCCTGGGGCTGCCTGGGGAGGCCTCGAGGCTGCTGCTGCTGCTGCTGCTGCTGATGCAGCTGCTTGGCTCTTTCCAGCGCTGCTGCGTCTGCGGCCAGAGCGGGGCAACCATCATGTGCTGCAGGGAGAACTGTGACAGATGGTTCCACTTGCCCTGTACCAAGGAGGGCGGCTGTGTCAATCTATACGTTACTCCGTTCAGGTACCTCATCTCTCTTTATGGCCACCCCTGGGGAATGATCCAGCATTTCTCACTTTCCCCATCCCTTTGCCCCCAGCTCTTTCTGCCCTGAGCACCGTCCAGAGCAGGAGGTGGATGTGACTCCTGAGCCGGACACCGTTTGCCTCATCTGCATGGAACCTGTGGAGGACAGAAAGACCTTCACAACATTGGTGTGCCCAGCGTGCAAAAAGGCCTGGTTCCACAGGGACTGCATCCAGGTAGGAGCCCTCCCCTGAGCCCTGGGGCACAGCAGGTGCTCAGCAGCAGCAGCAGCAGCAGCAGGGCCTCGCTCACCCTGCCTGTGTTTGCCCTGCAGGGACAGGCCTTGCGCGCTGGTGCTTTCTATTTCCAGTGCCCCCTGTGCAGAGACAGTGGGGAATTCCCTGTTGAAATGTTCATCTTGGGGATCCGAGTCCCCTTCAGGTTGGTGTCCTTCTGCCTGGCCCACCAGCCAGGAGGGTGCAAGTGCTGTGCTGTGCCAGTCCCTGCCCCAGGAGCCCTGGCCCTGCCCTGTCCTGTGAGTCTGGGCTTCAGCTTCACCCCCAACTTGGAAAAGCGCTGGAGAAAGAGCTGGGACACCCTGGACCTCCGTGAGGGAGAGCAGCAGAAATTCATCATCTCTTCCTTTCTCCATCAGACAGCCAACGTGGGAGGACAACGATGCCTTCGCAGATCTAGGAGTGAGGCACGGCCAATGCAATGCCAGGGGTTGCCTTTACCCTGGGGGCAGGGAGGAGGCAGAGGAACAGGGGTAAGTTGGGAAGCTGCACCTGGGGCTCTGCAGGGAACCTGTGTCTCGACAAGGGCTCAAAGCAGGAAGAAGCAGAAGCGCTTGGCTAGACAACCACGTGCTGGTACACTTTTTGTTCTCAGTGCTATGAGCTTGTTTGCCTCCCCAGGCCCTGGCAATTGCTCCTGTGCTCCTCCTGTGCTGCTGAGGGCACCCACAGGCGCTGCTCTGGCCTGAGGAACAGCACACAGAGATGGGAGTGTGACAGCTGTGCTGGGCTCGGAACATGTATGAGTCAAAGTCCCCGGTGTCCCTGGGCTAGGGGAGTGCCCAGGCCGGGCTTGGCAGAGTGCAGCATCCACTGCTGGAGGGCTGGGGGCACTGCTCTGGCCTGGCTTGGCCGGGGCCTGGGTGATCTTTGACATTCCTGCTTGCCCTTACAGCCTCCAGGGATGAGACAGAGCTCAATGGCCCCAGGCCGGCCAGACAGTCAGGACTACAATCTGCTCGTGGCTGGTCAGAATCTGAGGCCATCAGCCCCAGCTCCCACAGCCCTGTGCCATTGGTGCTGGTTTCCCCACCTCCATCTCCAGAGATGGGCAGCCACAGCAGGCCCCAACACGGAGCATGGCAGCAGGCGCTGCCATCTTCCTCACTGGACACCAGCAGCATCAGCAGATCAAGGGCAACACGCAGCATGTCCCCTGACCCTGAGGACAGGGTCCATTCCAGACATGCTGGGCCCAGCCGCAGGCGAAGCTCCTCTCGCCGGCAAAGTCGCGCCCAGAGTCCACCTGTCCGGTCCAGGAGTCACCGTGACAGGAACAGTAGGACAGGGCCAAGGGCTGAGAGGCCCAAGCAAAGGGAGACACCATCACGGACATCCCCCAGACGCAGGTGCTCCCGCCAGCAAGGTCGTGCCCAGAGTCCACCTGTCCGCTCCAGGAGTTGCCATGACAGGAACAGAGGGACAGGGCCAAGGGCTGAGAGGCCCAGGCGAAGGGAGACATGGTCAGGGCCATCCCCCAGACGCAGGCGCTCCCGCCAGCAAGGCTGGGCCCGGAGTCCACCTGTCCGCTCCAGGAGCTGCTGTGACAGGAGCAGTGGGACAGGGACAAGGGCTGAGAGGCCCAGGCGAAGGGAGACATGGTCAGGGCCATCCCCCAGACGCAGGCGCTCAAGCCAGCAAGGCTGGGCCCGGAGTCCACCTGTCCGCTCCAGGAGCTGCTGTGACAGGAGCAGTGGGACAGGGACAAGGGCTGAGAGGCCCAGGCGAAGGGAGACATGGTCCGGGCCATCCCCCAGACGCAGCCGCTCCCGCCAGCAAGGCTGGGCCCAGAGTCCACCTGTCCGCTCCAGGAGTCGCCGCGGCAGCAGCAGTGGCACAGGGACAAGGGCTGAGAGGCCCAGGCGAAGGGAGACATGGTCAGGGCCATTCCCCAGACGCAGCCGCTCCCGCCAGCAGCGCCGGGCCTCGACTCAAACTGTGCGGTCCAGGAGTCGCCAGGACAGGAGCAGGAGGACAGCAGCGAGTGCTGAGAGGCCCAGGCGTAGGGGGACATGGTCGGGGACATCCCGCAGGAGCAGCCGCTCCCACCAGCGACGTCGGACCTCAACTGGGACCTCCAACAGCAGCACGTAGTGCCGTCATCTTTTCTTTCTAGGCCGTGTGTTCCTTGCCAGAAGTGAAGGTGAGAACGGTCAGTGCAGGGACCCTGAGATGTGCAGCTCTGTGGGCAAACCCTATTAGCTCTTGATGTTTCTACTGGCAGGAAGAAGTCTGGGCTAAATACCTTGATTTCTGTGTAACTGTGTATTCAGTGAAAAGTCACTTAAGGATGTGGCTAATTAAAAAGGACTCTTGTTCCGGCCTTTAGACTTCAACCTCAGATGTTTCCCCACTGCTTACCCTTGATAATGAACCACTCCTTAATGGGCTTGGATATGCTTAGGGAGACATTCAGAGCAAGGTGGCTCTTAGGGAAGCTGTGTCCGAAAAGGACGTGTGCTGTGTTGCTATCCTTGAACAATCTCATTTCAGTAAAGCCAAAAAAAGAAGAAAGAGATGAGACACTGCCTCACTGTCTGAAGACAACTCCTACACCATTGCTGCGGATTTGAAAGAGGCCTTTCAAAGAACAAACCAGAATAGACGGTATTTCCTCCGTCTATTCTGGTTTATTCTTTGAAAGACCTTCAAAGAGCAAACCAGACTGAGGAAATACCCTGGGACAAAGAGGATGCACAGGACTCTGCCCCAGATGACCATTTGGGACCTTTGCCTGAGGATGATGCAGCTCAGGAGACGAGTTACTTCAAGTTTTCTTTCTTTGGAGGCACAGAGGAGTTGGGCATCAAAGAAGGTAACAGCAGAACCCTTCTAACAGTGCCATTGCTAAGGAAGAGCTTCTGGCAGGCACTGTAGGGCAATATGGTGTAATAAAGGTCAGGATGCAGGGGATTTTCAGCAACAGAAGTCAGTAATTAGGCAGAAGCATTTTGATCTTCATTTCTGCTTGCTAGGGTTGTGATTATTGAGAGGTGCCTCATGCTTGCATCTCAGGAATTCTGAAAGGCATGCTTTGAGAAGGCATTGGGGGTTTTTGCTGAGTGGTGAAAAAGCTTGTTCTCATGCCCTGAATTCCTCAAACAGGGAAAAAGGTGACACACCAGTCATATCAAGTTGCATAGGAACTCACAAGGCTTTTAAGGAAATGTGCGTTAATGTAGAGGGAGGAGCAAAGTCCGAGAGCTGGCCCCAAGATCCATGAACATTCTGTTTGTTACTGAATTCTACTCTTGGACCTTTAGAAAAAGGAAATGGAATGACACATGATCATTGGGGTGTCCTAACCTTAGATAAAATGAGGCCGTCTGAAATGAAGATGAAACAACATTAACTCAAGTCCCAGTCATGTAGGAGAGAAAAGAAACCCCGTGAAGTTACCCAAAATATTAAAAAACCCAACGCAACAGCACAAAGCAATGAGCCCCCCAGACTTGCGCTGAACTGAAAAGGTATTCAGTGTCTTCTGAATGCAATGAGAAATGTTTAAGAATACATAAGGGCTCCCTGGAACAAAGTGGAAAATACAAAGTGGAGCAGAAATGTAGCTTAGAAAATCTGGCAGGGTCAGATTCTGTCCTTCCTAAATCTCTCTTCTCCACTGTAAGTATTTCACGTGAAAGGAGGAATTCTTCCTGATGATTAGAGGAATAATCTGGTTTTGGCCTTTTTTCTCTATTGGTGCTGTCATTGCAGAGCCTCACGCGCTTGGGACAATAAAGCCAGTAAAAGCCACATGGCAAGAGGATCCACGTTTCCAGGACAGCAGTTCTGAGGGTGACGATGAGCCTGAGATGTCAGAAATTGAACAGGACCAAGAAATGCAAGTTCCATTTCTCTTTGTTGTCTACTTGGCTGTAGTAGTTGGATGCTGTGGGAATATTAATAGCAGCACTCAGGGAATGAGAAACTGACATTGCACACCTCTGAGCAATGAAAGTCATCTTAGAAAACCGTTTGTGCTGCACAGAGTCAAAACTCCCAGCAACCCATTGGATGTGAATGTGAATATGGAAAGAAAGAGCAGAGCACAGGAAATTAACTGGGTCATTTTGGTTTGACCAACTCCAAACTGAGTTTGGCCAAAAGCCAAAGACACAGTCAGTTTTCTCTTTAAAAGAGGATTTGGAAAATAAAAAGATTTATTTGGTTTCTAGGGAATAAAGCTTTTCAATGTATGGCATTTCTCTGAAGCACTACAGGATTAACTTGTGTTCATGAAATTTGATAGTACAATTTAGGATGCTCAAATCCCTTTGTCCTTTTCTAGGTTTCTTTCTTTACCATGCACAGGAAGTGCTAGAGTTTTTTTTTTTTGTTCTCCAAAGATGATGAACGCCTAAGAGGTATGATAGAATTTCTTTACGCTCTTTTATATTTTTTTTTCCTTTTAAACCCTTCCTGTAATTCAGTGAGGAGGAAAAAATGCTGCCTAGTTATCAAAGTTTTCTAGTCAAAATTTGCCACCCTCACTTGTGATCCAAGTTGTGGTAGAATCCCTTGAGAAAGTCCTGGCAAAATAAAGGTCAACCAGATTTTCTGGCTTTCTTTTCTTTCAGACAATTACCGAATAGGAATCTGGACTTTTAGAGTTTACCAAAAACTTAGTCACTTGACAGCTTATGTAGACATTTCGGATCCTTTCGGGTATTTAAATCATCTTTATCTTTTTCCTCTCTTTCTGGTGTTACCATTAGAAATGAGGAGTGTTCTTGTCAGCCACATATGTCCCTGTGGTTCTTTGTTCTAATGAAGCTGGGGTTTCGCTTCTGAATCCAGTGAATTTTGTATTTAGAAACAAAGAAAACAACATCCAAAGGAAACATGCACAGTCCCCAAAACCTGCACAGGCCACCAAAACAATTGCTGGCTAGATTTTGTAGAATAGAGTCTTAAGCTTAAAGGATGTGCCTTCCATGAGACTGATTCCATAACTCTGCTGAAATGCACTGCTGTGTTCACACAGTTACCAGCCTGCAATCTTCCAGGCAGCCTGATTTACAGGGTGTGTTGAAATGGAGAGCTCAGGCCTCAGCAGGCCTCAGTTCTGGGGGAAGATGTGGGGTGCTGGTGCTGAGCTTCTAATGCAACAGCTGCAATTTCACTGCAATTCAGATTGCAGCATGTTGAGGAAAAGTGCTGCTGCCTTTGATTGTTCTTAGCACACCAGGCTGCAGTAGGGAACATTTCTGCTGGAGCCAAGGCGTGGTGGGGGCAGGAGAACAGGAAGGATGTGAAGAATTGATTTCTGATTTTAGTGCTGTGGTGGTCAAGATTGTTAGAAGTAGCAGCACAATCACAAGTGTTTAAGGCTATTAATTGGATGTTTCTTTTGTGCAGAGGGTCCAAGTTATTTTGTAGATTAGTAGAAGTCAGTGAAGAAAAAGAGGGTTAGGAAGACAGACGTAGATTATTGCTTGAGGTGAGTATGGAACATCTGTTCCCTGGTAAGTCTAGGTGAAAACTGAGCATGGGGAGGGATTGCAGGTATGAATGTGCATGTAAAATTAAGCCAGGACCTCGAGAAGAGCTTTAAATTTGTGATGAACAGGGAAGAGAAGTTTTTTAGTGTAGCGGTGTGTATAACATCCTGTTGTGTGGTCCAGTCAGGTAAACCACTACATCTTTGTGTGTTACAGGAGCAGCTACTTAAGTGTATGTAAGGATAGTGAATGTAGAGACTTCTCCTCATAGTGGATTCAAGAACTTCTCTTTAGAATTTGTTAGATTTTCATTATTTTCTGGAACGCCAAAGGAAGCATTAGGATACCCTATAGGAAGTGCAAGCAAACCAATAAAGTTTTTACTGATTAGAAGCGAATCACGTTTGTTCCTTGAAGGAGTTGCCAAACAAGGTTACTTTCAACATGCTTTCAAAGGTCTAACAGGGATCAATATCAGCAAACCCTGTTAGGTCGTGTTTGGGAGCTGGGGCTGAGGCTCTCGTGCCCTGGGGAGCAATGGGAAGGCTCCAGGCCTGAGTGTGCGGCCAGGCCGGGGCCATTGAGCTGCAGCCCATCCCTGGTGGATGCAAGGGCAAGCAGGAATGCCAAGGGACCCCAGGGCCGGGCCAGGCCAGGCCAGAGCAGTGCCCCCAGCCCTCCAGGAGCGGACGGGCTCTGCCAAGCCCAGCCTGGGCACTGCCCCCAGCCCAGGGACAGGCGGGTGCTTTGCCCAAGGGCTGGGCCCAGAGCAGCAGAGCTGTCACAGCCCCAGCTGGTTCTGGTCTGCGTGCGGCCCAAGCAGGGGCCGTGGGTGCCCTGGGCAGTGCAGGAGCAGCACAGGAACAGTTGCCAGGGCCAGGGGAGGCACAGGGCTCAGCCTCTGCACGGTGACACAGCATGCAGGCTGCAGGGGACAGAGCCAATGGCACCGGGCATGAGCAGCTGTGCGGGGCTCTGAGCCTGCAGCAGCATCGGCCCCAAGGCTGCTCTGTCCCTGCCTGGCTGATGGGCAGCGCTGGAGGCCTTGCAGAGCAGGGGCCATTGCGGGCACGGCTGTCCCAGGAGCTGCCCCCTGGCCCAGCTGGGCCCCACTTGGGCAGGAAGGAGGCTCCCAGCCCTGGCATGGCCGAGCAGCTCCTGCCTCCCCCTGCCTCTGTTCTGATCCCCACGCTGCCTGCTGCCACAAGAGCCCCTGGGCCAGGCTGTCACAGGGCTGCTTTGCCCTCACTTGGCTCCCTGGCACCAGCGCCGTCCTGCTTGCTGCCAGACATCGCAACTGTAAGCAGATAGTCCCTTTCCAGGAATGACGCAGTCACCTCCAGGTGCTGATCCTCTCTTTCTGTGGGATAAACAAGAGCTTGGGGCGCTGCCATGGCAGGGCTTCCCTCAGCTGTCGGCACTTCCAGCCCGGCTCTGCCAGGGGCTCTGGCAGTGCCACGGCGCACGGCAGCTCTGGCATGGCAGCTCTGCACTGCAGCCTCGGCCAGCAGCCAGATCTGCGGGCTGGGACTCCGCAGCGGCCGCACGCTTCTCCCAGAGCCCGAGCAGCGGCGGCTCGCTCCCAACACCGAGCCGGGAAGGCGCCGAGGTACAGCGCGGGCTCGGCTCTAGGCACGAACCGCCCCGCCCCTCACACCCGCCCGCCCTTTCCCGCCCTCTGGCCCCGCCGCGCGGCGCCCGCGCTGTCGAGGCAACTCTTGCCCACAAGGAGGCGCCCTGAGCCCTGCAATGGCGCCGCGAACCTTCTGGCGCTCTGGAAGGCGCGGGCCTGGACCTGGTGCAAGCTGGGCCCTACGTCCCATTTCCTGGAGAAAACATATCCTGTCATGCCTGGGCTGTCCACGCTTCCAAGCCTGATCAACAGGAAGAGACATTTAACCTGTGACACACATAGCAGCCTACAAGCTCGAAGTGATGGCCAGGTATTAGAAAAGCAAAGTAGTTGTTGCTAGAATTGTCTTTAAGACTCAGGGCTGGGCCCGTTTCACTGATCTCAGACCC
This sequence comes from Melospiza melodia melodia, assembly GCF_035770615.1. NCBI lineage: Eukaryota > Metazoa > Chordata > Aves > Passeriformes > Passerellidae > Melospiza > Melospiza melodia. The sequence continues at coordinate 12,365,559 of NC_086200.1, read as the reverse complement.
AGAGGGAGGTTGACAAAGCTTGGGAAGAAGGATGCCCATTGATAGTGGACACAAAGGATGCAGAATTTAGGGGCCATAAGGACATCTGCTAGAACTGCCAAGTTAAGGAAAACAGTCCTAAAGTTGTCTCAGCAAATATGCTGAGCTGAGCACCAGCTGGGTAAAAAAGAGTGTGATGTTTGCAGGCAATGGGACTTTGGCACCCAAATTATCCTGGGCCTGGCCATGGGATGGTTCTGGTCACCAGAACACATGAAAAGACAGCATAATGCAAGCACTGGGCATTGTGCTTCATAGAACCCAGACAAAAAAGCTGGGAAGACTCTGCTGGATTCTTATGTGGTATCTATCCCTTCTGTTCCTTCTTCTTCTCAAAATATATTGCAAGCCTGATTAAAAAAACTTACTTAGAGCCATGGTCAGTGCCATATTCTGAAAACTTACAGCTGACTTACAGGTTTAGTATCTCACAGAGCAGGTTTGAGGCCCTGGAATTGGAGGGACAGACAAGTGATGAAGTGGGCAAAAGTCCTTCTGGAATAGAGGAGCACCTAGGGCAGGTCAGGCAACACCATGCATGGTGACCACCTCTGTTCCAAGGAAAGGCAGGGTCCCTTCAGGCCTTCCTAAAAGCATCTCAAGGGAAGGTTTCCATCTCCCCTGCCCTCTTTCCTTGACTTTAGCTGAATCTTTCTCTCACTGAAAGACAGGAAGCTCAAGTGTGTTAGGAGAATACTGTGAGCATTGGCAGCGGTGAACAGTCAGTGTGAAAAACGCCAATCACTTGTTTTTAAAATTTTAAAAAGTTTCATAGTAATAAAATAGTTATAAAAATAGTAACACAATTAGAGTAATAACAATTTGGATAAATTGAATTAAGACAATATGAGACAATAAAAACAAAGAGTTACGGATGTCCGGGTACCTTTTTCTGGGCATCAGGAGCCTGAAAAAGGACACCCATTAACAAAGGATTAACCCTTAAGAACAATAGCCTGTTGCATATTCATATACTTCATACATGATGCATAAATTCCATTCAAATACAGGATTCTGTCTGGTCATTGTCAACTTCTTTCCTTCTAATCCTAACAGTGCCTCCAAGGTGAGAAGAAGTTCATTTTTTCTGATAAGAAGGCAATAAATTCCCTTTCTCTGAAAGATTTAGATGTCCTGTGGCTGCTATCTCGCTGCAAGCCCTTTCTGTTAAACAAAGCATCTTACATAGCATAGTTTCTATTTTTATAACCTAAAACTATATTTAACACAGTGCTTAAGAAAATTAATACTGCATTGCTTTCTCACACAACACATATAATATTCATTTTAATATTTGCGAAAAGCCAATCATAAAATACATGCATTTTTCACAATCCCCACTCTTATTCTTTGTAAATCATTTGGCTTGAGCAATATTTTTTTTCTACTTATATCTTCTGGACTATGCTGGTAAAATAAAACACGGGATTACACAAGAAAGAAATATAAAAACAGTTGTAACACAAATGAAAGATCTTAATTTCTTCTAATACATTACCCCACCAGCTAGATTTTAACATTGTTTTCTAATTTTTGGACTGGTACCTGGGTTGTTATATGCGTATATATTTTTCTTTTTGATTTCTTTTGCTTTTGCTAGAATGACTTTTCTGTGGTCATCAATTTTCAACGATCTGATATATTGAACTTTCCACAAACACCCCCTTCTTTGGCCAATAAATAGTCTAAAGCGAACCTTTCTGATACCCTACAGTTTTTGTTTGGCTTAGCTGACTTAATGTTAACTCTAATGCCTGGGCAGCCTTATTTGCTATCATTTCTATAACTGCTTGGAGTCTTGTAATACAATTCAACAGATAATTTGGAGTCAATACAGAGTTAGATTGCTGTGCTGGTTTTACCTTTTCCTTTATTATTTGGGGTTTTTTTTCCAAATCTTGAACCGCATCTTCAAGATTAAATTTAAAACAAATCCCTCTCTCTCCTTTTGGACATTCAGTTCTAAATCTATTGCCACTTTTTCTTAAGTTTCTTGTAATCTAATAATTTTCTCTGTTTTGCCTACAAGTTCTTAATTTGGCTGGGTTATAACAGTGGCTGTTGACATAGGTGTGTGTAATAAAGGAGGAACTTTGGTTTCTTTCTATGTGATGCTTTCTGTAGCATTTGTGACACAATCCTGCTGGTATCCCGAAAGGGAAAAGACAACAAGTGAGTGCCAGAAACAGGAATAACAGAGGTCCAGTATGGCTTATACTCCCACCTCCCATGCCTGTGAGGTTGCAACCCACAGCAGGTTTATTTGATCTTCTTGGTGGTGAAATACAGAGGCCAATCTGGTCTTGCCCTCTATTTTCTTGTCACTTTCTCTTAACTAATTGCTAGGCAAATTGTTTTTGACACTCTTTAACTGTGGTCTCTGACTGTTCCTCAGGTAGCTCTCATTTAACAGGCACTAATAATTCCCATCCACAAAACCAAGTCAGTACTTTAACACTTTTTACAATAAGAACATAAATTTTGCGAATCACAACACTAATTACTCTTACAATTTAGGCATTTACTTATAACCCACCTAGCATGTCCAGTATTGGAATGAATCAAGTAAAGTTTACTAATGGAAATAGTAATTCCCCTTCTCCCTTGTACAATTCTAGGGCTAAGGTCAGAATACAAAAACGTTCTTGATCTTTCTATCTGAGGTATTCCTCCCCCAAGGAGATGTTTTATTCAGGCAGTGCTCAAATCCAGTGATATAAGCATTATCTTATTTCTTAATTCAGTGTTATTCTTTGTACATTTCTTGGATCATTTGGGTTTTCTCAAACCATTACCACTCAGTCCCCATTGGAAAGTCAGTTCAGTATCACCCGGTTTAAATATGATAGTCCGTTCCTCAAGTTTCTTCACAAGTCCTTTGGTTCTGCTGGCATGAATTCACTCTCTTTCCGTGATTTTGATTGTTGCTTCAGTAGTACCTGGAAAGGACTTCTTAATAGCATAGATAATAAAAGAAAGATAATACTGCATTAACTTTTACGATTCGCTTTCCTTCTAAACTTTCTGGGTTTAGCTAAAAGCTTTCTCTACAGCAGCCTCTTCTTCAGGAAAAAAGCCTTCTCGTTAACGGCAAACAAAACACACAAAAGAAAAAAAAAACAAAAAACTTCTTACTTAAGAAAAACAAACCGCTTTGTGAGGTTTGGAGAGTCAGCAATCTCTGCTTTGATTTTATCTTTTAGTGCTAGTCCCCCCTGCCCCTCTTTTCACAGCCCTGCTGTCAGTGCTGTTCTTGGCCCTTCCCCCGGTGCGGCCCCTTGGCCGCAGGGCCGGGGCAGGGGAGAGCAGCCCCGGGCATGGGGACCCTGGGGGCTGCCCTGGGTCTCTTTTGCCCTCTCTCTCTCTCTCTCTCTCTCTCCCCTTCTCTCTCTCGGCCTACTTCCAGGCTGACGCTGCCATCCTGGGCTCGGCACCCCGACAGTCTGGGAGCCCCCCGGCAGCTCTGCCCCGGAGCCAGCCCGCTCCTGGCCGCAAACCTGTGTCCTCTGCTGCCAGCCCCGCCCGGGGCACCTCCATGGATCGGTCCGTGCCGCAGCCCCCGAGACCCCGCCGATCGCAGGCAGCGCTCAGACACCTCCCAGCCTTGACAACCCCAAACCTGGCGTGCCCAGGTGCTCCTGACATTCTTTCTCTTTCTCTCGTCAACTTATCCTCTTTTCTCTTCAAGGAGGGCCCGTTCTGCTAAGGCTTTTCCGGACCCCAGTGTGGCATTGAATAACCTCTTAACAACCGTGTGTTAAGATACTTCTCTGCCTTTCATGCAAAAAACTTGCATTCACACTTCTGCTCTCTTCTAGCACCAAGATGTCATCACTTCACATTCTAACATCTCAGAGTTTCCTAACTACTTCTCTACTTCAACTTCTCTCTTTCTCCTCTCTCAGTTGTAACCCTTATGGGGTCGATATTTATTCTTCCCCTATTTCTTTCTCCAGCCCAAACTTCTTTGTTGATTTTTTTTTCTTCATCCTCTTGGCTTAATTTCAAAACTCTAGCTGTCATTTTCTTATTTTCTGATATAACTCTTACTCTTAATTGCACTTGTAAGACTCTTCCCAATAAATTGCTACCTGCCCCTGGGACCAATAACACATCTCCCACCTAAATTTTAGTTTCTTCCCTCAATTACCACATCTTTAATGACCAGAAATGTAAAACTTCCTCTTTTTGCCCCTGTTACTTTCACTATATGTTTGCTCACACTATAACCTTTTGGAACGTTTAACAGGCAGGTTTTCTCTGCCCCTGTGTCTATAACAAATTCCAATTCTTCTTCTTGGGGACCCACTTTTAAAGTTATCACAGGCTCCTGATGGTATTTGTTCCCCCCCAAAAAAATTAAAGCCTATGACTTTTTTTTTTTTTTTTTTTAATGGGCCCATTTCTTTAAAGATTTTCAGATCTTCTGCTTACTTAGGACCATTTTCCTTTTTCTCTAAAGTTTGTTTATCTATTTAGTTGGAGTTTTTTCTTTCCCCTCTAAAAGCTGTCTCTCAAAAATCTTTTGTTTTCACATTTCGCCTTTGATATGCTGTCTCATTTATTCTCTTGGTTATGTAATTACAATAACTGTTCATGTGTTTACTCCCCTCCTCATTATTTTAACCCCATTCAGGAGGTACAGTTGGCATTTTGTCTTCTCTGGGGGTCCCTGCAGATTATCTTTTTCTTAAGCTTTTATTTCAGTTGCTCTGATTAATTGCTTTTCTTCCTGAGAAAAATATTATTTTCATTACCAACCACATCTGTTCTCAAGTATACATGTTTGGACCTAAAAGTTGGTCTAATTGTTCAGCTATGCCTATGGGATTCTCCAAATATCTCTTTTATTTATTTCTTAAAATTACAGACCTCAGACAAAGTCAAAGAAGCATTTACAAACTCTGATCCATCACCCCCCTTTGAGAACCTCTCTTAATGGAAATAGACCAATCTCTTATCCCAGTCTTTTTGGATTTTTATCTTCTACAGCCTTTCTCACGTATTTTTAGGAAGAATCAGGAGAGGGCTTTCTTCTAACTGATTTTTTAGTGTTTCAATAAAGTGATTCCTTTAGAGAGTTTCCTTAAGCAGCCGGAGCTGTGGTTACCAAGGGAATGGAGCTCAGGGCAGGACGGGGAGGCTCGGCACAGCTCAGGGTCTGGGGGCTCCAGAGGCGGGGTCTGTGGCTGGGATGGCCCGAGGGGATCGGCACAGCTCAGGGTCTGGGGGCTCCAAAGGCGGGGTCTGTGGCTGGGATCGCCCGAGGGGATCGGCACAGCTCAGGGTCTGGGGGCTCCAGAGGCGGGGTCTGCAGCCGGGATGGCCCGAGGGGATCGGCCCAGCTCAGGGTCTGGGGGCTCCAAAGGCGGGGTCTGCAGCCGGGATGGCCCGAGGGGCTCGGTACAGCTCAGGGTCTGGGGGCTCCAAAGGCGGGGTCTGCAGCCGGGATGGCCCGAGGGGATCGGTACAGCTCAGGGTCTTGGGGCTCCAAAGGCGGGGTCTGCAGCCGGGATTGCCCGAGGGGATCGGTACAGCTCAGGGTCTGGGGGCTCCAAAGGCGGGGTCTGCAGCCGGGATTGCCCGAGGGGATCGGTACAGCTCAGGGTCTGGGGGCTCCAGAGGCGGGGTCTGCAGCCGGGATGGCCCGAGGGGATCGGCACAGCTCAGGGTCTGGGGGCTCCAGAGGCGGGGTCTGTGGTTGGGATGGCCCGAGGGGATCGGCACAGCTCAGGGTCTGGGGGCTCCAGAGGCGGGGTCTGTGGCTGGGATGGCCCGAGGGGATCGGCACAGCTCAGGGTCTGGGGGCTCCAGAGGCGGGGTCTGTGGCTGGGATCGCCCGAGGGGATCGGCACAGCTCAGGGTCTGGGGGCTCCAGAGGCGGGGTCTGTGGCTGGGATCGCCCGAGGGGATCGGCACAGCTCAGGGTCTGGGGGCTCCAGAGGCGGGGTCTGTGGCTGGGATCGCCCGAGGGGATCGGCACAGCTCAGGGTCTGGGGGCTCCAGAGGCGGGGTCTGTGGCTGGGATCGCCCGAGGGGATCGGCACAGCTCAGGGTCTGGGGGCTCCAAAGGCGGGGTCTGTGGCTGGGATCGCCCGAGGGGCTGTTCCTGTGCAGACCGAGCTGGAGCGGGGATCGCCCTCACTCGGCTCACGGTGGCTGATCCGGCAGAGACAAAGCCGGGACTGACCCCGGCTGCAGCGGCGGGAGCCGACAGAGTCAGGGCAGCCGGGGATGGGACAGACGGGACCCCCTCGGTGCGATCAGCGCGGTAACCACGGTGCACACGGCAGGACAGACCCCCACCCCCGGCAAGAACGCGGGCCAGGCGGCCGGACCGGGACAGACGGACCGGGACAGACGGACTGTGCCGGAGCCGGCACAGGGGCTGGGAGGGCTGGTGCGAACGAGTGGGGGAACGAACGGGAATGGATGAGGTAATTTGTTCTCAGCTCTGTACTTTCCCCGTTTTGCTTTTTGGGTGCTTTGAAATGGTCGACGAGCTAACTGACGACCTTCTCATATTGTTTTTCTCATCACCCTTTTATTTATCTTTTGGCAAATTATACATGTTTCAGGTACTTGTTTTTTTACTCTAAAAGTCTCAATGCACCCATAGTTCTTTTAAAAAAATGATCACACCTAGCCTGTGTATCCCACCGGGCTTTTTGATACACGTCCTCTGCTATTCCCTCGTAAGCGTTTTATTATCTAATTGTCTTCCATATCAAGATGTTTCTATTTCCCCGATTTATCTTGTTCGCCACAATCTTGTTTTAATTCCCCCCCCCTTTTTTTTTCTTCATTTGGAGTTAATATTAACTCTTTCAGCTCTATTTTCTGCTGCATCTTTAGCTTCTTGATCTGCCAGTTATTTATTTTATTTCTTCTTATTTCTAGGTCTTTACCTTTTGGTGTCCTTTAATATGTACTATTGCTATCTCTCTTAGGTAATTGTAATGCCTCTAAAACCTCGGAAATAAGTTTCTCATGTACTAATCTTTTTCTTCTTTAATTAAGCAATCTCCCTTTTAAAATTTTTCTTAAGGTATGTGCTACTCTAAAGGCATACCTTGAATCAATATATAACTCTTTTGTGTTAAATTTTCTAATGCTGTTTTTAGGTATATAATTCACAAGTTTGCATGTTTTTTCTCATCAACTTCTGCATACCCTGTATTTTGCAATGAGTTGTATTTCTGTTTGTTAACATAACTCCTAAAGTGCTGTCTTGGGGTATTTCTGTTGGTATTTTTTTTCTGCTTTTCTTTTCCTGTATCCACCTTACTGAATTTCTGTCTCATTTTTCAGTTTTCTATCTATTCGTCCCCTGCTTCTGTTTGTCACTTTTTACTAACAACTTAAATACCACTTTTCTTTCAACTACTTACACCCAAAAAAACCCCTTTTTCTCACACTGCTTTTCAATACAATCCAACTCCCTCCAAGGAGATATGGTAAGGCTTAAAATGCACAATCGACATTACCTATACTTTCATTCGTCTACATTCACTCACTTTTATTTCTCATTCACTTTCACACATTCCTTCACACTCTCAAGACACAGAGTGGATCCTTATTGCTAGGAAATCACAGGTCCTTGTGGCCCCCTCTTTCGCTTTGGGGTTTACCTCCAGGTCTCAGTGTCACCAGGCCCCCTAGAAGGGCCCTGACTCTGGCTGCCTCTGGTGCCCGTTCCCCTGTGAGGCTGTCTGCGTGTCTTTCACACTCTTCAGCTACGGCCCCTCACACGCCCAGGGAACGCTAGCTTGGTTCGCAGGTCACTCGCTCCTCTTGGGCCCAGAAGCCCCCACCCAGCCGGGAGCTGCAGCCTGGTGTGCAGGTCACTCGCTCTTTCCACACCTCCCCCTTCCCACCTGCCCAGGAAGCTGAGGCTGGCTCTGTGTGTGTGTGTCACTCACACACACCACAAAACAACAATAAGGTACCTTTTACTTTCACATCGCCTATTACAAGTTTAGGTGTTACTGGCCAGTCCCGGTGCCATTGGATATCCCTCAACCCAGCTGTGTTATCCAACCCCAAATGCTCTTGGGCAATTTTTCCCTCAATCCTGTCGTGTTGTCCAACCCCAGATGCTCTCGGGTAATTTTCCTTCAATCCAGCTGTGTTGTTCAACCTCAGATGCTCTTGGGCATTTTCTGTCCCTCAACCCAGCGGTGTGGTACAACTACAGATGCTCTTTGGCATTTAATTTGTTCTGCTGTGTTGTCCAACCCTGGATGTTCTTGGGCATTTTTTTATCCCCCAATCTAGCTGTGTTGTCCCACCCTGAGTGTTCCCGGGCATATCCTCACTCGGACAGAATTCTGCTCAACCCTGCTCTTGGATGCTCTTGGAATATAAATCCCTCAACCCAGCAGGTTTTAGGAGCCCCTCCTGTCCTGTTTCCTAGTGGATTGGGCTAGGAAACCTTGCTCCCCACCACCGAGGGGTCCAACCCCTCCCTGAGACCCAGTCCCAGTCACCCCCGGGGATTCTTTCACTCTCTTATGAGTCGCTTTGTCTCTTTACTGGCCGCTTTTCCAGCGAAAAGTCGGAAACGCAGCGTGGGAGACTCCGCACTCACTTGGCAGGTCTGGGACAACCAGCCCGCCTCTCATTCACACACATTCATCCCCCCGTACCTGCCCCCCGAGAAATACTTACCAATCCTTTTTCCTTCCCGGGTTCTTCGTGCGCACTACTACTCTTAGGGGGCAAATTACAGCAGTTGTAGGGACCCTTTTCCCGTTCTCTTTGTTTTATTGTCTCCTTTTGTCCACAGATCGTAACCTGCGTCTGTCGGTCACTTCAGGGGAAGCAGAGCGAGGCTGCCAAAGAGGGCAGGGCGCGCCTTCCCCACTCTGACTCTCCCAAAGCACCGGCAGCGAGGAGTTAGTAACCATCCTCTGCTACCAAATTGTGAAAAACGCCAATCACTTGTTTTTAAAATTTTTAAAGTTTAATAGTAATAAGATGGTTATATAGTAACACAATTAGAGTAATAACAATTTGGACAAATTGAATTAAGACAATATGAGACAATAAAAACAAAGAGTTATGGACGTCCAGGTACCTTTTTCTGGGCATCACGGGCCCAAAAAAGGACCCCTGGTAACAAAGGATTAACCCTTAAAAACAACAGCCCGTTGCATATTCATACACTTCATACATGATGCATAAATTCCATTCAAACACAGGATTCTGTCTGACCAGTGTCAACTTCTTCCCTCTAATCCTAATAGCACCTCCAAGGTGGGAAGAAGTTTGTTTCTTCTGATAAGAAGGCCGTAAATTCTTTTTCTCTGAAAGATCTAGGTGTCCTGTGGCTGCAAGTTATCTCGCTGCAAGTCCTTTCTTTTAAACAAAGCATCTTACATAGCATAGTTCTATTTTAACAATTTTTATAACCTAAAACTATATTTAACACAGTACTTAAGAAAATTAATACAGCATTGCTTTCTAATACAACACATATAATATTCATTTTAATATTTGTGAAAAGCCAATCATAAAATACATGCATTTTTCACACCCCATTCCTGGACATCAGGGCTCTCTGCTCCCCTTTTCCCGGCCATCCCATGGCTCCCAGCCTCCAGACTGGCCTTTGGCTTGACCCTGGGATGCCCTGGAATGCCTTGGTCCCCCATTCCTGCCTTTCCCAGTCCCCAGCCCCAGCTGTGTGCAAAACCAGAGACCCCCTGAACTCCTCGTTCTCGAACATCCCTGGTGTCCCCACGCTTGTCCCCCCTTTTTGGGAAACCCTGGACTCCCCTTTCCTGGGCTCAAGGACCCCCTGGAACTCCCTTCTACCTCTCCACGTCCCTGCCCCTGTCTCCTGTCCCTCAGCTGTCCCCTGTCCCTCGGCTCTGTGGGCCCAGGGTGGCAGCAGGAGCCAGGGCAGCCCTGGGGGAGAACAACCCTGAGCCCCAGCCGGGCCAGTTCCCCCAGTTCCCCCCAGGTCACGCCCAGCATGGGCCCTGTGGCTCCCAGTCACCCCCAGGATGGTCCCAGTCACTTCCCGTTACACTCAGTGTGATCCCAGTATCATCCCAGTCACTCCCAGTATGATCCCAGGTGTTCCCATTCAGCCCTACTATAGTTCCAGACACTCCCAGTATGGTTCCAGTCCTTCCCAGTATGATTCCAGGATGAACCCAGTCACTCTCAGTACAGTGCCATTTGCCCCCAGTATGGTCCCAGTCACTCCAAGTCACCCAGTAGGATTCCAGTCACGCCCAGTAGGATTCCAGTCAATCCCAGATACTCCCAGTATTATTCCAGTGACTTCCTTTATGGTTCTTTTGTGATTCCAGTCACTCCTGGTCTCTCCCAGTACATCCCAGTTGTCCCTAATGTGTTTCCACTCACTCCCAGTTGCTCCCAGTAGCTTCCGGTATGATTCCATTTGCTCATAGCCACTCCCAGTCACCTCCAGCATGATTCCTGTCATTTCCTGTATATCCCAGTTGCCTCAACATGGTCCCAATTGCCCTCAGCCTGCCCCTAGTCACTTCCAGTATGATTCCAGAAGGATCCCAGTCACCCTCAGTGTGGTGCCAGTTGCTCCCAGTATGATCCCATTGGTCCCCAGCATGTCCCCATTTCCTCCCAGTGTGATCCCAGTTGCCTCTAGCACAGACCCAGTCCCTCCCAGTATGATCCTACTCTGATGCCATGATGATCCCAGTTGCTCCCAGCTTGGTCCTAGCTGCTCCCAGTTGCTCCCAGTCTGATCCCAGTTGTTCCCAGTGGCCCCTGTGTTACGTTTGGGAATGGGAGGAAATGTAGGGAAGTGATGCAAAGTTTTTTGTGTATCTGACAGTCTGTTGAGCTGCTGAAAAGCTAGACACGCTTTTGTGAAACACACATGGTAAAGACCAAAAAATTCATAAACTTTTCTTTTCTTTGTTGGTCGGCAGGGAGGTGCTGGGTTTCGGTTTGGGCTTCTGCTCTGTGTCTGGGCTGGGCTGGGCCGTCTTGCTGCAGGCTGGGCTTCTTTTCTATTTCCTGGGCTGCTTGCTGGCTTCTCTCTCCATGGGCTCTGGTTTGGCCGGGCTGGGCTTCAGCAGCTGCCGGGCAAGGAGACAGGGGAGGCTGCGGAGCTTTAGCCAGAGCAGGGCTGGCTGTGGCTGCGAAGATCTCGCTGTCAGGCTGCTGCTTCTTCTTCTTCTTAGCCTGGCTGAGACCAGAGACTTCTGTGGCTGGTGTAGAAAACTAAACACTAACTACAAAGCTGATCTGAACACAACTGAGCCACAGCTTTCTGTTAGTAGTTATTGGTGGGTTAGGTAGGCTTCAGGCGTGATGTTAACTTTTTCAGTGCTTCAGTCTTCTTCTGAGTGAGAGAAAAGAACAACATGCACGTATATTAAAAACAAGATGAAGATATTAAAGGTAATAAAGAAGAAGGTAAGTAAGGCCCAGATGGGAGGGGGAGAAGATGCTTTGTTTTTAGAGCTGAAATCCTCTTGTAAGCTATAAAGAAAAGACTCTTTTCCCTTATAACACATAAAACTATAAGGAAATGAAAGTGTTTGAATTGATATTAGGTAAAGGCTTCTATGTTAAAGTAAGCAGATGTTGAAATAGCTGTAATCTCATGAGAAGTTTGCACAAAGAATGAGTGTCGACAGAAGGGAACCAGGACATCATTTTGATCATCACAGGCTCAATTTTATTGATCAGTACGGCGGGTTAAATACAGTTAATAATGAGCTTCATACATATTGCAAAAGTTGAGCTCAGGATTGGTCAGCTTGCATATCAGCACCTACGCCTACTTCTACATTCCTATGGCTCTACTTTTGATACTTTCTACATATTCTTAGGATATATTCAGGACTAATCTCAACTCCCTATCCTCATGTTGCAGCAAGGTCGCTGCTGACTCTTCCTTTTAGCTTGCTGACTGCTGACATTTCTCCTTCAGTTTAACCAGCGGCATTATATCAGTGTGGCCTTTCTCAGCTAACCAATTATTAATAATGCTCTCCACATTTCCCCCGTTTTCTTCTTGTGCAAGGAGATTAGTTTGCCATGTTTTTGCTATTGTACGGCTGACCATGTTTTGAATACAGTTAAAGATACAAGGCAAAATAAGCAAAAACAGTAAGATTACACCCAGCAGTCCTATAGCATAGATCACAAGGTTCCTCAGCCACGGTCCGAGTCCCAAGCCTTTAAGCCATTCGTCAATTCCTAAACCGTCTTCTTCCTTAAGTTTGTGAAGACCCTGTTGCAATTCTTTTATCTTAGTGTGAATGGACACCGAATGATCAGACAGATTCATGCAACACATTCCCTCAAACTCTTCACATCCATGCCCTTGTGCTAAGAGCAAAAAATCTACAGCAGCTCTATTTTGCAAAACAGCATGGTTAACACTTTGCACATCTGCAGTTAACATGTCTAGAATTTGTGATGTCTTGTTCAGCTCATCCCTTGCCCAGCATCCTAATTGTTTTGCTAAATTCATGGCTTTATTGGCAGATCCTCCTGGTAAGATAGTTGAAACCACCACCTGTTTGAATGTGCCCCAAAACCGTGGATCTCCTATCTTGCTGCAGTCTAAGTCATGTATGCTACGTTTTCTCCTGTTTGAATTTTGACTCAGCTGCATTAGCAAGGACACATTAGGATGAAACAGTGACAATTTTCCCAAAAAACAGGGTCCACCCTGTGGTTTAGCTGGTATACCATTCCACGCCCTGTCTCCACAAATCAAAAATATTCCTGTGGGTAATTTCATTGGTGCTGTGATATTTGTCGTTACATTGACTGTAATGCTGTGGAGAGAATTCACTCACATTCAGGGATGAATCTAGGGTGGCCCATGTTTCTTTAGGTTGGTTTAAATTCTGAGCACCCGAAAGTTTGAAGCTAAACCATCCACCAGCTGTAGTGTTAGATATGCTGGCATTTGTACTTCCAAAAAGATCCAATTCCTCAGGAGGAGAATGCAAAGAGGTTTTAAGTGATTGGATTAGTAAGCATTGACGATAGCCATCACTCTGACCTGCAGTATACCCTTGTTGCGCCGGCAATGTGATGTTTGACATGTTAGACATACATAAGGTTTGATTGTTTATCAAACTACAAAATTCTCCAGGAGACCACACCGGAAGTCCCACCAGGCATGTTCGAAATGGGTTGGTGACTCCTCCAAGACTAAGACAAAGTGATGATTGGTTAGTTTGATTAGCAAGCGTTACCCATAAATTTTCCCTTGGTTGACTAAAGTGTGTTACTCCTACTGCTTCACTTGCTACAGCATTGAGCAGTATTACAAAAACAAACCTCATTTTTCTTTCTGCTTGCTTTGCTTCTCCTTTTCTTCCTTCTGCTTACGTTGTTTTTTCTTTCTTCGCTGTCTTTTCCCTGGTTTGCTAGATTGTCTATTGTAAGGCTGAGTCAATTCTTGAATATACTGATCTAATTCTAAATCAGCATCCTTGCTCACAGGTATAGCATGAGGTAAGTTTGAAGGCAAATCAGCTTTGCAGCGAGCTGCTATGATGCGTGAGGCTTTAGTAATTTCAAATATTCTAAGGTTTTCCTGTAACTTCCACCTAAGATATGCTATAATCACTTGTTCTGCACTCTCAAAGAGCTGTAATCCTGTCCGTCCTGGCAGGCCAGTACTTTGTTCAAAGCTCTAACCCAGATATGATTTCGAATCCACTTTCCAAAACAAGATGTACACCATAAATATCCCAATGACCTCTGTGGATACCAATAAACCTGATTACAATCTGCACAATGCAAAGCTACCCATGCATTGCATTTATCATTATCCCTTTTGCAAACATAACAAGGAAGTGAGTATAAGAAAGGAACAGTATAAAATTGTGGTTCTTCAATCCAAAGCAACCAATTCAATGGTGGTGATCTCAAAGCCTCTTCAGCTTTTTTACTATATGAGGCTAACAGCTCAAGGTCTTTCTTTAACACAAGGCGTATCTTATTTCGTAATCGTAGTTCTTGTTCGTTATCCTCCTCAACAACTATATCTTCCTGAGGGTCCCACAACAGTAAAAGTGTTCTAAACATAGAAAATTAATTAGCAATCACTGATACCCCTATTCAAATGAGACCGTTCCCCTTTTTGCCTTCTTTTTCTTATCAGTCTTCAATCTTGCTGCTCCTAATTTCACTGGTCCTGCCACTTTCAAACTTAATTTTTGCAACTTGTCAATGCAGCAATCTAATGCTCTATCAGGATCCCCTTGGAAGGGTCCTACAACTGAATGCTGTGTTAAAGGCACTAATTTCCTACACCTTATAGAAACTATACGTGATTTACTTTGAACCTTAATTCTATTTACAATACATTGTATTTCCCATCGATAATAAGCAAGAACCTTCTGTTCAGGAGACTCATAAAGATTTAAAGCTATATATGCGTTTTGCCCCGTTTGTCTCCTTAATTCATCTTGCCAGCTTTTTCCCCACGTATGCTCGTGTTCACAAGTATGACACCACAAATCTCGCAATAATGATTGTTCTATCCAAAAAGTTCTTTTACAACCCCCACAACGTAGAGCTATCCAGGCAGCACAAGTGGATTGTGACAGTCAAGGCAATGTAGTTTCGCTGGATCTGTTAAGTGAAAAGTTGATAATGAGTCAATGAAACCAATCAACTCCTGGGCCATCCGGTAGTGACGTGTCAGTGCTCTGTCCACCGCTTCCGAGTACCCCTTCAATTGAAACAGTAGTGGTTGTAGGAGTAGAAGCAGTTTCTTCCCCAGTCGCTCCTTGTCCTCCTCCGTAAGGTGACTCACCAGAGGCTGCATCAAAAACAGGTTTAGTCCACTTAGCAGGCACCCACAAAGGCCCTGTAGGTGAGGAAACACAAAGATACCCCCAACCCCAATATAATACTTTTGCAGGTTTTTCCCATAATCCTGTACTCGGGTTCTTATACTTAACCAAGGCCTCTGTTTCCTTAGTATTTTCCTGACCTGACCACGGATGATGTTTCATTGCAGGGGGGGTATCATCTTCCCCAAAAATGCATAAATGATTAATCACATACAAAACCTTAGCCAAACATGCTTGTGGATCTGTCAAATCTTGATGTTTGTCAATATACTGCTTAAGGGTACCGTTTGCTCTTACCCGTAAAGCCTTCCTTAACTGTATCAGTAACTCATACAATCGTTTATTATTCACTTCCTTAATTGCTGCTTCCTCTATTCGTTTGACTACTCCTGCAACATACATAGAGTCTGTGACCACATTTAAAGGCTCCTGTAAGTTGGACACCGCCCATACTACTGCTAACAATTCCAAAGTTTGTAAGCTATCTGCAGGGTCTGCTGTGAGGAGTTGATGCTTCCATTGTCCCTTTTCTTGCCAGGTAACAGCAGCACGCCTTGATTTCTTTCCTGCATCTGTAAAAACTGTAATAGCTCCTTCTATGGGGTTTTCTTCTCTCAAAGGTCGAGTGATCCAGTTCCATTCTGTCATCCATTGCAAAACTCTAGGCACTAATTTACTAGTCTCTACTTTAGCAGGTGACATCAATAATGCTTCTTGTAAATTCTTTGAATTAATCAAGTACCAGTCCAAGGTTTCTTTTTCCATAGGTAATCTAATAGTAGCAGGTCCTCTACCATCCACTTCAAGAATTCTGAGACGCCCCTTTTTGATTAATGCAGCCAATTGTTCAATTTTTGAAGATATTGTTTTCTTATGCTGTAGTGGTGGTGATAACCATTCCAATACCCGTATCTCCCCCGTTTTCTTTTGCAACTCAGAGAGAGCACCAAGCAAGTGGTAAGGGCTATTCCAAATAGTAAGGTCAATGGGGTGGTCGAGTTGTCGACGAGACACATACCCTTGCTGTACACAGTTACTAATTTGCTGCAAGGCAAGACGATGCACCTTTGTCAGGTGTACAGGAGTAGTAGGGTCCACACCTTTTAACAAAGGCCGTAGGGCTTCTAATAAGTGATTTGGTATTCCCACAATAGGCTTCAGCCACTGTAAGTCTCCCAGCAACTTCTGTGCATCATGTAGAGTTTTAATGTCCAATTGTAATTCCAATTTTTGTGGTATCACTATTTGATCCATCAAAGTCCATCCCAAATATTTCCAGGGCTTTGTAGTCTGAATTTTCTCTGCAGCAATAACAAGTGAATATGCAGCAAGAGTATTTTTAATGGTGTTAATCTGTAAAGAGGAGAATGGCTGTTGCTGTGCAAACAAAATATCGTCCATGCAATGATATATTATAGTTGCTGGCCATTTACGACGTAGTGGCTGTAATGCTGCATCAACATTAAGCTGACATAAAGTGGGGGAGTTGCGCATGCCCTGCGGAAGAGATGTCCATTCAAATCTTTTATCCGGTTCCCCACGATTTATTGCTGGTAAAGTAAAAGCAAATCTCTTCATGTCATCAGGATGCAGGCCAATAGTGAAAAAACAATCCTTTAGGTCAATAATTAAAAGTGGCCAGTGTTCTGGAATCATAGCTGGATTTGGAAGACCAGGCTGTAAGGCCCCCATTGGTTCCATTTGGTCATTTACAGCCCTCAAATCATGTATCAAACGATATTTCCCTGATTTCTTTTTGATTACAAAAATAGGTGTATTCCAAGGGCTTGTGGACAGTCGTAGGTGTCCCTTTGTATACTGTTCCTGTACCAATTCATGGGCATGCATAAGACTCTCCCCTTTTAATGGCCATTGCTTAACCATCACCGGTGTATCCGTTTTCCAGGTGAGTGGAATGGGGAAAGTCCAAGCAATGGCAATTACCCCAAAGGGTGCTGATTAGTTAACACCACTCCCAATTGTGTTAAAATGTCCCTTCCAATTAAGCAGGAAACTGTAGGAGGCAGTTGAACAATTGAAAACACAGCAGATATTTGTTGATTCTCAATGCACACAGACAAAGATGGCGACCTGCTTGCCAATGTAAATCCTCCCACTCCTGTGAGCATGTTTGATGAAGGAAATAGAGGCCAATGTTGTGGCCATGCTTCTGGAGAAATGATGCTAGTATCTGCTCCTGTATCCAATAATCCATAAAGGGTTATGCTTTGATGCCCATAGGTAATTTCAACCTTTTGCTTTGGTCTATTTTGTAAATCCACAGTTAAAAGTGTAACACCAGTAGAGCCAAAACATTTTTCATCCCGTGCTTGCCCAGTAAATGATTGCATTCCTGATGTCATTTGTGACAGTGGTACCAATTGAGCAATGCGTTGTCCTTTTGTAATTTTAATCGGAGGATAAAGGGTGTAAGCCATAATTTGTATTTCCCCTGTAAAGTCCGCATCGATAACACCAGGCAAAACAAATAATCCCAACATAGTTATAGAGGAACGTCCCAGCAATAATGCTCCACATGTTCGTCCATTTAATATAAGAGGACCCTTTACTCCAGTGGGTATCCTCTCAGGCCGGTTCGTCCTTAGTGCGACGTCTACTGCTGCTGGTAAGTCCAAGCCGAGGCTCCCGGTTGTTGCGGGTTGCAGACAGAAGGTAGCAGCAATGTCACGGCAGCTGCTGGTGTCTCCGATGTCACGGCGGCAACTTGTGTGATGAATGGTCTCGAGCCTCCTTGCGTGAATGCCAGTGAGCCATTTCGGAGAGAAGCAAGAGCAGCTAACACCTGATTTTGAGTGGACTCTGGTTGCTTTTGTAACCCTAATCCTAATTCCTTTAAGGCTTCTGCTATAAATGCCTGTGAAGTTGTTCTATCGATAAAATTTCCAAATAATTCTTCTCTACCTTGTTTAATGCCCATATAAGCCGGTAACCCTCCTGGCTCTTTAACCATATCTATTGCAGCACGCACTAACCACATAGACTCTCTAAGTTTATCTTCTCCCGATATCATCTGTGCCTCTGTACGCAAATATGCCCCTAAGCCCATCAGCTCCTCTACTGTTACTCCATGTAATGGGTCTCCCTGGGCTCGTTGTACAGCAACCGATTGATTTACCAACGCTTGCCAATGGGCGTTAAACAATAACTGCTGATGCTGAGTGAATATCAACCGAACTATTCCTCTTAAATCATTAGGACATAAAACCTGAGTATTAAAAAGATAATCTAACATTTCCCTAACAGGTTCACTTTTTACTCCAAACTGACTAACCGTAGAACGTAGCTGAGTTAACAGCTTCCAGTCTAAGGGAGTATATTCTGCTATATTATGCGTAAGGTTTCCCTGTGCATCATACTGTGGTGTGTATGTGACTGGACATGCAAGACTAGAAGCTATTTCCACCGCCTCACCATCCCCCATTTGCATTACTTCTTTCGCCAAAGCAGCCCAAGCTTCCCTCCTCTGTTTAGCCATCTCCCCCCATGGATCACAGTGCGCCCCTGGGATGGGATCTGGCTCTTTAAGGGTGCTATGCTGCTGGCGCTTCGGTGCACACACCGAGTTTTCGCACGGGGAAGGCAGTGAAGCAGGGGCTGGCTCGCGCGGGGGAAGCGGCTTCCCCGCTGGAGCTGACAGTGGAACCGGAGCCGACTCAAGCGGAGCCGGCCAGCGGGGGGCAATCAGCCCCCCTGCTGGAGCCGGCTCGGGCGGGGGAATGGGCCCTTCCCCCGCCGAAGCTGTAACCGGAGCCGGCTCACTCGGGGGAAGCAGCGGAGGCAAGGCTGGCGGCGGAGGCGAAGCTGGCTTGCTCCCACCCCCACCATCCGACCCGCCTGAAGCTCGTGGCGGAGGCAAAGCTGGCTTGCCCCTACCCCCACCATCCGACTCGCCCTCCCCCTCTGACAGGAAAGGTGCAGACGGTTCCACTGCGCCTATAGAGAAATCCTCCACACCACTTTGCTGGGGACTCTTAGGCATAAGTACCTTAGTTACAGAAGGTGCCAGGGGATCATCTTCACGACCATACCCTATATTCCTCTTATGAGCTTCTGTTGCCGTTTCTGCTGCCTTTCTCTCAGAGACCTGCTGAAGTAACGTGTTATACACCACCCGCCATAACTTCCCGAATTTCTTTGCTGACTTATCATCGTCTAGTACTGTATCCCACAATATTTCCCCAAACATCTTCCACTCTGCTAGCTCATGAACTGTATGAGGATTAGAAAAGATACCCTTAGCATGGCCATAACCTAATAACCCTGGTAACTCCTTTTTTAAATCTATCCCTTTTATCCCACGCCGCTCTAAATAGGCGGTAAATAAATCATATGCCGCTTGCCTATCCATACCTATTAATCAGCGCGCGCTGTTGCAGCTCTCCAGGCTCCGGCAACACGTATTGGCTTAAGTCACAGTTGTGAACCTTAAGGGTGCTTCAAATTCCAGCACCGTCCCAGCTGCAAGGACCCAAATCCAACTTCCTCGACCGTGGCGTAATCCCTTTTTCTTTTAATCCGAGAAAAACGGCAGAGATTCGGTTATGCCCGCATTCTCCACCATTTGTCGGCGGAAGGGAACCAGGACATCAGTTTGATCATCACAGGCTCAATTTTATTGATCAGTACGGCGGGTTAAATACAGTTAATAATGAGCTTCATACATATTGCAAAAGTTGAGCTCAGGATTGGTCAGCTTATATATCAGCACCTACGCCTACTTCTACATTCCTATGGTTCTACTTTTGATACTTTCTACATATTCTTAGGATATATTCAGGACTAATCTCAACTCCCTATCCTCATGTTGCAGCAAGGTCGCTGCTGACTCTTCCTTTCAGCTTGCTGACTGCTGACTTTTCTCCTTCAGCTTAACCAGTGGCATTATATCAGTGTGGCCTTTCTCAGCTAACCAATTATTAATAATACTCTCCACACCTGTAGCCTACTTACAGTAGTCGTTGAATATCTCTGGTGCATCCAAGACCCGTTCTGGCTTTGAGGGAATATATCTGCTCTTCTTCCTGCTCAATCCAGGTGCCATTTTCTGACTGTAGAGCACTTTCAGGTTATTCTGATAGTCTGTGTGCAGGGGAACAGGTTTGTTAACCTGAGTTAGTTTCCTCCCAGCTGAGTGCTGCTCACCCAACTAGGAATCCCTTGGAGTGAAAATAAAGTCCTAAGAGAAACACTCACAAGCCTGCAGTGCACTAAAATCACTGGCAGAATGAACTGCTGAGCAGGGGTGAGCTACAATTTCCTCATTCATGGAAACAAATTTAACAAACACTTGGGTTTTTGAATCCCATTATATTTAGTTGCAGTTTAAGCTAGAAAGTGCACAGCAGAGGCTTTGATGCTCTTACAGACTTCATGAACGTTTGGAACCTGCAGTACCGGTAGCTGTCACCGACATCTTTCCATAAAAATCCTTTCTTTAGGATTTTTCCCCCTTCTGAGAAGCTGTGGCCTCAGCAACAAAAGGTAAACAATGGTTATCTGCTGCTGGGGAATGCAACAGGTGGATGCGTGATCAGTCTTGGGTGAATGTTTGGATTTACTGACCACTCACAGCGGAGCTGGGTCTCACCCTCTGCTGAGAAACAGCCCTTTGTTTATTCATTCTTTTCCTATTCTTAGCTTAGCTAGCTTCTGAGAACTTTCCTTCTATTTCTTTTAGTATAGTAATAATGTAATATATATCATAAAATATTAAATCAAGCCTTCTGAACATGAGGTCAAGATTCTCATCTCTCTCTCCACCCTGAAGACCCTTGCAAGCCCTGTAACAGGTGACCAACTGGCAGTCATAGCAACTCTCCTAAATAAATTCACTTTAACTGTTATGCCCTCCCTCGACCTCAGGAACCTTAAGAAAGGAGACTCCAGCCTGTACAGCTCTCAGAAACCAGTTGATTTCTCCTGTGACCACACACAGAGCCTCTGTGTTGCTGTTCCCCTGACCTGATCCCTCCTGCTGATTCAGCTCACACGGAGCCTGTATCATACCTTCTGGAGCATTCTGTGGTTTTCCTCTGAGGTGGAGGATCTTTGCCTCTTCCACATCAAAACCATTCAGATTCACTGCCCAGGCTTTCTGTTGCTCCTACAGAGACAAATCACCCTCAGTGCAATGCATTTAAAACAATTCCCACACTACAATTTAAACAGACATCTAAGTCCCCTTCTCTTAGAATCTGAAGATGTTTGACTGTGCTGCAAGGGTCAGTCACACAGAGGCAGGTCAAAGCAGTTTTCCTCAGACTTTCATACATTGTCCTGCTCACATTTTCAAACAATGGCAAATTCAGTGTCATTGCCAGAGGGAAAAGCCACAGCCACAAAGCGACCAAATGCTTCATAAACAGATTTCAGAACACAGTGTAAAACATTCCAGAAGTGTTCCCTGTGGAGACCTTGTCCTAGAATAGCTACCACCAGCAGTTTCACTTTGCATAGGCTTACAGCTTTGTGTTTTTGTTGCCTGCTACATTTTAAAGCCTCGTTAGTCAAAAGCTAAATTTTGCTACCAGAAGCAGCATAGGCTTCGAGTGCATGGCAGTCTCTACAGCTTCAGTCTCATCCTAGGCTCCTGAAGCCCAGAGCTGCAAGTAGTGATGGCTGGGACTTGTCAGTGCCGTGTGCCCCCTTGATAGAACCTATTGTTCACTGCTCTGTAAAGGGGCAGGAAGGAGTAGCGGTTGTTTAAGTAATTGTAACTTAGCAACATGCTCACCTTCTTGGTAGGGGAATCCTCAGCAGGGTCATTCTCTTTGGTTAGGAGGAAATTTGCCATCTCCATCTGCATAGTGCTGCGTTTGGGAATGTAGCGATCCCCCCCAGCCTTTGTGGGGGTGCTTTGAATTTTGGATCCAGATTTACCTGCATTCACATATGAAAATATTGTCTTACAGCTATTTAACAGCCTGTATTCGAGCTTTCACGGGAGCAAACCCAACACTCTTCCACATCACACCCACCAGACAAGTAGGACTCTGAGGTCTCATGCCACCCAGTCCCAACTAACTTATATTTTCCTCCCTGCCACCAAGTTGGTTAGGGACTGTGTGGTGCAACTCCTTGGGTCTAGTGCAACAATTCCAGAGTCCAGAGATAAGGGGAAGATACAAAAACGCTCACAGGATGTAAAGCTGTCAGCTGACAGTCCTGCCCACACTCGTCCTAGCATACAGCTGTGCCAGCAAGGCTCAGCTGGCCGAACAGCAGCTCGCCAGCCCCAGTGCTCAGAGCTCTGCCCCTCATGCTGGCAAGGAGGTGGGTGGCTGTCAGGAGCACAGCCCACCTCCTCCTGCCTGAGCAGCAGCCGGTAGGGCAGCGTGGCAGGGAGCCCAGGGCCCCATGGCTACGGACAAGCAGCCTGGGCCAGGCTCCCGCACTCAACCTCTGCCGCCGGTGGCCGGCGCTCACCGGGTGTCTTGGACGGCGTCTTGCTGGGGCTGTGGGAGCGACATGCCGGCTTTATGGGGGACACGCCGACGGGGCTGGGCCCGGGGCCGCTCTCCTTGGCCTTGCGCTGCCATGGCGCAGGCGGCGCGTTCGGGATCAGCGTGTCCAGCTTCAGCAGCCCGTGCAGGTCCGCCTCCAACAGGAACTGCGCCGTGGTCCTGCGGGCGGGCAGGGTGAGCCGTGCCCACCGGCCGGGCTGAGCCTACTCCGACAGCCCCGCCGGCCTCCCCACCACCGGACCGTGCAAGCGCTCCAGCTGCTCCTCCCCACTAAGGGACACCCCCACTATCCACAGCCGCTCCTCAGGACACCCCATCAGTCGATACGCCCTCCCTCCGCTTCTCGGGGGTCCTTGATCAGGCAGCACCCCTTCCAGCCGCTCTTTGGGGCTTCTTCCGATAAGCAACATTCTCCCTTCCCCTGCCTTTCAAGGGCAATCTCGTCCCTGCTCTTTCTCCTCCCCACCGTGCTTTGCCTCTGCCCTGTGCCCCTGAGGCTGCTCTGGGCCAGGCAGCCTCAGTGGGAGCCAGCACTGGCTGCAGCCCCAGCGGGCCCCCCCAGGACAAGGCCCAGCAATTAGGAGGCCAATGAAAGCTCTGGGCAGCAGCAGAACCCTCAGCAGAGTTCTTCGGACAATCAAGGACTGGCCACCCCTACACTGCAACCTCACTGGGAATGTTTTCTGTCTGACGTAGACTTTCAAAAGAAGCTGTTTGAGGGAAAGGTGAACTAAACACTCACCCTTTTCTCTTCCAGCAAGTCCAACTTCGGACAGAGCATAAGATGAAGATCAGCTCCAAGACAAGCAGGCCTGCCAGTAACCCTAACCAGAAGCCTGTTCCCTGACAGAAACCCCTTCCAAGGCCCTTCTGGGAATCAGGAACATGTGCTGTGGTTCCAGCTGCACCTGTGGGAGCGATGGGGAGCGTCAGCCCGTGCTGTGCTGCACTGCTGAGCTGGCAGCACGGTGGATGCGGGCAGGACATTCTCCGTTTCCCCCAGAGCTGGGGCCTGCAGGGACCTTGCCACCCCGTGGCACAGGCTGTGCCACCCAACAAAGCCCAGCAGGCCGAGAGGAGAGCCCGGGCGCAGCAGGAAGCTGAGAGAAGGCCCTGCTCTAGAACGGAGGGAGTTCCACCAGAAGCAAACAAAGATGGTAATTTGAAGACATTCCCACTGTGCTCAAAATTTGTCTGAGAAGATTAGGACGTGAGCTTGTCATAAATCCCAGGAAATAACTGGGAAAAGGTTTTATGTATGTTGGTTGTGACTAGGTACAAAGCTCCTGTGGGAAAAGAGCCTCTGCAGCAGGCTGGCTGGCTGAAGGGGTCTTACTTCTTCCTAGAATAAAGATTACCACTGAAATGCAATTTTATTTTTTATTGTATAAGGGGAAAATATTTTCCAGACCTCTAAAACCAGTTTCAAAAATACAGATGTGTTGTGGAAAAAGGAATGAAACATATGAGGATTTCTCTACACAAGAGATATTTCTAAATATTTTTAAAAATGAGAAGTGAAGACAAAATGAGGTCATTTTTTTGGATTCTAAAACTACTTTAAAAAATCTTTAAGTACTATAGGAATTGGGAAGAAATATTTGGGGGTGTCTGTCTACAGAAAAAATATTTTGAAATATTTCTACAAATTTCTAATATCTAAAAGTGAAAAATTAAGAAAATGGGGTTGCTTTTTCTTGGGAGCCCCATGCTGCTGCCTGCCCACTGGGCTCCCCCAGCCCTCGGGACCCCGCCGCTGGTCACAGCAGCCCCTGCCTGGCTCCTGCCTGCCCACACCGTGGGCATCCACGGCTGCTCCTGGCCATGGAGCTCAGCCAGTGGTGCTGCCGGCCGGGCTTTGCTGCTGCTGCCACCCAAACACTGGGGTGACGGCACCTTCCCTTTAGTGCAACTAAAGAAAGGGCCATCACCTGGCCTGGCAGAGAGCGGGGATAACTTCAGTGTTGTTTAGAGGGCAGGCCCAGGGGGCTCAGGGGCAGAGGAAGGGACATGTTGGACTCAGGAGGGGCAGGAGGGTGCTGGGCTGCTCCTGGGGTCTATAGAAGAAGTCGGGACAGGACAGAGGAGGATTAAAAAAGAGATGGAAGTAGCTTGGGGATATACATGGGGAGAGGAGGTGGCAGTGGGATATCCAGGAGAATAGGAGATTTCCTTGTCGATGGCTGTTCTGCAGTCTTCTTCTCAGGACTCATGACAGGGCTGCCCAGGCCCTTCTAACTGCTGGAGGAGGTGCTCCTGCTGTTTGGGTGTGACATGCAGCCACCATCTTAAAACTCCTGTCCAGAGGTGGAACTGTGGAAAGAAGAGGTGGCTGGGGCCCCAGCTGCCAGTGGCACACAGGGAGCCTCCTGCACAGCTGGCCCAGAGCTGGCAAGGCTCCCCAGCACGGCTGGAGCTGCTGGCACAGCTTGGCCCAGCTGCACAGCTGTCCCTCAAGGCCCCGGCCCACAGGGCACGGCTCTGGGCAGGCTCCCTAGCCAGGAGCGGGCCCCAGAGCGCCGCTGCCTTTCAAGGGCAATCTCGTCCCTGCTCTTTCTCCTCCCCACCGTGCTTTGCCTCTGCCCTGTGCCCCTGGGGCTGCTCTTGGCCAGGCAGCCTCAGTGGGAGCCAGCACTGGCTGCAGCCCCAGCGGGCCCCCCCAGGACAAGGCCCAGCAATTAGGAGGCCAATGAAAGCTCTGGGCAGCAGCAGAACCCTCAGCAGAGTTCTTCGGACAATCAAGGACTGGCCACCCCTACACTGCAACCTCACTGGGAATGTTTTCTGTCTGACGTAGACTTTCAAAAGAAGCTGTTTGAGGGAAAGGTGAACTAAACACTCACCCTTTTCTCTTCCAGCAAGTCCAACTTCGGACAGAGCATAAGATGAAGATCAGCTCCAAGACAAGCAGGCCTGCCAGTAACCCTAGCCAGAAGCCTGTTCCCTGACAGAAACCCCTTCCAAGGCCCTTCTGGGAATCAGGAACATGTGCTGTGGTTCCAGCTGCACCTGTGGGAGCAATGGGGAGCGTCAGCCCGTGCTGTGCTGCACTGCTGAGCTGGCAGCACGGTGGATGCGGGCAGGACATTCTCCGTTTCCCCCAGAGCTGGGGCCTGCAGGGACCTTGCCACCCCGTGGCACAGGCTGTGCCACCCAACAAAGCCCAGCAGGCCGAGAGGAGAGCCCGGGGGCAGCGCAGCTTTTTGGGCAGTCGCTGCTTGGAGGGACACGGGCCACAGCCATCCCTGAGCAGCCCCTGCCAGCCCTGGCCCTCCCTGCCCTGTGACAGCTCCCCCAGCCCCAGGGCACAGAGTCAGGCCCTGTCAGGACCCAGTGCAGCCCCTGCCCAGTCGGGAGCCAAGGCTGGCTCTGGCCCTGGGCTCGCGGCAGCGCTCCCGCTCGGGCTGCTCCTGTGCCTTGGGCCTCTGGGCACTCAGGGCCAGCTCCAGAGCAGCTGCAGCGGGAGGGATGTTGGTGCACGAGTCCCCTTTCCCCGGGCTGTGAACGAGCTCCAAAGGCACCTCCAGCTTTGCCGGGCTGTGCAAGGGAGGCCCTGGTAGAAGAAGAAGAGCTGCAGCCACACAGCTCTGCCAATGGCTGAGCCCTGCTGAGCCTGGCACAGCAATTACCTTCTGTGCCTGTGCCCATGCCTGTGTTTGGCTCGGACTTCCTTCCTGCAGCAGGGGCTGCCAATCGGCCTCTGCTTTGTTGGGGAAACACCTCCTTCTGTCCTAACTTTTGGCCCATCACTTGAGAAACAAAAAGTACACCTTAAAAGATGGAGAAATTCTCCATTTCTTTAATGGCATGTTCAGAACGTCATGCTTATGCAAAATCGGATAAAATCAACAAATCATCTGGGCTTTTTCAGCTGGGCCATGGCCCACCGTCCTTCAAACACCTGCCAGTGCTGAGCAGAAGTTGTGAGTGGATCGTGCAGGGTGAGGGCACACACATGCATGGCTCTGTCCTGGCACCTGCAGCGATGCCCCCCTGGCCGAGCTTTGGGCTCTGAGCTGGCAGGTCTCACAGGGGAAAGGCCTTGGCGTACCCTCACCATCTCCCAGAGGCTCAATCCTGAATGTGGGCTGGGAAGCCAGATCACCTTTACCAACAGGCTCAGCTGCAAAGAAAGGCAGGACACAACAGCTCCAATGGCACTGCTGAAGATTCTCCTTCAGGCCCGAGTGGCAGTGAGGGCATCTGGGTGATTGGTGCCCTCCAAGGCACTCCCTTGGCTCTGCCTTCCACTCAGGAGCAGGGCCAGGGGGACCTCGTGCCTGCAGTGGCCCCACACTGGGATGGAAGGAGCCCCTTGCGGGGCAGTCGGGGCAGAAAGGACTCCCTGGAGCAGCCAGCAGCTTGAAACCCAGCCCCAGGCAGGGCCAGGGCTTAGCAGTGGCAGCAGAAGCAGCTCGGGCTCCCTGGGGGCTGCAAAGGAGCTGAGAAAGGCTCAGCCCCCAGGCACAGCCCTGGGCCCAGCGCGTTCCCTCTCTGCTCTTCTCTGTGGCTGCACAGAGCACACAGAAGGACACAGTGGCATTGCACACGGGAGGAGGATGGACAGCTAAATGCCCCTTCCTCCCACTGACAGTGATCCTGTGGGATCCCTCAGGGCTCCAGAAGGGAGCAGGGTAAGGTTTCCAGAACTGATCTACCTTCAGTGAAATTTAAGGGAACTGGCTCATGGTAAGCTCTTGGCATACTGACACAGATTATTCTGTCAGGAAAGGTACATTCAGAACATGCCTCCAACATCTGACAAGGTCTTCAAAGCACCATTCACCAGCATTTCCAAGTAATCCAAGTCATGATCCCAGTCGAGGAGGGATCACAGATGCTACAGAACCATTTCCATGGTGTGTTGGGATCCCCTTCTCCCTTGGGGAATTGGGGACTGCAAGGGGGTGGGGTAAGGCTGTGGGAGCCTGTGGCTCCTGGTCACTCTCCACGCTCTTTGCAGGTCCTGTGCAACATGCCTGGAGGGGCAGCTGGAGCAGCCCAGGGCCCTGGGGCTCTCTCCCTGCCACACAGGAAACCCTCACTAAATGCTTGGGGAAATCTGCAGTGCCACAGCTGTCACTCCCAACCTCCGTCCCTCCCTCCTGCTTGCCCACCTGCCCATGGAACAGCTCCCACATCACATGGGCACATAGCCAGGCCCTCTCAGGACACACTGGAGCCTTGCTCTCCCCCTCTGCCCTTTCCCCACCACGGGCACCCTGTGCAGCCGCTCCCAGGTTTCGGGACATGTCTCCCACGGAGGGAGCCCAGCAGGACAGCTCAGTACCCGAGTGCCCTGAGCCTGCTCGGGACAATTCCTCTGGGCTGTGCCCATCTTATCCGGGCTGTGCCCGCAGTGCCAAGCAGCAGAGAGGGCAGCTCAAGCCTCAGCAGGGCTCAGGCCCAGAAGCAGAGCAACTACCTCCTGTGGCTGTGTCTGGCATCGCCTCCCTTCCTGCAGGAAATGCCACCTTCAATGCCACCCCTCTGTCCATCCCTTGAGAAAGGAAGAGGCACAGCTGGATCAGATGGAATCATTGCACATCCAGGAGGTGGCCTGTTCAGGAGGCAATACTTGTCCAAAACATGGATAAGGATCAGGAAAATTGATCTTGGAAGGGCATTAAACCAAGAAACAAGTACTTCAAAACCCCTGGAGGTGGCTGCCATGGTGAGTTCCCTGAGGTGTCAAAGGCCAAGCCACACCCATGGCTGCTTTCCCTGAGGTGTCACAGCTGCAGCCCCAGCCCCATGGCCGGGTATCCTGAGGGCTGGCAGTCCCAGTCTCGCTCCATGGCCGGTTTCCTGAGGTGTCACAGTCCCAGCCCCACTCCATGGCCAGTTTCCCTGAGGTGTCACAGTCCCAGTTCCGCTCCATGGCCGGTTTCCTGAGGTGTCACAGCCCCAGTCCCGCTCCATGGCCGCTTTCCCTGAGGTGTCTCAGCCCCAGCCCCGCTCCATTGCCAATTTCCCTGAGGGCTGACAGCCCCAGTCCCGCTCCATTGCCAGTTTCCCTGAGGTGTCAGAGCCCCAGCCTCGCTCCATGGCCGGGTTTCCTGGTCGCTTTGAGGTGCTGTTCCTCTCTCTCTCTGGAGAAAGTAGAGGCCAAGGAGCTTGCAGAGCAAGCCCAGAGCCACGAGGGCTCTACTGCCTGCTCAGCCCTGAGTGAGCTCTGCTCCTTCATGCCTTCTCCTCCCGTTGTCAGGTCGCACTGACACTCGGCCTGAGCCCAGTGTTCCCTTTTGGGGCCAAGGGAAATCTCTGCTCCTGCCTCTGGCACAGGGTGCTCTGCCAGCAGGTCAGGGAAGGAGACAGCCCTGGAGAGAGGCATGAGCAGTGGAGGAAAGCCAACATCACTGCAGTCTTGCAAAAGGGCACCAAGAAAGAGCCAGGAAACTGCAGGGCCATCAGCCTCAGCTCCATCCCCAGAAAGGTGACAGAACAGCTCCTCTTGGATGCCATCTCTAAGCCTGTGGAATAACAGGAATGGAAACCATGCTTGACCAATCCCATAGCCACCTGTGCTGCAGTGACTGGCTGGGCTTGTGAGGGGAGAGCAGTGGTTGTTGCCAGCTGGGACTTCAGCAAGGCTTTGTCCCTGCCTCCCATAACAGGCCCCTGAGGCAGCTCAGGGACAGTGGGGCAGAGAAGTGGACAGGGGAGCTCCAAACTCAGGTAGCTGTGAGCTCAGGGCGCCGTGCTGGGCCCAGCCTTGTTTGCCTTATTCCCCAGTGACCTGGCAGAAGGGACAGAGTGTTCCCTCAGTGTTTGCTGATGGGACAGAATTGGGAGCAGGGCCTGAGGCACCACAAGGCTCTGCTGCCCTTCAGTGAGACCTGGAGAGGCTCGAGAGTTGGGCAGAGAGGAACCTAATGAAGTTGCACTGGGAAAAGCCTCTAGAAGAGCTTCAGGCTTTGTAATTACCAGGCAACAGAAGTGTTTTAGTATAGTGGAGTCTATAACGTTGTCTTGTAATGTCCAGTCAGGGAAACCACTGCGTCTCTGTATGTCATAGGACCAGTCACTTGTATGTATGTCAAGAAAGTCTTTGGGAGAAACATGAATGAATTCAGAAACTTCCCCTGATATTATTTTGGATTTTCACGATTTTCTGGAATGCTGGGTGAAGTGTAAGGATGCCAAAAGGAAAGTGAAAGCAAACCAATAAATCTTTAAAAACTCAGAAGCCTCTCCTGTCTGTTCCTTGAAGAAGTTGCCAAACAATGTCACTTTTGCAATCCTTTGAAAGATCTTATAGGAAAAAGCATTGGCCAAAAGTGCTGCCCTGTGTTTCTGAACAGCAACATGCATTTTGTGTTGATGCAAGGTTTGTACCAGGGTTTGGGGTTTTTGTGTGTGCTTTGAATGTGAGTCTTTGCAGGACTATTAATAATTAGACCATGTACTGAAGAGAACATGTTACTGTGTTGTGCTGTTCAGTGCTGAAGAGGGTTGAGACAGAGCAGGTAGCTCTGTGTCTGTGTGTAATTGCATGAGCAGCACGGGAGCAGTGCCCAGGGCCTGGAGAAGCAAACGGGTTCCCGGTGCTGAGGACAAGGTGTCCAGAGCTCGGGATTGTCCGGCCAAGCTCTTCTGGCTCCTTGTGCTTCGAGACCTAGCCGGGAGCCCTGCAGAGCCCCGGGTGCAGCTTCCTAACTTCCCCCCTCTTCCTCTGCCTCCTCCCTGCCTCCAGGGTAAAGGCGCTCCCTGGCATTGCACTGGCTGTGCCTCCCTCCTAGACCAGTGAAGGGATCGTTTCCCAGCCAAGGTGGCTCTCCCATGGAGACAGGAAAATGGGCAAACTCCTGCTGCCCCAGCATCAGGCAGGTGCAGTGTGTCCTTGCCTGTCAGTCCCTGCCCTGCTTCCCAGAGATGCCACTGATTGTTCCACAAGTCATGGATCTGCATTTCCAGGAGCATGTTTGCAAAGACACGAAAGAGAAAAATTGACAAGAATTGTTTGTGCTTCTCTTCCTAATTTTTTCCAATGTATTTTCTAGTAGGAAAGCATGGACCAAACTGGCAAAGTTCCTATAATGTAGGAAAAGCATCCTCCTGTATTTGACTTGAGTTGAGGACAGTTGCAAGCTCTCCTGTCAAATGTACACAGAAAATTCTCAGTGAATTTTCTGTCTTTCTGCTGAGTCAGTATAAAAGATGACGCTTCTCAGAAGCTTAATACTAATTTTTCCATTTATATGGAAAGTCAAAGTTGTTAGTTCATATGATGGCAGGATAACGGAGGCAGCTGTGGTGGTGTCCAGGTTTATCTCCTGTACCCAATGGTGATCAGCAGCAGCATCAAATCAGGTTCATCTTAGTTTTCTGCAGACAGGTCTTGATGAAAACATCAGTTCACCTAGAGCAGGGATGGAATCCCTGTAGTGCAGCTGACTCCGCACGGGCTCTCTGGGCCACCGCCTGCCAGGGGCAGGAGCAGAAATTTCCCTTGGCCGGGGCCGGAGCCCTAGTGTGGCAGTGCCTGAACAGCACCTCCCTGCCTACAGTGCCACCCTGGATGGCTGCCCCAAGGCCTGGCATTTGACTCTGCACTTGCTGCCGGATTCCCGGCCGTGCTTCCACCCTGAGCAAACGCTCGGACCATTTTAGAAGCTCGGTGCCCAAGGGGGCCGCCACAAGTGGTTGCCAGGGACCTGGGGCCATGGCTGCCCCGATTTTGGGTACACAGTGCTGATGTCAGAGTGGCCATTGTGACCTGTGCCACCAAGGCCACAAAAGGGAACGCGGGGCTCAAGCCGAGTGTCAGTGCGACCTGACAACGGGAGGAGAAGGTAGGGCGGGGATGTGGCTGCCCAGGGACCAGAGGGGCCCCACACCTCGGGGCTCTGGGCCTGTGCTGCAGGCTCACCTGCCTCTCCCTTCCCAAAATCACAGAATCAGCAGAGGAACAGCCAGAGGACACTGCAGTGTTACTCAAGGCGACGACGGGAGGAGAAACAGACAGGAGCAGGGCTCACGCAGGGCTGAGCAGGGAGTAGAGCCTCGTGGTTCTGGGCCTGTTCTGCAAACTCCCCCCCCCCCCTTCTTTCTCACATAGACAGAGAGGAACAGCACCTCGAAGTGACCACGTCCTTCGAGGAGATAGACTCAGCGTAGACAGCCGCCATGTCTGACAGAAAGCAGGAGGGTCCTGGTGCCAGGGAGCCAGGTGAAGGCAAAGCAGCTCTCTGATAGCTTGGCCCAGGGGCTCTTGTGGTAGCAGGCAGCGTGGGGATCAGAACAGAGGCAGGGGGAGGCAGGAGCTGCTCGGCCATGCCAGGGCTGGGAGCCTCCTTCCTGCCCAAGTGGGGCCCAGCTGGGCCAGGGGGCAGCTCCTGGGACAGCCGTGCCCGCAATGGCCCCTGCTCTGCAAGGCCTCCAGCGCTGCCCATCAGCCAGGCAGAGACAGAGCAGCCTTGGGGCCGATGCTGCTGCAGGCTCAGAGCCCCGCACAGCTGCTCATGCCCGGTGCCATTGGCTCTGTCCCCTGCAGCCTGCATGCTGTGTCGCCGTGCCGAGGCTGACCCGGACATGTGCGGTGACAAACTGCAGAAGGGTGGGCTCTGTGCCCACGTGTTCTGCATGGTGAGTGGCTCCGGGCGCTCCCTCCACCTTTGCAATGGGCCGCTCCTCCCGCCCCCTCCTCATCAGCTTCTCCCCTTGGCTGCAGTTCTTTGCCACTCTACTATTTCGGCAAGAGACGGACCGCGGGGGACTCATGGACTTTCTCCCTCGAGATCTCCTAATTGCAGTGCGGCGGGCGGCACAGAAGGTGAGAGCCTGACAAGAGCAGGGAGATTTGTGCCTGGCGAGGTTTGCCAGAGCTTAGCCCAGACTGCAGGAAAGAAAGGCCGGCCCAACAGTCGGGACAAAGTCTGGCTCCCAGCAGCTCTGGCACAGAGGCCCTGGCACAGCAGCCTCCCTCCTCCAGCTGGCGGCTCTGTGGGCTGGGAGCCGGCAGCGGCCACGTCCTGCGCCCTGCCCTTAGCCCTGGGGCTGCCTGGGGAGGCCTCGAGGCTGCTGCTGCTGCTGCTGCTGCTGATGCAGCTGCTTGGCTCTTTCCAGCGCTGCTGCGTCTGCGGCCAGAGCGGGGCAACCATCATGTGCTGCAGGGAGAACTGTGACAGATGGTTCCA
The DNA here is from genome assembly GCF_035770615.1 of Melospiza melodia melodia. Classification (NCBI taxonomy): domain Eukaryota; kingdom Metazoa; phylum Chordata; class Aves; order Passeriformes; family Passerellidae; genus Melospiza; species Melospiza melodia. The sequence continues at coordinate 12,333,066 of NC_086200.1, read as the reverse complement.
CTTGCCCTGTACCAAGGAGGGCGGCTGTGTCAATCTATACGTTACTCCGTTCAGGTACCTCATCTCTCTTTATGGCCACCCCTGGGGAATGATCCAGCATTTCTCACTTTCCCCATCCCTTTGCCCCCAGCTCTTTCTGCCCTGAGCACCGTCCAGAGCAGGAGGTGGATGTGACTCCTGAGCCGGACACCGTTTGCCTCATCTGCATGGAACCTGTGGAGGACAGAAAGACCTTCACAACATTGGTGTGCCCAGCGTGCAAAAAGGCCTGGTTCCACAGGGACTGCATCCAGGTAGGAGCCCTCCCCTGAGCCCTGGGGCACAGCAGGTGCTCAGCAGCAGCAGCAGCAGCAGCAGGGCCTCGCTCACCCTGCCTGTGTTTGCCCTGCAGGGACAGGCCTTGCGCGCTGGTGCTTTCTATTTCCAGTGCCCCCTGTGCAGAGACAGTGGGGAATTCCCTGTTGAAATGTTCATCTTGGGGATCCGAGTCCCCTTCAGGTTGGTGTCCTTCTGCCTGGCCCACCAGCCAGGAGGGTGCAAGTGCTGTGCTGTGCCAGGCCCTGCCCCAGGAGCCCTGGCCCTGCCCTGTCCTGTGAGTCAGGGCTTCAGCTTCACCCCCAACTTGGAAAAGCGCTGGAGAAAGAGCTGGGACACCCTGGACCTCCGTGAGGGAGAGCAGCAGAAATTCATCATCTCTTCCTTTCTCCATCAGACAGCCAACGTGGGAGGACAACGATGCCTTCGCAGATCTAGGAGTGAGGCACGGCCAATGCAATGCCAGGGAGTGCCTTTACCCTGGGGGCAGGGAGGAGGCAGAGGAACAGGGGTAAGTTGGGAAGCTGCACCTGGGGCTCTGCAGGGAACCTGTGTCTCGACAAGGGCTCAAAGCAGGAAGAAGCAGAAGCGCTTGGCTAGACAACCACGTGCTGGTACACTTTTTGTTCTCAGTGCTATGAGCTTGTTTGCCTCCCCAGGCCCTGGCAATTGCTCCTGTGCTCCTCCTGTGCTGCTGAGGGCACCCACAGGCGCTGCTCTGGCCTGAGGAACAGCACACAGAGATGGGAGTGTGACAGCTGTGCTGGGCTCGGAACATGTATGAGTCAAAGTCCCCGGTGTCCCTGGGCTGGGGGCAGTGCCCAGGCCGGGCTTGGCAGAGCGCAGCATCCACTGCTGGAGGGCTGGGGGCACTGCTCTGGCCTGGCTTGGCCGGGGCCTGGGTGATCTTTGACATTCCTGCTTGCCCTTACAGCCTCCAGGGATGAGACAGAGCTCAATGGCCCCAGGCCGGCCAGACAGTCAGGACTACAATCTGCTCGTGGCTGGTCAGAATCTGAGGCCATCAGCCCCAGCTCCCACAGCCCTGTGCCATTGGTGCCGGTTTCCCCACCTCCATCTCCAGAGATGGGCAGCCACAGCAGGCCCCAACACGGAGCATGGCAGCAGGCGCTGCCATCTTCCTCACTGGACACCAGCAGCATCAGCAGATCAAGGGCAACACGCAGCACGTCCCCTGACCCTGAGGACAGGGTCCATTCCAGACATGCTGGGCCCAGCCGCAGGCGAAGCTCCTCTCGCCGGCAAAGTCGCGCCCAGAGTCCACCTGTCCGGTCCAGGAGTCACCGTGACAGGAACAGTAGGACAGGGCCAAGGGCTGAGAGGCCCAAGCAAAGGGAGACACCATCACGGACATCCCCCAGACGCAGGTGCTCCCGCCAGCAAGGTCGTGCCCAGAGTCCACCTGTCCGCTCCAGGAGTTGCCATGACAGGAACAGAGGGACAGGGCCAAGGGCTGAGAGGCCCAGGCGAAGGGAGACATGGTCAGGGCCATCCCCCAGACGCAGGCGCTCCCGCCAGCAAGGCTGGGCCCGGAGTCCACCTGTCCGCTCCAGGAGCTGCTGTGACAGGAGCAGTGGGACAGGGACAAGGGCTGAGAGGCCCAGGCGAAGGGAGACATGGTCAGGGCCATCCCCCAGACGCAGGCGCTCAAGCCAGCAAGGCTGGGCCCGGAGTCCACCTGTCCGCTCCAGGAGCTGCTGTGACAGGAGCAGTGGGACAGGGACAAGGGCTGAGAGGCCCAGGCGAAGGGAGACATGGTCCGGGCCATCCCCCAGACGCAGCCGCTCCCGCCAGCAAGGCTGGGCCCAGAGTCCACCTGTCCGCTCCAGGAGTCGCCGCGGCAGCAGCAGTGGCACAGGGACAAGGGCTGAGAGGCCCAGGCGAAGGGAGACATGGTCAGGGCCATTCCCCAGACGCAGCCGCTCCCGCCAGCAGCGCCGGGCCTCGACTCAAACTGTGCGGTCCAGGAGTCGCCAGGACAGGAGCCGGAGGACAGCAGCGAGTGCTGAGAGGCCCAGGCGTAGGGGGACATGGTCGGGGACATCCCGCAGGAGCAGCCGCTCCCACCAGCGACGTTGGACCTCAACTGGGACCTCCAACAGCAGCACGTAGTGCCGTCATCTTTTCTTTCTAGGCCGTGTGTTCCTTGCCAGAAGTGAAGGTGAGAACGGTCAGTGCAGGGACCCTGAGATGTGCAGCTCTGTGGGCAAACCCTATTAGCTCTTGATGTTTCTACTGGCAGGAAGAAGTCTGGGCTAAATACCTTGATTTCTGTGTAACTGTGTATTCAGTGAAAAGTCACTTAAGGATGTGGCTAATTAAAAAGGACTCTTGTTCCGGCCTTTAGACTTCAACCTCAGATGTTTCCCCACTGCTTACCCTTGATAATGAACCACTCCTTAATGGGCTTGGATATGCTTAGGGAGACATTCAGAGCAAGGTGGCTCTTAGGGAAGCTGTGTCCGAAAAGGACGTGTGCTGTGTTGCTATCCTTGAACAATCTCATTTCAGTAAAGCCAAAAAAAGAAGAAAGAGATGAGACACTGCCTCACTGTCTGAAGACAACTCCTACACCATTGCTGCGGATTTGAAAGAGGCCTTTCAAAGAACAAACCAGAATAGACGGTATTTCCTCCGTCTATTCTGGTTTATTCTTTGAAAGACCTTCAAAGAGCAAACCAGACTGAGGAAATACCCTGGGACAAAGAGGATGCACAGGACTCTGCCCCAGATGACCATTTGGGACCTTTGCCTGAGGATGATGCAGCTCAGGAGACGAGTTACTTCAAGTTTTCTTTCTTTGGAGGCACAGAGGAGTTGGGCATCAAAGAAGGTAACAGCAGAACCCTTCTAACAGTGCCATTGCTAAGGAAGAGCTTCTGGCAGGCACTGTAGGGCAATATGGTGTAATAAAGGTCAGGATGCAGGGGATTTTCAGCAACAGAAGTCAGTAATTAGGCAGAAGCATTTTGATCTTCATTTCTGCTTGCTAGGGTTGTGATTATTGAGAGGTGCCTCATGCTTGCATCTCAGGAATTCTGAAAGGCATGCTTTGAGAAGGCATTGGGGGTTTTTGCTGAGTGGTGAAAAAGCTTGTTCTCATGCCCTGAATTCCTCAAACAGGGAAAAAGGTGACACACCAGTCATATCAAGTTTCATAGGAACTCACAAGGCTTTTAAGGAAATGTGCGTTAATGTAGAGGGAGGAGCAAAGTCCGAGAGCTGGCCCCAAGATCCATGAACATTCTGTTTGTTACTGAATTCTACTCTTGGACCTTTAGAAAAAGGAAATGGAATGACACATGATCATTGGGGTGTCCTAACCTTAGATAAAATGAGGCCATCTGAAATGAAGATGAAACAACATTAACTCAAGTCCCAGTCATGTAGGAGAGAAAAGAAACCCCGTGAAGTTACCCAAAATATTAAAAAACCCAACGCAACAGCACAAAGCAATGAGCCCCCCAGACTTGCGCTGAACTGAAAAGGTATTCAGTGTCTTCTGAATGCAATGAGAAATGTTTAAGAATACATAAGGGATCCCTGGAACAAAGTGGAAAATACAAAGTGGAGCAGAAATGTAGCTTAGAAAATCTGGCAGGGTCAGATTCTGTCCTTCCTAAATCTCTCTTCTCCACTGTAAGTATTTCACGTGAAAGGAGGAATTCTTCCTGATGATTAGAGGAATAATCTGGTTTTGGCTTTTTTTCTCTATTGGTGCTGTCATTGCAGAGCCTCACGCGCTTGGGACAATAAAGCCAGTAAAAGCCACATGGCAAGAGGATCCACGTTTCCAGGACAGCAGTTCTGAGGGTGACGATGAGCCTGAGATGTCAGAAATTGAACAGGACCAAGAAATGCAAGTTCCATTTCTCTTTGTTGTCTACTTGGCTGTAGTAGTTGGATGCTGTGGGAATATTAATAGCAGCACTCAGGGAATGGGAAACTGACATTGCACACCTCTGAGCAATGAAAGTCATCTTAGAAAACCGTTTGTGCTGCACAGAGTCAAAACTCCCAGCAACCCATTGGATGTGAATGTGAATATGGAAAGAAAGAGCAGAGCACAGGAAATTAACTGGGTCATTTTGGTTTGACCAACTCCAAACTGAGTTTGGCCAAAAGCCAAAGACACAGTCAGTTTTCTCTTTAAAAGAGGATTTGGAAAATAAAAAGATTTATTTGGTTTCTAGGGAATAAAGCTTTTCAATGTATGGCATTTCTCTGAAGCACTACAGGATTAACTCGTGTTCATGAAATTTGATAGTACAATTTAGGATGCTCAAATCCCTTTGTCCTTTTCTAGGTTTCTTTCTTTACCATGCACAGGAAGTGCTAGAGTTTTTTTTTTTTGTTCTCCAAAGATGATGAACGCCTAAGAGGTATGATAGAATTTCTTTACGCTCTTTTATATTTTTTTTTCCTTTTAAACCCTTCCTGTAATTCAGTGAGGAGGAAAAAATGCTGCCTAGTTATCAAAGTTTTCTAGTCAAAATTTGCCACCCTCACTTGTGATCCAAGTTGTGGTAGAATCCCGTGAGAAAGTCCTGGCAAAATAAAGGTCAACCAGATTTTCTGGCTTTCTTTTCTTTCAGACAATTACCGAATAGGAATCTGGACTTTTAGAGTTTACCAAAAACTTAGTCACTTGACAGCTTATGTAGACATTTCGGATCCTTTCGGGTATTTAAATCATCTTTATCTTTTTCCTCTCTTTCTGGTGTTACCATTAGAAATGAGGAGTGTTCTTGTCAGCCACATATGTCCCTGTGGTTCTTTGTTCTAATGAAGCTGGGATTTCGCTTCTGAATCCAGTGAATTTTGTATTTAGAAACAAAGAAAACAACATCCAAAGGAAACATGCACAGTCCCCAAAACCTGCACAGGCCACCAAAACAATTGCTGGCTAGATTTTGTAGAATAGAGTCTTAAGCTTAAAGGATGTGCCTTCCATGAGACTGATTCCATAACTCTGCTGAAATGCACTGCTGTGTTCACACAGTTACCAGCCTGCAATCTTCCAGGCAGCCTGATTTACAGGGTGTGTTGAAATGGAGAGCTCAGGCCTCAGCAGGCCTCAGTTCTGGGGGAAGATGTGGGGTGCTGGTGCTGAGCTTCTAATGCAACAGCTGCAATTTCACTGCAATTCAGATTGCAGCATGTTGAGGAAAAGTGCTGCTGCCTTTGATTGTTCTTAGCACACCAGGCTGCAGTAGGGAACATTTCTGCTGGAGCCAAGGCGTGGTGGGGGCAGGAGAACAGGAAGGATGTGAAGAATTGATTTCTGATTTTAGTGCTGTGGTGGTCAAGATTGTTAGAAGTAGCAGCACAATCACAAGTGTTTAAGGCTATTAATTGGATGTTTCTTTTGTGCAGAGGGTCCAAGTTATTTTGTAGATTAGTAGAAGTCAGTGAAGAAAAAGAGGGTTAGGAAGACAGACGTAGATTATTGCTTGAGGTGAGTATGGAACATCTGTTCCCTGGTAAGTCTAGGTGAAAACTGAGCATGGGGAGGGATTGCAGGTATGAATGTGCATGTAAAATTAAGCCAGGACCTCGAGAAGAGCTTTAAATTTGTGATGAACAGGGAAGAGAAGTTTTTTAGTGTAGCGGTGTGTATAACATCCTGTTGTGTGGTCCAGTCAGGTAAACCACTACATCTTTGTGTGTTACAGGAGCAGCTACTTAAGTGTATGTAAGGATAGTGAATGTAGAGACTTCTCCTCATAGTGGATTCAAGAACTTCTCTTTAGAATTTGTTAGATTTTCATTATTTTCTGGAACGCCAAAGGAAGCATTAGGATACCCTATAGGAAGTGCAAGCAAACCAATAAAGTTTTTACTGATTAGAAGCGAATCACGTTTGTTCCTTGAAGGAGTTGCCAAACAAGGTTACTTTCAACATGCTTTCAAAGGTCTAACAGGGATCAATATCAGCAAACCCTGTTAGGTCGTGTTTGGGAGCTGGGGCTGAGGCTCTCGTGCCCTGGGGAGCCATGGGAAGGCTCCAGGCCTGAGTGTGCGGCCAGGCCGGGGCCATTGAGCTGCAGCCCATCCCTGGTGGATGCAAGGGCAAGCAGGAATGCCAAGGGACCCCAGGGCCGGGCCAGGCCAGGCCAGAGCAGTGCCCCCAGCCCTCCAGGAGCGGACGGGCTCTGCCAAGCCCAGCCTGGGCACTGCCCCAAGCCCAGGGACAGGCGGGTGCTTTGCCCAAGGGCTGGGCCCAGAGCAGCAGAGCTGTCACAGCCCCAGCTGGTTCTGGTCTGCGTGCGGCCCAAGCAGGGCCCGTGGGTGCCCTGGGCAGTGCAGGAGCAGCACAGGAACAGTTGCCAGGGCCAGGGGAGGCACAGGGCTCAGCCTCTGCACGGTGACACAGCATGCAGGCTGCAGGGGACAGAGCCAATGGCACGGGGCATGAGCAGCTGTGCGGGGCTCTGAGCCTGCAGCAGCATCGGCCCCAAGGCTGCTCTGTCCCTGCCTGGCTGATGGGCAGCGCTGGAGGCCTTGCAGAGCAGGGGCCATTGCGGGCACGGCTGTCCCAGGAGCTGCCCCCTGGCCCAGCTGGGCCCCACTTGGGCCGGAAGGAGGCTCCCAGCCCTGGCATGGCCGAGCAGCTCCTGCCTCCCCCTGCCTCTGTTCTGATCCCCACGCTGCCTGCTGCCACAAGAGCCCCTGGGCCAGGCTGTCACAGGGCTGCTTTGCCCTCACTTGGCTCCCTGGCACCAGCGCCATCCTGCTTGCTGCCAGACATCGCAACTGTAAGCAGATAGTCCCTTTCCAGGAATGACGCAGTCACCTCCAGGTGCTGATCCTCTCTTTCTGTGGGATAAACAAGAGCTTGGGGCGCTGCCATGGCAGGGCTTCCCTCAGCTGTCGGCACTTCCAGCCCGGCTCTGCCAGGGGCTCTGGCAGTGCCACGGCGCACGGCAGCTCTGGCATGGCAGCTCTGCACTGCAGCCTCGGCCAGCAGCCAGATCTGCGGGCTGGGACTCCGCAGCGGCCGCACGCTTCTCCCAGAGCCCGAGCAGCGGCGGCTCGCTCCCAACACCGAGCCGGGAAGGCGCCGAGGTACAGCGCGGGCTCGGCTCTAGGCACGAACCGCCCCGCCCCTCACACCCGCCCGCCCTTTCCCGCCCTCTGGCCCCGCCGCGCGGCGCCCGCGCTGTCGAGGCGACTCTTGCCCACAAGGAGGCGCCCTGAGCCCTGCAATGGCGCCGCGAACCTTCTGGCGCTCTGGAAGGCGCGGGCCTGGACCTGGTGCAAGCTGGGCCCTACGTCCCATTTCCTGAAGAAAACATATCCTGTCATGCCTGGGCTGTCCACGCTTCCAAGCCTGATCAACAGGAAGAGACATTTAACCTGTGACACACATAGCAGCCTACAAGCTCGAAGTGATGGCCAGGTATTAGAAAAGCAAAGTAGTTGTTGCTAGAATTGTCTTTAAGACTCAGGGCTGGGCCCGTTTCACTGATCTCAGACCCAGAGGGAGGTTGACAAAGCTTGGGAAGAAGGATGCCCATTGATAGTGGACACAAAGGATGCAGAATTTAGGGGCCATAAGGACATCTGCTAGAACTGCCAAGTTAAGGAAAACAGTCCTAAAGTTGTCTCAGCAAATATGCTGAGCTGAGCACCAGCTGGGTAAAAAAGAGTGTGATGTTTGCAGGCAATGGGACTTTGGCACCCAAATTATCCTGGGCCTGGCCATGGGATGGTTCTGGTCACCAGAACACATGAAAAGACAGCATAATGCAAGCACTGGGCATTGTGCTTCATAGAACCCAGACAAAAAAGCTGGGAAGACTCTGCTGGATTCTTGTGTGGTATCTACCCCTTCTGTTCCTTCTTCTTCTCAAAATATATTGTAAGCCTGATTAAAAAAACTTACTTAGAGCCATGGTCAGTGCCATATTCTGAAAACTTACAGCTGACTTACAGGTTTAGTATCTCACAGAGCAGGTTTGAGGCCCTGGAATTGGAGGGACAGACAAGTGATGAAGTGGGCAAAAGTCCTTCTGGAATAGAGGAGCACCTAGGGCAGGTCAGGCAACACCATGCATGGTGACCACCTCTGTTCCAAGGAAAGGCAGGGTCCCTTCAGGCCTTCCTAAAAGCATCTCAAGGGAAGGTTTCCATCTCCCCTGCCCTCTTTCCTTGACTTTAGCTGAATCTTTCTCTCACTGAAAGACAGGAAGCTCAAGTGTGTTAGGAGAATACTGTGAGCATTGGCAGCGGTGAACAGTCAGTGTGAAAAACGCCAATCACTTGTTTTTAAAATTTTAAAAAGTTTCATAGTAATAAAATAGTTATAAAAATAGTAACACAATTAGAGTAATAACAATTTGGATAAATTGAATTAAGACAATATGAGACAATAAAAACAAAGAGTTACGGATGTCCGGGTACCTTTTTCTGGGCATCAGGAGCCTGAAAAAGGACACCCATTAACAAAGGATTAACCCTTAAGAACAATAGCCTGTTGCATATTCATATACTTCATACATGATGCATAAATTCCATTCAAATACAGGATTCTGTCTGGTCATTGTCGACTTCTTTCCTTCTAATCCTAACAGTGCCTCCAAGGTGAGAAGAAGTTCATTTTTTCTGATAAGAAGGCAATAAATTCCCTTTCTCTGAAAGATTTAGATGTCCTGTGGCTGCTATCTCGCTGCAAGCCCTTTCTGTTCAACAAAGCATCTTACATAGCATAGTTTCTATTTTTATAACCTAAAACTATATTTAACACAGTGCTTAAGAAAATTAATACAGCATTGCTTTCTCACACAACACATATAATATTCATTTTAATATTTGCGAAAAGCCAATCATAAAATACATGCATTTTTCACAATCCCCACTCTTATTCTTTGTAAATCATTTGGCTTGAGCAATATTTTTTTTCTACTTATATCTTCTGGACTATGCTGGTAAAATAAAACACGGGATTACACAAGAAAGAAATATAAAAACAGTTGTAACACAAATGAAAGATCTTAATTTCTTCTAATACATTACCCCACCAGCTAGATTTTAACATTGTTTTCTAATTTTTGGACTGGTACCTGGGTTGTTATATGCGTATATATTTTTCTTTTTGATTTCGTTTGCTTTTGCTAGAATGACTTTTCTGTGGTCATCAATTTTCAACGATCTGATATATTGAACTTTCCACAAACACCCCCTTCTTTGGCCAATAAATAGTCTAAAGCGAACCTTTCTGATACCCTACAGTTTTTGTTTGGCTTAGCTGACTTAATGTTAACTCTAATGCCTGGGCAGCCTTATTTGCTATCATTTCTATAACTGCTTGGAGTCTTGTAATACAATTCAACAGATAATTTGGAGTCAATACAGAGTTAGATTGCTGTGCTGGTTTTACCTTTTCCTTTATTATTTGGGGGTTTTTTTCCAAATCTTGAACCGCATCTTCAAGATTAAATTTAAAACAAATCCATCTCTCTCCTTTTGGACATTCAGTTCTAAATCTATTGCCACTTTTTCTTAAGTTTCTTGTAATCTAATAATTTACTCTGTTTTGCCTACAAGTTCTTAATTTGGATGGGTTATAACAGTGGCTGTTGACATAGGTGTGTGTAATAAAGGAGGAACTTTGGTTTCTTTCTATGTGATGCTTTCTGTAGCATTTGTGACACAATCCTGCTGGTATCCCGAAAGGGAAAAGACAACAAGTGAGTGCCAGAAACAGGAATAACAGAGGTCCAGTATGGCTTATACTCCCACCTCCCATGCCTGTGAGGTTGCAACCCACAGCAGGTTTATTTGATCTTCTTGGTGGTGAAATACAGAGGCCAATCTGGTCTTGCCCTCTATTTTTTTGTCACTTTCTCTTAACTAATTGCTAGGCAAATTGTTTTTGACACTCTTTAACTGTGGTCTCTGACTGTTCCTCAGGTAGCTCTCATTTAACAGGCACTAATAATTCCCATCCACAAAACCAAGTCAGTACTTTAACACTTTTTACAATAAGAACATAAATTTTGCGAATCACAACACTAATTACTCTTACAATTTAGGCATTTACTTATAACCCACCTAGCATGTCCAGTATTGGAATGAATCAAGTAAAGTTTACTAATGGAAATAGTAATTCCCCTTCTCCCTTGTACAATTCTAGGGCTAAGGTCAGAATACAAAAACGTTCTTGATCTTTCTATCTGAGGTATTCCTCCCCCAAGGAGATGTTTTATTCAGGCAGTGCTCAAATCCAGTGATATAAGCATTATCTTATTTCTTAATTCAGTGTTATTCTTTGTACATTTCTTGGATCATTTGGGTTTTCTCAAACCATTACCACTCAGTCCCCATTGGAAAGTCAGTTCAGTATCACCCGGTTTAAATATGATAGTCCGTTCCTCAAGTTTCTTCACAAGTCCTTTGATTCTGCTGGCATGAATTCACTCTCTTTCCGTGATTTTGGTTGTTGCTTCAGTAGTACCTGGAAAGGACTTCTTAATAGCATAGATAATAAAAGAAAGATAATACTGCATTAACTTTTACGATTCGCTTTCCTTCTAAACTTTCTGGGTTTAGCTAAAAGCTTTCTCTACAGCAGCCTCTTCTTCAGGAAAAAAGCCTTCTTGTTAACGGCAAACAAAACACACAAAAGAAAAAAAAAACAAAAAACCTCTTACTTAAGAAAAACAAACCGCTTTGTGAGGTTTGGAGAGTCAGCAATCTCTGCTTTGATTTTATCTTTTAGTGCTAGTCCCCCCTGCCCCTCTTTTCACAGCCCTGCTGTCAAGGCTGTTCTTGGCCCTTCCCCCCGTGCGGCCCCTTGGCTGCAGGGCCGGGGCAGGGGAGAGCAGCCCCGGGCATGGGGACCCTGGGGGCTGCCCTGGGTCTCTTTTGCCCTCTCCCTCTCCCTCTCTCTCTCTCTCTCCCCTTCTCTCTCTCGGCCTACTTCCAGGCTGACGCTGCCATCCTGGGCTCGGCACCCCGACAGTCTGGGAGCCCCCCGGCAGCTCTGCCCCGGAGCCAGCCCGCTCCTGGCCGCAAACCTGTGTCCTCTGCTGCCAGCCCCGCCCGGGGCACCTCCATGGATCGGTCCGTGCCGCAGCCCCCGAGACCCCGCCGATCGCAGGGAGCGCTCAGACACCTCCCAGCCTTGACAACCCCAAACCTGGCGTGCCCAGGTGCTCCTGACATTCTTTCTCTTTCTCTCGTCAACTTATCCTCTTTTCTCTTCAAGGAGGGCCCGTTCTGCTAAGGCTTTTCTGGACCCCAGTGTGGCATTGAATAACCTCTTAACAACCGTGTGTTAAGATACTTCTCTGCCTTTCATGCAAAAAACTTGCATTCACACTTCTGCTCTCTTCTAGCACCAAGATGTCATCACTTCACATTCTAACATCTCAGAGTTTCCTAACTACTTCTCTACTTCAACTTCTCTCCTTCTCCTCTCTCAGTTGTAACCCTTATGGGGTCGATATTTATTCTTCCCCTATTTCTTTCTCCAGCCCAAACTTCTTTGTTGATTTTTTTTTCTTCATCCTCTTGGCTTAATTTCAAAACTCTAGCTGTCATTTTCTTATTTTCTGATATAACTCTTACTCTTAATTGCACTTGTAAGACTCTTCCCAATAAATTGCTACCTGCCCCTGGGACCAATAACACATCTCCCATCTAAATTTTAGTTTTTTCCCTCAACTACCACATCTTTAATGACCAGAAATGTAAAACTTCCTCTTTTTGCCCCTGTTACTTTCACTATATGTTTGCTCACACTATAACCTTTTGGAACATTTAACAGGCAGGTTTTCTCTGCCCCTGTGTCTATAACAAATTCCAATTCTTCTTCTTGGGGACCCACTTTTAAAGTTATCACAGGCTCCTGATGGTATTTGTTCCCCCCCAAAAAAATTAAAGCCTATGACTTTTTTTTTTTTTTTTTTAATGGGCCCATTTCTTTAAAGATTTTCAGATCTTCTGCTTACTTAGGACCATTTTCCTTTTTCTCTAAACTTTGTTTATCTATTTAGTTGGAGTTTTTTCTTTCCCCTCTAAAAGCTGTCTCTCAAAAATCTTTTGTTTTCACATTTCGCCTTTGATATGCTGTCTCATTTATTCTCTTGGTTATGTAATTACAATAACTGTTCATGTGTTTACTCCCCTCCTCATTATTTTAACCCCATTCAGGAGGTACAGTTGGCATTTTGTCTTCTCTGGGGGTCCCTGCAGATTATCTTTTTCTTAAGCTTTTATTTCAGTTGCTCTGATTAATTGCTTTTCTTCCTGAGAAAAATATTATTTTCATTACCAACCACATCTGTTCTCAAGTATACATGTTTGGACCTAAAAGTTGGTCTGATTGTTCAGCTATGCCTATGGGATTCTCCAAATATCTCTTTTTTTTATTTCTTAAAATTTCAGACCTCAGACAAAGTCAAAGAAGCATTTACAAACTCTGATCCATCACCCCCCTTTGAGAACCTCTCTTAATGGAATTAGACCAATCTCTTTATCCCATTCTTTTTGGATTTTTATCTTCTACAGCCTTTCTCACGTATTTTTAGGAAGAATCAGGAGAGGGCTTTCTTCTAACTGATTTTTTAGTGTTTCAATAAAGTGATTCCTTTAGAGAGTTTCCTTAAGCAGCCGGAGCTGTGGTTACCAAGGGAATGGAGCTCAGGGCAGGACGGGGAGGCTCAGCACAGCTCAGGGTCTGGGGGCTCCAGAGGCGGGGTCTGTGGCTGGGATGGCCCGAGGGGATCGGCACAGCTCAGGGTCTGGGGGCTCCAAAGGCGGGGTCTGTGGCTGGGATCGCCCGAGGGGCTGTTCCTGTGCAGACCGAGCTGGAGCGGGGATCGCCCTCACTCGGCTCACGGGGGCTGATCCGGCAGAGACAAAGCCGGGACTGACCCCGGCTGCAGCGGCGGGAGCCGACAGAGTCAGGGCAGCCGGGGATGGGACAGACGGGACCCCCCTCGGTGCGATCAGCGCGGTGACCACGGTGCACACGGCAGGACAGACCCCCACCCCCGGCAAGAACGCGGGCCAGGCGGCCGGACCGGGACAGACGGACCGGGACAGACGGACTGGGACAGACGGACTGTGCCGGAGCCGGCACAGGGGCTGGGAGGGCTGGTGCGAACGAGTGGGGGAACGAACGGGAATGGATGAGGTAATTTGTTCTCAGCTCTATACTTTCCCCGTTTTGCTTTTTGGATGCTTTGAAATGGTCGACGAGCTAACTGACGACCTTCTCATATTGTTTTTCTCATCACCCTTTTATTTATCTTTTGGCAAATTATACATGTTTCAGGTACTTGTTTTTTTACTCTAAAAGTCTCAATGCACCCATAGTTCTTTTAAAAAAATGATCACACCTAGCCTGTGTATCCCACCGGGCTTTTTGGTACACGTCCTCTGCTATTCCCTCGTAAGCGTTTTATTATCTAATTGTCTTCCATATCAAGATGTTTCTATTTCCCCGATTTATCTTGTTCGCCACAATCTTGTTTTAATTCCCCCCCCCCCTTTTTTTCTTCATTTGGAGTTAATATTAACTCTTTCAGCTTTATTTTCTGCTGCATCTTTAGCTTCTTGATCTGCCAGTTATTTATTTTATTTCTTCTTATTTCTAGGTCTTTACCTTTTGGTGTCCTTTAATACGTACTATTGCTATCTCTCTTAGGTAATTGTAATGCCTCTAAAACCTCGAAAATAAGTTTCTCATGTACTAATCTTTTTCTTCTTTAATTAAGCAATCTCCCTTTTAAAATTTTTCTTAAGGTATGTGCTACTCTAAAGGCATACCTTGAATCAATGTATAACTCTTTTGTGTTAAATTTTCTACTGCTGTTTTTAAGTATATAATTCACAAGTTTGCATGTTTTTTCTCATCAACTTCTGCATACCCTGTATTTTGCAATGAGTTGTATTTCTGTTTGTTAACATAACTCCCAAAGTGCTGTCTTGGGGTATTTCTGTTGGTATTTTTTTTCTGCTTTTCTTTTCCTGTATCCACCTTACTGAATTTCTGTCTCATTTTTCAGTTTTCTATCTATTCGTCCCCTGCTTCTGTTTTTCACTTTTTACTAACAACTTAAATACCACTTTTCTTTCAACTACTTACACCCAAAAAAACCCCTTTTTCTCACACTGCTTTTCAATACAATCCAACTCCCTCCAAGGAGATACGGTAAGGCTTAAAATGCACAATCGACATTACCTATACTTTCATTCGTCTACATTCACTCACTTTTATTTCTCATTCACTTTCACACATTCCTTCACACTCTCAAGACACAAAGTGGATCCTTATTGCTAGGAAATCACAGGTCCTTGTGGCCCCTTCTTTCGCTTTGGGGTTTACCTCCAGGTCTCAGTGTCACCAGGCCCCCTAGAAGGGCCCTGACTCTGGCTGCCTCTGGTGCCCGTTCCCCTGTGAGGCTGTCTGCGTGTCTTTCACACTCTTCAGCTACGGCCCCTCACACGCCCAGGGAACGCTAGCTTGGTTCGCAGGTCACTCGCTCCTCTTGGGCCCAGAAGCCCCCACCCAGCCGGGAGCTGCAGCCTGGTGTGCAGGTCACTCGCTCTTTCCACACCTCCCCCTTCCCACCTGCCCAGGAAGTTGAGGCTGGCTCTGTGTGGGTCTCACTCTCACACACCACAAAACAACAATAAGGTACCTTTTACTTTCACATCGCCTATTACAAGTTTAGGTGTTACTGGCCAGTCCCCGTGCTATTGGATATCCCTCAACCCAGCTGTGTTATCCAACCCCAAATGCTCTTGGGCAATTTTTCCCTCAATCCTGTCGTGTTGTCCAACCCCAGATGCTTTCGGGTAATTTTCCTTCAATCCAGCTGTGTTGTTCAACCTCAGATGCTCTTGGGCATTTTCTGTCCCTCAACCCAGCGGTGTGGTACAACTACAGATGCTCTTTGTCATTTCATTTGTTCTGCTGTGTTGTCCAACCCTGGATGTTCTTGGGCATTTTTTTATCCCCCAATCTAGCTGTGTTGTCCCACCCTGAGTGTTCCCGGGCATATCCTCACTCGGACAGAATTCTACTCAACCCTGCTCTTGGATGCTCTTGGAATATAAATCCCTCAACCCAGCAGGTTTTAGGAGCCCCTCCTGTCCTGTTTCCTAGTGGATTGGGCTAGGAAACCTTGCTCCCCACCACCGAGGGGTCCAACCCCTCCCTGAGACCCAGTCCCAGTCACCCCCGGGGATTCTTTCACTCTCTTATGAGTCGCTTTGTCTCTTTACTGGCCGCTTTTCCAGCGCAAAGTCGGAAACGCAGCGTGGGAGACTCCGCACTCACTTGGCAGGTCTGGGACAACCAGCCCGCCTCTCATTCACACACATTCATCCCCCCGTACCTGCCCCCCGAGAAATACTTACCAATCCTTTTTCCTTCCCGGGTTCTTCGTGCGCACTACTACTCTTAGGGGGCAAATTACAGCAGTTGTAGGGACCCTTTTCCCGTTCTCTTTGTTTTATTGTCTCCTTTTGTCCACAGATCGTAACCTGCGTCTGTCGGTCACTTCAGGGGAAGCAGAGCGAGGCTGCCAAAGAGGGCAGGGCGCGCCTTCCCCACTCTGACTCTCCCAAAGCACCGGCAGCGAGGAGTTAGTAACCATCCTCTGCTACCAAATTGTGAAAAACGCCAATCACTTGTTTTTAAAATTTTTAAAGTTTAATAGTAATAAGATGGTTATATAGTAACACAATTAGAGTAATAACAATTTGGACAAATTGAATTAAGACAATATGAGACAATAAAAACAAAGAGTTATGGACGTCCAGGTACCTTTTTCTGGGCATCACGGGCCCAAAAAAGGACCCCTGGTAACAAAGGATTAACCCTTAAAAACAACAGCCCGTTGCATATTCATACACTTCATACATGATGCATAAATTCCATTCAAACACAGGATTCTGTCTGACCAGTGTCAACTTCTTCCCTCTAATCCTAATAGCACCTCCAAGGTGGGAAGAAGTTTGTTTCTTCTGATAAGAAGGCCATAAATTCTTTTTCTCTGAAAGATCTAGGTGTCCTGTGGCTGCAAGTTATCTCGCTGCAAGTCCTTTCTTTTAAACAAAGCATCTTACATAGCATAGTTCTATTTTAACAATTTTTATAACCTAAAACTATATTTAACACAGTACTTAAGAAAATTAATACAGCATTGCTTTCTAATACAACACATATAATATTCATTTTAATATTTGTGAAAAGCCAATCATAAAATACATGCATTTTTCACACCCCATTCCTGGACATCAGGGCTCTCTGCTCCCCTTTCCCCGGCCATCCCATGGCTCCCAGCCTCCAGACTGGCCTTTGGCTTGACCCTGGGATGCCCTGGAATGCCTTGGTCCCCCATTCCTGCCTTTCCCAGTCCCCAGCCCCAGCTGTGTGCAAAACCAGAGACCCCCTGAACTCCTCGTTCTCGAACATCCCTGGTGTCCCCACCCTTGTCCCCCCTTTTTGGGAAACCCTGGACTCCCCTTTCCTGGGCTCAAGGACCCCCTGGAACTCCCTTCTACCTCTCCTCGTCCCTGCCCCTGTCTCCTGTCCCTCAGCTGTCCCCTGTCCCTCGGCTCTGTGGGGCCCAGGGTGGCAGCAGGAGCCAGGGCAGCCCTGGGGGAGAACAACCCTGAGCCCCAGCCGGGCCAGTTCCCCCAGTTCCCCCCAGGTCACTCCCAGCATGGGCCCTGTGGCTCCCAGTCACCCCCAGGATGGTCCCAGTCACTTCCCGTTACACTCAGTGTGATCCCAGTATCATCCCAGGTGTTCCCATTCACCCCTACTATAGTTCCAGACACTCCCAGTATGGTTCCAGTCCTTCCCAGTATGATTCCAGGATGAACCCAGTCACTCTCAGTACAGTGCCATTTGCCCCCAGTATGGTCCCAGTCACTCCAAGTCACCCAGTAGGATTCCAGCCACGCCCAGTAGGATTCCAGTCAATCCCAGATACTCCCAGTATTATTCCAGTGACTTCCTTTATGGTTCTTTTGTGATTCCAGTCACTCCTGGTCTCTCCCAGTACATCCCAGTTGTCCCTAATGTGTTTCCACTCACTCCCAGTTGCTCCCAGTAGCTTCCGGTATGATTCCATTTGCTCACAGCCACTCCCAGTCACCTCCAGCATGATTCCTGTCATTTCCTGTATATCCCAGTTGCCCCAACATGGTCCCAATTGCCCTCAGCCTGCCCCTAGTCACTTCCAGTATGATTCCAGAAGGATCCCAGTCACCCTCAGTGTGGTGCCAGTTGCTCCCAGTATGATCCCATTGGTCCCCAGCATGTCCCCATTTCCTCCCAGTGTGATCCCAGTTGCCTCTAGCACAGACCCAGTCCCTCCCAGTATGATCCTACTCTGATGCCATGATGATCCCAGTTGCTCCCAGCTTGGTCCTAGCTGCTCCCAGTTGCTCCCAGTCTGATCCCAGTTGTTCCCAGTGGCCCCTGTGTTACGTTTGGGAATGGGAGGAAATGCAGGGAAGTGATGCAAAGTTTTTTGTGTATCTGACAGTCTGTTGAGCTGCTGAAAAGCTAGACACGCTTTTGTGAAACACACATGGTAAAGACCAAAAAATTCAGAAACTTTTCTTTTCTTTGTTGGTCGGCAGGGAGGTGCTGGGTTTCGGTTTGGGCTTCTGCTCTGTGTCTGGGCTGGGCTGGGCCGTCTTGCTGCAGGCTGGGCTTCTTTTCTATTTCCTGGGCTGCTTGCTGGCTTCTCTCTCCATGGGCTCTGGTTTGGCCGGGCTGGGCTTCAGCAGCTGCCGGGCAAGGAGACAGGGGAGGCTGCGGAGCTTTAGCCAGAGCAGGGCTGGCTGTGGCTGCGAAGATCTCGCTGTCAGGCTGCTGCTTCTTCTTCTTCTTAGCCTGGCTGAGACCAGAGACTTCTGTGGCTGGCGTAGAAAACTAAACACTAACTACAAAGCTGATCTGAACACAACTGAGCCACAGCTTTCTGTTAGTAGTTATTGGTGGGTTAGGTAGGCTTCAGGCGTGATGTTAACTTTTTCAGTGCTTCAGTCTTCTTCTGAGTGAGAGAAAAGAACAACATGCACGTATATTAAAAACAAGATGGAGATATTAAAGGTAATAAAGAAGAAGGTAAGTAAGTCCCAGATGGGAGGGGGAGAAGATGCTTTGTTTTTAGAGCTGAAATCCTCTTGTAAGCTATAAAGAAAAGACTCTTTTCCCTTATAACACATAAAACTATAAGGAAATGAAAGTGTTTGAATTGATATTAGGTAAAGGCTTCTATGTTAAAGTAAGCAGATGTTGAAATAGCTGTAATCTCATGAGAAGTTTGCACAAAGAAAGAGCACAGTCTTGTGCTTCTAAAAATGAAGATCTGTGCTCCCAGAGATGAAGATGATTTTAGAGATAGATAATGAGAACTTTTGCCTTTTTCCTCAGGCTTCTCTCCTCAGGAGCTATCAGTGCTCTCCTGGGAACTCGTCGTAGATTGGAGCTGCCCTCTTGGCTCTTCAGCTCTTGAGCTTCAGCTTTTCAGGGCTGATCCCCTCCCGAAAGGGTTGGCGGGGAGTAGCCCACGCAGCGAACGCCACTTGTCGGTTTCTCGGCTGTTTAGGTGGCCTGGAAAGGCCCAGGGTGGCCTTGGACAGCCCGGCGCTTCAAAGGACGAGGAGAGACTTCTGATCTTGTTTCGGTCTCAGTGTTTATTAATTGTTTATCTAAAAGATTTTCTTTCAGCCCAACAGAGGTTTGCACAGCAAGCCAGCCATGAGCACACTGAGAGCCCCCGGGGCGGTCACTTATCTTTATACCCGAAGTTACGTGTACAATATTTATAATTTTTCCCCAATACCTTCTACTCTTATTAACCGGTGAACTTCTAGTAATGACCAATCCCAAAGTGCCACCATCACCACAGAAGATGGAGGCCAAGAAAAAGAAGAAGAAGGACAGGACACGCCCCAATTCCTCCATCTTACTTCTTTAGACCCCCCTGTACAGAAATCCTAAACCCTGTGTCTCACACTCTAATTAACTTATCCCTTCACCATTCACCCCAGCGAAATCCTCCCAGTCCTCATACAGGTGTCATCTCCTGTGTAGGATCAATGTCCAGCCACCAGACACTTCTGGCAACATTCCAGGACTCCCGAGCCCCCCAAGGGTGGTCTCGGCCGCTCTGCACCTCCATCCTGAGGTGCTGAGATCCCACAAAGGAAGGTAAATCAGCCGGGTATGAGGGTTCTTCCTAAGGAAAAAGCTGTGAAAGCTGCCATGTTGTGGCACTTTTGCACTCCATTTGGGATGCCTTTTGCAGCTGCATTAAGCCTGGAACTCAGGGCTTCCTGATTTTAAAAATCCTAGCCCTAGGCCTAAAACCAACCCTAAGACTCAAAGCCAAATCAGCCAGGAATTAGGGATGTTAAAAGGAAAAAGCTGTGGAGGCAGGCATGTTGTGGTACTTTTGCGCTCTTCTTGAGTAGTCCATTGCAGCTGCTGTGTTCTTGGAACTCAGGGCTTTCTGCTTAAAAAACTACTAAAAATCCACTATGTCTGGCAGGGAGAAACTCTGCCAGCACAGAAAACATGTCTCATCGTGTTCCAGAAGTTGCAGAGAGGTCTGCCAAGTGTTTGGATGGAAGTAAAGAAAAGATGTACAAAACGGCTTCCAATTGAATGTTCACGTGATTGGAAAAGTCAGGAGAGTGGTAACGTACTGTTTTCTATCAGTTCGCAAGCAGCGCACACAATCCCAGTGTCGTACAGCTTCCTTCTTCACCTTTCCGAAGCTGCCGCTCTCTCCGGCTCCTGGAGGGGAAGAAGCGGCTTCTTCGCGCAAAGACGATTGTGCCGCTCACAGTGCTCTCCTCAGCGCGGCTTCTGCCGAAAGACGCCCGGGAGCGACCCTTAGCTCCGGAGAGCACCGTACCTTCCCATTCAATTTTTAGGCTCGACAAACGAAATGGTATACTTGCAGCAGTAGGGCGGGACATTGAACTGGACTTTCTCCTTTTAGAGAGAAGCTAATGAAAAAGTTTCACCGGAATCAGAGCAGGCTGTAAAAGAAGAAAAGTGTCATGAAAATAAGCCAGCCTTATCCTCTTAGTCTTGCTTGTTGTGATTGGCCAAGAATGAAATGTGTCAACTCTGTGTTTTTGGGTTTCACATCAGTAACAGGTACTTCAGCTGCTGTACTTCTCTCCTAAAGTTAAGAACAGAATCCAAGGAATTGTGATTCCATGGTCTCAATTCACCCTATGGTGCCGAAAAAGGAGTGGAAGGTGCACGGGTCAATTAACTTGAATGGCCTATGTAAATCAGCGGCCACTGATTTCCTGAAGGCTTCAACAGGTTAGTTGCCTATGTTTTTCTTGGAATTGTTTTAACCTTTGGTCATGTTTTTCTTGCGATTCTTTTACCCTTTCCCCATTAGTTCAGCCTTTGCTCTCAAGCCTTTGCTGACATTTCCAATATCTCGGTAGCCTGGAAAAATGTTGTCTTTATTGATCACATCATTATTCCCTTCCAAGGGTTGTTTGCCTCAAGTCTCAGTTTGGCTGGTTTTCTGCTAGTTGATTGTCAGAGGGCAGCAGGTGTTTTGTAAGAGCAAGTACACAATCCCATAGCTTGCTTTTCTTTGGATTTGGCCTGTCTAGAAAATGGAATGACTGAACATCTCTGAGAGGCTTTTCTCTCCTCATTAGGTTTCACTGGAAGGGCAGATGCAAATGGTCTACCTGAAGTCTTGGCACAGAAGAAAGTAGTGGTTTGCTGCTGCATAGAGCTAGAAGCTTACAAAAGGAAGGCCTTGGGCTGAGGCCCATTACTTTGGCTAAGCAGAAAAGGACTGTGGGAAGGTGAGGCAGCTGAATTCGAGGTAGATCAACAAGTTCTAGAACCATCGTGTGTTCACAGCGTGGCGCATGGTGGTTGGTTGAATTGTGTTTGTTATGGCTTAAAGCTATGGAACTGAGAAAGGCCTAAGTGTTTCAAAAGCCTGGTTTTTGTAAGAAAGCAGCTCTCCTTTGCGTCTGCCTGGAGACTCTGCATCACCACGGACCCTCACTGCCAGTTTGCCAAGGAGATGATCAGTAGGAATGTTGCAGAGCTGCTGTGTGCATCTGAATGGAATGGCAGAGAGCGAAGCGCTGGACATTTCTGGCTTTAGTTACAATGCTGCTGCATTGGTGCCAGTTTAGTTGGTTTTCCATCAGTGGCCTTTCTGTCTAGAAGTACACTGCCCAGAGTATTTGATGCCATTTCCTTCCTGTTGTTTTCATACCTTCCTTCAGTTGAAAGGATGATACAACCTTTCCATTTTGAAGATCCCTGTTAGGAAACACTATGCCAGAGGAGTCATCGCTCCCTTTTCTTCTGCCTCCTTTGCCATTTTCAGAGACTCATTTCAAATTTCTGCTCATGTCAAGAAGAATACTGAGACTACTTAGCAGGGTTGACGCTCTCAGCTGCTTTCTTTCCTCTTTCATACTGCTTCATACTGGATGTGACTTCAAGGCCTCGTTTTGTCATCTGCATTTTGCCGTGATCCAAAGCTTCCAGGCCTGTGATTCCAGGCCTGTGAACACAAAAAGAACTCTTAGTCTTTTGCAAGAACTACCCCTAGGAGGATTTGTGTTCACTTTGATCTCTACAGTGTTTCAGAAAAAAGGAGATTGTACTCTCTTCTTGTGTACTCTCTTCTTGTGCTCTCATTTCCCTCTCTCTGCCTTGCATGCCCTAGTTAATGTACCGGCGTGACTCATTTGGCATCATCTCACGGTGCAAATTCTGCATAGTTTCATGTCCTTACAAATGCCAGTTGCCAAGGAGCCTATCTAACCATTCAAGGGGCAAAGAATTGTAGGGCTGGCCAGTTCAGGTGCTGAAACTGTAAGTCATGCCATATCAAAGTGACAGAGCAAATCAATTGATCTCGGACTTTCAGCTGGACACCTCTGAGAATAGCAGCTTGTCAGCAATGACACAGCCATCTTCCTCGCTGTATTCCAGAAAGAGGAAAGGGATACCTTCAACGGTTAATATGTTTGGCATGAGAAAACAGCAAGAAATGTACCGCAAAATACTTGAGTCAGATCAAGTGCGTTTCTCTAGTGAGAATTTTGCTCTTGTTCTTTCTTGTCTGTGCCTTTACTTTTCACAGAAGACAGGGGAGCATTTCATTATTACTGTTCTTTTGTTTTCTCTTGTTGGCCTCCCTCTTTCCACCTGCAATTAACAAATTTGCCTTTCTTTACTGGCTTCTCTTTCTTTACTTCTACAAGTTGACATGAGGTCATCCAACCTTACCATCAATGTTCTCAGACAGTGGAGAGAAGTAGAAGGTACAGCTAAATGGATAAAAGAAACCCACAAAAATAGACAGGTTTTTACAGTCTTCTGTGAGAACATTAGGACACAAGATGTCTTTGAACTGAGTAATGCTCTATTGATTTAACTTTTAGTCCACTCTATTATTATTACTATTATTACATGTGTTTGGCCTTTAGTACAGAGCCTTGGAACTAATCCAGGCCAATACTTTGGCTAATTTTGTTTGATTTCTAGTGAGGACTTTGTTTCTTAAGGAATAGTCCAGAGAAAGAGCGTCCATGGTACAGTTACGGGTCATAAATTTCTGGTACAGTTTGTGCTGGTAATACATCTAGGAAAGAAAGGTTTGACATCTTGTTTGACTTTCAAATGGAACCATGATTTGAAAAACCTAAGAGTTGCGGTTCCCCCCCCACCCCACACCCCAAGTACTTCTCTTTGCACTGTTACTCAGGAATTACACATAAAAGCCCACCCTGTAAAATACGTTGCAGATACTTTGCAAGAAGTGCAGCTTAGCAGCTAGAGATGATAACGTGGGTTAAATAACATTGCTTCTGCAGTGATGGAAACTCTGTCTACGCAGACATACTCAACAAAGGTTACGATGGCTTAGCTCCTGGGCTCAAGTGAACGTGCATTTTAGAACTTCCCAAGAAGGTGAATTCAACCTCCTTCATTGCTCTCTGCTGGAGTCCCAAGAGAATTTCAGTCTGCTTTTTGTCATTTACAGCTGTCACTGCCTAGCTCTTGAACATGAGACTCCCTCATGACTGATGAAAGTTGTCTAGTTAAGAGTGGGTGAAAGACATGCTCTTGCTCTAGAAGGAGATGAGAAGGTTTCTGCAGTCTTTGTCATCTCTACTGCTTGTGATTTCTATACAAAACCAGCGGGAAGTTTTCTGAAGGCAGTCCAGAAGCTGGCAATATGGACAGCTTACAGCCGAACACTTGCTGCAGTGCAACCATGGTGACACCAGAAAGGACTTCAAAAATTTAAAATGGCAAACAAAGCAGTTGGAAGGAAAAGAACATGAACCATTATTCCATTTTTCTAATCTATCTTTCTTTCAATCATCATTTTCGTGCAGTTTCGCGGCTTGCGTTGGTATCCCTCTGAAGGAATCTGAGACAGAGTAAGCTTTTGAATGGAGTAGAGGTGAGAAACGCAGGCCAAGTTGCCTTTTTTGCCATCAAATACCAGTTACACTTGAACTACCCTTTGCTTAAGGTGCTTAGCTTACACTAAGAATTGATTAGCACATTTTGATGTGAGCAAATTTTACTGTCATGACTGAGTAAATTTTGCTGTCGTCTGAATAGCAATGTTTGTGTCAAAATAGTATTTTGTCTCCTGTATCTGCAGCAGGTAAGCCTTTTGCTGTCAGCAGTGTTGCTTAACTTTTCATGTCATATCCCTCTTCACATCCATCTTCTGCTTAAGGCTTATTAATCTACTTTAGAATTGGCACGTGGAATAAGACTACTTTTCATTTTTGAAAGCTAATGTCATTTGACCTACTTACAGCAAATAATTCATTAATTGCAAGTCCCCAGCTAGCATCTTTTTGGCATATTCTAAACTTCTAAAGAAGTAACAAAAGCACTCTCCAATACTTGACTTTAATATCACAGTGGGAACGCTGGTCTTGTTTCCAATAAACAATCATGGGTATGGTAAAACAAAAGGAGGGGTTAGAGTTTTCTCTGTTAACCTATAGTGAGCTTGGATTTTGCAATATGCATGAAGTTAATTAACACTGTTATATAAAATGGCTAATTTAATCAATAAATTGGAGTCAATGCTGATCAACGACAAGGTGGATAGGCTTCCCTTCGCTTTCAACACAGTGCCAAGTCGGGCTGGTTTGATAGTACCAAGTGGCTGCTGCAATCTGCCATCCAGAAGCGGGGCAGGTGAGTTTTGTTTGCAAGGGAAAGGGGCCGTGGTTTTTGTTTGGGGGCCTGTGGATTGGAGTGGCCGGCTGGCTCCTGAAAATCCACGATACGCAGCATGGCTCCTAGACCCAAGGTGGCACCAGTGCCAAGTCAGGCTGGTTTGATAGTACCAAGTGGCTCCAGCAATCTGCCATCCAGAAGCGGGGCAGGTGAGTTTTGTTTGCCAGGGAAAAGGGCCAAGGTTTGTGTCTGGGAGCCTATAGCCTGGAGTGGCCAGCTGGCTCCTGAAAATCTACGATACGCAGGATGGTTCCCAGACCCAAGGTGGCTCCAGTGCCAAGTTGGGCTGGTTTGATAGTACCAAGTGGCTCCTGCAATCTGCCATCCAGAAGAGGGGCAGCTGAATTTTGTTTGCAAGGGAAAAGGGCTGTTGATTATGTTTGAGGGCCTATGGCTGGGAGTGGCCGGCTGGCTCCTGAAAATCCACGATACGCAGGATGGTTCCCAGACCCAAGGTTGCTCCAGTTCCAAGTCGGGCTGGTTTGGCAGTAAGAGGTGGCTCCTGCAATCTGCCATCCAGAAGAGGGGCAGGTGAGTTTTGTTTGCCAGGGAAAAGGGCTGTTGATTATGTTTGAGGGCCTGGGGCTGGAAGAGGCCGGCTGGCCCCTGAAAATCCACGATACGCAGGATGGTTCCCAGACCCAAGATGGCACCAGTGCCAAGTCGGGCTGGTTTGATAGTACCAAGTGGCTCCTGCAATCTCCCATGATCACATGAAGAAATACTTTCTGGTGTCTGTACTGGCCCATATGCTCTTTCTTCTCTCCCTCAACTTCTCCATCACCTCTCATCTGTTTCACATGCGCTATCTTCAAGGTCCACAGGCTACTTTTCACAGAATCTTCAGGCCTGATGCAGTAAGATCGATGAATAAAACAGAGCTGGGATCTATTTTCCAGTTTGGATAAAATGCATTCTGCACACAAATCCAAGGAGAAGGTGCTGCACGATGCCCAGAAAATCTTTCACTCCTGCTAGTGTTCTACGTCAACTGCAACTTAGTCTGAAAGAAAAGCTTTTTCTCTGAGAGCATCTGAGAGGTTTGCATGAAGCACTGATATCTGACATATGCAATTTTGAATTGGAGAGGAAAAAGAAAATGGCAAGAAGTTTTTAATTTTAGTGGTTTCAATTTTAATTTCCGTGCACTTTTTCAAAACTTGTCAGCTCAAATGCCCATCTACATCTTTTAGTCATCTGTAAGTCAGTATTCATATAAAATGTGCTTCAAATCAAAAGAATTTCAAATTTGCACTCCAAGTTTCTATGCCTAGATTTGTGATTTCCTACACATATTAGATGAAAGGAAGGCCTTTTTTACTGAGGGAGTGCTGGAACACTGGAACAGGTTGCCCAGAGAAGTTGTGGATGTCCCATGCCTGAAAGTATTCAAGGTCAGCTTGGACGGGACTTGGAGCAGCAACAAAGGAGAAGCTTGACGGTAGAGAAACAAAGTTGGACTATAGAAGAAACTGGGATTGAAGTATAGGAGCAAGTTTTCTCTCAGCTCTTGGGGTAAATTCAAAGTTGTACAAAATGACATTTATCTGTGATATTCACTACTGTAACAGAAAGGTTCATGAAAACTGTACAGAAGATAGCAAATTTCAAAAGAGATAAGAATTACAGCATAAAATCCACGGGATGGGTTACAACATGAGACACTCTCTAAGAGAAAATCTCTGTGTTTCAGCACTTCATCATGGTAAGATTTCATGAAGTGCCAAAGAAGGCGGCAAAATATCATTCGGGACATTATGGACTGGAATTCAGCCTGGCCATTAGTAGGAACTGGCTTTGAACACATCATGTAGATATACCACACACACTTTCCCTTCACTGAAAAATGACTGTTTACAACGAATAAGCAATTGACGATCACAATTGATTGAAAGCATCTTAAACATGTCAAGTATTTCATTGTAGATGATCTGTGATCCAAATGCTTCTTCCACCTTAGAGAGGGACAGAACAATTCTTCCATATCATGATGGTTTAAAATTGTATCAACCAATGTTTTCTGCTGAAAAGATATCATCTATTTTTTTCTATTTTTGGAAGAAAATATTCCTAGACATACAACAGGTGAGAACTAAGTAATTTTAAAGAAACAAATGAAATGAAAGTATTCTGTAAATAGAATTAAATGAAAAGCTGTGTTTTAAATAGGAGCTAAATATTAAACAGAATTTTTGTACCAGGCATTTGAATTACTGCACCAGCTCTTTTGCCCATAAAGAGAGCATTTCAGTCTTTTCCTGCCTGCTGCCCCTTTGGAGACAGCTGTGGCCCTAGGATTTGCGTCTGAGGGAGAGCTCCATCCTTGGACCTCCTGATCTTTCCCAAGTGGCCAAATGGGGATGCACCAGCAGCACTGCTGGGAAGGTGCTGGCTCAGTGGCTGTTTTTTGAGACTGTGCCCCCCATATCAGCTTTATGTGTGTGTGTGGGGGGGGGGGGGGGTGCTCTGGTGGCTGTGGTTACACACTCACTGGCCTTGGCAGAGCACAAGTCGGAACCTTTGAAGGTTCCAGCTGCTGTGAGGCGCAGGAGGCAGAGCTGGTGCTAGGCACAGTGTGGTACTGTGCTGAGGGAAAGGTGAAAACAGTTAATAATCCACCCTCAGCTAATCACTGAGGGCTGATGGGAGGCACAGGCTTGGTGGAGTTGCTCAGACACTGCGGCTCCGCCGTGCAAAGCAGCGTGGCTGAGCTGGTTGTTGGTCAGGTAAGGGCTCAAATATATTTCCTGCAACTTGCTCCAGCACAGTTCAGCCTGGAAAAAAGGCATTTTTCCAAGTGTAGGGGAGTCAAGCTCCAATAAATGTCAGCTGAGCCCTGGTGCTTGCTCCCCTGCATGAAGCCTCAGTGAGGCACCAGGGCCTCCTGTCAGCAGGAGGGGAAGGGAGATCAGAGTTGTTGGAAGAATACATGACTGAAGGCTGAGCACAGGGTTGGTGGTGCTTTGCGTGGCTCTTGCATGACATCCAGGCTGGGTGTTGCAGTGTGAGCTAACCTTTTGTTTTGCATCAGGCTTTATGCCAGAGCCAGCCCCAGGCTGCACATTTTCACCCAAATCCATTTTTGTTGTTGCAAGACTGCTATACCTGCCACTGGGTTTCAACCAGTGTTACCAGCAACACAGGTCTGTTGGTGTGAGTGAAACACCCACACAAGCTCTTTACAGCTTCAGCATAAATTGCAATACAGGAAAGAGGCCTTCTCCTCACAGCCCCAACAGATAAGGCTGAGTAAGAATCCCAAGCCAGGACAAACTTCTCTGCCATCCCTAACCCATGCCACACATAGATTGAGGGATAGGAGTTTGCAACAACTGGAAACTGCCCTTGACCCACTGCTTTACCTGGAGAGGATGCAGCTGTTCCAGCTGAGGGTTCCCACACGGGCACAATGGCTGGTCATGGTTCGGAGACGTTTCTGCTGCTCAACGTCCCATAGCTTACAGGGGCCTGAGTAAATATATGTATTGCAGTAAAAGATCTCTGTATTGTATAAGTGACCCTGCCCTGATTCTAGTTATTGTAAATGGGCTGCAGCTGCAATGTCCTTGATTGGGCAGTAGCCTGTGGAGGTGGCTGGGATAAAAGGGAGTGGGGCATTCAGGGAGGGCTGTAGAGGAGCCCTGGCTGAGAAGGAACAACAGCACTGCTGTGAAGAGCTGCTGTGAGAAAACCACCCAGAAGGTATGAGACCCTAGAAATATGATATACAACAATGTAAATGCAACAATAGCTGGAGAGGCAAAGTAAAAAGTTCTTCAGAAGAAACCAAATCCTGTTTCTATGCCCTAGGAACCTCACTGCACAGGCTCTGGCATTCAGCTTTCTCAGTCAGGGAACAGAGAAAATATGTATCTCATGACTATAGCACAGAAGGTAACACTGCTTATCAGAAAACGCCCAAATCAAACCCTGCCTTGCACACTGGGCAGTTCCACCCCACACCAGGGAAGACAAGTCAGGTGCATGGCATCCTTCCTCTGCCAGCCAAGGTTTTGTCCCCAGGCCCCACAGTTCTGTCAATCCCTTGAAAACACCTCTAGTTTTACTCCTGCATTCACCTGAATCTCAGCACTACTTGTGCCAACAGCAAGGTAGTCTCCTTCTTTAATCCATGATGCAGAGGAAATGTAAGCATCTGGATGCTCCGTCTGCAGCAGGGGGATAATCTCCCTAGTAGCGTGATTCCACAGATAAACAGTGTCATCCAGAACCACTGCCAGGAAGTTCTGGGAGCTCCAGTCTATGAGATTCAGATCTACACTTTGAAAGAGCAATGCAGGTCACACCATGATGGCTAGAGAGCCCTGCCCTTCACCCGTGCTGCTGCAGCAGGTGTGGGTGCACACGTGCACACACACACGTGCAGGTGAGGGGCAGCCTTCTGAGTGTCACTATGCCCAGCTGCTGGGGCCAGGTACCCTGCTCCAAGGCATCTACACAGTGCCCTAGACCACTGTGCCTGTAAGGCCACACAGGGACACTCCAGAAGTGGTCTGTGCTAGCCTGGGTACACAAAATAATACAGACAGCCCAGTTACCCTGTCCTAGGAACAGCAATCCAGTGCAGAATGTTCTGGATGCCCAGCACTCAACCCTGTAGCCTACTTACAGTAGTCGTTGAACATCTCTGGTCCATCCAAGACCCGTTCTGGCTTTGAGGGAATATATCTGCTCTTCTTCCTGCTCAATCCAGGTGCCATTTTCTGACTGTAGAGCACTTTCAGGTTATTCTGATAGTCTGTGTGCAGGGGAACAGGTTTGTTAACCTGAGTTAGTTTCCTCCCAGCTGAGTGCTGCTCACCCAACTAGGAATCCCTTGGAGTGAAAATAAAGTCCTAAGAGAAACACTCACAAGCCTGCAGTGCACTAAAATCACTGGCAGAATGAACTGCTGAACAGGGGTGAGCTAAAATTTCCTCATTCATGGAAACAAATTTAACAAACATTTGGGTTTTTGAATCCCATTATATTTAGTTGCAGTTTAAGCTAGAAAGTGCACAGCAGAGGCTTTGATGCTCTTACAGACTTCATGAATGTTTGGAACCTGCAGTACCGGTAACTGTCACCGACATCTTTCCATAAAAGTCCTTTCTTTAGGATTTTTCCCCCTTCTGAGAAGCTGTGGCCTCAGCAACAAAAGGTAAACAATGGTTATCTGCTGCTGGGGAATGCAACAGGTGGATGCGTGATCAGTCTTGGGTGAATGTTTGGATTTACTGACCACTCACAGCGGAGCTGGGTCTCACCCTCTGCTGAGAAACAGCCCTTTGTTTATTCATTCTTTTCCTATTCTTAGCTTAGCTAGCTTCTGAGAACTTTCCTTCTATTTGTTTTAGTATAGTAATAATGTAATATATATCATAAAATATTAAATCAAGCCTTCTGAACATGAGGTCAAGATTCTCATCTCTCTCTCCACCCTGAAGACCCTTGCAAGCCCTGTAACAGGTGACCAACTGGCAGTCATAGCAACTCTCCTAAATAAATTCACTTTAACTGTTATGCCCTCCCTCGACCTCAGGAACCTTAAGAAAGGAGACTCCAGCCTGTACAGCTCTCAGAAACCAGTTGATTTCTCCTGTGACCACACACAGAGCCTCTGTGTTGCTGTTCCCCTGACCTGATCCCTCCTGCTGATTCAGCTCACACGGAGCCTGTATCATACCTTCTGGAGCATTCTGTGGTTTTCCTCTGAGGTGGAGGATCTTTGCCTCTTCCACATCAAAACCATTCAGATTCACTGCCCAGGCTTTCTGTTGCTCCTACAGAGACAAATCACCCTCAGTGCAATGCATTTAAAACAATTCCCACACTACAATTTAAACAGACATCTAAGTCCCCTTCTCTTAGAATCTGAAGATGTTTGACTGTGCTGCAAGGGTCAGTCACACAGAGGCAGGTCAAAGCAGTTTTCCTCAGACTTTCATACATTGTCCTGCTCACATTTTCAAACAATGGCAAATTCAGTGTCATTGCCAGAGGGAAAAGCCACAGCCACAAAGCGACCAAATGCTTCACAAACAGATTTCAGAACACAGTGTAAAACATTCCAGAAGTGTTCCCTGTGGAGACCTTGTCCTAGAATAGCTACCACCAGCAGTTTCACTTTGCATAGGCTTACAGCTTTGTGTTTTTGTTGCCTGCTACATTTTAAAGCCTCGTTAGTCAAAAGCTAAATTTTGCTACCAGAAGCAGCATAGGCTTCGAGTGCATGGCAGTCTCTACAGCTTCAGTCTCATCCTAGGCTCCTGAAGCCCAGAGCTGCAAGTAGTGATGGCTGGGACTTGTCAGTGCCGTGTGCCCCCTTGATAGAACCTATTGTTCACTGCTCTGTAAAGGGGCAGGAAGGAGTAGCAGTTATTGAAGTAATTGTAACTTAGCAACATGCTCACCTTCTTGGTAGGGGAATCCTCAGCAGGGTCATTCTCTTTGGTTAGGAGGAAATTTGCCAACTCCATCTGCATAGAGCTGCGTTTGGGAATGTAGCGATCCCCCCCAGCCTTTGTGGGGGTGCTTTGAATTTTGGATCCAGATTTACCTGCATTCACATATGAAAATATTGTCTTACAGCTATTTAACAGCCTGTATTAGAGCTTTCACGGGAGCAAACCCAACACTCTTCCACATCACACCCACCAGACAAGTAGGACTCTGAGGTCTCATGCCACCCAGTCCCAACTAACTTATATTTTCCTCCCTGCCACCAAGTTGGTTAGGGACTGTGTGGTGCAACTCCTTGGGTCTAGTGCAACAATTCCAGAGTCCAGAGATAAGGGGAAGATACAAAAACGCTCACAGGATGTAAAGCTGTCAGCTGACAGTCCTGCCCACACTCGTCCTAGCATACAGCTGTGCCAGCAAGGCTCAGCTGGCCGAACAGCAGCTCGCCAGCCCCAGTGCTCAGAGCTCTGCCCCTCATGCTGGCAAGGAGGTGGGTGGCTGTCAGGAGCACAGCCCACCTCCTCCTGCCTGAGCAGCAGCCGGTATGGCAGCGTGGCAGGGAGCCCAGAGCCCCGTGGCTACGGACAAGCAGCCTGGGCCAGGCTCCCGCACTCAACCTCTGCTGCCGGTGGCCGGCGCTCACCGGGTGTCTTGGACGGCGTCTTGCTGGGGCTGTGGGAGCGACATGCCGGCTTTATGGGGGACACGCCGACAGGGCTGGGCCCGGGGCCGCTCTCCTTGGCCTTGCGCTGCCATGGCGCAGGCGGCGCGTTCGGGATCAGCGTGTCCAGCTTCAGCAGCCCGTGCAGGCCCGCCTCGAACAGGAACTGCACCGTGGTCCTGCGGGCGGGCAGGGTGAGCCGTGCCCACCGGCCGGGCTGAGCCTACTCCGACTGCCCCGCCGGCCTCCCCACCACTGGACCGTGCAAGCGCTCCAGCTGCTCCTCCCCACTAAGGGACACCCCCACTCTCCCCAGCCGCTCCTCGGGACACCCCATCAGCCGATACGCTCTCCCTCCGCTCCTCGGGGGTCCTTGATCAGGCAGCACCCCTTCCAGCCGCTCTTTGGGGCTTCTTCCGATAAGCAACATTCTCCCTTCCCCTGCCTTTCAAGGGCAATCTCGTCCCTGCTCTTTCTCCTCCCCACCGTGCCTTGCCTCTGGCAAGTGCCCCTGGGGCTGCTCTTGGCCAGGCAGCCTCAGTGGGAGCCAGCACTGGCTGCAGCCCCAGCGGGCCCCCCAGGACAGGGCCCAGCAATTAGGAGGCCAATGAAAGCTCTGGGCAGCAGCAGAACCCTCAGCAGAGTTCTTTGGACAATCAAGGACTGGCCACCCCTACACTGCAACCTCACTGGGAATGTTTTCTGTCTGACGTAGACTTTCAAAAGAAGCTGTTTGAGGGAAAGGTGAACTAAACACTCACCCTTTTCTCTTCCAGGAAGTCCAACTTCGGACAGAGCATAAGATGAAGATCAGCTCCAAGACAAGCAGGCCTGCCAGTAACCCTAGCCAGAAGCCTGTTCCCTGATAGAAACCCCTTCCAAGGCCCTTCTGGGAATCAGGAACATGTGCTGTGGTTCCAGCTGCACCTGTGGGAGCGATGGGGATCGTCAGCCCGTGCTGTGCTGCACTGCTGAGCTGGCAGCACGGTGGATGCGGGCAGGACATTCTCCACTTCCCCCAGAGCTGGGGCCTGCAGGGACCTTGCCACCCCGTGGCACAGGCTGTGCCACCCAACAAAGCCCAGCAGGCTGAGAGGAGAGCCCGGGGGCAGCGCAGCTTTTTGGGCAGTCGCTGCTTGGAGGGACACGGGCCACAGCCATCCCTGAGCAGCCCCTGCCAGCCCTGGCCCTCCCTGCCCCGTGACAGCTCCCCCCGCCCCAGGGCACAGAGTCAGGCCCTGTCAGGACCCAGTGCAGCCCCTGCCCAGTCAGGAGCCAAGGCTGGCTCTGGCCCTGGGCTCGCGGCAGGGCTCCCGCTCGGGGCTGCTCCTGTGCCTTGGGCCTCTGGGCACTCAGGGCCAGCTCCAGAGCAGCTGCAGCGGGAGGGATGTTGGTGCACGAGTCCCCTTTTCCCAGGGCTCTGAACGAGCTCCAAAGGCACCTCCAGCTTTGCCGGGCTGTGCAAGGGAGGCCCTGGTAGAAGAAGAAGAGCTGCAGCCACACAGCTCTGCCAATGGCTGAGCCCTGCTGAGCCTGGCACAGCAATTACCTTCTGTGCCTGTGCCCATGCCTGTGTTTGGCTTGGACTTCCTTCCTGCAGCAGGGGCTGCCAATCGGCCTCTGCTTTGTTGGGGAAACACCTCCTTCTGTCCTAACTTTTGGCCCATCACTTGAGAAACAAAAAGTACACCTTAAAAGATGGAGAAATTCTCCATTTCTTTAATGGCATGTTCAGAACGTCATGCTTATGCAAAATCGGATAAAATCAACAAATCATCTGGGCTTTTTCAGCTGGGCCATGGCCCACCGTCCTTCAAACACCTGCCAGTGCTGAGCAGAAGTTGTGAGTGGATCGTGCAGGGTGAGGGCACACACATGCATGGCTCTGTCCTGGCACCTGCAGCGATGCCCCCCTGGCCGAGCTTTGGGCTCTGAGCTGGCAGGTCTCACAGGGGAAAGGCCTTGGCGTACCCTCACCATCTCCCAGAGGCTCAATCCTGAACATGGGCTGGGAAGCCAGATCACCTTTAGCAACAGGCTCAGCTGCAAAGAAAGGCAGGACACAACAGCTCCAATGGCACTGCTGAAGATTCTCCCTCAGGCCCGAGTGGCAGTGAGGGCATCTGGGTGATTGGTGCCCTCCAAGGCACTCCCTTGGCTCTGCCTTCCACTCAGGAGCAGGGCCAGGGGGACCTCGTGCCTGCAGTGGCCCCACACTGGGATGGAAGGAGCCCCTTGCGGGGCAGTCGGGGCAGAAAGGACTCCCTGGAGCAGCCAGCAGCTTGAAACCCAGCCCCAGGCAGGGCCAGGGCTTAGCAGTGGCAGCAGAAGCAGCTCGGGCTCCCTGGGGGCTGCAAAGGAGCTGAGAAAGGCTCAGCCCCCAGGCACAGCCCTGGGCCCAGCCCCTTCCCTCTCTGCTCTTCTCTGTGGCTGCACAGAGCACACAGAAGGACACAGTGGCATTGCACACGGGAGGAGGATGGACAGCTAAATGCCCCTTCCTCCCACTGACAGCGATCCTGTGGGATCCCTCAGGGCTCCAGAAGGGAGCAGGGTAAGGTTTCCAGAACTGATCTACCTTCAGTGAAATTTAAGGGAACTGGCTCATGGTAAGCTCTTGGCATACTGACACAGATTATTCTGTCAGGAAAGGTACATTCAGAACATGCCTCCAACATCTGACAAGGTCTTCAAAGCACCATTCACCAGCATTTCCAAGTAATCCAAGTCATGATCCCAGTCGAGAAGGGAGCACAGATGCTACAGAACCATTTCCATGGTGTGTTGGGATCCCCTTCTCCCTTGGGGAATTGGGGACTGCAAGGGGGTGGGGTAAGGCTGCGGGAGCCTGTGGCTCCTGGTCACTCTGTACGCTCTTTGCAGGTCCTGTGCAACATGCCTGGAGGGGCAGCTGGAGCAGCCCAGGGCCCTGGGGCTCTCTCCCTGCCACACAGGAAACCCTCACTAAATGCTTGGGGAAATCTGCAGTGCCACAGCTGTCACTCCCAACCTCCGTCCCTCCCTCCTGCTTGCCCACCTGCCCATGGAACAGCTCCCACAGCCCACGGGCACATAGCCAGGCCCTCTCAGGACACACTGGAGCCTTGCTCTCCCCCTCTGCCCTTTCCCCACCACGGGCACCCCGTGCAGCCGCTCCCAGGTTTCGGGACATGTCTCCCATGGAGGGAGCCCAGCAGGACAGCTCAGTACCCGAGTGCCCTGAGCCTGCTCGGGACAATTCCTCTGGGCTGTGCCCATCTTATCCGGGCTGTGCCCGCAGTGCCAAGCAGCAGAGAGGGCAGCTCAAGCCTCAGCAGGGCTCAGGCCCAGAAGCAGAGCAACTACCTCCTGTGGCTGTGTCTGGCATCGCCTCCCTTCCTGCAGGAAATGCCACCTTCAATGCCACCCCTCTGTCCATCCCTTGAGAAAGGAAGAGGCACAGCTGGATCAGATGGAATCATTGCACATCCAGGAGGTGGCCTGTTCAGGAGGCAATACTTGTCCAAAACATGGATAAGGATCAGGAAAATTGATCTTGGAAGGGCATTAAACCAAGAAACAAGTACTTCAAAACCCCTGGAGGTGGCTGCCATGGTGAGTTCCCTGAGGTGTCAAAGGCCAAGCCACACCCATGGCTGCTTTCCCTGAGGTGTCACAGCTGCAGCCCCAGCCCCATGGCCGGGTATCCTGAGGGCTGGCAGTCCCAGTCTCGCTCCATGGCCGGTTTCCTGAGGGCTGGCAGTCCCAGTCTCGCTCCATGGCCAGTTTCCCTGAGGTGTCACAGCCCCAGTCCCGCTCCATGGCCAGTTTCCCTGAGGTGTCTCAGCCCCAGCCCCACTCCATTGCCGGTTTCCTGAGGTGTCACAGCCCCAGTCCCGCTCCATGGCCGGTTTCCCTGAGGGCTGACAGCCCCAGTCCCGCTCCGTGTCCGGTTTCCCTGAGGTGTCACAGCCCCAGCCTCGCTCCATGGCCGGGTTTCCTGGTCGCTTTGAGGTGCTGTTCCTCTCTCTCTGTGGAGAAAGTAGAGGCCAAGGAGCTTGCAGAGCAAGCCCAGAGCCATGAGGGCTCTACTGCCTGCTCAGCCCTGTGTGAGCTCTGCTCCTTCATGCCTTCTCCTCCCGTTGTCAGGTCGCACTGACACTCGGCCTGAGCCCAGTGTTCCCTTTTGGGGCCAAGGGAAATCTCTGCTCCTGCCTCTGGCACAGGGTGCTCTGCCAGCAGGTCAGGGAAGGAGACAGCCCTGGAGAGAGGCATGAGCAGTGGAGGAAAGCCAACATCACTGCAGTCTTGCAAAAGGGCACCAAGAAAGAGCCAGGAAACTGCAGGGCCATCAGCCTCAGCTCCATCCCCAGAAAGGTGACAGAACAGCTCCTCTTGGATGCCATCTCTAAGCCTGTGGAATAACAGGAATGGAAACCATGCTTGACCAATCCCATAGCCACCTGTGCTGCAGTGACTGGCTGGGCTTGTGAGGGGAGAGCAGTGGTTGTTGCCAGCTGGGACTTCAGCAAGGCTTTGTCCCTGCCTCCCATAACAGGCCCCTGAGGCAGCTCAGGGACAGTGGGGCAGAGAAGTGGACAGGGGAGCTCCAAACTCAGGTAGCTGTGAGCTCAGGGCGCCGTGCTGGGCCCAGCCTTGTTTGCCTTATTCCCCAGTGACCTGGCAGAAGGGACAGAGTGTTCCCTCAGTGTTTGCTGATGGGACAGAATTGGGAGCAGGGCCTGAGGCACCACAAGGCTCTGCTGCCCTTCAGTGAGACCTGGAGAGGCTCGAGAGTTGGGCAGAGAGGAACCTAATGAAGTTGCACTGGGAAAAGCCTCTAGAAGAGCTTCAGGCTTTGTAATTACCAGGCAACAGAAGTGTTTTAGTATAGTGGAGTCTATAACGTTGTCTTGTAATGTCCAGTCAGGGAAACCACTGCGTCTCTGTATGTCATAGGACCAGTCACTTGTATGTATGTCAAGAAAGTCTTTGGGAGAAACATGAATGAATTCAGAAACTTCCCCTGATATTATTTTGGATTTTCACGATTTTCTGGAATGCTGGGTGAAGTGTAAGGATGCCAAAAGGAAAGTGAAAGCAAACCAATAAATCTTTAAAAACTCAGAAGCCTCTCCTGTCTGTTCCTTGAAGAAGTTGCCAAACAATGTCACTTTTGCAATCCTTTGAAAGATCTTATAGGAAAAAGCATTGGCCAAAAGTGCTGCCCTGTGTTTCTGAACAGCAACATGCATTTTGTGTTGATGCAAGGTTTGTACCAGGGTTTGGGGTTTTTGTGTGTGCTTTGCATGTGAGTCTTTGCAGGACTATTAATAATTAGACCATGTACTGAAGAGAACATGTTACTGTGTTGTGCTGTTCAGTGCTGAAGAGGGTTGAGACAGAGCAGGTAGCTCTGTGTCTGTGTGTAATTGCATGAGCAGCACGGGAGCAGTGCCCAGGGCCTGGAGAAGCAAACGGGTTCCCGGTGCTGAGGACAAGGTGTCCAGAGCTCGGGATTGTCCGGCCAAGCTCTTCTGGCTCCTTGTGCTTCGAGACCTAGCCGGGAGCCCTGCAGAGCCCCGGGTGCAGCTTCCTAACTTCCCCCCTCTTCCTCTGCCTCCTCCCTGCCTCCAGGGTAAAGGCACTCCCTGGCATTGCACTGGCTGTGCCTCCCTCCTAGAGCAGTGAAGGGATCGTTTTCCAGCCAAGGTGGCTCTCCCATGGAGACAGGAAAATGGGCAAACTCCTGCTGCCCCAGCATCAGGCAGGTGCAGTGTGTCCTTGCCTGTCAGTCCCTGCCCTGCTTCCCAGAGATGCCACTGATTGTTCCACAAGTCATGGATCTGCATTTCCAGGAGCATGTTTGCAAAGACACGAAAGAGAAAAATTGACAAGAATTGTTTGTGCTTCTCTTCCTAATTTTTTCCAATGTATTTTCTAGTAGGAAAGCATGGACCAAACTGGCAAAGTTCCTATAATGTAGGAAAAGCATCCTCCTGTATTTGACTTGAGTTGAGGACAGTTGCAAGCTCTCCTGTCAAAGGTACACAGAAAATTCTCAGTGAATTTTCTGTCTTTCTGCTGAGTCAGTATAAAAGATGACACTTCTCAGAAGCTTAATACTAATTTTTCCATTTATATGGAAAGTCAAAGTTGTTAGTTCATATGATGGCAGGATAACGGAGGCAGCTGTGGTGGTGTCCAGGTTTATCTCCTGTACCCAATGGTGATCAGCAGCAGCATCAAATCAGGTTCATCTTAGTTTTCTGCAGACAGGTCTTGATGAAAACATCAGTTCACCTAGAGCAGGGTTTGAATCCCTGTAGTGCAGCTGACTCCGCACGGGCTCTCTGGGCCACCGCCTGCCAGGGGCAGGAGCAGAAATTTCCCTTGGCCGGGGCCGGAGCCCTAGTGTGGCAGTGCCTGAACAGCACCTCCCTGCCTACAGTGCCACCCTGGATGGCTGCCCCAGGGCCTGGCATTTGACCCTGCACTTGCTGCAGGAGTCCTGGCCCTGCTTCCACCCTGAGCAAACGCTCGGACCATTTTAGAAGCTCGGTGCCCAAGGGGGCCGCCACAAGTGGTTGCCAGGGACCTGGGGCCATGGCTGCCCCGATTTTGGGTACACGGTGCTGATGTCAGAGTGGCCATTGTGACCTGTGCCACCAAGGCCACAAAAGGGAACGCGGGGCTCAAGCCGAGTGTCAGTGCGAACTGACAATGGGAGGAGAAGGTAGGGCGGGGATGTGGCTGCCCAGAGACCAGAGGGGCCCCACACCTCGGGGCTCTGGGCCTGTGCTGCAGGCTCACCTGCCTCTCCCTTCCCAAAATCACAGAATCAGCAGAGGAACAGCCAGAGGACACTGCAGTGTTACTCAAGGCGACGACGGGAGGAGAAACAGACAGGAGCAGGGCTCACGCAGGGCTGAGCAGGGAGTAGAGCCTCGTGGTTCTGGGCCTGTTCTGCAAACTCCCCCCCCCCCCTTCTTTCTCCCATAGACAGAGAGGAACAGCACCTCGAAGTGACCACGTCCTTCGAGGAGATAGACTCAGCGTAGACAGCCGCCATGTCTGACAGAAAGCAGGAGGGTCCTGGTGCCAGGGAGCCAGGTGAAGGCAAA
The DNA here is from genome assembly GCF_035770615.1 of Melospiza melodia melodia. Taxonomy (NCBI): domain Eukaryota; kingdom Metazoa; phylum Chordata; class Aves; order Passeriformes; family Passerellidae; genus Melospiza; species Melospiza melodia. The sequence continues at coordinate 12,294,242 of NC_086200.1, read as the reverse complement.
GCAGCTCTCTGATAGCTTGGCCCAGGGGCTCTTGTGGTAGCAGGCAGCGTGGGGATCAGAACAGAGGCAGGGGGAGGCAGGAGCTGCTCGGCCATGCCAGGGCTGGGAGCCTCCTTCCTGCCCAAGTGGGGCCCAGCTGGGCCAGGGGGCAGCTCCTGGGACAGCCGTGCCCACAATGGCCCCTGCTCTGCAAGGCCTCCAGCGCTGCCCATCAGCCAGGCAGGGACAGGGCAGCCTTGGGGCCGATGCTGCTGCAGGCTCAGAGCCCCGCACAGCTGCTCATGCCCGGTGCCATTGGCTCTGTCCCCTGCAGCCTGCATGCTGTGTCGCCGTGCCGAGGCTGACCCGGACATGTGCGGTGACAAACTGCAGAAGGGTGGGCTCTGTGCCCACGTGTTCTGCATGGTGAGTGGCTCCGGGCGCTCCCTCCACCTTTGCAATGGGCAGCTCCTCCCGCCCCCTCCTCATCAGCTTCTCCCCTTGGCTGCAGTTCTTCGCCACTCTACTATTTCAGCAAGAGACGGACCGCGGGGGACTCATGGACTTTCTCCCTCGAGATCTCCTAATTGCAGTGCGGCGGGCGGCACAGAAGGTGAGAGCCTGACAAGAGCAGGGAGATTTGTGCCTGGCGAGGTTTGCCAGAGCTTAGCCCAGACTGCAGGAAAGAAAGGCCGGCCCAACAGTCGGGACAAAGTCTGGCTCCCAGCAGCTCTGGCACAGAGGCCCTGGCACAGCAGCCTCCCTCCTCCAGCTGGCGGCTCTGTGGGCTGGGAGCCGGCAGCGGCCACGTCCTGCGCCCTGCCCTTAGCCCTGGGGCTGCCTGGGGAGGCCTCGAGGCTGCTGCTGCTGCTGCTGCTGCTGATGCAGCTGCTTGGCTCTTTCCAGCACTGCTGCGTCTGCGGCCAGAGCGGGGCAACCATCATGTGCTGCAGGGAGAACTGTGACAGATGGTTCCACTTGCCCTGTACCAAGGAGGGCGGCTGTGTCAATCTATACGTTACTCCGTTCAGGTACCTCATCTCTCTTTATGGCCACCCCTGGGGAATGATCCAGCATTTCTCACTTTCCCCATCCCTTTGCCCCCAGCTCTTTCTGCCCTGAGCACCGTCCAGAGCAGGAGGTGGATGCGACTCCTGAGCCGGACACCGTTTGCCTCATCTGCATGGAACCTGTGGAGGACAGAAAGACCTTCACAACATTGGTGTGCCCAGCGTGCAAAAAGGCCTGGTTCCACAGGGACTGCATCCAGGTAGGAGCCCTCCCCTGAGCCCTGGGGCACAGCAGGTGCTCAGCAGCAGCAGCAGCAGCAGCAGGGCTTTGCTCACCCTGCCTGTGTTTGCCCTGCAGGGACAGGCCTTGCGCGCTGGTGCTTTCTATTTCCAGTGCCCCCTGTGCAGAGACAGTGGGGAATTCCCTGTTGAAATGTTCATCTTGGGGATCCGAGTCCCCTTCAGGTTGGTGTCCTTCTGCCTGGCCCACCAGCCAGGAGGGTGCAAGTGCTGTGCTGTGCCAGGCCCTACCCCAGGAGCCCTGGCCCTGCCCTGTCCTGTGAGTCTGGGCTTCAGCTTCACCCCCAACTTGGAAAAGTGCTGGAGAAAGAGCTGGGACACCCTGGACCTCCATGAGGGAGAGCAGCAGAAATTCATCATCTCTTCCTTTCTCCATCAGACAGCCAACGTGGGAGGACAACGATGCCTTCGCAGATCTAGGAGTGAGGCACGGCCAATGCAATGCCAGGGATTGCCTTTACCCTGGGGGCAGGGAGGAGGCAGAGGAACAGGGGTAAGTTGGGAAGCTGCACCTGGGGCTCTGCAGGGAACCTGTGTCTCGACAAGGGCTCAAAGCAGGAAGAAGCAGAAGCGCTTGGCTAGACAACCACGTGCTGGTACACTTTTTGTTCTCAGTGCTATGAGCTTGTTTGCCTCCCCAGGCCCTGGCAATTGCTCCTGTGCTCCTCCTGTGCTGCTGAGGGCACCCACAGGCGCTGCTCTGGCCTGAGGAACAGCACACAGAGATGGGAGTGTGACAGCTGTGCTGGGCTCGGAACATGTATGAGTCAAAGTCCCCGGTGTCCCTGGGCTGGGGGCAGTGCCCAGGCCGGGCTTGGCAGAGCGCAGCATCCACTGCTGGAGGGCTGGGGGCACTGCTCTGGCCTGGCCTGGCCGGGGCCTGGGTGATCTTTGACATTCCTGCTTGCCCTTACAGCCTCCAGGGATGAGACAGAGCTCAATGGCCCCAGGCCGGCCAGACAGTCAGGACTACAATCTGCTCGTGGCTGGTCAGAATCTGAGGCCATCAGCCCCAGCTCCCACAGCCCTGTGCCATTGGTGCTGGTTTCCCCACCTCCATCTCCAGAGACGGGCAGCGACAGCAGGCCCCAACACGCAGCATGGCAGCAGGCGCTGCCATCTTCCTCACTGGACACCAGCAGCATCAGCAGATCAAGGGCAACACGCAGCACGTCCCCTGACCCTGAGGACAGGGTCCATTCCAGACGTGCTGGGCCCAGCCGCAGGCGAAGCTCCTCTCGCCGGCAAAGTCGCGCCCAGAGTCCACCTGTCCGGTCCAGGAGTCACCGTGACAGGAACAGTAGGACAGGGCCAAGGGCTGAGAGGCCCAAGCAAAGGGAGACACCATCACGGACATCCCCCAGACGCAGGTGCTCCCGCCAGCAAGGTCGTGCCCAGAGTCCACCTGTCCGCTCCAGGAGTTGCCATGACAGGAACAGAGGGACAGGGCCAAGGGCTGAGAGGCCCAGGCGAAGGGAGACATGGTCAGGGCCATCCCCCAGACGCAGGCGCTCCCGCCAGCAAGGCTGGGCCCGGAGTCCACCTGTCCGCTCCAGGAGCTGCTGTGACAGGAGCAGTGGGACAGGGACAAGGACTGAGAGGCCCAGGCGAAGGGAGACATGGTCAGGGCCATCCCCCAGACGCAGGCGCTCCCGCCAGCAAGGTCGTGCCCAGAGTCCACCTGTCCGCTCCAGGAGCTGCTGTGACAGGAGCAGTGGGACAGGGACAAGGGCTGAGAGGCCCAGACGAAGGGAGACATGGTCAGGGCCATCCCCCAGACGCAGGCGCTCCCGCCAGCAAGGCTGGGCCCAGAGTCCACCTGTCCGCTCCACGAGTCGCCGCGGCAGCAGCAGTGGGACAGGGACAAGGGCTGAGAGGCCCAGGCGAAGGGAGACATGGTCCGGGCCATCCCCCAGACGCAGGCGGTCCCGCCAGCAAGGCTGGGCCCAGAGTCCACCTGTCCGCTCCAGGAGTCGCCGCGGCAGCAGCAGTGGGACAGGGACAAGGGCTGAGAGGCCCAGGCGAAGGGAGACATGGTCAGGGCCATTCCCCAGACGCAGCCGCTCCCGCCAGCAGCGCCGGGCCTCGACTCAAACTGTGCGGTCCAGGAGTCGCCAGGACAGGAGCAGGACGACAGCAGCGAGTGCTGAGAGGCCCAGGCGTAGGGGGACATGGTCGGGGACATCGCGCAGGAGCAGCCGCTCCCACCAGCGACGTCGGACCTCAACTGGGACCTCCAACAGCAGCACGTAGCGCCGTCATCTTTTCTTTCTAGGCCGTGTGTTCCTTGCCAGAAGTGAAGGTGAGAACGGTCAGTGCAGGGACCCTGAGATGTGCAGCTCTGTGGGCAAACCCTATTAGCTCTTGATGTTTCTACTGGCAGGAAGAAGTCTGGGCTAAATACCTTGATTTCTGTGTAACTGTGTATTCAGTGAAAAGTCTCTTAAGGATGTGGCTAATTAAAAAGGACTCTTGTTCCTGCCTTTAGACTTCAACCTCAGATGTTTCCCCACTGCTTACCCTTGATAATGAACCACTCCTTAATGGGCTTGGATATGCTTAGGGAGACATTCAGAGCAAGGTGGCTCTTAGGGAAGCTGTGTCCGAACAGGACGTGTGCTGTGTTGCTATCCTTGAACAATCTCATTTCAGTAAAGCCAAAAAAAGAAGAAAGAGATGAGACACTGCCTCACTGTCTGAAGACAACTCCTACACCATTGCTGCGGATTTGAAAGAGGCCTTTCAAAGAACAAACCAGAATAGACGGTATTTCCTCCGTCTATTCTGGTTTATTCTTTGAAAGAGCAAACCAGACTGAGGAAATACCCTGGGACAAAGAGGATGCACAGGACTCTGCCCCAGATGACCATTTGGGACCTTTGCCTGAGGATGATGCAGCTCAGGAGACGAGTTACTTCAAGTTTTCTTTCTTTGGAGGCACAGAGGAGTTGGGCATCAAAGAAGGTAACAGCAGAACCCTTCTAACAGTGCCATTGCTAAGGAAGAGCTTCTGGCAGGCACTGTAGGGCAATATGGTGTAAAAAAGGTCAGGATGCAGGGGATTTTCAGCAACAGAAGTCAGTAATTAGGCAGAAGCATTTTGATCTTCATTTCTGCTTGCTAGGGTTGTGGTAGATTATTGAGAGGTGCCTCATGCTTGCATCTCAGGAATTCTGAAAGGCATGCTTTGAGAAGGCATTGGGGGTTTTTGCTGAGTGGTGAAAAAGCTTGTTCTCATGCCCTGAATTCCTCAAACAGGGAAAAAGGTGACACACCAGTCATATCAAGTTTCATAGGAACTCACAAGGCTTTTAAGGAAATGTGCGTTAATGTAGAGGGAGGAGCAAAGTCCGAGAGCTGGCCCCAAGATCCATGAACATTCTGTTTGTTACTGAATTCTACTCTTGGACCTTTAGAAAAAGGAAATGGAATGACACATGATCATTGGGGTGTCCTAACCTTAGATAAAACGAGGCCGTCTGAAATGAAGATGAAACAACATTAACTCAAGTCCCAGTCATGTAGGAGAGAAAAGAAACCCCGTGAAGTTACCCAAAATATTAAAAAACCCAACGCAACAGCACAAAGCAACGAGCCCCCCAGACTTGCGCTGAACTGAAAAGGTATTCAGTGTCTTCTGAATGCAATGAGAAATGTTTAAGAATACATAAGGGCTCCCTGGAACAAAGTGGAAAATACAAAGTGGAGCAGAAATGTAGCTTAGAAAATCTGGCAGGGTCAGATTCTGTCCTTCCTAAATCTCTCTTCTCCACTGTAAGTATTTCACATGAAAGGAGGAATTCTTCCTGATGATTAGAGGAATAATCTGGTTTTGGCCTTTTTTTCTCTATTGGTGCTGTCATTGCAGAGCCTCACGCGCTTGGGACAATAAAGCCAGTAAAAGCCACATGGCAAGAGGATCCACGTTTCCAGGACAGCAGTTCTGAGGGTGACGATGAGCCTGAGATGTCAGAAATTGAACAGGACCAAGAAATGCAAGTTCCATTTCTCTTTGTTGTCTACTTGGCTGTAGTAGTTGGATGCTGTGGGAATATTAATAGCAGCACTCAGGGAATGATAAACTGACATTGCACACCTCTGAGCAATGAAAGTCATCTTAGAAAACCGTTTGTGCTGCACAGAGTCAAAACTCCCAGCAACCCATTGGATGTGAATGTGAATATGGAAAGAAAGAGCAGAGCACAGGAAATTAACTGGGTCATTTTGGTTTGACCAACTCCAAACTGAGTTTGGCCAAAAGCCAAAGACACAGTCAGTTTTCTCTTTAAAAGAGGATTTGGAAAATAAAAAGATTTATTTGGTTTCTAGGGAATAAAGCTTTTCAATGTATGGCATTTCTCTGAAGCACTACAGGATTAACTCGTGTTCATGAAATTTGATAGTACAATTTAGGATGCTCAAATCCCTTTGTCCTTTTCTAGGTTTCTTTCTTTACCATGCACAGGAAGTGCTAGTTTTTTTTTTTTGTTCTCCAAAGATGATGAACGCCTAAGAGGTATGATAGAATTTCTTTACGCTCTTTTATATTTTTTTTTCCTTTTAAACCCTTCCTGTAATTCAGTGAGGAGGAAAAAATGCTGCCTAGTTATCAAAGTTTTCTAGTCAAAATTTGCCACCCTCACTTGTGATCCAAGTTGTGGTAGAATCCCGTGAGAAAGTCCTGGCAAAATAAAGGTCAACCAGATTTTCTGGCTTTCTTTTCTTTCAGACAATTACCGAATAGGAATCTGGACTTTTAGAGTTTACCAAAAACTTAGTCACTTGACAGCTTATGTAGACATTTCGGATCCTTTCGGGTATTTAAATCATCTTTATCTTTTTCCTCTCTTTCTGGTGTTACCATTAGAAATGAGGAGTGTTCTTGTCAGCCACATATGTCCCTGTGGTTCTTTGTTCTAATGAAGCTGGGATTTCGCTTCTGAATCCAGTGAATTTTGTATTTAGAAACAAAGAAAACAACATCCAAAGGAAACATGCACAGTCCCCAAAACCTGCACAGGCCACCAAAACAATTGCTGGCTAGATTTTGTAGAATAGAGTCTTAAGCTTAAAGGATGTGCCTTCCATGAGACTGATTCCATAACTCTGCTGAAATGCACTGCTGTGTTCACACAGTTACCAGCCTGCAATCTTCCAGGCAGCCTGATTTACAGGGTGTGTTGAAATGGAGAGCTCAGGCCTCAGCAGGCCTCAGTTCTGGGGGAAGATGTGGGGTGCTGGTGCTGAGCTTCTAATGCAACAGCTGCAATTTCACTGCAATTCAGATTGCAGCATGTTGAGGAAAAGTGCTGCTGCCTTTGATTGTTCTTAGCACACCAGGCTGCAGTAGGGAACATTTCTGCTGGAGCCAAGGCGTGGTGGGGGCAGGAGAACAGGAAGGATGTGAAGAATTGATTTCTGATTTTAGTGCTGTGGTGGTCAAGATTGTTAGAAGTAGCAGCACAATCACAAGTGTTTAAGGCTATTAATTGGATGTTTCTTTTGTGCAGAGGGTCCAAGTTATTTTGTAGATTAGTAGAAGTCAGTGAAGAAAAAGAGGGTTAGGAAGACAGACGTAGATTATTGCTTGAGGTGAGTATGGAACATCTGTTCCCTGGTAAGTCTAGGTGAAAACTGAGCATGGGGAGGGATTGCAGGTATGAATGTGCATGTAAAATTAAGTCAGGACCTCGAGAAGAGCTTTAAATTTGTGATGAACAGGGAAGAGAAGTTTTTTAGTGTAGCGGTGTGTATAACATCCTGTTGTGTGGTCCAGTCAGGTAAACCACTACATCTTTGTGTGTTACAGGAGCAGCTACTTAAGTGTATGTAAGGATAGTGAATGTAGAGACTTCTCCTCATAGTGGATTCAAGAACTTCTCTTTAGAATTTGTTAGATTTTCATTATTTTCTGGAACGCCAAAGGAAGCATTAGGATACCCTATAGGAAGTGCAAGCAAACCAATAAAGTTTTTACTGATTAGAAGCGAATCACGTTTGTTCCTTGAAGGAGTTGCCAAACAAGGTTACTTTCAAAATGCTTTCAAAGGTCTAACAGGGATCAATATCAGCAAACCCTGTTAGGTCGTGTTTGGGAGCTGGGGCTGAGGCTCTCGTGCCCTGGGGAGCCATGGGAAGGCTCCAGGCCTGAGTGTGCGGCCAGGCCGGGGCCATTGAGCTGCAGCCCATCCCTGGTGGATGCAAGGGTAAGCAGGAATGCCAAGGGACCCCAGGGCCGGGCCAGGCCAGGCCAGAGCAGTGCCCCCAGCCCTCCAGGAGCGGACGGGCTCTGCCAAGCCCAGCCTGGGCACTGCCCCCAGCCCAGGGACAGGCGGGTGCTTTGCCCAAGGGCTGGGCCCAGAGCAGCAGAGCTGTCACAGCCCCAGCTGGTTCTGGTCTGCGTGCGGCCCAAGCAGGGCCCGTGGGTGCCCTGGGCAGTGCAGGAGCAGCACAGGAACAGTTGCCAGGGCCAGGGGAGGCACAGGGCTCAGCCTCTGCACGGTGACACAGCATGCAGGCTGCAGGGGACAGAGCCAATGGCACCGGGCATGAGCAGCTGTGCGGGGCTCTGAGCCTGCAGCAGCATCGGCCCCAAGGCTGCTCTGTCCCTGCCTGGCTGATGGGCAGCGCTGGAGGCCTTGCAGAGCAGGGGCCATTGCGGGCACGGCTGTCCCAGGAGCTGCCCCCTGGCCCAGCTGGGCCCCACTTGGGCAGGAAGGAGGCTCCCAGCCCTGGCATGGCCGAGCAGCTCCTGCCTCCCCCTGCCTCTGTTCTGATCCCCACGCTGCCTGCTGCCACAAGAGCCCCTGGGCCAGGCTGTCACAGGGCTGCTTTGCCCTCACTTGGCGCCCTGGCACCAGCGCCGTCCTGCTTGCTGCCAGACATCGCAACTGTAAGCAGATAGAGCCTTTCCAGGAATGACGCAGTCACCTCCAGGTGCTGATCCTCTCTTTCTGTGGGATAAACAAGAGCTTGGGGCGCTGCCATGGCAGGGCTTCCCTCAGCTGTCGGCACTTCCAGCCCGGCTCTGCCAGGGGCTCTGGCAGTGCAACGGCGCACGGCAGCTCTGGCATGGCAGCTCTGCACTGCAGCCTCCGCCAGCAGCCAGATCTGTGGGCTGGGACTCCGCAGCGGCCGCACGCTTCTCCCAGAGCCCGAGCAGCGGCGGCTCGCTCCCAACACCGAGCCGGGAAGGCGCCCAGGTACAGCGCGGGCTCAGCTCTCGGCACGAACCGCCCCGCCCCTCACACCCGCCCGCCCTTTCCCGCCCTCTGGCCCCGCTGCGCGGCGCCCGCGCTGTCGAGGCGACTCTTGCCCACAAGGAGGCGCCCTGAGCCCTGCAATGGCGCCGCGAACCTTCTGGCGCTCTGGAAGGCGCGGGCCTGGACCTGTTGCAAGCTGGGCCCTACGTCCCATTTCCTGAAGAAAACATATCCTGTCATGCCTGGGCTGTCCACGCTTCCAAGCCTGATCAACAGGAAGAGACATTTAACCTGTGACACACATAGCAGCCTACAAGCTCGAAGTGATGGCCAGGTATTAGAAAAGCAAAGTAGTTGTTGCTAGAATTGTCTTTAAGACTCAGGGCTGGGCCCGTTTCACTGATCTCAGACCCAGAGGGAGGTTGACAAAGCTTGGGAAGAAGGATGCCCATTGATAGTGGACACAAAGGATGCAGAATTTAGGGGCCATAAGGACATCTGCTAGAACTGCCAAGTTAAGGAAAACAGTCCTAAAGTTGTCTCAGCAAATATGCTGAGCTGAGCACCAGCTGGGTAAAAAAGAGTGTGATGTTTGCAGGCAATGGGACTTTGGCACCCAAATTATCCTGGGCCTGGCCATGGGATGGTTCTGGTCACCAGAACACATGAAAAGACAGCATAATGCAAGCACTGGGCATTGTGCTTCATAGAACCCAGACAAAAAAGCTGGGAAGACTCTGCTGGATTCTTGTGTGGTATCTACCCCTTCTGTTCCTTCTTCTTCTCAAAATATATTGTAAGCCTGATTAAAAAAACTTACTTAGAGCCATGGTCAGTGCCATATTCTGAAAACTTACAGCTGACTTACAGGTTTAGTATCTCACAGAGCAGGTTTGAGGCCCTGGAATTGGAGGGACAGACAAGTGATGAAGTGGGCAAAAGTCCTTCTGGAATAGAGGAGCACCTAGGGCAGGTCAGGCAACACCATGCATGGTGACCACCTCTGTTCCAAGGAAAGGCAGGGTCCCTTCAGGCCTTCCTAAAAGCATCTCAAGGGAAGGTTTCCATCTCCCCTGCCCTCTTTCCTTGACTTTAGCTGAATCTTTCTCTCACTGAAAGACAGGAAGCTCAAGTGTGTTAGGAGAATACTGTGAGCATTGGCAGCGGTGAACAGTCAGTGTGAAAAACGCCAATCACTTGTTTTTAAAATGTTAAAAAGTTTCATAGTAATAAAATAGTTATAAAAATAGTAACACAATTAGAGTAATAACAATTTGGATAAATTGAATTAAGACAATATGAGACAATAAAAACAAAGAGTTACGGATGTCCGGGTACCTTTTTCTGGGCATCAGGAGCCTGAAAAAGGACACCCATTAACAAAGGATTAACCCTTAAGAACAATAGCCTGTTGCATATTCATATACTTCATACATGATGCATAAATTCCATTCAAATACAGGATTCTGTCTGGTCATTGTCAACTTCTTTCCTTCTAATCCTAACAGTGCCTCCAAGGTGAGAAGAAGTTCATTTTTTCTGATAAGAAGGCAATAAATTCCCTTTCTCTGAAAGATTTAGATGTCCTGTGGCTGCTATCTCGCTGCAAGCCCTTTCTGTTAAACAAAGCATCTTACATAGCATAGTTTCTATTTTTATAACCTAAAACTATATTTAACACAGTGCTTAAGAAAATTAATACTGCATTGCTTTCTCACACAACACATATAATATTCATTTTAATATTTGCGAAAAGCCAATCATAAAATACATGCATTTTTCACAATCCCCACTCTTATTCTTTGTAAATCATTTGGCTTGAGCAATATTTTTTTTCTACTTATATCTTCTGGACTATGCTGGTAAAATAAAACACGGGATTACACAAGAAAGAAATATAAAAACAGTTGTAACACAAATGAAAGATCTTAATTTCTTCTAATACATTACCCCACCAGCTAGATTTTAACATTGTTTTCTAATTTTTGGACTGGTACCTGGGTTGTTATATGCGTATATATTTTTCTTTTTGATTTCTTTTGCTTTTGCTAGAATGACTTTTCTGTGGTCATCAATTTTCAACGATCTGATATATTGAACTTTCCACAAACACCCCCTTCTTTGGCCAATAAACAGTCTAAAGCGAACCTTTCTGATACCCTACAGTTTTTGTTTGGCTTAGCTGACTTAATGTTAACTCTAATGCCTGGGCAGCCTTATTTGCTATCATTTCTGTAACTGCTTGGAGTCTTGTAATACAATTCAACAGATAATTTGGAGTCAATACAGAGTTAGATTGCTGTGCTGGTTTTACCTTTTCCTTTATTATTTGGGTTTTTTTTTTCCAAATCTTGAACCGCATCTTCAAGATTAAATTTAAAACAAATCCATCTCTCTCCTTTTGGACATTCAGTTCTAAATCTATTGCCACTTTTTCTTAAGTTTCTTGTAATCTAATAATTTACTCTGTTTTGCCTACAAGTTCTTAATTTGGCTGGGTTATAACAGTGGCTGTTGACATAGGTGTGTGTAATAAAGGAGGAACTTTGGTTTCTTTCTATGTGATGCTTTCTGTAGCATTTGTGACACAATCCTGCTGGTATCCCGAAAGGGAAAAGACAACAAGTGAGTGCCAGAAACAGGAATAACAGAGGTCCAGTATGGCTTATACTCCCACCTCCCATGCCTGTGAGGTTGCAACCCACAGCAGGTTTATTTGATCTTCTTGGTGGTGAAATACAGAGGCCAATCTGGTCTTGCCCTCTATTTTCTTGTCACTTTCTCTTAACTAATTGCTAGGCAAATTGGTTTTGACACTCTTTAACTGTGGTCTCTTACTGTTCCTCAGGTATCTCTCATTTAACAGGCACTAATAATTCCCATCCACAAAACCAAGTCAGTACTTTAACACTTTTTGCAATAAGAGCATAAATTTTGCGAATCACAACACTAATTACTCTTACAATTTAAGCATTTACTTATAACCCACCTAGCATGCCCAGTATTGGAATGAATCAAGTAAAGTTTACTAATGGAAATAGTAATTCCCCTTCTCCCTTGTACAATTCTAGGGCTAAGGTCAGAATACAAAAACGTTCTTGATCTTTCTATCTGAGGTATTCCTCCCCCAAGGAGATGTTTTATTCAGGCAGTGCTCAAATCCAGTGATATAAGCATTATCTTATTTCTTAATTCAGTGTTATTCTTTGTACATTTCTTGGATCATTTGGGTTTTCTCAAACCATTACCACTCAGTCCCCATTGGAAAGTCAGTTCAGTATCACCCGGTTTAAATATGATAGTCCGTTCCTCAAGTTTCTTCACAAGTCCTTTGATTCTGCTGGCATGAATTCACTCTCTTTCCGTGATTTTGATTGTTGCTTCAGTAGTACCTGGAAAGGACTTCTTAATAGCATAGATAATAAAAGAAAGATAATACTGCATTAACTTTTACGATTCGCTTTCCTTCTAAACTTTCTGGGTTTAGCTAAAAGCTTTCTCTACAGCAGCCTCTTCTTCAGGAAAAAAGCCTTCTCGTTAACGGCAAACAAAACACACAAAAGAAAAAAAAACCAAAAAACTTCTTACTTAAGAAAAACAAACCGCTTTGTGAGGTTTGGAGAGTCAGCAATCTCTGCTTTGATTTTATCTTTTAGTGCTAGTCCCCCCTGCCCCTCTTTTCACAGCCCTGCTGTCAGTGCTGTTCTTGGCCCTTCCCCCGGTGCGGCCCCTTGGCTGCAGGGCCGGGGCAGGGGAGAGCAGCCCCGGGCATGGGGACCCTGGGGGCTGCCCTGGGTCTCTTTTGCCCTCTCCCTCTCCCTCTCTCTCTCTCTCTCTCTCTCCCCTTCTCTCTCTCGGCCTACTTCCAGGCCGATGCTGCCATCCTGGGCTCGGCACCCCGACAGTCTGGGAGCCCCCCGGCAGCTCTGCCCCGGAGCCAGCCCGCTCCTGGCCGCAAACCTGTGTCCTCTGCTGCCAGCCCCGCCCGGGGCACCTCCATGGATCGGTCCGTGCCGCAGCCCCCGAGACCCCGCCGATCGCAGGGAGCGCTCAGACACCTCCCAACCTTGACAACCCCAAACCTGGCGTGCCCAGGTGCTCCTGACATTCTTTCTCTTTCTCTCGTCAACTTATCCTCTTTTCTCTTCAAGGAGGGCCCGTTCTGCTAAGGCTTTTCCGGACCCCAATGTGGCATTGAATAACCTCTTAACAACCATGTGTTAAGATACTTCTCTGCCTTTCATGCAAAAAACTTGCATTCACACTTCTGCTCTCTTCTAGCACCAAGATGTCATCACTTCACATTCTAACATCTCAGAGTTTCCTAACTACTTCTCTACTTCAACTTCTCTCTTTCTCCTCTCTCAGTTGTAACCCTTATGGGGTCGATATTTATTCTTCCCCTATTTCTTTCTCCAGCCCAAACTTCTTTGTTGATTTTTTTTTCTTCATCCTCTTGGCTTAATTTCAAAACTCTAGCTGTCATTTTCTTATTTTCTGATATAACTCTTACTCTTAATTGCACTTGTAAGACTCTTCCCAATAAATTGCTACCTGCCCCTGGGACCAATAACACATCTCCCACCTAAATTTTAGTTTCTTCCCTCAATTACCACATCTTTAATGACCAGAAATGTAAAACTTCCTCTTTTTGCCCCTGTTACTTTCACTATATGTTTGCTCACACTATAACCTTTTGGAACGTTTAACAGGCAGGTTTTCTCTGCCCCTGTGTCTATAACAAATTCCAATTCTTCTTCTTGGGGACCCACTTTTAAAGTTATCACAGGCTCCTGATGGTATTTGTTCCCCCCCAAAAAAATTAAAGCCTATGACTTTTTTTTTTTTTTTTTATGGGCCCATTTCTTTAAAGATTTTCAGATCTTCTGCTTACTTAGGACCATTTTCCTTTTTCTCTAAAGTTTGTTTATCTATTTATTTGGAGTTTTTTCTTTCCCCTCTAAAAGCTGTCTCTCAAAAATCTTTTGTTTTCACATTTCGCCTTTGATATGCTGTCTCATTTATTCTCTTGGTTATGTAATTACAATAACTGTTCATGTGTTTACTCCCCTCCTCATTATTTTAACCCCATTCAGGAGGTACAGTTGGCATTTTGTCTTCTCTGGGGGTCCCTGCAGATTATCTTTTTCTTAAGCTTTTATTTCAGTTGCTCTGATTAATTGCTTTTCTTCCTGAGAAAAATATTATTTTCATTACCAACCACATCTGTTCTCAAGTATACATGTTTGGACCTAAAAGTTGGTCTAATTGTTCAGCTATGCCTATGGGATTCTCCAAATATCTCTTTTATTTATTTCTTAAAATTTCAGACCTCAGACAAAGTCAAAGAAGCATTTACAAACTCTGATCCATCACCCCCCTTTGAGAACCTCTCTTAATGGAAATAGACCAATCTCTTTATCCCATTCTTTTTGGATTTTTATCTTCTACAGCCTTTCTCACGTATTTTTAGGAAGAATCAGGAGAGGGCTTTCTTCTAACTGATTTTTTAGTGTTTCAATAAAGTGATTCCTTTAGAGAGTTTCCTTAAGCAGCCGGAGCTGTGGTTACCAAGGGAATGGAGCTCAGGGCAGGACGGGGAGGCTCGGCACAGCTCAGGGTCTGGGGGCTCCAAAGGCGGGGTCTGTGGTTGGGATGGCCCGAGGGGATCGGCACAGCTCAGGGTCTGGGGGCTCCAAAGGCGGGGTCTGTGGCTGGGATGGCCCGAGGGGATCGGCACAGCTCAGGGTCTGGGGGCTCCAAAGGCGGGGTCTGCAGCCGGGATGGCCCGAGGGGATCGGCACAGCTCAGGGTCTGGGGGCTCCAAAGGCGGGGTCTGCAGCCGGGATGGCCCGAGGGGATCGGCACAGCTCAGGGTCTGGGGGCTCCAGAGGCGGGGTCTGTGGTTGGGATGGCCCGAGGGGATCGGCACAGCTCAGGGTCTGGGGGCTCCAAAGGCGGGGTCTGTGGTTGGGATGGCCCGAGGGGATCGGCACAGCTCAGGGTCTGGGGGCTCCAGAGGCGGGGTCTGCAGCCGGGATGGCCCGAGGGGATCGGCACAGCTCAGGGTCTGGGGGCTCCAGAGGCGGGGTCTGTGGCTGGGATCGCCCGAGGGGCTGTTCCTGTGCAGACCGAGCTGGAGCGGGGATCGCCCTCACTCGGCTCACGGTGGCTGATCCGGCAGAGACAAAGCCGGGACTGACCCCGGCTGCAGCGGCGGGAGCCGACAGAGTCAGGGCAGCCGGGGATGGGACAGACGGGACCCCCTCGGTGCGATCAGCGCGGTGACCACGGTGCACACGGCAGGACAGACCCCCACCCCCGGCAAGAACGCGGGCCAGGCGGCCGGACCGGGACAGACGGACCGGGACAGACGGACCGGGACAGACGGACTGTGCCGGAGCCGGCACAGGGGCTGGGAGGGCTGGTGCGAACGAGTCGGGGAACGAACGGGAATGGATGAGGTAATTTGTTCTCAGCTCTGTACTTTCCCCGTTTTGCTTTTTGGATGCTTTGAAATGGTCGACGAGCTAACTGACGACCTTCTCATATTGTTTTTCTCATCACCCTTTTATTTATCTTTTGGCAAATTATACATGTTTCAGGTACTTGTTTTTTTACTCTAAAAGTCTCAATGCACCCATAGTTCTTTTAAAAAAATGATCACACCTAGCCTGTGTATCCCACCGGGCTTTTTGATACACGTCCTCTGCTATTCCCTCGTAAGCGTTTTATTATCTAATTGTCTTCCATATCAAGATGTTTCTATTTCCCCGATTTATCTTGTTCGCCACAATCTTGTTTTAATTCCCCCCCCCCTTTTTTTTTTCTTCATTTGGAGTTAATATTAACTCTTTCAGCTCTATTTTCTGCTGCATCTTTAGCTTCTTCATCTGCCAGTTATTTATTTTATTTCTTCTTATTTCTAGGTCTTTACCTTTTGGTGTCCTTTAATATGTACTATTGCTATCTCTCTTAGGTAATTGTAATGCCTCTAAAACCTCGAAAATAAGTTTCTCATGTACTCATGTTCTCTTTTTCTTCTTTAATTAAGCAATCTCCCTTTTAAAATTTTTCTTAAGGTATGTGCTACTCTAAAGGCATACCTTGAATCAATGTATAACTCTTTTGTGTTAAATTTTCTAATGCTGTTTTTAAGTATATAATTCACAAGTTTGCATGTTTTTTCTCATCAATTTCTGCATACCCTGTATTTTGCAATGAGTTGTATTTCTGTTTGTTAACATAACTCCTAAAGTGCTGTCTTGGGGTATTTCTGTTGGTAGTTTTTTTCTGCTTTTCTTTTCCTGTATCCACCTTACTGAATTTCTGTCTCATTTTTCAGTTTTCTATCTATTCGTCCCCTGCTTCTGTTTTTCATTTTTTACTAACAACTTAAATACCACTTTTCTTTCAACTACTTACACCCAAAAAAACCCCTTTTTCTCACACTGCTTTTCAATACAATCCAACTCCCTCCAAGGAGATACGGTAAGGCTTAAAATGCACAATCGACATTACCTATACTTTCATTCGTCTACATTCACTCACTTTTATTTCTCATTCACTTTCACACATTCCTTCACACTCTCAAGACACAAAGGGGATCCTTAATGCTAGGAAATCACAGGTCCTTGTGGCCCCCTCTTTCGCTTTGGGGTTTACCTCCAGGTCTCAGTGTCACCAGGCCCCCTAGAAGGGCCCTGACTCTGGCTGCCTCTGGTGCCCGTTCCCCTGTGAGGCTGTCTGCGTGTCTTTCACACTCTTCAGCTACGGCCCCTCACACGCCCAGGGAACGCTAGCTTGGTTCGCAGGTCACTCGCTCCTCTTGGGCCCAGAAGCCCCCACCCAGCCGGGAGCTGCAGCCTGGTGTGCAGGTCACTCGCTCTTTCCACACCTCCCCCTTCCCACCTGCCCAGGAAGCTGAGGCTGGCTCTGTGTGTGTCTCACTCTCACACACCACAAAACAACAATAAGGTACCTTTTACTTTCACATCGCCTATTACAAGTTTAGGTGTTACTGGCCAGTCCCGGTGCTATTGGATATCCCTCAACCCAGCTGTGTTATCCAACCCCAAATGCTCTTGGGCAATTTTTCCCTCAATCCTGTCGTGTTGTCCAACCCCAGATGCTCTCGGGTAATTTTCCTTCAATCCAGCTGTGTTGTTCAACCTCAGATGCTCTTGGGCATTTTCTGTCCCTCAACCCAGCGGTGTGGTACAACTACAGATGCTCTTTGGCATTTCATTTGTTCTGCTCTGTTGTCCAACCCTGGATGTTCTTGGGCATTTTTTTATCCCCCAATCTAGCTGTGTTGTCCCACCCTGAGTGTTCCCGGGCATATCCTCACTCGGACAGAATTCTGCTCAACCCTGCTCTTGGATGCTCTTGGAATATAAATCCCTCAACCCAGCAGGTTTTAGGAGCCCCTCCTGTCCTGTTTCCTAGTGGATTGGGCTAGGAAACCTTGCTCCCCACCACCGAGGGGTCCAACCCCTCCCTGAGACCCAGTCCCAGTCACCCCCGGGGATTCTTTCACTCTCTTATGAGTCGCTTTGTCTCTTTACTGGCCGCTTTTCCAGCGCAAAGTCGGAAACGCAGCGTGGGAGACTCCGCACTCACTTGGCAGGTCTGGGACAACCAGCCCGCCTCTCATTCACACACATTCATCCCCCCGTACCTGCCCCCCGAGAAATACTTACCAATCCTTTTTCCTTCCCGGGTTCTTCGTGCGCACTACTACTCTTAGGGGGCAAATTACAGCAGTTGTAGGGACCCTTTTCCCGTTCTCTTTGTTTTGTTGTCTCCTTTTGTCCACAGATCGTAACCTGCGTCTGTCGGTCACTTCAGGGGAAGCAGAGCGAGGATGCCAAAGAGGGCAGGGCGCGCCTTCCCCACTCTGACTCTCCCAAAGCACCGGCAGCGAGGAGTTAGTAACCATCCTCTGCTACCAAATTGTGAAAAACGCCAATAACTTGTTTTTAAAAATTTTAAAGTTTAATAGTAATAAGATGGTTATATAGTAACACAATTAGAGTAATAACAATTTGGACAAATTGAATAAAGACAATATGAGACAATAAAAACAAAGAGTTATGGACGTCCAGGTACCTTTTTCTGGGCATCACGGGCCCAAAAAAGGACCCCTGGTAACAAAGGATTAACCCTTAAAAACAACAGCCCGTTGCATATTCATACACTTCATACATGATGCATAAATTCCATTCAAACACAGGATTCTGTCTGACCAGTGTCAACTTCTTCCCTCTAATCCTAATAGCACCTCCAAGGTGGGAAGAAGTTTGTTTCTTCTGATAAGAAGGCCATAAATTCTTTTTCTCTGAAAGATCTAGGTGTCCTGTGGCTGTTATCTCGCTGCAAGTCCTTTCTTTTAAACAAAGCATCTTACATAGCATAGTTCTATTTTAACAATTTTTATAACCTAAAACTATATTTAACACAGTACTTAAGAAAATTAATACAGCATTGCTTTCTAATACAACACATATAATATTCATTTTAATATTTGTGAAAAGCCAATCATAAAATACATGCATTTTTCAAACCCCATTCCTGGACATCAGGGCTCTCTGCTCCCCTTTTCCCGGCCATCCCATGGCTCCCAGCCTCCAGACTGGCCATTGGCTTGACCCTGGGATGCCCTGGAATGCCTTGGTCCCCCATTCCTGCCTTTCCCAGCCCCCAGCCCCAGCTGTGTGCAAAACCAGAGACCCCCTGAACTCCTCGTTCTCGAACATCCCTGGTGTCCCCACCCTTGTCCCCCCTTTTTGGGAAACCCTGGACTCCCCTTTCCTGGGCTCAAGGACCCCCTGGAACTCCCTTCTACCTCTCCACATCCCTGCCCCTGTCTCCTGTCCCTCAGCTGTCCCCTGTCCCTCGGCTCTGTGGGGCCCAGGGTGGCAGCAGGAGCCAGGGCAGCCCTGGGGGAGAACAACCCTGAGCCCCAGCCAGTCCAGTTCCCCCCAGGTCACTCCCAGCATGGGCCCTGTGGCTCCCAGTCACCCCCAGGATGGTCCCAGTCACTTCCAGTTACACTCAGTGTGATCCCAGTATCATCCCAGTCACTCCCAGTATGATCCCAGGTGTTCCCATTCACCCCTACTATAGTTCCAGACACTCCCAGTATGGTTCCAGTCCTTCCCAGTATGATTCCAGGATGAACCCAGTCACTCTCAGTACAGTGCCATTTGCCCCCAGTATGGTCCCAGTCACTCCAAGTCACCCAGTAGGATTCCAGCCACGCCCAGTAGGATTCCAGTCAATCCCAGATACTCCCAGTATTATTCCAGTGACTTCCTTTATGGTTCTTTTGTGATTCCAGTCACTCCTGGTCTCTCCCAGTACATCCCAGTTGTCCCTAATGTGTTTCCACTCACTCCCAGTTGCTCCCAGTAGCTTCCGGTATGATTCCATTTGCTCACAGCCACTCCCAGTCACCTCCAGCATGATTCCAGTCATTTCCTGTATATCCCAGTTGCCCCAACATGGTCCCAATTGCCCTCAGCCTGCCCCTAGTCACTTCCAGTATGATTCCAGAAGGATCCCAGTCACCCTCAGTGTGGTGCCAGTTGCTCCCAGTATGATCCCATTGGTCCCCAGCATGTCCCCATTTCCTCCCAGTGTGATCCCAGTTGCCTCTAGCACAGACCCAGTCCCTCCCAGTATGATCCTACTCTGATGCCATGATGATCCCAGTTGCTCCCAGCTTGGTCCTAGCTGCTCCCAGTTGCTCCCAGTCTGATCCCAGTTGTTCCCAGTGGCCCCTGTGTTATGTTTGGGAATGGGAGGAAATGTAGGGAAGTGATGCAAAGTTTTTTGTGTATCTGACAGTCTGTTGAGCTGCTGAAAAGCTAGACACGCTTTTGTGAAACACACATGGTAAAGACCAAAAAATTCAGAAACTTTTCTTTTCTTTGTTGGTCGGCAGGGAGGTGCTGGGTTTCGGTTTGGGCTTCAGCTCTGTGTCTGGGCTGGGCTGGGCCGTCTTGCTGCAGGCTGGGCTTCTTTTCTATTTCCTGGGCTGCTTGCTGGCTTCTCTCTCCATGGGCTCTGGTTTGGCCGGGCTGGGCTTCAGCAGCTGCCGGGCAAGGAGACAGGGGAGGCTGCGGAGCTTTAGCCAGAGCAGGGCTGGCTGTGGCTGCGAAGATCTCGCTGTCAGGCTGCTGCTTCTTCTTCTTCTTAGCCTGGCTGAGACCAGAGACTTCTGTGGCTGGTGTAGAAAACTAAACACTAACTACAAAGCTGATCTGAACACAACTGAGCCACAGCTTTCTGTTAGTAGTTATTGGTGGGTTAGGTAGGCTTCAGGCGTGATGTTAACTTTTTCAGTGCTTCAGTCTTCTTCTGAGTGAGAGAAAAGAACAACATGCAAGTATATTAAAAACAAGATGAAGATATTAAAGGTAATAAAGAAGAAGGTAAGTAAGTCCCAGATGGGAGGGGGAGAAGATGCTTTGTTTTTAGAGCTGAAATCCTCTTGTAAGCTATAAAGAAAAGACTCTTTTCCCTTATAACACATAAAACTATAAGGAAATGAAAGTGTTTGAATTGATATTAGGTAAAGGCTTCTATGTTAAAGTAAGCAGATGTTGAAATAGCTGTAATCTCATGAGAAGTTTGCACAAAGAAAGAGCACAGTCTTGTGCTTCTAAAAATGAAGATCTGTGCTCCCAGAGATGAAGATGATTTTAGAGATAGATAATGAGAACTTTTGCCTTTGAACAGCTCATCTTTAAAACAATACCCCATCAATCAACATAGCCCGTCTCCAAGCTGTGGGAAGGTTTGTAGAAATAAGAAAGATTTTACGATAGCAAGGTTCCCCTGGCAGTTGTTATTCATGACAAAATTGAGAACCACGAGAAAACTGTTTTTTTCCTTTTGTAGAAAAGTCTCCATAACTTTATCAAGAGGGACTTCTCTCCCTAAGTGAACTAAAAAAAGACTCTTTGAGAGGTAGTAAACTGACTAGAAATCTTAAGTTTAGTTTCTTTACATTGTCAGTGAGAAAGAAAAAGTTGTGGGGAGAAGTATTCTAAAAAGTTTGCTTTGATTCTTACTACCTTTTTTTTTCTTTTTACTTACTATTATTAAAATTTTTCTTTCTACCCTTTTAAAGTTTTGAGCCTGCTTTACCTTTCTCCTAATCCTATCTCACAACCAAAAATAAGTGTATTAGTAATAAACCAACACCAAACCCACCACATTCTTTAGTGCATTAGCCAAAAAAAATCTCAAAATTAAAGAGATCTTATATTAGCAAACCAAAACCACGACACCCTAGCACAGACCCAGTCACTCCCAGTATGACCCCGGTAGGAATCCACTGTGATCCCAGTCTTCCCAGTTGCCCCCAATGTAGTCTCAGTGACTCCAGCCACTCTCAGTGTGTTCCCAGTCATCCCCAGTATGGTTGCAGTCACTCCCAGTATATCCCAGTGGGTCCCACTATGATCCCTTTTGCCCCAGTTCTGGCCCTGCTGAGTCCCAGTGTGCTCTGATCCTGCTCCCAGTGGGTCCCAGTGCTGGGCACGGTGAATCCCAGGGTGTCCTGGTGTATCCTGGAGTATCCTGGTGTGTCTTGGTATGTCCCGGTGTATCCCAGTATATCCCAGTGTGTCCCAGTGTATCCCAGTGTGTCCCGGTGTGTCCCAGTGTATCCCAGTTTATCCTGGTGTATCCCAGTGTATCCTGCCTGGTGTATCCCGGTGTCCCAGTCCATCCCAGCCTGTCCCAGTCCATCCCGGTCCGTTCCCTTCACTGGGAGTGACTGGGATCATACTGGTGGAAAGTGGAATCTTACTGGGCCAAGTGGATGTGACTGGGAATGACTGTGAGTATGCTGAAGGCAACTGGGATATACTGGGAGTGTCTGTAACCATGCTGGGGGTGTCTGGGAACACACCGAGAGTCCCAGCAGGTCCAAGGACACCGTGGTGGCACTATGGAACCTCATGGAACCAAGGGGATCATTGTGGCACCCCTGCAGCCCATGGAACCAAGGGGCCTTGGTGACACAGCGGGGCTTCATGGACTCAGAGACCATTATGGTTCTGTGGGGCCTGATGGAACCATGGAGACCATTGGGACCCTTCAGGGCCTCGTGTCACCAAGGGGGCATTATGGCACCTCAGGGACACATGGAAGCAAGGGACCATTGGGTCTCATGGAACTGAGGGAACATGGAACAGGCCTGGCTGGCTTGGCCTCCCAGGGGCCAGCGGACAGCTCTGGCTGATGTTGGAATGTCAAAGGCTGCCTTTCGTCAGCTCCTGGGGCACTGCGGCTCTGTGCTTTCCTTGCTAGGAAAGGAACTGTCAATCTCTTCTAATTACTCATGGCCAGAACTGGGATTTCAACTCCAAATTTTTCCCATAGGAATATTGCCAGGACAAGTGTGGCAGGCAATGTTTTCAGGAGAGTCACCTCCCATCTGTCCCCAAAACACTGGGGAAGGCTCCGTGCTTTCCTCCCTATGAGAAAGAACTGTCCTACTTCTCCAGGCATGCATGGCTGAGATTGGTCTTCCACCTCCAGAATTCCCTAAATCCAAAGACTGCTCCCAAAAAAAATCTGCCATTCCTGACAAGTCTGGCTGGCCTTGGCCTAGTGAGACTCTCACCTGCCTTCCAAACACTGAGGCTCTGTGCTTTCCTTCCTATGGAACAAAACTGTCCTTCTCAGCCAGGTGCCCATGGCCACAACTGGGATTTCACTTCCAGCATTCCCTGTTGTGACAGACTGGAGGAGATTGTTGGCTCTAAACATTTTGTGTGGGGGGGAGGAAGGGGCAGGTCCAGCCTTGCCCTGCCCTGGAGCCCCAATCCCCCCAGAGCCTCTATCCCAGCCCAGCAGTGGCTGCCAGTCCCTGGCACAGCACAGGCAATGCTCCACAGCCACCTCTGCAGCCCCAGCCCAGCTCCTGAGGGACCAAATGAGCCCAAGCCCCACCTGGGGGAAGGGCCCAGAGAGACCAAGGGGTATTGAAGGCTGACCACAAGGCAAGCACACATCTTGACCCTACCTCCTGTTGTAATTTCTATCTGAACACTGCTGGAATCCAGGAGTTGGTAACTCTGTGTGTGCTCCTCTGTATCTTTTCAGCCAACAAAGCCAAGGGAAGGCACAGTTCCATCAAATGCAAAAGTCATTCCTCTGCTGGATATTAAATCCACTTTCCACAGCAGACAGCCTCAGAGCAGTGGAAAGCACCTTCTGTGCCCAGCACAGATCCCAAGGTCCCCCCAAACCCTCCCTGCCCCAATTCTGCCCAGATTTGCTCTTTGCACACACGAGTCACACACTGAAGTCAGGAGCTCCCTCCATGCCCAGAGGGAGGAAAAGAGAGAAAGGGGATGAAGAGCTCTCCTGTGCAGAGCCAAGGTCCAAGTGCTCTGGGATGTCCCAGCAGCATCTGACATGTCCACCATCCCCCAGAGATTTCCGCACAGGAACCGTTTTAGACAAAGGCAAAAGAAAAGGCAATTCTGTGAGATATAAACACAATTAAGATGTTGACTAATATGATATTTATTTCAGCTTCAGAAAGATTGGGCAATTCCCTGAAGCTCAAAGCATGAAACCAGTCAGCTGAAGGGCACTTGAATGACCAGAAAGCACCGGGAGGAGTGCTGAGGGTTTTTTGGAGGACAATGAACATATGTAACATGTTCACAATCCAGCCTTCATAGAACCTGAGTGAGGTCACCATGCCCTTGAAGGACACAAAAGAAGGAGAACACGCTCAGCAGCAGACGGTTCAGGATGCAAAGGCAGACAAGAAAACCACAGCGAGATGCATGAAGAAGAAAGACTAACTAAAATTAAATGGAATATCAAAATGCGTGCGTAAAAAGGATTTAACCAATCATGTGTCGACGGAAGGGAACCAGGACATCAGTTTGATCATCACAGGCTCAATTTTATTGATCAGTACGGCGGGTTAAATACAGTTAATAATGAGCTTCATACATATTGCAAAAGTTGAGCTCAGGATTGGTCAGCTTGCATATCAGCACCTACGCCTACTTCTACATTCCTATGGTTCTACTTTTGATACTTTCTACATATTCTTAGGATATATTCAGGACTAATCTCAACTCCCTATCCTCATGTTGCAGCAAGGTCGCTGCTGACTCTTCCTTTCAGCTTGCTGACTGCTGACTTTTCTCCTTCAGCTTAACCAGTGGCATTATATCAGTGTGGCCTTTCTCAGCTAACCAATTATTAATAATACTCTCCACATTTCCCCCGTTTTCTTCTTGTGCAAGGAGATTCGTTTGCCATGTTTTTGCTATTGTACGGCTGACTATGTTTTGGATACAGTTAAAGATACAAGGCAAAATAAGCAAAAACAGTAAAATTACACTCAGCAGTCCTATAGCATAGATCACAAGGTTCCTCAGCCACGGTCCGAGTCCCAGGCCTTTAAGCCATTCGTCAATTCCTAAACCGTCTTCTTCCTTAAGTTTGTGAAGTCCCTGTTGTAATTCTTTTATCTTAGTGTGAATGGACACTGAATGATCAGACAGATTCATGCAACACATTCCCTCAAACTCTTCACATCCATGCCCTTGTGCTAAGAGCAAAAAATCTACAGCAGCTCTATTTTGCAAAACAGCATGGTTAACACTTTGCACATCTGCAGTTAACATGTCTAGAATTTGTGATGTCTTGTTCAGCTCATCCCTTGCCCAGCATCCTAATTGTTTTGCTAAATTCATGGCTTTATTGGCAGATCCTCCTGGTAAGATAGTTGAAACCACCACCTGTTTGAATGTGCCCCAAAACCGTGGATCTCCTATCTTGCTGCAGTCTAAGTCATGTATGCTACGTTTTCTCCTGTTTGAATTTTGACTCCGCTGCATTAGCAAGGACACATTAGGATGAAACAGTGACAATTTTCCCAAAAAACAGGGTCCACCCTGTGGTTTAGCTGGTATACCATTCCATGCCCTGTCTCCACAAATCAAAAATATTCCTGTGGCTAATTTCATTGGTGCTGTGATATTTGTGCCGTTACATTGACTGTAATGCTGTGGAGAGAATTCACTCACATTCAGGGATGAATCTAGGGTGGCCCATGTTTCTTTAGGTTGGTTTAAATTCTGAGCACCCAAAAGTTTGAAGCTAAACCATCCACCAGCTGTAGTGTTAGATATGCTGTCATTTGTACTTCCAAAAAGATCCAATTCTTCAGGAGGAGAATGCAAAGAGGTGTTAAGTGATTGGATTAGTAAGCATTGACGATAGCCATCACTCTGACCTGCAGTATACCCTTGTTGCACCGGCAATGTGAGGTTTGACATGTTAGACATACATAAGGTTTGATTGTTTATCAAACTACAAAATTCTCCAGGAGACCACACCGGAAGTCCCACCAGGCATGTTCGAAATGGGTTAGTGACTCCTCCAAGACTAAGACAAAGTGATGATTGGTTAGTTTGATTAGCAAGCGTTACCCATAAATTTTCCCTTGGTTGACTAAAGTGTGTTACTCCTACTGCTTCACTTGCTACAGCATTGAGCAGTATAACAAAAACAAACCTCATTTTTCTTTCTGCTTGCTTTGCTTCTCCTTTTCTTCCTTCTGCTTACGTTGGTTTTTTTTTTTTTTTTTTTTTACTTCGCTGTCTTTTCCCTGGTTTGCTAGATTGTCTATTGTAAGGCTGAGTCAATTCTTGAATATACTGATCTAATTCTAAATCAGCATCCTTGCTCACAAGTATAGCACGAGGTAAGTTTGAAGGCAAATCAGCTTTGCAGCGAGCTGCTATGATGCGTGAGGCTTTAGTAATTTCAAATATTCTAAGGTTTTCCTGTAACTTCCACCTAAGATATGCTATAACCACTTGTTCTGCACTCTCAAAGAGCTGTAATCCTGTCCGTCCTGGCAGGCCAGTACTTTGTTCAAGAGCTCTAACCCAGATATGATTTCGAATCCACTTTCCAAAACAAGATGTACACCATAAATATCCTAATGACTTCTGTGAATACCAATAAACCTGATTACAATCTGCACAATGCAAAGCTACCCATGCATAGCATTTATCTTTATCCTTTTTGCAAACATAACAAGGAAGCGAATGTAAGTAAGGACCAGTATAAAATTGTGTATCTTCAACCCAAAGCAACCAATTCAATGGTGGTGATCGCAAAGCCTCTTCAGCCTTTTTACTATATGAGGCTAACAGCTCAATGTCTTTCTTTAACACAAGGTGTATCTTATTTTGTAATCGTAGTTCTTGTTTGTTATCCTCCTCAACAACTATATCCTCCCGAGGGTCCCACAACAGTAAAATTGTTCTAATCATAGAAAATTAATTAGCAATCACTGATACCCCTATTCAAATGAGACCGTTCTCTTTTTTGCCTTCTTTTTCTTATCAGTCTTCAATCTTGCTGCTCCTAATTTCACTGGTCCTGCCACTTTCAAACTTAATTTTTGCAACTTATCAATGCAGCAATCTAATGCTCTATCAGGATCCCCTTGGAAGGGTCCTACAACTGAATGCTGTGTTAAAGGCACTAATTTCCTACACCTTATAGAAACTATACATGATTTACTTTGAACCTTAATTCTATTTACAATACATTGTATTTCCCATCGATAATAAGCAAGAACCTTCTGTTCAGGAGACTCATAAAGATTTAAAGCTATATATGCGTTTTGCCCTGTTTGTCTCCTTAATTCATCTTGCCAGCTTTTTCCCCACGTATGCTCGTGTTCACAAGTATGACACCACAAATCCCGTAATAATGATTGTTCTATCCAAAAAGTTCTTTTACAACCCCCACAACGTAGAGCTATCCAGGCAGCACAATGTGGATTGTGACAGTCAAGGCAATGTAGTGTCGCTGGATCTGTTAAGTGAAAAGTTGATAATGAGTCAATGAAACCAATCAACTCCTGGGCCGTCCGGTAGTGACGTGTCAGTGCTCTGTCCACCGCTTCCGAGTACCCCTTCAATTGAAACAGTAGTGGTTGTAGGAGTAGAAGCAGTTTCTTCCCCAGTCGCTCCTTGTCCTCCTCTGTAAGGCAATCCACCAGAGGCTGCATCAAAAACAGGTTTAGTCCACTTAGCAGGCACCCACAAAGGCCCTGTAGGTGAGGAAACACAAAGATACCCCCGACCCCAATATAATACTTTTGCAGGTTTTTCCCATAATCCTGAACTTGGGTTCTTATACTTAACCCAGACCTCTGTTTCCTTAGTATTTTCCTGACCTGACCTCGGATGATGTTTCATTGCAGGGGGGTATCATCTTCCCCAAAAATGCATAAATGATTAATCACATACAAAACCTTAGCCAAACATGCTTGTGGATCTGTCAAATCTTGATGTTTTTCAATATACTGCTTAAGGGTACCGTTTGCTCTTTCCACTATTGCCTGTCCAGTAGAAGAGTGTGGAATACCTGTCACGTGCTTAACAGACCACTGATTCAAAAATTTCCGGACCCTAGCACTTACATAACCTCGACCATTATCTGTTTTGATACTTTTTGGAACTCCCATAACAGCGAAACAACTTAACAGATGTCTGATAACCTGTATAGCTTTCTGTCCTGCCTGAGCCGTAGCCCATATGTAATGACTATATGTGTCTATGGTGACGTGCACATGCTTGACTTTACCAAATCTAGCTACGTGTGTAACATCCATTTGCCATATCTCATTTATTTTTAAACCTCGAGGATTAACCCCGATGCCTAGACCTATCCCACCATTATGATAACTACATGTTGGACATGCTCTGACAATGGCCTTGGCTTCTGACAAACTCAGCTCAAAGTGTTTTGCTAAACCTCTTGCATTTTGATGATATCTACTATGTGCTTCTCTGGCCAATGTGTGCTTGTCAATAGGACAAGAATTATCAATGGGTAGGGTAACCAATTTATCTGCACGTTCATTCCCTTCTCCTAAACCTTCAGACCACTTATGGCTCCTAATATGAATCACAGAATATGCTGCCTTTCTTTCTCGTAAAGCCTTCCTTAACTGTATCAGTAACTCATACAATCGTTTATTATTCACTTCCTTAATTGCTGCTTCCTCTATTCGTTTGACTACTCCTGCAACATACATAGAGTCTGTGACCACATTTAAAGGCTCCTGTAAGTTTGACACCGCCCATACTACTGCTAACAATTCCAAAGTTTGTAAGCTATCTGCAGGGTCTGCTGTGAGGAGTTGATGCTTCCATTGTCCTTTTTCTTGCCAGGTAACAGCAGCACGCCTTGATTTCTTTCCTGCATCTGTAAAAACTGTAATAGCTCCTTCTATGGGGTTTTCTTCTCTCAAAGGTCGAGTAATCCAGTTCCATTCTGTCATCCATTGCAAAACTCTAGGCACTAATTTACTAGTCTCTACTTTAGCAGGTGACATCAATAATGCTTCTTGTAAATTCTTTGAATTTATCAAGTACCAGTCCAAGGTTTCTTTTTCCATAGGTAATCTAATAGTAGCAGGTTCTCTACCATCCACTTCAAGAATTCTGAGACGCCCCTTTTTGATTAATGCAGCCAATTGTTCAATTTTTGAAGATATTGTTTTCTTATGCTGTAGTGGTGGTGACAACCATTCCAACACCCGTATCTCCCCCGTTTTCTTTTGCAACTGAGAGAGCACCAAGCAAGTGGCAAGGGCTATTCCAGATAGTAAGGTCAATGGGGTGGTCGAGTTGTCGACGAGACACATACCCTTGCTGTACACAGTTACTAATTTGCTGCAAGGCAAGATGATGCTCCTTTGTCGGGTGTACAGGAGTAGTAGGGTCCACACCTTTTAACAAAGGCCGTAGGGCTTCTAATAAGTGATTTGGTATTCCCACAATAGGCTTCAGCCACTGTAAGTCTCCCAGCAACTTCTGTGCATCATGTAGAGTTTTAATGTCCAATTGTAATTCCAGTTTTTGTGGTATCACTATTTGATCTGTCAAAGTCCATCCCAAATATTTCCAGGGCTTTGTAGTCTGAATTTTCTCTGCAGCAATAACAAGTGAATATGCAGCAAGAGTATTTTTAATGGTGTTAATCTGTAAAGAGGAGAATGGCTGTTGCTGTGCAAACAAAATATCGTCCATGTAATGATATATTATAGTTGCTGGCCATTTACGACGTAGTGGCTGTAATGCTGCATCAACATAAAGCTGACATAAAGTGGGAGAGTTGCGCATGCCCTGCGGAAGAGATGTCCATTCAAATCTTTTATCTGGTTCCCCACGATTTATTGCTGGTAAAGTAAATGCAAATCTCTTCATGTCATCAGGATGCAGGCCAATAGTGAAAAAACAATCCTTTAGGTCAATAATTAAAAGTGGCCAGTGTTCTGGAATCAAAGCTGGATTTGGAAGACCAGGCTGTAAGGCCCCCATTGGTTCCATTGGGTCATTTACAGCCCTCAAATCATGTATCAAACGATATTTCCCTGATTTCTTTTTGATTACAAAAATAGGTGTATTCCAAGGGCTTGTGGACAGTCGCAGGTGTCCCTTTGTATATTGTTCCTATACCAATTCATGGGCATGCATAAGACTCTCCCCTTTTAATGGCCATTGCTTAACCATCACCGGTGTATCCGTTTTCCAGGTGAGTGGAATGGGGAAAGTCCAAGCAATGGCAATTACCCCAAAGGGTGCTGATTAGTTAACACCACTCCCAATTGTGTTAAAATGTCCCTTCCAATTAAGCAGGAAACTGTAGGAGGCAGTTGAACAATTGAAAACACAGCAGATATTTGTTGATTCTCAATGCACACAGACAAAGACGGCGACCTGCTTGCCAATGTAAATCCTCCCACTCCTGTGAGCATGTTTGATGAGGGAAATAGAGGCCAATGTTGTGGCCAGGCTTCTGGAGAAATGATGCTAGTATCTGCTCCTGTATCCAATAATCCATAAAGGGTTATGCTTTGATGCCCATAGGTAATTTCAACCTTTTGTTTTGGTCTATTTTGTAAATCCACAGTTAAAAGTGTAACACCAGTAGAGCCAAAACCTTTTTCATCCCGTGCTTGCCCAGTAAATGATTGTATTCCCGATGTCATTTGTGACAGTGGTACCAATTGTGCAATGCGTTGTCCTTTTGTAATTTTAATCGGAGGATAAAGGGTGTAAGCCATAATTTGTATTTCCCCTGTAAAGTCCGCATCGATAACACCAGGCAAAACAAATAATCCCAACATAGTTATAGAGGAACGTCCCAGCAATAATGCTCCACATGTTTGTCCATTTAATATAAGAGGGCCCTTTATTCCAGTGGGTATCCTCTCAGGCTGGTTTGTCATTAGTGTGACGTCTACTGCTGCTGATAAGTCCAAGCCGAGGCTCCCGGTTGTTGCGGGTTGCAGACAGGAGGTAGCAGCGATGTCACGGCAGTAACTTGTGTCTGTCCCTCATTGCCGCATCGGTAACACTTGATGAATGGTCTCGAGCCTCTTTACGTGACTGCCAGTGAGCCGCTTTGGAGAGGAGCAGGAGCAGCTAACACCCGATTTTGAGTAGACTATGCTTTTGCAACCCTAATCCTAATTCCTTTAAGGCTTCTGCTATAAATGCCTGTGAAGCTGTTGGCATTAATGCCATTCGCTCTAATGCTTCCTCAATAGTCCAATTTGCCCCTAAAGTAGCTAACACTCTTTGGGTTGCTGGATTGCTATTTTGCAAAGCACACCTGCTTCAATAGCGCCCTGCAACACCAGCCCGATCTATAGCAGTAGCTGCTCTATCGATAAAATTT
Organism: Melospiza melodia melodia; assembly: GCF_035770615.1. Lineage (NCBI taxonomy): Eukaryota > Metazoa > Chordata > Aves > Passeriformes > Passerellidae > Melospiza > Melospiza melodia. Next base: position 12,263,989 of record NC_086200.1, on the reverse strand, counting down.
CCAAATGATTCTTCTCTACCTTGTTTAATGCCCATATAAGCCGGTAACCCTCCTGGCTCTTTAACCATATCTATTGCAGCACGCACTAACCACATAGACTCTGTAAGTTTATCAGCTCCCAATATCATCTGTGCCTCTGAATGTAAAAATGCCTCTAAGCCCATCAGCTCCTCTACTGTCACCCCATGTAATGGGTCATGTGCATTAAACAATAACTGCTGATGCTGAGTAAATATCAACCGAAATATTCCTCTTAAATCATTAGGACATAAAACCTGAGAATTAAAAAGATAATCTAACATTTGCTTAACAGGTTCACTTTTTACTCCAAACTGACTAACCGTAGAACGTAGCTGAGTTAACAGCTTCCAATCTAAGGGAGTATATTCTGCTATATTATGCGTAAGGTTCCCCTGTGCATCATATTGTGGTGTGTATGTGACTGGACATGCAAGACTAGAAGCTATTTCCACCGCCTCACCATCCCCCATTTGCATTACTTCTTTCGCCAAAGCAGCCCAAGCTTCCCTCCTCTGTTTAGCCATCTCCCCCCATGGATCACGGTATGCCCCTGGGATGGGATCTGGCCCTTTAAGGGTGCTATGCTGCTGGCGCTTCGGTGCAGACACCGAGGTTTCGCGCGGGGGGGGGGCAGTGAAGCAGAGGCTGGCTCGTGCGGGGGAAGCGGGAGCCCCCCCTCCCCCGCTGGAGCTGACAGTGAAACCGGAGCCGGCTCGAGCATAGCCGGCCTGCGGGGGGCAATCCGCCCCCCCGCTGGAGCCGGCTCGGGCGGGGGAGGTGACCCCCCCACCGAAGCTGTAACCTGAGCCGGCTCACTGAGGGGAAGCGGCGGAGGCAAGGCTGGCGGCGGAGGCGAAGCTGGCTTGCCCCTACCCCCACCATCCGACCCACATGAAGCTGGTGGCGGAGGCAAAGCTGGCTTGCTCCTACCCCCAACATCCGACTCGCCCTCCCCCTCTGACAGGAAAGGTGCAGACGGTTCCACTGCGCCTATAGGAAAATCCTCCACACCACTTTGCTGGGGACTCTTAGGCATAAGTACCTTAGTTACAGAGGGTGCCAGGGGATCATCTTCACGACCATACCCTATATTCCTCTTATGAGCTTCTGTTGCCCTTTCTGCTGCCTTTCTCTCAGAGACCTGCTGAAGTAACGTGTTATACACCACCCGCCATAACTTCCCGAATTTCTTTGCTGACTTATCATCATCTAGTACTGTGTCCCACAATATTTCCCCAAACTTTCTCCACTCTGATAACTCATGAACTGTATGAGGATTAGAAAAGATACCCTTAGCATGGCCATAAGCTAATAACCCTCGTAACTCCTTTTTTAAATCTATCCCTTTTATCCCACGCCGCTCTAAATATGCGGTAAATAAATCATATGCCGCTTGCCTATCCATACCTATTAATCAGCGTGCGCTGTTGCAGCTCTCCAGGCTCCGGCGGACACGTATTGGCTTAAGTCACAGTTGTGAACCTTAAGGGTGCTTCAAATTCCGGCACCGTCCCGGCTGCTGGGACCCAAACCCAACTTCCGGACCGTGGCGTAATCCCTTTTTCTTTTAATCCGAGAAAAAGGGCAGAGATTCGGTTATGCCCGCATTCTCCACCATTTGTCGACGGAAGGGAACCAGGACATCATTTTGATCATCACAGGCTCGATTTTATTGATCAGTACGGCGGGTTAAATACAGTTAATAATGAGCTTCATACATATTGCAAAAGTTGAGCTCAGGATTGGTCAGCTTACATATCAGCACCTACGCCTACTTCTACATTCCTATGGTTCTACTTTTGATACTTTCTACATATTCTTAGGATGTATTCAGGACTAATCTCAACTCCCTATCCTCATGTTGCAGCAAGGTCGCTGCTGACTCTTCCTTTCAGCTTGCTGACTGCTGACATTTCTCCTTCAGTTTAACCAGCGGCATTATATCAGTGTGGCCTTTCTCAGCTAACCAATTATTAATAATGCTCTCCACACGCTGTGAAAGCAGGCATGTTGTTGCACTTTTGAGCTCCCCTTGGGATGTCTATCGCAGCTGCAGTGTGCCTTGAGATCAGGGCTTCTTCATTATAAAAATCATAATCCTACGACTATCCCTAAGGCTAACCCTAGGAAGGTAAATCAGGCTGGGATTAGGGATGTTCCCAAGGAAAAAGCCCTGGAGGGAGCAAGTTGAGGCAATTTTGCGCTGCCCTAGGGAAGTCTTTCGCAGCTGCAGTGGGCCTGGAGCTCAGAGCTTACTCATTTAAAAAACCCTTTCCCTATCCTGCACTGGAGGCAGGTAAATCAGACTAGGTATAGGGATGTTGCCAAGGAAAAAGAGGTGGAGGCAGCCATGTTGCACCACTTTTGCTCTCCCCTTGGGATGACTTTCGCAGCTCTGCAGTGTTCCTGGAGCTCAGGGCCTCTTGCTTTAAAAACCCTATCTCTAACCCTAACTGGAGGCATGTAAATAAGCCTAGGGGTAGGCATGGTCCCAAGGAAAAAGCTGTGGAGGCAGGCATGTTGTGGTACTTTTGCGCTCCTCTTGGGTAGTCCTTGGCAGCTGCTGTGTTCTTGGAACTCAGGGCTTTCTGGTTTAAAAACCACTAAAAATCCACTAGTTCTGGCAGGGAGAAACTCTGCCAGCACAGAAAACATCTCCCATCGTGTTCTAGAGTTTGCACGGAGATCTGCCAAGTGTTTGGCAGGGAGAAAAGGAAAGTTGTCCAAAACAGCTTCCAATCGAATGTTCATGTGATTGGAAAAGTCAGGAGAGTGGTAAGGTACTGTTTTCTATCAGTTGGCAAGCTGCGCACACAATCCCAGTGTTGTACAGCTTCCTTCTTCACCTTTCCGAAGCTGCCGCTCTCTCCGGCTCCTGGAGGGGAAGAAGCGGCTTCTTCGCACAAAGACGATTGTGCCGCTCACAGTGCTCTCCTTAGCGCGGCTTCTGCCGAAAGACGCCGGGAGCGACCCTTAGCTCCAGAGAGCACCGTACCTTCCCATTCTATTTTTAGGCTCGACAAACGAAATGGTATACTTGCAGCAGTAGGGCGGGACATTGAACTGGACTTTCTCCTTTTAGAGAGAAGCTAATGGAAAAGTTTCACCGGAATCAGAGCAGGCTGTAAAAGAAGAAAAGTGTCATGAAAATAAGCCAGCCTTATCCTCTTAGTCTTGCTTGTTGTGATTGGCCAAGAATGAAATGTGTCAACTCTGTGTTTTTGGGTTTCACATCAGTAACAGGTACTTCAGCTGCTGTACTTCTCTCCTAAAGTTAAGAACAGAATCCAAGGAATTGTGATTCCATGGTCTCAATTCACCCTATGGTGCCGAAAAAGGAGTGGAAGGTGCACGGGTCAATTAACTTGAATGGCCTATGTAAATCAGCGGCCACTGATTTCCTGAAGGCTTCAACAGGTTAGTTGCCTATGTTTTTCTTGGAATTGTTTTAACCTTTGGTCATGTTTTTCTTGCGATTCTTTTACCCTTTCCCCATTAGTTCAGCCTTTGCTCTCAAGCCTTTGCTGACATTTCCAATATCTCGGTAGCCTGGAAAAGTGTTGTCTTTATTGATCACATCATTATTCCCTTCCAAGGGTTGTTTGCCTCAAGTCTCAGTTTGGCTGGTTTTCTGCTAGTTGATTGTCAGAGGGCAGCAGGTGTTTTGTAAGAGCAAGTACACAATCCCATAGCTTGCTTTTCTTTGGATTTGGCCTGTCTAGAAAATGGAATGACTGAACATCTCTGAGAGGCTTTTCTCTCCTCATTAGGTTTCACTGGAAGGGCAGATGCAAATGGTCTACCTGAAGTCTTGGCACAGAAGAAAGTAGTGGTTTGCTGCTGCATAGAGCTAGAAGCTTACAAAAGGAAGGCCTTGGGCTGAGGCCCATTACTTTGGCTAAGTAGAAAAGGACTGTGGGAAGGTGAGGCAGCTGAATTCGAGGTAGATCAACAAGTTCTAGAACCATCGTGTGTTCACAGCGTGGTGCATGGTGGTTGGTTGAATTGTGTTTGTTATGGCTTAAAGCTATGGAACTGAGAAAGGCCTAAGTGTTTCAAAAGCCTGGTTTTTGTAAGAAAGCAGCTCTCCTTTGCGTCTGCCTGGAGACTCTGCATCACCACGGACCCTCACTCCCAGTTTGCCAAGGAGATGATCAGTAGGAATGTTGCAGAGCTGCTGTGTGCATCTGAATGGAATGGCAGAGAGCGAAGCGCTGGACATTTCTGGCTTTAGTTACAATGCTGCTGCATTGGTGCCAGTTTAGTTGGTTTTCCATCAGTGGCCTTTCTGTCTAGAAGTACACTGCCCAGAGTATTTGATGCCATTTCCTTCCTGTTGTTTTCATACCTTCCTTCAGTTGAAAGGATGATACAACCTTTCCATTTTGAAGATCCCTGTTAGGAAACACTATGCCAGAGGAGTCATCGCTCCCTTTTCTTCTGCCTCCTTTGCCATTTTCAGAGACTCATTTCAAATTTCTGCTCATGTCAAGAAGAATACTGAGACTACTTAGCAGGGTTGACGCTCTCAGCTGCTTTCTTTCCTCTTTCATACTGCTTCATACTGGATGTGACTTCAAGGCCTCGTTTTGTCATCTGCATTTTGCCGTGATCCAAAGCTTCCAGGCCTGTGATTCCAGGCCTGTGAACACAAAAAGAACTCTTAGTCTTTTGCAAGAACTACCCCTAGGAGGATTTGTGTTCACTTTGATCTCTACAGTGTTTCAGAAAAAAGGAGATTGTACTCTCTTCTTGTGTACTCTCTTCTTGTGCTCTCATTTCCCTCTCTCTGCCTTGCATGCCCTAGTTAATCTACCGGCGTGACTCATTTGGCATCATCTCACGGTGCAAATTCTGCATAGTTTCATGTCCTTACAAATGCCAGTTGCCAAGGAGCCTATCTAACCATTCAAGGGGCAAAGAATTGCAGGGCTGGCCAGTTCAGGTGCTGAAACTGTAAGTCATGCCATATCAAAGTGACAGAGCAAATCAATTGATCTAGGACTTTCAGCTGGACACCTCTGAGAACAGCAGCTTGTCAGCAATGACACAGCCATCTTCCTCGCTGTATTCCAGAAAGAGGAAAGGGATACCTTCAACGGTTAATATGTTTGGCATGAGAAAACAGCAAGAAATGTACCGCAAAATACTTGAGTCAGATCAAGTGCGTTTCTCTAGTGAGAATTTTGCTCTTGTTCTTTCTTGTCTGTGCCTTTACTTTTCACAGAAGACAGGGGAGCATTTCATTATTACTGTTCTTTTGTTTTCTCTTGTTGGCCTCCCTCTTTCCACCTGCAATTAACAAATTTGCCTTTCTTTACTGGCTTCTCTTTCTTTACTTCTACAAGTTGACATGAGGTCATCCAACCTTACCATCAATGTTCTCAGACAGTGGAGAGAAGTAGAAGGTACAGCTAAATGGATAAAAGAAACCCACAAAAATAGACAGGTTTTTACAGTCTTCTGTGAGAACATTAGGACACAAGATGTCTTTGAACTGAGTAATGCTCTATTGATTTAACTTTTAGTCCACTCTATTATTATTACTATTATTACATGTGTTTGGCCTTTAGTACAGAGCCTTGGAACTAATGCAGGCCAATATTTTGGCTAATTTTGTTTTATTTCTAGTGAGGACTTTGTTTCTTAAGGAATAGTCCAGAGAAAGAGCGTCCATGGTACAGTTACGGGTCATAAATTTCTGGTACAGTTTGTGCTGGTAATACATCTAGGAAAGAAAGGTTTGACATCTTGTTTGACTTTCAAATGGAACCATGATTTGAAAAACCTAAGAGTTGCGGTTCCCCCCCCACCCCACACCCCAAGTACTTCTCTTTGCACTGTTACTCAGGAATTACACATAAAAGCCCACCCTGTAAAATACGTTGCAGATACTTTGCAATAAGTGCAGCTTAGCAGCTAGAGATGATAACGTGGGTTAAATAACATTGCTTCTGCAGTGATGGAAACTCTGTCTACGCAGACATACTCAACAAAGGTTACGATGGCTTAGCTCCTGTGCTCAAGTGAACGTGCATTTTAGAACTTCCCAAGAAGGTGAATTCAACCTCCTTCATTGCTCTCTGCTGGAGTCCCAAGAGAATTTCAGTCTGCTTTTTGTCAGTTACAGCTGTCACTGCCTAGCTCTTGAACATGAGACTCCCTCATGACTGATGAAAGTTGTCTAGTTAAGAGTGGGTGAAAGACATGCTCTTGCTCTAGAAGGAGATGAGAAGGTTTCTGCAGTCTTTGTCATCTCTACTGCTTGTGATTTCTATACAAAACCAGCGGGAAGTTTTCTGAAGGCAGTCCAGAAGCTGGCAATATGGACAGCTTACAGCCGAACACTTGCTGCAGTGCAACCATGGTGACACCAGAAAGGACTTCAAAAATTTAAAAGGGCAAACAAAGCAGTTGGAAGGAAAAGAACATGAACCATTATTCCATTTTTCTAATCTATCTTTCTTTCAATCATCATTTTCGTGCAGTTTCGCGGCTTGCGTTGGTATCCCTCCAAAGGAATCTGAGACAGAGTAAGCTTTTGAATGGAGTAGAGGTGAGAAACGCAGGCCAAGTTGCCTTTTTTGCCATCAAATACCAGTTACGCTTGAACTACCCTTTGCTTAAGGTGCTTAGCTTACACTAAGAATTGATTAGCACATTTTGATGTGAGCAAATTTTACTGTCATGACTGAGTAAATTTTGCTGTCGTCTGAATAGCAATGTTTGTGTCAAAATAGTATTTTGTCTCCTGTATCTGCAGCAGGTAAGCCTTTTGCTGTCAGCAGTGTTGCTTAACCTTTCATGTCATATCCCTCTTCACATCCATCTTCTGCTTAAGGCTTATTAATCTACTTTAGAATTGGCACGTGGAATAAGACTACTTTTCATTTTTGAAAGCTAATGTCATTTGACCTACTTACAGCAAATAATTCATTAATTGCAAGTCCCCAGCTAGCATCTTTTTGGCATATTCTAAACTTCTAAAGAAGTAACAAAAGCACTCTCCAATACTTGACTTTAATATCACAGTGGGAACGCTGGTCTTGTTTCCAATAAACAATCATGGGTATGGTAAAACAAAAGGAGGGGTTAGAGTTTTCTCTGTTAACCTATAGTGAGCTTGGATTTTGCAATATGCATGAAGTTAATTAACACTGTTATATAAAATGGCTAATTTAATCAATAAATTGGAGTCAATGCTGATCAACGACAAGGTGGATAGGCTTCCCTTCGCTTTCAACACAGTGCCAAGTCGGGCTGGTTTGATAGTACCAAGTGGCTGCTGCAATCTGCCATCCAGAAGCGGGGCAGGTGAGTTTTGTTTGCAAGGGAAAGGGGCCGTGGTTTTTGTTTGGGGGCCTGTGGATTGGAGTGGCCGGCTGGCTCCTGAAAATCCACGATACGCAGCATGGCTCCTAGACCCAAGGTGGCACCAGTTCCAAGTCAGGCTGGTTTGATAGTACCAAGTGGCTCCAGCAATCTGCCATCCAGAAGCGGGGCAGGTGAGTTTTGTTTGCCAGGGAAAAGGGCTGAGGTTTGTGTCTGGGAGCCTATAGCCTGGAGTGGCCGGCTGGCTCCTGAAAATCTACGATACGCAGGATGGTTCCCAGACCCAAGGTGGCTCCAGTGCCAAGTTGGGCTGGTTTGATAGTATTAAGTGGCTCCTACAATCTGCCATCCAGAAGAGGGGCAGCTGAATTTTGTTTGCCAGGGAAAAGGGCTGTTGATTATGTTTGAGGGCCTGTGGCTGGGAGTGACCGGCTGGCTCCTGAAAATCCACGATACGCAGGATGGTTCCCAGACCCAAGGTGGCTCCAGTGCCAAGTCAGGCTGGTTTGATAGTACCAAGTGGCTCCTGCAATCTGCCATCCAGAAGAGGGGCAGCTGAGTTTTGTTTGCCAGGGAAACGGGCGGAAGTTTGCGTCTGGGGGCCTATGGCTGGGAGTGGCCGACTGGCTCCTGAAAATCCACGATACGCAGGATGGTTCCCAGACCCAAGATGGCACCAGTGCCAAATTGGGCTGGTTTGATAGTACCAAGTGGCTCCTGCAATCTGCCATCCAGAAGAGGGGCAGGTGAGTTTTGTTTGCCAGAGAAAAGGGCCGTGGTTTGTGTTTGGGGGCCTGTGGCTGGGAGTGACCGGCTGGCTCCTGAAAATCCACGATACGCAGGATGGTTCCCAGACCCAAGGCGGCACCAGTGCCAAGTCGGGCTGGTTTGATAGTACCAAGTGGCTCCTGCAATCTGCCATGATCACATGAAGAAATACTTTCTGGTGTCTGTACTGGCCCATATGCTCTTTCTTCTCTCCCTCAACTTCTCCATCACCTCTCATCTGTTTCACATGCACTATCTTCAAGGTCCACAGGCTACTTTTCACAGAATCTTCAGGCCTGATGCAGTAAGATCGATGAATAAAACAGAGCTGGGATCTATTTTCCAGTTTGGATAAAATGCATTCTGCACACAAATCCAAGGAGAAGGTGCTGCCCGATGCCCAGAAAATCTTTCACTCCTGCTAGTGTTCTACGTCAACCACAACTTAGTCTGAAAGAAAAGCTTTTTCTCTGAGAGCATCTGAGAGGTTTGCATGAAGCACTGATATCTGACATATGCAATTTTGAATTGGAGAGGAAAAAGAAAATGGCAAGAAGTTTTTAATTTTAGTGGTTTCAATTTTAATTTCCGTGCACTTTTTCAAAACTTGTCAGCTCAAATGCCCATCTACATCTTTTAGTCATCTGTAAGTCAGTATTCATATAAAATGTGCTTCAAATCAAAAGAATTTCAAATTTGCACTCCAAGTTTCTATGCCTAGATTTATGATTTCCTACACATATTAGATGAAAGGAAGGCCTTTTTTACTGTGGGAGTGCTGGAACACTGGAACAGGTTGCCCAGAGAAGTTGTGGATGTCCCATGCCTGAAAGTATTCAAGGTCAGCTTGGACGGGACTTGGAGCAGCAACAAAGGAGAAGCTTGACGGTAGAAAAACAAAGTTGGACTATAGAAGAAACTCGGACTGAAGTATAGGAGCAAGTTTTCTCTCAGCTCTTGGGGTAAATTCAAAGTTGTACAAAATGACATTTATCTGTGATATTCACGACTGTAACAGAAAGGTTCATGAAAACTGTACAGAAGATAGCAAATTTCAAAAGAGATAAGAATTACAGCATAAAATCCACGGGATGGGTTACAACATGAGACACTCTCTAAGAGAAAATCTCTGTGTTTCAGCACTTCATCATGGTAAGATTTCATGAAGTGCCAAAGAAGGCGGCAAAATATCATTCGGGACATTATGGACTGGAATTCAGCCTGGCCATTAGTAGGAACTGGCTTTGAACACATCATGTAGATACACCACACACACTTTCCCTTCACTGAAAAATGACTGTTTACAACGAATAAGCAATTGACGATCACAATTGATTGAAAGCATCTTAAACATGTCAAGTATTTCATTGTAGATGATCTGTGATCCAAATGCTTCTTCCACCTTAGAGAGGGACAGAACAATTCTTCCATATCATGATGGTTTAAAATTGTATCAACCAATGTTTTCTGCTGAAAAGATATCATCTATTTTTTTCTATTTTTGGAAGAAAATATTCCTAGACATACAACAGGTGAGAACTAAGTAATTTTAAAGAAACAAATGAAATGAAAGTATTCTGTAAATAGAATGAAATGAAAAGCTGTGTTTTAAATAGGAGCTAAATATTAAACAGAATTTTTGTACCAGGCATTTGAATTACTGCACCAGCTCTTTTGCCCATAAAGAGAGCATTTCAGTCTTTTCCTGCCTGCTGCCCCTTTGGAGACAGCTGTGGCCCTAGGATTTGCGTCTGAGGGAGAGCTCCATCCTTGGACCTCCTGATCTTTCCCAAGTGGCCAAATGGGGATGCACCAGCAGCACTGCTGGGAAGGTGCTGGCTCAGTGGCTGTTTTTTGAGACTGTGCCCCCCATATCAGCTTTATGTGTGTGTGTGTGTGGGGGGGGGGGGGTGCTCTGGTGGCTGTGGTTACACACTCACTGGCCTTGGCAGAGCACAAGTCGGAACCTTTGAAGGTTCCAGCTGCTGTGAGGCGCAGGAGGCAGAGCTGGTGCTAGGCACAGTGTGGTACTGTGCTGAGGGAAAGGTGAATACAGTTAATAATCCACCCTCAGCTAATCACTGAGGGCTGATGGGAGGCACAGGCTTGGTGGAGTTGCTCAGACACTGCGGCTCCGCCATGCAAAGCAGCGTGGCTGAGCTGGTTGTTGGTCAGGTGCGGGCTCAAATATATTTCCTGCAACTTGCTCCAGCACAGTTCAGCCTGGAAAAAAGGCATTTTTCCAAGTGTAGGGGAGTCAAGCTCCAATAAATGTCAGCTGAGCCCTGGTGCTTGCTCCCCTGCATGAAGCCTCAGTGAGGCACCAGGGCCTCCTGTCAGCAGGAGGGGAAGGGAGATCAGAGTTGTTGGAAGAATACATGACTGAAGGCTGAGCACAGGGTTGGTGGTGCTTTGCGTGGCTCTTGCATGACATCCAGGCTGGGTGTTGCAGTGTGAGCTAACCTTTTGTTTTGCATCAGGCTTTATGCCAGAGCCAGCCCCAGGCTGCACATTTTCACCCAAATCCATTTTTGTTGTTGCAAGACTGCTATACCTGCCACTGGGTTTCAACCAGTGTTACCAGCAACACAGGTCTGTTGGTGTGAGTGAAACACCCACACAAGCTCTTTACAGCTTCAGCACAAATTGCAATACAGGAAAGAGGCCTTCTCCTCACAGCCCCAACAGATAAGGCTGAGTAAGAATCCCAAGCCAGGACAAACTTCTCTGCCATCCCTAACCCATGCCACACATAGATTGAGGGATAGGAGTTTGCAACAACTGGAAACTGCCCTTGACCCACTGCTTTACCTGGAGAGGATGCAGCTGTTCCAGCTGAGGGTTCCCACACGGGCGCAATGGCTGGTCATGGTTCGGAGACGTTTCTGCTGCTCAACGTCCCATAGCTTATAGGGGCCTGAGTAAATATATGTATTGCAGTAAAAGATCTCTGTATTGTATAAGTGACCCTGCCCTGATTCTAGTTATTGTAAATGGGCTGCAGCTGCACTGTCCTTGATTGGGCAGTAGCCTGTGGAGGTAGCTGGGATAAAAGGGGGTGGGGCATTCAGGGAGGGCTGTAGAGGAGCCCTGGCTGAGAAGGAACAACAGCACTGCTGTGAAGAGCTGCTGTGAGAAAACCACCCAGAAGGTATGAGACCCTAGAAATATTATATACAACAATGTAAATGCAACAATAGCTGGAGAGGCAAAGTAAAAAGTTCTTCAGAAGAAACCAAATCCTGTTTCTATGCCCTAGGAACCTCACTGCACAGGCTCTGGCATTCAGCTTTCTCAGTCAGGGAACAGAGAAAATATGTATCTCATGACTATAGCACAGAAGGTAACGCTGCTTATCAGAAAACGCCCAAATCAAACCCTGCCTTGCACACTGGGCAGTTCCACCCCACACCAGGGAAGACAAGTCAGGTGCATGGCATCCTTCCTCTGCCAGACAAGGTTTTGTCCCCTGGCCCCACAGTTCTGTCAATCCCTTGAAAACACCTCTAGTTTTACTCCTGCATTCACCTGAATCTCAGCACTAGTTGTGCCAACAGCAAGGTAGTCTCCTTCTTTAATCCATGATGCAGAGGAAATGTAAACATCTGGATGCTCCATCTGCAGCAGGGGGATAATCTCCCTAGTAGCGTGATTCCACAGATAAACAGTGTCATCCAGAGCCACTGCCAGGAAGTTCTGGGAGCTCCAGTCTATGAGATTCAGATCTACACTTTGAAAGAGCAATGCAGGTCACACCATGATGGCTAGAGAGCCCTGCCCTTCACCCGTGCTGCTGCAGCAGGTGTGGGTGCACACGTGCACACACACACGTGCAGGTGAGGGGCAGCCTTCTGAGTGTCACTATGCCCAGCTGCTGGGGCCAGGTACCCTGCTCCAAGGCACCTACACAGTGCCCTAGACCACTGTGCCTGTAAGGCCACACAGGGACACTCCAGAAGTGGTCTGTGCTAGCCTGGGTACACAAAATAATACAGATAGCCCAGTTACACTGTCCTAGGAGCAGCAATCCAGTGCAGAATGTTCTGGATGCCCAGCACTCAACCCTGTAGCCTACTTACAGTAGTCGTTGAATATCTCTGGTGCATCCAAGACCCGTTCTGGCTTTGAGGGAATATATCTGCTCTTCTTCCTGCTGAATCCAGGTGCCATTTTCTGACTGTAGAGCACTTTCAGGTTATTCTGATAGTCTGTGTGCAGGGGAACAGGTTTGTTAACCTGAGTTAGTTTCCTCCCAGCTGAGTGCTGCTCACCCAACTAGGAATCCCTTGGAGTGAAATTAAAGTCCTAAGAGAAACACTCACAAGCCTGCAGTGCACTAAAATCACTGGCAGAATGAACTGCTGAGCAGGGGTGAGCTACAATTTCCTCATTCATGGAAACAAATTTAACAAACACTTGGGTTTTTGAATCCCATTATATTTAGTTGCAGTTTAAGCTAGAAAGTGCACAGCAGAGGGTTTGATGCTCTTACAGACTTCATGAACGTTTGGAACCTGCAGTACCGGTAACTGTCACCGACATCTTTCCATAAAAATCCTTTCTTTAGGATTTTTCCCCCTTCTGAGAAGCTGTGGCCTCAGCAACAAAAGGTAAACAATGGTTATCTGCTGCTGGGGAATGCAACAGGTGGATGCGTGATCAGTCTTGGGTGAATGTTTGGATTTACTGACCACTCACAGCGGAGCTGGGTCTCACCCTCTGCTGAGAAACAGCCCTTTGTTTATTCATTCTTTTCCTATTCTTAGCTTAGCTAGCTTCTGAGAACTTTCCTTCTATTTGTTTTAGTATAGTAATAATGTAATATATATCATAAAATATTAAATCAAGCCTTCTGAACATGAGGTCAAGATTCTCATCTCTCTCTCCACCCTGAAGACCCTTGCAAGCCCTGTAACAGGTGACCAACTGGCAGTCATAGCAACTCTCCTAAATAAATTCACTTTAACTGTTATGCCCTCCCTCGACCTCAGGAACCTTAAGAAAGGAGAGTCCAGCCTGTACAGCTCTCAGAAACCAGTTGATTTCTCCTGTGACCACACACAGAGCCTCTGTGTTGCTGTTCCCCTGACCTGATCCCTCCTGCTGATTCAGCTCACACGGAGCCTGTATCATACCTTCTGGAGCATTCTGTGGTTTTCCTCTGAGGTGGAGGATCTTTGCCTCTTCCACATCAAAACCATTCAGATTCACTGCCCAGGCTTTCTGTTGCTCCTACAGAGACAAATCACCCTCAGTGCAATGCATTTAAAACAATTCCCACACTACAATTTAAACAGACATCTAAGTCCCCTTCTCTTAGAATCTGAAGATGTTTGACTGTGCTGCAAGGGTCAGTCACACAGAGGCAGGTCAAAGCAGTTTTCCTCAGACTTTCATACATTGTCCTGCTCACATTTTCAAACAATGGCAAATTCAGTGTCATTGCCAGAGGGAAAAGCCACAGCCACAAAGCGACCAAATGCTTCACAAACAGATTTCAGAACACAGTGTAAAACATTCCAGAAGTGTTCCCTGTGGAGACCTTGTCCTAGAATAGCTACCACCAGCAGTTTCACTTTGCATAGGCTTACAGCTTTGTGTTTTTGTTGCCTGCTACATTTTAAAGCCTCGTTAGTCAAAAGCTAAATTTTGCTACCAGAAGCAGCATAGGCTTCGAGTGCATGGCAGTCTCTACAGCTTCAGTCTCATCCTAGGCTCCTGAAGCCCAGAGCTGCAAGTAGTGATGGCTGGGACTTGTCAGTGCCGTGTGCCCCCTTGATAGAACCTATTGTTCACTGCTCTGTAAAGGGGCAGGAAGGCGTAGCAGTTATTGAAGTAATTGTAACTTAGCAACATGCTCACCTTCTTGGTAGGGGAATCCTCAGCAGGGTCATTCTCTTTGGTTAGGAGGAAATTTGCCATCTCCATCTGCATAGTGCTGCGTTTGGGAATGTAGCGATCCCCCCCAGCCTTTGTGGGGCTGCTTTGAATTTTGGATCCAGATTTACCTGCATTCACATATGAAAATATTGTCTTACAGCTATTTAACAGCCTGTATTAGAGCTTTCACGGGAGCAAACCCAACACTCTTCCACATCACACCCACCAGACAAGTAGGACTCTGAGGTCTCATGCCACCCAGTCCCAACTAACTTATATTTTCCTCCCTGCCACCAAGTTGGTTAGGGACTGTGTGGTGCAACTCCTTGGGTCTAGTGCAACAATTCCAGAGTCCAGAGATAAGGGGAAGATACAAAAACGCTCACAGGATGTAAAGCTGTCAGCTGACAGTCCTGCCCACACTCGTCCTAGCATACAGCTGTGCCAGCAAGGCTCAGCTGGGCGAACAGCAGCTCGCCAGCCCCAGTGCTCAGAGCTCTGCCCCTCATGCTGGCAAGGAGGTGGGTGGCTGTCAGGAGCACAGCCCACCTCCTCCTGCCTGAGCAGCAGCCGGTAGGGCAGCGTGGCAGGGAGCCCAGGGCCCCATGGCTACGGACAAGCAGCCTCGGCCAGGCTCCCGCACTCAACCTCTGCCGCCGGTGGCCGGCGCTCACCAGGTGTCTTGGACGGCGTCTTGCTGGGGCTGTGGGAGCGACATGCCGGCTTTATGGGGGACACGCCGACAGGGCTGGGCCCGGGGCCGCTCTCCTTGGCCTTGCGCTGCCATGGCGCAGGCGGCGCGTTCGGGATCAGCGTGTCCAGCTTCAGCAGCCCGTGCAGGTCCGCCTCCAACAGGAACTGCACCGTGGTCCTGCGGGCGGGCGGGGTGAGCCGTGCACACCGGCCGGGCTGAGCCTACTCCGACTGCCCCGCCGGCCTCCCCACCACCGGACCGTGCAAGCGCTCCAGCTGCTCCTCCCCACTAAGGGACACCCCCACTCTCCCCAGCCGCTCCTCGGGACACCCCATCAGCCGATACGCCCTCCCTCCGCTTCTCGGGGGTCCTTGATCAGGCAGCACCCCTTCCAGCCGCTCTTTGGGGCTTCTTCCGATAAGCAACATTCTCCCTTCCCCTGCCTTTCAAGGGCAATCTCGTCCCTGCTCTTTCTCCTCCCCACCGTGCCTTGCCTCTGCCCAGTGCCCCTGGGGCTGCTCTTGGCCAGGAAGCCTCAGTGGGAGCCAGCACTGGCTGCAGCCCCAGCGGGCCCCCCAGGACAGGGCCCAGCAATTAGGAGGCCAATGAAAGCTCTGGGCAGCAGCAGAACCCTCAGCAGAGTTCTTTGGACAATCAAGGACTGGCCACCCCTACACTGCAACCTCACTGGGAATGTTTTCTGTCTGACGTAGACTTTCAAAAGAAGCTGTTTGAGGGAAAGGTGAACTAAACACTCACCCTTTTTTCTTCCAGCAAGTCCAACTTCGGACAGAGCATAAGATGAAGATCAGCTCCAAGACAAGCAGGCCTGCCAGTAACCCTAGCCAGAAGCCTGTTCCCTGACAGAAACCCCTTCCAAGGCCCTTCTGGGAATCAGGAACATGTGCTGTGGTTCCAGCTGCACCTGTGGGGGCGATGGGGAGCGTCAGCCCGTGCTGTGCTGCACTGCTCAGCTGGCAGCACGGTGGATGCGGGCAGGACATTCTCCGCTTCCCCCAGAGCTGGGGTCTGCAGGGACCTTGCCACCCCGTGGCACAGGCTGTGCCACCCAACAAAGCCCAGCAGGCCGAGAGGAGAGCCCGGGGGCAGCGCAGCTTTTTGGGCAGTCGCTGCTTGGAGGGACACGGGCCACACCCATCCCTGAGCAGCCCCTGCCAGCCCTGGCCCTCCCTGCCCCGTGACAGCTCCCCCCGCCCCAGGGCACAGAGTCAGGCCCTGTCAGGACCCAGTGCAGCCCCTGCCCAGTCGGGAACCAAGGCTGGCTCTGGCCCTGGGCTCGTGGCAGGGCTCCTGCTCGGGGCTGCTCCTGTGCCTTGGGCCTCTGGGCACTCAGGGCCAGCTCCGGAGCAGCTGCAGCGGGAGGGACGTTGGTGCACGAGTCCCCTTTCCCCAGGGCTGTGAACGAGCTCCAAAGGCACCTCCAGCTTTGCCGGGCTGTGCAAGGGAGGCCCTGGTAGAAGAAGAAGAGCTGCAGCCACACAGCTCTGCCAATGGCTGAGCCCGGCTGAGCCTGGCACAGCAATTACCTTCTGTGCCTGTGCCCATGCCTGTGTTTGGCTTGGACTTCCTTCCTGCAGCAGGGGCTGCCAATCGGCCTCTGCTTTGTTGGGGAAACACCTCCTTCTGTCCTAACTTTTGGCCCATCACTTGAGAAACAAAAAGTACACCTTAAAAGATGGAGAAATTCTCCATTTCTTTAATGGCATGTTCAGAACGTCATGCTTATGCAAAATCGGATAAAATCAACAAATCATCTGGGCTTTTTC
Source organism: Melospiza melodia melodia (assembly GCF_035770615.1). Lineage (NCBI taxonomy): Eukaryota > Metazoa > Chordata > Aves > Passeriformes > Passerellidae > Melospiza > Melospiza melodia. The sequence goes on along the minus strand of NC_086200.1, from coordinate 12,247,507 downwards.
AGCTGGGCCATGGCCCACCGTCCTTCAAACACCTGCCAGTGCTGAGCAGAAGTTGTGAGTGGATCGTGCAGGGTGAGGGCACACACATGCATGGCTCTGTCCTGGCACCTGCAGCGATGCCCCCCTGGCCGAGCTTTGGGCTCTGAGCTGGCAGGTCTCACAGGGGAAAGGCCTTGGCGTACCCTCACCCTCTCCCAGAGGCTCAATCCTGAACATGGGCTGGGAAGCCAGATCACCTTGAGCAACAGGCTCAGCTGCAAAGAAAGGCAGGACACAACAGCTCCAATGGCACTGCTGAAGATTCTCCTTCAGGCCCGAGTGGCAGTGAGGGCATCTGGGTGATTGGTGCCCTCCAAAGCACTCCCTTGGCTCTGCCTTCCACTCAGGAGCAGGGCCAGGGGGACCTCGTGCCTGCAGTGGCCCCACACTGGGATGGAAGGAGCCCCTTGCGGGGCAGTCGGGGCAGAAAGGACTCCCTGGAGCAGCCAGCAGCTTGAAACCCAGCCCCAGGCAGGGCCAGGGCTTAGCAGTGGCAGCAGAAGCAGCTCGGGCTCCCTGGGGGCTGCAAAGGAGCTGAGAAAGGCTCAGCCCCCAGGCACAGCCCTGGGCCCAGCCCCTTCCCTCTCTGCTCTTCTCTGTGGCTGCACAGAGCACACAGAAGGACACAGTGGCATTGCACACGGGAGGAGGATGGACAGCTAAATGCCCCTTCCTCCCACTGACAGTGATCCTGTGGGATCCCTCAGGGCTCCAGAAGGGAGCAGGGTAAGGTTTCCAGAACTGATCTACCTTCAGTGAAATTTAAGGGAACTGGCTCATGGTAAACTCTTGGCATACCGACACAGATTATTCTGTCAGGAAAGGTACATTCAGAACCTGCCTCCAACATCTGACAAGGTCTTCAAAGCACCATTCACCAGCATTTCCAAGTAATCCAAGTCATGATCCCAGTCGAGAAGGGAGCACAGATGCTACAGAACCATTTCCATGGTGTGTTGGGATCCCCTTCTCCCTTGGGGAATTGGGGACTGCAAGGGGGTGGGGTAAGGCTGTGGGAGCCTGTGGCTCCTGGTCACTCTGTACGCTCTTTGCAGGTCCTGTGCAACATGCCTGGAGGGGCAGCTGGAGCAGCCCAGGGCCCTGGGGCTCTCTCCCTGCCACACAGGAAACCCTCACTAAATGCTTGGGGAAATCTGCAGTGCCACAGCTGTCACTCCCAACCTCCGTCCCTCCCTCCTGCTTGCCCACCTGCCCATGGAACAGCTCCCACATCACACGGGCACATAGCCAGGCCCTCTCAGGACACACTGGAGCCTTGCTCTCCCCCTCTGCCCTTTCCCCACCACGGGCACCCTGTGCAGCCGCTCCCAGGTTTCGGGACATGTCTCCCACGGAGGGAGCCCAGCAGGACAGCTCAGTACCCGAGTGCCCTGAGCCTGCTCGGGACAATTCCTCTGGGCTGTGTCCATCTTATCCGGGCTGTGCCCGCAGTGCCAAGCAGCAGAGAGGGCAGCTCAAGCCTCAGCAGGGCTCAGGCCCAGAAGCAGAGCAACTACCTCCTGTGGCTGTGTCTGGCATCGCCTCCCTTCCTGCAGGAAATGCCACCTTCAATAGAGCCCCTCTGTCCATCCCTTGAGAAAGGAAGAGGCACAGCTGGATCAGATGGAATCATTGCACATCCAGGAGGTGGCCTGTTCAGGAGGCAATACTTGTCCAAAACATGGATAAGGATCAGGAAAATTGATCTTGGAAGGGCATTAAACCAAGAAACAAGTACTTCAAAACCCCTGGAGGTGGCTGCCATGGTGAGTTCCCTGAGGTGTCAAAGGCCAAGCCACACCCATGGCTGCTTTCCCTGAGGTGTCACAGCTGCAGCCCCAGCCCCATGGCCGGGTTTCCTGAGGGCTGGCAGTCCCAGTCTCGCTCCATGGCTGGTTTCCTGAGGTGTCACAGTCCCAGTCCCACTCCATGACCGGTTTCCCTGAGGGCTGACAGCCCCAGTCCCACTCCATGGCCGGGTTTCCTGAGGGCTGACAGCCCCAGTCCCGCTCCATTGCCGGTTTCCTGAGGTGTCACAGTCCCAGTCTCGCTCCATGGTCAGTTTCCTGAGGTGTCACAGCCCCAGTCCCACTCCATGGCCGGTTTCCCTGAGGGCTGGCAATCCCAGTCCCGCTCCATGGCCGGTTTCCCTGAGGTGTCTCAGCCCCAGCCCCGCTCCATGGCCAGTTTCCCTGAGGTGTCACAGCCCCAGTCCCGCTCCATGGCTGGTTTCCCTGAGGTGTCTCAGCCCCAGCCCCGCTCCATGGCCAGTTTCCCTGAGGTGTCACAGTCCCAGTCCCGCTCTATGGCCGCTTTCCCTGAGGTGTCTCAGCCCCAGCCCCGCTCCATGGCCGGTTTCCCTGAGGGCTGAGAGCCCCAGTCCCGCTCCGTGTCCGGTTTCCCTGAGGTGTCACAGCCCCAGCCTCGCTCCATGTCCGGGTTTCCTGGTCGCTTTGAGGTGCTGTTCCTCTCTCTCTGTGGAGAAAGTAGAGGCCAAGGAGCTTGCAGAGCAAGCCCAGAGCCACGAGGGCTCTACTGCCTGCTCAGCCCTGTGTGAGCTCTGCTCCTTCATGCCTTCTCCTCCCGTTGTCAGGTCGCACTGACACTCGGCCTGAGCCCAGTGTTCCCTTTTGGGGCCAAGGGAAATCTCTGCTCCTGCCTCTGGCACAGGGTGCTCTGCCAGCAGGTCAGGGAAGGAGACAGCCCTGGAGAGAGGCATGAGCAGTGGAGGAAAGCCAACATCACTGCAGTCTTGCAAAAGGGCACCAAGAAAGAGCCAGGAAACTGCAGGGCCATCAGCCTCAGCTCCATCCCCAGAAAGGTGACAGAACAGCTCCTCTTGGATGCCATCTCTAAGCCTGTGGAATAACAGGAATGGAAACCATGCTTGACCAATCCCATAGCCACCTGTGCTGCAGTGACTGGCTGGGCTTGTGAGGGGAGAGCAGTGGTTGTTGCCAGCTGGGACTTCAGCAAGGCTTTGTCCCTGCCTCCCATAACAGGCCCCTGAGGCAGCTCAGGGACAGTGGGGCAGAGAAGTGGACAGGGGAGCTCCAAACTCAGGTAGCTGTGAGCTCAGGGCGCCGTGCTGGGCCCAGCCTTGTTTGCCTTATTCCCCAGTGACCTGGCAGAAGGGACAGAGTGTTCCCTCAGTGTTTGCTGATGGGACAGAATTGGGAGCAGGGCCTGAGGCACCACAAGGCTCTGCTGCCCTTCAGTGAGACCTGGAGAGGCTCGAGAGTTGGGCAGAGAGGAACCTAATGAAGTTGCACTGGGAAAAGCCTCTAGAAGAGCTTCAGGCTTTGTAATTACCAGGCAACAGAAGTGTTTTAGTATAGTGGAGTCTATAACGTTGTCTTGTAATGTCCAGTCAGGGAAACCACTGCGTCTCTGTATGTCATAGGACCAGTCACTTGTATGTATGTCAAGAAAGTCTTTGGGAGAAACATGAATGAATTCAGAAACTTCCCCTGATATTATTTTGGATTTTCACGATTTTCTGGAATGCTGGGTGAAGTGTAAGGATGCCAAAAGGAAAGCGAAAGCAAACCAATAAATCTTTAAAACCTCAGAAGCCTCTCCTGTCTGTTCCTTGAAGAAGTTGCCAAACAATGTCACTTTTGCAATCCTTTGAAAGATCTTATAGGAAAAAGCATTGGCCAAAAGTGCTGCCCTGTGTTTCTGAACAGCAACATGCATTTTGTGTTGATGCAAGGTTTGTACCAGGGTTTGGGGTTTTTGTGTGTGCTTTGAATGTGAGTCTTTGCAGGACTATTAATAATTAGACCATGTACTGAAGAGAACATGTTACTGTGTTGTGCTGTTCAGTGCTGAAGAGGGTTGAGACAGAGCAGGTAGCTCTGTGTCTGTGTGTAACTTGCATGAGCAGCACGGGAGCAGTGCCCAGGGCCTGGAGAAGCAAACGGGTTCCCGGTGCTGAGGACAAGGTGTCCAGAGCTCGGGATTGTCCGGCCAAGCTCTTCTGGCTCCTTGTGCTTCGAGACCTAGCCGGGAGCCCTGCAGAGCCCCGGGTGCAGCTTCCTAACTTCCCCCCTCTTCCTCTGCCTCCTCCCTGCCTCCAGGGTAAAGGCACTCCCTGGCATTGCACTGGCTGTGCCTCCCTCCTAGAGCAGTGAAGGGATCGTTTCCCAGCCAAGGTGGCTCTGCCATGGAGACAGGAAAATGGGCAAACTCCTGCTGCCCCAGCATCAGGCAGGTGCAGTGTGTCCTTGCCTGTCAGTCCCTGCCCTGCTTCCCAGAGATGCCACTGATTGTTCCACAAGTCATGGATCTGCATTTCCAGGAGCATGTTTGCAAAGACACGAAAGAGAAAAATTGACAAGAATTGTTTGTGCTTCTCTTCCTAATTTTTTCCAATGTATTTTCTAGTAGGAAAGCATGGACCAAACTGGCAAAGTTCCTATAATGTAGGAAAAGCATCCTCCTGTATTTGACTTGAGTTGAGGACAGTTGCAAGCTCTCCTGTCAAATGTACACAGAAAATTCTGAGTGAATTTTCTGTCTTTCTGCTGAGTCAGTATAAAAGATGACGCTTCTCAGAAGCTTAATACTAATTTTTCCATTTATATGGAAAGTCAAAGTTGTTAGTTCATATGATGGCAGGATAACGGAGGCAGCTGTGGTGGTGTCCAGGTTTATCTCCTGTACCCAATGGTGATCAGCAGCAGCATCAAATCAGGTTCATCTTAGTTTTCTGCAGACAGGTCTTGATGAAAACATCAGTTCACCTAGAGCAGGGTTTGAATCCCTGTAGTGCAGCTGACTCCGCACGGGCTCTCTGGGCCACCGCCTGCCAGGGGCAGGAGCAGAAATTTCCCTTGGCCGGGGCCGGAGCCCTAGTGTGGCAGTGCCTGAACAGCACCTCCCTGCCTACAGTGCCACCCTGGATGGCTGCCCCAGGGCCTGGCATTTGACCCTGCACTTGCTGCAGGAGTCCTGGCCCTGCTTCCACCCTGAGCAAACGCTCGGACCATTTTAGAAGCTCGGTGCCCAAGGGGGCCGCCACAAGTGGTTGCCAGGGACCTGGGGCCATGGCTGCCCCGATTTTGGGTACACGGTGCTGATGTCAGAGTGGCCATTGTGACCTGTGCCACCAAGGCCACAAAAGGGAACGCGGGGCTCAAGCCGAGTGTCAGTGCGAACTGACAACGGGAGGAGAAGGTAGGGCGGGGATGTGGCTGCCCAGGGACCAGAGGGGCCCCACACCTCGGGGCTCTGGGCCTGTGCTGCAGGCTCACCTGCCTCTCCCTTCCCAAAATCACAGAATCAGCAGAGGAACAGCCAGAGGACACTGCAGTGTTACTCAAGGCGACGACGGGAGGAGAAACAGACAGGAGCAGGGCTCACGCAGGGCTGAGCAGGGAGTAGAGCCTCGTGGTTCTGGGCCTGTTCTGCAAACTCCCCCCCCCCCCCTTCTTTCTCCCATAGACAGAGAGGAACAGCACCTCGAAGTGACCACGTCCTTCGAGGAGATAGACTCAGCGTAGACAGCCGCCATGTCTGACAGAAAGCAGGAGGGTCCTGGTGCCAGGGAGCCAGGTGAAGGCAAAGCAGCTCTCTGATAGCTTGGCCCAGGGGCTCTTGTGGCAGCAGGCAGCGTGGGGATCAGAACAGAGGCAGGGGGAGGCAGGAGCTGCTCGGCCATGCCAGGGCTGGGAGCCTCCTTCCTGCCCAAGTGGGGCCCAGCTGGGCCAGGGGGCAGCTCCTGGGACAGCCGTGCCCGCAATGGCCCCTGCTCTGCAAGGCCTCCAGCGCTGCCCATCAGCCAGGCAGGGACAGAGCAGCCTTGGGGCCGATGCTGCTGCAGGCTCAGAGCCCCGCACAGCTGCTCATGCCCGGTGCCATTGGCTCTGTCCCCTGCAGCCTGCATGCTGTGTCGCCGTGCCGAGGCTGACCCGGACATGTGCGGTGACAAACTGCAGAAGGGTGGGCTCTGTGCCCACGTGTTCTGCATGGTGAGTGGCTCCGGGCGCTCCCTCCACCTTTGCAATGGGCAGCTCCTCCCGCCCCCTCCTCATCAGCTTCTCCCCTTGGCTGCAGTTCTTCGCCACTCTACTATTTCGGCAAGAGACGGACCGCGGGGGACTCATGGACTTTCTCCCTCGAGATCTCCTAATTGCAGTGCGGCGGGCGGCACAGAAGGTGAGAGCCTGACAAGAGCAGGGAGATTTGTGCCTGGCGAGGTTTGCCAGAGCTTAGCCCAGACTGCAGGAAAGAAAGGCCGGCCCAACAGTCGGGACAAAGTCTGGCTCCCAGCAGCTCTGGCACAGAGGCCCTGGCACAGCAGCCTCCCTCCTCCAGCTGGCGGCTCTGTGGGCTGGGAGCCGGCAGCGGCCACGTCCTGCGCCCTGCCCTTAGCCCTGGGGCTGCCTGGGGAGGCCTCGAGGCTGCTGCTGCTGCTGCTGCTGCTGATGCAGCTGCTTGGCTCTTTCCAGCGCTGCTGCGTCTGCGGCCAGAGCGGGGCAACCATCATGTGCTGCAGGGAGAACTGTGACAGATGGTTCCACTTGCCCTGTACCAAGGAGGGCGGCTGTGTCAATCTATACGTTACTCCGTTCAGGTACCTCATCTCTCTTTATGGCCACCCCTGGGGAATGATCCAGCATTTCTCACTTTCCCCATCCCTTTGCCCCCAGCTCTTTCTGCCCTGAGCACCGTCCAGAGCAGGAGGTGGATGTGACTCCTGAGCCGGACACCGTTTGCCTCATCTGCATGGAACCTGTGGAGGACAGAAAGACCTTCACAACATTGGTGTGCCCAGCGTGCAAAAAGGCCTGGTTCCACAGGGACTGCATCCAGGTAGGAGCCCTCCCCTGAGCCCTGGGGCACAGCAGGTGCTCAGCAGCAGCAGCAGCAGCAGCAGCAGCAGGGCCTCGCTCACCCTGCCTGTGTTTGCCCTGCAGGGACAGGCCTTGCGCGCTGGTGCTTTCTATTTCCAGTGCCCCCTGTGCAGAGACAGTGGGGAATTCCCTGTTGAAATGTTCATCTTGGGGATCCGAGTCCCCTTCAGGTTGGTGTCCTTCTGCCTGGCCCACCAGCCAGGAGGGTGCAAGTGCTGTGCTGTGCCAGGCCCTGCCCCAGGAGCCCTGGCCCTGCCCTGTCCTGTGAGTCTGGGCTTCCGCTTCACCCCCAACTTGGAAAAGCGCTGGAGAAAGAGCTGGGACACCCTGGACCTCCGTGAGGGAGAGCAGCAGAAATTCATCATCTCTTCCTTTCTCCATCAGACAGCCAACGTGGGAGGACAACGATGCCTTCGCAGATCTAGGAGTGAGGCACGGCCAATGCAATGCCAGGGATTGCCTTTACCCTGGGGGCAGGGAGGAGGCAGAGGAACAGGGGTAAGTTGGGAAGCTGCACCTGGGGCTCTGCAGGGAACCTGTGTCTCGACAAGGGCTCAAAGCAGGAAGAAGCAGAAGCGCTTGGCTAGACAACCACGTGCTGGTACACTTTTTGTTCTCAGTGCTATGAGTTGTTTGCCTCCCCAGGCCCTGGCAATTGCTCCTGTGCTCCTCCTGTGCTGCTGAGGGCACCCACAGGCGCTGCTCTGGCCTGAGGAACAGCACACAGAGATGGGAGTGTGACAGCTGTGCTGGGCTCGGAACATGTATGAGTCAAAGTCCCCGGTGTCCCTGGGCTGGGGGCAGTGCCCAGGCCGGGCTTGGCAGAGCGCAGCATCCACTGCTGGAGGGCTGGGGGCACTGCTCTGGCCTGGCCTGGCCGGGGCCTGGGTGATCTTTGACATTCCTGCTTGCCCTTACAGCCTCCAGGGATGAGACAGAGCTCAATGGCCCCAGGCCGGCCAGACAGTCAGGACTACAGTCTGCTCGTGGCTGGTCAGAATCTGAGGCCATCAGCCCCAGCTCCCACAGCCCTGTGCCATTGGTGCTGGTTTCCCCACCTCCATCTCCAGAGACGGGCAGCCACAGCAGGCCCCAACACGCAGCATGGCAGCAGGCGCTGCCATCTTCCTCACTGGACACCAGCAGCATCAGCAGATCAAGGGCAACACGCAGCACGTCCCCTGACCCTGAGGACAGGGTCCATTCCAGACGTGCTGGGCCCAGCCGCAGGCGAAGCTCCTCTCGCCGGCAAAGTCGCGCCCAGAGTCCACCTGTCTGGTCCAGGAGTCACCGTGACAGGAACAGTAGGACAGGGCCAAGGGCTGAGAGGCCCAAGCAAAGGGAGACACCATCACGGACATCCCCCAGACGCAGGTGCTCCCGCCAGCAAGGTCGTGCCCAGAGTCCACCTGTCCGCTCCAGGAGTTGCCATGACAGGAACAGAGGGACAGGGCCAAGGACTGAGAGGCCCAGGCGAAGGGAGACATGGTCAGGGCCATCCCCCAGACGCAGGCGCTCCCGCCAGCAAGGTCGTGCCCAGAGTCCACCTGTCCGCTCCAGGAGCTGCTGTGACAGGAGCAGTGGGACAGGGACAAGGGCTGAGAGGCCCAGACGAAGGGAGACATGGTCAGGGCCATCCCCCAGACGCAGGCGCTCCCGCCAGCAAGGCTGGGCCCAGAGTCCACCTGTCTGCTCCAGGAGTGTCTGTGAAAGGAGCAGTGGGACAGGGACAAGGGCTGAGAGGCCCAGGCGAAGGGAGACATGGTCCGGGCCATCCCCCAGACGCAGGCGCTCCCGCCAGCAAGGCTGGGCCCAGAGTCCACCTGTCCGCTCCAGGAGTCGCCGCGGCAGCAGCAGTGGGACAGGGACAAGGGCTGAGAGGCCCAGGCGAAGGGAGACATGGTCAGGGCCATCCCCCAGACGCAGCTGCTCCCGCCAGCAGCGCCGGGCCTCGACTCAAACTGTGCGGTCCAGGAGTCGCCAGGACAGGAGCAGGACGACAGCAGCGAGTGCTGAGAGGCCCAGGCGTAGGGGGACATGGTCGGGGACATCCCGCAGGAGCAGCCGCTCCCACCAGCGACGTCGGACCTCAACTGGGACCTCCAACAGCAGCACGTAGCGCCGTCATCTTTTCTTTCTAGGCCGTGTGTTCCTTGCCAGAAGTGAAGGTGAGAACGGTCAGTGCAGGGACCCTGAGATGTGCAGCTCTGTGGGCAAACCCTATTAGCTCTTGATGTTTCTACTGGCAGGAAGAAGTCTGGGCTAAATACCTTGATTTCTGTGTAACTGTGTATTCAGTGAAAAGTCACTTAAGGATGTGGCTAATTAAAAAGGACTCTTGTTCCTGCCTTTAGACTTCAACCTCAGATGTTTCCCCACTGCTTACCCTTGATAATGAACCACTCCTTAATGGGCTTGGATATGCTTAGGGAGACATTCAGAGCAAGGTGGCTCTTAGGGAAGCTGTGTCCGAACAGGACGTGTGCTGTGTTGCTATCCTTGAACAATCTCATTTCAGTAAAGCCAAAAAAAGAAGAAAGAGATGAGACACTGCCTCACTGTCTGAAGACAACTCCTACACCATTGCTGCGGATTTGAAAGAGGCCTTTCAAAGAACAAACCAGAATAGACGGTATTTCCTCCGTCTATTCTGGTTTATTCTTTGAAAGACCTTCAAAGAGCAAACCAGACTGAGGAAATACCCTGGGACAAAGAGGATGCACAGGACTCTGCCCCAGATGACCATTTGGGACCTTTGCCTGAGGATGATGCAGCTCAGGAGACGAGTTACTTCAAGTTTTCTTTCTTTGGAGGCACAGAGGAGTTGGGCATCAAAGAAGGTAACAGCAGAACCCTTCTAACAGTGCCATTGCTAAGGAAGAGCTTCTGGCAGGCACTGTAGGGCAATATGGTGTAAAAAAGGTCAGGATGCAGGGGATTTTCAGCAACAGAAGTCAGTAATTAGGCAGAAGCATTTTGATCTTCATTTCTGCTTGCTAGGGTTGTGGTAGATTATTGAGAGGTGCCTCATGCTTGCATCTCAGGAATTCTGAAAGGCATGCTTTGAGAAGGCATTGGGGGTTTTTGCTGAGTGGTGAAAAAGCTTGTTCTCATGCCCTGAATTCCTCAAACAGGGAAAAAGGTGACACACCAGTCATATCAAGTTTCATAGGAACTCACAAGGCTTTTAAGGAAATGTGCGTTAATGTAGAGGGAGGAGCAAAGTCCGAGAGCTGGCCCCAAGATCCATGAACATTCTGTTTGTTACTGAATTCTACTCTTGGACCTTTAGAAAAAGGAAATGGAATGACACATGATCATTGGGGTGTCCTAACCTTAGATAAAACGAGGCCGTCTGAAATGAAGATGAAACAACATTAACTCAAGTCCCAGTCATGTAGGAGAGAAAAGAAACCCCGTGAAGTTACCCAAAATATTAAAAAACCCAATGCAACAGCACAAAGCAATGAGCCCCCCAGACTTGTGCTGAACTGAAAAGGTATTCAGTGTCTTCTGAATGCAATGAGAAATGTTTAAGAATACATAAGGGATCCCTGGAACAAAGTGGAAAATACAAAGTGGAGCAGAAATGTAGCTTAGAAAATCTGGCAGGGTCAGATTCTGTCCTTCCTAAATCTCTCTTCTCCACTGTAAGTATTTCACGTGAAAGGAGGAATTCTTCCTGATGATTAGAGGAATAATCTGGTTTTGGCTTTTTTTCTCTATTGGTGCTGTCATTGCAGAGCCTCACGCGCTTGGGACAATAAAGCCAGTAAAAGCCACATGGCAAGAGGATCCACGTTTCCAGGACAGCAGTTCTGAGGGTGACGATGAGCCTGAGATGTCAGAAATTGAACAGGACCAAGAAATGCAAGTTCCATTTCTCTTTGTTGTCTACTTGGCTGTAGTAGTTGGATGCTGTGGGAATATTAATAGCAGCACTCAGGGAATGATAAACTGACATTGCACACCTCTGAGCAATGAAAGTCATCTTAGAAAACCGTTTGTGCTGCACAGAGTCAAAACTCCCAGCAACCCATTGGATGTGAATGTGAATATGGAAAGAAAGAGCAGAGCACAGGAAATTAACTGGGTCATTTTGGTTTGACCAACTCCAAACTGAGTTTGGCCAAAAGCCAAAGACACAGTCAGTTTTCTCTTTAAAAGAGGATTTGGAAAATAAAAAGATTTATTTGGTTTCTAGGGAATAAAGCTTTTCAATGTATGGCATTTCTCTGAAGCACTACAGGATTAACTTGTGTTCATGAAATTTGATAGTACAATTTAGGATGCTCAAATCCCTTTGTCCTTTTCTAGGTTTCTTTCTTTACCATGCACAGGAAGTGCTAGAGTTTTTTTTTTTGTTCTCCAAAGATGATGAACGCCTAAGAGGTATGATAGAATTTCTTTACGCTCTTTTATATTTTTTTTTCCTTTTAAACCCTTCCTGTAATTCAGTGAGGAGGAAAAAATGCTGCCTAGTTATCAAAGTTTTCTAGTCAAAATTTGCCACCCTCACTTGTGATCCAAGTTGTGGTAGAATCCCGTGAGAAAGTCCTGGCAAAATAAAGGTCAACCAGATTTTCTGGCTTTCTTTTCTTTCAGACAATTACCGAATAGGAATCTGGACTTTTAGAGTTTACCAAAAACTTAGTCACTTGACAGCTTATGTAGACATTTCGGATCCTTTCGGGTATTTAAATCATCTTTATCTTTTTCCTCTCTTTCTGGTGTTACCATTAGAAATGAGGAGTGTTCTTGTCAGCCACATATGTCCCTGTGGTTCTTTGTTCTAATGAATCTGGGGTTTTGCTTCTGAATCCAGTGAATTTTGTATTTAGAAACAAAGAAAACAACATCCAAAGGAAACATGCACAGTCCCCAAAACCTGCACAGGCCACCAAAACAATTGCTGGCTAGATTTTGTAGAATAGAGTCTTAAGCTTAAAGGATGTGCCTTCCATGAGACTGATTCCATAACTCTGCTGAAATGCACTGCTGTGTTCACACAGTTACCAGCCTGCAATCTTCCAGGCAGCCTGATTTACAGGGTGTGTTGAAATGGAGAGCTCAGGCCTCAGCAGGCCTCAGTTCTGGGGGAAGATGTGGGGTGCTGGTGCTGAGCTTCTAATGCAACAGCTGCAATTTCACTGCAATTCAGATTGCAGCATGTTGAGGAAAAGTGCTGCTGCCTTTGATTGTTCTTAGCACACCAGGCTGCAGTAGGGAACATTTCTGCTGGAGCCAAGGCGTGGTGGGGGCAGGAGAACAGGAAGGATGTGAAGAATTGATTTCTGATTTTAGTGCTGTGGTGGTCAAGATTGTTAGAAGTAGCAGCACAATCACAAGTGTTTAAGGCTATTAATTGGATGTTTCTTTTGTGCAGAGGGTCCAAGTTATTTTGTAGATTAGTAGAAGTCAGTGAAGAAAAAGAGGGTTAGGAAGACAGACGTAGATTATTGCTTGAGGTAAGTATGGAACATCTGTTCCCTGGTAAGTCTAGGTGAAAACTGAGCATGGGGAGGGATTGCAGGTATGAATGTGCATGTAAAATTAAGTCAGGACCTCGAGAAGAGCTTTAAATTTGTGATGAACAGGGAAGAGAAGTTTTTTAGTGTAGCGGTGTGTATAACATCCTGTTGTGTGGTCCAGTCAGGTAAACCACTACATCTTTGTGTGTTACAGGAGCAGCTACTTAAGTGTATGTAAGGATAGTGAATGTAGAGACTTCTCCTCATAGTGGATTCAAGAACTTCTCTTTAGAATTTGTTAGATTTTCATTATTTTCTGGAACGCCAAAGGAAGCATTAGGATACCCTATAGGAAGTGCAAGCAAACCAATAAAGTTTTTACTGATTAGAAGCGAATCACGTTTGTTCCTTGAAGGACTTGCCAAACAAGGTTACTTTCAACATGCTTTCAAAGGTCTAACAGGGATCAATATCAGCAAACCCTGTTAGGCCGTGTTTGGGAGCTGGGGCTGAGGCTCTCGTGCCCTGGGGAGCCATGGGAAGGCTCCAGGCCTGAGTGTGCGGCCAGGCCGGGGCCATTGAGCTGCAGCCCATCCCTGGTGGATGCAAGGGCAAGCAGGAATGCCAAGGGACCCCAGGGCCGGGCCAGGCCAGGCCAGAGCAGTGCCCCCAGCCCTCCAGGAGCGGACGGGCTCTGCCAAGCCCAGCCTGGGCACTGCCCCCAGCCCAGGGACAGGCGGGTGCTTTGCCCAAGGGCTGGGCCCAGAGCAGCAGAGCTGTCACAGCCCCAGCTGGTTCTGGTCTGCGTGCGGCCCAAGCAGGGCCCGTGGGTGCCCTGGGCAGTGCAGGAGCAGCACAGGAACAGTTGCCAGGGCCAGGGGAGGCACAGGGCTCAGCCTCTGCACGGTGACACAGCATGCAGGCTGCAGGGGACAGAGCCAATGGCACCGGGCATGAGCAGCTGTGCGGGGCTCTGAGCCTGCAGCAGCATCGGCCCCAAGGCTGCTCTGTCCCTGCCTGGCTGATGGGCAGCGCTGGAGGCCTTGCAGAGCAGGGGCCAATGCGGGCACGGCTGTCCCAGGAGCTGCCCCCTGGCCCAGCTGGGCCCCACTTGGGCAGGAAGGAGGCTCCCAGCCCTGGCATGGCCGAGCAGCTCCTGCCTCCCCCTGCCTCTGTTCTGATCCCCACGCTGCCTGCTGCCACAAGAGCCCCTGGGCCAGGCTGTCACAGGGCTGCTTTGCCCTCACTTGGCTCCCTGGCACCAGCGCCGTCCTGCTTGCTGCCAGACATCGCAACTGTAAGCAGATAGTCCCTTTCCAGGAATGACGCAGTCACCTCCAGGTGCTGATCCTCTCTTTCTGTGGGATAAGCAAGAGCTTGGGGCGCTGCCATGGCAGGGCTTCCCTCAGCTGTCGGCACTTCCAGCCCGGCTCTGCCAGGGGCTCTGGCAGTGCCACGGCGCACGGCAGCTCTGGCATGGCAGCTCTGCACTTCAGCCTCGGCCAGCAGCCAAATCTGCGGGCTGGGACTCTGCAGCGGCCGCACGCTTCTCCCAGAGCCCGAGCAGCGGCGGCTCGCTCCTAACACCGAGCCGGGAAGGCGCCCAGGTACAGCGCGGGCTCGGCTCTAGGCAGGAACCGCCCCGCCCCTCACACCCGCCCGCCCTTTCCCGGCCTCTGGCCCCGCCGCGCGGCGCCCGCGCTGTCGAGGCGACTCTTGCCCACAAGGAGGCGCCCTGAGCCCTGCAATGGCGCCGCGAACCTTCTGGCGCTCTGGAAGGCGCGGGCCTGGACCTGTTGCAAGCTGGGCCCTACGTCCCATTTCCTGAAGAAAACATATCCTGTCATGCCTGGGCTGTCCACACTTCCAAGCCTGATCAACAGGAAGAGACATTTAACCTGTGACACACATAGCAGCCTACAAGCTCGAAGTGATGGCCAGGTATTAGAAAAGCAAAGTAGTTGTTGCTAGAATTGTCTTTAAGACTCAGGGCTGGGCCCGTTTCACTGATCTCAGACCCAGAGGGAGGTTGACAAAGCTTGGGAAGAAGGATGCCCATTGATAGTGGACACAAAGGATGCAGAATTTAGGGGCCATAAGGACATCTGCTAGAACTGCCAAGTTAAGGAAAACAGTCCTAAAGTTGTCTCAGCAAATATGCTGAGCTGAGCACCAGCTGGGTAAAAAAGAGTGTGATGTTTGCAGGCAATGGGACTTTGGCACCCAAATTATCCTGGGCCTGGCCATGGGATGGTTCTGGTCACCAGAACACATGAAAAGACAGCATAATGCAAGCACTGGGCATTGTGCTTCATAGAACCCAGACAAAAAAGCTGGGAAGACTCTGCTGGATTCTTGTGTGGTATCTACCCCTTCTGTTCCTTCTTCTTCTCAAAATATATTGTAAGCCTGATTAAAAAAACTTACTTAGAGCCATGGTCAGTGCCATATTCTGAAAACTTACAGCTGACTTACAGGTTTAGTATCTCACAGAGCAGGTTTGAGGCCCTGGAATTGGAGGGACAGACAAGTGATGAAGTGGGCAAAAGTCCTTCTGGAATAGAGGAGCACCTAGGGCAGGTCAGGCAACACCATGCATGGTGACCACCTCTGTTCCAAGGAAAGGCAGGGTCCCTTCAGGCCTTCCTAAAAGCATCTCAAGGGAAGGTTTCCATCTCCCCTGCCCTCTTTCCTTGACTTTAGCTGAATCTTTCTCTCACTGAAAGACAGGAAGCTCAAGTGTGTTAGGAGAATACTGTGAGCATTGGCAGCGGTGAACAGTCAGTGTGAAAAACGCCAATCACTTGTTTTTAAAATTTTAAAAAGTTTCATAGTAATAAAATAGTTATAAAAATAGTAACACAATTAGAGTAATAACAATTTGGATAAATTGAATTAAGACAATATGAGACAATAAAAACAAAGAGTTACGGATGTCCGGGTACCTTTTTCTGGGCATCAGGAGCCTGAAAAAGGACACCCATTAACAAAGGATTAACCCTTAAGAACAATAGCCTGTTGCATATTCATATACTTCATACATGATGCATAAATTCCATTCAAATACAGGATTCTGTCTGGTCATTGTCAACTTCTTTCCTTCTAATCCTAACAGTGCCTCCAAGGTGAGAAGAAGTTCATTTTTTCTGATAAGAAGGCAAGAAATTCCCTTTCTCTGAAAGATTTAGATGTCCTGTGGCTGCTATCTCGCTGCAAGCCCTTTCTGTTAAACAAAGCATCTTACATAGCATAGTTTCTATTTTTATAACCTAAAACTATATTTAACACAGTGCTTAAGAAAATTAATACTGCATTGCTTTCTCACACAACACATATAATATTCATTTTAATATTTGCGAAAAGCCAATCATAAAATACATGCATTTTTCACAACCCCCACTCTTATTCTTTGTAAATCATTTGGCTTGAGCAATATTTTTTTTCTACTTATATCTTCTGGACTATGCTGGTAAAATAAAACACGGGATTACACAAGAAAGAAATATAAAAACAGTTGTAACACAAATGAAAGATCTTAATTTCTTCTAATACATTACCCCACCAGCTAGATTTTAACATTGTTTTCTAATTTTTGGACTGGTACCTGGGTTGTTATACGCATATATATTTTTCTTTTTGATTTCTTTTGCTTTTGCTAGAATGACTTTTCTGTGGTCATCAATTTTCAACGATCTGATATATTGAACTTTCCACAAACACCCCCTTCTTTGGCCAATAAATAGTCTAAAGCGAACCTTTCTGATACCCTACAGTTTTTGTTTGGCTTAGCTGACTTAATGTTAACTCTAATGCCTGGGCAGCCTTATTTGCTATCATTTCTATAACTGCTTGGAGTCTTGTAATACAATTCAACAGATAATTTGGAGTCAATACAGAGTTAGATTGCTGTGCTGGTTTTACCTTTTCCTTTATTATTTGGGGTTTTTTTTCCAAATCTTGAACCGCATCTTCAAGATTAAATTTAAAACAAATCCCTCTCTCTCCTTTTGGACATTCAGTTCTAAATCTATTGCCACTTTTTCTTAAGTTTCTTGTAATCTAATAATTTACTCTGTTTTGCCTACAAGTTCTTAATTTGGATGGGTTATAACAGTGGCTGTTGACATAGGTGTGTGTAATAAAGGAGGAACTTTGGTTTCTTTCTATGTGATGCTTTCTGTAGCATTTGTGACACAATCCTGCTGGTATCCCGAAAGGGAAAAGACAACAAGTGAGTGCCAGAAACAGGAATAACAGAGGTCCAGTATGGCTTATACTCCCACCTCCCATGCCTGTGAGGTTGCAACCCACAGCAGGTTTATTTGATCTTCTTGGTGGTGAAATACAGAGGCCAATCTGGTCTTGCCCTCTATTTTCTTGTCACTTTCTCTTAACTAATTGCTAGGCAAATTGGTTTTGACACTCTTTAACTGTGGTCTCTGACTGTTCCTCAGGTAGCTCTCATTTAACAGGCACTAATAATTCCCATCCACAAAACCAAGTCAGTACTTTAACACTTTTTGCAATAAGAGCATAAATTTTGCGAATCACAACACTAATTACTCTTACAATTTAAGCATTTACTTATAACCCACCTAGCATGCCCAGTATTGGAATGAATCAAGTAAAGTTTACTAATGGAAATAGTAATTCCCCTTCTCCCTTGTACAATTCTAGGGCTAAGGTCAGAATACAAAAACGTTCTTGATCTTTCTATCTGAGGTATTCCTCCCCCAAGGAGATGTTTTATTCAGGCAGTGCTCAAATCCAGTGATATAAGCATTATCTTATTTCTTAATTCAGTGTTATTCTTTGTACATTTCTTGGATCATTTGGGTTTTCTCAAACCATTACCACTCAGTCCCCATTGGAAAGTCAGTTCAGTATCACCCGGTTTAAATATGATAGTCCGTTCCTCAAGTTTCTTCACAAGTCCTTTGATTCTGCTGGCATGAATTCACTCTCTTTCCGTGATTTTGATTGTTGCTTCAGTAGTACCTGGAAAGGACTTCTTAATAGCATAGATAATAAAAGAAAGATAATACTGCATTAACTTTTACGATTCGCTTTCCTTCTAAACTTTCTGGGTTTAGCTAAAAGCTTTCTCTACAGCAGCCTCTTCTTCAGGAAAAAAGCCTTCTCGTTAACGGCAAACAAAACACACAAAAGAAAAAAAAACCAAAAAACTTCTTACTTAAGAAAAACAAACCGCTTTGTGAGGTTTGGAGAGTCAGCAATCTCTGCTTTGATTTTATCTTTTAGTGCTAGTCCCCCCTGCCCCTCTTTTCACAGCCCTGCTGTCAGTGCTGTTCTTGGCCCTTCCCCCGGTGCGGCCCCTTGGCTGCAGGGCCGGGGCAGGGGAGAGCAGCCCCGGGCATGGGGACCCTGGGGGCTGCCCTGGGTCTCTTTTGCCCTCTCCCTCTCTCTCTCTCTCTCTCCCCTTCTCTCTCTCGGCCTACTTCCAGGCTGACGCTGCCATCCTGGGCTCGGCACCCCGACAGTCTGGGAGCCCCCCGGCAGCTCTGCCCCGGAGCCAGCCCGCTCCTGGCCGCAAACCTGTGTCCTCTGCTGCCAGCCCCGCCCGGGGCACCTCCATGGATCGGTCCCTGCCGCGGCCCCCGAGACCCCGCCGATCGCAGGGAGCGCTCAGACACCTCCCAACCTTGACAACCCCAAACCTGGCGTGCCCAGGTGCTCCTGACATTCTTTCTCTTTCTCTCGTCAACTTAGCCTCTTTTCTCTTCAAGGAGGGCCCGTTCTGCTAAGGCTTTTCCGGACCCCAGTGTGGCATTGAATAACCTCTTAACAACCATGTGTTAAGATACTTCTCTGCCTTTCATGCAAAAAACTTGCATTCACACTTCTGCTCTCTTCTAGCACCAAGATGTCATCACTTCACATTCTAACATCTCAGAGTTTCCTAACTACTTCTCTACTTCAACTTCTCTCTTTCTCCTCTCTCAGTTGTAACCCTTATGGGGTCGATATTTATTCTTCCCCTATTCCTTTCTCCAGCCCAAACTTCTTTGTTGATTTTTTTTTCTTCATCCTCTTGGATTAATTTCAAAACTCTAGCTGTCATTTTCTTATTTTCTGATATAACTCTTACTCTTAATTGCACTTGTAAGACTCTTCCCAATAAATTGCTACCTGCCCCTGGGACCAATAACACATCTCCCACCTAAATTTTAGTTTCTTCCCTCAATTACCACATCTTTAATGACCAGAAATGTAAAACTTCCTCTTTTTGCCCCTGTTACTTTCACTATATGTTTGCTCACACTATAACCTTTTGGAACGTTTAACAGGCAGGTTTTCTCTGCCCCTGTGTCTATAACAAATTCCAATTCTTCTTCTTGGGGACCCACTTTTAAAGTTATCACAGGCTCCTGATGGTATTTGTTCCCCCCCAAAAAAATTAAAGCCTATGACTTTTTTTTTTTTTTTTTTTATGGGCCCATTTCTTTAAAGATTTTCAGATCTTCTGCTTACTTAGGACCATTTTCCTTTTTCTCTAAACTTTGTTTATCTATTTAGTTGGAGTTTTTTCTTTCCCCTCTAAAAGCTGTCTCTCAAAAATCTTTTGTTTTCACATTTCGCCTTTGATATGCTGTCTCATTTATTCTCTTGGTTATGTAATTACAATAACTGTTCATGTGTTTACTCCCCTCCTCATTATTTTAACCCCATTCAGGAGGTACAGTTGGCATTTTGTCTTCTCTGGGGGTCCCTGCAGATTATCTTTTTCTTAAGCTTTTATTTCAGTTGCTCTGATTAATTGCTTTTCTTCCTGAGAAAAATATTATTTTCATTACCAACCACATCTGTTCTCAAGTATACATGTTTGGACCTAAAAGTTGGTCTGATTGTTCAGCTATGCCTATGGGATTCCCCAAATATCTCTTTTATTTATTTCTTAAAATTACAGACCTCAGACAAAGTCAAAGAAGCATTTACAAACTCTGATCCATCACCCCCCTTTGAGAACCTCTCTTAATGGAAATAGACCAATCTCTTTATCCCATTCTTTTTGGATTTTTATCTTCTACAGCCTTTCTCACATATTTTTAGGAAGAATCAGGAGAGGGCTTTGTTCTAACTGATTTTTTAGTGTTTCAATAAAGTGATTCCTTTAGAGAGTTTCCTTAAGCAGCCGGAGCTGTGGTTACCAAGGGAATGGAGCTCAGGGCAGGACTGGGAGGCTCGGCACAGCTCAGGGTCTGGGGGCTCCAAAGGCGGGGTCTGCAGCCGGGATGGCCCGAGGGGATCGGCACAGCTCAGGGTCTGGGGGCTCCAGAGGCGGGGTCTGCAGCCGGGATGGCCCGAGGGGATCGGCACAGCTCAGGGTCTGGGGGCTCCAGAGGCGGGGTCTGCAGCCGGGATGGCCCGAGGGGATCGGCACAGCTCAGGGTCTGGGGGCTCCAGAGGCGGGGTCTGTGGTTGGGATGGCCCGAGGGGCTCGGCACAGCTCAGGGTCTGGGGGCTCCAGAGGCGGGGTCTGTGGCTGGGATGGCCCGAGGGGCTCGGCACAGCTCAGGGTCTGGGGGCTCCAGAGGCGGGGTCTGCAGCCGGGATGGCCCGAGGGGATCGGCACAGCTCAGGGTCTGGGGGCTCCAGAGGCGGGGTCTGTGGCTGGGATGGCCCGAGGGGATCGGCCCAGCTCAGGGTCTGGGGGCTCCAGAGGCGGGGTCTGCAGCCGGGATGGCCCGAGGGGATCGGCACAGCTCAGGGTCTGGGGGCTCCAAAGGCGGGGTCTGCAGCCGGGATGGCCCGAGGGGATCGGCACAGCTCAGGGTCTGGGGGCTCCAAAGGCGGGGTCTGTGGCTGGGATGGCCCGAGGGGATCGGCACAGCTCAGGGTCTGGGGGCTCCAGAGGCGGGGTCTGTGGCTGGGATCGCCCGAGGGGATCGGCACAGCTCAGGGTCTGGGGGCTCCAGAGGCGGGGTCTGCAGCCGGGATGGCCCGAGGGGATCGGCACAGCTCAGGGTCTGGGGGCTCCAGAGGCGGGGTCTGTGGCTGGGATCGCCCGAGGGGATCGGCACAGCTCAGGGTCTGGGGGCTCCAAAGGCGGGGTCTGTGGCTGGGATCGCCCGAGGGGCTGTTCCTGTGCAGACCGAGCTGGAGCGGGGATCGCCCTCACTCGGCTCACGGTGGCTGATCCGGCAGAGACAAAGCCGGGACTGACCCCGGCTGCAGCGGCGGGAGCCGACAGAGTCAGGGCAGCCGGGGATGGGACAGACGGGACCCCCCTCGGTGCGATCAGGGCGGTAACCACGGTGCACACGGCAGGACAGACCCCCACCCCCGGCAAGAACGCGGGCCAGGCGGCCGGACCGGGACAGACGGACCGGGACAGACGGACCGGGACAGACGGACTGTGCCGGAGCCGGCACAGGGGCTGGGAGGGCTGGTGCGAACGAGTGGGGGAACGAACGGGAATGGATGAGGTAATTTGTTCTCAGCTCTGTACTTTCCCCGTTTTGCTTTTTGGATGCTTTGAAATGGTCGACGAGCTAACTGACGACCTTCTCATATTGTTTTTCTCATCACCCTTTTATTTATCTTTTGGCAAATTATACATGTTTCAGGTACTTGTTTTTTTACTCTAAAAGTCTCAATGCACCCATAGTTCTTTTAAAAAAATGATCACACCTAGCCTGTGTATCCCACCGGGCTTTTTGATACACGTCCTCTGCTATTCCCTCGTAAGCGTTTTATTATCTAATTGTCTTCCATATCAAGATGTTTCTATTTCCCCGATTTATCTTGTTCGCCACAATCTTGTTTTAATTCCCCCCCCTTTTTTTTTCTTCATTTGGAGTTAATATTAACTCTTTCAGCTCTATTTTCTGCTGCATCTTTAGCTTCTTGATCTGCCAATTATTTATTTTATTTCTTCTTATTTCTAGGTCTTTACCTTTTGGTGTCCTTTAATATGTACTATTGCTATCTCTCTTAGGTAATTGTAATGCCTCTAAAACCTCGAAAATAAGTTTCTCATGTACTAATCTTTTTCTTCTTTAATTAAGCAATCTCCCTTTTAAAATTTTTCTTAAGGTATGTGCTACTCTAAAGGCATACCTTGAATCAATATATAACTCTTTTGTGTTAAATTTTCTACTGCTGTTTTTAAGTATATAATTCACAAGTTTGCATGTTTTTTCTCATCAACTTCTGCATACCCTGTATTTTGCAATGAGTTGTATTTCTGTTTGTTAACATAACTCCCAAAGTGCTGTCTTGGGGTATTTCTGTTGGTATTTTTTTTCTGCTTTTCTTTTCCTGTATCCACCTTACTGAATTTCTGTCTCATTTTTCAGTTTTCTAGCTATTCGTCCCCTGCTTCTGTTTTTCACTTTTTACTAACAACTTAAATACCACTTTTCTTTCAACTACTTACACCCAAAAAAACCCCTTTTTCTCACACTGCTTTTCAATACAATCCAACTCCCTCCAAGGAGATACGGTAAGGCTTAAAATGCACAATCAACATTACCTATACTTTCATTCGTCTACATTCACTCACTTTTATTTCTCATTCACTTTCACACATTCCTTCACACTCTCAAGACACAGAGTGGATCCTTATTGCTAGAAAATCACAGGTCCTTGTGGCCCCCTCTTTCGCTTTGGGGTTTACCTCCAGGTCTCAGTGTCACCAGGCCCCCTAGAAGGGCCCTGACTCTGGCTGCCTCTGGTGCCCGTTCCCCTGTGAGGCTGTCTGCGTGTCTTTCACACTCTTCAGCTACGGCCCCTCACACGCCCAGGGAACGCTAGCTTGGTTCGCAGGTCACTCGCTCCTCTTGGGCCCAGAAGCCCCCACCCAGCCGGGAGCTGCAGCCTGGTGTGCAGGTCACTCGCTCTTTCCACACCTCCCCCTTCCCACCTGCCCAGGAAGCTGAGGCTGGCTCTGTGTGGGTCTCACTCTCACACACCACAAAACAACAATAAGGTACCTTTTACTTTCACATCGCCTATTACAAGTTTAGGTGTTACTGGCCAGTCCCGGTGCTATTGGATATCCCTCAACCCAGCTGTGTTATCCAACCCCAAATGCTCTTGGGCAATTTTTCCCTCAATCCTGTCGTGTTGTCCAACCCCAGATGCTCTCGGGTAATTTTCCTTCAATCCAGCTGTGTTGTTCAACCTCAGATGCTCTTGGGCATTTTCTGTCCCTCAACCCAGCGGTGTGGTGCAACTACAGATGCTCTTTGGCATTTAATTTGTTCTGCTGTGTTGTCCAACCCTGGATGTTCTTGGGCATTTTTTTATCCCCCAATCTAGCTGTGTTGTCCCACCCTGAGTGTTCTCGGGCATATCCTCACTCGGACAGAATTCTGCTCAACCCTGCTCTTGGATGCTCTTGGAATATAAATCCCTCAACCCAGCAGGTTTTAGGAGCCCCTCCTGTCCTGTTTCCTAGTGGATTGGGCTAGGAAACCTTGCTCCCCACCACCGAGGGGTCCAACCCCTCCCTGAGACCCAGTCCCAGTCACCCCCGGGGATTCTTTCACTCTCTTATGAGTCGCTTTGTCTCTTTACTGGCCGCTTTTCCAGCGAAAAGTCGGAAACGCAGCGTGGGAGACTCCGCACTCACTTGGCAGGTCTGGGACAACCAGCCCGCCTCTCATTCACACACATTCATCCCCCCGTACCTGCCCCCCGAGAAATACTTACCAATCCTTTTTCCTTCCCGGGTTCTTCGTGCGCACTACTACTCTTAGGGGGCAAATTACAGCAGTTGTAGGGACCCTTTTCCCGTTCTCTTTGTTTTGTTGTCTCCTTTTGTCCACAGATCGTAACCTGCGTCTGTCGGTCACTTCAGGGGAAGCAGAGCGAGGCTGCCAAAGAGGGCAGGGCGCGCCTTCCCCACTCTGACTCTCCCAAAGCACCGGCAGCGAGGAGTTAGTAACCATCCTCTGCTACCAAATTGTGAAAAACGCCAATAACTTGTTTTTAAAAATTTTAAAGTTTAATAGTAATAAGATGGTTATATAGTAACACAATTAGAGTAATAACAATTTGGACAAATTGAATAAAGACAATATGAGACAATAAAAACAAAGAGTTATGGACGTCCAGGTACCTTTTTCTGGGCATCACGGGCCCAAAAAAGGACCCCTGGTAACAAAGGATTAACCCTTAAAAACAACAGCCCGTTGCATATTCATACACTTCATACATGATGCATAAATTCCATTCAAACACAGGATTCTGTCTGACCAGTGTCAACTTCTTCCCTCTAATCCTAATAGCACCTCCAAGGTGGGAAGAAGTTTGTTTCTTCTGATAAGAAGGCCATAAATTCTTTTTCTCTGAAAGATCTAGGTGTCCTGTGGCTGTTATCTCGCTGCAAGTCCTTTCTTTTAAACAAAGCATCTTACATAGCATAGTTCTATTTTAACAATTTTTATAACCTAAAACTATATTTAACACAGTACTTAAGAAAATTAATACAGCATTGCTTTCTAATACAACACATATAATATTCATTTTAATATTTGTGAAAAGCCAATCATAAAATACATGCATTTTTCACACCCCATTCCTGGACATCAGGGCTCTCTGCTCCCTTTTGCCCGGCCATCCCATGGCTCCCAGCCTCCAGACTGGCCATTGGCTTGACCCTGGGATGCCCTGGAATGCCTTGGTCCCCCATTCCTGCCTTTCCCAGCCCCCAGCCCCAGCTGTGTGCAAAACCAGAGACCCCCTGAACTCCTCGTTCTCGAACATCCCTGGTGTCCCCACCCTTGTCCCCCCTTTTTGGGAAACCCTGGACTCCCCTTTCCTGGGCTCAAGGACCCCCTGGAACTCCCTTCTACCTCTCCTCGTCCCTGCCCCTGTCTCCTGTCCCTCAGCTGTCCCCTGTCCCTCGGCTCTGTGGGGCCCAGGGTGGCAGCAGGAGCCAGGGCAGCCCTGGGGGAGAACAACCCTGAGCCCCAGCCGGGCCAGTTCCCCCAGTTCCCCCCAGGTCACTCCCAGCATGGGCCCTGTGGCTCCCAGTCACCCCCAGGATGGTCCCAGTCACTTCCAGTTACACTCAGTGTGATCCCAGTATCATCCCAGTCACTCCCAGTATGATCCCAGGTGTTCCCATTCAGCCCTACTATAGTTCCAGACACTCCCAGTATGGTTCCAGTCCTTCCCAGTATGATTCCAGGATGAACCCAGTCACTCTCAGTACAGTGCCATTTGCCCCCAGTATGGTCCCAGTCACTCCAAGTCACCCAGTAGGATTCCAGTCAATCCCAGATACTCCCAGTATTATTCCAGTGACTTCCTTTATGGTTCTTTTGTGATTCCAGTCACTCCTGGTCTCTCCCAGTACATCCCAGTTGTCCCTAATGTGTTTCCACTCACTCCCAGTTGCTCCCAGTAGCTTCCGGTATGATTCCATTTGCTCACAGCCACTCCCAGTCACCTCCAGCATGATTCCTGTCATTTCCTGTATATCCCAGTTGCCCCAACATGGTCCCAATTGCCCTCAGCCTGCCCCTAGTCACTTCCAGTATGATTCCAGAAGGATCCCAGTCACCCTCAGTGTGGTGCCAGTTGCTCCCAGTATGATCCCATTGGTCCCCAGCATGTCCCCATTTCCTCCCAGTGTGATCCCAGTTGCCTCTAGCACAGACCCAGTCCCTCCCAGTATGATCCTACTCTGATGCCATGATGATCCCAGTTGCTCCCAGCTTGGTCCTAGCTGCTCCCAGTTGCTCCCAGTCTGATCCCAGTTGTTCCCAGTGGCCCCTGTGTTATGTTTGGGAATGGGAGGAAATGCAGGGAAGTGATGCAAAGTTTTTTGTGTATCTGACAGTCTGTTGAGCTGCTGAAAAGCTAGAC
Source organism: Melospiza melodia melodia (assembly GCF_035770615.1). Taxonomy (NCBI): domain Eukaryota; kingdom Metazoa; phylum Chordata; class Aves; order Passeriformes; family Passerellidae; genus Melospiza; species Melospiza melodia. The sequence continues at coordinate 12,222,297 of NC_086200.1, read as the reverse complement.
ACGCTTTTGTGAAACACACATGGTAAAGACCAAAAAATTCAGAAACTTTTCTTTTCTTTGTTGGTCGGCAGGGAGGTGCTGGGTTTCGGTTTGGGCTTCAGCTCTGTGTCTGGGCTGGGCTGGGCCATCTTGCTGCAGGCTGGGCTTCTTTTCTATTTCCTGGGCTGCTTGCTGGCTTCTCTCTCCATGGGCTCTGGTTTGGCCGGGCTGGGCTTCAGCAGCTGCCGGGCAAGGAGACAGGGGAGGCTGCGGAGCTTTAGCCAGAGCAGGGCTGGCTGTGGCTGCGAAGATCTCGCTGTCAGGCTGCTGCTTCTTCTTCTTCTTAGCCTGGCTGAGACCAGAGACTTCTGTGGCTGGTGTAGAAAACTAAACACTAACTACAAAGCTGATCTGAACACAACTGAGCCACAGCTTTCTGTTAGTAGTTATTGGTGGGTTAGGTAGGCTTCAGGCGTGATGTTAACTTTTTCAGTGCTTCAGTCTTCTTCTGAGTGAGAGAAAAGAACAACATGCACGTATATTAAAAACAAGATGGAGATATTAAAGGTAATAAAGAAGAAGGTAAGTAAGTCCCAGATGGGAGGGGGAGAAGATGCTTTGTTTTTAGAGCTGAAATCCTCTTGTAAGCTATAAAGAAAAGACTCTTTTCCCTTATAACACATAAAACTATAAGGAAATGAAAGTGTTTGAATTGATATTAGGTAAAGGCTTCTATGTTAAAGTAAGCAGATGTTGAAATAGCTGTAATCTCATGAGAAGTTTGCACAAAGAAAGAGCACAGTCTTGTGCTTCTAAAAATGAAGATCTGTGCTCCCAGAGATGAAGATGATTTTAGAGATAGATAATGAGAACTTTTGCCTTTTTCCTCAGGCTTCTCTCCTCAGGAGCTATCAGTGCTCTCCTGGGAACTCGTCGTAGATTGGAGCTGCCCTCTTGGCTCTTCAGCTCTTGAGCTTCAGCTCTTCAGGGCTGATCCCCTCCCGAAAGGGTTGGCGGGGAGTAGCCCACGCAGCGAACGCCACTTGTCGGTTTCTGGGCTGTTTAGGTGGCCTGGAAAGGCCCAGGGTGGCCTTGGACAGCCCGGCGCTTCAAAGGACGAGGAGAGACTTCTGATCTTGTTTCGGTCTCAGTGTTTATTAATTGTTTATCTAAAAGATTTTCTTTCAGCCCAACAGAGGTTTGCACAGCAAGCCAGCCATGAGCACACTGAGAGCCCCCGGGGCGGTCACTTATCTTTATACCCGAAGTTACGTGTACAATATTTATAATTTTTCTCCAATACCTTCTACTCTTATTAACCGGTGAACTTCTAGTAATGACCAATCCCAAAGTGCCAACATCACCACAGAAGATGGAGGCCAAGAAAAAGAAGAAGAAGGACAGGACACGCCCCAATTCCTCCATCTTACTTCTTTAGACCCCCCTGTACAGAAATCCTAAACCCTGTGTCTCACACTCTAATTAAATTATCCCTTCACCATTCACCCCAGTGAAATCCTCCCAGTCCTCATACAGGTGTCATCTCCTGTGTAGGATCAATGTCCAGCCACCAGACACTTCTGGCAACATTCCAGGACTCCCGAGCCCCCCAAGGGTGTTCTTGGCCACTCTGCACCTCCATCCTGAGGTGCTGAGATCCCACAAAGGAAGGTAAATCAGCCGGGTATGAGGGTTCTTCCTAAGGAAAAAGCTGTGAAAGCTGCCATGTCGTGGCACTTTTGCACTCCTTTTTGGACGCCTTTCACAGCTCCAGTGTGCCTGGAGGTCTGGGCTTCCTGATTTTAAAAATCCTAGCCCTAGGCCTAACCCCAACCCTAAGACGAGAAAGGCAAATCAGCCCGGAATTAGGGATGTCCCCAAGGAAAAAGCTGTGGAGGCAGGCATGTTGTGGTGCTTTTGCTCTCTTCTTGGGTAGTCCTTGGCAGCTGCTGTGTTCTTGGAACTCAGGGCTTTCTGGTTAAAAAACACTAACCCTAGGCGTAACTCAACCCTTAAGCCTAGGAAGGAAAATCAGCCTATGATTCGGGATGGTCTCATGGAAATAGCAGTGGAGGCAGCCAAGTTGTGTCCCTTTTGCGCTGTCCTAGGGATGCCTTTGACAGCTGCAGTGTGCCTGGAGCACAGGGCTTCCTGGTTTTAAAAGTCCTAGGCCTAAGCCTAACAGTAACCCTAGGAAGGTAAATCAGCCGGGTATTGGGGTTCTTCCTAAGGAAAAAGCTGTGAAAGCTGCCATGTTGTGGCACTTCTGTGCTCCCTTTGGGATGCCTTTGGCAGCGGCAATAAGCCTGGAACTCAGGGCTTCCTGGTTAAAAAAACCCTATCCCTAGGGTGAACCTCACCCTAGCCCTAGGCAGATAAATCAGCCTCGGTATAGGGATGGAGCCAAGGAAAAAGCGCTGTGAAAGCAGGCATGTTGTGGCACTTTTGCACTCCCTTTGGGATGCCTTTCGCAGCTGCAGTAAGCCTGGAACTCAGGGCTTCCTGTTTAAAAAAATCCTAGCCCTAGGCTGAACCCCAACCCTAACCCTAGTCAGATACATCAGCCTAGGTCTAGGGATGGTGCCAAGGAAAAAGCGCTGTGAAAGCAGGCATGTTGTGGCACTTTTGAGCTCCCCTTGGGATGACTTTCGCAGCTCCAGTGGGCCTGGAGATTAGGGCTTCTTCATTATAAAAATCAAAATCCTACGACTATCCCTAAGGCTAACCCTAGGAAGAAAAATCAGGCTTGGATTAGGCATGTTCCCTAGGAAAAAGCTGTGGAGGCAGCCATGATGTGGCACTTTTGCACTCCCTTTGGAATGTGTTTCACAGTTCCAGTGTGCCTGGAGCTCTGGGCTTCCTAGTTTTACAAATCCTAGCCCTAGACCAAAACCCAACCGTAAGATGAGAAAGGAAAATCAGCCAGGAATAAGGGATGCTCCCAAGGAAAAAGCTGTGGAGACAGCCATGTTGTGGTATTTTTGCGCTCTTCTTGGGTAGTCCTTGGCAGCTACTGTGTTCTTGGAACTCAGGGCGTCCTGGTTAAAAAAGCCCTAACCCTAAGCATAACTCTAACCCTAAGCCTAGGAAGGAAAATCAGCCTATGGTTCGGGATGGACTCATGAGAAGAGCAGCAGAGGCAGCCCAGTTGTGTCACTTTTGCGGCCCTCTTGGGATGCCTTTAACAGCTGCAGTGTGCCTGGAGCACAGGGCTTCCGAGTTTTAGAAATCCTAGCCCTAGGCCTAAGCCTAACAGTAACCCTGGGAAGGTAAATCAGCCTGGTGTCAGGCTTCTTCCCAAGGAAAAAGCTGTGAAAGCAGCCATGTTGTGGCACTTTTGCACTCCTTTTTGGACGCCTTTCACAGCTCCAGTGTGCCTGGAGGTCTGGGCTTTCTGATTTTAAAAATCCTAGCCCTAGGCCTAACCCCAATCCTAAGACGAGAAAGGCAAATCAGCCCGGAATTAGGGATGTCCCCAAGGAAAAAGCTGTGGAGGCAGGCATGTTGTGGTGCTTTTGCTCTCTTCTTGGGTAGTCCTTTGCAGCTGCTGTGTTCTTGGAACTCAGGGCTTTCTGGTTCAAAGAACACTAACCCTAGGCCTAACTCAACCCTTAAGCCTAGGAAGGAAAATCAGCCTATGGTTGGGCATGGTCTCATGGAAATAGCAGTGGAGGCAGCCAAGTTGTGTCCCTTTTGCGCTGTCCTAGGGATGCCTTTGACAGCTGCAGTGTGCCTGGAGCACAGGGCTTCCTGGTTTTAAAAGTCCTAGGCCTAAGCCTAACAGTAACCCTAGGAAGGTAAATCAGCCGGGTATGAGGGTTCTTCCTAAGGAAAAAGCTGTGAAAGCAGCCATGTCGTGGCACTTTTGCACTCCTTTTTGGACGCCTTTCACAGCTCCAGTGTGCCTGGAGGTCTGGGCTTCCTGATTTTAAAAATCCTAGCCCTAGGCCTAACCCCAACCCTAAGACGAGAAAGGCAAATCAGCCCGGATTTAGGGATATCCCCAAGGAAAAAGCTGTGGAGGCAGGCATGTGGTGGTACTTTTGTGCTCTTCTTGGGTAGTCCTTCGCAGCTGCTGTGTTCTTGGAACTCAGGGCTTTCTGGTTAAAAGAACACTAACCCTAGGCCTAACTCAAACCTCAAGCCTAGGAAGGAAAATCAGCCTATGATTCGGGATGGTCTCATGGAAATAGCAGTGGAGGCAGCCAAGTTGTGTCACTTTTGCGCTCCCCTTGGGATGCCTTTGACAGCTGCAGTGTGCCTGGAGCACAGGGCTTCCTGGTTTTAAAATCCTAGGCCTAAGCCTAACAGTAACCCAAGGAGGTAAATCAGCCTGGTATTAGGGTTCTTCCTAAGGAAAAAGCTGTGAAAGCAGCCATGTCGTGGCACTTTTGCGCTCCCTTTGGGATGCCTTTGGCAGCTGCAGTAAGCCTGGAACTCTGGGCTTCCTGGTTAAAAAAACCCAATCCCTAGGGTGAACCCTCACCCTAGCCCTAGGCAGATAAATCAGCCTCGGTATAGGGATGGAGCCAAGGAAAAAGCGCTGTGAAAGCAGGCATGTTGTTGCACTTTTGAGCTCCCTTTGGGATGCCTTTGGCAGCTGCAGTAAGCCTGGAACTCAGGGCTTCCTGTTTAAAAAAATCCTAGCCCTAGGCTGAACCCCAACCCTAACCCTAGTCAGATACATCAGCCTAGGTCTAGGGATGGTGCCAAGGAAAAAGCGCTGTGAAAGCAGCCATGCTGTGGCACTTTTGAGCTCCCCTTGGGATGACTTTCGCAGCTCCAGTGGGCCTGGAGATTAGGGCTTCTTCATTATAAAAATCAAAATCCTACGACTATCCCTAAGGCTAACCCTAGGAAGAAAAATCAGGCTTGGATTAGGCATGTTCCCTAGGAAAAAGCTGTGCAGGTAGCCATGATGTGGCACTTTTGCACTCCCTTTGGAATGTGTTTCACAGTTCCAGTGTGCCTGCAGCTCTGGGCTTCCTAGTTTTACAAATCCTAGCCCTAGACCAAAACCCAACCGTAAGATGAGAAAGGAAAATCAGCCAGGAATAAGGGATGCTCCCAAGGAAAAAGCTGTGGAGGCAGCCATGTTGTGGTACTTTTGCGCTCTTCTTGGGTAGTCCTTGGCAGCTGCTGTGTTCTTGGAACTCAGGGCTTTCTGGTTAAAAACCACTAACCCTAGGCGTAACTCAAACCTTAACCCTAGGAAGGTAAATCAGCCTATGGTTCGGGAGGGTCTCATGGAAATAGCAGCGGAGGCAGCCAAGTTGTGGCACTTTTGCGCTGTCCTAGGGATGCTTTTCACAGCTGCAGTGTGCCTGGAGCTCAGGGCTTCCTAGTTTTAAAAATCCGAGCCCTAGGCCTAAATCCACCATTAACCCTTGGGAGGTAAATCAGCCTGGTGTTAGGGTTCTTCCCAAGGAAAAAGCCGTGAAAGCTGCCATGTTGTGGCACTTTTGCACTCCATTTGGGATGCCTTTTGCAGCTGCATTAAGCCTGGAACTCAGGGCTTCCTGATTTTAAAAATCCTAGCCCTAGGCCTAAAACCAACCCTAAGACTCAAAGCCAAATCAGCCAGGAATTAGGGATGTTAAAAGGAAATAGCTGTGGAGGCAGGCATGTTGTGGTACTTTTGCGCTCTTCTTGAGTAGTCCATTGCAGCTGCTGTGTTCTTGGAACTCAGGGCTTTCTGGTTAAAAAACTACTAAAAATCCAGTATGTCTGGCAGGGAGAAACTCTGCCAGCACAGAAAACATGCCTCATCGTGTTCCAGAAGTTGCAGAGAGGTCTGCCAAGTGTTTGGATGGAAGAAAAGAAAAGATGTACAAAACGGCTTCCAATTGAATGTTCATGTGATTGGAAAAGTCAGGAGAGTGGTAACGTACTGTTTTCTATCAGTTCGCAAGCAGCGCACACAATCCCAGTGTTGTACAGCTTCCTTCTTCACCTTTCTGAAGGTGCCGCTCTCTCCAGCTCTCGGATACAAAGAAGCGCCTTCTTCGCACAAAGACGATTGTGCCGGTCACGGTGCTCTCCTTAGCGCGGCTTCTGCCGAAAGAGGGCCATTAGCGGCGCTTGGCTGCGGGGAGCAACGTACCTTCATCTTTAGGGTCTTCTGTGGTCTACATCTAAGCAGAAAGCTTTTCCACTATGTCTAGTCGGGAAAAACGTTGCCAGCACAGAAAACATTTCCCATCGTGTTCTAGACTTTGCACGGAGGTCTGCCGAGTGTTTGGCAGGGAGAAAAGAAAAGTTATCCAAAACACCTTCCAATCGAATGTTCATGTGATTGGAAAAGTCGGGAGAGTGGTACGGTACTGTTTTCTATCAGTTGGCAAGCTGCGCACACAATCCCAGTGTTGTACAGCTTCCTTCTTCACCTTTCCGAAGCTGCCGCTCTCGCTGGCTCCCAGAGGCGAAGAAGCGGCTTCTTCCCGCAAAGACGATTGTGCCGCTCACAGTGCTCTCCAGATCTCAGCTTCTGCCGAAAGACGCCCGGGAGCGGCGCTTAGCTCCAGAGAGCATCGTACCTTCGTCTTTAGCGTCTTTTGTAGTCTACATCTTAGCAGAAAGTTTTTCCACTATGTCTGGCTAGGAAAAACTGTGCCAGTACAGAAAACCACACCCATCGTGTTCTAGAAGTTGCAGAGTTGTCACTTTTGCGCTCTCCTTGGGAAGTCTTTCGCAGCTGCAGTGGGCCTGGAGCTCAGAGCTTACTCATTTAAAAAACCCTTTCCCTATCCAGCACTGGTGGCAGGTAAATCAGCCTAGGTATAGGGATGTTCCTAAGGAAAAAGAGGTGGAGGCAGCCATGTTGCACCACTTTTGCTCTCCCCTGGGGATGCCTTTCGCAGCTCTGCAGTGCGCCTGCAGCTCAGGGCTTCCTAGTTTTAAAAATCCTAGCCCTAGGCCTAAGCCCACCTCTAACCCTAGGGAGGGAAATCAGCCTGGTATTAGGGTTCCTCCCAAGGAAAAAGCTGTGAAAGCAGCCATGTGTGGCACTTTTGCGCTCCCTTTGGGATGCCTTTGGCAGCTGCAGTAAGCCTGGAACTCAGGGCTTCCTGGTTAAAAAAACCCTAGCCCTCGGGTGAACCCTAACCCTAAACATAGGCAGATAAATCAGCCTAGGTATAGGGATGGTGCCAAGGAAAAAGTGCTGTGAAAGCAGGCATGTTGTTGCACTTTTGAGCTCCCCTTGGGATGTCTATCGCAGCTGCAGTGTGCCTTGAGATCAGGGCTTCTTCATTATAAAAATCATAATCCTACGACTATCCCTAAGGCTAACCCTAGGAAGGTAAATCAGGCTGGGATTAGTGATGTTCCCAAGGAAAAAGCCCTGGAGGGAGCAAGTTGAGGCAATTTTGCGCTGCCCTAGGGAAGTCTTTCGCAGCTGCAGTGGGCCGGGAGCTCAGAGCTTACTCATTTAAAAAACCCTTTCCCTATCCTGCACTGGAGGCAGGTATAGGGATGTTGCCAAGGAAAAAGAGGTGGAGGCAGCCATGTTGCACCACTTTTGCTCTCCCCTGGGGATGACTTTCGCAGCTCTGCAGTGTTCCTGGAGCTCAGGGCCTCTTGCTTTAAAAACCCTATCTCTAACCCTAACTGGAGGCATGTAAATAAGCCTAGGGGTAGGCATGGTCCCAGGGAAAAAGCTGTGGAGGCAGTCATGTTGTGGTACTTTTGCGCTCCTCTTGGGTAGTCCTTGGCAGCTGCTGTGTTCTTGGAACTCAGGGCTTTCTGGTTTAAAAACCACTAAAAATCCACTAGTTCTGGCAGGGAGAAACTCTGCCAGCACAGAAAACATCTCCCATCGTGTTCTAGAGTTTGCACGGAGATCTGCCAAGTGTTTGGCAGGGAGAAAAGGAAAGTTGTCCAAAACAGCTTCCAATCGAATGTTCATGTGATTGGAAAAGTCAGGAGAGTGGTAAGGTACTGTTTTCTATCAGTTGGCAAGCTGCGCACACAATCCCAGTGTCGTACAGCTTCCTTCTTCACCTTTCCGAAGCTGCCGCTCTCTCCGGCTCCTGGAGGGGAAGAAGCGCCTTCTTCGCGCAAAGACGATTGTGCCGCTCACAGTGCTCTCCTTAGCGCGGCTTCTGCCGAGAGACGCCCGGGAGCGACGCTTAGCTCCGGAGTGCTCCGTACCTTCCCATTCAATTTTTAGGCTCGACAAACGAAATGGTATACTTGCAGCAGTAGGGCGGGACATTGAACTGGACTTTCTCCTTTTAGAGAGAAGCTAATGAAAAAGTTTCACCGGAATCAGAGCAGGCTGTAAAAGAAGAAAAGTGTCATGAAAATAAGCCAGCCTTATCCTCTTAGTCTTGCTTGTTGTGATTGGCCAAGAATGAAATGTGTCAACTCTGTGTTTTTGGGTTTCACATCAGTAACAGGTACTTCAGCTGCTGTACTTCTCTCCTAAAGTTAAGAACAGAATCCAAGGAATTGTGATTCCATGGTCTCAATTCACCCTATGGTGCCGAAAAAGGAGTGGAAGGTGCACGGGTCAATTAACTTGAATGGCCTATGTAAATCAGCGGCCACTGATTTCCTGAGGGCTTCAACAGGTTAGTTGCCTATGTTTTTCTTGGAATTGTTTTAACCTTTGGTCATGTTTTTCTTGCGATTCTTTTACCCTTTCCCCATTAGTTCAGCCTTTGCTCTCAAGCTTTTGCTGACATTTCCAATATCTCGGTAGCCTGGAAAAGTGTTGTCTTTATTGATCACATCATTATTCCCTTCCAAGGGTTGTTTGCCTCAAGTCTCAGTTTGGCTGGTTTTCTGCTAATTGATTGTCAGAGGGCAGCAGGTGTTTTGTAAGAGCAAGTACACAATCCCATAGCTTGCTTTTCTTTGGATTTGGCCTGTCTAGAAAATGGAATGACTGAACATCTCTGAGAGGCTTTTCTCTCCCCATGAGGTTTCACTGGAAGGGCAGATGCAAATGGTCTACCTGAAGTCTTGGCACAGAAGAAAGTAGTGGTTTGCTGCTGCATAGAGCTAGAAGCTTACAAAAGGAAGGCCTTGGGCTGAGGCCCATTACTTTGGCTAAGTAGAAAAGGACTGTGGGAAGGTGAGGCAGCTGAATTCGAGGTAGATCAACAAGTTCTAGAACCATCGTGTGTTCACAGCGTGGTGCATGGTGGTTGGTTGAATTGTGTTTGTTATGGCTTAAAGCTATGGAACTGAGAAAGGCCTAAGTGTTTCAAAAGCCTGGTTTTTGTAAGAAAGCAGCTCTCCTTTGCGTCTGCCTGGAGACTCTGCATCACCACGGACCCTCACTGCCAGTTTGCCAAGGAGATGATCAGTAGGAATGTTGCAGAGCTGCTGTGTGCATCTGAATGGAATGGCAGAGAGCGAAGCGCTGGACATTTCTGGCTTTAGTTACAATGCTGCTGCATTGGTGCCAGTTTAGTTGGTTTTCCATCAGTGGCCTTTCTGTCTAGAAGTACACTGCCCAGAGTATTTGATGCCATTTCCTTCCTGTTGTTTTCATACCTTCCCTTCAGTTGAAAGGATGATACAACCTTTCCATTTTGAAGATCCCTGTTAGGAAACACTATGCCAGAGGAGTCATCGCTCCCTTTTCTTCTGCCTCCTTTGCCATTTTCAGAGACTCATTTCAAATTTCTGCTCATGTCAAGAAGAATACTGAGACTACTTAGCAGGGTTGACGCTCTCAGCTGCTTTCTTTCCTCTTTCATACTGCTTCATACTGGATGTGACTTCAAGGCCTCGTTTTGTCATCTGCATTTTGCCGTGATCCAAAGCTTCCAGGCCTGTGATTCCAGGCCTGTGAACACAAAAAGAACTCTTAGTCTTTTGCAAGAACTACCCCTAGGAGGATTTGTGTTCACTTTGATCTCTACAGTGTTTCAGAAAAAAGGAGATTGTACTCTCTTCTTGTGTACTCTCTTCTTGTGCTCTCATTTCCCTCTCTCTGCCTTGCATGCCCTAGTTAATCTACCGGCGTGACTCATTTGGCATCATCTCACGGTGCAAATTCTGCATAGTTTCATGTCCTTACAAATGCCAGTTGCCAAGGAGCCTATCTAACCATTCAAGGGGCAAAGAATTGCAGGGCTGGCCAGTTCAGGTGCTGAAACTGTAAGTCATGCCATATCAAAGTGACAGAGCAAATCAATTGATCTAGGACTTTCAGCTGGACACCTCTGAGAATAGCAGCTTGTCAGCAATGACACAGCCATCTTCCTAGCTGTATTCCAGAAAGAGGAAAGGGATACCTTCAACGGTTAATATGTTTGGCATGAGAAAACAGCAAGAAATGTACCGCAAAATACTTGAGTCAGATCAAGTGCGTTTCTCTAGTGAGAATTTTGCTCTTGTTCTTTCTTGTCTGTGCCTTTACTTTTCACAGAAGACAGGGGAGCATTTCATTATTACTGTTCTTTTGTTTTCTCTTGTTGGCCTCCCTCTTTCCACCTGCAATTAACAAATTTGCCTTTCTTTACTGGCTTCTCTTTCTTTACTTCTACAAGTTGACATGAGGTCATCCAACCTTACCATCAATGTTCTCAGACAGTGGAGAGAAGTAGAAGGTACAGCTAAATGGATAAAAGAAACCCACAAAAATAGACAGGTTTTTACAGTCTTCTGTGAGAACATTAGGACACAAGATGTCTTTGAACTGAGTAATGCTCTATTGATTTAACTTTTAGTCCACTCTATTATTATTACTATTATTACATGTGTTTGGCCTTTAGTACAGAGCCTTGGAACTAATGCAGGCCAATATTTTGGCTAATTTTGTTTTATTTCTAGTGAGGACTTTGTTTCTTAAGGAATAGTCCAGAGAAAGAGCGTCCATGGTACAGTTACGGGTCATAAATTTCTGGTACAGTTTGTGCTGGTAATACATCTAGGAAAGAAAGGTTTGACATCTTGTTTGACTTTCAAATGGAACCATGATTTGAAAAACCTAAGAGTTGTGGTTCCCCCCCCACCCCACACCCCAAGTACTTCTCTTTGCACTCAGGAATTACACATAAAAGCCCACCCTGTAAAATACGTTGCAGATACTTTGCAATAAGTGCAGCTTAGCAGCTAGAGATGATAACGTGGGTTAAATAACATTGCTTCTGCAGCGATGGAAACTCTGTCTACGCAGACATACTCAACAAAGGTTACGATGGCTTAGCTCCTGTGCTCAAGTGAACGTGCATTTTAGAACTTCCCAAGAAGGTGAATTCAACCTCCTTCATTGCTCTCTGCTGGAGTCCCAAGAGAATTTCAGTCTGCTTTTTGTCAGTTACAGCTGTCACTGCCTAGCTCTTGAACATGAGACTCCCTCATGACTGATGAAAGTTGTCTACTTAAGAGTGGGTGAAAGACATGGTCTTGCTCTAGAAGGAGATGAGAAGGTTTCTGCAGTCTTTGTCATCTCTACTGCTTGTGATTTCTATACAAAACCAGCGGGAAGTTTTCTGAAGGCAGTCCAGAAGCTGGCAATATGGACAGCTTACAGCCGAACACTTGCTGCAGTGCAACCATGGTGACACCAGAAAGGACTTCAAAAATTTAAAAGGGCAAACAAAGCAGTTGGAAGGAAAAGAACATGAACCATTATTCCATTTTTCTAATCTATCTTTCTTTCAATCATCATTTTCGTGCAGTTTCGCGGCTTGCGTTGCTATCCCTCCGAAGGAATCTGAGACAGAGTAAGCTTTTGAATGGAGTAGAGGTGAGAAACGCAGGCCAAGTTGCCTTTTTTGCCATCAAATACCAGTTACGCTTGAACTACCCTTTGCTTAAGGTGCTTAGCTTACACTAAGAATTGATTAGCACATTTTGATGTGAGCAAATTTTACTGTCATGACTGAGTAAATTTTGCTGTCGTCTGAATAGCAATGTTTGTGTCAAAATAGTATTTTGTCTCCTGTATCTGCAGCAGGTAAGCCTTTTGCTGTCAGCAGTGTTGCTTAACCTTTCATGTCATATCCCTCTTCACATCCATCTTCTGCTTAAGGCTTATTAATCTACTTTAGAATTGGCACGTGGAATAAGACTACTTTTCATTTTTGAAAGCTAATGTCATTTGACCTACTTACAGCAAATAATTCATTAATTGCAAGTCCCCAGCTAGCATCTTTTTGGCATATTCTAAACTTCTAAAGAAGTAACAAAAGCACTCTCCAATACTTGACTTTAATATCACAGTGGGAACGCTGGTCTTGTTTCCAATAAACAATCATGGGTATGGTAAAACAAAAGGAGGGGTTAGAGTTTTCTCTGTTAACCTATAGTGAGCTTGGATTTTGCAATATGCATGAAGTTAATTAACACTGTTATATAAAATGGCTAATTTAATCAATAAATTGGAGTCAATGCTGATCAACGACAAGGTGGATAGGCTTCCCTTCGCTTTCAACACAGTGCCAAGTCGGGCTGGTTTGATAGTACCAAGTGGCTGCTGCAATCTGCCATCCAGAAGCGGGGCAGGTGAGTTTTGTTTGCAAGGGAAAGGGGCCGAGGTTTGTGTCTGGGAGCCTATAGCCTGGAGTGGCCAGCTGGCTCCTGAAAATCTACGATACGCAGGATGGTTCCCAGACCTAAGGTGGCACCAGTGCCAAGTTGGGCTGGTTTGATAGTACCAAGTGGCTCCTGCAATCTGCCATCCAGAAGAGGGGCAGCTGAATTTTGTTTGCAAGGGAAAAGGGCTGTTGATTATGTTTGAGGGCCTGGGGCTGGAAGAGGCCGGCTGGCCCCTGAAAATCCACGATACGCAGGACGGTTCCCAGACCCAAGGTGGCACCAGTGCCAAGTCAGGCTGGTTTGACAGTAAGAGGTGGCTCCTGCAATCTGCCATCCAGAAGAGGGGCAGGTGAGTTTTGTTTGCCAGGGAAACGGGCGGAAGTTTGCGTCTGGGGGCCTATGGCTGGGACTGGCCGGCTGGCTCCTGAAAATCCACGATACGCAGGACGGTTCCCAGACCCAAGATGGCACCAGTGCCAAATTGGGCTGGTTTTATAGTACCAAGTGGCTCCTGCAATCTGCCATCCAGAAGAGGGGCAGGTGAGTTTTGTTTGCCAGAGAAAAGGGCCGTGGTTTGTGTTTGGGGGCCTGTGGCTGGGAGTGACCGGCTGGCTCCTGAAAATCCACGATACGCAGGATGGTTCCCAGACCCAAGGCGGCACCAGTGCCAAGTCGGGCTGGTTTGATAGTACCAAGTGGCTCCTGCAATCTCCCATGATCACATGAAGAAATACTTTCTGGTGTCTGTACTGGCCCATATGCTCTTTCTTCTCTCCCTCAACTTCTCCATCACCTCTCATCTGTTTCACATGCACTATCTTCAAGGTCCACAGGCTACTTTTCACAGAATCTTCAGGCCTGATGCAGTAAGATGGATGAATAAAACAGAGCTGGGATCTATTTTCCAGTTTGGATAAAATGCATTCTGCACACAAATCCAAGGAGAAGGTGCTGCCCGATGCCCAGAAAAACTTTCACTACTGCTAGTGTTCTACGTCAACCGCAACTTAGTCTGAAAGAAAAGCTTTTTCTCTGAGAGCATCTGAGAGGTTTGCATGAAGCACTGATATCTGACATATGCAATTTTGAATTGGAGAGGAAAAAGAAAATGGCAAGAAGTTTTTAATTTTAGTGGTTTCAATTTTAATTTCCGTGCACTTTTTCAAAACTTGTCAGCTCAAATGCCCATCTACATCTTTTAGTCATCTGTAAGTCAGTATTCATATAAAATGTGCTTCAAATCAAAAGAATTTCAAATTTGCACTCCAAGTTTCTATGCCTAGATTTATGATTTCCTACACATATTAGATGAAAGGAAGGCCTTTTTTACTGAGGGAGTGCTGGAACACTGGAACAGGTTGCCCAGAGAAGTTGTGGATGTCCCATGCCTGAAAGTATTCAAGGTCAGCTTGGACGGGACTTGGAGCAGCAACAAAGGAGAAGCTTGATGGTAGAGAAACAAAGTTGGACTATAGAAGAAACTCGGATTGAAGTATAGGAGCAAGTTTTCTCTCAGCTCTTGGGGTAAATTCAAAGTTGTACAAAATGACATTTATCTGTGATATTCACGACTGTAACAGAAAGGTTCATGAAAACTGTACAGAAGATAGCAAATTTCAAAAGAGATAAGAATTACAGCATAAAATCCACGGGATGGGTTACAACATGAGACACTCTCTAAGAGAAAATCTCTGTGTTTCAGCACTTCATCATGGTAAGATTTCATGAAGTGCCAAAGAAGGCGGCAAAATATCATTCGGGACATTATTGACTGGAATTCAGCCTGGCCATTAGTAGGAACTGGCTTTGAACACATCATGTAGATACACCACACACACTTTCCCTTCACTGAAAAATGACTGTTTACAACGAATAAGCAATTGACGATCACAATTGATTGAAAGCATCTTAAACATGTCAAGTATTTCATTGTAGATGATCTGTGATCCAAATGCTTCTTCCACCTTAGAGAGGGACAGAACAATTCTTCCATATCATGATGGTTTAAAATTGTATCAACCAATGTTTTCTGCTGAAAAGATATCATCTATTTTTTTCTATTTTTGGAAGAAAATATTCCTAGACATACAACAGGTGAGAACTAAGTAATTTTAAAGAAACAAATGAAATGAAAGTATTCTGTAAATAGAATGAAATGAAAAGCTGTGTTTTAATCAGGAGCTAAATATTAAACAGAATTTTTGTACCAGGCATTTGAATTACTGCACCAGCTCTTTTGCCCATAAAGAGAGCATTTCAGTCTTTTCCTGCCTGCTGCCCCTTTGGAGACAGCTGTGGCCCTAGGATTTGCGTCTGAGGGAGAGCTCCATCCTTGGACCTCCTGATCTTTCCCAAGTGGCCAAATGGGGATGCACCAGCAGCACTGCTGGGAAGGTGCTGGCTCAGTGGCTGTTTGTTGAGACTGTGCCCCCCATATCAGCTTTATGTGTGTGTGGGGGGGGGGGGGGGGGTGCTCTGGTGGCTGTGGTTACACACTCACTGGCCTTGGCAGAGCACAAGTGGGAACCTTTGAAGGTTCCAGCTGCTGTGAGGCGCAGGAGGCAGAGCTGGTGCTAGGCACAGTGTGGTACTGTGCTGAGGGAAAGGTGAAAACAGTTAATAATCCACCCTCAGCTAATCACTGAGGGCTGATGGGAGGCACAGGCTTGGTGGAGTTGCTCAGACACTGCGGCTCCGCCATGCAAAGCAGCGTGGCTGAGCTTGTTGTTGGTCAGGTAAGGGCTCAAATATATTTCCTGCAACTTGCTCCAGCACAGTTCAGCCTGGAAAAAAGGCATTTTTCCAAGTGTAGGGGAGTCAAGCTCCAATAAATGTCAGCTGAGCCCTGGTGCTTGCTCCCCTGCATGAAGCCTCAGTGAGGCACCAGGGCCTCCTGTCAGCAGGAGGGGAAGGGAGATCAGAGTTGTTGGAAGAATACATGACTGAAGGCTGAGCACAGGGTTGGTGGTGCTTTGCGTGGCTCTTGCATGACATCCAGGCTGGGTGTTGCAGTGTGAGCTAACCTTTTGTTTTGCATCAGGCGTTATGCCAGAGCCAGCCCCAGGCTGCACATTTTCACCCAAATCCATTTTTGTTGTTGCAAGACTGCTATACCTGCCACTGGGTTTCAACCAGTGTTACCAGCAACACAGGTCTGTTGGTGTGAGTGAAACACCCACACAAGCTCTTTACAGCTTCAGCACAAATTGCAATACAGGAAAGAGGCCTTCTCCTCACAGCCCCAACAGATAAGGCTGAGTAAGAATCCCAAGCCAGGACAAACTTCTCTGCCATCCCTAACCCATGCCACACATAGATTGAGGGATAGGAGTTTGCAACAACTGGAAACTGCCCTTGACCCACTGCTTTACCTGGAGAGGATGCAGCTGTTCCAGCCGAGGGTTCCCACATGGGCGCAATGGCTGGTCATGGTTCGGAGACGTTTCTGCTGCTCAACGTCCCATAGCTTATAGGGGCCTGAGTAAATATATGTATTGCAGTAAAAGATCTCTGTATTGTATAAGTGACCCTGCCCTGATTCTAGTTATTGTAAATGGGCTGCAGCTGCACTGTCCTTGATTGGGCAGTAGCCTGTGGAGGTAGCTGGGATAAAAGGGGGTGGGGCATTCAGGGAGGGCTGTAGAGGAGCCCTTACTGAGAAGGAACAACAGCACTGCTGTGAAGAGCTGCTGTGAGAAAACCACCCAGAAGGTATGAGACCCTAGAAATATGATATACAACAATGTAAATGCAACAATAGCTGGAGAGGCAAAGTAAAAAGTTCTTCAGAAGAAACCTAATCCTGTTTCTATGCCCTAGGAACCTCACTGCACAGGCTCTGGCATTCAGCTTTCTCAGTCAGGGAACAGAGAAAATATGTATCTCATGACCATAGCACAGAAGGTAACGCTGCTTATCAGAAAACGCCCAAATCAAACCCTGCCTTGCACACTGGGCAGTTCCACCCCACACCAGGGAAGAAAAGTCAGGTGCATGGCATCCTTCCTCTGCCAGCCAAGGTTTTGTCCCCAGGCCCCACAGTTCTGTCAATCCCTAGAAAACACCTCTAGTTTTACTCCTGCATTCACCTGAATCTCAGCACTACTTGTGCCAACAGCAAGGTAGTCTCCTTCTTTAATCCATGATGCAGAGGAAATGTAAACATCTGGATGCTCCGTCTGCAGCAGGGGGATAATCTCCCTAGTAGCGTGATTCCACAGATAAACAGTGTCATCCAGAACCACTGCCAGGAAGTTCTGGGAGCTCCAGTCTATGAGATTCAGTTCTACACTTTGAAAGAGATATGCAGGTCACACCATGCTTGGCTAGAGAGCCCTGCCCTTCACCCGTGCTGCTGCAGCAGGTGTGGGTGCACACGTGCACACACACACGTGCAGGTGAGGGGCAGCCTTCTGAGTGTCACTATGCCCAGCTGCTGGGGCCAGGTACCCTGCTCCAAGGCACCTACACAGTGCCCTAGACCACTGTCCCTGTAAGGCCACACAGGGACACTCCAGAAGTGGTCTGTGCTAGCCTGGGTACACCAAATAATACAGACAGCCCAGTTACCCAGTCCTAGGAACAGCAATCCAGTTCAGAATGTTCTGGATGCCCAGCACTCAACCCTGTAGCCTACTTACAGTAGTCGTTGAATATCTCTGGTGCATCCAAGACCCGTTCTGGCTTTGAGGGAATATATCTGCTCTTCTTCCTGCTCAATCCAGGTGCCATTTTCTGACTGTAGAGCACTTTCAGGTTATTCTGATAGTCTGTGTGCAGGGGAACAGGTTTGTTAACCTGAGTTAGTTTCCTCCCAGCTGAGTGCTGCTCACCCAACTAGGAATCCCTTGGAGTGAAAATAAAGTCCTAAGAGAAACACTCACAAGCCTGCAGTGCACTAAAATCACTGGCAGAATGAACTGCTGAGCAGGGGTGAGCTACAATTTCCTCATTCATGGAAACAAATTCAACAAACACTTGGGTTTTTGAATCCCATTATATTTAGTTGCAGTTTAAGCTAGAAAGTGCACAGCAGAGGGTTTGATGCTCTTACAGACTTCATGAACGTTTGGAACCTGCAGTACCGGTAACTGTCACCGACATCTTTCCATAAAAATCCTTTCTTTAGGATTTTTCCCCCTTCTGAGAAGCTGTGGCCTCAGCAACAAAAGGTAAACAATGGTTATCTGCTGCTGGGGAATGCAACAGGTGGATGCGTGATCAGTCTTGGGTGAATGTTTGGATTTACTGACCACTCACAGCGGAGCTGGGTCTCACCCTCTGCTGAGAAACAGCCCTTTGTTTATTCATTCTTTTCCTATTCTTAGCTTAGCTAGCTTCTGAGAACTTTCCTTCTATTTGTTTTAGTATAGTAATAATGTAATATATATCATAAAATATTAAATCAAGCCTTCTGAACATGAGGTCAAGATTCTCATCTCTCTCTCCACCCTGAAGACCCTTGCAAGCCCTGTGACAGGTGACCAACTGGCAGTCATAGCAACTCTCCTAAATAAATTCACTTTAACTGTTATGCCCTCCCTCGACCTCAGGAACCTTAAGAAAGGAGACTCCAGCCTGTACAGCTCTCAGAAACCAGTTGATTTCTCCTGTGACCACACACAGAGCCTCTGTGTTGCTGTTCCCCTGACCTGATCCCTCCTGCTGATTCAGCTCACACGGAGCCTGTATCATACCTTCTGGAGCATTCTGTGGTTTTCCTCTGAGGTGGAGGATCTTTGCCTCTTCCACATCAAAACCATTCAGATTCACTGCCCAGGCTTTCTGTTGCTCCTACAGAGACAAATCACCCTCAGTGCAATGCATTTAAAACAATTCCCACACTACAATTTAAACAGACATCTAAGTCCCCTTCTCTTAGAATCTGAAGATGTTTGACTGTGCTGCAAGGGTCAGTCACACAGAGGCAGGTCAAAGCAGTTTTCCTCAGACTTTCATACATTGTCCTGCTCACATTTTCAAACAATGGCAAATTCAGTGTCATTGCCAGAGGGAAAAGCCACAGCCACAAAGCGACCAAATGCTTCACAAACAGATTTCAGAACACAGTGTAAAACATTCCAGAAGTGTTCCCGGTGGAGACCTTGTCCTAGAATAGCTACCACCAGCAGTTTCACTTTGCATAGGCTTACAGCTTTGTGTTTTTGTTGCCTGCTACATTTTAAAGCCTCGTTAGTCAAAAGCTAAATTTTGCTACCAGAAGCAGCATAGGCTTCGAGTGCATGGCAGTCTCTACAGCTTCAGTCTCATCCTAGGCTCCTGAAGCCCAGAGCTGCAAGTAGTGATGGCTGGGACTTGTCAGTCCCGTGTGCCCCCTTGATAGAACCTATTGTTCACTGCTCTGTAAAGGGGCAGGAAGGCGTAGCAGTTATTGAAGTAATTGTAACTTAGCAACATGCTCACCTTCTTGGTAGGGGAATCCTCAGCAGGGTCATTCTCTTTGGTTAGGAGGAAATTTGCCATCTCCATCTGCATAGTGCTGCGTTTGGGAATGTAGCGATCCCCCCCAGCCTTTGCTGGGGTGCTTTGAATTTTGGATCCAGATTTACCTGCATTCACATATGAAAATATTGTCTTACAGCTATTTAACAGCCTGTATTCGAGCTTTCACGGGAGCAAACCCAACACACTTGCACATCACACCCACCAGACAAGTAGGACTCTGAGGTCTCATGCCACCCAGTCCCAACTAACTTATATTTTCCTCCCTGCCACCAAGTTGGTTAGGGACTGTGTGGTGCAACTCCTTGGGTCTAGTGCAACAATTTCAGAGTCCAGAGATAAGGGGAAGATACAAAAACGCTCACAGGATGTAAAGCTGTCAGCTGACAGTCCTGCCCACACTCGTCCTAGCATACAGCTGTGCCAGCAAGGCTCAGCTGGGCGAACAGCAGCTCGCCAGCCCCAGTGCTCAGAGCTCTGCCCCTCATGCTGGCAAGGAGGTGGGTGGCTGTCAGGAGCACAGCCCACCTCCTCCTGCCTGAGCAGCAGCCGGTAGGGCAGCGTGGCAGGGAGCCCAGGGCCCCGTGGCTACGGACAAGCAGCCTGGGCCAGGCTCCCGCACTCAACCTCTGCCGCCGGTGGCCGGCGCTCACCGGGTGTCTTGGACGGCGTCTTGCTGGGGCTGTGGGAGCGACATGCCGGCTTTATGGGGGACACGCCGACAGGGCTGGGCCCGGGGCCGCTCTCCTTGGCCTTGCGCTGCCATGGCGCAGGCGGCGCGTTCGGGATCAGCGTGTCCAGCTTCAGCAGCCCGTGCAGGTCCGCCTCCAACAGGAACTGCACCGTGGTCCTGCGGGCGGGCAGGGTGAGCCGTGCCCACCGGCCGGGCTGAGCCTACTCCGACTGCCCCGCCGGCCTCCCCACCACCGGACCGTGCAAGCGCTCCGGCTGCTCCTCCCCACTAAGGGACACCCCCACTCTCCCCAGCCGCTCCTCGGGACACCCCATCAGCCGATACGCCCTCCCTCCGCTTCTCGGGGGTCCTTGATCAGGCAGCACCCCTTCCAGCCGCTCTTTGGGGCTTCTTCCGATAAGCAACATTCTCCCTTCCCCTGCCTTTCAAGGGCAATCTCGTCCCTGCTCTTTCTCCTCCCCACCGTGCTTTGCCTCTGCCCTGTGCCCCTGGGGCTGCTCTTGGCCAGGCAGCCTCAGTGGGAGCCAGCACTGGCTGCAGCCCCAGTGGGCCCCCCCAGGACAAGGCCCAGCATTTAGGAGGCCAATGAAAGCTCTGGGCAGCAGCAGAACCCTCAGCAGAGTTCTTTGGACAATCAAGGACTGGCCACCCCTACACTGCAACCTCACTGGGAATGTTTTCTGTCTGACGTAGACTTTCAAAAGAAGCTCTTTGAGGGAAAGGTGAACTAAACACTCACCCTTTTCTCTTCCAGCAAGTCCAACTTCGGACAGAGCATAAGATGAAGATCAGCTCCAAGACAAGCAGGCCTGCCAGTAACCCTAGCCAGAAGCCTGTTCCCTGATAGAAACCCCTTCCAAGGCCCTTCTGGGAATCAGGAACATGTGCTGTGGTTCCAGCTGCACCTGTGGGAGCGATGGGGAGCGTCAGCCCGTGCTGTGCTGCACTGCTGAGCTGGCAGCACGGTGGATGCGGGCAGGACATTCTCCGTTTCCCCCAGAGCTGGGGCCTGCAGGGACCTTGCCACCCCGTGGCACAGGCTGTGCCACCCAACAAAGCCCAGCAGGCCGAGAGGAGAGCCCGGGGGCAGCGCAGCTTTTTGGGCAGTCGCTGCTTGGAGGGACACGGGCCACACCCATCCCTGAGCAGCCCCTGCCAGCCCTGGCCCTCCCTGCCCTGTGACAGCTCCCCCCGCCCCAGGGCACAGAGTCAGGCCCTGTCAGGACCCAGTGCAGCCCCTGCCCAAACGGGAGCCAAGGGTGGCTCTGGCCCTGGGCTCGCGGCAGGGCTCCCGCTCGGGGCTGCTCCTGTGCCTTGGGCCTCTGGGCACTCAGGGCCAGCTCCAGAGCAGCTGCAGCGGGAGGGACGTTGGTGCACGAGTCCCCTTTTCCCAGGGCTCTGAACGAGCTCCAAAGGCACCTCCAGCTTTGCCGGGCTGTGCAAGGGAGGCCCTGGTAGAAGAAGAAGAGCTGCAGCCACACAGCTCTGCCAATGGCTGAGCCCTGCTGAGCCTGGCACAGCAATTACCTTCTGTGCCTGTGCCCATGCCTGTGTTTGGCTCGGACTTCCTTCCTGCAGCAGGGGCTGCCAATCGGCCTCTGCTTTGTTGGGGAAACACCTCCTTCTGTCCTAACTTTTGGCCCATCACTTGAGAAACAAAAAGTACACCTTAAAAGATGGAGAAATTCTCCATTTCTTTAATGGCATGTTCAGAACGTCATGCTTATGCAAAATCGGATAAAATCAACAAATCATCTGGGCTTTTTCAGCTGGGCCATGGCCCACCGTCCTTCAAACACCTGCCAGTGCTGAGCAGAAGTTGTGAGTGGATCGTGCAGGGTGAGGGCACACACATGCATGGCTCTGTCCTGGCACCTGCAGCGATGCCCCCCTGGCCGAGCTTTGGGCTCTGAGCTGGCAGGTCTCACAGGGGAAAGGCCTTGGCGTACCCTCACCATCTCCCAGAGGCTCAATCCTGAACATGGGCTGGGAAGCCAGATCACCTTGAGCAACAGGCTCAGCTGCAAAGAAAGGCAGGACACAACAGCTCCAATGGCACTGCTGAAGATTCTCCTTCAGGCCCGAGTGGCAGTGAGGGCATCTGGGTGATTGGTGCCCTCCAAGGCACTCCCTTGGCTCTGCCTTCCACTCAGGAGCAGGGCCAGGGGGACCTCGTGCCTGCAGTGGCCCCACACTGGGATGGAAGGAGCCCCTTGCGGGGCAGTCGGGGCAGAAAGGACTCCCTGGAGCAGCCAGCAGCTTGAAACCCAGCCCCAGGCAGGGCCAGGGCTTAGCAGTGGCAGCAGAAGCAGCTCGGGCTCCCTGGGGGCTGCAAAGGAGCTGAGAAAGGCTCAGCCCCCAGGCACAGCCCTGGGCCCAGCCCCTTCCCTCTCTGCTCTTCTCTGTGGCTGCACAGAGCACACAGAAGGACACAGTGGCATTGCACACGGGAGGAGGATGGACAGCTAAATGCCCCTTCCTCCCACTGACAGTGATCCTGTGGGATCCCTCAGGGCTCCAGAAGGGAGCAGGGTAAGGTTTCCAGAACTGATCTACCTTCAGTGAAATTTAAGGGAACTGGCTCATGGTAAGCTCTTGGCATACTGACACAGATTATTCTGTCAGGAAAGGTACATTCAGAACATGCCTCCAACATCTGACAAGGTCTTCAAAGCACCATTCACCAGCATTTCCAAGTAATCCAAGTCATGATCCCAGTCGAGGAGGGATCACAGATGCTACAGAACCATTTCCATGGTGTGCTGGAATCCCCTTCTCCCTTGGGGAATTGGGGACTGCAAGGGGGTGGGGTAAGGCTGCGGGAGCCTGTGGCTCCTGGTCACTCTGTACGCTCTTTGCAGGTCCTGTGCAACATGCCTGGAGGGGCAGCTGGAGCAGCCCAGGGCCCTGGGACTCTCTCCCTGCCACACAGGAAACCCTCACTAAATGCTTGGGGAAATCTGCAGTGCCACAGCTGTCACTCCCAACCTCCGTCCCTCCCTCCTGCTTGCCCACCTGCCCATGGAACAGCTCCCACAGCCCACGGGCACATAGCCAGGCCCTCTCAGGACACACTGGAGCCTTGCTCTCCCCCTCTGCCCTTTCCCCACCACGGGCACCCTGTGCAGCCGCTCCCAGGTTTCGGGACATGTCTCCCACGGAGGGAGCCCAGCAGGACAGCTCAGTACCCGAGTGCCCTGAGCCTGCTCGGGACAATTCCTCTGGGCTGTGCCCATCTTATCCGGGCTGTGCCCGCAGTGCCAAGCAGCAGAGAGGGCAGCTCAAGCCTCAGCAGGGCTCAGGCCCAGAAGCAGAGCAACTACCTCCTGTGGCTGTGTCTGGCATCGCCTCCCTTCCTGCAGGAAATGCCACCTTCAATAGAGCCCCTCTGTCCATCCCTTGAGAAAGGAAGAGGCACAGCTGGATCAGATGGAATCATTGCACATCCAGGAGGTGGCCTGTTCAGGAGGCAATACTTGTCCAAAACATGGATAAGGATCAGGAAAATTGATCTTGGAAGGCATTAAACCAAGAAACAAGTACTTCAAAACCCCTGGAGGTGGCTGCCATGGTGAGTTCCCTGAGGTGTCAAAGGCCAAGCCACACCCATGGCTGCTTTCCCTGAGGTGTCACAGCTGCAGCCCCAGCCCCATGGCCGGGTTTCCTGAGGGCTGGCAGTCCCAGTCTCGCTCCATGGCCGGTTTCCTGAGGTGTCACAGTCCCAGTCCCACTCCATGGCCGGTTTCCTGAGGTGTCACAGCCCCAGTCCCACTCCATGGCCGGTTTCCTGAGGTGTCACAGTCCCAGTCCCGCTCCATGGCCAGTTTCCCTGAGGTGTCACAGCCCCAGCCCCGCTCCATGGCCGCTTTCCCTGTGGTGTCACAGTCCCAGTCCCGCTCCATGGCCAGTTTCCCTGAGGTGTCTCAGCCCCAGCCCCGCTCCATTGCCAGTTTCCCTGAGGGCTGACAGCCCCAGTCCCGCTCCATTGCCAGTTCCCCTGAGGTGTCACAGCCCCAGCCCCGCTCCATTGCCAGTTTCCCTGAGGGCTGACAGCCCCAGTCCCACTCCATGGCCAGTTTCCCTGAGGTGTCACAGCCCCAGCCTCGCTCCATGGCCGGGTTTCCTGGTCGCTTTGAGGTGCTGTTCCTCTCTCTCTGTGGAGAAAGTAGAGGCCAAGGAGCTTGCAGAGCAAGCCCAGAGCCACGAGGGCTCTACTGCCTGCTCAGCCCTGTGTGAGCTCTGCTCCTTCATGCCTTCTCCTCCCGTTGTCAGGTCGCACTGACACTCGGCCTGAGCCCAGTGTTCCCTTTTGGGGCCAAGGGAAATCTCTGCTCCTGCCTCTGGCACAGGGTGCTCTGCCAGCAGGTCAGGGAAGGAGACAGCCCTGGAGAGAGGCATGAGCAGTGGAGGAAAGCCAACATCACTGCAGTCTTGCAAAAGGGCACCAAGAAAGAGCCAGGAAACTGCAGGGCCATCAGCCTCAGCTCCATCCCCAGAAAGGTGACAGAACAGCTCCTCTTGGATGCCATCTCTAAGCCTGTGGAATAACAGGAATGGAAACCATGCTTGACCAATCCCATAGCCACCTGTGCTGCAGTGACTGGCTGGGCTTGTGAGGGGAGAGCAGTGGTTGTTGCCAGCTGGGACTTCAGCAAGGCTTTGTCCCTGCCTCCCATAACAGGCCCCTGAGGCAGCTCAGGGACAGTGGGGCAGAGAAGTGGACAGGGGAGCTCCAAACTCAGGTAGCTGTGAGCTCAGGGCGCCGTGCTGGGCCCAGCCTTGTTTGCCTTATTCCCCAGTGACCTGGCAGAAGGGACAGAGTGTTCCCTCAGTGTTTGCTGATGGGACAGAATTGGGAGCAGGGCCTGAGGCACCACAAGGCTCTGCTGCCCTTCAGTGAGACCTGGAGAGGCTCGAGAGTTGGGCAGAGAGGAACCTAATGAAGTTGCACTGGGAAAAGCCTCTAGAAGAGCTTCAGGCTTTGTAATTACCAGGCAACAGAAGTGTTTTAGTATAGTGGAGTCTATAACGTTGTCTTGTAATGTCCAGTCAGGGAAACCACTGCGTCTCTGTATGTCATAGGACCAGTCACTTGTATGTATGTCAAGAAAGTCTTTGGGAGAAACATGAATGAATTCAGAAACTTCCCCTGATATTATTTTGGATTTTCACGATTTTCTGGAATGCTGGGTGAAGTGTAAGGATGCCAAAAGGAAAGTGAAAGCAAACCAATAAATCTTTAAAAACTCAGAAGCCTCTCCTGTCTGTTCCTTGAAGAAGTTGCCAAACAATGTCACTTTTGCAATCCTTTGAAAGATCTTATAGGAAAAAGCATTGGCCAAAAGTGCTGCCCTGTGTTTCTGAACAGCAACATGCATTTTGTGTTGATGCAAGGTTTGTACCAGGGTTTGGGGTTTTTGTGTGTGCTTTGAATGTGAGTCTTTGCAGGACTATTAATAATTAGACCATGTACTGAAGAGAACATGTTACTGTGTTGTGCTGTTCAGTGCTGAAGAGGGTTGAGACAGAGCAGGTAGCTCTGTGTCTGTGTGTAATTGCATGAGCAGCACGGGAGCAGTGCCCAGGGCCTGGAGAAGCAAACGGGTTCCCGGTGCTGAGGACAAGGTGTCCAGAGCTCGGGATTGTCCGGCCAAGCTCTTCTGGCTCCTTGTGCTTCGAGACCTAGCCGGGAGCCCTGCAGAGCCCCGGGTGCAGCTTCCTAACTTCCCCCCTCTTCCTCTGCCTCCTCCCTGCCTCCAGGGTAAAGGCACTCCCTGGCATTGCACTGGCTGTGCCTCCCTCCTAGACCAGTGAAGGGATCGTTTCCCAGCCAAGGTGGCTCTCCCATGGAGACAGGAAAATGGGCAAACTCCTGCTGCCCCAGCATCAGGCAGGTGCAGTGTGTCCTTGCCTGTCAGTCCCTGCCCTGCTTCCCAGAGATGCCACTGATTGTTCCACAAGTCATGGATCTGCATTTCCAGGAGCATGTTTGCAAAGACACGAAAGAGAAAAATTGACAAGAATTGTTTGTGCTTCTCTTCCTAATTTTTTCCAATGTATTTTCTAGTAGGAAAGCATGGACCAAACTGGCAAAGTTCCTATAATGTAGGAAAAGCATCCTCCTGTATTTGACTTGAGTTGAGGACAGTTGCAAGCTCTCCTGTCAAAGGTACACAGAAAATTCTCAGTGAATTTTCTGTCTTTCTGCTGAGTCAGTATAAAAGATGACGCTTCTCAGAAGCTTAATACTAATTTTTCCATTTGTATGGAAAGTCAAAGTTGTTAGTTCATATGATGGCAGGATAACGGAGGCAGCTGTGGTGGTGTCCAGGTTTATCTCCTGTACCCAATGGTGATCAGCAGCAGCATCAAATCAGGTTCATCTTAGTTTTCTGCAGACAGGTCTTGATGAAAACATCAGTTCACCTAGAGCAGGGATGGAATCCCTGTAGTGCAGCTGACTCCGCACGGGCTCTCTGGGCCACCGCCTGCCAGGGGCAGGAGCAGAAATTTCCCTTGGCTGGGGCCGGAGCCCTAGTGTGGCAGTGCCTGAACAGCACCTCCCTGCCTACAGTGCCACCCTGGATGGCTGCCCCAGGGCCTGGCATTTGACCCTGCACTTGCTGCAGGAGTCCTGGCCCTGCTTCCACCCTGAGCAAACGCTCGGACCATTTTAGAAGCTCGGTGCCCAAGGGGGCCGCCACAAGTGGTTGCCAGGGACCTGGGGCCATGGCTGCCCCGATTTTGGGTACACGGTGCTGATGTCAGAGTGGCCATTGTGACCTGTGCCACCAAGGCCACAAAAGGGAACGCGGGGCTCAAGCCGAGTGTCAGTGCGACCTGACAACGGGAGGAGAAGGTAGGGCGGGGATGTGGCTGCCCAGGGACCAGAGGGGCCCCACACCTCGGGGCTCTGGGCCTGTGCTGCAGGCTCACCTGCCTCTCCCTTCCCAAAATCACAGAATCAGCAGAGGAACAGCCAGAGGACACTGCAGTGTTACTCAAGGCGACGACGGGAGGAGAAACAGACAGGAGCAGGGCTCACGCAGGGCTGAGCAGGGAGTAGAGCCTCGTGGTTCTGGGCCTGTTCTGCAAACTCCCCCCCCCCCCTTCTTTCTCCCATAGACAGAGAGGAACGGCACCTCGAAGTGACCACGTCCTTCGAGGAGATAGACTCAGCGTAGACAGCCGCCATGTCTGACAGAAAGCAGGAGGGTCCTGGTGCCAGGGAGCCAGGTGAAGGCAAAGCAGCTCTCTGATAGCTTGGCCCAGGGGCTCTTGTGGTAGCAGGCAGCGTGGGGATCAGAACAGAGGCAGCGGGAGGCAGGAGCTGCTCGGCCATGCCAGGGCTGGGAGCCTCCTTCCTGCCCAAGTGGGGCCCAGCTGGGCCAGGGGGCAGCTCCTGGGACAGCCGTGCCCGCAATGGCCCCTGCTCTGCAAGGCCTCCAGCGCTGCCCATCAGCCAGGCAGGGACAGAGCAGCCTTGGGGCCGATGCTGCTGCAGGCTCAGAGCCCCGCACAGCTGCTCATGCCCGGTGCCATTGGCTCTGTCCCCTGCAGCCTGCATGCTGTGTCGCCGTGCCGAGGCTGACCCGGACATGTGCGGTGACAAACTGCAGAAGGGTGGGCTCTGTGCCCACGTGTTCTGCATGGTGAGTGGCTCCGGGCGCTCCCTCCACCTTTGCAATGGGCAGCTCCTCCCGCCCCCTCCTCATCAGCTTCTCCCCTTGGCTGCAGTTCTTCGCCACTCTACTATTTCGGCAAGAGACGGACCGCGGGGGACTCATGGACTTTCTCCCTCGAGATCTCCTAATTGCAGTGCGGCGGGCGGCACAGAAGGTGAGAGCCTGACAAGAGCAGGGAGATTTGTGCCTGGCGAGGTTTGCCAGAGCTTAGCCCAGACTGCAGGAAAGAAAGGCCGGCCCAACAGTCGGGACAAAGTCTGGCTCCCAGCAGCTCTGGCACAGAGGCCCTGGCACAGCAGCCTCCCTCCTCCAGCTGGCGGCTCTGTGGGCTGGGAGCCGGCAGCGGCCACGTCCTGCGCCCTGCCCTTAGCCCTGGGGCTGCCTGGGGAGGCCTCGAGGCTGCTGCTGCTGCTGCTGCTGCTGATGCAGCTGCTTGGCTCTTTCCAGCGCTGCTGCGTCTGCGGCCAGAGCGGGGCAACCATCATGTGCTGCAGGGAGAACTGTGACAGATGGTTCCACTTGCCCTGTACCAAGGAGGGCGGCTGTGTCAATCTATACGTTACTCCGTTCAGGTACCTCATCTCTCTTTATGGCCACCCCTGGGGAATGATCCAGCATTTCTCACTTTCCCCATCCCTTTGCCCCCAGCTCTTTCTGCCCTGAGCACCGTCCAGAGCAGGAGGTGGATGTGACTCCTGAGCCGGACACCGTTTGCCTCATCTGCATGGAACCTGTGGAGGACAGAAAGACCTTCACAACATTGGTGTGCCCAGCGTGCAAAAAGGCCTGGTTCCACAGGGACTGCATCCAGGTAGGAGCCCTCCGCTGAGCCCTGGGGCACAGCAGGTGCTCAGCAGCAGCAGCAGCAGCAGCAGGGCCTCGCTCACCCTGCCTGTGTTTGCCCTGCAGGGACAGGCCTTGCGCGCTGGTGCTTTCTATTTCCAGTGCCCCCTGTGCAGAGACAGTGGGGAATTCCCTGTTGAAATGTTCATCTTGGGGATCCGAGTCCCCTTCAGGTTGGTGTCCTTCTGCCTGGCCCACCAGCCAGGAGGGTGCAAGTGCTGTGCTGTGCCAGGCCCTGCCCCAGGAGCCCTGGCCCTGCCCTGTCCTGTGAGTCTGGGCTTCAGCTTCACCCCCAACTTGGAAAAGTGCTGGAGAAAGAGCTGGGACACCCTGGACCTCCGTGAGGGAGAGCAGCAGAAATTCATCATCTCTTCCTTTCTCCATCAGACAGCCAACGTGGGAGGACAACGATGCCTTCGCAGATCTAGGAGTGAGGCACGGCCAATGCAATGCCAGGGATTGCCTTTACCCTGGGGGCAGGGAGGAGGCAGAGGAACAGGGGTAAGTTGGGAAGCTGCACCTGGGGCTCTGCAGGGAACCTGTGTCTCGACAAGGGCTCAAAGCAGGAAGAAGCAGAAGCGCTTGGCTAGACAACCACGTGCTGGTACACTTTTTGTTCTCAGTGCTATGAGCTTGTTTGCCTCCCCAGGCCCTGGCAATTGCTCCTGTGCTCCTCCTGTGCTGCTGAGGGCACCCACAGGCGCTGCTCTGGCCTGAGGAACAGCACACAGAGATGGGAGTGTGACAGCTGTGCTGGGCTCGGAACATGTATGAGTCAAAGTCCCCGGTGTCCCTGGGCTAGGGGAGTGCCCAGGCCGGGCTTGGCAGAGCGCAGCATCCACTGCTGGAGGGCTGGAGGCACTGCTCTGGCCTGGCCTGGCCGGGGCCTGGGTGATCTTTGACATTCCTGCTTGCCCTTACAGCCTCCAGGGATGAGACAGAGCTCAATGGCCCCAGGCCGGCCAGACAGTCAGGACTACAATCTGCTCGTGGCTGGTCAGAATCT
The DNA here is from genome assembly GCF_035770615.1 of Melospiza melodia melodia. NCBI lineage: Eukaryota > Metazoa > Chordata > Aves > Passeriformes > Passerellidae > Melospiza > Melospiza melodia. The sequence continues at coordinate 12,193,130 of NC_086200.1, read as the reverse complement.
GAGGCCATCAGCCCCAGCTCCCACAGCCCTGTGCCATTGGTGCTGGTTTCCCCACCTCCATCTCCAGAGATGGGCAGCCACAGCAGGCCCCAACACGCAGCATGGCAGCAGGCGCTGCCATCTTCCTCACTGGACACCAGCAGCATCAGCAGATCAAGGGCAACACGCAGCACGTCCCCTGACCCTGAGGACAGGGTCCATTCCAGACGTGCTGGGCCCAGCCGCAGGCGAAGCTCCTCTCGCCGGCAAAGTCGCGCCCAGAGTCCACCTGTCCGGTCCAGGAGTCACCGTGACAGGAACAGTAGGACAGGGCCAAGGGCTGAGAGGCCCAAGCAAAGGGAGACACCATCACGGACATCCCCCAGACGCAGGTGCTCCCGCCAGCAAGGTCGTGCCCAGAGTCCACCTGTCCGCTCCAGGAGTTGCCATGACAGGAACAGAGGGACAGGGCCAAGGGCTGAGAGGCCCAGGCGAAGGGAGACATGGTCAGGGCCATCCCCCAGACGCAGGCGCTCCCGCCAGCAAGGCTGGGCCCGGAGTCCACCTGTCCGCTCCAGGAGCTGCTGTGACAGGAGCAGTGGGACAGGGACAAGGGCTGAGAGGCCCAGGCGAAGGGAGACATGGTCAGGGCCATCCCCCAGACGCAGGCGCTCAAGCCAGCAAGGCTGGGCCCGGAGTCCACCTGTCCGCTCCAGGAGCTGCTGTGACAGGAGCAGTGGGACAGGGACAAGGGCTGAGAGGCCCAGGCGAAGGGAGACATGGTCCGGGCCATCCCCCAGACGCAGGCGCTCCCGCCAGCAAGGCTGGGCCCAGAGTCCACCTGTCCGCTCCAGGAGTCGCCGCGGCAGCAGCAGTGGCACAGGGACAAGGGCTGAGAGGCCCAGGCGAAGGGAGACATGGTCAGGGCCATTCCCCAGACGCAGCCGCTCCCGCCAGCAGCGCCGGGCCTCGACTCAAACTGTGCGGTCCAGGAGTCGCCAGGACAGGAGCAGGAGGACAGCAGCGAGTGCTGAGAGGCCCAGGCGTAGGGGGACATGGTCGGGGACATCCCGCAGGAGCAGCCGCTCCCACCAGCGACGTCGGACCTCAACTGGGACCTCCAACAGCAGCACGTAGTGCCGTCATCTTTTCTTTCTAGGCCGTGTGTTCCTTGCCAGAAGTGAAGGTGAGAACGGTCAGTGCAGGGACCCTGAGATGTGCAGCTCTGTGGGCAAACCCTATTAGCTCTTGATGTTTCTACTGGCAGGAAGAAATCTGGGCTAAATACCTTGATTTCTGTGTAACTGTGTATTCAGTGAAAAGTCACTTAAGGATGTGGCTAATTAAAAAGGACTCTTGTTCCGGCCTTTAGACTTCAACCTCAGATGTTTCCCCACTGCTTACCCTTGATAATGAACCACTCCTTAATGGGCTTGGATATGCTTAGGGAGACATTCAGAGCAAGGTGGCTCTTAGGGAAGCTGTGTCCGAAAAGGACGTGTGCTGTGTTGCTATCCTTGAACAATCTCATTTCAGTAAAGCCAAAAAAAGAAGAAAGAGATGAGACACTGCCTCACTGTCTGAAGACAACTCCTACACCATTGCTGCGGATTTGAAAGAGGCCTTTCAAAGAACAAACCAGAATAGACGGTATTTCCTCCGTCTATTCTGGTTTATTCTTTGAAAGACCTTCAAAGAGCAAACCAGACTGAGGAAATACCCTGGGACAAAGAGGATGCACAGGACTCTGCCCCAGATGACCATTTGGGACCTTTGCCTGAGGATGATGCAGCTCAGGAGACGAGTTACTTCAAGTTTTCTTTCTTTGGAGGCACAGAGGAGTTGGGCATCAAAGAAGGTAACAGCAGAACCCTTCTAACAGTGCCATTGCTAAGGAAGAGCTTCTGGCAGGCACTGTAGGGCAATATGGTGTAATAAAGGTCAGGATGCAGGGGATTTTCAGCAACAGAAGTCAGTAATTAGGCAGAAGCATTTTGATCTTCATTTCTGCTTGCTAGGGTTGTGATTATTGAGAGGTGCCTCATGCTTGCATCTCAGGAATTCTGAAAGGCATGCTTTGAGAAGGCATTGGGGGTTTTTGCTGAGTGGTGAAAAAGCTTGTTCTCATGCCCTGAATTCCTCAAACAGGGAAAAAGGTGACACACCAGTCATATCAAGTTTCATAGGAACTCACAAGGCTTTTAAGGAAATGTGCGTTAATGTAGAGGGAGGAGCAAAGTCCGAGAGCTGGCCCCAAGATCCATGAACATTCTGTTTGTTACTGAATTCTACTCTTGGACCTTTAGAAAAAGGAAATGGAATGACACATGATCATTGGGGTGTCCTAACCTTAGATAAAATGAGGCCGTCTGAAATGAAGATGAAACAACATTAACTCAAGTCCCAGTCATGTAGGAGAGAAAAGAAACCCCGTGAAGTTACCCAAAATATTAAAAAACCCAACGCAACAGCACAAAGCAATGAGCCCCCCAGACTTGCGCTGAACTGAAAAGGTATTCAGTGTCTTCTGAATGCAATGAGAAATGTTTAAGAATACATAAGGGCTCCCTGGAACAAAGTGGAAAATACAAAGTGGAGCAGAAATGTAGCTTAGAAAATCTGGCAGGGTCAGATTCTGTCCTTCCTAAATCTCTCTTCTCCACTGTAAGTATTTCACGTGAAAGGAGGAATTCTTCCTGATGATTAGAGGAATAATCTGGTTTTGGCTTTTTTTCTCTATTGGTGCTGTCATTGCAGAGCCTCACGCGCTTGGGACAATAAAGCCAGTAAAAGCCACATGGCAAGAGGATCCATGTTTCCAGGACAGCAGTTCTGAGGGTGACGATGAGCCTGAGATGTCAGAAATTGAACAGGACCAAGAAATGCAAGTTCCATTTCTCTTTGTTGTCTACTTGGCTGTAGTAGTTGGATGCTGTGGGAATATTAATAGCAGCACTCAGGGAATGGGAAACTGACATTGCACACCTCTGAGCAATGAAAGTCATCTTAGAAAACCATTTGTGCTGCACAGAGTCAAAACTCCCAGCAACCCATTGGATGTGAATGTGAATATGGAAAGAAAGAGCAGAGCACAGGAAATTAACTGGGTCATTTTGGTTTGACCAACTCCAAACTGAGTTTGGCCAAAAGCCAAAGACACAGTCAGTTTTCTCTTTAAAAGAGGATTTGGAAAATAAAAAGATTTATTTGGTTTCTAGGGAATAAAGCTTTTCAATGTATGGCATTTCTCTGAAGCACTACAGGATTAACTTGTGTTCATGAAATTTGATAGTACAATTTAGGATGCTCAAATCCCTTTGTCCTTTTCTAGGTTTCTTTCTTTACCATGCACAGGAAGTGCTAGAGTTTTTTTTTTTTGTTCTCCAAAGATGATGAACGCCTAAGAGGTATGATAGAATTTCTTTACGCTCTTTTATATTTTTTTTTCCTTTTAAACCCTTCCTGTAATTCAGTGAGGAGGAAAAAATGCTGCCTAGTTATCAAAGTTTTCTAGTCAAAATTTGCCACCCTCACTTGTGATCCAAGTTGTGGTAGAATCCCGTGAGAAAGTCCTGGCAAAATAAAGGTCAACCAGATTTTCTGGCTTTCTTTTCTTTCAGACAATTACCGAATAGGAATCTGGACTTTTAGAGTTTACCAAAAACTTAGTCACTTGACAGCTTATGTAGACATTTCAGATCCTTTCAGGTATTTAAATCATCTTTATCTTTTTCCTCTCTTTCTGGTGTTACCATTAGAAATGAGGAGTGTTCTTGTCAGCCACATATGTCCCTGTGGTTCTTTGTTCTAATGAATCTGGGGTTTTGCTTCTGAATCCAGTGAATTTTGTATTTAGAAACAAAGAAAACAACATCCAAAGGAAACATGCACAGTCCCCAAAACCTGCACAGGCCACCAAAACAATTGCTGGCTAGATTTTGTAGAATAGAGTCTTAAGCTTAAAGGATGTGCCTTCCATGAGACTGATTCCATAACTCTGCTGAAATGCACTGCTGTGTTCACACAGTTAGCAGCCTGCAATCTTCCAGGCAGCCTGATTTACAGGGTGTGTTGAAATGGAGAGCTCAGGCCTCAGCAGGCCTCAGTTCTGGGGGAAGATGTGGGATGCTGGTGCTGAGCTTCTAATGCAACAGCTGCAATTTCACTGCAATTCAGATTGCAGCATGTTGAGGAAAAGTGCTGCTGCCTTTGATTGTTCTTAGCACACCAGGCTGCAGTAGGGAACATTTCTGCTGGAGCCAAGGCGTGGTGGGGGCAGGAGAACAGGAAGGATGTGAAGAATTGATTTCTGATTTTAGTGCTGTGGTGGTCAAGATTGTTAGAAGTAGCAGCACAATCACAAGTGTTTAAGGCTATTAATTGGATGTTTCTTTTGTGCAGAGGGTCCAAGTTATTTTGTAGATTAGTAGAAGTCAGTGAAGAAAAAGAGGGTTAGGAAGACAGACGTAGATTATTGCTTGAGGTGAGTATGGAACATCTGTTCCCTGGTAAGTCTAGGTGAAAACTGAGCATGGGGAGGGATTGCAGGTATGAATGTGCATGTAAAATTAAGTCAGGACCTCGAGAAGAGCTTTAAATTTGTGATGAACAGGGAAGAGAAGTTTTTTAGTGTAGCGGTGTGTATAACATCCTGTTGTGTGGTCCAGTCAGGTAAACCACTACATCTTTGTGTGTTACAGGAGCAGCTACTTAAGTGTATGTAAGGATAGTGAATGTAGAGACTTCTCCTCATAGTGGATTCAAGAACTTCTCTTTAGAATTTGTTAGATTTTCATTATTTTCTGGAACGCCAAAGGAAGCATTAGGATACCCTATAGGAAGTGCAAGCAAACCAATAAAGTTTTTACTGATTAGAAGCGAATCACGTTTGTTCCTTGAAGGAGTTGCCAAACAAGGTTACTTTCAACATGCTTTCAAAGGTCTAACAGGGATCAATATCAGCAAACCCTGTTAGGTCGTGTTTGGGAGCTGGGGCTGAGGCTCTCGTGCCCTGGGGAGCCATGGGAAGGCTCCAGACCTGAGTGTGCGGCCAGGCCGGGGCCATTGAGCTGCAGCCCATCCCTGGTGGATGCAAGGGCAAGCAGGAATGCCAAGGGACCCCAGGGCCGGGCCAGGCCAGGCCAGAGCAGTGCCCCCAGCCCTCCAGGAGCGGACGGGCTCTGCCAAGTCCAGCCTGGGCACTGCCCCCAGCCCAGGGACAGGTGGGTGCTTTGCCCAAGGGCTGGGCCCAGAGCAGCAGAGCTGTCACAGCCCCAGCTGGTTCTGGTCTGCGTGCGGCCCAAGCAGGGCCCGTGGGTGCCCTGGGCAGTGCAGGAGCAGCACAGGAACAGTTGCCAGGGCCTGGGGAGGCACAGGGCTCAGCCTCTGCACGGTGACACAGCATGCAGGCTGCAGGGGACAGAGCCAATGGCACCGGGCATGAGCAGCTGTGCGGGGCTCTGAGCCTGCAGCAGCATAGGCCCCAAGGCTGCTCTGTCCCTACCTGGCTGATGGGCAGCGCTGGAGGCCTTGCAGAGCAGGGGCCATTGCGGGCACGGCTGTCCCAGGAGCTGCCCCCTGGCCCAGCTGGGCCCCACTTGGGCAGGAAGGAGGCTCCCAGCCCTGGCATGGCCGAGCAGCTCCTGCCTCCCCCTGCCTCTGTTCTGATCCCCACGCTGCCTGCTGCCACAAGAGCCCCTGGGCCAGGCTGTCACAGGGCTGCTTTGCCCTCACTTGGCTCCCTGGCACCAGCGCCGTCCTGCTTGCTGCCAGACATCGCAACTGTAAGCAGATAGTCCCTTTCCAGGAATGACGCAGTCACCTCCAGGTGCTGATCCTCTCTTTCTGTGGGATAAGCAAGAGCTTGGGGCGCTGCCATGGCAGGGCTTCCCTCAGCTGTCGGCACTTCCAGCCCGGCTCTGCCAGGGGCTCTGGCAGTGCCACGGCGCACGGCAGCTCTGGCATGGCAGCTCTGCACTGCAGCCTCGGCCAGCAGCCAAATCTGCGGGCTGGGACTCCGCAGCGGCCGCACGCTTCTCCCAGAGCCCGAGCAGCGGCGGCTCGCTCCCAACACCGAGCCGGGAAGGCGCCGAGGTACAGCGCGGGCTCGGCTCTAGGCACGAACCGCCCCGCCCCTCACACCCGCCCGCCCCTTCCCGCCCTCTGGCCCCGCCGCGCGGCGCCCGCGCTGTCGAGGCGACTCTTGCCCACAAGGAGGCGCCCTGAGCCCTGCAATGGCGCCGCGAACCTTCTGGCGCTCTGGAAGGCGCGGGCCTGGACCTGTTGCAAGCTGGGCCCTACGTCCCATTTCCTGAAGAAAACATATCCTGTCATGCCTGGGCTGTCCGCACTTCCAAGCCTGATCAACAGGAAGAGACATTTAACCTGTGACACACATAGCAGCCTACAAGCTCGAAGTGATGGCCAGGTATTAGAAAAGCAAAGTAGTTGTTGCTAGAATTGTCTTTAAGACTCAGGGCTGGGCCCGTTTCACTGATCTCAGACCCAGAGGGAGGTTGACAAAGCTTGGGAAGAAGGATGCCCATTGATAGTGGACACAAAGGATGCAGAATTTAGGGGCCATAAGGACATCTGCTAGAACTGCCAAGTTAAGGAAAACAGTCCTAAAGTTGTCTCAGCAAATATGCTGAGCTGAGCACCAGCTGGGTAAAAAAGAGTGTGATGTTTGCAGGCAATGGGACTTTGGCACCCAAATTATCCTGGGCCTGGCCATGGGATGGTTCTGGTCACCAGAACACATGAAAAGACAGCATAATGCAAGCACTGGGCATTGTGCTTCATAGAACCCAGACAAAAAAGCTGGGAAGACTCTGCTGGATTCTTGTGTGGTATCTACCCCTTCTGTTCCTTCTTCTTCTCAAAATATATTGTAAGCCTGATTAAAAAAACTTACTTAGAGCCATGGTCAGTGCCATATTCTGAAAACTTACAGCTGACTTACAGGTTTAGTATCTCACAGAGCAGGTTTGAGGCCCTGGAATTGGAGGGACAGACAAGTGATGAAGTGGGCAAAAGTCCTTCTGGAATAGAGGAGCACCTAGGGCAGGTCAGGCAACACCATGCATGGTGACCACCTCTGTTCCAAGGAAAGGCAGGGTCCCTTCAGGCCTTCCTAAAAGCATCTCAAGGGAAGGTTTCCATCTCCCCTGCCCTCTTTCCTTGACTTTAGCTGAATCTTTCTCTCACTGAAAGACAGGAAGCTCAAGTGTGTTAGGAGAATACTGTGAGCATTGGCAGCGGTGAACAGTCAGTGTGAAAAACACCAATCACTTGTTTTTAAAATGTTAAAAAGTTTCATAGTAATAAAATAGTTATAAAAATAGTAACACAATTAGAGTAATAACAATTTGGATAAATTGAATTAAGACAATATGAGACAATAAAAACAAAGAGTTACGGATGTCCGGGTACCTTTTTCTGGGCATCAGGAGCCTGAAAAAGGACACCCATTAACAAAGGATTAACCCTTAAGAACAATAGCCTGTTGCATATTCATATACTTCATACATGATGCATAAATTCCATTCAAATACAGGATTCTGTCTGGTCATTGTCAACTTCTTTCCTTCTAATCCTAACAGTGCCTCCAAGGTGAGAAGAAGTTCATTTTTTCTGATAAGAAGGCAATAAATTCCCTTTCTCTGAAAGACTTAGATGTCCTGTGGCTGCTATCTCGCTGCAAGTCCTTTCTTTTAAACAAAGCATCTTACATAGCATAGTTTCTATTTTTATAACCTAAAACTATATTTAACACAGTGCTTAAGAAAATTAATACAGCATTGCTTTCTAACACAACACATATAATATTCATTTTAATATTTGCGAAAAGCCAATCATAAAATACATGCATTTTTCACAATCCCCACTCTTACTCTTTGTAAATCATTTGGCTTGAGCAATATTTTTTTTCTACTTATATCTTCTGGACTATGCTGGTAAAATAAAACACGGGATTACACAAGAAAGAAATATAAAAACAGTTGTAACACAAATGAAAGATCTTAATTTCTTCTAACACATTACCCCACCAGCTAGATTTTAACATTGTTTTCTAATTTTTGGACTGGTACCTGGGTTGTTATATGCGTATATATTTTTCTTTTTGATTTCTTTTGCTTTTGCTAGAATGACTTTTCTGTGGTCATCAATTTTCAACGATCTGATATATTGAACTTTCCACAAACACCCCCTTCTTTGGCCAATAAATAGTCTAAAGCGAACCTTTCTGATACCCTACAGTTTTTGTTTGGCTTAGCTGACTTAATGTTAACTCTAATGCCTGGGCAGCCTTATTTGCTATCATTTCTATAACTGCTTGGAGTCTTGTAATACAATTCAACAGATAATTTGGAGTCAATACAGAGTTAGATTGCTGTGCTGGTTTTACCTTTTCCTTTATTATTTGGGGTTTTTTTTCCAAATCTTGAACCGCATCTTCAAGATTAAATTTAAAACAAATCCATCTCTCTCCTTTTGGACATTCAGTTCTAAATCTATTGCCACTTTTTCTTAAGTTTCTTGTAATCTAATAATTTACTCTGTTTTGCCTACAAGTTCTTAATTTGGCTGGGTTATAACAGTGGCTGTTGACATAGGTGTGTGTAATAAAGGAGGAACTTTGGTTTCTTTCTATGTGATGCTTTCTGTAGCATTTGTGACACAATCCTGCTGGTATCCCGAAAGGGAGAAGACAACAAGTGAGTGCCAGAAACAGGAATAACAGAGGTCCAGTATGGCTTATACTCCCACCTCCCATGCCTGTGAGGTTGCAACCCACAGCAGGTTTATTTGATCTTCTTGGTGGTGAAATACAGAGGCCAATCTGGTCTTGCCCTCTATTTTCTTGTCACTTTCTCTTAACTAATTGCTAGGCAAATTGTTTTTGACACTCTTTAACTGTGGTCTCTGACTGTTCCTCAGGTAGCTCTCATTTAACAGGCACTAATAATTCCCATCCACAAAACCAAGTCAGTACTTTAACACTTTTTGCAATAAGAACATAAATTTTGCGAATCACAACACTAATTACTCTTACAATTTAAGCATTTACTTATAACCCACCTAGCATGTCCAGTATTGGAATGAATCAAGTAAAGTTTACTAATGGAAATAGTAATTCCCCTTCTCCCTTGTACAATTCTAGGGCTAAGGTCAGAATACAAAAACGTTCTTGATCTTTCTATCTGAGGTATTCCTCCCCCAAGGAGATGTTTTATTCAGGCAGTGCTCAAATCCAGTGATATAAGCATTATCTTATTTCTTAATTCAGTGTTATTCTTTGTACATTTCTTGGATCATTTGGGTTTTCTCAAACCATTACCACTCAGTCCCCATTGGAAAGTCAGTTCAGTATCACCCGGTTTAAATATGATAGTCCGTTCCTCAAGTTTCTTCACAAGTCCTTTGATTCTGCTGGCAGGAATTCACTCTCTTTCCGTGATTTTGATTGTTGCTTCAGTAGTACCTGGAAAGGACTTCTTAATAGCATAGATAATAAAAGAAAGATAATACTGCATTAACTTTTACGATTCGTATTCCTTCTAAACTTTCTGGGTTTAGCTAAAAGCTTTCTCTACAGCAGCCTCTTCTTCAGGACAAAAGCCTTCTCGTTAACGGCAAACAAAACACACAAAAGAAAAAAAAAAAAAAACAAAAAACCTCTTACTTAAGAAAAACAAACCGCTTTGTGAGGTTTGGAGAGTCAGCAATCTCTGCTTTGATTTTATCTTTTAGTGCTAGTCCCCCCTGCCCCTCTTTTCACAGCCCTGCTGTCAAGGCTGTTCTTGGCCCTTCCCCCGGTGCGGCCCCTTGGCTGCAGGGCCGGGGCAGGGGAGAGCAGCCCCGGGCATGGGGACCCTGGGGGCTGCCCTGGGTCTCTTTTGCCCTCTCCCTCTCCCTCTCCCTCTCTCTCTCTCTCTCCCCTTCTCTCTCTCGGCCTACTTCCAGGCTGACGCTGCCATCCTGGGCTCGGCGCCCCGACAGTCTGGGAGCCCCCCGGCAGCTCTGCCCCGGAGCCAGCCCGCTCCTGGCCGCAAACCTGTGTCCTCTGCTGCCAGCCCCGCCCGGGGCACCTCCATGGATCGGTCCGTGCCGCAGCCCCCGAGACCCCGCCGATCGCAGGGAGCGCTCAGACACCTCCCAACCTTGACAACCCCAAACCTGGCGTGCCCAGGTGCTCCTGACATTCTTTCTCTTTCTCTCGTCAACTTATCCTCTTTTCTCTTCAAGGAGGGCCCGTTCTGCTAAGGCTTTTCCGGACCCCAGTGTGGCATTGAATAACCTCTTAACAACCGTGTGTTAAGATACTTCTCTGCCTTTCATGCAAAAAACTTGCATTCACACTTCTGCTCTCTTCTAGCACCAAGATGTCATCACTTCACATTCTAACATCTCAGAGTTTCCTAACTACTTCTCTACTTCAACTTCTCTCTTTCTCCTCTCTCAGTTGTAACCCTTATGGGGTCGATATTTATTCTTCCCCTATTTCTTTCTCCAGCCCAAACTTCTTTGTTGATTTTTTTTTTCTTCATCCTCTTGGCTTAATTTCAAAACTCTAGCTGTCATTTTCTTATTTTCTGATATAACTCTTACTCTTAATTGCACTTGTAAGACTCTTCCCAATAAATTGCTACCTGCCCCTGGGACCAATAACACATCTCCCACCTAAATTTTAGTTTCTTCCCTCAATTACCACATCTTTAATGACCAGAAATGTAAAACTTCCTCTTTTTGCCCCTGTTACTTTCACTATATGTTTGCTCACACTATAACCTTTTGGAACGTTTAACAGGCAGGTTTTCTCTGCCCCTGTGTCTATAACAAATTCCAATTCTTCTTCTTGGGGACCACTTTTAAAGTTATCACAGGTTCCTGATGGTATTTGTTCCCCCCCAAAAAAATTAAAGCCTATGACTTTTTTTTTTTTTTTTTTTATGGGCCCATTTCTTTAAAGATTTTCAGATCTTCTGCTTACTTAGGACCATTTTCCTTTTTCTCTAAAGTTTGTTTATCTATTTAGTTGGAGTTTTTTCTTTCCCCTCTAAAAGCTGTCTCTCAAAAATCTTTTGTTTTCACATTTCGCCTTTGATATGCTGTCTCATTTATTCTCTTGGTTATGTAATTACAATAACTGTTCATGTGTTTACTCCCCTCCTCATTATTTTAACCCCATTCAGGAGGTACAGTTGGCATTTTGTCTTCTCTGGGGGTCCCTGCAGATTATCTTTTTCTTAAGCTTTTATTTCAGTTGCTCTGATTAATTGCTTTTCTTCCTGAGAAAAATATTATTTTCATTACCAACCACATCTGTTCTCAAGTATACATGTTTGGACCTAAAAGTTGGTCTAATTGTTCAGCTATGCCTATGGGATTCTCCAAATATCTCTTTTATTTATTTCTTAAAATTTCAGACCTCAGACAAAGTCAAAGAAGCATTTACAAACTCTGATCCATCACCCCCCTTTGAGAACCTCTCTTAATGGAAATAGACCAATCTCTTTATCCCATTCTTTTTGGATTTTTATCTTCTACAGCCTTTCTCACGTATTTTTAGGAAGAATCAGGAGAGGGCTTTCTTCTAACTGATTTTTTAGTGTTTCAATAAAGTGATTCCTTTAGAGAGTTTCCTTAAGCAGCCGGAGCTGTGGTTACCAAGGGAATGGAGCTCAGGGCAGGACGGGGAGGCTCGGCACAGCTCAGGGTCTGGGGGCTCCAGAGGCGGGGTCTGTGGCCGGGATGGCCCGAGGGGATCGGCACAGCTCAGGGTCTGGGGGCTCCAGAGGCGGGGTCTGCAGCCGGGATGGCCCGAGGGGATCGGCACAGCTCAGGGTCTGGGGGCTCCAGAGGCGGGGTCTGTGGCTGGGATGGCCCGAGGGGATCGGCACAGCTCAGGGTCTGGGGGCTCCAAAGGCGGGGTCTGTGGCTGGGATCGCCCGAGGGGCTGTTCCTGTGCAGAGCTGGAGCGGGGATCGCCCTCACTCGGCTCACGGTGGCTGATCCGGCAGAGACAAAGCCGGGACTGACCCCGGCTGCAGCGGCGGGAGCCGACAGAGTCAGGGCAGCCGGGGATGGGACAGACGGGACCCCCTCGGTGCGATCAGCGCGGTAACCACGGTGCACACGGCAGGACAGACCCCCACCCCCGGCAAGAACGCGGGCCAGGCGGCCGGACCGGGACAGACGGACCGGGACAGACGGACCGGGACAGACGGACCGGGACAGACGGACTGTGCCCGAGCCGGCACAGGGGCTGGGAGGGCTGGTGCGAACGAGTGGGGGAACGAACGGGAATGGATGAGGTAATTTGTTCTCAGCTCTGTACTTTCCCCGTTTTGCTTTTTGGATGCTTTGAAATGGTCGACGAGCTAACTGACGACCTTCTCATATTGTTTTTCTCATCACCCTTTTATTTATCTTTTGGCAAATTATACATGTTTCAGGTACTTGTTTTTTTACTCTAAAAGTCTCAATGCACCCATAGTTCTTTTAAAAAAATGATCACACCTAGCCTGTGTATCCCACCGGGCTTTTTGATACACGTCCTCTGCTATTCCCTCGTAAGCGTTTTATTATCTAATTGTCTTCCATATCAAGATGTTTCTATTTCCCCGATTTATCTTGTTCGCCACAATCTTGTTTTAATTCCCCCCCCCCTTTTTTTTTCTTCTTTTGGAGTTAATATTAACTCTTTCAGCTCTATTTTCTGCTGCATCTTTAGCTTCTTGATCTGCCAATTATTTATTTTATTTCTTCTTATTTCTAGGTCTTTACCTTTTGGTGTCCTTTAATATGTACTATTGCTATCTCTCTTAGGTAATTGTAATGCCTCTAAAACCTCGAAAATAAGTTTCTCATGTACTAATCTTTTTCTTCTTTAATTAAGCAATCTCCCTTTTAAAATTTTTCTTAAGGTATGTGCTACTCTAAAGGCATACCTTGAATCAATATATAACTCTTTTGTGTTAAATTTTCTACTGCTGTTTTTAAGTATATAATTCACAAGTTTGCATGTTTTTTCTCATCAACTTCTGCATACCCTGTATTTTGCAATGAGTTGTATTTCTGTTTGTTAACATAACTCCCAAAGTGCTGTCTTGGGGTATTTCTGTTGGTATTTTTTTTCTGCTTTTCTTTTCCTGTATCCACCTTACTGAATTTCTGTCTCATTTTTCAGTTTTCTATCTATTCGTCCCCTGCTTCTGTTTTTCACTTTTTACTAACAACTTAAATACCACTTTTCTTTCAACTACTTACACCCAAAAAAACCCCTTTTTCTCACACTGCTTTTCAATACAATCCAACTCCCTCCAAGGAGATATGGTAAGGCTTAAAATGCACAATCGACATTACCTATACTTTCATTCGTCTACATTCACTCACTTTTATTTCTCATTCACTTTCACACATTCCTTCACACTCTCAAGACACAGAGTGGATCCTTATTGCTAGGAAATCACAGGTCCTTGTGGCCCCCTCTTTCGCTTTGGGGTTTACCTCCAGGTCTCAGTGTCACCAGGCCCCCTAGAAGGGCCCTGACTCTGGCTGCCTCTGGTGCCCGTTCCCCTGTGAGGCTGTCTGCGTGTCTTTCACACTCTTCAGCTACGGCCCCTCACACGCCCAGGGAACGCTAGCTTGGTTCGCAGGTCACTCGCTCCTCTTGGGCCCAGAAGCCCCCACCCAGCCGGGAGCTGCAGCCTGGTGTGCAGGTCACTCGCTCTTTCCACACCTCCCCCTTCCCACCTGCCCAGGAAGCTGAGGCTGGCTCTGTGTGTGTGTCACTCTCACACACCACAAAACAACAATAAGGTACCTTTTACTTTCACATCGCCTATTACAAGTTTAGGTGTTACTGGCCAGTCCCGGTGCTATTGGATATCCCTCAACCCAGCTGTGTTATCCAACCCCAAATGCTCTTGGGCAATTTTTCCCTCAATCCTGTCGTGTTGTCCAACCCCAGATGCTCTCGGGTAATTTTCCTTCAATCCGGCTGTGTTGTTCAACCTCAGATGCTCTTGGGCATTTTCTGTCCCTCAACCCAGCGGTGTGGTACAACTACAGATGCTCTTTGGCATTTCATTTGTTCTGCTGTGTTGTCCAACCCTGGATGTTCTTGGGCATTTTTTTATCCCCCAATCTAGCTGTGTTGTCCCACCCTGAGTGTTCTCGGGCATATCCTCACTCGGACAGAATTCTGCTCAACCCTGCTCTTGGATGCTCTTGGAATATAAATCCCTCAACCCAGCAGGTTTTAGGAGCCCCTCCTGTCCTGTTTCCTAGTGGATTGGGCTAGGAAACCTTGCTCCCCACCACCGAGGGGTCCAACCCCTCCCTGAGACCCAGTCCCAGTCACCCCCGGGGATTCTTTCACTCTCTTATGAGTCGCTTTGTCTCTTTACTGGCCGCTTTTCCAGCGCAAAGTCGGAAACGCAGCGTGGGAGACTCCGCACTCACTTGGCAGGTCTGGGACAACCAGCCCGCCTCTCATTCACACACATTCATCCCCCCGTACCTGCCCCCCGAGAAATACTTACCAATCCTTTTTCCTTCCCGGGTTCTTCGTGCGCACTACTACTCTTAGGGGGCAAATTACAGCAGTTGTAGGGACCCTTTTCCCGTTCTCTTTGTTTTATTGTCTCCTTTTGTCCACAGATCGTAACCTGCGTCTGTCGGTCACTTCAGGGGAAGCAGAGCGAGGCTGCCAAAGAGGGCAGGGCGCGCCTTCCCCACTCTGACTCTCCCAAAGCACCGGCAGCGAGGAGTTAGTAACCATCCTCTGCTACCAAATTGTGAAAAACGCCAATCACTTGTTTTTAAAATTTTTACAGTTTAATAGTAATAAGATGGTTATATAGTAACACAATTAGAGTAATAACAATTTGGACAAATTGAATTAAGACAATATGAGACAATAAAAACAAAGAGTTATGGACGTCCAGGTACCTTTTTCTGGGCATCACGGGCCCAAACAAGGACCCCTGGTAACAAAGGATTAACCCTTAAAAACAACAGCCCGTTGCATATTCATACACTTCATACATGATGCATAAATTCCATTCAAACACAGGATTCTGTCTGACCAGTGTCAACTTCTTCCCTCTAATCCTAATAGCACCTCCAAGGTGGGAAGAAGTTTGTTTCTTCTGATAAGAAGGCCGTAAATTCTTTTTCTCTGAAAGATCTAGGTGTCCTGTGGCTGCAAGTTATCTCGCTGCAAGTGTCCTTTCTTTTAAACAAAGCATCTTACATAGCATAGTTCTATTTTAACAATTTTTATAACCTAAAACTATATTTAACACAGTACTTAAGAAAATTAATACAGCATTGCTTTCTAATACAACACATATAATATTCATTTTAATATTTGTGAAAAGCCAATCATAAAATACATGCATTTTTCACACCCCATTCCTGGACATCAGGGCTCTCTGCTCCCCTTTTCCCGGCCATCCCATGGCTCCCAGCCTCCAGACTGGCCATTGGCTTGACCCTGGGATGCCCTGGAATGCCTTGGTCCCTCATTCCTGCCTTTCCCAGCCCCCAGCCCCAGCTGTGTGCAAAACCAGAGACCCCCTGAACTCCTCGTTCTCGAACATCCCTGGTGTCCCCACCCTTGTCCCCCCTTTTTGGGAAACCCTGGACTCCCCTTTCCTGGGCTCAAGGACCCCCTGGAACTCCCTTCTACCTCTCCACGTCCCTGCCCCTGTCTCCTGTCCCTCAGCTGTCCCCTGTCCCTCGGCTCTGTGGGCCCAGGGTGGCAGCAGGAGCCAGGGCAGCCCTGGGGGAGAACAACCCTGAGCCCCAGCCGGGCCAGTTCCCCCAGTTCCCCCCAGGTCACTCCCAGCATGGGCCCTGTGGCTCCCAGTCACCCCCAGGATGGTCCCAGTCACTTCCAGTTACACTCAGTGTGATCCCAGTATCATCCCAGTCACTCCCAGTATGATCCCAGGTGTTCCCATTCACCGCTACTATAGTTCCAGACACTCCCAGTATGGTTCCAGTCCTTCCCAGTATGATTCCAGGATGAACCCAGTCACTCTCAGTACAGTGCCATTTGCCCCCAGTATGGTCCCAGTCACTCCAAGTCACCCAGTAGGATTCCAGTCAATCCCAGATACTCCCAGTATTATTCCAGTGACTTCCTTTATGGTTCTTTTGTGATTCCAGTCACTCCTGGTCTCTCCCAGTACATCCCAGTTGTCCCTAATGTGTTTCCACTCACTCCCAGTTGCTCCCAGTAGCTTCCGGTATGATTCCATTTGCTCACAGCCACTCCCAGTCACCTCCAGCATGATTCCTGTCATTTCCTGTATATCCCAGTTGCCCCAACATGGTCCCAATTGCCCTCAGCCTGCCCCTAGTCACTTCCAGTATGATTCCAGAAGGATCCCAGTCACCCTCAGTGTGGTGCCAGTTGCTCCCAGTATGATCCCATTGGTCCCCAGCATGTCCCCATTTCCTCCCAGTGTGATCCCAGTTGCCTCTAGCACAGACCCAGTCCCTCCCAGTATGATCCTACTCTGATGCCATGATGATCCCAGTTGCTCCCAGCTTGGTCCTAGCTGCTCCCAGTTGCTCCCAGTCTGATCCCAGTTGTTCCCAGTGGCCCCTGTGTTATGTTTGGGAATGGGAGGAAATGCAGGGAAGTGATGCAAAGTTTTTTGTGTATCTGACAGTCTGTTGAGCTGCTGAAAAGCTAGACACGCTTTTGTGAAACACACATGGTAAAGACCAAAAAATTCAGAAACTTTTCTTTTCTTTGTTGGTCGGCAGGGAGGTGCTGGGTTTCGGTTTGGGCTTCAGCTCTGTGTCTGGGCTGGGCTGGGCCGTCTTGCTGCAGGCTGGGCTTCTTTTCTATTTCCTGGGCTGCTTGCTGGCTTCTCTCTCCATGGGCTCTGGTTTGGCCGGGCTGGGCTTCAGCAGCTGCCGGGCAAGGAGACAGGGGAGGCTGCGGAGCTTTAGCCAGAGCAGGGCTGGCTGTGGCTGCGAAGATCTCGCTGTCAGGCTGCTGCTTCTTCTTCTTCTTAGCCTGGCTGAGACCAGAGACTTCTGTGGCTGGTGTAGAAAACTAAACACTAACTACAAAGCTGATCTGAACACAACTGAGCCACAGCTTTCTGTTAGTAGTTATTGGTGGGTTAGGTAGGCTTCAGGCGTGATGTTAACTTTTTCAGTGCTTCAGTCTTCTTCTGAGTGAGAGAAAAGAACAACATGCACGTATATTAAAAACAAGATGGAGATATTAAAGGTAATAAAGAAGAAGGTAAGTAAGTCCCAGATGGGAGGGGGAGAAGATGCTTTGTTTTTAGAGCTGAAATCCTCTTGTAAGCTATAAAGAAAAGACTCTTTTCCCTTATAACACATAAAACTATAAGGAAATGAAAGTGTTTGAATTGATATTAGGTAAAGGCTTCTATGTTAAAGTAAGCAGATGTTGAAATAGCTGTAATCTCATGAGAAGTTTGCACAAAGAAAGAGCACAGTCTTGTGCTTCTAAAAATGAAGATCTGTGCTCCCAGAGATGAAGATGATTTTAGAGATAGATAATGAGAACTTTTGCCTTTTTCCTCAGGCTTCTCTCCTCAGGAGCTATCAGTGCTCTCCTGGGAACTCGTCGTAGATTGGAGCTGCCCTCTTGGCTCTTCAGCTCTTGAGCTTCAGCTTTTCAGGGCTGATCCCCTCCCGAAAGGGTTGGCGGGGAGTAGCCCACGCAGCGAACGCCACTTGTCGGTTTCTGGGCTGTTTAGGTGGCCTGGAAAGGCCCAGGGTGGCCTTGGACAGCCCGGCGCTTCAAAGGACGAGGAGAGACTTCTGATCTTGTTTCGGTCTCAGTGTTTATTAATTGTTTATCTAAAAGATTTTCTTTCAGCCCAACAGAGGTTTGCACAGCAAGCCAGCCATGAGCACACTGAGAGCCCCCGGGGCGGTCACTTATCTTTATACCCGAAGTTACGTGTACAATATTTATAATTTTTCTCCAATACCTTCTACTCTTATTAACCGGTGAACTTCTAGTAATGACCAATCCCAAAGTGCCAACATCACCACAGAAGATGGAGGCCAAGAAAAAGAAGAAGAAGGACAGGACACGCCCCAATTCCTCCATCTTACTTCTTTAGACCCCCCTGTACAGAAATCCTAAACCCTGTGTCTCACACTCTAATTAAATTATCCCTTCACCATTCACCCCAGTGAAATCCTCCCAGTCCTCATACAGGTGTCATCTCCTGTGTAGGATCAATGTCCAGCCACCAGACACTTCTGGCAACATTCCAGGACTCCCGAGCCCCCCAAGGGTGTTCTTGGCCACTCTGCACCTCCATCCTGAGGTGCTGAGATCCCACAAAGGAAGGTAAATCAGCCGGGTATGAGGGTTCTTCCTAAGGAAAAAGCTGTGAAAGCTGCCATGTCGTGGCACTTTTGCACTCCTTTTTGGACGCCTTTCACAGCTCCAGTGTGCCTGGAGGTCTGGGCTTCCTGATTTTAAAAATCCTAGCCCTAGGCCTAACCCCAACCCTAAGACGAGAAAGGCAAATCAGCCCGGAATTAGGGATGTCCCCAAGGAAAAAGCTGTGGAGGCAGGCATGTTGTGGTGCTTTTGCTCTCTTCTTGGGTAGTCCTTCGCAGCTGCTGTGTTCTTGGAACTCAGGGCTTTCTGGTTAAAAAACACTAACCCTAGGCGTAACTCAACCCTTAAGCCTAGGAAGGAAAATCAGCCTATGATTCGGGATGGTCTCATGGAAATAGCAGTGGAGGCAGCCAAGTTGTGTCACTTTTGCGCTCCCCTTGGGATGCCTTTGACAGCTGCAGTGTGCCTGGAGCACAGGGCTTCCTGGTTTTAAAAGTCCTAGGCCTAAGCCTAACAGTAACCCTAGGAAGGTAAATCAGCCGGGTATTGGGGTTCTTCCTAAGGAAAAAGCTGTGAAAGCTGCCATGTTGTGGCACTTCTGTGCTCCCTTTGGGATGCCTTTGGCAGCTGCAATAAGCCTGGAACTCAGGGCTTCCTGGTTAAAAAAACCCTATCCCTAGGGTGAACCTCACCCTAGCCCTAGGCAGATAAATCAGCCTCGGTATAGGGATGGAGCCAAGGAAAAAGCGCTGTGAAAGCAGGCATGTTGTGGCACTTTTGCACTCCCTTTGGGATGCCTTTCGCAGCTGCAGTAAGCCTGGAACTCGGGGCTTCCTGTTTAAAAAAATCCTAGCCCTAGGCTGAACCCCAACCCTAACCCTAGTCAGATACATCAGCCTAGGTCTAGGGATGGTGCCAAGGAAAAAGCGCTGTGAAAGCAGCCATGCTGTGGCACTTTTGAGCTCCCCTTGGGATGACTTTCGCAGCTCCAGTGGGCCTGGAGATTAGGGCTTCTTCATTATAAAAATTAAAATCCTACGACTATCCCTAAGGCTAACCCTAGGAAGAAAAATCAGGCTTGGATTAGGCATGTTCCCTAGGAAAAAGCTGTGGAGGCAGCCATGATGTGGCACTTTTGCACTCCCTTTGGAATGTGTTTCACAGTTCCAGTGTGCCTGGAGCTCTGGGCTTCCTAGTTTTACAAATCCTAGCCCTAGACCAAAACCCAACCGTAAGATGAGAAAGGAAAATCAGCCAGGAATAAGGGATGCTCCCAAGGAAAAAGCTGTGGAGACAGCCATGTTGTGGTATTTTTGCGCTCTTCTTGGGTAGTCCTTGGCAGCTACTGTGTTCTTGGAACTCAGGGCGTCCTGGTTAAAAAAGCCCTAACCTTAGGCGTAACTCTAACCCTAAGCCTAGGAAGGAAAATCAGCCTATGGTTCGGGATGGACTCATGAGAAGAGCAGCAGAGGCAGCCCAGTTGTGTCACTTTTGCGGCCCTCTTGGGATGCCTTTAACAGCTGCAGTGTGCCTGGAGCACAGGGCTTCCGAGTTTTAGAAATCCTAGCCCTAGGCCTAAGCCTAACAGTAACCCTGGGAAGGTAAATCAGCCTGGTGTCAGGCTTCTTCCCAAGGAAAAAGCTGTGAAAGCAGCCATGTTGTGGCACTTTTGCACTCCTTTTTGGACGCCTTTCACAGCTCCAGTGTGCCTGGAGGTCTGGGCTTTCTGATTTTAAAAATCCTAGCCCTAGGCCTAACCCCAACCCTAAGACGAGAAAGACAAATCAGCCCGGAATTAGGGATGTCCCCAAGGAAAAAGCTGTGGAGGCAGGCATGTTGTGGTGCTTTTGCTCTCTTCTTGGGTAGTCCTTCGCAGCTGCTGTGTTCTTGGAACTCAGGGCTTTCTGGTTCAAAGAACACTAACCCTAGGCCTAACTCAACCCTTAAGCCTAGGAAGGAAAATCAGCCTATGGTTGGGCATGGTCTCATGGAAATAGCAGTGGAGGCAGCCAAGTTGTGTCCCTTTTGCGCTGTCCTAGGGATGCCTTTGACAGCTGCAGTGTGCCTGGAGCACAGGGCTTCCTGGTTTTAAAAGTCCTAGGCCTAAGCCTAACAGTAACCCTAGGAAGGTAAATCAGCCGGGTATGAGGGTTCTTCCTAAGGAAAAAGCTGTGAAAGCAGCCATGTCGTGGCACTTTTGCACTCCTTTTTGGACGCCTTTCACAGCTCCAGTGTGCCTGGAGGTCTGGGCTTCCTGATTTTAAAAATCCTAGCCCTAGGCCTAACCCCAACCCTAAGACGAGAAAGGCAAATCAGCCCGGAATTAGGGATATCCCCAAGGAAAAAGCTGTGGAGGCAGGCATGTGGTGGTACTTTTGTGCTCTTCTTGGGTAGTCCTTCGCAGCTGCTGTGTTCTTGGAACTCAGGGCTTTCTGGTTAAAAGAACACTAACCCTAGGCCTAACTCAAACCTCAAGCCTAGGAAGGAAAATCAGCCTATGATTCGGGATGGTCTCATGGAAATAGCAGTGGAGGCAGCCAAGTTGTGTCACTTTTGCGCTCCCCTTGGGATGCCTTTGACAGCTGCAGTGTGCCTGGAGCACAGGGCTTCCTGGTTTTAAAAGTCCTAGGCCTAAGCCTAACAGTAACCCTAGGAAGGTAAATCAGCCGGGTATTGGGGTTCTTCCTAAGGAAAAAGCTGTGAAAGCTGCCATGTTGTGGCACTTCTGTGCTCCCTTTGGGATGCCTTTGGCAGCTGCAATAAGCCTGGAACTCAGGGCTTCCTGGTTAAAAAAACCCTATCCCTAGGGTGAACCTCACCCTAGCCCTAGGCAGATAAATCAGCCTCGGTATAGGGATGGAGCCAAGGAAAAAGCGCTGTGAAAGCAGGCATGTTGTGGCACTTTTGCACTCCCTTTGGGATGCCTTTCGCAGCTGCAGTAAGCCTGGAACTCGGGGCTTCCTGTTTAAAAAAATCCTAGCCCTAGGCTGAACCCCAACCCTAACCCTAGTCAGATACATCAGCCTAGGTCTAGGGATGGTGCCAAGGAAAAAGCGCTGTGAAAGCAGCCATGCTGTGGCACTTTTGAGCTCCCCTTGGGATGACTTTCGCAGCTCCAGTGGGCCTGGAGATTAGGGCTTCTTCATTATAAAAATTAAAATCCTACGACTATCCCTAAGGCTAACCCTAGGAAGAAAAATCAGGCTTGGATTAGGCATGTTCCCTAGGAAAAAGCTGTGGAGGCAGCCATGATGTGGCACTTTTGCACTCCCTTTGGAATGTGTTTCACAGTTCCAGTGTGCCTGGAGCTCTGGGCTTCCTAGTTTTACAAATCCTAGCCCTAGACCAAAACCCAACCGTAAGATGAGAAAGGAAAATCAGCCAGGAATAAGGGATGCTCCCAAGGAAAAAGCTGTGGAGACAGCCATGTTGTGGTATTTTTGCGCTCTTCTTGGGTAGTCCTTGGCAGCTACTGTGTTCTTGGAACTCAGGGCGTCCTGGTTAAAAAAGCCCTAACCTTAGGCGTAACTCTAACCCTAAGCCTAGGAAGGAAAATCAGCCTATGGTTCGGGATGGACTCATGAGAAGAGCAGCAGAGGCAGCCCAGTTGTGTCACTTTTGCGGCCCTCTTGGGATGCCTTTAACAGCTGCAGTGTGCCTGGAGCACAGGGCTTCCGAGTTTTAGAAATCCTAGCCCTAGGCCTAAGCCTAACAGTAACCCTGGGAAGGTAAATCAGCCTGGTGTCAGGCTTCTTCCCAAGGAAAAAGCTGTGAAAGCAGCCATGTTGTGGCACTTTTGCACTCCTTTTTGGACGCCTTTCACAGCTCCAGTGTGCCTGGAGGTCTGGGCTTTCTGATTTTAAAAATCCTAGCCCTAGGCCTAACCCCAACCCTAAGACGAGAAAGACAAATCAGCCCGGAATTAGGGATGTCCCCAAGGAAAAAGCTGTGGAGGCAGGCATGTTGTGGTGCTTTTGCTCTCTTCTTGGGTAGTCCTTCGCAGCTGCTGTGTTCTTGGAACTCAGGGCTTTCTGGTTCAAAGAACACTAACCCTAGGCCTAACTCAACCCTTAAGCCTAGGAAGGAAAATCAGCCTATGGTTGGGCATGGTCTCATGGAAATAGCAGTGGAGGCAGCCAAGTTGTGTCCCTTTTGCGCTGTCCTAGGGATGCCTTTGACAGCTGCAGTGTGCCTGGAGCACAGGGCTTCCTGGTTTTAAAAGTCCTAGGCCTAAGCCTAACAGTAACCCTAGGAAGGTAAATCAGCCGGGTATGAGGGTTCTTCCTAAGGAAAAAGCTGTGAAAGCAGCCATGTCGTGGCACTTTTGCACTCCTTTTTGGACGCCTTTCACAGCTCCAGTGTGCCTGGAGGTCTGGGCTTCCTGATTTTAAA
Organism: Melospiza melodia melodia; assembly: GCF_035770615.1. Classification (NCBI taxonomy): domain Eukaryota; kingdom Metazoa; phylum Chordata; class Aves; order Passeriformes; family Passerellidae; genus Melospiza; species Melospiza melodia. The sequence goes on along the minus strand of NC_086200.1, from coordinate 12,170,395 downwards.
AATCCTAGCCCTAGGCCTAACCCCAACCCTAAGACGAGAAAGGCAAATCAGCCCGGAATTAGGGATATCCCCAAGGAAAAAGCTGTGGAGGCAGGCATGTGGTGGTACTTTTGTGCTCTTCTTGGGTAGTCCTTCGCAGCTGCTGTGTTCTTGGAACTCAGGGCTTTCTGGTTAAAAGAACACTAACCCTAGGCCTAACTCAAACCTCAAGCCTAGGAAGGAAAATCAGCCTATGATTCGGGATGGTCTCATGGAAATAGCAGTGGAGGCAGCCAAGTTGTGTCACTTTTGCGCTCCCCTTGGGATGCCTTTGACAGCTGCAGTGTGCCTGGAGCACAGGGCTTCCTGGTTTTAAAATCCTAGGCCTAAGCCTAACAGTAACCCAAGGAGGTAAATCAGCCTGGTATTAGGGTTCTTCCTAAGGAAAAAGCTGTGAAAGCAGCCATGTCGTGGCGATTTTGCGCTCCCTTTGGGATGCCTTTGGCAGCTGCAGTAAGCCTGGAACTCTGGGCTTCCTGGTTAAAAAAACCCAATCCCTAGGGTGAACCCTCACCCTAGCCCTAGGCAGATAAATCAGCCTCGGTATAGGGATGGAGCCAAGGAAAAAGCGCTGTGAAAGCAGGCATGTTGTTGCACTTTTGAGCTCCCTTTGGGATGCCTTTGGCAGCTGCAGTAAGCCTGGAACTCAGGGCTTCCTGTTTAAAAAAATCCTAGCCCTAGGCTGAACCCCAACCCTAACCCTAGGCAGATACATCAGCCTAGGTCTAGGGATGGTGCCAAGGAAAAAGCGCTGTGAAAGCAGCCATGCTGTGGCACTTTTGAGCTCCCCTTGGGATGACTTTCGCAGCTCCAGTGGGCCTGGAGATTAGGGCTTCTTCATTATAAAAATCAAAATCCTACGACTATCCCTAAGGCTAACCCTAGGAAGAAAAATCAGGCTTGGATTAGGCATGTTCCCTAGGAAAAAGCTGTGCAGGTAGCCATGATGTGGCACTTTTGCACTCCCTTTGGAATGTGTTTCACAGTTCCAGTGTGCCTGGAGCTCTGGGCTTCCTAGTTTTACAAATCCTAGCCCTAGACCAAAACCCAACCATAAGATGAGAAAGGAAAATCAGCCAGGAATAAGGGATGCTCCCAAGGAAAAAGCTGTGGAGGCAGCCATGTTGTGGTACTTTTGCGCTCTTCTTGGGTAGTCCTTGGCAGCTGCTGTGTTCTTGGAACTCAGGGCTTTCTGGTTAAAAACCACTAACCCTAGGCGTAACTCAAACCTTAACCCTAGGAAGGTAAATCAGCCTATGGTTCGGGAGGGTCTCATGGAAATAGCAGCGGAGGCAGCCAAGTTGTGGCACTTTTGCGCTGTCCTAGGGATGCTTTTCACAGCTGCAGTGTGCCTGGAGCTCAGGGCTTCCTAGTTTTAAAAATCCGAGCCCTAGGCCTAAATCCACCACTAACCCTTGGGAGGTAAATCAGCCTGGTGTTAGGGTTCTTCCCAAGGAAAAAGCCGTGAAAGCTGCCATGTTGTGGCACTTTTGCACTCCATTTGGGATGCCTTTTGCAGCTGCATTAAGCCTGGAACTCAGGGCTTCCTGATTTTAAAAATCCTAGCCCTAGGCCTAAAACCAACCCTAAGACTCAAAGCCAAATCAGCCAGGAATTAGGGATGTTAAAAGGAAATAGCTGTGGAGGCAGGCATGTTGTGGTACTTTTGCGCTCTTCTTGAGTAGTCCATTGCAGCTGCTGTGTTCTTGGAACTCAGGGCTTTCTGGTTAAAAAACTACTAAAAATCCAGTATGTCTGGCAGGGAGAAACTCTGCCAGCACAGAAAACATGCCTCATCGTGTTCCAGAAGTTGCAGAGAGGTCTGCCAAGTGTTTGGATGGAAGAAAAGAAAAGATGTACAAAACGGCTTCCAATTGAATGTTCATGTGATTGGAAAAGTCAGGAGAGTGGTAACGTACTGTTTTCTATCAGTTCGCAAGCAGCGCACACAATCCCAGTGTTGTACAGCTTCCTTCTTCACCTTTCTGAAGGTGCCGCTCTCTCCAGCTCTCGGATACAAAGAAGCGCCTTCTTCGCGCAAAGACGATTGTGCCGGTCACGGTGCTCTCCTTAGCGCGGCTTCTGCCGAAAGAGGGCCATTAGCGGCGCTTGGCTGCGGGGAGCAACGTACCTTCATCTTTAGGGTCTTCTGTGGTCTACATCTAAGCAGAAAGCTTTTCCACTATGTCTAGTCGGGAAAAACGTTGCCAGCACAGAAAACATTTCCCATCGTGTTCTAGACTTTGCACGGAGGTCTGCCGAGTGTTTGGCAGGGAGAAAAGAAAAGTTATCCAAAACACCTTCCAATCGAATGTTCATGTGATTGGAAAAGTCGGGAGAGTGGTACGGTACTGTTTTCTATCAGTTGGCAAGCTGCGCACACAATCCCAGTGTTGTACAGCTTCCTTCTTCACCTTTCCGAAGCTGCCGCTCTCGCTGGCTCCCAGAGGCGAAGAAGCGGCTTCTTCCCGCAAAGACGATTGTGCCGCTCACAGTGCTCTCCAGATCTCAGCTTCTGCCGAAAGACGCCCGGGAGCGGCGCTTAGCTCCAGAGAGCATCGTACCTTCGTCTTTAGCGTCTTTTGTAGTCTACATCTTAGCAGAAAGTTTTTCCACTATGTCTGGCTAGGAAAAACTGTGCCAGTACAGAAAACCACACCCATCGTGTTCTAGAAGTTGCAGAGTTGTCACTTTTGCGCTCTCCTTGGGAAGTCTTTCGCAGCTGCAGTGGGCCTGGAGCTCAGAGCTTACTCATTTAAAAAACCCTTTCCCTATCCAGCACTGGTGGCAGGTAAATCAGCCTAGGTATAGGGATGTTCCTAAGGAAAAAGAGGTGGAGGCAGCCATGTTGCACCACTTTTGCTCTCCCCTGGGGATGCCTTTCGCAGCTCTGCAGTGCGCCTGCAGCTCAGGGCTTCCTAGTTTTAAAAATCCTAGCCCTAGGCCTAAGCCCACCTCTAACCCTAGGGAGGGAAATCAGCCTGGTATTAGGGTTCCTCCCAAGGAAAAAGCTGTGAAAGCAGCCATGTGTGGCACTTTTGCGCTCCCTTTGGGATGCCTTTGGCAGCTGCAGTAAGCCTGGAACTCAGGGCTTCCTGGTTAAAAAAACCCTAGCCCTCGGGTGAACCCTAACCCTAAACATAGGCAGATAAATCAGCCTAGGTATAGGGATGGTGCCAAGGAAAAAGTGCTGTGAAAGCAGGCATGTTGTTGCACTTTTGAGCTCCCCTTGGGATGTCTATCGCAGCTGCAGTGTGCCTTGAGATCAGGGCTTCTTCATTATAAAAATCATAATCCTACGACTATCCCTAAGGCTAACCCTAGGAAGGTAAATCAGGCTGGGATTAGTGATGTTCCCAAGGAAAAAGCCCTGGAGGGAGCAAGTTGAGGCAATTTTGCGCTGCCCTAGGGAAGTCTTTCGCAGCTGCAGTGGGCCGGGAGCTCAGAGCTTACTCATTTAAAAAACCCTTTCCCTATCCTGCACTGGAGGCAGGTAAATCAGACTAGGTATAGGGATGTTGCCAAGGAAAAAGAGGTGGAGGCAGCCATGTTGCACCACTTTTGCTCTCCCCTGGGGATGCCTTTCGCAGCTCTGCAGTGTTCCTGGAGCTCAGGGCCTCTTGCTTTAAAAACCCTATCTCTAACCCTAACTGGAGGCATGTAAATAAGCCTAGGGGTAGGCATGGTCCCAGGGAAAAAGCTGTGGAGGCAGTCATGTTGTGGTACTTTTGCGCTCCTCTTGGGTAGTCCTTGGCAGCTGCTGTGTTCTTGGAACTCAGGGCTTTCTGGTTTAAAAACCACTAAAAATCCACTAGTTCTGGCAGGGAGAAACTCTGCCAGCACAGAAAACATCTCCCATCGTGTTCTAGAGTTTGCACGGAGATCTGCCAAGTGTTTGGCAGGGAGAAAAGGAAAGTTGTCCAAAACAGCTTCCAATCGAATGTTCATGTGATTGGAAAAGTCAGGAGAGTGGTAAGGTACTGTTTTCTATCAGTTGGCAAGCTGCGCACACAATCCCAGTGTCGTACAGCTTCCTTCTTCACCTTTCTGAAGCTGCCGCTCTCTCCGGCTCCTGGAGGGGAAGAAGCGCCTTCTTCGCGCAAAGACGATTGTGCCGCTCACAGTGCTCTCCTTAGCGCGGCTTCTGCCGAGAGACGCCCGGGAGCGACGCTTAGCTCCGGAGTGCTCCGTACCTTCCCATTCAATTTTTAGGCTCGACAAACGAAATGGTATACTTGCAGCAGTAGGGCGGGACATTGAACTGGACTTTCTCCTTTTAGAGAGAAGCTAATGGAAAAGTTTCACCGGAATCAGAGCAGGCTGTAAAAGAAGAAAAGTGTCATGAAAATAAGCCAGCCTTATCCTCTTAGTCTTGCTTGTTGTGATTGGCCAAGAATGAAATGTGTCAACTCTGTGTTTTTGGGTTTCACATCAGTAACAGGTACTTCAGCTGCTGTACTTCTCTCCTAAAGTTAAGAACAGAATCCAAGGAATTGTGATTCCATGGTCTCAATTCACCCTATGGTGCCGAAAAAGGAGTGGAAGGTGCACGGGTCAATTAACTTGAATGGCCTATGTAAATCAGCGGCCACTGATTTCCTGAAGGCTTCAACAGGTTAGTTGCCTATGTTTTTCTTGGAATTGTTTTAACCTTTGGTCATGTTTTTCTTGCGATTCTTTTACCCTTTCCCCATTAGTTCAGCCTTTGCTCTCAAGCCTTTGCTGACATTTCCAATATCTCGGTAGCCTGGAAAAGTGTTGTCTTTATTGATCACATCATTATTCCCTTCCAAGGGTTGTTTGCCTCAAGTCTCAGTTTGGCTGGTTTTCTGCTAGTTGATTGTCAGAGGGCAGCAGGTGTTTTGTAAGAGCAAGTACACAATCCCATAGCTTGCTTTTCTTTGGATTTGGCCTGTCTAGAAAATGGAATGACTGAACATCTCTGAGAGGCTTTTCTCTCCCCATGAGGTTTCACTGGAAGGGCAGATGCAAATGGTCTACCTGAAGTCTTGGCACAGAAGAAAGTAGTGGTTTGCTGCTGCATAGAGCTAGAAGCTTACAAAAGGAAGGCCTTGGGCTGAGGCCCATTACTTTGGCTAAGTAGAAAAGGACTGTGGGAAGGTGAGGCAGCTGAATTCGAGGTAGATCAACAAGTTCTAGAACCATCGTGTGTTCACAGCGTGGTGCATGGTGGTTGGTTGAATTGTGTTTGTTATGGCTTAAAGCTATGGAACTGAGAAAGGCCTAAGTGTTTCAAAAGCCTGGTTTTTGTAAGAAAGCAGCTCTCCTTTGCGTCTGCCTGGAGACTCTGCATCACCACGGACCCTCACTGCCAGTTTGCCAAGGAGATGATCAGTAGGAATGTTGCAGAGCTGCTGTGTGCATCTGAATGGAATGGCAGAGAGCGAAGCGCTGGACATTTCTGGCTTTAGTTACAATGCTGCTGCATTGGTGCCAGTTTAGTTGGTTTTCCATCAGTGGCCTTTCTGTCTAGAAGTACACTGCCCAGAGTATTTGATGCCATTTCCTTCCTGTTGTTTTCATACCTTCCTTCAGTTGAAAGGATGATACAACCTTTCCATTTTGAAGATCCCTGTTAGGAAACACTATGCCAGAGGAGTCATCGCTCCCTTTTCTTCTGCCTCCTTTGCCATTTTCAGAGACTCATTTCAAATTTCTGCTCATGTCAAGAAGAATACTGAGACTACTTAGCAGGGTTGACGCTCTCAGCTGCTTTCTTTCCTCTTTCATACTGCTTCATACTGGATGTGACTTCAAGGCCTCGTTTTGTCATCTGCATTTTGCCGTGATCCAAAGCTTCCAGGCCTGTGATTCCAGGCCTGTGAACACAAAAAGAACTCTTAGTCTTTTGCAAGAACTACCCCTAGGAGGATTTGTGTTCACTTTGATCTCTACAGTGTTTCAGAAAAAAGGAGATTGTACTCTCTTCTTGTGTACTCTCTTCTTGTGCTCTCATTTCCCTCTCTCTGCCTTGCATGCCCTAGTTAATCTACCGGCGTGACTCATTTGGCATCATCTCACGGTGCAAATTCTGCATAGTTTCATGTCCTTACAAATGCCAGTTGCCAAGGAGCCTATCTAACCATTCAAGGGGCAAAGAATTGCAGGGCTGGCCAGTTCAGGTGCTGAAACTGTAAGTCATGCCATATCAAAGTGACAGAGCAAATCAATTGATCTAGGACTTTCAGCTGGACACCTCTGAGAATAGCAGCTTGTCAGCAATGACACAGCCATCTTCCTAGCTGTATTCCAGAAAGAGGAAAGGGATACCTTCAACGGTTAATATGTTTGGCATGAGAAAACAGCAAGAAATGTACCGCAAAATACTTGAGTCAGATCAAGTGCGTTTCTCTAGTGAGAATTTTGCTCTTGTTCTTTCTTGTCTGTGCCTTTACTTTTCACAGAAGACAGGGGAGCATTTCATTATTACTGTTCTTTTGTTTTCTCTTGTTGGCCTCCCTCTTTCCACCTGCAATTAACAAATTTGCCTTTCTTTACTGGCTTCTCTTTCTTTACTTCTACAAGTTGACATGAGGTCATCCAACCTTACCATCAATGTTCTCAGACAGTGGAGAGAAGTAGAAGGTACAGCTAAATGGATAAAAGAAACCCACAAAAATAGACAGGTTTTTACAGTCTTCTGTGAGAACATTAGGACACAAGATGTCTTTGAACTGAGTAATGCTCTATTGATTTAACTTTTAGTCCACTCTATTATTATTACTATTATTACATGTGTTTGGCCTTTAGTACAGAGCCTTGGAACTAATCCAGGCCAATACTTTGGCTAATTTTGTTTGATTTCTAGTGAGGACTTTGTTTCTTAAGGAATAGTCCAGAGAAAGAGCGTCCATGGTACAGTTACGGGTCATAAATTTCTGGTACAGTTTGTGCTGGTAATACATCTAGGAAAGAAAGGTTTGACATCTTGTTTGACTTTCAAATGGAACCATGATTTGAAAAACCTAAGAGTTGCGGTTCCCCCCCCACCCCACACCCCAAGTACTTCTCTTTGCACTGTTACTCAGGAATTACACATAAAAGCCCACCCTGTAAAATACGTTGCAGATACTTTGCAATAAGTGCAGCTTAGCAGCTAGAGATGATAACGTGGGTTAAATAACATTGCTTCTGCAGTGATGGAAACTCTGTCTACGCAGACATACTCAACAAAGGTTACGATGGCTTAGCTCCTGGGCTCAAGTGAACGTGCATTTTAGAACTTCCCAAGAAGGTGAATTCAACCTCCTTCATTGCTCTCTGCTGGAGTCCCAAGAGAATTTCAGTCTGCTTTTTGTCATTTACAGCTGTCACTGCCTAGCTCTTGAACATGAGACTCCCTCATGACTGATGAAAGTTGTCTAGTTAAGAGTGGGTGAAAGACATGCTCTTGCTCTAGAAGGAGATGAGAAGGTTTCTGCAGTCTTTGTCATCTCTACTGCTTGTGATTTCTATACAAAACCAGCGGGAAGTTTTCTGAAGGCAGTCCAGAAGCTGGCAATATGGACAGCTTACAGCCGAACACTTGCTGCAGTGCAACCATGGTGACACCAGAAAGGACTTCAAAAATTTAAAATGGCAAACAAAGCAGTTGGAAGGAAAAGAACATGAACCATTATTCCATTTTTCTAATCTATCTTTCTTTCAGTCATCATTTTCGTGCAGTTTCGCGGCTTGCGTTGGTATCCCTCCGAAGGAATCTGAGACAGAGTAAGCTTTTGAATGGAGTAGAGGTGAGAAACGCAGGCCAAGTTGCCTTTTTTGCCATCAAATACCAGTTACGCTTGAACTACCCTTTGCTTAAGGTGCTTAGCTTACACTAAGAATTGATTAGCACATTTTGATGTGAGCAAATTTTACTGTCATGACTGAGTAAATTTTGCTGTCGTCTGAATAGCAATGTTTGTGTCAAAATAGTATTTTGTCTCCTGTATCTGCAGCAGGTAAGCCTTTTGCTGTCAGCAGTGTTGCTTAACCTTTCATGTCATATCCCTCTTCACATCCATCTTCTGCTTAAGGCTTATTAATCTACTTTAGAATTGGCACGTGGAATAAGACTACTTTTCATTTTTGAAAGCTAATGTCATTTGACCTACTTACAGCAAATAATTCATTAATTGCAAGTCCCCAGCTAGCATCTTTTTGGCATATTCTAAACTTCTAAAGAAGTAACAAAAGCACTCTCCAATACTTGACTTTAATATCACAGTGGGAACGCTGGTCTTGTTTCCAATAAACAATCATGGGTATGGTAAAACAAAAGGAGGGGTTAGAGTTTTCTCTGTTAACCTATAGTGAGCTTGGATTTTGCAATATGCATGAAGTTAATTAACACTGTTATATAAAATGGCTAATTTAATCAATAAATTGGAGTCAATGCTGATCAACGACAAGGTGGATAGGCTTCCCTTCGCTTTCAACACAGTGCCAAGTCGGGCTGGTTTGATAGTACCAAGTGGCTGCTGCAATCTGCCATCCAGAAGCGGGGCAGGTGAGTTTTGTTTGCAAGGGAAAGGGGCTGTGGTTTTTGTTTGGGAGCCTGTGGATTGGAGTGGCCGGCTGGCTCCTGAAAATCCACGATACGCAGCATGGCTCCTAGACCCAAGGTGGCACCAGTGCCAAGTCGGGCTGGTTTGATAGTACCAAGTGGCTCCAGCAATCTGCCATCCAGAAGCGGGGCAGGTGAGTTTTGTTTGCCAGGGAAAAGGGCCGAGGTTTGTGTCTGGGAGCCTATAGCCTGGAGTGGCCAGCTGGCTCCTGAAAATCTACGATACGCAGGATGGTTCCCAGACCTAAGGTGGCTCCAGTGCCAAGTTGGGCTGGTTTGATAGTACCAAGTGGCTCCTGCAATCTGCCATCCAGAAGAGGGGCAGCTGAATTTTGTTTGCAAGGGAAAAGGGCTGTTGATTATGTTTGAGGGCCTGGGGCTGGAAGAGGCCGGCTGGCCCCTGAAAATCCACGATACGCAGGACGGTTCCCAGACCCAAGGTGGCACCAGTGCCAAGTCAGGCTGGTTTGACAGTAAGAGGTGGCTCCTGCAATCTGCCATCCAGAAGAGGGGCAGGTGAGTTTTGTTTGCCAGGGAAAGGGGCGGAAGTTTGCGTCTGGGGGCCTATGGCTGGGACTGGCCGGCTGGCTCCTGAAAATCCACGATACGCAGGACGGTTCCCAGACCCAAGATGGCACCAGTGCCAAATTGGGCTGGTTTTATAGTACCAAGTGGCTCCTGCAATCTGCCATCCAGAAGAGGGGCAGGTGAGTTTTGTTTGCCAGAGAAAAGGGCCGTGGTTTGTGTTTGGGGGCCTGTGGCTGGGAGTGACCGGCTGGCTCCTGAAAATCCACGATACGCAGGATGGTTCCCAGACCCAAGGCGGCACCAGTGCCAAGTCGGGCTGGTTTGATAGTACCAAGTGGCTCCTGCAATCTCCCATGATCACATGAAGAAATACTTTCTGGTGTCTGTACTGGCCCATATGCTCTTTCTTCTCTCCCTCAACTTCTCCATCACCTCTCATCTGTTTCACATGCACTATCTTCAAGGTCCACAGGCTACTTTTCACAGAATCTTCAGGCCTGATGCAGTAAGATGGATGAATAAAACAGAGCTGGGATCTATTTTCCAGTTTGGATAAAATGCATTCTGCACACAAATCCAAGGAGAAGGTGCTGCCCGATGCCCAGAAAAACTTTCACTACTGCTAGTGTTCTACGTCAACCGCAACTTAGTCTGAAAGAAAAGCTTTTTCTCTGAGAGCATCTGAGAGGTTTGCATGAAGCACTGATATCTGACATATGCAATTTTGAATTGGAGAGGAAAAAGAAAATGGCAAGAAGTTTTTAATTTTAGTGGTTTCAATTTTAATTTCCGTGCACTTTTTCAAAACTTGTCAGCTCAAATGCCCATCTACATCTTTTAGTCATCTGTAAGTCAGTATTCATATAAAATGTGCTTCAAATCAAAAGAATTTCAAATTTGCACTCCAAGTTTCTATGCCTAGATTTATGATTTCCTACACATATTAGATGAAAGGAAGGCCTTTTTTACTGAGGGAGTGCTGGAACACTGGAACAGGTTGCCCAGAGAAGTTGTGGATGTCCCATGCCTGAAAGTATTCAAGGTCAGCTTGGACGGGACTTGGAGCAGCAACAAAGGAGAAGCTTGATGGTAGAGAAACAAAGTTGGACTATAGAAGAAACTCGGATTGAAGTATAGGAGCAAGTTTTCTCTCAGCTCTTGGGGTAAATTCAAAGTTGTACAAAATGACATTTATCTGTGATATTCACGACTGTAACAGAAAGGTTCATGAAAACTGTACAGAAGATAGCAAATTTCAAAAGAGATAAGAATTACAGCATAAAATCCACGGGATGGGTTACAACATGAGACACTCTCTAAGAGAAAATCTCTGTGTTTCAGCACTTCATCATGGTAAGATTTCATGAAGTGCCAAAGAAGGCGGCAAAATATCATTCGGGACATTATTGACTGGAATTCAGCCTGGCCATTAGTAGGAACTGGCTTTGAACACATCATGTAGATACACCACACACACTTTCCCTTCACTGAAAAATGACTGTTTACAACGAATAAGCAATTGACGATCACAATTGATTGAAAGCATCTTAAACATGTCAAGTATTTCATTGTAGATGATCTGTGATCCAAATGCTTCTTCCACCTTAGAGAGGGACAGAACAATTCTTCCATATCATGATGGTTTAAAATTGTATCAACCAATGTTTTCTGCTGAAAAGATATCATCTATTTTTTTCTATTTTTGGAAGAAAATATTCCTAGACATACAACAGGTGAGAACTAAGTAATTTTAAAGAAACAAATGAAATGAAAGTATTCTGTAAATAGAATGAAATGAAAAGCTGTGTTTTAAATAGGAGCTAAATATTAAACAGAATTTTTGTACCAGGCATTTGAATTACTGCACCAGCTCTTTTGCCCATAAAGAGAGCATTTCAGTCTTTTCCTGCCTGCTGCCCCTTTGGAGACAGCTGTGGCCCTAGGATTTGCGTCTGAGGGAGAGCTCCATCCTTGGACCTCCTGATCTTTCCCAAGTGGCCAAATGGGGATGCACCAGCAGCACTGCTGGGAAGGTGCTGGCTCAGTGGCTGTTTGTTGAGACTGTGCCCCCCATATCAGCTTTATGTGTGTGTGTGGGGGGGGGGGTGCTCTGGTGGCTGTGGTTACACACTCACTGGCCTTGGCAGAGCACAAGTCGGAACCTTTGAAGGTTCCAGCTGCTGTGAGGCGCAGGAGGCAGAGCTGGTGCTAGGCACAGTGTGGTACTGTGCTGAGGGAAAGGTGAAAACAGTTAATAATCCACCCTCAGCTAATCACTGAGGGCTGATGGGAGGCACAGGCTTGGTGGAGTTGCTCAGACACTGCGGCTCCGCCGTGCAAAGCAGCGTGGCTGAGCTGGTTGTTGGTCAGGTAAGGGCTCAAATATATTTCCTGCAACTTGCTCCAGCACAGTTCAGCCTGGAAAAAAGGCATTTTTCCAAGTGTAGGGGAGTCAAGCTCCAATAAATGTCAGCTGAGCCCTGGTGCTTGCTCCCCTGCATGAAGCCTCAGTGAGGCACCAGGGCCTCCTGTCAGCAGGAGGGGAAGGGAGATCAGAGTTGTTGGAAGAATACATGACTGAAGGCTGAGCACAGGGTTGGTGGTGCTTTGCGTGGCTCTTGCATGACATCCAGGCTGGGTGTTGCAGTGTGAGCTAACCTTTTGTTTTGCATCAGGCGTTATGCCAGAGCCAGCCCCAGGCTGCACATTTTCACCCAAATCCATTTTTGTTGTTGCAAGACTGCTATACCTGCCACTGGGTTTCAACCAGTGTTACCAGCAACACAGGTCTGTTGGTGTGAGTGAAACACCCACACAAGCTCTTTACAGCTTCAGCACAAATTGCAATACAGGAAAGAGGCCTTCTCCTCACAGCCCCAACAGATAAGGCTGAGTAAGAATCCCAAGCCAGGACAAACTTCTCTGCCATCCCTAACCCATGCCACACATAGATTGAGGGATAGGAGTTTGCAACAACTGGAAACTGCCCTTGACCCACTGCTTTACCTGGAGAGGATGCAGCTGTTCCAGCCGAGGGTTCCCACATGGGCGCAATGGCTGGTCATGGTTCGGAGACGTTTCTGCTGCTCAACGTCCCATAGCTTATAGGGGCCTGAGTAAATATATGTATTGCAGTAAAAGATCTCTGTATTGTATAAGTGACCCTGCCCTGATTCTAGTTATTGTAAATGGGCTGCAGCTGCACTGTCCTTGATTGGGCAGTAGCCTGTGGAGGTAGCTGGGATAAAAGGGGGTGGGGCATTCAGGGAGGGCTGTAGAGGAGCCCTGGCTGAGAAGGAACAACAGCACTGCTGTGAAGAGCTGCTGTGAGAAAACCACCCAGAAGGTATGAGACCCTAGAAATATGATATACAACAATGTAAATGCAACAATAGCTGGAGAGGCAAAGTAAAAAGTTCTTCAGAAGAAACCTAATCCTGTTTCTATGCCCTAGGAACCTCACTGCACAGGCTCTGGCATTCAGCTTTCTCAGTCAGGGAACAGAGAAAATATGTATCTCATGACCATAGCACAGAAGGTAACGCTGCTTATCAGAAAACGCCCAAATCAAACCCTGCCTTGCACACTGGGCAGTTCCACCCCACACCAGGGAAGACAAGTCAGGTGCATGGCATCCTTCCTCTGCCAGCCAAGGTTTTGTCCCCAGGCCCCACAGTTCTGTCAATCCCTAGAAAACACCTCTAGTTTTACTCCTGCATTCACCTGAATCTCAGCACTACTTGTGCCAACAGCAAGGTAGTCTCCTTCTTTAATCCATGATGCAGAGGAAATGTAAACATCTGGATGCTCCGTCTGCAGCAGGGGGATAATCTCCCTAGTAGCGTGATTCCACAGATAAACAGTGTCATCCAGAACCACTGCCAGGAAGTTCTGGGAGCTCCAGTCTATGAGATTCAGTTCTACACTTTGAAAGAGCAATGCAGGTCACACCATGCTTGGCTAGAGAGCCCTGCCCTTCACCCGTGCTGCTGCAGCAGGTGTGGGTGCACACGTGCACACACACACGTGCAGGTGAGGGGCAGCCTTCTGAGTGTCACTATGCCCAGCTGCTGGGGCCAGGTACCCTGCTCCAAGGCATCTACACTGTGCCCTAGACCACTGTCCCTGTAAGGCCACACAGGGACACTCCAGAAGTGGTCTGTGCTAGCCTGGGTACACCAAATAATACAGACAGCCCAGTTACCCAGTCCTAGGAACAGCAATCCAGTTCAGAATGTTCTGGATGCCCAGCACTCAACCCTGTAGCCTACTTACAGTAGTCGTTGAATATCTCTGGTGCATCCAAGACCCGTTCTGGCTTTGAGGGAATATATCTGCTCTTCTTCCTGCTCAATCCAGGTGCCATTTTCTGACTGTAGAGCACTTTCAGGTTATTCTGATAGTCTGTGTGCAGGGGAACAGGTTTGTTAACCTGAGTTAGTTTCCTCCCAGCTGAGTGCTGCTCACCCAACTAGGAATCCCTTGGAGTGAAAATAAAGTCCTAAGAGAAACACTCACAAGCCTGCAGTGCACTAAAATCACTGGCAGAATGAACTGCTGAGCAGGGGTGAGCTACAATTTCCTCATTCATGGAAACAAATTCAACAAACACTTGGGTTTTTGAATCCCATTATATTTAGTTGCAGTTTAAGCTAGAAAGTGCACAGCAGAGGGTTTGATGCTCTTACAGACTTCATGAACGTTTGGAACCTGCAGTACCGGTAACTGTCACCGACATCTTTCCATAAAAATCCTTTCTTTAGGATTTTTCCCCCTTCTGAGAAGCTGTGGCCTCAGCAACAAAAGGTAAACAATGGTTATCTGCTGCTGGGGAATGCAACAGGTGGATGCGTGATCAGTCTTGGGTGAATGTTTGGATTTACTGACCACTCACAGCGGAGCTGGGTCTCACCCTCTGCTGAGAAACAGCCCTTTGTTTATTCATTCTTTTCCTATTCTTAGCTTAGCTAGCTTCTGAGAACTTTCCTTCTATTTGTTTTAGTATAGTAATAATGTAATATATATCATAAAATATTAAATCAAGCCTTCTGAACATGAGGTCAAGATTCTCATCTCTCTCTCCACCCTGAAGACCCTTGCAAGCCCTGTGACAGGTGACCAGCTGGCAGTCATAGCAACTCTCCTAAATAAATTCACTTTAACTGTTATGCCCTCCCTCGACCTCAGGAACCTTAAGAAAGGAGACTCCAGCCTGTACAGCTCTCAGAAACCAGTTGATTTCTCCTGTGACCACACACAGAGCCTCTGTGTTGCTGTTCCCCTGACCTGATCCCTCCTGCTGATTCAGCTCACACGGAGCCTGTATCATACCTTCTGGAGCATTCTGTGGTTTTCCTCTGAGGTGGAGGATCTTTGCCTCTTCCACATCAAAACCATTCAGATTCACTGCCCAGGCTTTCTGTTGCTCCTACAGAGACAAATCACCCTCAGTGCAATGCATTTAAAACAATTCCCACAGTACAATTTAAACAGACATCTAAGTCCCCTTCTCTTAGAATCTGAAGATGTTTGACTGTTCTGCAAGGGTCAGTCACACAGAGGCAGGTCAAAGCAGTTTTCCTCAGACTTTCATACATTGTCCTGCTCACATTTTCAAACAATGGCAAATTCAGTGTCATTGCCAGAGGGAAAAGCCACAGCCACAAAGCGACCAAATGCTTCACAAACAGATTTCAGAACACAGTGTAAAACATTCCAGAAGTGTTCCCGGTGGAGACATTGTCCTAGAATAGCTACCACCAGCAGTTTCACTTTGCATAGGCTTACAGCTTTGTGTTTTTGTTGCCTGCTACATTTTAAAGCCTCGTTAGTCAAAAGCTAAATTTTGCTACCAGAAGCAGCATAGGCTTCGAGTGCATGGCAGTCTCTACAGCTTCAGTCTCATCCTAGGCTCCTGAAGCCCAGAGCTGCAAGTAGTGATGGCTGGGACTTGTCAGTGCCGTGTGCCCCCTTGATAGAACCTATTGTTCACTGCTCTGTAAAGGGGCAGGAAGGCGTAGCAGTTATTGAAGTAATTGTAACTTAGCAACATGCTCACCTTCTTGGTAGGGGAATCCTCAGCAGGGTCATTCTCTTTGGTTAGGAGGAAATTTGCCATCTCCATCTGCATAGTGCTGCGTTTGGGAATGTAGCGATCCCCCCCAGCCTTTGCTGGGGTGCTTTGAATTTTGGATCCAGATTTACCTGCATTCACATATGAAAATATTGTCTTACAGCTATTTAACAGCCTGTATTCGAGCTTTCACGGGAGCAAACCCAACACACTTGCACATCACACCCACCAGACAAGTAGGACTCTGAGGTCTCATGCCACCCAGTCCCAACTAACTTATATTTTCCTCCCTGCCACCAAGTTGGTTACGGACTGTGTGGTGCAACTCCTTGGGTCTAGTGCAACAATTCCAGAGTCCAGAGATAAGGGGAAGATACAAAAACGCTCACAGGATGTAAAGCTGTCAGCTGACAGTCCTGCCCACACTCGTCCTAGCATACAGCTGTGCCAGCAAGGCTCAGCTGGGCGAACAGCAGCTCGCCAGCCCCAGTGCTCAGAGCTCTGCCCCTCATGCTGGCAAGGAGGTGGGTGGCTGTCAGGAGCACAGCCCACCTCCTCCTGCCTGAGCAGCAGCCGGTAGGGCAGCGTGGCAGGGAGCCCAGGGCCCCGTGGCTACGGACAAGCAGCCTGGGCCAGGCTCCCGCACTCAACCTCTGCCGCCGGTGGCCGGCGCTCACCGGGTGTCTTGGACGGCGTCTTGCTGGGGCTGTGGGAGCGACATGCCGGCTTTATGGGGGACACGCCAACGGGGCTGGGCCCGGGGCCGCTCTCCTTGGCCTTGCGCTGCCATGGCGCAGGCAGCGCGTTCGGGATCAGCGTGTCCAGCTGCAGCAGCCCGTGCAGGTCCGCCTCCAACAGGAACTGCACCGTGGTCCTGCGGGCGGGCAGGGTGAGCCGTGCCCACCGGCCGGGCTGAGCCTACTCCGACTGCCCCGCCGGCCTCCCCACCACCGGACCGTGCAAGCGCTCCGGCTGCTCCTCCCCACTAAGGGACACCCCCACTCTCCCCAGCCGCTCCTCGGGACACCCCATCAGCCGATACGCCCTCCCTCCGCTTCTCGGGGGTCCTTGATCAGGCAGCACCCCTTCCAGCCGCTCTTTGGGGCTTCTTCCGATAAGCAACATTCTCCCTTCCCCTGCCTTTCAAGGGCAATCTCGTCCCTGCTCTTTCTCCTCCCCACCGTGCTTTGCCTCTGCCCAGTGCCCCTGGGGCTGCTCTTGGCCAGGCAGCCTCAGTGGGAGCCAGCACTGGCTGCAGCCCCAGTGGGCCCCCCCAGGACAAGGCCCAGCATTTAGGAGGCCAATGAAAGCTCTGGGCAGCAGCAGAACCCTCAGCAGAGTTCTTTGGACAATCAAGGACTGGCCACCCCTACACTGCAACCTCACTGGGAATGTTTTCTGTCTGACGTAGACTTTCAAAAGAAGCTGTTTGAGGGAAAGGTGAACTAAACACTCACCCTTTTCTCTTCCAGCAAGTCCAACTTCAGACAGAGCATAAGATGAAGATCAGCTCCAAGACAAGCAGGCCTGCCAGTAACCCTAGCCAGAAGCCTGTTCCCTGATAGAAACCCCTTCCAAGGCCCTTCTGGGAATCAGGAACATGTGCTGTGGTTCCAGCTGCACCTGTGGGAGCGATGGGGAGCGTCAGCCCGTGCTGTGCTGCACTGCTGAGCTGGCAGCACGGTGGATGCGGGCAGGACATTCTCCGTTTCCCCCAGAGCTGGGGCCTGCAGGGACCTTGCCACCCCGTGGCACAGGCTGTGCCACCCAACAAAGCCCAGCAGGCCGAGAGGAGAGCCCGGGGGCAGCGCAGCTTTTTGGGCAGTCGCTGCTTGGAGGGACACGGGCCACACCCATCCCTGAGCAGCCCCTGCCAGCCCTGGCCCTCCCTGCCCCGTGACAGCTCCCCCCGCCCCAGGGCACAGAGTCAGGCCCTGTCAGGACCCAGTGCAGCCCCTGCCCAAACGGGAGCCAAGGGTGGCTCTGGCCCTGGGCTCGCGGCAGGGCTCCCGCTCGGGGCTGCTCCTGTGCCTTGGGCCTCTGGGCACTCAGGGCCAGCTCCAGAGCAGCTGCAGCGGGAGGGACGTTGGTGCACGAGTCCCCTTTTCCCAGGGCTCTGAACGAGCTCCAAAGGCACCTCCAGCTTTGCCGGGCTGTGCAAGGGAGGCCCTGGTAGAAGAAGAAGAGCTGCAGCCACACAGCTCTGCCAATGGCTGAGCCCTGCTGAGCCTGGCACAGCAATTACCTTCTGTGCCTGTGCCCATGCCTGTGTTTGGCTCGGACTTCCTTCCTGCAGCAGGGGCTGCCAATCGGCCTCTGCTTTGTTGGGGAAACACCTCCTTCTGTCCTAACTTTTGGCCCATCACTTGAGAAACAAAAAGTACACCTTAAAAGATGGAGAAATTCTCCATTTCTTTAATGGCATGTTCAGAACGTCATGTTTATGCAAAATCGGATAAAATCAACAAATCATCTGGGCTTTTTCAGCTGGGCCATGGCCCACCGTCCTTCAAACACCTGCCAGTGCTGAGCAGAAGTTGTGAGTGGATCGTGCAGGGTGAGGGCACACACATGCATGGCTCTGTCCTGGCACCTGCAGCGATGCCCCCCTGGCCGAGCTTTGGGCTCTGAGCTGGCAAGTCTCACAGGGGAAAGGCCTTGGCGTACCCTCACCATCTCCCAGAGGCTCAATCCTGAACATGGGCTGGGAAGCCAGATCACCTTGAGCAACAGGCTCAGCTGCAAAGAAAGGCAGGACACAACAGCTCCAATGGCACTGCTGAAGATTCTCCTTCAGGCCCGAGTGGCAGTGAGGGCATCTGGGTGATTGGTGCCCTCCAAGGCACTCCCTTGGCTCTGCCTTCCACTCAGGAGCAGGGCCAGGGGGACCTCGTGCCTGCAGTGGCCCCACACTGGGATGGAAGGAGCCCCTTGCGGGGCAGTCGGGGCAGAAAGGACTCCCTGGAGCAGCCAGCAGCTTGAAACCCAGACCCAGGCAGGGCCAGGGCTTAGCAGTGGCAGCAGAAGCAGCTCGGGCTCCCTGGGGGCTGCAAAGGAGATGAGAAAGGCTCAGCCCCCAGGCACAGCCCTGGGCCCAGCCCCTTCCCTCTCTGCTCTTCTCTGTGGCTGCACAGAGCACACAGAAGGACACAGTGGCATTGCACACGGGAGGAGGATGGACAGCTAAATGCCCCTTCCTCCCACTGACAGTGATCCTGTGGGATCCCTCAGGGCTCCAGAAGGGAGCAGGGTAAGGTTTCCAGAACTGATCTACCTTCAGTGAAATTTAAGGGAACTGGCTCATGGTAAGCTCTTGGCATACTGACACAGATTATTCTGTCAGGAAAGGTACATTCAGAACATGCCTCCAACATCTGACAAGGTCTTCAAAGCACCATTCACCAGCATTTCCAAGTAATCCAAGTCATGATCCCAGTCGAGGAGGGATCACAGATGCTACAGAACCATTTCCATGGTGTGCTGGAATCCCCTTCTCCCTTGGGGAATTGGGGACTGCAAGGGGGTGGGGTAAGGCTGCGGGAGCCTGTGGCTCCTGGTCACTCTGTACGCTCTTTGCAGGTCCTGTGCAACATGCCTGGAGGGGCAGCTGGAGCAGCCCAGGGCCCTGGGACTCTCTCCCTGCCACACAGGAAACCCTCACTAAATGCTTGGGGAAATCTGCAGTGCCACAGCTGTCACTCCCAACCTCCGTCCCTCCCTCCTGCTTGCCCACCTGCCCATGGAACAGCTCCCACAGCCCACGGGCACATAGCCAGGCCCTCTCAGGACACACTGGAGCCTTGCTCTCCCCCTCTGCCCTTTCCCCACCACGGGCACCCTGTGCAGCCGCTCCCAGGTTTCGGGACATGTCTCCCACGGAGGGAGCCCAGCAGGACAGCTCAGTACCCGAGTGCCCTGAGCCTGCTCGGGACAATTCCTCTGGGCTGTGCCCATCTTATCCGGGCTGTGCCCGCAGTGCCAAGCAGCAGAGAGGGCAGCTCAAGCCTCAGCAGGGCTCAGGCCCAGAAGCAGAGCAACTACCTCCTGTGGCTGTGTCTGGCATCGCCTCCCTTCCTGCAGGAAATGCCACCTTCAATAGAGCCCCTCTGTCCATCCCTTGAGAAAGGAAGAGGCACAGCTGGATCAGATGGAATCATTGCACATCCAGGAGGTGGCCTGTTCAGGAGGCAATACTTGTCCAAAACATGGATAAGGATCAGGAAAATTGATCTTGGAAGGCATTAAACCAAGAAACAAGTACTTCAAAACCCCTGGAGGTGGCTGCCATGGTGAGTTCCCTGAGGTGTCAAAGGCCAAGCCACACCCATGGCTGCTTTCCCTGAGGTGTCACAGCTGCAGCCCCAGCCCCATGGCCGGGTTTCCTGAGGGCTGGCAGTCCCAGTCTCGCTCCATGGCCGGTTTCCTGAGGTGTCACAGTCCCAGTCCCACTCCATGGCCGGTTTCCTGAGGTGTCACAGCCCCAGTCCCACTCCATGGCCGGTTTCCTGAGGTGTCACAGTCCCAGTCCCGCTCCATGGCCAGTTTCCCTGAGGTGTCACAGCCCCAGTCTCGCTCCATGGCCGGTTTCCCTGAGGTGTCTCAGCCCCAGCCCCGCTCCATTGCCAGTTTCCCTGAGGGCTGACAGCCCCAGTCCCGCTCCGTGTCCGGTTTCCCTGAGGTGTCACAGCCCCAGCCCCGCTCCATTGCCAGTTTCCCTGAGGTATCTCAGCCCCAGCCCCGCTCCATTGCCAGTTTCCCTGAGGGCTGACAGCCCCAGTCCCACTCCATGGCCAGTTTCCCTGAGGTGTCAGAGCCCAAGCCTCGCTCCATGGCCGGGTTTCCTGGTCGCTTTGAGGTGCTGTTCCCCTCTCTCTGTGGAGAAAGTAGAGGCCAAGGAGCTTGCAGAGCAAGCCCAGAGCCACGAGGGCTCTACTGCCTGCTCAGCCCTGTGTGAGCTCTGCTCCTTCATGCCTTCTCCTCCCGTTGTCAGGTCGCACTGACACTCGGCCTGAGCCCAGTGTTCCCTTTTGGGGCCAAGGGAAATCTCTGCTCCTGCCTCTGGCACAGGGTGCTCTGCCAGCAGGTCAGGGAAGGAGACAGCCCTGGAGAGAGGCATGAGCAGTGGAGGAAAGCCAACATCACTGCAGTCTTGCAAAAGGGCACCAAGAAAGAGCCAGGAAACTGCAGGGCCATCAGCCTCAGCTCCATCCCCAGAAAGGTGACAGAACAGCTCCTCTTGGATGCCATCTCTAAGCCTGTGGAATAACAGGAATGGAAACCATGCTTGACCAATCCCATAGCCACCTGTGCTGCAGTGACTGGCTGGGCTTGTGAGGGGAGAGCAGTGGTTGTTGCCAGCTGGGACTTCAGCAAGGCTTTGTCCCTGCCTCCCATAACAGGCCCCTGAGGCAGCTCAGGGACAGTGGGGCAGAGAAGTGGACAGGGGAGCTCCAAACTCAGGTAGCTGTGAGCTCAGGGCGCCGTGCTGGGCCCAGCCTTGTTTGCCTTATTCCCCAGTGACCTGGCAGAAGGGACAGAGTGTTCCCTCAGTGTTTGCTGATGGGACAGAATTGGGAGCAGGGCCTGAGGCACCACAAGGCTCTGCTGCCCTTCAGTGAGACCTGGAGAGGCTCGAGAGTTGGGCAGAGAGGAACCTAATGAAGTTGCACTGGGAAAAGCCTCTAGAAGAGCTTCAGGCTTTGTAATTACCAGGCAACAGAAGTGTTTTAGTATAGTGGAGTCTATAACGTTGTCTTGTAATGTCCAGTCAGGGAAACCACTGCGTCTCTGTATGTCATAGGACCAGTCACTTGTATGTATGTCAAGAAAGTCTTTGGGAGAAACATGAATGAATTCAGAAACTTCCCCTGATATTATTTTGGATGTTCACGATTTTCTGGAATGCTGGGTGAAGTGTAAGGATGCCAAAAGGAAAGTGAAAGCAAACCAATAAATCTTTAAAAACTCAGAAGCCTCTCCTGTCTGTTCCTTGAAGAAGTTGCCAAACAATGTCACTTTTGCAATCCTTTGAAAGATCTTATAGGAAAAAGCATTGGCCAAAAGTGCTGCCCTGTGTTTCTGAACAGCAACATGCATTTTGTGTTGATGCAAGGTTTGTACCAGGGTTTGGGGTTTTTGTGTGTGCTTTGAATGTGAGTCTTTGCAGGACTATTAATAATTAGACCATGTACTGAAGAGAACATGTTACTGTGTTGTGCTGTTCAGTGCTGAAGAGGGTTGAGACAGAGCAGGTAGCTCTGTGTCTGTGTGTAATTGCATGAGCAGCACGGGAGCAGTGCCCAGGGCCTGGAGAAGCAAACGGGTTCCCGGTGCTGAGGACAAGGTGTCCAGAGCTCGGGATTGTCCGGCCAAGCTCTTCTGGCTCCTTGTGCTTCGAGACCTAGCCGGGAGCCCTGCAGAGCCCCGGGTGCAGCTTCCTAACTTCCC
The DNA here is from genome assembly GCF_035770615.1 of Melospiza melodia melodia. Lineage (NCBI taxonomy): Eukaryota > Metazoa > Chordata > Aves > Passeriformes > Passerellidae > Melospiza > Melospiza melodia. Next base: position 12,148,739 of record NC_086200.1, on the reverse strand, counting down.
CCCTCTTCCTCTGCCTCCTCCCTGCCTCCAGGGTAAAGGCGCTCCCTGGCATTGCACTGGCTGTGCCTCCCTCCTAGAGCAGTGAAGGGATCGTTTCCCAGCCAAGGTGGCTCTCCCATGGAGACAGGAAAATGGGCAAACTCCTGCTGCCCCAGCATCAGGCAGGTGCAGTGTGTCCTTGCCTGTCAGTCCCTGCCCTGCTTCCCAGAGATGCCACTGATTGTTCCACAAGTCATGGATCTGCATTTCCAGGAGCATGTTTGCAAAGACACGAAAGAGAAAAATTGACAAGAATTGTTTGTGCTTCTCTTCCTAATTTTTTCCAATGTATTTTCTAGTAGGAAAGCATGGACCAAACTGGCAAAGTTCCTATAATGTAGGAAAAGCATCCTCCTGTATTTGACTTGAGTTGAGGACAGTTGCAAGCTCTCCTGTCAAAGGTACACAGAAAATTCTCAGTGAATTTTCTGTCTTTCTGCTGAGTCAGTATAAAAGATGACGTTTCTCAGAAGCTTAATACTAATTTTTCCATTTATATGGAAAGTCAAAGTTGTTAGTTCATATGATGGCAGGATAACGGAGGCAGCTGTGGTGGTGTCCAGGTTTATCTCCTGTACCCAATGGTGATCAGCAGCAGCATCAAATCAGGTTCATCTTAGTTTTCTGCAGACAGGTCTTGATGAAAACATCAGTTCACCTAGAGCAGGGATGGAATCCCTGTAGTGCAGCTGACTCCGCACGGGCTCTCTGGGCCACCGCCTGCCAGGGGCAGGAGCAGAAATTTCCCTTGGCTGGGGCCGGAGCCCTAGTGTGGCAGTGCCTGAACAGCACCTCCCTGCCTACAGTGCCACCCTGGATGGCTGCCCCAGGGCCTGGCATTTGACTCTGCACTTGCTGCCGGATTCCCGGCCTTGCTTCCACCCTGAGCAAACGCTCGGACCATTTTAGAAGCTCGGTGCCCAAGGGGGCCGCCACAAGTGGTTGCCAGGGACCTGGGGCCATGGCTGCCCCGATTTTGGGTACACGGTGCTGATGTCAGAGTGGCCATTGTGACCTGTGCCACCAAGGCCACAAAAGGGAACGCGGGGCTCAAGCCGAGTGTCAGTGCGACCTGACAACGGGAGGAGAAGGTAGGGCGGGGATGTGGCTGCCCAGGGACCAGAGGGGCCCCACACCTCGGGGCTCTGGGCCTGTGCTGCAGGCTCACCTGCCTCTCCCTTCCCAAAATCACAGAATCAGCAGAGGAACAGCCAGAGGACACTGCAGTGTTACTCAAGGCGACGACGGGAGGAGAAACAGACAGGAGCAGGGCTCACGCAGGGCTGAGCAGGGAGTAGAGCCTCGTGGTTCTGGGCCTGTTCTGCAAACTCCCCCCCCCCCCCCTTCTTTCTCCCATAGACAGAGAGGAACGGCACCTCGAAGTGACCACGTCCTTCGAGGAGATAGACTCAGCATAGACAGCCGCCATGTCTGACAGAAAGCAGGAGGGTCCTGGTGCCAGGGAGCCAGGTGAAGGCAAAGCAGCTCTCTGATAGCTTGGCCCAGGGGCTCTTGTGGTAGCAGGCAGCGTGGGGATCAGAACAGAGGCAGCGGGAGGCAGGAGCTGCTCGGCCATGCCAGGGCTGGGAGCCTCCTTCCTGCCCAAGTGGGGCCCAGCTGGGCCAGGGGGCAGCTCCTGGGACAGCCGTGCCCGCAATGGCCCCTGCTCTGCAAGGCCTCCAGCGCTGCCCATCAGCCAGGCAGGGACAGAGCAGCCTTGGGGCCGATGCTGCTGCAGGCTCAGAGCCCCGCACAGCTGCTCATGCCCGGTGCCATTGGCTCTGTCCCCTGCAGCCTGCATGCTGTGTCGCCGTGCCGAGGCTGACCCGGACATGTGCGGTGACAAACTGCAGAAGGGTGGGCTCTGTGCCCACGTGTTCTGCATGGTGAGTGGCTCCGGGCGCTCCCTCCACCTTTGCAATGGGCAGCTCCTCCCGCCCCCTCCTCATCAGCTTCTCCCCTTGGCTGCAGTTCTTCGCCACTCTACTATTTCGGCAAGAGACGGACCGCGGGGGACTCATGGACTTTCTCCCTCGAGATCTCCTAATTGCAGTGCGGCGGGCGGCACAGAAGGTGAGAGCCTGACAAGAGCAGGGAGATTTGTGCCTGGCGAGGTTTGCCAGAGCTTAGCCCAGACTGCAGGAAAGAAAGGCCGGCCCAACAGTCGGGACAAAGTCTGGCTCCCAGCAGCTCTGGCACAGAGGCCCTGGCACAGCAGCCTCCCTCCTCCAGCTGGCGGCTCTGTGGGCTGGGAGCCGGCAGCGGCCACGTCCTGCGCCCTGCCCTTAGCCCTGGGGCTGCCTGGGGAGGCCTCGAGGCTGCTGCTGCTGCTGCTGCTGCTGATGCAGCTGCTTGGCTCTTTCCAGCGCTGCTGCGTCTGCGGCCAGAGCGGGGCAACCATCATGTGCTGCAGGGAGAACTGTGACAGATGGTTCCACTTGCCCTGTACCAAGGAGGGCGGCTGTGTCAATCTATACGTTACTCCGTTCAGGTACCTCATCTCTCTTTATGGCCACCCCTGGGGAATGATCCAGCATTTCTCACTTTCCCCATCCCTTTGCCCCCAGCTCTTTCTGCCCTGAGCACCGTCCAGAGCAGGAGGTGGATGTGACTCCTGAGCCGGACACCGTTTGCCTCATCTGCATGGAACCTGTGGAGGACAGAAAGACCTTCACAACATTGGTGTGCCCAGCGTGCAAAAAGGCCTGGTTCCACAGGGACTGCATCCAGGTAGGAGCCCTCCCCTGAGCCCTGGGGCACAGCAGGTGCTCAGCAGCAGCAGCAGCAGCAGCAGGGCCTCGCTCACCCTGCCTGTGTTTGCCCTGCAGGGACAGGCCTTGCGCGCTGGTGCTTTCTATTTCCAGTGCCCCCTGTGCAGAGACAGTGGGGAATTCCCTGTTGAAATGTTCATCTTGGGGATCCGAGTCCCCTTCAGGTTGGTGTCCTTCTGCCTGGCCCACCAGCCAGGAGGGTGCAAGTGCTGTGCTGTGCCAGGCCCTGCCCCAGGAGCCCTGGCCCTGCCCTGTCCTGTGAGTCTGGGCTTCAGCTTCACCCCCAACTTGGAAAAGTGCTGGAGAAAGAGCTGGGACACCCTGGACCTCCGTGAGGGAGAGCAGCAGAAATTCATCATCTCTTCCTTTCTCCATCAGACAGCCAACGTGGGAGGACAACGATGCCTTCGCAGATCTAGGAGTGAGGCACGGCCAATGCAATGCCAGGGATTGCCTTTACCCTGGGGGCAGGGAGGAGGCAGAGGAACAGGGGTAAGTTGGGAAGCTGCACCTGGGGCTCTGCAGGGAACCTGTGTCTCGACAAGGGCTCAAAGCAGGAAGAAGCAGAAGCGCTTGGCTAGACAACCACGTGCTGGTACACTTTTTGTTCTCAGTGCTATGAGCTTGTTTGCCTCCCCAGGCCCTGGCAATTGCTCCTGTGCTCCTCCTGTGCTGCTGAGGGCACCCACAGGCGCTGCTCTGGCCTGAGGAACAGCACACAGAGATGGGAGTGTGACAGCTGTGCTGGGCTCGGAACATGTATGAGTCAAAGTCCCCGGTGTCCCTGGGCTAGGGGAGTGCCCAGGCCGGGCTTGGCAGAGCGCAGCATCCACTGCTGGAGGGCTGGAGGCACTGCTCTGGCCTGGCTTGGCCGGGGCCTGGGTGATCTTTGACATTCCTGCTTGCCCTTACAGCCTCCAGGGATGAGACAGAGCTCAATGGCCCCAGGCCGGCCAGACAGTCAGGACTACAATCTGCTCGTGGCTGGTCAGAATCTGAGGCCATCAGCCCCAGCTCCCACAGCCCTGTGCCATTGGTGCTGGTTTCCCCACCTCCATCTCCAGAGACGGGCAGCCACAGCAGGCCCCAACACGCAGCATGGCAGCAGGCGCTGCCATCTTCCTCACTGGACACCAGCAGCATCAGCAGATCAAGGGCAACACGCAGCACGTCCCCTGACCCTGAGGACAGGGTCCATTCCAGACGTGCTGGGCCCAGCCGCAGGCGAAGCTCCTCTCGCCGGCAAAGTCGCGCCCAGAGTCCACCTGTCCGGTCCAGGAGTCACCGTGACAGGAACAGTAGGACAGGGCCAAGGGCTGAGAGGCCCAAGCAAAGGGAGACACCATCACGGACATCCCCCAGACGCAGGTGCTCCCGCCAGCAAGGTCGTGCCCAGAGTCCACCTGTCCGCTCCAGGAGTTGCCATGACAGGAACAGAGGGACAGGGCCAAGGGCTGAGAGGCCCAGGCGAAGGGAGACATGGTCAGGGCCATCCCCCAGACGCAGGCGCTCCCGCCAGCAAGGCTGGGCCCGGAGTCTACCTGTCCGCTCCAGGAGCTGCTGTGACAGGAGCAGTGGGACAGGGACAAGGGCTGAGAGGCCCAGGCGAAGGGAGACATGGTCAGGGCCATCCCCCAGACGCAGGCGCTCAAGCCAGCAAGGCTGGGCCCGGAGTCCACCTGTCCGCTCCAGGAGCTGCTGTGACAGGAGCAGTGGGACAGGGACAAGGGCTGAGAGGCCCAGGCGAAGGGAGACATGGTCAGGGCCATCCCCCAGACGCAGGCGCTCCCGCCAGCAAGGCTGGGCCCAGAGTCCACCTGTCCGCTCCAGGAGTCGCCGCGGCAGCAGCAGTGGCACAGGGACAAGGGCTGAGAGGCCCAGGCGAAGGGAGACATGGTCAGGGCCATTCCCCAGACGCAGCCGCTCCCGCCAGCAGCGCCGGGCCTCGACTCAAACTGTGCGGTCCAGGAGTCGCCAGGACAGGAGCCGGAGGACAGCAGCGAGTGCTGAGAGGCCCAGGCGTAGGGGGACATGGTCGGGGACATCCCGCAGGAGCAGCCGCTCCCACCAGCGACGTCGGACCTCAACTGGGACCTCCAACAGCAGCACGTAGTGCCGTCATCTTTTCTTTCTAGGCCGTGTGTTCCTTGCCAGAAGTGAAGGTGAGAACGGTCAGTGCAGGGACCCTGAGATGTGCAGCTCTGTGGGCAAACCCTATTAGCTCTTGATGTTTCTACTGGCAGGAAGAAGTCTGGGCTAAATACCTTGATTTCTGTGTAACTGTGTATTCAGTGAAAAGTCACTTAAGGATGTGGCTAATTAAAAAGGACTCTTGTTCCGGCCTTTAGACTTCAACCTCAGATGTTTCCCCACTGCTTACCCTTGATAATGAACCACTCCTTAATGGGCTTGGATATGCTTAGGGAGACATTCAGAGCAAGGTGGCTCTTAGGGAAGCTGTGTCCGAAAAGGACGTGTGCTGTGTTGCTATCCTTGAACAATCTCATTTCAGTAAAGCCAAAAAAAGAAGAAAGAGATGAGACACTGCCTCACTGTCTGAAGACAACTCCTACACCATTGCTGCGGATTTGAAAGAGGCCTTTCAAAGAACAAACCAGAATAGACGGTATTTCCTCCGTCTATTCTGGTTTATTCTTTGAAAGACCTTCAAAGAGCAAACCAGACTGAGGAAATACCCTGGGACAAAGAGGATGCACAGGACTCTGCCCCAGATGACCATTTGGGACCTTTGCCTGAGGATGATGCAGCTCAGGAGACGAGTTACTTCAAGTTTTCTTTCTTTGGAGGCACAGAGGAGTTGGGCATCAAAGAAGGTAACAGCAGAACCCTTCTAACAGTGCCATTGCTAAGGAAGAGCTTCTGGCAGGCACTGTAGGGCAATATGGTGTAATAAAGGTCAGGATGCAGGGGATTTTCAGCAACAGAAGTCAGTAATTAGGCAGAAGCATTTTGATCTTCATTTCTGCTTGCTAGGGTTGTGGTAGATTATTGAGAGGTGCCTCATGCTTGCATCTCAGGAATTCTGAAAGGCATGCTTTGAGAAGGCATTGGGGGTTTTTGCTGAGTGGTGAAAAAGCTTGTTCTCATGCCCTGAATTCCTCAAACAGGGAAAAAGGTGACACACCAGTCATATCAAGTTTCATAGGAACTCACAAGGCTTTTAAGGAAATGTGCGTTAATGTAGAGGGAGGAGCAAAGTCCGAGAGCTGGCCCCAAGATCCATGAACATTCTGTTTGTTACTGAATTCTACTCTTGGACCTTTAGAAAAAGGAAATGGAATGACACATGATCATTGGGGTGTCCTAACCTTAGATAAAATGAGGCCGTCTGAAATGAAGATGAAACAACATTAACTCAAGTCCCAGTCATGTAGGAGAGAAAAGAAACCCCGTGAAGTTACCCAAAATATTAAAAAACCCAACGCAACAGCACAAAGCAATGAGCCCCCCAGACTTGCGCTGAACTGAAAAGGTATTCAGTGTCTTCTGAATGCAATGAGAAATGTTTAAGAATACATAAGGGCTCCCTGGAACAAAGTGGAAAATACAAAGTGGAGCAGAAATGTAGCTTAGAAAATCTGGCAGGGTCAGATTCTGTCCTTCCTAAATCTCTCTTCTCCACTGTAAGTATTTCACGTGAAAGGAGGAATTCTTCCTGATGATTAGAGGAATAATCTGGTTTTGGCTTTTTTTCTCTATTGGTGCTGTCATTGCAGAGCCTCACGCGCTTGGGACAATAAAGCCAGTAAAAGCCACATGGCAAGAGGATCCATGTTTCCAGGACAGCAGTTCTGAGGGTGACGATGAGCCTGAGATGTCAGAAATTGAACAGGACCAAGAAATGCAAGTTCCATTTCTCTTTGTTGTCTACTTGGCTGTAGTAGTTGGATGCTGTGGGAATATTAATAGCAGCACTCAGGGAATGGGAAACTGACATTGCACACCTCTGAGCAATGAAAGTCATCTTAGAAAACCATTTGTGCTGCACAGAGTCAAAACTCCCAGCAACCCATTGGATGTGAATGTGAATATGGAAAGAAAGAGCAGAGCACAGGAAATTAACTGGGTCATTTTGGTTTGACCAACTCCAAACTGAGTTTGGCCAAAAGCCAAAGACACAGTCAGTTTTCTCTTTAAAAGAGGATTTGGAAAATAAAAAGATTTATTTGGTTTCTAGGGAATAAAGCTTTTCAATGTATGGCATTTCTCTGAAGCACTACAGGATTAACTTGTGTTCATGAAATTTGATAGTACAATTTAGGATGCTCAAATCCCTTTGTCCTTTTCTAGGTTTCTTTCTTTACCATGCACAGGAAGTGCTAGAGTTTTTTTTTTTTTGTTCTCCAAAGATGATGAACGCCTAAGAGGTATGATAGAATTTCTTTACGCTCTTTTATATTTTTTTTTCCTTTTAAACCCTTCCTGTAATTCAGTGAGGAGGAAAAAATGCTGCCTAGTTATCAAAGTTTTCTAGTCAAAATTTGCCACCCTCACTTGTGATCCAAGTTGTGGTAGAATCCCTTGAGAAAGTCCTGGCAAAATAAAGGTCAACCAGATTTTCTGGCTTTCTTTTCTTTCAGACAATTACCGAATAGGAATCTGGACTTTTAGAGTTTACCAAAAACTTAGTCACTTGACAGCTTATGTAGACATTTCGGATCCTTTCGGGTATTTAAATCATCTTTATCTTTTTCCTCTCTTTCTGGTGTTACCATTAGAAATGAGGAGTGTTCTTGTCAGCCACATATGTCCCTGTGGTTCTTTGTTCTAATGAATCTGGGATTTCGCTTCTGAATCCAGTGAATTTTGTATTTAGAAACAAAGAAAACAACATCCAAAGGAAACATGCACAGTCCCCAAAACCTGCACAGGCCACCAAAACAATTGCTGGCTAGATTTTGTAGAATAGAGTCTTAAGCTTAAAGGATGTGCCTTCCATGAGACTGATTCCATAACTCTGCTGAAATGCACTGCTGTGTTCACACAGTTACCAGCCTGCAATCTTCCAGGCAGCCTGATTTACAGGGTGTGTTGAAATGGAGAGCTCAGGCCTCAGCAGGCCTCAGTTCTGGGGGAAGATGTGGGGTGCTGGTGCTGAGCTTCTAATGCAACAGCTGCAATTTCACTGCAATTCAGATTGCAGCATGTTGAGGGAAAGTGCTGCTGCCTTTGATTGTTCTTAGCACACCAGGCTGCAGTAGGGAACATTTCTGCTGGAGCCAAGGCGTGGTGGGGGCAGGAGAACAGGAAGGATGTGAAGAATTGATTTCTGATTTTAGTGCTGTGGTGGTCAAGATTGTTAGAAGTAGCAGCACAATCACAAGTGTTTAAGGCTATTAATTGGATGTTTCTTTTGTGCAGAGGGTCCAAGTTATTTTGTAGATTAGTAGAAGTCAGTGAAGAAAAAGAGGGTTAGGAAGACAGACGTAGATTATTGCTTGAGGTGAGTATGGAACATCTGTTCCCTGGTAAGTCTAGGTGAAAACTGAGCATGGGGAGGGATTGCAGGTATGAATGTGCATGTAAAATTAAGTCAGGACCTCGAGAAGAGCTTTAAATTTGTGATGAACAGGGAAAAGAAGTTTTTTAGTGTAGCGGTGTGTATAACATCCTGTTGTGTGGTCCAGTCAGGTAAACCACTACATCTTTGTGTGTTACAGGAGCAGCTACTTAAGTGTATGTAAGGATAGTGAATGTAGAGACTTCTCCTCATAGTGGATTCAAGAACTTCTCTTTAGAATTTGTTAGATTTTCATTATTTTCTGGAACGCCAAAGGAAGCTTTAGGATACCCTATAGGAAGTGCAAGCAAACCAATAAAGTTTTTACTGATTAGAAGCGAATCACGTTTGTTCCTTGAAGGAGTTGCCAAACAAGGTTACTTTCAACATGCTTTCAAAGGTCTAACAGGGATCAATATCAGCAAACCCTGTTAGGTCGTGTTTGGGAGCTGGGGCTGAGGCTCTCGTGCCCTGGGGAGCCATGGGAAGGCTCCAGACCTGAGTGTGCGGCCAGGCCGGGGCCATTGAGCTGCAGCCCATCCCTGGTGGATGCAAGGGCAAGCAGGAATGCCAAGGGACCCCAGGGCCGGGCCAGGCCAGGCCAGAGCAGTGCCCCCAGCCCTCCAGGAGCGGACGGGCTCTGCCAAGCCCAGCCTGGGCACTGCCCCCAGCCCAGGGACAGGCGGGTGCTTTGCCCAAGGGCTGGGCCCAGAGCAGCAGAGCTGTCACAGCCCCAGCTGGTTCTGGTCTGCGTGCGGCCCAAGCAGGGCCCGTGGGTGCCCTGGGCAGTGCAGGAGCAGCACAGGAACAGTTGCCAGGGCCTGGGGAGGCACAGGGCTCAGCCTCTGCACGGTGACACAGCATGCAGGCTGCAGGGGACAGAGCCAATGGCACCGGGCATGAGCAGCTGTGCGGGGTCTGAGCCTGCAGCAGCATCGGCCCCAAGGCTGCTCTGTCCCTGCCTGGCTGATGGGCAGCGCTGGAGGCCTTGCAGAGCAGGGGCCATTGCGGGCACGGCTGTCCCAGGAGCTGCCCCCTGGCCCAGCTGGGCCCCACTTGGGCAGGAAGGAGGCTCCCAGCCCTGGCATGGCCGAGCAGCTCCTGCCTCCTCCTGCCTCTGTTCTGATCCCCACGCTGCCTGCTGCCACAAGAGCCCCTGGGCCAGGCTGTCACAGGGCTGCTTTGCCCTCACTTGGCTCCCTGGCACCAGCGCCGTCCTGCTTGCTGCCAGACATCGCAACTGTAAGCAGATAGTCCCTTTCCAGGAATGACGCAGTCACCTCCAGGTGCTGATCCTCTCTTTCTGTGGGATAAGCAAGAGCTTGGGGCGCTGCCATGGCAGGGCTTCCCTCAGCTGTCGGCACTTCCAGCCCGGCTCTGCCAGGGGCTCTGGCAGTGCCACGGCGCACGGCAGCTCTGGCATGGCAGCTCTGCACTGCAGCCTCGGCCAGCAGCCAAATCTGCGGGCTGGGACTCCGCAGCGGCCGCACGCTTCTCCCAGAGCCCGAGCAGCGGCGGCTCGCTCCCAACACCGAGCCGGGAAGGCGCCGAGGTACAGCGCGGGCTCGGCTCTAGGCACGAACCGCCCCGCCCCTCACACCCGCCCGCCCTTTCCCGCCCTCTGGCCCCGCCGCGCGGCGCCCGCGCTGTCGAGGCGACTCTTGCCCACAAGGAGGCGCCCTGAGCCCTGCAATGGCGCCGCGAACCTTCTGGCGCTCTGGAAGGCGCGGGCCTGGACCTGTTGCAAGCTGGGCCCTACGTCCCATTTCCTGAAGAAAACATATCCTGTCATGCCTGGGCTGTCCGCACTTCCAAGCCTGATCAACAGGAAGAGACATTTAACCTGTGACACACATAGCAGCCTACAAGCTCGAAGTGATGGCCAGGTATTAGAAAAGCAAAGTAGTTGTTGCTAGAATTGTCTTTAAGACTCAGGGCTGGGCCCGTTTCACTGATCTCAGACCCAGAGGGAGGTTGACAAAGCTTGGGAAGAAGGATGCCCATTGATAGTGGACACAAAGGATGCAGAATTTAGGGGCCATAAGGACATCTGCTAGAACTGCCAAGTTAAGGAAAACAGTCCTAAAGTTGTCTCAGCAAATATGCTGAGCTGAGCACCAGCTGGGTAAAAAAGAGTGTGATGTTTGCAGGCAATGGGACTTTGGCACCCAAATTATCCTGGGCCTGGCCATGGGATGGTTCTGGTCACCAGAACACATGAAAAGACAGCATAATGCAAGCACTGGGCATTGTGCTTCATAGAACCCAGACAAAAAAGCTGGGAAGACTCTGCTGGATTCTTGTGTGGTATCTACCCCTTCTGTTCCTTCTTCTTCTCAAAATATATTGTAAGCCTGATTAAAAAAACTTACTTAGAGCCATGGTCAGTGCCATATTCTGAAAACTTACAGCTGACTTACAGGTTTAGTATCTCACAGAGCAGGTTTGAGGCCCTGGAATTGGAGGGACAGACAAGTGATGAAGTGGGCAAAAGTCCTTCTGGAATAGAGGAGCACCTAGGGCAGGTCAGGCAACACCATGCATGGTGACCACCTCTGTTCCAAGGAAAGGCAGGGTCCCTTCAGGCCTTCCTAAAAGCATCTCAAGGGAAGGTTTCCATCTCCCCTGCCCTCTTTCCTTGACTTTAGCTGAATCTTTCTCTCACTGAAAGACAGGAAGCTCAAGTGTGTTAGGAGAATACTGTGAGCATTGGCAGCGGTGAACAGTCAGTGTGAAAAACGCCAATCACTTGTTTTTAAAATGTTAAAAAGTTTCATAGTAATAAAATAGTTATAAAAATAGTAACACAATTAGAGTAATAACAATTTGGATAAATTGAATTAAGACAATATGAGACAATAAAAACAAAGAGTTACGGATGTCCGGGTACCTTTTTCTGGGCATCAGGAGCCTGAAAAAGGACACCCATTAACAAAGGATTAACCCTTAAGAACAATAGCCTGTTGCATATTCATATACTTCATACATGATGCATAAATTCCATTCAAATACAGGATTCTGTCTGGTCATTGTCAACTTCTTTCCTTCTAATCCTAACAGTGCCTCCAAGGTGATAAGAAGTTCATTTTTTCTGATAAGAAGGCAATAAATTCCCTTTCTCTGAAAGATTTAGATGTCCTGTGGCTGCTATCTCGCTGCAAGTCCTTTCTTTTAAACAAAGCATCTTACATAGCATAGTTTCTATTTTTATAACCTAAAACTATATTTAACACAGTGCTTAAGAAAATTAATACAGCATTGCTTTCTAACACAACACATATAATATTCATTTTAATATTTGCGAAAAGCCAATCATAAAATACATGCATTTTTCACAATCCCCACTCTTACTCTTTGTAAATCATTTGGCTTGAGCAATATTTTTTTTCTACTTATATCTTCTGGACTATGCTGGTAAAATAAAACACGGGATTACACAAGAAAGAAATATAAAAACAGTTGTAACACAAATGAAAGATCTTAATTTCTTCTAACACATTACCCCACCAGCTAGATTTTAACATTGTTTTCTAATTTTTGGACTGGTACCTGGGTTGTTATATGCGTATATATTTTTCTTTTTGATTTCTTTTGCTTTTGCTAGAATGACTTTTCTGTGGTCATCAATTTTCAACGATCTGATATATTGAACTTTCCACAAACACCCCCTTCTTTGGCCAATAAATAGTCTAAAGCGAACCTTTCTGATACCCTACAGTTTTTGTTTGGCTTAGCTGACTTAATGTTAACTCTAATGCCTGGGCAGCCTTATTTGCTATCATTTCTATAACTGCTTGGAGTCTTGTAATACAATTCAACAGATAATTTGGAGTCAATACAGAGTTAGATTGCTGTGCTGGTTTTACCTTTTCCTTTATTATTTGGTTTTTTTTTTTCCAAATCTTGAACCGCATCTTCAAGATTAAATTTAAAACAAATCCCTCTCTCTCCTTTTGGACATTCAGTTCTAAATCTATTGCCACTTTTTCTTAAGTTTCTTGTAATCTAATAATTTACTCTGTTTTGCCTACAAGTTCTTAATTTGGATGGGTTATAACAGTGGCTGTTGACATAGGTGTGTGTAATAAAGGAGGAACTTTGGTTTCTTTCTATGTGATGCTTTCTGTAGCATTTGTGACACAATCCTGCTGGTATCCCGAAAGGGAAAAGACAACAAGTGAGTGCCAGAAACAGGAATAACAGAGGTCCAGTATGGCTTATACTCCCACCTCCCATGCCTGTGAGGTTGCAACCCACAGCAGGTTTATTTGATCTTCTTGGTGGTGAAATACAGAGGCCAATCTGGTCTTGCCCTCTATTTTCTTGTCACTTTCTCTTAACTAATTGCTAGGCAAATTGTTTTTGACACTCTTTAACTGTGGTCTCTGACTGTTCCTCAGGTAGCTCTCATTTAACAGGCACTAATAATTCCCATCCACAAAACCAAGTCAGTACTTTAACACTTTTTGCAATAAGAGCATAAATTTTGTGAATCACAACACTAATTACTCTTACAATTTAAGCATTTACTTATAACCCACCTAGCATGTCCAGTATTGGAATGAATCAAGTAAAGTTTACTAATGGAAATAGTAATTCCCCTTCTCCCTTGTACAATTCTAGGGCTAAGGTCAGAATACAAAAACGTTCTTGATCTTTCTATCTGAGGTATTCCTCCCCCAAGGAGATGTTTTATTCAGGCAGTGCTCAAATCCAGTGATATAAGCATTATCTTATTTCTTAATTCAGTGTTATTCTTTGTACATTTCTTGGATCATTTGGGTTTTCTCAAACCATTACCACTCAGTCCCCATTGGAAAGTCAGTTCAGTATCACCCGGTTTAAATATGATAGTCCGTTCCTCAAGTTTCTTCACAAGTCCTTTGATTCTGCTGGCATGAATTCACTCTCTTTCCGTGATTTTGATTGTTGCTTCAGTAGTACCTGGAAAGGACTTCTTAATAGCATAGATAATAAAAGAAAGATAATACTGCATTAACTTTTACGATTCGCTTTCCTTCTAAACTTTCTGGGTTTAGCTAAAAGCTTTCTCTACAGCAGCCTCTTCTTCAGGAAAAAAGCCTTCTCGTTAACGGCAAACAAAACACACAAAAGAAAAAAAAAAAAACAAAAACCCTCTTACTTAAGAAAAACAAACCGCTTTGTGAGGTTTGGAGAGTCAGCAATCTCTGCTTTGATTTTATCTTTTAGTGCTAGTCCCCCCTGCCCCTCTTTTCACAGCCCTGCTGTCAGTGCTGTTCTTGGCCCTTCCCCCGGTGCGGCCCCTTGGCTGCAGGGCCGGGGCAGGGGAGAGCAGCCCCGGGCATGGGGACCCTGGGGGCTGCCCTGGGTCTCTTTTGCCCTCTCCCTCTCCCTCTCTCTCTCTCTCTCTCCCCTTCTCTCTCTCGGCCTACTTCCAGGCTGACGCTGCCATCCTGGGCTCGGCACCCCGACAGTCTGGGAGCCCCCCGGCAGCTCTGCCCCGGAGCCAGCCCGCTCCTGGCCGCAAACCTGTGTCCTCTGCTGCCAGCCCCGCCCGGGGCACCTCCATGGATCGGTCCGTGCCGCAGCCCCCGAGACCCCGCCGATCGCAGGCAGCGCTCAGACACCTCCCAACCTTGACAACCCCAAACCTGGCGTGCCCAGGTGCTCCTGACATTCTTTCTCTTTCTCTCGTCAACTTATCCTCTTTTCTCTTCAAGGAGGGCCCGTTCTGCTAAGGCTTTTCCGGACCCCAGTGTGGCATTGAATAACCTCTTAACAACCGTGTGTTAAGATACTTCTCTGCCTTTCATGCAAAAAACTTGCATTCACACTTCTGCTCTCTTCTAGCACCAAGATGTCATCACTTCACATTCTAACATCTCAGAGTTTCCTAACTACTTCTCTACTTCAACTTCTCTCTTTCTCCTCTCTCAGTTGTAACCCTTATGGGGTCGATATTTATTCTTCCCCTATTTCTTTCTCCAGCCCAAACTTCTTTGTTGATTTTTTTTTCTTCATCCTCTTGGCTTAATTTCAAAACTCTAGCTGTCATTTTCTTATTTTCTGATATAACTCTTACTCTTAATTGCACTTGTAAGACTCTTCCCAATAAATTGCTACCTGCCCCTGGGACCAATAACACATCTCCCACCTAAATTTTAGTTTCTTCCCTCAATTACCACATCTTTAATGACCAGAAATGTAAAACTTCCTCTTTTTGCCCCTGTTACTTTCACTATATGTTTGCTCACACTATAACCTTTTGGAACGTTTAACAGGCAGGTTTTCTCTGCCCCTGTGTCTATAACAAATTCCAATTCTTCTTCTTGGGGACCCACTTTTAAAGTTATCACAGGCTCCTCATGGTATTTGTTCCCCCCCAAAAAAATTAAAGCCTATGACTTTTTTTTTTTTTTTTTTTTTTTTTTTAATGGGCCCATTTCTTTAAAGATTTTCAGATCTTCTGCTTACTTAGGACCATTTTCCTTTTTCTCTAAAGTTTGTTTATCTATTTAGTTGGAGTTTTTTCTTTCCCCTCTAAAAGCTGTCTCTCAAAAATCTTTTGTTTTCACATTTCGCCTTTGATATGCTGTCTCATTTATTCTCTTGGTTATGTAATTACAATAACTGTTCATGTGTTTACTCCCCTCCTCATTATTTTAACCCCATTCAGGAGGTACAGTTGGCATTTTGTCTTCTCTGGGGGTCCCTGCAGATTATCTTTTTCTTAAGCTTTTATTTCAGTTGCTCTGATTAATTGCTTTTCTTCCTGAGAAAAATATTATTTTCATTACCAACCACATCTGTTCTCAAGTATACATGTTTGGACCTAAAAGTTGGTCTAATTGTTCAGCTATGCCTATGGGATTCTCCAAATATCTCTTTTATTTATTTCTTAAAATTTCAGACCTCAGACAAAGTCAAAGAAGCATTTACAAACTCTGATCCATCACCCCCATTTGAGAACCTCTCTTAATGGAAATAGACCAATCTCTTTATCCCATTCTTTTTGGATTTTTATCTTCTACAGCCTTTCTCACGTATTTTTAGGAAGAATCAGGAGAGGGCTTTCTTCTAACTGATTTTTTAGTGTTTCAATAAAGTGATTCCTTTAGAGAGTTTCCTTAAGCAGCCGGAGCTGTGGTTACCAAGGGAATGGAGCTCAGGGCAGGACGGGGAGGCTCGGCACAGCTCAGGGTCTGGGGGCTCCAAAGGCGGGGTCTGCAGCCGGGATGGCCCGAGGGGATCGGCACAGCTCAGGGTCTGGGGGCTCCAGAGGCGGGGTCTGCAGCCGGGATGGCCCGAGGGGATCGGCCCAGCTCAGGGTCTGGGGGCTCCAGAGGCGGGGTCTGCAGCCGGGATGGCCCGAGGGGATCGGCACAGCTCAGGGTCTGGGGGCTCCAGAGGCGGGGTCTGTGGCTGGGATCGCCCGAGGGGATCGGCACAGCTCAGGGTCTGGGGGCTCCAGAGGCGGGGTCTGTGGCTGGGATGGCCCGAGGGGATCGGCACAGCTCAGGGTCTGGGGGCTCCAAAGGCGGGGTCTGCAGCCGGGATGGCCCGAGGGGATCGGCACAGCTCAGGGTCTGGGGGCTCCAAAGGCGGGGTCTGTGGCTGGGATCGCCCGAGGGGATCGGCACAGCTCAGGGTCTGGGGGCTCCAGAGGCGGGGTCTGCAGCCGGGATGGCCCGAGGGGATCGGCACAGCTCAGGGTCTGGGGGCTCCAGAGGCGGGGTCTGTGGCTGGGATGGCCCGAGGGGATCGGCACAGCTCAGGGTCTGGGGGCTCCAGAGGCGGGGTCTGTGGCTGGGATCGCCCGAGGGGATCGGCCCAGCTCAGGGTCTGGGGGCTCCAGAGGCGGGGTCTGTGGCTGGGATCGCCCGAGGGGCTGTTCCTGTGCAGACCGAGCTGGAGCGGGGATCGCCCTCACTCGGCTCACGGGGGCTGATCCGGCAGAGACAAAGCCGGGACTGACCCCGGCTGCAGCGGCGGGAGCCGACAGAGTCAGGGCAGCCGGGGATGGGACAGACGGGACCCCCTCGGTGCGATCAGCGCGGTAACCACGGTGCACACGGCAGGACAGACCCCCACCCCCGGCAAGAACGCGGGCCAGGCGGCCGGACCGGGACAGACGGACCGGGACAGACGGACCGGGACAGACGGACCGGGACAGACGGACTGTGCCCGAGCCGGCACAGGGGCTGGGAGGGCTGGTGCGAACGAGTGGGGGAACGAACGGGAATGGATGAGGTAATTTGTTCTCAGCTCTGTACTTTCCCCGTTTTGCTTTTTGGATGCTTTGAAATGGTCGACGAGCTAACTGACGACCTTCTCATATTGTTTTTCTCATCACCCTTTTATTTATCTTTTGGCAAATTATACATGTTTCAGGTACTTGTTTTTTTACTCTAAAAGTCTCAATGCACCCATAGTTCTTTTTAAAAAATGATCACACCTAGCCTGTGTATCCCACCGGGCTTTTTGATACACGTCCTCTGCTATTCCCTCGTAAGCGTTTTATTATCTAATTGTCTTCCATATCAAGATGTTTCTATTTCCCCAATTTATCTTGTTCGCCACAATCTTGTTTTAATACCCCCCCCTTTTTTTTTTCTTCTTTTGGAGTTAATATTAACTCTTTCAGCTCTATTTTCTGCTGCATCTTTAGCTTCTTGATCTGCCAATTATTTATTTTATTTCTTCTTATTTCTAGGTCTTTACCTTTTGGTGTCCTTTAATACGTACTATTGCTATCTCTCTTAGGTAATTGTAATGCCTCTAAAACCTCGAAAATAAGTTTCTCATGTACTAATCTTTTTCTTCTTTAATTAAGCAATCTCCCTTTTAAAATTTTTCTTAAGGTATGTGCTACTCTAAAGGCATACCTTGAATCAATATATAACTCTTTTGTGTTAAATTTTCTAATGCTGTTTTTAAGTATATAATTCACAAGTTTGCATGTTTTTTCTCATCAACTTCTGCATACCCTGTATTTTGCAATGAGTTGTATTTCTGTTTGTTAACATAACTCCCAAAGTGCTGTCTTGGGGTATTTCTGTTGGTATTTTTTTTCTGCTTTTCTTTTCCTGTATCCACCTTACTGAATTTCTGTCTCATTTTTCAGTTTTCTATCTATTCGTCCCCTGCTTCTGTTTTTCACTTTTTACTAACAACTTAAATACCACTTTTCTTTCAACTACTTACACCCAAAAAAACCCCTTTTTCTCACACTGCTTTTCAATACAATCCAACTCCCTCCAAGGAGATATGGTAAGGCTTAAAATGCACAATCGACATTACCTATACTTTCATTCGTCTACATTCACTCACTTTTATTTCTCATTCACTTTCACACATTCCTTCACACTCTCAAGACACAAAGTGGATCCTTATTGCTGGGAAATCACAGGTCCTTGTGGCCCCCTCTTTCGCTTTGGGGTTTACCTCCAGGTCTCAGTGTCACCAGGCCCCCTAGAAGGGCCCTGACTCTGGCTGCCTCTGGTGCCCGTTCCCCTGTGAGGCTGTCTGCGTGTCTTTCACACTCTTCAGCTACGGCCCCTCACACGCCCAGGGAACGCTAGCTTGGTTCGCAGGTCACTCGCTCCTCTTGGGCCCAGAAGCCCCCACCCAGCCGGGAGCTGCAGCCTGGTGTGCAGGTCACTCGCTCTTTCCACACCTCCCCCTTCCCACCTGCCCAGGAAGTTGAGGCTGGCTCTGTGTGTGTCTCACTCTCACACACCACAAAACAACACTAAGGTACCTTTTACTTTCACATCGCCTATTACAAGTTTAGGTGTTACTGGCCAGTCCCGGTGCTATTGGATATCCCTCAACCCAGCTGTGTTATCCAACCCCAAATGCTCTTGGGCAATTTTTCCCTCAATCCTGTCGTGTTGTCCAACCCCAGATGCTCTCGGGTAATTTTCCTTCAATCCAGCTGTGTTGTTCAACCTCAGATGCTCTTGGGCATTTTCTGTCCCTCAACCCAGCGGTGTGGTACAACTACAGATGCTCTTTGGCATTTCATTTGTTCTGCTGTGTTGTCCAACCCTGGATGTTCTTGGGCATTTTTTTATCCCCCAATCTAGCTGTGTTGTCCCACCCTGAGTGTTCTCGGGCATATCCTCACTCGGACAGAATTCTGCTCAACCCTGCTCTTGGATGCTCTTGGAATATAAATCCCTCAACCCAGCAGGTTTTAGGAGCCCCTCCTGTCCTGTTTCCTAGTGGATTGGGCTAGGAAACCTTGCTCCCCACCACCGAGGGGTCCAACCCCTCCCTGAGACCCAGTCCCAGTCACCCCCGGGGATTCTTTCACTCTCTTATGAGTCGCTTTGTCTCTTTACTGGCCGCTTTTCCAGCGCAAAGTCGGAAACGCAGCGTGGGAGACTCCGCACTCACTTGGCAGGTCTGGGACAACCAGCCCGCCTCTCATTCACACACATTCATCCCCCCGTACCTGCCCCCCGAGAAATACTTACCAATCCTTTTTCCTTCCCGGGTTCTTCGTGCGCACTACTACTCTTAGGGGGCAAATTACAGCAGTTGTAGGGACCCTTTTCCCGTTCTCTTTGTTTTATTGTCTCCTTTTGTCCACAGATCGTAACCTGCGTCTGTCGGTCACTTCAGGGGAAGCAGAGCGAGGCTGCCAAAGAGGGCAGGGCGCGCCTTCCCCACTCTGACTCTCCCAAAGCACCGGCAGCGAGGAGTTAGTAACCATCCTCTGCTACCAAATTGTGAAAAACGCCAATCACTTGTTTTTAAAATTTTTACAGTTTAATAGTAATAAGATGGTTATATAGTAACACAATTAGAGTAATAACAATTTGGACAAATTGAATTAAGACAATATGAGACAATAAAAACAAAGAGTTATGGACGTCCAGGTACCTTTTTCTGGGCATCACGGCCCAAAAAAGCACCCCTGGTAACAAAGGATTAACCCTTAAAAACAACAGCCCGTTGCATATTCATACACTTCATACATGATGCATAAATTCCATTCAAACACAGGATTCTGTCTGACCAGTGTCAACTTCTTCCCTCTAATCCTAATAGCACCTCCAAGGTGGGAAGAAGTTTGTTTCTTCTGATAAGAAGGCCATAAATTCTTTTTCTCTGAAAGATCTAGGTGTCCTGTGGCTGCAAGTTATCTCGCTGCAAGTCCTTTCTTTTAAACAAAGCATCTTACATAGCATAGTTCTATTTTAACAATTTTTATAACCTAAAACTATATTTAACACAGTACTTAAGAAAATTAATACAGCATTGCTTTCTAATACAACACATATAATATTCATTTTAATATTTGTGAAAAGCCAATCATAAAATACATGCATTTTTCACACCCCATTCCTGGACATCAGGGCTCTCTGCTCCCCTTTTCCCGGCCATCCCATGGCTCCCAGCCTCCAGACTGGCCATTGGCTTGACCCTGGGATGCCCTGGAATGCCTTGGTCCCCCATTCCTGCCTTTCCCAGTCCCCAGCCCCAGCTGTGTGCAAAACCAGAGACCCCCTGAACTCCTCGTTCTCGAGCATCCCTGCTGTCCCCACCCTTGTCCCCCCTTTTTGGGAAACCCTGGACTCCCCTTTCCTGGGCTCAAGGACCCCCTGGAACTCCCTTCTACCTCTCCACGTCCCTGCCCCTGTCTCCTGTCCCTCAGCTGTCCCCTGTCCCTCGGCTCTGTGGGGCCCAGGGTGGCAGCAGGAGCCAGGGCAGCCCTGGGGGAGAACAACCCTGAGCCCCAGCCGGGCCAGTTCCCCCAGTTCCCTCCAGGTCACTCCCAGCATGGGCCCTGTGGCTCCCAGTCACCCCCAGGATGGTCCCAGTCACTTCCAGTTACACTCAGTGTGATCCCAGTATCATCCCAGTCACTCCCAGTATGATCCCAGGTGTTCCCATTCCGCCCTACTATAGTTCCAGACACTCCCAGTATGGTTCCAGTCCTTCCCAGTATGATTCCAGGATGAACCCAGTCACTCTCAGTACAGTGCCATTTGCCCCCAGTATGGTCCCAGTCACTCCAAGTCACCCAGTAGGATTCCAGTCACGCCCAGTAGGATTCCAGTCAATCCCAGATACTCCCAGTATTATTCCAGTGACTTCCTTTATGGTTCTTTTGTGATTCCAGTCACTCCTGGTCTCTCCCAGTACATCCCAGTTGTCCCTAATGTGTTTCCACTCACTCCCAGTTGCTCCCAGTAGCTTCCGGTATGATTCCATTTGCTCACAGCCACTCCCAGTCACCTCCAGCATGATTCCTGTCATTTCCTGTATATCCCAGTTGCCCCAACATGGTCCCAATTGCCCTCAGCCTGCCCCTAGTCACTTCCAGTATGATTCCAGAAGGATCCCAGTCACCCTCAGTGTGGTGCCAGTTGCTCCCAGTATGATCCCATTGGTCCCCAGCATGTCCCCATTTCCTCCCAGTGTGATCCCAGTTGCCTCTAGCACAGACCCAGTCCCTCCCAGTATGATCCTACTCTGATGCCATGATGATCCCAGTTGCTCCCAGCTTGGTCCTAGCTGCTCCCAGTTGCTCCCAGTCTGATCCCAGTTGTTCCCAGTGGCCCCTGTGTTATGTTTGGGAATGGGAGGAAATGTAGGGAAGTGATGCAAAGTTTTTTGTGTATCTGACAGTCTGTTGAGCTGCTGAAAAGCTAGACACGCTTTTGTGAAACACACATGGTAAAGACCAAAAAATTCAGAAACTTTTCTTTTCTTTGTTGGTCGGCAGGGAGGTGCTGGGTTTCGGTTTGGGCTTCAGCTCTGTGTCTGGGCTGGGCTGGGCCGTCTTGCTGCAGGCGGGGCTTCTTTTCTATTTCCTGGGCTGCTTGCTGGCTTCTCTCTCCATGGGCTCTGGTTTGGCCGGGCTGGGCTTCAGCAGCTGCCGGGCAAGGAGACAGGGGAGGCTGCGGAGCTTTAGCCAGAGCAGGGCTGGCTGTGGCTGCGAAGATCTCGCTGTCAGGCTGCTGCTTCTTCTTCTTCTTAGCGTGGCTGAGACCAGAGACTTCTGTGGCTGGTGTAGAAAACTAAACACTAACTACAAAGCTGATCTGAACACAACTGAGCCACAGCTTTCTGTTAGTAGTTATTGGTGGGTTAGGTAGGCTTCAGGCGTGATGTTAACTTTTTCAGTGCTTCAGTCTTCTTCTGAGTGAGAGAAAAGAACAACATGCACGTATATTAAAAACAAGATGAAGATATTAAAGGTAATAAAGAAGAAGGTAAGTAAGTCCCAGATGGGAGGGGGAGAAGATGCTTTGTTTTTAGAGCTGAAATCCTCTTGTAAGCTATAAAGAAAAGACTCTTTTCCCTTATAACACATAAAACTATAAGGAAATGAAAGTGTTTGAATTGATATTAGGTAAAGGCTTCTATGTTAAAGTAAGCAGATGTTGAAATAGCTGTAATCTCATGAGAAGTTTGTACAAAGAAAGAGCACAGTCTTGTGCTTCTAAAAATGAAGATCTGTGCTCCCAGAGATGAAGATGATTTTAGAGATAGATAATGAGAACTTTTGCCTTTGAACAGCTCATCTTTAAAACAATACCCCATCAATCAACATAGCCCATCTCCAAGCTGTGGGAAGGTTTGTAGAAATAAGAAAGATTTTACGATAGCAAGGTTCCCCTGGCAGTTGTTATTCATGACAAAATTGAGAACCACGAGAAAACTGTTTTTTTCCTTTTGTAGAAAAGTCTCCATAACTTTATCAAGAGGGACTTCTCTCCCTAAGTGAACTAAAAAAAGACTCTTTGAGAGGTAGTAAACTGACTAGAAATCTTAAGTTTAGTTTCTTTACATTGTCAGTGAGAAAGAAAAAGTTGTGGGGAGAAGTATTCTAAAAAGTTTGCTTTGATTCTTACTACCTTTTTTTTTCTTTTTACTTACTATTATTAAAATTTTTCTTTCTACCCTTTTAAAGTTTTGAGCCTGCTTTACCTTTCTCCTAATCCTATCTCACAACCAAAAATAAGTGTATTAGTAATTAACCAACACCAAACCCACCACATTCTTTAATGCATTAGCCAAAAAAAATCTCAAAATTAAAGAGATCTTATATTAGCAAACCAAAACCACAACACCCTAGCACAGACCCAGTCACTCCCAGTATGACCCCAGTAGGAATCCACTGTGATCCCAGTCTTCCCAGTTGCCCCCAATGTAGACTCAGTGACTCCAGTCACTCTCAGTGTGTTCCCAGTCATCCCCAGTATGGTTGCAGTCACTCCCAGTATATCCCAGTGGGTCCCACTATGATCCCTTTTGCCCCAGTTCTGGCCCTGCTGAGTCCCAGTGTGCTCTGATCCTGCTCCCAGTGGGTCCCAGTGCTGGGCACGGTGAATCCCAGGGTGTCCTGGTGTATCCTGGAGTATCCTGGAGTGTCTTGGTATGTCCCGGTGTATCCCAGTATATCCCAGTGTGTCCCAGTGTATCCCAGTGTGTCCCAGTGTGTCCCAGTTTATCCTGGTGTATCCCAGTGTATCCTGCCTGGTATATCCCGGTGTCCCAGTCCATCCCAGCCTGTCCCAGTCCATCCCGGTCCGTTCCCTTCACTGGGAGTGACTGGGATCATACTGGTGGAAAGTGGAATCTTACTGGGCCAAGTGGATGTGACTGGGAATGACTGTGAGTATGCTGAAGGCAACTGGGATATACTGGGAGCGTCTGTAACCATGCTGGGGGTGTCTGGGAACACACTGAGAGTCCCAGCAGGTCCAAGGACACCGTGGTGGCACTATGGAACCTCATGGAACCAAGGGGATCATTGTGGCACCACTGGAGCCCATGGAACCAAGCGGCCTTGGTGACACAGCGGGGCTTCATGGAACCCAGAGACCATTATGGTTCTGTGGGGCCTGATGGAACCATGGAGACCATTGGGACCCTTCAGGGCCTGGTGTCACCAAGGGGGCATTATGGCACCTCAGGGACACATGGAAGCAAGGGACCATTGGGTCTCATGGAACTGAGGGAACATGGAACAGGCCTGGCTGGCTTGGCCTCCCAGGGGCCACCGGACAGCTCTGGCTGATGTTGGAATGTCAAAGGCTGCCTTTCATCAGCTCCTGGAGCACTGCGGCTCTGTGCTTTCCTTGCTAGGAAAGGAACTGTCAATCTCTTCTAATTACTCATGGCCAGAACTGGGATTTCAACTCCAGATTTTTCCCATAGGAATATTGCCAGGACAAGTGTGGCAGGCAATGTTTTCAGGAAAGTCACCTCCCATCTGTCCCCAAAACACTGGGGAAGGCTCCGTGCTTTCCTCCCTATGAGAAAGAACTGTCCTACTTCTCCAGGCATGCATGGCTGAGAATGGTCTTCCACCTCCAGAATTCCCTAAATCCAAAGACTGCTCCCAAAAAAAATCTGCCATTCCTGACAAGTCTGGCTGGCCTTGGCCTAGTGAGACTCTCACCTGCCTTCCAAACACTGAGGCTCTGTGCTTTCCTTCCTATGGAACAAAACTGTCCTTCTCAGCCAGGTGCCCATGGCCACAACTGGGATTTCACTTCCAGCATTCCCTGTTGTGACAGACTGGAGGAGATTGTTGGCTCTAAACATTTTGTGTGGGGGGGAGGAAGGGGCAGGTCCAGCCTTGCCCTGCCCTGGAGCCCCAATCCCCCCAGAGCCTCTATCCCAGCCCAGCAGTGGCTGCCAGTCCCTGGCACAGCACAGGCAATGCTCCACAGCCACCTCTGCAGCCCCAGCCCAGCTCCTGAGGGACCAAATGAGCCCAAGCCCCACCTGGGGGAAGGGCCCAGAGAGACCAAGGGGTATTGAAGGCTGACCACAAGGCAAGCACACATCTTGACCCTGCCTCCTGTTGTAAGTTCTATCTGAACACTGCTGGAATCCAGCAGTTGGTAACTCTGTGTGTGCTCCTCTGTATCTTTTCAGCCAACAAAGCCAAGGGAAGGCACAGTTCCATCAAATGCAAAAGTCATTCCTCTGCTGGATATTAAATCCACTTTCCACAGCAGACAGCCTCAGAGCAATGGAAAGCACCTTCTGTGCCCAGCACAGAGCCCAAGGTCCCCCCAAACCCTCCCTGCCCCAATTCTGCCCAGATTTGCTCTTTGCACACACGAGTCACACACTGAAGTCAGGAGCTCCCTCCATGCCCAGAGGGAGGAAAAGAGAGAAAGGGGATGAAGAGCTCTCCTGTGCAGAGCCAAGGTCCAAGTGCTCTGGGATGTCCCCGCAGCATCTGACATGTCCACCATCCCCCAGAGATTTCCGCACAGGAACAGTTTTAGACAAAGGCAAAAGAAAAGGCAATTCTGTGAGATATAAACACAATTAAGATGTTGACTAATATGATATTTATTTCAGCTTCAGAAAGATTGGGCAATTCCCTGAAGCTCAAAGCATGAAACCAGTCAGCTGAAGGGCACTTGAATGACCAGAAAGCACCGGGAGGAGTGCTGAGGGTTTTTTGCAGGACAATGGACATATGCAACATGTTCACAATCCAGCCTTCATAGAACCTGAGTAAGGTCACCATGCCCTTGAAGGACACAAAAGAAGGAGAACACGCTCAGCAGCAGACGGTTCAGGATGCAAAGGCAGACAAGAAAACCACAGCGAGATGCATGAAGAAGAAAGACTAACTAAAATTAACTGAAATATCAAAATGCGTGCGTAAAAAGGATTTAACCAATCATGTATCAGCTTGAGGTGTGAACAATAGAGAACAGTATAAATATGGCTTGCTTTTTGTAATAAATTGGTTTCCCTTATCATATTAATCATGGTGTGATGTCCCATTAATGATCCTCTGCACCTAGGGACCAGAAATGCATGCAAGCCTCCACCCCAAGAGACATTATGAATTCAAAAAACATGGCCATTAACTGCTTTATACCAACACAGAGTAATGGCAACCAAAATGCAGTCAGAACAGGGTTTTTTCCACTCTCTCTCAAGCCCCACACGTTGGGCACCAAATTTTGTCCTGGTTTGGGGCAAATTTGGGAGAAAACCTCCAAAGGGGCTCCTCCAGAAAGCAAACGCACATTGCCCCTCCCCACAACTGGGTCAGGAAGGATTCCCTGGAGAGAAGTGGAAAGAACCTGTTTATTTAACAGGCAAAGCACCCCCAGCACACAAAATGAACAATACCAGGTGACAACACTCTTTCACCACTCTGAAAAAGATGACAAATTCAGAAAGTCTCTCTTGGGAGTGGTCGCTCTGTTATCAGTCCCTCCGGTGCTGGGGCAGCTGCTGCAGCCACAAGGTGCAAACTCTCAGTGTTTCCCAGGTCCCAGTCCGGAGCAGGTTTGAGTGGTTCCAAAAAAGAGAAAGGAAAAACAGTCCAGGGAAAAATTCGGAGTGCTTAGCTAAACTAAGTAATGAGCAGAAACAAAAGCAAGAGCAAAGCAAAAAGCCAAGCAAAAAGCAAAAGCAGCACCATGTACTGCCCTGTCTCTGTGTCCCACCAGCCGTGGGGGAGCGGCTGATAACAAAACCAAAACAAAACTTCGCTCTTCAGAGCCAGTCTTGAAGGCACAGAACATAATATCCAGCATAAACAGAACACATGGATGGGGATACAGGCATCATAACGTCACCATAGGACAGTCCTGCACCCAAAATTCTGTCCTGCACCCACTGCTGCATCCTGAGTCCTGTCCTGCACCCCGAGCCCCATCCTGTACCCAAATTCTGTACTGTCCCATACCCCAAACTCAAAGCTGCCCCCAAACCCCAACCCCACCCCTCATTTATCACCACATTCCTGTTCCACACCTTCTCTTCAACTCCTCCCCCTCTCCCACCCCTGTCCCACCGCCAAATTTATCCCATGTCCCTGATCCCCTCCCTGTTCCCTCCCCAACCCAGCCCTTCCCCGCAGGCCAAGTGGGCGGCAGCAGCAGTGGCAGCTGGTGGGGGCCGGTGGAGTTGGAGGAGCTGCAGCCCCTGAGCCTCCTCACCCTGGACACGCTCCAGAAGTGCATCTTCAGCTATGAGACCCACGGCCAGGAGTGATTGACACCTGTCCCCACTGATCATCTGTAAGAGACACTCTGAGGTTTCCCTCAGCTGCCTCACGACCGCTGTGACGGAGACTGAAGCCCCCTCCCAAGGGCTGAGACTGAGACCCCTATGACTCTAACACAGGGGGCTGGCCGAACTGAAGCCAGATGTTTGCCAAGTGTTGCCTGCAGGTGTGTTCCCTGGACCAAGAAAACAATTGGTCTCACTCACTGCTGAGAACATGGACTGTCTGTAAACTTACCTGTTCCCTCTCGGTGCTTTCAATAGACTTACCTGCTCCCCCCCTTGGTGGAGGACTATAACAGAACCAAGACTTTGAGATTCTCCCTGACGTGACAAGACGGATCTATTGGCTGGACCACGAGGGTTTCATCTCTCCATTGGCAGCTATTCCTCCCCTCTTTCTCTCTCTCTCTCTCTCTCTCCTTTATTCTCCTTTCTAATCCTTCCATCACATCTGCTGTGGGCACTCAACAAGAGGTGCATTTGTTTTGATTAATACCAAAATCCCCTTCCGTGTTGCTTTTGCACTCAGATCAGTTAACAAACCATCATGACCCTCACTTGTACGAGCGGATCATGACACCATCCTGGTGGCCCTACCATTGTCCCTGCTGGCCATCCTGGTGGCTGTGCTGGCTCTGCCATGGTCCCCACTGGCCATCCTGTCCAATCACTGTCCCTGCTGGCCATTCTGGTGGCCCCAATGGTCCTGCTATCATCCATGCTGGTGGCCACAGTGTCCCCACATGGTCCCTGGTACAGGCAGCCCAGCGAGTACATCCTGCTGCTCACCAAGGTGGGGCTGGGGTGGTGGCCATGGGGCATGAAAGTGGTCAAGAGAGTGGTGGTGGCCATGGAAGGATTGACCATAGAGGCCAGTAGGATGCTGGTGGCCATGGGAGGCTTGGATATAGACTGGTGGCTACAGGGGAACAGTGGTGGCCATGGGCAGCATTGACCATAGAGCTGGTGGCCAGTGGGATGGTGGTGCCATAGGGTGGTGGCCATGGATGGGATTTGGCCCCAGGTGGCCCACAGACTGGTGGCCCCAGTGGCCCGTGGCTCATCTTGCCTCTGCAGGACGAGAATGGCCGCACCCTGTCGGACGAGGACATCGCGGCTGAGGCTGACACCTTCATGTTTGAGGGTGAGCACGAGCTCCCAGGTGCCACTGGGGAGGAGCCACTCCAGTGTCCCCTCACTCACCCAGTGTCCCCACAGGCCATGACACCATGGCCAGTGGCCTGGCATGGCTCTTCTACAACCTGGCCGGCCATCCTGAGCACCAGGAGCGATGCCGCCAGCAGGTACAGGAGCTCCTGGCTGGCCGGGACACTGCAGACATTGAATGGTGAGATGTCCCCAGGGCCACCCCGGTCATGTGGCTTGGGGACACGATGCCAGCCCCGCTTGTCCCCAGGGACGACCTGTCCCAGCTGCCCTTCACCACCATATGCATCAAGGAGAGCCTGCGGCTGCACCCTCCTGTCACTGCTGTGTCCTGGCGCTGCACCGAGGACATCCCCCTGTGTGATGGCTGTGTCATCCCCAAGGGTATGGCATGGCCAGGGTGTCCCCAGTGTCA
Source organism: Melospiza melodia melodia (assembly GCF_035770615.1). Lineage (NCBI taxonomy): Eukaryota > Metazoa > Chordata > Aves > Passeriformes > Passerellidae > Melospiza > Melospiza melodia. The sequence goes on along the minus strand of NC_086200.1, from coordinate 12,120,829 downwards.
CCACCCATCCTCATCTGCTGTCCCTAAAGTGGCCATTCCCATCCCAGCAGGGGTCATCTGCCTGATGAGCATCTATGGGACCCACCACAACCCAGACCTCTGGCCCAAGCGTGAGGTAGGGCCACCCTATGAGGTGTCCCTGTCACCATGGTGGTGACAGCTGTGTCCCCTCGGTGTGACTGTGTTGGTGTCACCCCAGGTGTTCAGTCCTCTGAGGTTCAGTCTGGAAAACAGCAAGGAACGGTCCCCGTCGTCCTTCATCCCCTTCTCTGCTGGCCCCAGGTATGTGCTGGAGTGGGGACAGGAGTGTCCCCAAATGTCACCCCTGTCCCTGGCTGGGTTCACAGTGGGGTGACAATGGGGAGGAGCAGGGAATAAATGGCAGCATGAAAGGGACAGTATCATGGTGGTGGTGGGGATGTGTTGTCCTTGGCCATGGGACACCCCATGGCATGGACATGTCAACCCATGGACTTGTCTCTAGGCCACTTGTGTCACCATCCATGGCCATGTCCCCCATTTCCTCATCCATGGCCATAGAGCCCCATGTCACCATCTCTATCTGTGACACCCCCCATGCCCAATATCGCCATCCACAGCCATGTCCTTGTCCCCATCCCCACCACATCCCCACCCAGGTCCTTGTCCCCATCCCCACCACATCCCCACCCAGGTCCTTGTCCCCATCCCCACCATATCCTCACCCACGTCCTTGTCCCCATCCCTACCATGTCCCCACCCAAGTCCCACAATGTCACCATCCATGTCTTAGTTGAATGTCTTTATATTTACCCCAATGTTGGGTGAAGGATAATGAAAAATGAAAGAAAATAAAGGCCAAAATAAAAGCATTTATGTGTCCATGCTGGCTGAGTATCCGTGTGCCTGGGCGGGTAGAAAGGACCTTTTCTAGAAAGATTTCCACTCCATTGTCTCCAAAATCCTGGGTTTTGCCCCAGTCAATCACCATTTGGCTGCGGAAGATGCTGGTGGGCCAGAGAGAATTAGAATCATGGAATGATTCAGGTTGGAAAAGACCTCCAACACCATTTGGAATTCTGGATGCCACTCGAAGCAATGACTGGATGCAAAAGGTGAGACTGTTTTGGGGTCGAAAGTAAAAAACTGTGCTGTCCACTATGAAATTCTGATGTCTGTTTGCATCCCAATGGATTTTTCTCTGGCCGTGTCCAAGTGCCCAAGGAGAGCCAGGAAGATGTGGGGACCACCAGCCAGGTGTCTTCCCAACATGGATCACCAGGATCATGGATGACCAAGTCTCCGCCCAGCGAGGGTCACTGTGGACCATCCAGTGGGGGTCCCCAATGGGGGATGGAGTTGAAGCAGCACTCAAAGCTCTTCCTGTCACTGTAGGACACAAAACAACACGAGCGCACACACTGCTGCTCTCAAGGGGAAGAAAAGGGAAGTTTATTTCCTGACTCCAACATTTACAGTTTTCTAAAAGCGACCATGGATTGGAGGGTGAAAGTGCCACCTCTCCAATGACACTGGACAAACTAACAGTCCATCATATTTTTCTTCTTCTATAAAAGAATGCCAAACAAGAAGTTATTTACAGAAAGTGTTTGAGAAAGTTTGCTACAAGAATGTAAACATTAGAAGGCTCAGAAAATCTTTAAAAATCAAGGCAACACTCTTCCTGCACACAGGGCACTTGTTGGGCATCCCTTACTGCTGCCTCCCTTGGTGTTGGGTCACAGCAGAGTTCTGGGAGAAGTTCTTCCCACACTTGGGACACTGTCAGGGCCTCTCCCCAGTGTGGATCCACTGGTGGGTGACGAGAGTGCAGTTTTTCTAAAAGCCCTTCCTGCAGTCAGGGCAGCAGAAGGGCCTCTATTCTGTGTGAATCTGCTGATGCTTGAGGAGACGGTATCGGCTCTGAAACCTCTCCCCACACTCAGAACACTCATAGGATCTCTCCCCAGTGTGGATTCTCTGGTGGGCAATCAGCCTAGAGTTCTGCCTGAAGCATTTCCCACATTCCCCACACCTGTAAGGCCTCTCCCTGGTGTGGATCGTCTGGTGCAGAATCAGCCTAGTGCTCTGACTGAAGCTTTTCCCACATTCCCCACACCTGTAAGGCCTCTCCCCAGTGTGGATCCTCTGGTGGACACTCAGGCCGGAGGGGTCGATGAAGCTTTTCCCACATTCCCTGCACTTATAGGGCCTCTCCCCAGTGTGGATCCTCTGGTGGGCATTCAGATGGCAGCTCTGCCTAAAGCTTTTCCCACATTCCCTGCACTTGTAGGGCCTCTCCCCAGTGTGGATCCTCTGGTGCAGAATCAGGCTGGAGTTCTCAATGAAGCTCTTCCCACACTCTGAGCACGTGTAGGGGCACTCCCCAGTGTGCATTGTCTGGTGGATGATCAGGCGGGAGCTGTCACGGAAGCCCTTCCCACACTCCCCACACACAAAGGGTCGTATCCCAGTGTGGATCATCTGGTGGAGTTTCAAGCTGGAGCTCCTCCTGAAGCCCTTCCCACATTCTCCACATTTATAGGGCCGTTCATTGGTGTGGATCCTCTGGTGGGCGATCAGGTTGGAGTTGATCCTGAAGCTCTTCCCACATTCCCCACACTTGTGGGGCCGTTCATTGGTGTGGGTCCTCTGGTGGACAATCAGGTGGGAGCTGATCCTGAAGCTCTTCCCACATTCCCTACACTCATAGGGCCGTTCCCCGGTGTAGGTCCTCTGGTGGATGAGCAGGTGGTCGCTCCTGCCGAAACTCTTCCCACATTCCAAGCACTGGTGGGGCTTCTTGCCATCATCAAGCTGCTGATGGACCACCACTTCAGCGCTCTGGCCAGATCTCTGGCTGCCTTCCAGGCACAGGCTGAGTCTCTCCTCCTCGGAGCACCCTGGGCTGGGTTTGCAGCCCCTGCTCTTGAGGGATCTCTGGGGCTTTTCCTCCCCAGTGGATTCCTGTGCCCTGGAGCCGCTCAAAATGGCCTCTTCCACCAGGTTCTGCTGTGAGGATTTGTCCTCCCTGGTCTCCATCCTCAGCTCCTTCCCTGGGGGAGGAAGAACAAGGAGAGGCTGGGATTTGCCTCTGTGCCACAGGGAAGGGGAAGGAGATCCCCCCAGAGCATCCCTGGCTGGACAGCATCAGCAGTGGGGCTGTGCTGCACCTGGGGCCGTGCTGGGCTGGGAGACGGAGCAGGACAGAGGGGAAAAGGGGCACTGACTTCCTTCTCACCTGCCTCAGTGCCCTGGGGCATCTTCCTCTTCCTCACAGCCTTCTCCATCCAGATGAGGTTTGGGAATGGGAAATCCTGATTTGGGGGAAAAACAAGATGTGAGTGCATTGCCTTCGGAGGTCCCACTGGCCAAGTCCATCTCTAGAAGTCACCGGACATCTGGTGGCCAGAAATACCTCCAAAAATCAAGGAGTCCAAAAACCTCTCCCAGGAGTTCCCTGTTTCCAGTGTCCTCACTTTGGGCTTATGGGGGTCCCTCTTCTCAGAGCTGCTGGGGGGGCTGTGGGGCCTGGGCATTCCCCCTCTCCCGGGTCCTGCTTACACAGGCTGAGGGTCTTTTGGGGGTCCCAGGGGTGAAATTATGATGCTTGTATCCCCATTTGTCTGAAATAAGCTTTGCACCTTTAACACTGGTTCTGAGAGCAGAGAGGGAGGAAGAAGAAGCACGGAGTTTGTTTTCAGAACCTCTCTCACTCCTCCACATTCCTGCTCCTCTCTTGTCTGCAGATGGACAGACAGCGGGACAGAGCCCTCCTTTGCTGTTAGTCAGTTTGAGCTAGCAGAGGAAGAGAAGCTCCCTGGACTGTGGTTTTTGGTTTATCCTTTTCTTTGGACCTGTCTAAACCTGCTCTGGATTGAACACCCAGAAGAGCACCAGGTGCTCACACCTGTGCCCCACCGGGGCTGGGCCACGGCATTTCCAGCACCAGAGATACTGATAAGAGACTGATAAGAGACTGAGCAAGCCATGCTACAGCTCACGGAGGGACTTTGTGAGTTTGTCATCTCTTTTGGAGCAGCAAGAGATTTTATTGTTTAATACTGTTCATTTTTGGGGCTGGTGAGTGCTTTGCCTGTTCAATAAACAGTTTTTTTCCACTTCTCTCAAAGAAAATACTTTTCCAGAACCAGCTGGAGGAGGGGCCACTTGACTTTGCTCTTCTACAGGAAACACCTTTAGAGTTTTTCCTCCCAAAATTGCCCTAAGCCAGGACATTGGCTTTGAAGGTCCCACTGGCCAAGTCCATCTCTAGAAGTCACTGAGTGTCTGGTGGCCAGAAATACCTCCAAAAATCAGGAATTCCAAAAACCTCTCCCAGGAGTGCCTGGTTTCCAGTGTCCTTATTTTGGGCTTATGGGGGTCCCTCTTCTCACAGCTGATGGGGGGCCTGTGGGTCCTGGGCATTCCCCCTCTCCTGGGTCCTGCTCAGGCATGCTGAGGGGGTTTTGGGGGTCCCAGGGCTCACCCTCCCCTGATTCTGTGGAAATTGTTTTTGTGACACGTGCCAATTGGGAATGGAATCAGCAAATGCTTCTATCTGCTGTGTCCAAAACAAGACACAAAGAAAGGTTTTGAAACTTTCTGACCAAATAGACAAATAAAGCATCAAAATCAAAGAAGTATAGTAGAGCAAAAGAGATGAGGCAGCAAGACGACTGATGCTTAGAATAAAATAGAGGAAGTTGGGGTAAAGCTAAGAGATATTGTAACAAAGCAATTAAAAGCTTATGTATAATAAAAAGCTTGATGCACTTGACAAATCATGTAGCAGACACCAGTGCAAGGCCTCCCTCCAGACAATCACAAGAAGGATAGCAATCAATGACCACCTAGAAATATTGTGAAATTACTGCTCCCAGCTTATTGATATTTGCTAATTTGGACTAACCAAGCATATTGGAAAATGCTTTGTAGGCTTAAAAACAGTATATATAATTTACTGAACTGTGTGTGCTATGAGTGGAGCAGTGACTCCCCAGCCACCCAGCGCTGCGTGCTTGCTTTAAAATAAAAGGTATAGAAGTAAAATTCACATTCGCTATTGAAATTTTACATCAGGTGTTCCAGGGTCCCCTTTCTCCAGCATCCCCCCACTCTAGGCACTCAGCGCTTCCCCTGCTCCCCTTTGCACTCCTGAGAGATCCAAAAGTACCCCCTTCATCAAATAAATTAAAAATACCTCTCTCAGCGACACCAAAATATATTTGGGACTCAACTCCTGTGAAAAACGTCAATCACTTGTTTTTAAAATTTTAAAAGTTTAATAGTAATAAAATGGTTCTAAAAACAGTAATACAATTAGAGTAATAATAATTTGGACAATTTGAATTAGGACAATACGAGACAACAAATACAAAGAATTATGGATGTCCGGGTACCTTTTTCTGGGCAGCACGAGCCGGAAAAAGGGCACCGGTTAACAAAGATTAACCCTTAAAAACAATAACCCGTTGCATATTCATACACCTCATACATGATGCATAAATTCCATTCAAACACAGGATTCTGTCTGGCCATCATCAACTTCTTCCTTCTAATCCTAACAGCCCCTTTGAGGCGGGAAGAAGTTCGTTTCTTCTGGTAAGAGAGCAAAAAATTCTTTTTTCTGAAAGATTCAGGTGTCCTGTGGCTGCTATCTGATGCGAGTGCCTCATTCCTTCCTTTAAAAAAACCTCACTGACATAGTTCTTCTTTTAACTACAAAAGTTACCTTTTAATTACAAGACTACATTTATTATTAAACTGTTAATACAGCACTACTAATCAATACACCAAAATACATATGGTAAATGTGAAAATGCCTGTATTTTATGATTGGCTTTTCGCAAATATTAAATGAATATTATATGTGTTGTGTTAGAAAGTAATGCTGTATTAATTCTCTTAAGTACCATGTTAAATATAGTTTTAGGTTATAAAAATTGTTAAAATAGAAACGATGCCACGTAGGATACTTTTTTAAAGAAAGGACTTCCAGCGAGATAGCAGCCACAGGACACCTGAATCTTTCAGAGAAAAATAATTTATTGCTCTCTTACCAGAAGAAACGAACTTCTTCCTGCCTCGAAGGTGCTGTTAGGATTCAGAGGAAGAAGCTGACACTGACCAGACAGAATCCTGTGTTTGAATGGAATTTATGCATCATGTATGAAGTGCATGAATATGCAATGGGCTATTGTTTTTAAGGGTTAATCTTTGTTAGCGGGGGTCCTTTTTCGGGCTCATGCTGCCCAGAAAAAGGTACCCAGAGGTCCGTAACTCTTTGTATTTGTTGTCTTGTATTGTCCTAATTCAAATTGTCCAAATTATTATTACTCTAATTGTATTACTATTTTTAGAACCATTTTATTACTACTAAACTTTTACAATTTTTCACACACCATAAGCACACGTTTGCTTAAAACAATGCTTGCTTATTTTGAATACAATACCTGCTTGTAAGCCTTAAAACACAACACACAGAGCTCCATTCTTAAGCTTTAGCCTTCCTAATATCTTGCTTGTCGACGGAAGGGAACCAGGACATCAATTTGATCATCACAGGCTCAATTTTATTGATCAGTACGGCGGGTTAAATACAGTTAATAATGAGCTTCATACATATTGCAAAAGTTGAGCTCAGGATTGGTCAGTTACATATCAGCACCTACGCCTACTTCTACATTCCTATGGTTCTACTTTTGATACTTTCTACATATTCTTAGGATATATTCAGGACTAATCTCAACTCCCTATCCTCATGTTGCAGCAAGGTCACTGCTGACTCTTCCTTTCAGCTTGCTGACTGCTGTCTTTTCTCCTTCAGCTTAACCAGTGGCATTATGTCAGTATGGCCTTTCTCAGCTAACCAATTATTAATAATACTCTCCACATTTCCCCCGTCTTCTTCTTGAGCAAGGAGATTAGTTTGCCATGTTTTTGCTATTGTACGGCTGACCATGTTTTGAATACAGTTAAAGATACAAGGCAAAATAAGCAAAAACAGTAAAATTACACTCAGCAGTCCTATAGCATAGATCACAAGGTTCCTCAGCCACGGTCCGAGTCCCAGGCCTTTAAGCCATTCGTCAATTCCTAAACCGTCTTCTTCCTTAAGTTTGTGAAGTCCCTGTTGTAATTCTTTTATCTTAGTGTGAATGGACACTGAATGATCAGACAGATTCATGCAACACATTCCCTCGAACTCTTCACATCCATGTCCTTGTGCTAAGAGCAAAAAATCTACAGCAGCTCTATTTTGCAAAACAGCATGGTTAACACTTTGCACATCTGCAGTTAACATGTCTAGAATTTGTGATGTCTTGTTCAGCTCATCCCTTGCCCAGCATCCTAATTGTTTTGCTAAATTCATGGCTTTATTGGCAGATCCTCCTGGTAAGATAGTTGAAACCACCACCTGTTTGAATGTGCCCCAAAATCGTGGATCTCCTATCTTGCTGCAGTCTAAGTCATGTATGCTACGTTTTCTCCTGTTTGAATTTTGACTCCGCTGCATTAGCAAGGACACATTAGGATGAAACAGTGACAATTTTCCCAAAAAACAGGGTCCACCCTGTGGTTTAGCTGGTATACCATTCCATGCCCTGTCTCCACAAATCAAAAATATTCCTGTGGCTAATTTCATTGGTGCTGTGATATTTGTGTCGTTACATTGACTGTAATGCTGTGGAGAGAATTCACTCACATTCAGGGATGAATCTAGGGTGGCCCATGTTTCTTTAGGTTGGTTTAAATTCTGAGCACCCAAAAGTTTGAAGCTAAACCATCCACCAGCTGTAGTGTTAGATATGCTGGCATTTGTACTTCCAAAAAGATCCAATTCCTCAGGAGGAGAGTGCAAAGAGGTGTTAAGTGATTGGATTAGTAAGCATTGACGATAGCCATCACTCTGACCTGCAGTATACCCTTGTTGCACCGGCAATGTGAGGTTTGACATGTTAGACATACATAAGGTTTGATTGTTTATCAAACTGCAAAATTCTCCAGGAGACCACACCGGAAGTCCCACCAGGCATGTTCGAAATGGGTTAGTGACTCCTCCAAGACTAAGACAAAGTGATGATTGGTTAGTTTGATTAGCAAGTGTTACCCATAAATTTTCCCTTGGTTGACTAAAGTGTGTTACTCCTACTGCTTCACTTGCTACAGCATTGAGCAGTATTACAAAAACAAACCTCATTTTTCTTTCTGCTTGCTTTGCTTCTCCTTTCCTTCCTTCTGCTTACGTTGTTTTTTCTTTCTTCGCTGTCTTTTCCCTGGTTTGCTAGATTGTCTATTGTAAGGCTGAGTCAATTCTTGAATATACTGATCTAATTCTAAATCAGCATCCTTGCTCACAGGTATAGCATGAGGTAAGTTTGAAGGCAAATCAGCTTTGCAGCGAGCTGCTATGATGCGTGAGGCTTTAGTAATTTCAAATATTCTAAGGTTTTCCTGTAACTTCCACCTAAGATATGCTATAATCACTTGTTCTGCACTCTCAAAGAGCTGTAATCCTGTCCGTCCTGGCAGGCCAGTACTTTGTTCAAGAGCTCTAACCCAGATATGATTTCGAATCCACTTTCCAAAACAAGATGTACACCATAAATATCCCAATGACCTCTGTGGATACCAATAAACCTGATTACAATCTGCACAATGCAAAGCTACCCATGCATAGCATTTATCTTTATCCTTTTTGCAAACATAACAAGGAAGCGAATGTAAGTAAGGACCAGTATAAAATTCTGGTTCTTCAATCCAAAGCAACTAATTCAATGGTGGTGATCTCAAAGCCTCTTCAGCTTTTTTACTATATGAGGCTAACAGCTCAAGGTCTTTCTTTAACACAAGGTGTATCTTATTTCGTAATCGTAGTTCTTGTTCGTTATCCTCCTCAACAACTATATCCTCCCGAGGGTCCCACAACAGCAAAATTGTTCTAATCATAGAAAATTAATTAGCAATCACTGATACCCCTATTCAAATGAGACCGTTCCCTTTTTTGCCTTCTTTTTCTTATCAGTCTTCAATCTTGCTGCTCCTAATTTCACTGGTCCTGTCCCTTTCAAACTTAATTTTTGCAACTTATCAATGCAGCAATCTAATGCTCTATCAGGATCCTCTTGGAAGGGTCCTACAACTGAATGCTGTGTTAAAGGCACTAATTTCCTACACCTTATAGAAACTATACCTGATTTACTTTGAACCTTAATTCTATTTACAATACATTGTATTTCCCATCGATAATAAGCAAGAACCTTCTGTTCAGGAGACTCATAAAGATTTAAAGCTATATATGCGTTTTGCCCCGTTTGTCTCCTTAATTCATCTTGCCAGCTTTTTCCCCACGTATGCTCGTGTTCACAAGTATGACACCACAAATCCCGTAATAATGATTGTTCTATCCAAAAAGTTCTTTTACAACCCCCACAACGTAGAGCTATCCAGGCAGCACAATGTGGATTGTGACAGTCAAGGCAATGTAGTTTCGCTGGATCTGTTAAGTGAAAAGTTGATAATGAGTCAATGAAACCAATCAACTCCTGGACCGTCCGGTAGTGACGTGTCAGTGCTCTGTCCACCGCTTCCGAGTACCCCTTCAATTGTAACAGTAGTGGTTGTAGGACTAGAAGCAGTTTCTTCCCCAGCCGCTCCTTGTCCTCCTCTGTAAGGCAATCCACCAGAGGCTGCATCAAAAACAGGTTTAGTCCACTTAGCAGGCACCCACAAAGACCCTGTAGGTGAGGAAACACAAAGATACCCCCGACCCCAATATAATACTTTTGCAGGTTTTTCCCATAATCCTGAACTTGGGTTCTTATACTTAACCCAGACCTCTGTTTCCTTAGTATTTTCCTGACCTGACCTTGGATGATGTTTCATTGCAGGGGGGGTATCATCTTCCCCAAAAATGCATAAATGATTAATCACATACAAAACCTTAGCCAAACATGCTTGTGGATCTGTCAAATCTTGATGTTTTTCAATATACTGCTTAAGGGTACCGTTTGCTCTTTCCACTATTGCCTGTCCAGTAGAAGAGTGTGGAATACCTGTCACGTGCTTAACAGACCACTGATTCAAAAATTTCCGGACCCTAGCACTTACATAACCTCGACCATTATCTGTTTTGATACTCTTTGGAACTCCCATAACAGCGAAACAACTTAACAGATGTCTGATAACCTGTATAGCTTTCTGTCCTGCCTGAGCGGTAGCCCATATGTAATGACTATATGTATCTATGGTGACGTGCACATGCTTGACTTTACCGAATCCATCTATGTGTGTAACATCCATTTGCCATATCTCATTTATTTTTAAACCTCGAGGATTAACCCCGATGCCCAGACCTGTCCCACCATTATGATAACTACATGTTGGACATGCTCTGACAATGGCCTTGGCTTCTGACAAACTCAGCTCAAAGTGTTTTGCTAAACCTCTTGCATTTTGATGATATCTACTATGTGCTTCTCTGGCCAATGTGTGCTTGTCAATAGGACAAGAATTATCAATGGGTAGGGTAACCAATTTATCTGCACGTTCATTCCCTTCTCCTAAACCTTCAGACCACTTATGGCTCCTAATATGAATCACAGAATATGCTGCCTTTCTTTCTCGTAAAGCCTTCCTTAACTGTATCAGTAACTCATACAATCGTTTATTATTCACTTCCTTAATTGCTGCTTCCTCTATTCGTTTGACTACTCCTGCAACATACATAGAGTCTGTGACCACATTTAAAGGCTCCTGTAAGTTTGACACCGCCCATACTACTGCTAACAATTCCAAAGTTTGTAAGCTATCTGCAGGGTCTGCTGTGAGGAGTTGATGCTTCCATTGTCCTTTTTCTTGCCAGGTAACAGCAGCACGCCTTGATTTCTTTCCTGCATCTGTAAAAACTGTAATAGCTCCTTCTATGGGGTTTTCTTCTCTCAAAGGTCAAGTAATCCAGTTCCATTCTGTCATCCATTGCAAAACTCTGGGCACTAATTTACTAGTCTCTACTTTAGCAGGTGACATCAATAATGCTTCTTGTAAATTCTTTGAATTTATCAAGTACCAGTCCAAGGTTTCTTTTTCCATAGGTAATCTAATAGTAGCAGGTCCTCTACCATCCACTTCAAGAATTCTGAGACGCCCCTTTTTGATTAATGCAGCCAATTGTTCAATTTTTGAAGATATTGTTTTCTTATGCTGTAGTGGTGGTGACAACCATTCCAACACCCGTATCTCCCCCGTTTTCTTTTGCAACTGAGAGAGCACCAAGCAAGTGGCAAGGGCTATTCCAGATAGTAAGGTCAATGGGGTGGTCGAGTTGTCGACGAGACACATACCCTTGCTGTACACAGTTACTAATTTGCTGCAAGGCAAGATGATGCTCCTTTGTCGGATGTACAGGAGTAGTAGGGTCCACACCTTTTAACAAAGGTCGTAGGGCTTCTAATAAGTGATTTGGTATTCCCACAATAGGCTTCAGCCACTGTAAGTCTCCCAGCAACTTCTGTGCATCATGTAGAGTTTTAATGTCCAATTGTAATTCCAGTTTTTGTGGTATCACTATTTGATCTGTCAAAGTCCATCCCAAATATTTCCAGGGCTTTGTAGTCTGAATTTTCTCTGCAGCAATAACAAGTGAATATGCAGCAAGAGTATTTTTAATGGTGTTAATCTGTAAAGAGGAGAATGGCTGTTGCTGTGCAAACAAAATATCGTCCATGTAATCATATATTATAGTTGCTGGCCATTTACGACGTAGTGGCTGTAATGCTGCATCAACATAAAGCTGACATAAAGTGGGGGAGTTGCGCATGCCCTGCGGAAGAGATGTCCATTCAAATCTTTTATCTGGTTCCCCACCATTTATTGCTGGTAAAGTAAAAGCAAATCTCTTCATGTCATCAGGATGCAGGCCAATAGTGAAAAAACAATCCTTTAGGTCAATAATTAAAAGTGGCCAGTGTTCTGGAATCATAGCTGGATTTGGAAGACCAGGCTGTAAGGCCCCCATTGGTTCCATTTGGTCATTTACAGCCCTCAAATCATGTATCAAACGATATTTCCCTGATTTCTTTTTGATTACAAAAATAGGTGTATTCCAAGGGCTTGTGGACAGTCGTAGGTGTCCCTTTGTATATTGTTCCTGTACCAATTCATGGGCATGCATAAGACTCTCCCCTTTTAATGGCCATTGCTTAACCATCACCGGTGTATCCGTTTTCCAGGTGAGTGGAATGGGGAAAGTCCAAGCAATGGCAATTACCCCAAAGGGTGCTGATTAGTTAACACCACTCCCAATTGTGTTAAAATGTCCCTTCCAATTAAGCAGGAAACTGTAGGAGGCAGTTGAACAATTGAAAACACAGCAGATATTTGTTGATTTTCAATGCACACAGACAAAGACGGCGACCTGCTTGCCAATGTAAATCCTCCCACTCCTGTGAGCATGTTTGATGAGGGAAATAGAGGCCAATGTTGTGGCCATGCTTCTGGAGAAATGATGCTAGTATCTGCTCCTGTATCCAATAATCCATAAAGGGTTATGCTTTGATGCCCATAGGTAATTTCAACCTTTTGTTTTGGTCTATTTTGTAAATCCACAGTTAAAAGGGTAACACCAGTAGAGCCAAAACCTTTTTCATCCCGTGCTTGCCCAGTAAATGATTGTATTCCCAATGTCATTTGTGACAGTGGTACCAATTGTGCAATGCGTTGTCCTTTTGTAATTTTAATCGGAGGATAAAGGGTGTAAGCCATAATTTGTATTTCCCCTGTAAAGTCCGCATCGATAACACCAGGCAAAACAAATAATCCCAACATAGTTATAGAGGAACGTCCCAGCAATAATGCTCCACATGTTTGTCCATTTAATATAAGAGGGCCCTTTATTCCAGTGGGTATCCTCTCAGGCTGGTTTGTCATTAGTGTGACGTCTACTGCTGCTGATAAGTCCAAGCCGAGGCTCCGTGTTGTTGCGGGTTGCAGACAGGAGGTAGCAGCGATGTCACGGCAGTAACTTGTGTCTGTCCCTCATTGCCGCATCGGTAACACTTGATGAATGGTCTCGAGCCTCTTTACGTGACTGCCAGTGAGCCGCTTTGGAGAGGAGCAGGAGCAGCTAACACCCGATTTTGAGTAGACTATGCTTTTGCAACCCTAATCCTAATTCTTTTAAGGCTTCTGCTATAAATGGCTGTGAAGCTGTTGGCATTAATGCCATTCGCTCTAATGCTTCCTCAATAGTCCAATTTGCCCCTAAAGTAGCTAACACTCTTTGGGTTGCTGGATTGCTATTTTGCAAAGCACACCTGCTTCAATAGCGCCCTGCAACACCAGCCCGATCTATAGCAGTAGCTGTTCTATCGATAAAATTTCCAAATGATTCTTCTCTACCTTGTTTAATACCCATATAAGCCGGTAACCCTCCTGGCTCTTTAACCATATCTATTGCAGCACGCACTAACCACATAGACTCTGTAAGTTTATCAGCTCCCAATATCATCTGTGCCTCTGTACGTAAAAATGCCTCTGAGCCCATCAGCTCCTCTACTGTCACCCCATGTAATGGGTCATGTGCATTAAACAATAACTGCTGATGCTGAGTAAATATCAACCGAACTATTCCTCTTAAATCATTAGGACATAAAACCTGAGTATTAAAAAGATAATCTAACATTTGCTTAACAGGTTCACTTTTTACTCCAAACTGAATAACCGTAGAACGTAGCTGAGTTAACAGCTTCCAATCTAAGGGAGTATATTCTGCTATATTATGCGTAAGGTTCCCCTGTGCATCATATTGTGGTGTGTATGTGACCAGACATGCAAGACTAGAAGCTATTTCCACCGCCTCACCATCCCCCATTTGCATTACTTCCTTTGCCAAAGCAGCCCAAGCTTCCCTCCTCTGTTTAGCCATCTCCCCCCATGGATCACGGTGTGCCCCTGGGATGGGATCTGGCTCTTTAAGGGTGCTATGCTGCTGGTGCTTCGGTGCAGACACCGAGGTTTCGCGCGGGGGGGGGCAGTGAAGCAGAGGCTGGCTCGTGCGGGGGAAGCGGGAGCCCGCCCTCCCCCGCTGGAGCTGACAGTGAAACCGGAGCCGACTCCAGCGGAGCCGGCCTGCGGGGGGCAATCCGCCCCCCCGCTGGAGCCGGCTCGGGCGGGGGAGGTGACCCCTCCACCGAAGCTGTAACCTGAGCCGGCTCACTGAGGGGAAGCGGCGGAGGCAAGGCTGGCGGCGGAGGCGAAGCTGGCTTGCCCCTACCCCCACCATCCGACCCGCCTGAAGCTGGTGGCGGAGGCAAAGCTGGCTTGCTCCTACCCCCACCATCCGACTCGCCCTCCCCCTCTGACAGGAAAGGTGCAGACGGTTCCACTGCGCCTATAGAGAAATCCTCCACACCACTTTGCTGGGGACTCTTAGGCATAAGTACCTTAGTTACAGAGGGTGCCAGGGGATCATCTTCACGACCATACCCTATATTCCTCTTATGAGCTTCTGTTGCCCTTTCTGCTGCCTTTCTCTCAGAGACCTGCTGAAGTAACGTGTTATACACCACCCGCCATAACTTCCCGAATTTCTTTGCTGACTTATCATCGTCTAGTACTGTATCCCACAATATTTCCCCAAACTTTCTCCACTCTGATAACTCATGAACTGTATGAGGATTAGAAAAGATACCCTTAGCATGGCCATAAGCTAATAACCCTGGTAACTCCTTTTTTAAATCTATCCCTTTTATCCCACGCCGCTCTAAATAGGCAGTAAATAAATCATATGCCGCTTGCCTATCCATACCTATTAATCAGCGCACGCTGTTGCAGCTCTCCAGGCTCCGGCGGACACGTATTGGCTTAAGTCACAGTTGTGAACCTTAAAGGTGCTTCAAATTCCGGCACCGTCCCGGCTGCTGGGACCCAAACCCAACTTCCGGACCGTGGCGTAATCCCTTTTTCTTTTAATCCGAGAAAAAGGGCAGAGATTCAGTTATGCCCGCATTCTCCACCATTTGTTGACGGAAGGGAACCAGGACATCATTTTGATCATCACAGGCTCAATTTTATTGATCAGTACAGCGGGTTAAATACAGTTAATAATGAGCTTCATACATATTGCAAAAGTTGAGCTCAGGATTGGTCAGCTTACATATCAGCACCTACGCCTACTTCTACATTCCTATGGTTCTACTTTTGATACTTTCTACATATTCTTAGGATGTATTCAGGACTAATCTCAACTCCCTATCCTCATGTTGCAGCAAGGTCGCTGCTGACTCTTCCTTTCAGCTTGCTGACTGCTGACATTTCTCCTTCAGTTTAACCAGCGGCATTATATCAGTGTGGCCTTTCTCAGCTAACCAATTATTAATAATGCTCTCCACACGCTGTGAAAGCAGGCATGTTGTTGCACTTTTGAGCTCCCCTTGGGATGTCTATCGCAGCTGCAGTGTGCCTTGAGATCAGGGCTTCTTCATTATAAAAATCATAATCCTACGACTATCCCTAAGGCTAACCCTAGGAAGGTAAATCAGGCTGGGATTAGGGATGTTCCCAAGGAAAAAGCCCTGGAGGGAGCAAGTTGAGGCAATTTTGCGCTGCCCTAGGGAAGTCTTTCGCAGCTGCAGTGGGCCTGGAGCTCAGAGCTTACTCATTTAAAAACCCTTTCCCTATCCTGCACTGGAGGCAGGTAAATCAGACTAGGTATAGGGATGTTGCCAAGGAAAAAGAGGTGGAGGCAGCCATGTTGCACCACTTTTGCTCTCCCCTTGGGATGACTTTCGCAGCTCTGCAGTCTTCCTGGAGCTCAGGGCCTCTTGCTTTAAAAACCCTATCTCTAACCCTAACTGGAGGCATGTAAATAAGCCTAGGGGTAGGCATGGTCCCAGGGAAAAAGCTGTGGAGGCAGTCATGTGGTACTTTTGCGCTCCTCTTGGGTAGTCCTTGGCAGCTGCTGTGTTCTTGGAACTCAGGGCTTTCTGGTTTAAAAACCACTAAAAATCCACTAGTTCTGGCAGGGAGAAACTCTGCCAGCACAGAAAACATCTCCCATCGTGTTCTAGAGTTTGCACGGAGATCTGCCAAGTGTTTGGCAGGGAGAAAAGGAAAGTTGTCCAAAACAGCTTCCAATCGAATGTTCATGTGATTGGAAAAGTCAGGAGAGTGGTAAGGTACTGTTTTCTATCAGTTGGCAAGCTGCGCACACAATCCCAGTGTCGTACAGCTTCCTTCTTCACCTTTCCGAAGCTGCCGCTCTCTCCGGCTCCTGGAGGGGAAGAAGCGGCTTCTTCGCGCAAAGACGATGGTGCCGCTCACAGTGCTCTCCTTAGCGCGGCTTCTGCCGAGAGACGCCCGGGAGCGACCCTTAGCTCCGGAGTGCTCCGTACCTTCCCATTCAATTTTTAGGCTCGACAAACGAAATGGTATACTTGCAGCAGTAGGGCGGGACATTGAACTGGACTTTCTCCTTTTAGAGAGAAGCTAATGAAAAAGTTTCACCGGAATCAGAGCAGGCTGTAAAAGAAGAAAAGTGTCATGAAAATAAGCCAGCCTTATCCTCTTAGTCTTGCTTGTTGTGATTGGCCAAGAATGAAATGTGTCAACTCTGTGTTTTTGGGTTTCACATCAGTAACAGGTACTTCAGCTGCTGTACTTCTCTCCTAAAGTTAAGAACAGAATCCAAGGAATTGTGATTCCATGGTCTCAATTCACCCTATGGTGCCGAAAAAGGAGTGGAAGGTGCACGGGTCAATTAACTTGAATGGCCTATGTAAATCAGCGGCCACTGATTTCCTGAAGGCTTCAACAGGTTAGTTGCCTATGTTTTTCTTGGAATTGTTTTAACCTTTGGTCATGTTTTTCTTGCGATTCTTTTACCCTTTCCCCATTAGTTCAGCCTTTGCTCTCAAGCCTTTGCTGACATTTCCAATATCTCGGTAGCCTGGAAAAGTGTTGTCTTTATTGATCACATCATTATTCCCTTCCAAGGGTTGTTTGCCTCAAGTCTCAGTTTGGCTGGTTTTCTGCTAGTTGATTGTCAGAGGGCAGCAGGTGTTTTGTAAGAGCAAGTACACAATCCCATAGCTTGCTTTTCTTTGGATTTGGCCTGTCTAGAAAATGGAATGACTGAACATCTCTGAGAGGCTTTTCTCTCCTCATTAGGTTTCACTGGAAGGGCAGATGCAAATGGTCTACCTGAAGTCTTGGCACAGAAGAAAGTAGTGGTTTGCTGCTGCATAGAGCTAGAAGCTTACAAAAGGAAGGCCTTGGGCTGAGGCCCATTACTTTGGCTAAGTAGAAAAGGACTGTGGGAAGGTGAGGCAGCTGAATTCGAGGTAGATCAACAAGTTCTAGAACCATCGTGTGTTCACAGCGTGGCGCATGGTGGTTGGTTGAATTGTGTTTGTTATGGCTTAAAGCTATGGAACTGAGAAAGGCCTAAGTGTTTCAAAAGCCTGGTTTTTGTAAGAAAGCAGCTCTCCTTTGCGTCTGCCTGGAGACTCTGCATCACCACGGACCCTCACTGCCAGTTTGCCAAGGAGATGATCAGTAGGAATGTTGCAGAGCTGCTGTGTGCATCTGAATGGAATGGCAGAGAGCGAAGCGCTGGACATTTCTGGCTTTAGTTACAATGCTGCTGCATTGGTGCCAGTTTAGTTGGTTTTCCATCAGTGGCCTTTCTGTCTAGAAGTACACTGCCCAGAGTATTTGATGCCATTTCCTTCCTGTTGTTTTCATACCTTCCTTCAGTTGAAAGGATGATACAACCTTTCCATTTTGAAGATCCCTGTTAGGAAACACTATGCCAGAGGAGTCATCGCTCCCTTTTCTTCTGCCTCCTTTGCCATTTTCA
The DNA here is from genome assembly GCF_035770615.1 of Melospiza melodia melodia. Classification (NCBI taxonomy): domain Eukaryota; kingdom Metazoa; phylum Chordata; class Aves; order Passeriformes; family Passerellidae; genus Melospiza; species Melospiza melodia. The sequence goes on along the minus strand of NC_086200.1, from coordinate 12,102,990 downwards.
GAGACTCATTTCAAATTTCTGCTCATGTCAAGAAGAATACTGAGACTACTTAGCAGGGTTGACGCTCTCAGCTGCTTTCTTTCCTCTTTCATACTGCTTCATACTGGATGTGACTTCAAGGCCTCGTTTTGTCATCTGCATTTTGCCGTGATCCAAAGCTTCCAGGCCTGTGATTCCAGGCCTGTGAACACAAAAAGAACTCTTAGTCTTTTGCAAGAACTACCCCTAGGAGGATTTGTGTTCACTTTGATCTCTACAGTGTTTCAGAAAAAAGGAGATTGTACTCTCTTCTTGTGTACTCTCTTCTTGTGCTCTCATTTCCCTCTCTCTGCCTTGCATGCCCTAGTTAATCTACCGGCGTGACTCATTTGGCATCATCTCACGGTGCAAATTCTGCATAGTTTCATGTCCTTACAAATGCCAGTTGACAAGGAGCCTATCTAACCATTCAAGGGGCAAAGAATTGCAGGGCTGGCCAGTTCAGGTGCTGAAACTGTAAGTCATGCCATATCAAAGTGACAGAGCAAATCAGTTGATCTAGGACTTTCCGCTGGACACCTCTGAGAATAGCAGCTTGTCAGCAATGACACAGCCATCTTCCTCGCTGTATTCCAGAAAGAGGAAAGGGATACCTTCAGCGGTTAATATGTTTGGCATGAGAAAACAGCAAGAAATGTACCGCAAAATACTTGAGTCAGATCAAGTGCGTTTCTCTAGTGAGAATTTTGCTCTTGTTCTTTCTTGTCTGTGCCTTTACTTTTCACAGAAGACAGGGGAGCATTTCATTATTACTGTTCTTTTGTTTTCTCTTGTTGGCCTCCCTCTTTCCACCTGCAATTAACAAATTTGCCTTTCTTTACTGGCTTCTCTTTCTTTACTTCTACAAGTTGACATGAGGTCATCCAACCTTACCATCAATGTTCTCAGACAGTGGAGGGAAGTAGAAGGTACAGCTAAATGGATAAAAGAAACCCACAAAAATAGACAGGTTTTTAAGTCTTCTGTGAGAACATTAGGACACAAGATGTCTTTGAACTGAGTAATGCTCTATTGATTTAACTTTTAGTCCACTCTATTATTATTACTATTATTACATGTGTTTGGCCTTTAGTACAGAGCCTTGGAACTAATCCAGGCCAATACTTTGGCTAATTTTGTTTGATTTCTAGTGAGGACTTTGTTTCTTAAGGAATAGTCCAGAGAAAGAGCGTCCATGGTACAGTTACGGGTCATAAATTTCTGGTACAGTTTGTGCTGGTAATACATCTAGGAAAGAAAGGTTTGACATCTTGTTTGACTTTCAAATGGAACCATGATTTGAAAAACCTAAGAGTTGCGGTTCCCCCCCCACCCCACACCCCAAGTACTTCTCTTTGCACTGTTACTCAGGAATTACACATAAAAGCCCACCCTGTAAAATACGTTGCAGATACTTTGCAAGAAGTGCAGCTTAGCAGCTAGAGATGATAACGTGGGTTAAATAACATTGCTTCTGCAGTGATGGAAACTCTGTCTACGCAGACATACTCAACAAAGGTTACGATGGCTTAGCTCCTGGGCTCAAGTGAACGTGCATTTTAGAACTTCCCAAGAAGGTGAATTCAACCTCCTTCATTGCTCTCTGCTGGAGTCCCAAGAGAATTTCAGTCTGCTTTTTGTCATTTACAGCTGTCACTGCCTAGCTCTTGAACATGAGACTCCCTCATGACTGATGAAAGTTGTCTAGTTAAGAGTGGGTGAAAGACATGCTCTTGCTCTAGAAGGAGATGAGAAGGTTTCTGCAGTCTTTGTCATCTCTACTGCTTGTGATTTCTATACAAAACCAGCGGGAAGTTTTCTGAAGGCAGTCCAGAAGCTGGCAATATGGACAGCTTACAGCCGAACACTTGCTGCAGTGCAACCATGGTGACACCAGAAAGGACTTCAAAAATTTAAAAGGGCAAACAAAGCAGTTGGAAGGAAAAGAACATGAACCATTATTCCATTTTTCTAATCTATCTTTCTTTCAATCATCATTTTCGTGCAGTTTCGCGGCTTGCGTTGGTATCCCTCCGAAGGAATCTGAGACAGAGTAAGCTTTTGAATGGAGTAGAGGTGAGAAACGCAGGCCAAGTTGCCTTTTTTGCCATCAAATACCAGTTACGCTTGAACTACCCTTTGCTTAAGGTGCTTAGCTTACACTAAGAATTGATTAGCACATTTTGATGGGAGCAAATTTTACTGTCATGACTGAGTAAATTTTGCTGTCACTCAGAATTTTACTGTCGTCTGAATAGCAATGTTTGTGTCAAAATAGTATTTTGTCTCCTGTATCTGCAGCAGGTAAGCCTTTTGCTGTCAGCAGTGTTGCTTTACCTTTCATGTCATATCCCTCTTCACATCCATCTTCTGCTTAAGGCTTATTAATCTACTTTAGAATTGGCACGTGGAATAAGACTACTTTTCATTTTTGAAAGCTAATGTCATTTGACCTACTTACAGCAAATAATTCATTAATTGCAAGTCCCCAGCTAGCATCTTTTTGGCATATTCTAAACTTCTAAAGAAGTAACAAAAGCACTCTCCAATACTTGACTTTAATATCACAGTGGGAACGCTGGTCTTGTTTCCAATAAACAATCATGGGTATGGTAAAACAAAAGGAGGGGTTAGAGTTTTCTCTGTTAACCTATAGTGAGCTTGGATTTTGCAATATGCATGAAGTTAATTAACACTGTTATATAAAATGGCTAATTTAATCAATAAATTGGAGTCAATGCTGATCAACGACAAGGTGGATAGGCTTCCCTTCGCTTTCAACACAGTGCCAAGTCGGGCTGGTTTGATAGTACCAAGTGGCTGCTGCAATCTGCCATCCAGAAGCGGGGCAGGTGAGTTTTGTTTGCAAGGGAAAGGGGCCGTGGTTTGTGTTTGGGGGCCTGTGGATTGGAGTGGCCGGCTGGCTCCTGAAAATCCACGATACGCAGCATGGCTCCTAGACCCAAGGTGGCACCAGTGCCAAGTCAGGCTGGTTTGATAGTACCAAGTGGCTCCAGCAATCTGCCATCCAGAAGCGGGGCAGGTGAGTTTTGTTTGCCAGGGAAAAGGGCTGAGGTTTGTGTCTGGGAGCCTATAGCCTGGAGTGGCCAGCTGGCTCCTGAAAATCTACGATACGCAGGATGGTTCCCAGACCCAAGGTGGCACCAGTGCCAAGTTGGGCTGGTTTGATAGTACCAAGTGGCTCCTGCAATCTGCCATCCAGAAGAGGGGCAGCTGAATTTTGTTTGCCAGGGAAAAGGGCTGTTGATTATGTTTGAGGGCCTGGGGCTGGAAGAGGCCGGCTGGCCCCTGAAAATCCACGATACGCAGGATGGTTCCCAGACCCAAGGTGGCACCAGTGCCAAGTCGGGCTGGTTTGACAGTAAGAGGTGGCTCCTGCAATCTGCCATCCAGAAGCGGGGCAGGTGAGTTTTGTTTGCCAGGGAAACGGGCGGAAGTTTGTGTCTGGGAGCCTATAGCCTGGAGTGGCCGGCTGGCTCCTGAAAATCCACGATACGCAGGACGGTTCCCAGACCCAAGGTGGCTCCAGTGCCAAGTCGGGCTGGTTTGATAGTACCAAGTGGCTCCTGCAATCTGCCATCCAGAAGAGGGGCAGCTGAATTTTGTTTGCCAGAGAAAAGGGCCGTGGTTTGTGTTTGGGGGCCTGTGGCTGGGAGTGACCGGCTGGCTCCTGAAAATCCACGATACGCAGGATGGTTCCCAGACCTAAGGTGGCACCAGTGCCAAGTCGGGCTGGTTTGATAGTACCAAGTGGCTCCTGCAATCTCCCATGATCACATGAAGAAATACTTTCTGGTGTCTGTACTGGCCCATATGCTCTTTCTTCTCTCCCTCAACTTCTCCATCACCTCTCATCTGTTTCACATGCGCTATCTTCAAGGTCCACAGGCTACTTTTCACAGAATCTTCAGGCCTGACGCAGTAAGATCGATGAATAAAACAGAGCTGGGATCTATTTTCCAGTTTGGATAAAATGCATTCTGCACACAAATCCAAGGAGAAGGTGCTGCCCAATGCCCAGAAAAACTTTCACTACTGCTAGTGTTCTACGTCAACCGCAACTTAGTCTGAAAGAAAAGCTTTTTCTCTGAGAGCATCTGAGAGGTTTGCATGAAGCACTGATATCTGACATATGCCATTTTGAATTGGAGAGGAAAAAGAAAATGGCAAGAAGTTTTTAATTTTAGTGGTTTCAATTTTAATTTCCGTGCACTTTTTCAAAACTTGTCAGCTCAAATGGCCATCTACATCTTTTAGTCATCTGTAAGTCAGTATTCATATAAAATGTGCTTCAAATCAAAAGAATTTCAAATTTGCACTCCAAGTTTCTATGCCTAGATTTATGATTTCCTACACATATTAGATGAAAGGAAGGCCTTTTTTACTGTGGGAGTGCTGGAACACTGGAACAGGTTGCCCAGAGAAGTTGTGGATGTCCCATGCCTGAAAGTATTCAAGGTCAGCTTGGACGGGACTTGGAGCAGCAACAAAGGAGAAGCTTGACAGTAGAGAAACAAAGTTGGACTATAGAAGAAACTCGGACTGAAGTAGAGGAGCAAGTTTTCTCTCAGCTCTTGGGGTAAATTCAAAGTTGTACAAAATGACATTTATCTGTGATATTCACTACTGTAACAGAAAGGTTCATGAAAACTGTACAGAAGATAGCAAATTTTAAAAGAGATAAGAATTACAGCATAAAATCCACGGGATGGGTTACAACATGAGACACTCTCTAAGAGAAAATCTCTGTGTTTCAGCACTTCATCATGGTAAGATTTCATGAAGTGCCAAAGAAGGCGGCAAAATATCATTCGGGACATTATTGACTGGAATTCAGCCTGGCCATTAGTAGGAACTGGCTTTGAACACATCATGTAGATATACCACACACACTTTCCCTTCACTGAAAAATGACTGTTTACAACGAATAAGCAATTGACGATCACAATTGATTGAAAGCATCTTAAACATGTCAAGTATTTCATTGTAGATGATCTGTGATCCAAATGCTTCTTCCACCTTAGAGAGGGACAGAACAATTCTTCCATATCATGATGGTTTAAAATTGTATCAACCAATGTTTTCTGCTGAAAAGATATCATCTATTTTTTTCTATTTTTGGAAGAAAATATTCCTAGACATACAACAGGTGAGAACTAAGTAATTTTAAAGAAACAAATGAAATGAAAGTATTCTGTAAATAGAATTAAATGAAAAGCTGTGTTTTAAATAGGAGCTAAATATTAAACAGAATTTTTGTACCAGGCATTTGAATTACTGCACCAGCTCTTTTGCCCATAAAGAGAGCATTTCAGTCTTTTCCTGCCTGCTTCCCCTTTGGAGACAGCTGTGGCCCTAGGATTTGCGTCTGAGGGAGAGCTCCATCCTTGGACCTCCTGATCTTTCCCAAGTGGCCAAATGGGGATGCACCAGCAGCACTGCTGGGAAGGTGCTGGCTCAGTGGCTGTTTGTTGAGACTGTGCCCCCCATATCAGCTTTATGTGTGTGTGGGGGGGGGGGTGCTCTGGTGGCTGTGGTTACACACTCACTGGCCTTGGCAGAGCACAAGTCGGAACCTTTGAAGGTTCCAGCTGCTGTGAGGCGCAGGAGGCAGAGCTGGTGCTAGGCACAGTGTGCTACTGTGCTGAGGGAAAGGTGAATACAGTTAATAATCCACCCTCAGCTAATCACTGAGGGCTGATGGGAGGCACAGGCTTGGTGGAGTTGCTCAGACACTGCGGCTCCGCCGTGCAAAGCAGCGTGGCTGAGCTGGTTGTTGGTCAGGTAAGGGCTCAAATATATTTCCTGCAACTTGCTCCAGCACAGTTCAGCCTGGAAAAAAGGCATTTTTCCAAGTGTAGGGGAGTCAAGCTCCAATAAATGTCAGCTGAGCCCTGGTGCTTGCTCCCCTGCATGAAGCCTCAGTGAGGCACCAGGGCCTCCTGTCAGCAGGAGGGGAAGGGAGATCAGAGTTGTTGGAAGAATACATGACTGAAGGCTGAGCACAGGGTTGGTGGTGCTTTGCGTGGCTCTTGCATGACATCCAGGCTGGGTGTTGCAGTGTGAGCTAACCTTTTGTTTTGCATCAGGCTTTATGCCAGAGCCAGCCCCAGGCTGCACATTTTCACCCAAATCCATTTTTGTTGTTGCAAGACTGCTATACCTGCCACTGGGTTTCAACCAGTGTTACCAGCAACACAGGTCTGTTGGTGTGAGTGAAACACCCACACAAGCTCTTTACAGCTTCAGCACAAATTGCAATACAGGAAAGAGGCCTTCTCCTCACAGCCCCAACAGATAAGGCTGAGTAAGAATCCCAAGCCAGGACAAACTTCTCTGCCATCCCTAACCCATGCCACACATAGATTGAGGGATAGGAGTTTGCAACAACTGGAAACTGCCCTTGACCCACTGCTTTACCTGGAGAGGATGCAGCTGTTCCAGCTGAGGGTTCCCACATGGGCGCAATGGCTGGTCATGGTTCGGAGACGTTTCTGCTGCTCAACGTCCCATAGCTTATAGGGGCCTGAGTAAATATATGTATTGCAGTAAAAGATCTCTGTATTGTATAAGTGACCCTGCCCTGATTCTAGTTATTGTAAATGGGCTGCAGCTGCACTGTCCTTGATTGGGCAGTAGCCTGTGGAGGTGGCTGGGATAAAAGGGGGTGGGGCATTCAGGGAGGGCTGTAGAGGAGCCCTGGCTGAGAAGGAACAACAGCACTGCTGTGAAGAGCTGCTGTGAGAAAACCACCCAGAAGGTATGAGACCCTAGAAATATGATATACAACAATGTAAATGCAACAATAGCTGGAGAGGCAAAGTAAAAAGTTCTTCAGAAGAAACCAAATCCTGTTTCTATGCCCTAGGAACCTCACTGCACAGGCTCTGGCATTCAGCTTTCTCAGTCAGGGAACAGAGAAAATATGTATCTCATGACCATAGCACAGAAGGTAACGCTGCTTATCAGAAAACGCCCAAATCAAACCCTGCCTTGCACACTGGGCAGTTCCACCCCACACCAGGGAAGACAAGTCAGGTGCATGGCATCCTTCCTCTGCCAGCCAAGGTTTTGTCCCCAGGCCCCACAGTTCTGTCAATCCCTAGAAAACACCTCTAGTTTTACTCCTGCATTCACCTGAATCTCAGCACTACTTGTGCCAACAGCAAGGTAGTCTCCTTCTTTAATCCATGATGCAGAGGAAATGTAAACATCTGGATGCTCCGTCTGCAGCAGGGGGATAATCTCCCTAGTAGCGTGATTCCACAGATAAACAGTGTCATCCAGAACCACTGCCAGGAAGTTCTGGGAGCTCCAGTCTATGAGATTCAGTTCTACACTTTGAAAGAGCAATGCAGGTCACACCATGCTTGGCTAGAGAGCCCTGCCCTTCACCCGTGCTGCTGCAGCAGGTGTGGGTGCACACGTGCACACACACACGTGCAGGTGAGGGGCAGCCTTCTGAGTGTCACTATGCCCAGCTGCTGGGGCCAGGTACCCTGCTCCAAGGCATCTACACTGTGCCCTAGACCACTGTGCCTGTAAGGCCACACAGGGACACTCCAGAAGTGGTCTGTGCTAGCCTGGGTACACAAAATAATACAGACAGCCCAGTTACCCTGTCCTAGGAACAGCAATCCAGTACAGAATGTTCTGGATGCCCAGCACTCAACCCTGTAGCCTACTTACAGTAGTCGTTGAATATCTCTGGTGCATCCAAGACCCGTTCTGGCTTTGAGGGAATATATCTGCTATTCTTCCTGCTCAATCCAGGTGCCATTTTCTGACTGTAGAGCACTTTCAGGTTATTCTGATAGTCTGTGTGCAGGGGAACAGGTTTGTTAACCTGAGTTAGTTTCCTCCCAGCTGAGTGCTGCTCACCCAACTAGGAATCCCTTGGAGTGAAAATAAAGTCCTAAGAAAAACACTCACAAGCCTGCAGTGCACTAAAATCACTGGCAGAATGAACTGCTGAGCAGGGGTGAGCTACAATTTCCTCATTCATGGAAACAAATTTAACAAACACTTGGGTTTTTGAATCCCATTATATTTAGTTGCAGTTTAAGCTAGAAAGTGCACAGCAGAGGGTTTGATGCTCTTACAGACTTCATGAACGTTTGGAACCTGCAGTACCGGTAACTGTCACCGACATCTTTCCATAAAAATCCTTTCTTTAGGATTTTTCCCCCTTCTGAGAAGCTGTGGCCTCAGCAACAAAAGGTAAACAATGGTTATCTGCTGCTGGGGAATGCAACAGGTGGATGCGTGATCAGTCTTGGGTGAATGTTTGGATTTACTGACCACTCACAGCGGAGCTGGGTCTCACCCTCTGCTGAGACACAGCCCTTTGTTTATTCATTCTTTTCCTATTCTTAGCTTAGCTAGCTTCTGAGAACTTTCCTTCTATTTCTTTTAGTATAGTAATAATGTAATATATATCATAAAATATTAAATCAAGCCTTCTGAACATGAGGTCAAGATTCTCATCTCTCTCTCCACCCTGAAGACCCTTGCAAGCCCTGTGACAGGTGACCAACTGGCAGTCATAGCAACTCTCCTAAATAAATTCACTTTAACTGTTATGCCCTCCCTCGACCTCAGGAACCTTAAGAAAGGAGACTCCAGCCTGTACAGCTCTCAGAAACCAGTTGATTTCTCCTGTGACCACACACAGAGCCTCTGTGTTGCTGTTCCCCTGACCTGATCCCTCCTGCTGATTCAGCTCACACGGAGCCTGTATCATACCTTCTGGAGCATTCTGTGGTTTTCCTCTGAGGTGGAGGATCTTTGCCTCTTCCACATCAAAACCATTCAGATTCACTGCCCAGGCTTTCTGTTGCTCCTACAGAGACAAATCACCCTCAGTGCAATGCATTTAAAACAATTCCCACACTACAATTTAAACAGACATCTAAGTCCCCTTCTCTTAGAATCTGAAGATGTTTGACTGTGCTGCAAGGGTCAGTCACACAGAGGCAGGTCAAAGCAGTTTTCCTCAGACTTTCATACATTGTCCTGCTCACATTTTCAAACAATGGCAAATTCAGTGTCATTGCCAGAGGGAAAAGCCACAGCCACAAAGCGACCAAATGCTTCATAAACAGATTTCAGAACACAGTGTAAAACATTCCAGAAGTGTTCCCTGTGGAGACCTTGTCCTAGAATAGCTACCACCAGCAGTTTCACTTTGCATAGGCTTACAGCTTTGTGTTTTTGTTGCCTGCTACATTTTAAAGCCTCGTTAGTCAAAAGCTAAATTTTGCTACCAGAAGCAGCATAGGCTTCGAGTGCATGGCAGTCTCTACAGCTTCAGTCTCATCCTAGGCTCCTGAAGCCCAGAGCTGCAAGTAGTGATGGCTGGGACTTGTCAGTGCCGTGTGCCCCCTTGATAGAACCTATTGTTCACTGCTCTGTAAAGGGGCAGGAAGGAGTAGCAGTTATTGAAGTAATTGTAACTTAGCAACATGCTCACCTTCTTGGTAGGGGAATCCTCAGCAGGGTCATTCTCTTTGGTTAGGAGGAAATTTGCCATCTCCATCTGCATAGTGCTGCGTTTGGGAATGTAGCGATCCCCCCCAGCCTTTGTGGGGGTGCTTTGAATTTTGGATCCAGATTTACCTGCATTCACATATGAAAATATTGTCTTACAGCTATTTAACAGCCTGTATTAGAGCTTTCACGGGAGCAAACCCAACACTCTTCCACATCACACCCACCAGACAAGTAGGACTCTGAGGTCTCATGCCACCCAGTCCCAACTAACTTATATTTTCCTCCCTGCCACCAAGTTGGTTAGGGACTGTGTGGTGCAACTCCTTGGGTCTAGTGCAACAATTCCAGAGTCCAGAGATAAGGGGAAGATACAAAAACGCTCACAGGATGTAAAGCTGTCAGCTGACAGTCCTGCCCACACTCGTCCTAGCATACAGCTGTGCCAGCAAGGCTCAGCTGGGCGAACAGCAGCTCGCCAGCCCCAGTGCTCAGAGCTCTGCCCCTCATGCTGGCAAGGAGGTGGGTGGCTGTCAGGAGCACAGCCCACCTCCTCCTGCCTGAGCAGCAGCCGGTAGGGCAGCGTGGCAGGGAGCCCAGAGCCCCGTGGCTACGGACAAGCAGCCTGGGCCAGGCTCCCGCACTCAACCTCTGACGCCGGTGGCCGGCGCTCACCGGGTGTCTTGGACGGCGTCTTGCTGGGACTGTGGGAGCGACATGCCGGCTTTATGGGGGACACTCCAACGGGGCTGGGCCCGGGGCCGCTCTCCTTGGCCTTGCGCTGCCATGGCGCAGGCGGCGCGTTCGGGATCAGCGTGTCCAGCTTCAGCAGCCCGTGCAGGTCCGCCTCCAACAGGAACTGCGCCGTGGTCCTGCGGGCGGGCAGGGTTAGCCGTGCCCACCGGCCGGGCTGAGCCTACTCCGACAGCCCCACCGGCCTCCCCACCACCGGACCGTGCAAGCGCTCCGGCTGCTCCTCCCCACTAAGGGACACCCCCACTCTCCCCAGCCGCTCCTCGGGACACCCCATCAGCCGATACGCCCTCCCTCCGCTTCTCGGGGGTCCTTGATCAGGCAGCACCCCTTCCAGCCGCTCTTTGGGGCTTCTTCCGATAAGCAACATTCTCCCTTCCCCTGCCTTTCAAGGGCAATCTCGTCCCTGCTCTTTCTCCTCCCCACCGTGCTTTGCCTCTGCCCAGTGCCCCTGGGGCTGCTCTGGGCCAGGCAGCCTCAGTGGGAGCCAGCACTGGCTGCAGCCCCAGCGGGGCCCCGGGACAAGGCCCAGCATTTAGGAGGCCAATGAAAGCTCTGGGCAGCAGCAGAACCCTCAGCAGAGTTCTTTGGACAATCAAGGACTGGCCACCCCTACACTGCAACCTCACTGGGAATGTTTTCTGTCTGACGTAGACTTTCAAAAGAAGCTGTTTGAGGGAAAGGTGAACTAAACACTCACCCTTTTCTCTTCCAGCAAGTCCAACTTCGGACAGAGCATAAGATGAAGATCAGCTCCAAGACAAGCAGGCCTGCCAGTAACCCTAGCCAGAAGCCTGTTCCCTGACAGAAACCCCTTCCAAGGCCCTTCTGGGAATCAGGAACATGTGCTGTGGTTCCAGCTGCACCTGTGGGAGCGATGGGGATCGTCAGCCCGTGCTGTGCTGCACTGCTGAGCTGGCAGCACGGTGGATGCGGGCAGGACATTCTCCGTTTCCCCCAGAGCTGGGGCCTGCAGGGACCTTGCCACCCCGTGGCACAGGCTGTGCCACCCAACAAAGCCCAGCAGGCCGAGAGGAGAGCCCGGGGGCAGCGCAGCTTTTTGGGCAGTCGCTGCTTGGAGGGACACGGGCCACACCCATCCCTGAGCAGCCCCTGCCAGCCCTGGCCCTCCCTGCCCCGTGACAGCTCCCCCCGCCCCAGGGCACAGAGTCAGGCCCTGTCAGGACCCAGTGCAGCCCCTGCCCAGTCGGGAGCCAAGGCTGGCTCTGGCCCTGGGCTCGCGGCAGGGCTCCCGCTCGGGGCTGCTTCTGTGCCTTGGGCCTCTGGGCACTCAGGGCCAGCTCCAGAGCAGCTGCAGCGGGAGGGACGTTGGTGCACGAGTCCCCTTTTCCCAGGGCTCTGAACGAGCTCCAAAGGCACCTCCAGCTTTGCCGGGCTGTGCAAGGGAGGCCCTGGTAGAAGAAGAAGAGCTGCAGCCACACAGCTCTGCCAATGGCTGAGCCCTGCTGAGCCTGGCACAGCAATTACCTTCTGTGCCTGTGCCCATGCCTGTGTTTGGCTCGGACTTCCTTCCTGCAGCAGGGGCTGCCAATCGGCCTCTGCTTTGTTGGGGAAACACCTCCTTCTGTCCTAACTTTTGGCCCATCACTTGAGAAACAAAAAGTACACCTTAAAAGATGGAGAAATTCTCCATTTCTTTAATGGCATGTTCAGAACGTCATGCTTATGCAAAATCGGATAAAATCAACAAATCATCTGGGCTTTTTCAGCTGGGCCATGGCCCACCGTCCTTCAAACACCTGCCAGTGCTGAGCAGAAGTTGTGAGTGGATCGTGCAGGGTGAGGGCACACACATGCATGGCTCTGTCCTGGCACCTGCAGCGATGCCCCCCTGGCCGAGCTTTGGGCTCTGAGCTGGCAGGTCTCACAGGGGAAAGGCCTTGGCGTACCCTCACCATCTCCCAGAGGCTCAATCCTGAACGTGGGCTGGGAAGCCAGATCACCTTTAGCAACAGGCTCAGCTGCAAAGAAAGGCAGGACACAACAGCTCCAATGGCACTGCTGAAGATTCTCCTTCAGGCCCGAGTGGCAGTGAGGGCACCTGGGTGATTGGTGCCCTCCAAGGCACTCCCTTGGCTCTGCCTTCCACTCAGGAGCAGGGCCAGGGGGACCTCGTGCCTGCAGTGGCCCCACACTGGGATGGAAGGAGCCCCTTGCGGGGCAGTCGGGGCAGAAAGGACTCCCTGGAGCAGCCAGCAGCTTGAAACCCAGCCCCAGGCAGGGCCAGGGCTTAGCAGTGGCAGCAGAAGCAGCTCGGGCTCCCTGGGGGCTGCAAAGGAGCTGAGAAAGGCTCAGCCCCCAGGCACAGGCCTGGGCCCAGCCCCTTCCCTCTCTGCTCTTCTCTGTGGCTGCACAGAGCACACAGAAGGACACAGTGCCATTGCACACGGGAGGAGGATGGACAGCTAAATGCCCCTTCCTCCCACTGACAGTGATCCTGTGGGATCCCTCAGGGCTCCAGAAGGGAGCAGGGTAAGGTTTCCAGAACTGATCTACCTTCAGTGAAATTTAAGGGAACTGGCTCATGGTAAGCTCTTGGCATACTGACACAGATTATTCTGTCAGGAAAGGTACATTCAGAACATGCCTCCAACATCTGACAAGGTCTTCAAAGCACCATTCACCAGCATTTCCAAGTAATCCAAGTCATGATCCCAGTCGAGGAGGGATCACAGATGCTACAGAACCATTTTCATGGTGTGCTGGGATCCCCTTCTCCCTTGGGGAATTGGGGACTGCAAGGTGGTGGGGTAAGGCTGCGGGAGCCTGTGGCTCCTGGTCACTCTGTACGCTCTTTGCAGGTCCTGTGCAACATGCCTGGAGGGGCAGCTGGAGCAGCCCAGGGCCCTGGGGCTCTCTCCCTGCCACACAGGAAACCCTCACTAAATGCTTGGGGAAATCTGCAGTGCCACAGCTGTCACTCCCAACCTCCGTCCCTCCCTCCTGCTTGCCCACCTGCCCATGGAACAGCTCCCACATCACATGGGCACATAGCCAGGCCCTCTCAGGACACACTGGAGCCTTGCTCTCCCCCTCTGCCCTTTCCCCACCACGGGCACCCTGTGCAGCCGCTCCCAGGTTTCGGGACATGTCTCCCACGGAGGGAGCCCAGCAGGACAGCTCAGTACCCGAGTGCCCTGAGCCTGCTCGGGACAATTCCTCTGGGCTGTGCCCATCTTATCCAGGCTGTGCCCGCAGTGCCAAGCAGCAGAGAGGGCAGCTCAAGCCTCAGCAGGGCTCAGGCCCAGAAGCAGAGCAACTACCTCCTGTGGCTGTGTCTGGCATCGCCTCCCTTCCTGCAGGAAATGCCACCTTCAATAGAGCCCCTCTGTCCATCCCTTGAGAAAGGAAGAGGCACAGCTGGATCAGATGGAATCGTTGCACATCCAGGAGGTGGCCTGTTCAGGAGGCAATACTTGTCCAAAACATGGATAAGGATCAGGAAAATTGATCTTGGAAGGGCATTAAACCAAGAAACAAGTACTTCAAAACCCCTGGAGGTGGCTGCCATGGTGAGTTCCCTGAGGTGTCAAAGGCCAAGCCACACCCATGGCTGCTTTCCCTGAGGTGTCACAGCTGCAGCAGCAGCCCCATGGCCGGGTTTCCTGAGGGCTGGCAGTCCCAGTCTCGCTCCATGGCTGGTTTCCTGAGGTGTCACAGTCCCAGTCCCGCTCCATGGCCGGTTTCCTGAGGTGTCTCAGCCCCAGCCCCGCTCCATGGCCGGTTTCCTGAGGTGTCACAGTCCCAGTCCCGCTCCATGGCCGGTTTCCTGAGGTGTCTCAGCCCCAGCCCCGCTCCATGGCCGGTTTCCCTGAGGTGTCACAGCCCCAGCCCCGCTCCATGGCCAGTTTCCCTGAGGTGTCTCAGCCCCAGCCCCACTCCATGGCCAGTTTCCCTGAGGTGTCTCAGCCCCAGCCCCGCTCCATTGCCAGTTTCCCTGAGGGCTGACAGCCCCAGTCCCGCTCCGTGTCCGGTTTCCCTGAGGTGTCAGAGCCCCAGCCTCGCTCCATGGCCGGGTTTCCTGGTCGCTTTGAGGTGCTGTTCCTCTCTCTCTGTGGAGAAAGTAGAGGCCAAGGAGCATGCAGAGCAAGCCCAGAGCCACGAGGGCTCTACTGCCTGCTCAGCCCTGTGTGAGCTCTGCTCCTTCATGCCTTCTCCTCCCGTTGTCAGGTCGCACTGACACTCGGCCTGAGCCCAGTGTTCCCTTTTGGGGCCAAGGGAAATCTCTGCTCCTGCCTCTGGCACAGGGTGCTCTGCCAGCAGGTCAGGGAAGGAGACAGCCCTGGAGAGAGGCATGAGCAGTGGAGGAAAGCCAACATCACTGCAGTCTTGCAAAAGGGCACCAAGAAAGAGCCAGGAAACTGCAGGGCCATCAGCCTCAGCTCCATCCCCAGAAAGGTGACAGAACAGCTCCTCTTGGATGCCATCTCTAAGCCTGTGGAATAACAGGAATGGAAACCATGCCTGACCAATCCCATAGCCACCTGTGCTGCAGTGACTGGCTGGGCTTGTGAGGGGAGAGCAGTGGTTGTTGCCAGCTGGGACTTCAGCAAGGCTTTGTCCCTGCCTCCCATAACAGGCCCCTGAGGCAGCTCAGGGACAGTGGGGCAGAGAAGTGGACAGGGGAGCTCCAAACTCAGGTAGCTGTGAGCTCAGGGCGCCGTGCTGGGCCCAGCCTTGTTTGCCTTATTCCCCAGTGACCTGGCAGAAGGGACAGAGTGTTCCCTCAGTGTTTGCTGATGGGACAGAATTGGGAGCAGGGCCTGAGGCACCACAAGGCTCTGCTGCCCTTCAGTGAGACCTGGAGAGGCTCGAGAGTTGGGCAGAGAGGAACCTAATGAAGTTGCACTGGGAAAAGCCTCTAGAAGAGCTTCAGGCTTTGTAATTACCAGGCAACAGAAGTGTTTTAGTATAGTGGAGTCTATAACGTTGTCTTGTAATGTCCAGTCAGGGAAACCACTGCGTCTCTGTATGTCATAGGACCAGTCACTTGTATGTATGTCAAGAAAGTCTTTGGGAGAAACATGAATGAATTCAGAAACTTCCCCTGATATTATTTTGGATTTTCACGATTTTCTGGAATGCTGGGTGAAGTGTAAGGATGCCAAAAGGAAAGTGAAAGCAAACCAATAAATCTTTAAAAACTCAGAAGCCTCTCCTGTCTGTTCCTTGAAGAAGTTGCCAAACAATGTCACTTTTGCAATCCTTTGAAAGATCTTATAGGAAAAAGCATTGGCCAAAAGTGCTGCCCTGTGTTTCTGAACAGCAACATGCATTTTGTGTTGATGCAAGGTTTGTACCAGGGTTTGGGGTTTTTGTGTGTGCTTTGAATGTGAGTCTTTGCAGGACTATTAATAATTAGACCATGTACTGAAGAGAACATGTTACTGTGTTGTGCTGTTCAGTGCTGAAGAGGGTTGAGACAGAGCAGGTAGCTCTGTGTCTGTGTGTAATTGCATGAGCAGCACGGGAGCAGTGCCCAGGGCCTGGAGAAGCAAACGGGTTCCCGGTGCTGAGGACAAGGTGTCCAGAGCTCGGGATTGTCCGGCCAAGCTCTTCTGGCTCCTTGTGCTTCGAGACCTAGCCGGGAGCCCTGCAGAGCCCCGGGTGCAGCTTCCTAACTTCCCCCCTCTTCCTCTGCCTCCTCCCTGCCTCCAGGGTAAAGGCACTCCCTGGCATTGCACTGGCTGTGCCTCCCTCCTAGACCAGTGAAGGGATCGTTTCCCAGCCAAGGTGGCTCTGCCATGGAGACAGGAAAATGGGCAAACTCCTGCTGCCCCAGCATCAGGCAGGTGCAGTGTGTCCTTGCCTGTCAGTCCCTGCCCTGCTTCCCAGAGATGCCACTGATTGTTCCACAAGTCATGGATCTGCATTTCCAGGAGCATGTTTGCAAAGACACGAAAGAGAAAAATTGACAAGAATTGTTCGTGCTTCTCTTCCTAATTTTTTCCAATGTATTTTCTAGTAGGAAAGCATGGACCAAACTGGCAAAGTTCCTATAATGTAGGAAAAGCATCCTCCTGTATTTGACTTGAGTTGAGGACAGTTGCAAGCTCTCCTGTCAAATGTACACAGAAAATTCTCAGTGAATTTTCTGTCTTTCTGCTGAGTCAGTATAAAAGATGACGCTTCTCAGAAGCTTAATACTAATTTTTCCATTTATATGGAAAGTCAAAGTTGTTAGTTCATATGATGGCAGGATAACGGAGGCAGCTGTGGTGGTGTCGAGGTTTCTCTCCTATACCCAATGGTGATCAGCAGCAGCATCAAATCAGGTTCATCTTACTTTTCTGCAGACAGGTCTTGATGAAAACATCAGTTCACCTAGAGCAGGGTTTGAATCCCTGTAGTGCAGCTGACTCCGCACGGGCTCTCTGGACCACCGCCTGCCAGGGGCAGGAGCAGAAATTTCCCTTGGCCGGGGCCGGAGCCCTGGCGTGGCAGTGCCTGAACAGCACCTCCCTGCCTACAGTGCCACCCTGGATGGCTGCCCCAGGGCCTGGCATTTGACCCTGCACTTGCTGCAGGAGTCCCGGCCCTGCTTCCACCCTGAGCAAACGCTCGGACCATTTTAGAAGCTCGGTGCCCAAGGGGGCCGCCACAAGTGGTTGCCAGGGACCTGGGGCCATGGCTGCCCCGATTTTGGGTACACGGTGCTGATGTCAGAGTGGCCATTGTGACCTGTGCCACCAAGGCCACAAAAGGGAACGCGGGGCTCAAGCCGAGTGTCAGTGCGACCTGACAACGGGAGGAGAAGGTAGGGCAGGGATGTGGCTGCCCAGGGACCAGAGGGGCCCCACACCTCGGGGCTCTGGGCCTGTGCTGCAGGCTCACCTGCCTCTCCCTTCCCAAAATCACAGAATCAGCAGAGGAACAGCCAGAGGACACTGCAGTGTTACTCAAGGCGACGACGGGAGGAGAAACAGACAGGAGCAGGGCTCACGCAGGGCTGAGCAGGGAGTAGAGCCTCGTGGTTCTGGGCCTGTTCTGCAAACTCCCCCCCCCCCCCTTCTTTCTCCCATAGACAGAGAGGAACAGCACCTCGAAGTGACCACGTCCTTCGAGGAGATAGACTCAGCGTAGACAGCCGCCATGTCTGACAGAAAGCAGGAGGGTCCTGGTGCCAGGGAGCCAGGTGAAAGCAAAGCAGCTCTCTGATAGCTTGGCCCAGGGGCTCTTGTGGTAGCAGGCAGCGTGGGGATCAGAACAGAGGCAGGGGGAGGCAGGAGCTGCTCGGCCATGCCAGGGCTGGGAGCCTCCTTCCTGCCCAAGTGGGGCCCAGCTGGGCCAGGGGGCAGCTCCTGGGACAGCCGTGCCCGCAATGGCCCCTGCTCTGCAAGGCCTCCAGCGCTGCCCATCAGCCAGGCAGGGACAGAGCAGCCTTGGGGCCGATGCTGCTGCAGGCTCAGAGCCCCGCACAGCTGCTCATGCCCGGTGCCATTGGCTCTGTCCCCTGCAGCCTGCATGCTGTGTCGCCGTGCCGAGGCTGACCCGGACATGTGCGGTGACAAACTGCAGAAGGGTGGGCTCTGTGCCCACGTGTTCTGCATGGTGAGTGGCTCCGGGCGCTCCCTCCACCTTTGCAATGGGCAGCTCCTCCCGCCCCCTCCTCATCAGCTTCTCCCCTTGGCTGCAGTTCTTCGCCACTCTACTATTTCGGCAAGAGACGGACCGCGGGGGACTCATGGACTTTCTCCCTCGAGATCTCCTAATTGCAGTGCGGCGGGCGGCACAGAAGGTGAGAGCCTGACAAGAGCAGGGAGATTTGTGCCTGGCGAGGTTTGCCAGAGCTTAGCCCAGACTGCAGGAAAGAAAGGCCGGCCCAACAGTCGGGACAAAGTCTGGCTCCCAGCAGCTCTGGCACAGAGGCCCTGGCACAGCAGCCTCCCTCCTCCAGCTGGCGGCTCTGTGGGCTGGGAGCCGGCAGCGGCCACGTCCTGCGCCCTGCCCTTAGCCCTGGGGCTGCCTGGGGAGGCCTCGAGGCTGCTGCTGCTGCTGCTGCTGCTGATGCAGCTGCTTGGCTCTTTCCAGCGCTGCTGCGTCTGCGGCCAGAGCGGGGCAACCATCATGTGCTGCAGGGAGAACTGTGACAGATGGTTCCACTTGCCCTGTACCAAGGAGGGCGGCTGTGTCAATCTATACGTTACTCCGTTCAGGTACCTCATCTCTCTTTATGGCCACCCCTGGGGAATGATCCAGCATTTCTCACTTTCCCCATCCCTTTGCCCCCAGCTCTTTCTGCCCTGAGCACCGTCCAGAGCAGGAGGTGGATGCGACTCCTGAGCCGGACACCGTTTGCCCCATCTGCATGGAACCTGTGGAGGACAGAAAGACCTTCACAACATTGGTGTGCCCAGCGTGCAAAAAGGCCTGGTTCCACAGGGACTGCATCCAGGTAGGAGCCCTCCCCTGAGCCCTGGGGCACAGCAGGTGCTCAGCAGCAGCAGCAGCAGCAGGGCCTCGCTCACCCTGCCTGTGTTTGCCCTGCAGGGACAGGCCTTGCGCGCTGGTGCTTTCTATTTCCAGTGCCCCCTGTGCAGAGACAGTGGGGAATTCCCTGTTGAAATGTTCATCTTGGGGATCCGAGTCCCCTTCAGGTTGGTGTCCTTCTGCCTGGCCCACCAGCCAGGAGGGTGCAAGTGCTGTGCTGTGCCAGGCCCTGCCCCAGGAGCCCTGGCCCTGCCCTGTCCTGTGAGTCTGGGCTTCAGCTTCACCCCCAACTTGGAAAAGCGCTGGAGAAAGAGCTGGGACACCCTGGACCTCCGTGAGGGAGAGCAGCAGAAATTCATCATCTCTTCCTTTCTCCATCAGACAGCCAACGTGGGAGGACAACGATGCCTTCGCAGATCTAGGAGTGAGGCACGGCCAATGCAATGCCAGGGATTGCCTTTACCCTGGGGGCAGGGAGGAGGCAGAGGAACAGGGGTAAGTTGGGAAGCTGCACCTGGGGCTCTGCAGGGAACCTGTGTCTCGACAAGGGCTCAAAGCAGGAAGAAGCAGAAGCGCTTGGCTAGACAACCACGTGCTGGTACACTTTTTGTTCTCAGTGCTATGAGCTTGTTTGCCTCCCCAGGCCCTGGCAATTGCTCCTGTGCTCCTCCTGTGCTGCTGAGGGCACCCACAGGCGCTGCTCTGGCCTGAGGAACAGCACACAGAGATGGGAGTGTGACAGCTGTGCTGGGCTCGGAACATGTATGAGTCAAAGTCCCCGGTGTCCCTGGGCTGGGGGCAGTGTCCAGGCCGGGCTTGGCAGAGCGCAGCATCCACTGCTGGAGGGCTGGAGGCACTGCTCTGGCCTGGCCTGGCCGGGGCCTGGGTGATCTTTGACATTCCTGCTTGCCCTTACAGCCTCCAGGGATGAGACAGAGCTCAATGGCCCCAGGCCGGCCAGACAGTCAGGACTACAATCTGCTCGTGGCTGGTCAGAATCTGAGGCCATCAGCCCCAGCTCCCACAGCCCTGTGCCATTGGTGCTGGTTTCCCCACCTCCATCTCCAGAGACGGGCAGCCACAGCAGGCCCCAACACCCAGCATGGCAGCAGGCGCTGCCATCTTCCTCACTGGACACCAGCAGCATCAGCAGATCAAGGGCAACACGCAGCACGTCCCCTGACCCTGAGGACAGGGTCCATTCCAGACGTGCTGGGCCCAGCCGCAGGCGAAGCTCCTCTCGCCGGCAAAGTCGCGCCCAGAGTCCACCTGTCCGGTCCAGGAGTCACTGTGACAGGGACAGTAGGACAGGGCCAAGGGCTGAGAGGCCCAAGCAAAGGGAGACACCATCACGGACATCCCCCAGACGCAGGTGCTCCCGCCAGCAAGGTCGTGCCCAGAGTCCACCTGTCCGCTCCAGGAGTTGCCATGACAGGAACAGAGGGACAGGGCCAAGGGCTGAGAGGCCCAGGCGAAGGGAGACATGGTCAGGGCCATCCCCCAGACGCAGGCGCTCCCGCCAGCAAGGCTGGGCCCAGAGTCCACCTGTCCGCTCCAGGAGTCGCCGCGGCAGCAGCAGTGGGACAGGGACAAGGGCTGAGAGGCCCAGGCGAAGGGAGACATGGTCAGGGCCATTCCCCAGACGCAGCCGCTCCCGTCAGCAGCGCCGGGCCTCGACTCAAACTGTGCGGTCCAGGAGTCGCCAGGACAGGAGCCGGAGGACAGCAGCGAGTGCTGAGAGGCCCAGGCGTAGGGGGACATGGTCGGGGACATCCCGCAGGAGCAGCCGCTCCCACCAGCGACGTCGGACCTCAACTGGGACCTCCAACAGCAGCACGTAGCGCCGTCATCTTTTCTTTCTAGGCCTTGTGTTCCTTGCCAGAAGTGAAGGTGAGAACGGTCAGTGCAGGGACCCTGAGATGTGCAGCTCTGTGGGCAAACCCTATTAGCTCTTGATGTTTCTACTGGCAGGAAGAAGTCTGGGCTAAATACCTTGATTTCTGTGTAACTGTGTATTCAGTGAAAAGTCACTTAAGGATGTGGCTAATTAAAAAGGACTCTTGTTCCTGCCTTTAGACTTCAACCTCAGGTGTTTCCCCACTGCTTACCCTTGATAATGAACCACTCCTTAATGGGCTTGGATATGCTTAGGGAGACATTCAGAGCAAGGTGGCTCTTAGGGAAGCTGTGTCCGAAAAGGACGTGTGCTGTGTTGCTATCCTTGAACAATCTCATTTCAGTAAAGCCAAAAAAAGAAGAAAGAGATGAGACACTGCCTCACTGTCTAAAGACAACTCCTACACCATTGCTGCGGATTTGAAAGAGGCCTTTCAAAGAACAAACCAGAATAGACGGTATTTCCTCCGTCTATTCTGGTTTATTCTTTGAAAGACCTTCAAAGAGCAAACCAGACTGAGGAAATACCCTGGGACAAAGAGGATGCACAGGACTCTGCCCCAGATGACCATTTGGGACCTTTGCCTGAGGATGATGCAGCTCAGGAGACGAGTTACTTCAAGTTTTCTTTCTTTGGAGGCACAGAGGAGTTGGGCATCAAAGAAGGTAACAGCAGAACCCTTCTAACAGTGCCATTGCTAAGGAAGAGCTTCTGGCAGGCACTGTAGGGCAATATGGTGTAATAAAGGTCAGGATGCAGGGGATTTTCAGCAACAGAAGTCAGTAATTAGGCAGAAGCATTTTGATCTTCATTTCTGCTTGCTAGGGTTGTGGTAGATTATTGAGAGGTGCCTCATGCTTGCATCTCAGGAATTCTGAAAGGCATGCTTTGAGAAGGCATTGGGGGTTTTTGCTGAGTGGTGAAAAAGCTTGTTCTCATGCCCTGAATTCCTCAAACAGGGAAAAAGGTGACACACCAGTCATATCAAGTTTCATAGGAACTCACAAGGCTTTTAAGGAAATGTGCGTTAATGTAGAGGGAGGAGCAAAGTCCGAGAGCTGGCCCCAAGATACATGAACATTCTGTTTGTTACTGAATTCTACTCTTGGACCTTTAGAAAAAGGAAATGGAATGACACATGATCATTGGGGTGTCCTAACCTTAGATAAAACAAGGCCGTCTGAAATGAAGATGAAACAACAATAACTCAAGTCCCAGTCATGTAGGAGAGAAAAGAAACCCCGTGAAGTTACCCAAAATATTAAAAAACCCAATGCAACAGCACAAAGCAATGAGCCCCCCAGACTTGCGCTGAACTGAAAAGGTATTCAGTGTCTTCTGAATGCAATGAGAAATGTTTAAGAATACATAAGGGATCCCTGGAACAAAGTGGAAAATACAAAGTGGAGCAGAAATGTAGCTTAGAAAATCTGGCAGGGTCAGATTCTGTCCTTCCTAAATCTCTCTTCTCCACTGTAAGTATTTCACGTGAAAGGAGGAATTCTTCCTGATGATTAGAGGAATAATCTGGTTTTGGCTTTTTTTCTCTATTGGTGCTGTCATTGCAGAGCCTCACGCGCTTGGGACAATAAAGCCAGTAAAAGCCACATGGCAAGAGGATCCACGTTTCCAGGACAGCAGTTCTGAGGGTGACGATGAGCCTGAGATGTCAGAAATTGAACAGGACCAAGAAATGCAAGTTCCATTTCTCTTTGTTGTCTACTTGGCTGTAGTAGTTGGATGCTGTGGGAATATTAATAGCAGCACTCAGGGAATGGGAAACTGACATTGCACACCTCTGAGCAATGAAAGTCATCTTAGAAAACCGTTTGTGCTGCACAGAGTCAAAACTCCCAGCAACCCATTGGATGTGAATGGGAATATGGAAAGAAAGAGCAGAGCACAGGAAATTAACTGGGTCATTTTGGTTTGACCAACTCCAAACTGAGTTTGGCCAAAAGCCAAAGACACAGTCAGTTTTCTCTTTAAAAGAGGATTTGGAAAATAAAAAGATTTATTTGGTTTCTAGGGAATAAAGCTTTTCAATGTATGGCATTTCTCTGAAGCACTACAGGATTAACTTGTGTTCATGAAATTTGATAGTACAATTTAGGATGCTCAAATCCCTTTGTCCTTTTCTAGGTTTCTTTCTTTACCATGCACAGGAAGTGCTAGAGTTTTTTTTTTTTGTTCTCCAAAGATGATGAACGCCTAAGAGGTATGATAGAATTTCTTTACGCTCTTTTATATTTTTTTTCCTTTTAAACCCTTCCTGTAATTCAGTGAGGAGGAAAAAATGCTGCCTAGTTATCAAAGTTTTCTAGTCAAAATTTGCCACCCTCACTTGTGATCCAAGTTGTGGTAGAATCCCGTGAGAAAGTCCTGGCAAAATAAAGGTCAACCAGATTTTCTGGCTTTCTTTTCTTTCAGACAATTACCGAATAGGAATCTGGACTTTTAGAGTTTACCAAAATCTTAGTCACTTGACAGCTTATGTAGACATTTCGGATCCTTTCGGGTATTTAAATCATCTTTATCTTTTTCCTCTCTTTCTGGTGTTACCATTAGAAATGAGGAGTGTTCTTGTCAGCCACATATGTCCCCGTGGTTCTTTGTTCTAATGAATCTGGGGTTTCGCTTCTGAATCCAGTGAATTTTGTATTTAGAAACAAAGAAAACAACATCCAAAGGAAACATGCACAGTCCCCAAAACCTGCACAGGCCACCAAAACAATTGCTGGCTAGATTTTGTAGAATAGAGTCTTAAGCTTAAAGGATGTGCCTTCCATGAGACTGATTCCATAACTCTGCTGAAATGCACTGCTGTGTTCACACAGTTACCAGCCTGCAATCTTCCCAGTACAGGGTGTGTTGAAATGGAGAGCTCAGGCCTCAGCAGGCCTCAGTTCTGGGGGAAGATGTGGGGTGCTGGTGCTGAGCTTCTAATGCAACAGCTGCAATTTCACTGCAATTCAGATTGCAGCATGTTGAGGAAAAGTGCTGCTGCCTTTGATTGTTCTTAGCACACCAGGCTGCAGTAGGGAACATTTCTGCTGGAGCCAAGGCGTGGTGGGGGCAGGAGAACAGGAAGGATGTGAAGAATTGATTTCTGATTTTAGTGCTGTGGTGGTCAAGATTGTTAGAAGTAGCAGCACATTCACAAGTGTTTAAGGCTATTAATTGGATGTTTCTTTTGTGCAGAGGGTCCAAGTTATTTTGTAGATTAGTAGAAGTCAGTGAAGAAAAAGAGGGTTAGGAAGACAGACGTAGATTATTGCTTGAGGTAAGTATGGAACATCTGTTCCCTGGTAAGTCTAGGTGAAAACTGAGCATGGGGAGGGATTGCAGGTATGAATGTGCATGTAAAATTAAGTCAGGACCTCGAGAAGAGCTTTAAATTTGTGATGAACAGGGAAGATAAGTTTTTTAGTGTAGCGGTGTGTATAACATCCTGTTGTGTGGTCCAGTCAGGTAAACCACTACATCTTTGTGTGTTACAGGAGCAGCTACTTAAGTGTATGTAAGGATAGTGAATGTAGAGACTTCTCCTCATAGTGGATTCAAGAACTTCTCTTTAGAATTTGTTAGATTTTCATTATTTTCTGGAACGCCAAAGGAAGCATTAGGATACCCTATAGGAAGTGCAAGCAAACCAATAAAGTTTTTACTGATTAGAAGCGAATCACGTTTGTTCCTTGAAGGAGTTGCCAAACAAGGTTACTTTCAAAATGCTTTCAAAGGTCTAACAGGGATCAATATCAGCAAACCCTGTTAGGCCGTGTTTGGGAGCTGGGGCTGAGGCTCTCGTGCCCTGGGGAGCCATGGGAAGGCTCCAGGCCTGAGTGTGCGGCCAGGCCGGGGCCATTGAGCTGCAGCCCATCCCTGGTGGATGCAAGGGCAAGCAGGAATGCCAAGGGACCCCAGGGCCGGGCCAGGCCAGGCCAGAGCAGTGCCCCCAGCCCTCCAGGAGCGGACGGGCTCTGCCAAGCCCAGCCTGGGCACTGCCCCCAGCCCAGGGAGAGGCGGGTGCTTTGCCCAAGGGCTGGGCCCAGAGCAGCAGAGCTGTCACAGCCCCAGCTGGTTCTGGTCTGCGTGCGGCCCAAGCAGGGCCCGTGGGTGCCCTGGGCAGTGCAGGAGCAGCACAGGAGCAGTTGCCAGGGCCAGGGGAGGCACAGGGCTCAGCCTCTGCACGGTGACACAGCATGCAGGCTGCAGGGGACAGAGCCAATGGCACCGGGCATGAGCAGCTGTGCGGGGCTCTGAGCCTGCAGCAGCATCGGCCCCAAGGCTGCTCTGTCTCTGCCTGGCTGATGGGCAGCGCTGGAGGCCTTGCAGAGCAGGGGCCATTGTGGGCACGGCTGTCCCAGGAGCTGCCCCCTGGCCCAGCTGGGCCCCACTTGGGCAGGAAGGAGGCTCCCAGCCCTGGCATGGCCGAGCAGCTCCTGCCTCCCCCTGCCTCTGTTCTGATCCCCACGCTGCCTGCTGCCACAAGAGCCCCTGGGCCAGGCTGTCACAGGGCTGCTTTGCCCTCACTTGGCTCCCTGGCACCAGCGCCGTCCTGCTTGCTGCCAGACATCGCAACTGTAAGCAGATAGTCCCTTTCCAGGAATGACGCAGTCACCTCCAGGTGCTGATCCTCTCTTTCTGTGGGATAAACAAGAGCTTGGGGCGCTGCCATGGCAGGGCTTCCCTCAGCTGTCGGCACTTCCAGCCCGGCTCTGCCAGGGGCTCTGGCAGTGCCACGGCGCACGGCGGCTCTGGCATGGCAGCTCTGCACTGCAGCCTCGGCCAGCAGCCAGATCTGCGGGCTGGGACTCCACAGCGGCCGCACGCTTCTCCCAGAGCCCGAGCAGCGGCGGCTCGCTCCCAACACCGAGCCGGGAAGGCGCCGAGGTACAGCGCGGGCTCGGCTCTCGGCACGAACCGCCCCGCCCCTCACACCCGCCCGCCCTTTCCCGCCCTCTGGCCCCGCCGCGCGGCGCCCGCGCTGTCGAGGCGACTCTTGCCCACAAGGAGGCGCCCTGAGCCCTGCAATGGCGCCGCGAACCTTCTGGCGCTCTGGAAGGCGCGGGCCTGGACCTGTTGCAAGCTGGGCCCTACGTCCCATTTCCTGAAGAAAACATATCCTGTCATGCCTGGGCTGTCCGCACTTCCAAGCCTGATCAACAGGAAGAGACATTTAACCTGTGACACACATAGCAGCCTACAAGCTCGAAGTGATGGCCAGGTATTAGAAAAGCAAAGTAGTTGTTGCTAGAATTGTCTTTAAGACTCAGGGCTGGGCCCGTTTCACTGATCTCAGACCCAGAGGGAGGTTGACAAAGCTTGGGAAGAAGGATGCCCATTGATAGTGGACACAAAGGATGCAGAATTTAGGGGCCATAAGGACATCTGCTAGAACTGCCAAGTTAAGGAAAACAGTCCTAAAGTTGTCTCAGCAAATATGCTGAGCTGAGCACCAGCTGGGTAAAAAAGAGTGTGATGTTTGCAGGCAATGGGACTTTGGCACCCAAATTATCCTGGGCCTGGCCATGGGATGGTTCTGGTCACCAGAACACATGAAAAGACAGCATAATGCAAGCACTGGGCATTGTGCTTCATAGAACCCAGACAAAAAAGCTGGGAAGACTCTGCTGGATTCTTGTGTGGTATCTACCCCTTCTGTTCCTTCTTCTTCTCAAAATATATTGTAAGCCTGATTAAAAAAACTTACTTAGAGCCATGGTCAGTGCCATATTCTGAAAACTTACAGCTGACTTACAGGTTTAGTATCTCACAGAGCAGGTTTGAGGCCCTGGAATTGGAGGGACAGACAAGTGATGAAGTGGGCAAAAGTCCTTCTGGACAGAGGAGCACCTAGGGCAGGTCAGGCAACACCATGCATGGTGACCACCTCTGTTCCAAGGAAAGGCAGGGTCCCTTCAGGCCTTCCTAAAAGCATCCCAAGGGAAGGTTTCCATCTCCCCTGCCCTCTTTCCTTGACTTTAGCTGAATCTTTCTCTCACTGAAAGACAGGAAGCTCAAGTGTGTTAGGAGAATACTGTGAGCATTGGCAGCGGTGAACAGTCAGTGTGAAAAACGCCAATCACTTGTTTTTAAAATGTTAAAAAGTTTCATAGTAATAAAATAGTTATAAAAATAGTAACACAATTAGAGTAATAACAATTTGGACAAATTGAATTAAGACAATATGAGACAATAAAAACAAAGAGTTACGGATGTCCGGGTACCTTTTTCTGGGCATCAGGAGCCTGAAAAAGGACACCCATTAACAAAGGATTAACCCTTAAGAACAATAGCCTGTTGCATATTCATATACTTCATACATGATGCATAAATTCCATTCAAATACAGGATTGTGTCTGGTCATTGTCAACTTCTTTCCTTCTAATCCTAACAGTGCCTCCAAGGTGAGAAGAAGTTCATTTTTTCTGATAAGAAGGCAAGAAATTCCCTTTCTCTGAAAGATTTAGATGTCCTGTGGCTGCTATCTCGCTGCAAGCCCTTTCTGTTAAACAAAGCATCTTACATAGCATAGTTTCTATTTTTATAACCTAAAACTATATTTAACACAGTGCTTAAGAAAATTAATACAGCATTGCTTTCTCACACAACACATATAATATTCATTTTAATATTTGCGAAAAGCCAATCATAAAATACATGCATTTTTCACAATCCCCACTCTTATTCTTTGTAAATCATTTGGCTTGAGCAATATTTTTTTTCTACTTATATCTTCTGGACTATGCTGGTAAAATAAAACACGGGATTACACAAGAAAGAAATATAAAAACAGTTGTAACACAAATGAAAGATCTTAATTTCTTCTAATACATTACCCCACCAGCTAGATTTTAACATTGTTTTCTAATTTTTGGACTGGTACCTGGGTTGTTATATGCGTATATATTTTTCTTTTTGATTTCTTTTGCTTTTGCTAGAATGACTTTTCTGTGGTCATCAATTTTCAACGATCTGATATATTGAACTTTCCACAAACACCCCCTTCTTTGGCCAATAAACAGTCTAAAGCGAACCTTTCTGATACCCTACAGTTTTTGTTTGGCTTAGCTGACTTAATGTTAACTCTAATGCCTGGGCAGCCTTATTTGCTATCATTTCTATAACTGCTTGGAGTCTTGTAATACAATTCAACAGATAATTTGGAGTCAATACAGAGTTAGATTGCTGTGCTGGTTTTACCTTTTCCTTTATTATTTGGGGTTTTTTTTCCAAATCTTGAACCGCATCTTCAAGATTAAATTTAAAACAAATCCATCTCTCTCCTTTTGGACATTCAGTTCTAAATCTATTGCCACTTTTTCTTAAGTTTCTTGTAATCTAATAATTTACTCTGTTTTGCCTACAAGTTCTTAATTTGGCTGGGTTATAACAGTGGCTGTTGACATAGGTGTGTGTAATAAAGGAGGAACTTTGGTTTCTTTCTATGTGATGCTTTCTGTAGCATTTGTGACACAATCCTGCTGGTATCCCGAAAGGGAAAAGACAACAAGTGAGTGCCAGAAACAGGAATAACAGAGGTCCAGTATGGCTTATACTCCCACCTCCCATGCCTGTGAGGTTGCAACCCACAGCAGGTTTATTTGATCTTCTTGGTGGTGAAATACAGAGGCCAATCTGGTCTTGCCCTCTATTTTCTTGTCACTTTCTCTTAACTAATTGCTAGGCAAATTGTTTTTGACACTCTTTAACTGTGGTCTCTGACTGTTCCTCAGGTATCTCTCATTTAACAGGCACTAATAATTCCCATCCACAAAACCAAGTCAGTACTTTAACACTTTTTGCAATAAGAGCATAAATTTTGTGAATCACAACACTAATTACTCTTACAATTTAAGCATTTACTTATAACCCACCTAGCATGTCCAGTATTGGAATGAATCAAGTAAAGTTTACTAATGGAAATAGTAATTCCCCTTCTCCCTTGTACAATTCTAGGGCTAAGGTCAGAATACAAAAACGTTCTTGATCTTTCTATCTGAGGTATTCCTCCCCCAAGGAGATGTTTTATTCAGGCAGTGCTCAAATCCAGTGATATAAGCATTATCTTATTTCTTAATTCAGTGTTATTCTTTGTACATTTCTTGGATCATTTGGGTTTTCTCAAACCATTACCACTCAGTCCCCATTGGAAAGTCAGTTCAGTATCACCCGGTTTAAATATGATAGTCCGTTCCTCAAGTTTCTTCACAAGTCCTTTGATTCTGCTGGCATGAATTCACTCTCTTTCCGTGATTTTGATTGTTGCTTCAGTAGTACCTGGAAAGGACTTCTTAATAGCATAGATAATAAAAGAAAGATAATACTGCATTAACTTTTACGATTCGCTTTCCTTCTAAACTTTCTGGGTTTAGCTAAAAGCTTTCTCTACAGCAGCCTCTTCTTCAGGAAAAAAGCCTTCTCGTTAACGGCAAACAAAACACACAAAAGAAAAAAAAACCAAAAAACTTCTTACTTCAGAAAAACAAACCGCTTTGTGAGGTTTGGAGAGTCAGCAATCTCTGCTTTGATTTTATCTTTTAGTGCTAGTCCCCCCTGCCCCTCTTTTCACAGCCCTGCTGTCAGTGCTGTTCTTGGCCCTTCCCCCGATGCGGCCCCTTGGCTGCAGGGCCGGGGCAGGGGAGAGCAGCCCCGGGCATGGGGACCCTGGGGGCTGCCCTGGGTCTCTTTTGCCCTCTCCCTCTCCCTCTCCCTCTCTCTCTCTCTCTCCCCTTCTCTCTCTCGGCCTACTTCCAGGCTGACGCTGCCATCCTGGGCTCGGCACCCCGACAGTCTGGGAGCCCCCCGGCAGCTCTGCCCCGGAGCCAGCCCGCTCCTGGCCGCAAACCTGTGTCCTCTGCTGCCAGCCCCGCCCGGGGCACCTCCATGGATCGGTCCGTGCCGCAGCCCCTGAGACCCCGCCGATCGCAGGGAGCGCTCAGACACCTCCCAGCCTTGACAACCCCAAACCTGGCGTGCCCAGGTGCTCCTGACATTCTTTCTCTTTCTCTCGTCAACTTATCCTCTTTTCTCTTCAAGGAGGGCCCGTTCTGCTAAGGCTTTTCTGGACCCCAGTGTGGCATTGAATAACCTCTTAGCAACCGTGTGTTAAGATACTTCTCTGCCTTTCATGCAAAAAACTTGCATTCACACTTCTGCTCTCTTCTAGCACCAAGATGTCATCACTTCACATTCTAACATCTCAGAGTTTCCTAACTACTTCTCTACTTCAACTTCTCTCTTTCTCCTCTCTCAGTTGTAACCCTTATGGGGTCGATATTTATTCTTCCCCTATTTCTTTCTCCAGCCCAAACTTCTTTGTTGATTTTTTTTTCTTCATCCTCTTGGCTTAATTTCAAAACTCTAGCTGTCATTTTCTTATTTTCTGATATAACTCTTACTCTTAATTGCACTTGTAAGACTCTTCCCAATAAATTGCTACCTGCCCCTGGGACCAATAACACATCTCCCACCTAAATTTTAGTTTCTTCCCTCAATTACCACATCTTTAATGACCAGAAATGTAAAACTTCCTCTTTTTGCCCCTGTTACTTTCACTGTATGTTTGCTCACACTATAACCTTTTGGAACGTTTAACAGGCAGGTTTTCTCTGCCCCTGTGTCTATAACAAATTCCAATTCTTCTTCTTGGGGACCCACTTTTAAAGTTATCACAGGCTCCTGATGGTATTTGTTCCCCCCCCAAAAAATTAAAGCCTATGACTTTTTTTTTTTTTTTAATGGGCCCATTTCTTTAAAGATTTTCAGATCTTCTGCTTACTTAGGACCATTTTCCTTTTTCTCTAAAGTTTGTTTATCTATTTAGTTGGAGTTTTTTCTTTCCCCTCTAAAAGCTGTCTCTCAAAAATCTTTTGTTTTCACATTTCGCCTTTGATATGCTGTCTCATTTATTCTCTTGGTTATGTAATTACAATAACTGTTCATGTGTTTACTCCCCTCCTCATTATTTTAACCCCATTCAGGAGGTACAGTTGGCATTTTGTCTTCTCTGGGGGTCCCTGCAGATTATCTTTTTCTTAAGCTTTTATTTCAGTTGCTCTGATTAATTGCTTTTCTTCCTGAGAAAAATATTATTTTCATTACCAACCACATCTGTTCTCAAGTATACATGTTTGGACCTAAAAGTTGGTCTAATTGTTCAGCTATGCCTATGGGATTCTCCAAATATCTCTTTTATTTATTTCTTAAAATTTCAGACCTCAGACAAAGTCAAAGAAGCATTTACAAACTCTGATCCATCACCCCCCTTTGAGAACCTCTCTTAATGGAAATAGACCAATCTCTTTATCCCATTCTTTTTGGATTTTTATCTTCTACAGCCTTTCTCACGTATTTTTAGGAAGAATCAGGAGAGGGCTTTCTTCTAACTGATTTTTTAGTGTTTCAATAAAGTGATTCCTTTAGAGAGTTTCCTTAAGCAGCCGGAGCTGTGGTTACCAAGGGAATGGAGCTCAGGGCAGGACGGGGAGGCTCGGCACAGCTCAGGGTCTGGGGGCTCCAGAGGCGGGGTCTGTGGCCGGGATGGCCCGAGGGGATCGGCACAGCTCAGGGTCTGGGGGCTCCAGAGGCGGGGTCTGCGGCCGGGATGGCCCGAGGGGATCGGCCCAGCTCAGGGTCTGGGGGCTCCAAAGGCGGGGTCTGCAGCCGGGATGGCCCGAGGGGATCGGCACAGCTCAGGGTCTGGGGGCTCCAGAGGCGGGGTCTGTGGCTGGGATCGCCCGAGGGGATCGGCACAGCTCAGGGTCTGGGGGCTCCAAAGGCGGGGTCTGTGGCTGGGATGGCCCGAGGGGATCGGCACAGCTCAGGGTCTGGGGGCTCCAGAGGCGGGGTCTGTGGCTGGGATCGCCCGAGGGGCTGTTCCTGTGCAGACCGAGCTGGAGCGGGGATCGCCCTCACTCGGCTCACGGTGGCTGATCCGGCAGAGACAAAGCCGGGACTGACCCCGGCTGCAGCGGCGGGAGCCGACAGAGTCAGGGCAGCCGGGGATGGGACAGACGGGACCCCCCTCGGTGCGATCAGCGCGGTGACCACGGTGCACACGGCAGGACAGACCCCCACCCCCGGCAAGAACGCGGGCCAGGCGGCCGGACCGGGACAGACGGACCGGGACAGACGGACCGGGACAGACGGACTGTGCCGGAGCCGGCACAGGGGCTGGGAGGGCTGGTGCGAACGAGTCGGGGAACGAACGGGAATGGATGAGGTAATTTGTTCTCAGCTCTGTACTTTCCCCGTTTTGCTTTTTGGATGCTTTGAAATGGTCGACGAGCTAACTGACGACCTTCTCATATTGTTTTTCTCATCACCCTTTTATTTATCTTTTGGCAAATTATACATGTTTCAGGTACTTGTTTTTTACTCTAAAAGTCTCAATGCACCCATAGTTCTTTTAAAAAAATGATCACACCTAGCCTGTGTATCCCACCGGGCTTTTTGATACACGTCCTCTGCTATTCCCTCGTAAGCGTTTTATTATCTAATTGTCTTCCATATCAAGATGTTTCTAGTTCCCCGATTTATCTTGTTCGCCACAATCTTGTTTTAATTCCCCCCCCCCTTTTTTTTTCTTCATTTGGAGTTAATATTAACTCTTTCAGCTCTATTTTCTGCTGCATCTTTAGCTTCTTGATCTGCCAGTTATTTATTTTATTTCTTCTTATTTCTAGGTCTTTACCTTTTGGTGTCGTTTAATATGTACTATTGCTATGTCTCTTAGGTAATTGTAATGCCTCTAAAACCTCGAAAATAAGTTTCTCATGTACTAATCTTTTTCTTCTTTAATTAAGCAATCTCCCTTTTAAAATTTTTCTTAAGGTATGTGCTACTCTAAAGGCATACCTTGAATCAATATATAACTCTTTTCTGTTAAATTTTCTAATGTTGTTTTTAAGTATATAATTCACAAGTTTGCATGTTTTTTCTCATCAACTTCTGCATACCCTGTATTTTGCAATGAGTTGTATTTCTGTTTGTTAACATAACTCCCAAAGTGCTGTCTTGGGGTATTTCTGTTGGTATTTTTTTTCTGCTTTTCTTTTCCTGTATCCACCTTACTGAATTTCTGTCTCATTTTTCAGTTTTCTATCTATTCGTCCCCTGCTTCTGTTTTTCACTTTTTACTAACAACTTAAATACCACTTTTCTTTCAACTACTTACACCCAAAAAAACCCCTTTTTCTCACACTGCTTTTCAATACAATCCAACTCCCTCCAAGGAGATACGGTAAGGCTTAAAATGCACAATCGACATTACCTATACTTTCATTCGTCTACATTCACTCACTTTTATTTCTCATTCACTTTCACACATTCCTTCACACTCTCAAGACACAGAGTGGATCCTTATTGCTAGGAAATCACAGGTCCTTGTGGCCCCCTCTTTCGCTTTGGGGTTTACCTCCAGGTCTCAGTGTCACCAGGCCCCCTAGAAGGGCCCTGACTCTGGCTGCCTCTGGTGCCCGTTCCCCTGTGAGGCTGTCTGCGTGTCTTTCACACTCTTCAGCTACGGCCCCTCACACGCCCAGGGAACGCTAGCTTGGTTCGCAGGTCACTCGCTCCTCTTGGGCCCAGAAGCCCCCACCCAGCCGGGAGCTGCAGCCTGGTGTGCAGGTCACTCGCTCTTTCCACACCTCCCCCTTCCCACCTGCCCAGGAAGCTGAGGCTGGCTCTGTGTGTTTGTCACTCTCACACACCGCAAAACAACAATAAGGTACCTTTTACTTTCACATGACCTATTACAAGTTTAGGTGTTACTGGCCAGTCCCGGTGCTATTGGATATCCCTCAACCCAGCTGTGTTATCCAACCCCAAATGCTCTTGGGCAATTTTTCCCTCAATCCTGTCGTGTTGTCCAACCCCAGATGCTCTCGGGTAATTTTCCTTCAATCCAGCTGTGTTGTTCAACCTCAGATGCTCTTGGGCATTTTCTGTCCCTCAACCCAGCGGTGTGGTACAACTACAGATGCTCTTTGGCATTTCATTTGTTCTGCTGTGTTGTCCAACCCTGGATGTTCTTGGGCATTTTTTTATCCCCCAATCTAGCTGTGTTGTCCCACCCTGAGTGTTCCCGGGCATATCCTCACTCGGACAGAATTCTGCTCAACCCTGCTCTTGGATGCTCTTGGAATATAAATCCCTCAACCCAGCAGGTTTTAGGAGCCCCTCCTGTCCTGTTTCCTAGTGGATTGGGCTAGGAAACCTTGCTCCCCACCACCGAGGGGTCCAACCCCTCCCTGAGACCCAGTCCCAGTCACCCCCGGGGATTCTTTCACTCTCTTATGAGTCGCTTTGTCTCTTTACTGGCCGCTTTTCCAGCGCAAAGTCGGAAACGCAGCGTGGGAGACTCCGCACTCACTTGGCAGGTCTGGGACAACCAGCCCGCCTCTCATTCACACACATTCATCCCCCCGTACCTGCCCCCCGAGAAATACTTACCAATCCTTTTTCCTTCCCGGGTTCTTCGTGCGCACTACTACTCTTAGGGGGCAAATTACAGCAGTTGTAGGGACCCTTTTCCCGTTCTCTTTGTTTTATTGTCTCCTTTTGTCCACAGATCGTAACCTGCGTCTGTCGGTCACTTCAGGGGAAGCAGAGCGAGGCTGCCAAAGAGGGCAGGGCGCGCCTTCCCCACTCTGACTCTCCCAAAGCACCGGCAGCGAGGAGTTAGTAACCATCCTCTGCTACCAAATTGTGAAAAACGCCAATCACTTGTTTTTAAAATTTTTAAAGTAATAGTAATTTTTAATAGTAATAAGATGGTTATATAGTAACACAATTAGAGTAATAACAATTTGGACAAATTGAATTAAGACAATATGAGACAATAAAAACAAAGAGTTATGGACGTCCAGGTACCTTTTTCTGGGCATCACGGGCCCAAACAAGGACCCCTGGTAACAAAGGATTAACCCTTAAAAACAACAGCCCGTTGCATATTCATACACTTCATACATGATGCATAAATTCCATTCAAACACAGGATTCTGTCTGACCAGTGTCAACTTCTTCCCTCTAATCCTAATAGCACCTCCAAGGTGGGAAGAAGTTTGTTTCTTCCGATAAGAAGGCCATAAATTCTTTTTCTCTGAAAGATCTAGGTGTCCTGTGGCTGCAAGTTATCTCGCTGCAAGTCCTTTCTTTTAAACAAAGCATCTTACATAGCATAGTTCTATTTTAACAATTTTTATAACCTAAAACTACATTTAAAACAGTACTTAAGAAAATTAATACAGCATTGCTTTCTAATACAACACATATAATATTCATTTTAATATTTGTGAAAAGCCAATCATAAAATACATGCATTTTTCACACCCCATTCCTGGACATCAGGGCTCTCTGCTCCCCTTTTCCCGGCCATCCCATGGCTCCCAGCCTCCAGACTGGCCATTGGCTTGACCCTGGGATGCCCTGGAATGCCTTGGTCCCCCATTCCTGCCTTTCCCAGTCCCCAGCCCCAGCTGTGTGCAAAACCAGAGACCCCCTGAACTCCTCGTTCTCGAACATCCCTGGTGTCCCCACGCTTGTCCCCCCTTTTTGGGAAACCCTGGACTCCCCTTTCCTGGGCTCAAGGACCCCCTGGAACTCCCTTCTACCTCTCCACGTCCCTGCCCCTGTCTCCTGTCCCTCAGCTGTCCCCTGTCCCTCGGCTCTGTGGGGCCCAGGGTGGCAGCAGGAGCCAGGGCAGCCCTGGGGGAGAACAACCCTGAGCCCCAGCCGGGCCAGTTCCCCCAGTTCCCCCCAGGTCACTCCCAGCATGGGCCCTGTGGCTCCCAGTCACCCCCAGGATGGTCCCAGTCACTTCCAGTTACACTCAGTGTGATCCCAGTATCATCCCAGTCACTCCCAGTATGATCCCAGGTGTTCCCATTCAGCCCTACTATAGTTCCAGACACTCCCAGTATGGTTCCAGTCCTTCCCAGTATGATTCCAGGATGAACCCAGTCACTCTCAGTACAGTGCCATTTGCCCCCAGTATGGTCCCAGTCACTCCAAGTCACCCAGTAGGATTCCAGTCACGCCCAGTAGGATTCCAGTCAATCCCAGATACTCCCAGTATTATTCCAGTGACTTCCTTTATGGTTCTTTTGTGATTCCAGTCACTCCTGGTCTCTCCCAGTACATCCCAGTTGTCCCTAATGTGTTTCCACTCACTCCCAGTTGCTCCCAGTAGCTTCCGGTATGATTCCATTTGCTCACAGCCACTCCCAGTCACCTCCAGCATGATTCCTGTCATTTCCTGTATATCCCAGTTGCCCCAACATGGTCCCAATTGCCCTCAGCCTGCCCCTAGTCACTTCCAGTATGATTCCAGAAGGATCCCAGTCACCCTCAGTGTGGTGCCAGTTGCTCCCAGTATGATCCCATTGGTCCCCAGCATGTCCCCATTTCCTCCCAGTGTGATCCCAGTTGCCTCTAGCACAGACCCAGTCCCTCCCAGTATGATCCTACTCTGATGCCATGATGATCCCAGTTGCTCCCAGCTTGGTCCTAGCTGCTCCCAGTTGCTCCCAGTCTGATCCCAGTTGTTCCCAGTGGCCCCTGTGTTATGTTTGGGAATGGGAGGAAATGTAGGGAAGTGATGCAAAGTTTTTTGTGTATCTGACAGTCTGTTGAGCTGCTGAAAAGCTAGACACGCTTTTGTGAAACACACATGGTAAAGACCAAAAAATTCAGAAACTTTTCTTTTCTTTGTTGGTCGGCAGGGAGGTGCTGGGTTTCGGTTTGGGCTTCAGCTCTGTGTCTGGGCTGGGCTGGGCCGTCTTGCTGCAGGCTGGGCTTCTTTTCTATTTCCTGGGCTGCTTGCTGGCTTCTCTCTCCATGGGCTCTGGTTTGGCCGGGCTGGGCTTCAGCAGCTGCCGGGCAAGGAGACAGGGGAGGCTGCGGAGCTTTAGCCAGAGCAGGGCTGGCTGTGGCTGCGAAGATCTCGCTGTCAGGCTGCTGCTTCTTCTTCTTCTTAGCCTGGCTGAGACCAGAGACTTCTGTGGCTGGTGTAGAAAACTAAACACTAACTACAAAGCTGATCTGAACACAACTGAGCCACAGCTTTCTGTTAGTAGTTATTGGTGGGTTAGGTAGGCTTCAGGCGTGATGTTAACTTTTTCAGTGCTTCAGTCTTCTTCTGAGTGAGAGAAAAGAACAACATGCACGTATATTAAAAACAAGATGAAGATATTAAAGGTAATAAAGAAGAAGGTAAGTAAGTCCCAGATGGGAGGGGGAGAAGATGCTTTGTTTTTAGAGCTGAAATCCTCTTGTAAGCTATAAAGAAAAGACTCTTTTCCCTTATAACACATAAAACTATAAGGAAATGAAAGTGTTTGAATTGATATTAGGTAAAGGCTTCTATGTTAAAGTAAGCAGATGTTGAAATAGCTGTAATCTCATGAGAAGTTTGCACAAAGAAAGAGCACAGTCTTGTGCTTCTAAAAATGAAGATCTGTGCTCCCAGAGATGAAGATGATTTTAGAGATAGATAATGAGAACTTTTGCCTTTTTCCTCAGGCTTCTCTCCTCAGGAGCTATCAGTGCTCTCCTGGGAACTTGTCGTAGATTGGAGCTGCCCTCTTGGCTCTTCAGCTCTTGAGCTTCAGCTCTTCAGGGCTGATCCCCCCCCGAAAGGGTTGGTGGGGAGTAGCCCACGCAGCGAACGCCACTTGTCGGTTTCTCGGCTGTTTAGGTGGCCTGGAAAGGCCCAGGGTGGCCTTGGACAGCCCGGCGCTTCAAAGGACGAGGAGAGACTTCTGATCTTTTCTCGGTCTCGGTGTTTATTAATTGTTTATCTAAAAGATTTTCTTTCAGCCCAACAGAGGTTTGCACAGCAAGCCAGCCATGAGCACACTGAGAGCCCCCCGGGCGGTCACTTATCTTTATACCCGAAGTTACGTATACAATATTTATAATTTTTCCCCAATACCTTCTACCCTTATTAACCGGTGCACTTCTAGTAATGACCAATCCCAAAGTGCCACCATCACCACAGAAGATGGAGGCCAAGAAAAAGAAGAAGAAGGAAAGGACACACCCCAATTCCTCCATCTTACTTCTTTAGACCCCCCTGTACAGAAATCCTAAACCCTGTGTCTCACACTCTAATTAACTTATCCCTTCACCATTCACCCCAGCGAAATCCTCCCAGTCCTCATACAGGTGTCATCTCCTGTGTAGGATCAATGTCCAGCCACCAGACACTTCTGGCAACATTCCAGGACTCCCGAGCCCCCCAAGGGTGGTCTCGGCCGCTCTGCACCTCCATCCTGAGGTGCTGAGATCCCACAAAGGAAGGTAAATCAGCCGGGTATGAGGGTTCTTCCTAAGGAAAAAGCTGTGAAAGCAGCCATGTTGTGGCACTTTTGCACTCCTTTTTGGACGCCTTTCACAGCTCCAGTGTGCCTGGAGGTCTGGGCTTCCTGATTTTAAAAATCCTAGCCCTAGGCCTAACCCCAACCCTAAGACGAGAAAGGCAAATCAGCCAGGAATTAGGGATGTCCCCAAGGAAA
The DNA here is from genome assembly GCF_035770615.1 of Melospiza melodia melodia. Lineage (NCBI taxonomy): Eukaryota > Metazoa > Chordata > Aves > Passeriformes > Passerellidae > Melospiza > Melospiza melodia. The sequence goes on along the minus strand of NC_086200.1, from coordinate 12,064,839 downwards.
AAGCTGTGGAGGCAGGCATGTTGTGGTACTTTTGCGCTCCCCTTGGGATGCCTTTCACAGCTGCAGTGTGCTTGGAGCACAGGGCTTCCTGGTTTAAAAAACCACAACTTTAGCCCTAACTGGAGGCTTCTAAATCAGCCGTCGTTTCGGGATGGTCCCAAGGAAAAAGCTCTGGACACAGCCAAGTTGTGGCACATTTGCTTTCCCCTTGGGATGCCTTTGGCAGCTGCAGTGCCCCTGGAACTCAGGGCTTCCTTTTTGAAAAAATCCTATCCCTAGGCTGAACCCTAACCCTAACCCTAGGCAGATCAATCAGCCTAGGTATAGGGATGTTCCCAAGGAAAAAAGCGCTGGAGGGAGCAGGTTGAGGCAATTTTTGGCTGCCCTTGGGAAGCCTTTCGCAGCTGCACTGGGTCTGGAGCTCAGGGTTTACTGGTTTAAAAACCCTATCCCTTGGCGTGACCATAGCTGCAATTGGAGGCAAGTAAATCACCGTAGGGTCCATGATGGCCCCAAGGAAAAAGCGCTGGAGGCAGCCATGTTGTGGCACTTTTGCGCTCCTCTTGGGTAGTCCTTCACAGCTGCTGTGTTCTTGGAACTCAGGGCGTCCTGGTTAAAAAAGCCCTAACCCTAGGCGTAACTCTGACCCTAACCCTAGGAAGGAAAATCAGCCTATGGTTCGGGATGGACTCATGAGAAGAGCAGCAGAGGCAGCCAAGTTGTGCCACTTTTGCGGCCCTCTTGGGATGCCTTTAACAGCTGCAGTGTGCCTGGAGCACAAGGCTTCCGAGTTTTAGAAATCCTAGCCCTAGGCCTAAGCCTAACAGTAACCCTGGGAAGGTAAATCAGCCTGGTGTCAGGCTTCTTGCCAAGGAAAAAGCCGTGAAAGCAGCCATGTTGTGGCACTTTTGCACTCCTTTTTGGACGCCTTTCACAGCTCCAGTGTGCCTGGAGGTCTGGGCTTCCTGATTTTACAAATCCTAGCCCTAGGCCTAACCCCAACCCTAAGACGAGAAAGGCAAATCAGCCAGGAATTAGGGATGTCCCCAAGGAAAAAGCTGTGGAGGCAGGCATGTTGTGGTGCTTTTGCGCTCTTCTTGGGTAGTCCTTCGCAGCTGCTGTGTTCTTGGAACTCAGGGCTTTCAGGTTAAAAGAACACTAACCATAGGCCTAACTCAAAACTCAACGCTAGGAAGGAAAATCAGCCTATGGTTGGGCATGGTCTCATGGAAATAGCAGTGGAGGCAGCCAAGTTGTGTCACTTTTGCGCTCCCCTTGGGATGCCTTGGACAGCTGCAGTGTGCCTGGAGCACAGGGCTTCCTAGTTTTAAAATCCTAGGCCTAAGCCTAACAGTAACCCAAGGAGGTAAATCAGTCTGGTATTAGAGTTCTTCCTAAGGAAAAAGCTGTGAAAGCTGCCATGTTGTGGCACTTTTGCGCTCCTTTTTGGATGCCTTTCGCAGCTGCAGTAAGCCTGGAACTCAGGGCTTCCTGGTTAAAAAAACCCTATCCCTAGGGTGAACCCTCACCCTAGCCCTAGGCAGATAAATCAGCCTCGGTATAGGGATGGAGCCAAGGAAAAAGCGCTGTGAAAGCAGGCATGTTGTGGCACTTTTGAGCTCCCCTTGGGATGACTTTCGCAGCTCCAGTGGGCCTGGAGATTAGGGCTTCTTCATTATAAAAATCAAAATCCTACGACTATCCCTAAGGCTAACCCTAGGAAGAAAAATCAGGCTTGGATTAGGCATGTTCCCTAGGAAAAAGCTGTGGAGGCAGCCATGATGTGGCACTTTTGCACTCCCTTTGGAATGTGTTTCACAGCTCCAGTGTGCCTGGAGCTCTGGGCTTCCTAGTTTTACAAATCCTAGCCCTAGACCAAAACCCAACCGTAAGATGAGAAAGGAAAATCAGCCAGGAATAAGGGATGCTCCCAAGGAAATAGCTGTGGAGGCAGGCATGTTGGGGTACTTTTGCGCTCTTCTTGGGTAGTCCTTCGCAGCTGCTGTGTTCTTGGAACTCAGGGCTTTCTGGTTAAAAACCACTAACCCTAGGCGTAACTCAAACCTTAACCCTAGGAAGGTAAATCAGCCTATGGTTCGGGAGGGTCTCATGGAAATAGCAGCGGAGGCAGCCAAGTTGTGGCACTTTTGCGCTGTCCTAGGGATGCTTTTCACAGCTGCAGTGTGCCTGGAGCTCAGGGCTTCCTAGTTTTAAAAATCCGAGCCCTAGGCCTAAATCCACCACTAACCCTTGGGAGGTAAATCAGCCTGGTGTTAGGGTTCTTCCCAAGGAAAAAGCTGTGAAAGCTGCCATGTTGTGGCACTTTTGCACTCCATTTGGGATGCCTTTGGCAGCTGCATTAAGCCTGGAACTCAGGGCTTCCTGATTTTAAAAATCCTAGCCCTAGGCCTAAAACCAACCCTAAGACTCAAATCCAAATCAGCCAGGAATTAGGGATGTTAAAAGGAAAAAGCTGTGGAGGCAGGCATGTTGTGGTACTTTTGCGCTCTTCTTGAGTAGTCCATTGCAGCTGCTGTGTTCTTGGAACTCAGGGCTTTCTGGTTAAAAAACTACTAAAAATCCAGTATGTCTGGCAGGGAGAAACTCTGACAGCACAGAAAACATGTCTCATCGTGTTCCAGAAGTTGCAGAGAGGTCTGCCAAGTGTTTGGATGGAAGAAAAGAAAAGATGTACAAAACGGCTTCCAATCGAATGTTCATGTGATTGGAAAAGTCAGGAGAGTGGTAACGTACTGTTTTCTATCAGTTCGCAAGCAGCGCACACAATCCCAGTGTTGTACAGCTTCCTTCTTCACCTTTCCGAAGGTGCCGCTCTCTCCAGCTCTCGGATACAAAGAAGCGCCTTCTTCGCGCAAAGACGATTGTGCCGCTCACAGTGCTCTCCTTAGCGCGGCTTCTGCCGAAAGAGGGCCATTAGCGGCGCTTGGCTGCGGGGAGCAACGTACCTTCATCTTTAGGGTCTTTTGTGGTCTACATCTAAGCAGAAAGCTTTTCCACTATGTCTAGTCGGGAAAAACGTTGCCAGCACAGAAAACATTTCCCATCGTGTTCTAGACTTTGCACGGAGGTCTGCCGAGTGTTTGGCAGGGAGAAAAGAAAAGTTATCCAAAACAGCTTCCAATCGAATGTTCATGTGATTGGAAAAGTCGGGAGAGTGGTACGGTACTGTTTTCTATCAGTTGGCAAGCTGCGCACACAATCCCAGTGTTGTACAGCTTCCTTCTTCACCTTTCCGAAGCTGCCGCTCTCGCTGGCTCCCAGAGGCGAAGAAGCGGCTTCTTCCCGCAAAGACGATTGTGCCGCTCACAGTGCTCTCCAGATCTCAGCTTCTGCCGAAAGACGCCCGGGAGCGGCGCTTAGCTCCAGAGAGCATCGTACCTTCGTCTTTAGCGTCTTTTGTAGTCTACATTTTAGCAGAAAGTTTTTCCACTATGTCTGGCTAGGAAAAACTGTGCCAGTACAGAAAACCACACCCATCGTGTTCTAGAAGTTGCAGAGTTGTCACTTTTGCGCTCTCCTTGGGAAGTCTTTCGCAGCTGCAGTGGGCCTGGAGCTCAGAGCTTACTCATTTAAAAAACCCTTTCCCTATCCAGCACTGGTGGCAGGTAAATCAGCCTAGGTATAGGGATGTTCCTAAGGAAAAAGAGGTGGAGGCAGCCATGTTGCACCACTTTTGCTCTCCCCTGGGGATGCCTTTCGCAGCTCTGCAGTGTGCCTGCAGCTCAGGGCTTCCTAGTTTTAAAAATCCTAGCCCTAGGCCTAAGCCCACCTCTAACCCTAGGGAGGGAAATCAGCCTGGTATTAGGGTTCCTCCCAAGGAAAAAGCTGTGAAAGCAGCCATGTGTGGCACTTTTGCGCTCCCTTTGGGATGCCTTTGGCAGCTGCAGTAAGCCTGGAACTCAGGGCTTCCTGGTTAAAAAAACCCTAGCCCTCGGGTGAACCCTAACCCTAAACATAGGCAGATAAATCAGCCTAGGTATAGGGATGGTGCCAAGGAAAAAGCGCTGTGAAAGCAGCCATGTTGTTGCACTTTTGAGCTCCCCTTGGGATGTCTATCGCAGCTGCAGTGTGCCTTGAGATCAGGGCTTCTTCATTATAAAAATCATAATCCTACGACTATCCCTAAGGCTAACCCTAGGAAGGTAAATCAGGCTGGGATTAGGGATGTTCCCAAGGAAAAAGCCCTGGAGGGAGCAAGTTGAGGCAATTTTGCGCTGCCCTAGGGAAGTCTTTCGCAGGTGCAGTGGGCCTGGAGCTCAGAGCTTACTCATTTAAAAAACCCTTTCCCTATCCTGCACTGGAGGCAGGTAAATCAGACTAGGTATAGGGATGTTGCCAAGGAAAAAGAGGTGGAGGCAGCCATGTTGCACCACTTTTGCTCTCCCCTTGGGATGACTTTCGCAGCTCTGCAGTCTTCCTGGAGCTCAGGGCCTCTTGCTTTAAAAACCCTATCTCTAACCCTAACTGGAGGCATGTAAATAAGCCTAGGGGTAGGCATGGTCCCAGGGAAAAAGCTGTGGAGGCAGTCATGTGGTACTTTTGCGCTCCTCTTGGGTAGTCCTTGGCAGCTGCTGTGTTCTTGGAACTCAGGGCTTTCTGGTTTAAAAACCACTAAAAATCCACTAGTTCTGGCTGGGAGAAACTCTGCCAGCACAGAAAACATCTCCCATCGTGTTCTAGAGTTTGCACGGAGATCTGCCAAGTGTTTGGCAGGGAGAAAAGGAAAGTTGTCCAAAACAGCTTCCAATCGAATGTTCATGTGATTGGAAAAGTCAGGAGAGTGGTAAGGTACTGTTTTCTATCAGTTGGCAAGCTGCGCACACAATCCCAGTGTCGTACAGCTTCCTTCTTCACCTTTCCGAAGCTGCCGCTCTCTCCGGCTCCTGGAGGGGAAGAAGCGGCTTCTTCGCGCAAAGACGATGGTGCCGCTCACAGTGCTCTCCTTAGCGCGGCTTCTGCCGAGAGACGCCCGGGAGCGACCCTTAGCTCCGGAGTGCTCCGTACCTTCCCATTCAATTTTTAGGCTCGACAAACGAAATGGTATACTTGCAGCAGTAGGGCGGGACATTGAACTGGACTTTCTCCTTTTAGAGAGAAGCTAATGAAAAAGTTTCACCGGAATCAGAGCAGGCTGTAAAAGAAGAAAAGTGTCATGAAAATAAGCCAGCCTTATCCTCTTAGTCTTGCTTGTTGTGATTGGCCAAGAATGAAATGTGTCAACTCTGTGTTTTTGGGTTTCACATCAGTAACAGGTACTTCAGCTGCTGTACTTCTCTCCTAAAGTTAAGAACAGAATCCAAGGAATTGTGATTCCATGGTCTCAATTCACCCTATGGTGCCGAAAAAGGAGTGGAAGGTGCACGGGTCAATTAACTTGAATGGCCTATGTAAATCAGCGGCCACTGATTTCCTGAAGGCTTCAACAGGTTAGTTGCCTATGTTTTTCTTGGAATTGTTTTAACCTTTGGTCATGTTTTTCTTGCGATTCTTTTACCCTTTCCCCATTAGTTCAGCCTTTGCTCTCAAGCCTTTGCTGACATTTCCAATATCTCGGTAGCCTGGAAAAGTGTTGTCTTTATTGATCACATCATTATTCCCTTCCAAGGGTTGTTTGCCTCAAGTCTCAGTTTGGCTGGTTTTCTGCTAGTTGATTGTCAGAGGGCAGCAGGTGTTTTGTAAGAGCAAGTACACAATCCCATAGCTTGCTTTTCTTTGGATTTGGCCTGTCTAGAAAATGGAATGACTGAACATCTCTGAGAGGCTTTTCTCTCCTCATTAGGTTTCACTGGAAGGGCAGATGCAAATGGTCTACCTGAAGTCTTGGCACAGAAGAAAGTAGTGGTTTGCTGCTGCATAGAGCTAGAAGCTTACAAAAGGAAGGCCTTGGGCTGAGGCCCATTACTTTGGCTAAGTAGAAAAGGACTGTGGGAAGGTGAGGCAGCTGAATTCGAGGTAGATCAACAAGTTCTAGAACCATCGTGTGTTCACAGCGTGGCGCATGGTGGTTGGTTGAATTGTGTTTGTTATGGCTTAAAGCTATGGAACTGAGAAAGGCCTAAGTGTTTCAAAAGCCTGGTTTTTGTAAGAAAGCAGCTCTCCTTTGCGTCTGCCTGGAGACTCTGCATCACCACGGACCCTCACTGCCAGTTTGCCAAGGAGATGATCAGTAGGAATGTTGCAGAGCTGCTGTGTGCATCTGAATGGAATGGCAGAGAGCGAAGCGCTGGACATTTCTGGCTTTAGTTACAATGCTGCTGCATTGGTGCCAGTTTAGTTGGTTTTCCATCAGTGGCCTTTCTGTCTAGAAGTACACTGCCCAGAGTATTTGATGCCATTTCCTTCCTGTTGTTTTCATACCTTCCTTCAGTTGAAAGGATGATACAACCTTTCCATTTTGAAGATCCCTGTTAGGAAACACTATGCCAGAGGAGTCATCGCTCCCTTTTCTTCTGCCTCCTTTGCCATTTTCAGAGACTCATTTCAAATTTCTGCTCATGTCAAGAAGAATACTGAGACTACTTAGCAGGGTTGACGCTCTCAGCTGCTTTCTTTCCTCTTTCATACTGCTTCATACTGGATGTGACTTCAAGGCCTCGTTTTGTCATCTGCATTTTGCCGTGATCCAAAGCTTCCAGGCCTGTGATTCCAGGCCTGTGAACACAAAAAGAACTCTTAGTCTTTTGCAAGAACTACCCCTAGGAGGATTTGTGTTCACTTTGATCTCTACAGTGTTTCAGAAAAAAGGAGATTGTACTCTCTTCTTGTGTACTCTCTTCTTGTGCTCTCATTTCCCTCTCTCTGCCTTGCATGCCCTAGTTAATCTACCGGCGTGACTCATTTGGCATCATCTCACGGTGCAAATTCTGCATAGTTTCATGTCCTTACAAATGCCAGTTGCCAAGGAGCCTATCTAACCATTCAAGGGGCAAAGAATTGCAGGGCTGGCCAGTTCAGGTGCTGAAACTGTAAGTCATGCCATATCAAAGTGACAGAGCAAATCAATTGATCTAGGACTTTCAGCTGGACACCTCTGAGAATAGCAGCTTGTCAGCAATGACACAGCCATCTTCCTAGCTGTATTCCAGAAAGAGGAAAGGGATACCTTCAACGGTTAATATGTTTGGCATGAGAAAACAGCAAGAAATGTACCGCAAAATACTTGAGTCAGATCAAGTGCGTTTCTCTAGTGAGAATTTTGCTCTTGTTCTTTCTTGTCTGTGCCTTTACTTTTCACAGAAGACAGGGGAGCATTTCATTATTACTGTTCTTTTGTTTTCTCTTGTTGGCCTCCCTCTTTCCACCTGCAATTAACAAATTTGCCTTTCTTTACTGGCTTCTCTTTCTTTACTTCTACAAGTTGACATGAGGTCATCCAACCTTACCATCAATGTTCTCAGACAGTGGAGAGAAGTAGAAGGTACAGCTAAATGGATAAAAGAAACCCACAAAAATAGACAGGTTTTTACAGTCTTCTGTGAGAACATTAGGACACAAGATGTCTTTGAACTGAGTAATGCTCTATTGATTTAACTTTTAGTCCACTCTATTATTATTACTATTATTACATGTGTTTGGCCTTTAGTACAGAGCCTTGGAACTAATCCAGGCCAATACTTTGGCTAATTTTGTTTGATTTCTAGTGAGGACTTTGTTTCTTAAGGAATAGTCCAGAGAAAGAGCGTCCATGGTACAGTTACGGGTCATAAATTTCTGGTACAGTTTGTGCTGGTAATACATCTAGGAAAGAAAGGTTTGACATCTTGTTTGACTTTCAAATGGAACCATGATTTGAAAAACCTAAGAGTTGCGGTTCCCCCCCCACCCCACACCCCAAGTACTTCTCTTTGCACTGTTACTCAGGAATTACACATAAAAGCCCACCCTGTAAAATACGTTGCAGATACTTTGCAAGAAGTGCAGCTTAGCAGCTAGAGATGATAACGTGGGTTAAATAACATTGCTTCTGCAGTGATGGAAACTCTGTCTACGCAGACATACTCAACAAAGGTTACGATGGCTTAGCTCCTGGGCTCAAGTGAACGTGCATTTTAGAACTTCCCAAGAAGGTGAATTCAACCTCCTTCATTGCTCTCTGCTGGAGTCCCAAGAGAATTTCAGTCTGCTTTTTGTCATTTACAGCTGTCACTGCCTAGCTCTTGAACATGAGACTCCCTCATGACTGATGAAAGTTGTCTACTTAAGAGTGGGTGAAAGACATGCTCTTGCTCTAGAAGGAGATGAGAAGGTTTCTGCAGTCTTTGTCATCTCTACTGCTTGTGATTTCTATACAAAACCAGCGGGAAGTTTTCTGAAGGCAGTCCAGAAGCTGGCAATATGGACAGCTTACAGCCGAACACTTGCTGCAGTGCAACCATGGTGACACCAGAAAGGACTTCAAAAATTTAAAAGGGCAAACAAAGCAGTTGGAAGGAAAAGAACATGAACCATTATTCCATTTTTCTAATCTATCTTTCTTTCAATCATCATTTTCGTGCAGTTTCGCGGCTTGCGTTGCTATCCCTCCAAAGGAATCTGAGACAGAGTAAGCTTTTGAATGGAGTAGAGGTGAGAAACGCAGGCCAAGTTGCCTTTTTTGCCATCAAATACCAGTTACGCTTGAACTACCCTTTGCTTAAGGTGCTTAGCTTACACTAAGAATTGATTAGCACATTTTGATGTGAGCAAATTTTACTGTCATGACTGAGTAAATTTTGCTGTCGTCTGAATAGCAATGTTTGTGTCAAAATAGTATTTTGTCTCCTGTATCTGCAGCAGGTAAGCCTTTTGCTGTCAGCAGTGTTGCTTAACCTTTCATGTCATATCCCTCTTCACATCCATCTTCTGCTTAAGGCTTATTAATCTACTTTAGAATTGGCACGTGGAATAAGACTACTTTTCATTTTTGAAAGCTAATGTCATTTGACCTACTTACAGCAAATAATTCATTAATTGCAAGTCCCCAGCTAGCATCTTTTTGGCATATTCTAAACTTCTAAAGAAGTAACAAAAGCACTCTCCAATACTTGACTTTAATATCACAGTGGGAACGCTGGTCTTGTTTCCAATAAACAATCATGGGTATGGTAAAACAAAAGGAGGGGTTAGAGTTTTCTCTGTTAACCTATAGTGAGCTTGGATTTTGCAATATGCATGAAGTTAATTAACACTGTTATATAAAATGGCTAATTTAATCAATAAATTGGAGTCAATGCTGATCAACGACAAGGTGGATAGGCTTCCCTTCGCTTTCAACACAGTGCCAAGTCGGGCTGGTTTGATAGTACCAAGTGGCTGCTGCAATCTGCCATCCAGAAGCGGGGCAGGTGAGTTTTGTTTGCAAGGGAAAGGGGCTGTGGTTTTTGTTTGGGGGCCTGTGGATTGGAGTGGCCGGCTGGCTCCTGAAAATCCACGATACGCAGCATGGCTCCTAGACCCAAGGTGGCACCAGTGCCAAGTCGGGCTGGTTTGATAGTACCAAGTGGCTCCAGCAATCTGCCATCCAGAAGCGGGGCAAGTGAGTTTTGTTTGCCAGGGAAAAGGGCCGAGGTTTGTGTCTGGGAGCCTATAGCCTGGAGTGGCCAGCTGGCTCCTGAAAATCTACGATACGCAGGATGGTTCCCAGACCCAAGGTGGCTCCAGTGCCAAGTTGGGCTGGTTTGATTGTACCAAGTGGCTCCTGCAATCTGCCATCCAGAAGAGGGGCAGCTGAATTTTGTTTGCAAGGGAAAAGGGCTGTTGATTATGTTTGAGGGCCTGGGGCTGGAAGAGGCCGGCTGGCCCCTGAAAATCCACGATACGCAGGACGGTTCCCAGACCCAAGGTGGCACCAGTGCCAAGTCAGGCTGGTTTGACAGTAAGAGGTGGCTCCTGCAATCTGCCATCCAGAAGAGGGGCAGGTGAGTTTTGTTTGCCAGGGAAACGGGTGGAAGTTTGCGTCTGGGGGCCTATGGCTGGGAGTGGCCAGCTGGCTCCTGAAAATCCACGATACGCAGGACGGTTCCCAGACCCAAGATGGCACCAGTGCCAAATTGGGCTGGTTTTATAGTACCAAGTGGCTCCTGCAATCTGCCATCCAGAAGAGGGGCAGCTGAGTTTTGTTTGCCAGAGAAAAGGGCCGTGGTTTGTGTTTGGGGGCCTGTGGCTGGGAGTGACCGGCTGGCTCCTGAAAATCCACGATACGCAGGATGGTTCCCAGACCCAAGGCGGCACCAGTGCCAAGTCGGGCTGGTTTGATAGTACCAAGTGGCTCCTGCAATCTCCCATGATCACATGAAGAAATACTTTCTGGTGTCTGTACTGGCCCATATGCTCTTTCTTCTCTCCCTCAACTTCTCCATCACCTCTCATCTGTTTCACATGCACTATCTTCAAGGTCCACAGGCTACTTTTCACAGAATCTTCAGGCCTGATGCAGTAAGATGGATGAATAAAACAGAGCTGGGATCTATTTTCCAGTTTGGATAAAATGCATTCTGCACACAAATCCAAGGAGAAGGTGCTGCCCGATGCCCAGAAAAACTTTCACTACTGCTAGTGTTCTACGTCAACCGCAACTTAGTCTGAAAGAAAAGCTTTTTCTCTGAGAGCATCTGAGAGGTTTGCATGAAGCACTGATATCTGACATATGCAATTTTGAATTGGAGAGGAAAAAGAAAATGGCAAGAAGTTTTTAATTTTAGTGGTTTCAATTTTAATTTCCGTGCACTTTTTCAAAACTTGTCAGCTCAAATGCCCATCTACATCTTTTAGTCATCTGTAAGTCAGTATTCATATAAAATGTGCTTCAAATCAAAAGAATTTCAAATTTGCACTCCAAGTTTCTATGCCTAGATGTATGATTTCCTACACATATTAGATGAAAGGAAGGCCTTTTTTACTGAGGGAGTGCTGGAACACTGGAACAGGTTGCCCAGAGAAGTTGTGGATGTCCCATGCCTGAAAGTATTCAAGGTCAGCTTGGACGGGGCTTGGAGCAGCAACAAAGGAGAAGCTTGATGGTAGAGAAACAAAGTTGGACTATAGAAGAAACTCGGATTGAAGTATAGGAGCAAGTTTTCTCTCAGCTCTTGGGGTAAATTCAAAGTTGTACAAAATGACATTTATCTGTGATATTCACTACTGTAACAGAAAGGTTCATGAAAACTGTACAGAAGATAGCAAATTTCAAAAGAGATAAGAATTACAGCATAAAATCCACGGGATGGGTTACAACATGAGACACTCTCTAAGAGAAAATCTCTGTGTTTCAGCACTTCATCATGGTAAGATTTCATGAAGTGCCAAAGAAGGCGGCAAAATATCATTCGGGACATTATTGACTGGAATTCAGCCTGGCCATTAGTAGGAACTGGCTTTGAAAACATCATGTAGATACACCACACACACTTTCCCTTCACTGAAAAATGACTGTTTACAACGAATAAGCAATTGACGATCACAATTGATTGAAAGCATCTTAAACATGTCAAGTATTTCATTGTAGATGATCTGTGATCCAAATGCTTCTTCCACCTTAGAGAGGGACAGAACAATTCTTCCATATCATGATGGTTTAAAATTGTATCAACCAATGTTTTCTGCTGAAAAGATATCATCTATTTTTTTCTATTTTTGGAAGAAAATATTCCTAGACATACAACAGGTGAGAACTAAGTAATTTTAAAGAAACAAATGAAATGAAAGTATTCTGTAAATAGAATTAAATGAAAAGCTGTGTTTTAAATAGGAGCTAAATATTAAACAGAATTTTTGTACCAGGCATTTGAATTACTGCACCAGCTCTTTTGCCCATAAAGAGAGCATTTCAGTCTTTTCCTGCCTGCTTCCCCTTTGGAGACAGCTGTGGCCCTAGGATTTGCGTCTGAGGGAGAGCTCCATCCTTGGACCTCCTGATCTTTCCCAAGTGGCCAAATGGGGATGCACCAGCAGCACTGCTGGGAAGGTGCTGGCTCAGTGGCTGTTTTTTGAGACTGTGCCCCCCATATCAGCTTTATGTGTGTGTGTGTGTGGGGGGGGGTGCTCTGGTGGCTGTGGTTACACACTCACTGGCCTTGGCAGAGCACAAGTCGGAACCTTTGAAGGTTCCAGCTGCTGTGAGGCGCAGGAGGCAGAGCTGGTGCTAGGCACAGTGTGGTACTGTGCTGAGGGAAAGGTGAAAACAGTTAATAATCCACCCTCAGCTAATCACTGAGGGCTGATGGGAGGCACAGGCTTGGTGGAGTTGCTCAGACACAGCGGCTCCGCCGTGCAAAGCAGCAGGGCTGAGCTGGTTGTTGGTCAGGTAAGGGCTCAAATATATTTCCTGCAACTTGCTCCAGCACAGTTCAGCCTGGAAAAAAGGCATTTTTCCAAGTGTAGGGGAGTCAAGCTCCAATAAATGTCAGCTGAGCCCTGGTGCTTGCTCCCCTGCATGAAGCCTCAGTGAGGCACCAGGGCCTCCTGTCAGCAGGAGGGGAAGGGAGATCAGAGTTGTTGGAAGAATACATGACTGAAGGCTGAGCACAGGGTTGGTGGTGCTTTGCGTGGCTCTTGCATGACATCCAGGCTGGGTGTTGCAGTGTGAGCTAACCTTTTGTTTTGCATCAGGCGTTATGCCAGAGCCAGCCCCAGGCTGCACATTTTCACCCAAATCCATTTTTGTTGTTGCAAGACTGCTATACCTGCCACTGGGTTTCAACCAGTGTTACCAGCAACACAGGTCTGTTGGTGTGAGTGAAACACCCACACAAGCTCTTTACAGCTTCAGCACAAATTGCAATACAGGAAAGAGGCCTTCTCCTCACAGCCCCAACAGATAAGGGTGAGTAAGAATCCCAAGCCAGGACAAACTTCTCTGCCATCCCTAACCCATGCCACACATAGATTGAGGGATAGGAGTTTGCAACAACTGGAAACTGCCCTTGACCCACTGCTTTACCTGGAGAGGATGCAGCTGTTCCAGCCGAGGGTTCCCACATGGGCGCAATGGCTGGTCATGGTTCGGAGACGTTTCTGCTGCTCAACGTCCCATAGCTTATAGGGGCCTGAGTAAATATATGTATTGCAGTAAAAGATCTCTGTATTGTATAAGTGACCCTGCCCTGATTCTAGTTATTGTAAATGGGCTGCAGCTGCAATGTCCTTGATTGGGCAGTAGCCTGTGGAGGTAGCTGGGATAAAAGGGGGTGGGGCATTCAGGGAGGGCTGTAGAGGAGCCCTGGCTGAGAAGGAACAACAGCACTGCTGTGAAGAGCTGCTGTGAGAAAACCACCCAGAAGGTATGAGACCCTAGAAATATGATATACAACAATGTAAATGCAACAATAGCTGGAGAGGCAAAGTAAAAAGTTCTTCAGAAGAAACCTAAACCTGTTTCTATGCCCTAGGAACCTCACTGCACAGGCTCTGGCATTCAGCTTTCTCAGTCAGGGAACAGAGAAAATATGTATCTCATGACCATAGCACAGAAGGTAACGCTGCTTATCAGAAAACGCCCAAATCAAACCCTGCCTTGCACACTGGGCAGTTCCACCCCACACCAGGGAAGACAAGTCAGGTGCATGGCATCCTTCCTCAGCCAGCCAAGGTTTTGTCCCCAGGCCCCACAGTTCTGTCAATCCCTAGAAAACACCTCTAGTTTTACTCCTGCATTCACCTGAATCTCAGCACTACTTGTGCCAACAGCAAGGTAGTCTCCTTCTTTAATCCATGATGCAGAGGAAATGTAAACATCTGGATGCTCCATCTGCAGCAGGGGGATAATCTCCCTAGTAGCGTGATTCCACAGATAAACAGTGTCATCCAGAACCACTGCCAGGAAGTTCTGGGAGCTCCAGTCTATGAGATTCAGTTCTACACTTTGAAAGAGCAATGCAGGTCACACCATGCTTGGCTAGAGAGCCCTGCCCTTCACCCGTGCTGCTGCAGCAGGTGTGGGTGCACACGTGCACACACACACGTGCAGGTGAGGGGCAGCCTTCTGAGTGTCACTATGCCCAGCTGCTGGGGCCAGGTACCCTGCTCCAAGGCATCTACACTGTGCCCTAGACCACTGTGCCTGTAAGGCCACACAGGGACACTCCAGAAGTGGTCTGTGCTAGCCTGGGTACACCAAATAATACAGACAGCCCAGTTACCCTGTCCTAGGAACAGCAATCCAGTACAGAATGTTCTGGATGCCCAGCACTCAACCCTGTAGCCTACTTACAGTAGTCGTTGAATATCTCTGGTGCATCCAAGACCCGTTCTGGCTTTGAGGGAATATATCTGCTCTTCTTCCTGCTCAATCCAGGTGCCATTTTCTGACTGTAGAGCACTTTCAGGTTATTCTGATAGTCTGTGTGCAGGGGAACAGGTTTGTTAACCTGAGTTAGTTTCCTCCCAGCTGAGTGCTGCTCACCCAACTAGGAATCCCTTGGAGTGAAAATAAAGTCCTAAGAGAAACACTCACAAGCCTGCAGTGCACTAAAATCACTGGCAGAATGAACTGCTGAGCAGGGGTGAGCTACAATTTCCTCATTCATGGAAACAAATTTAACAAACACTTGGGTTTTTGAATCCCATTATATTTAGTTGCAGTTTAAGCTAGAAAGTGCACAGCAGAGGGTTTGATGCTCTTACAGACTTCATGAACGTTTGGAACCTGCAGTACCGGTAGCTGTCACCGACATCTTTCCATAAAAATCCTTTCTTTAGGATTTTTCCCCCTTCTGAGAAGCTGTGGCCTCAGCAACAAAAGGTAAACAATGGTTATCTGCTGCTGGGGAATGCAACAGGTGGATGCGTGATCAGTCTTGGGTGAATGTTTGGATTTACTGACCACTCACAGCGGAGCTGGGTCTCACCCTCTGCTGAGAAACAGCCCTTTGTTTATTCATTCTTTTCCTATTCTTAGCTTAGCTAGCTTCTGAGAACTTTCCTTCTATTTCTTTTAGTATAGTAATAATGTAATATATATCATAAAATATTAAATCAAGCCTTCTGAACATGAGGTCAAGATTCTCATCTCTCTCTCCACCCTGAAGACCCTTGCAAGCCCTGTAACAGGTGACCAACTGGCAGTCATAGCAACTCTCCTAAATAAATTCACTGTAACTGTTATGCCCTCCCTCGACCTCAGGAACCTTAAGAAAGGAGACTCCAGCCTGTACAGCTCTCAGAAACCAGTTGATTTCTCCTGTGACCACACACAGAGCCTCTGTGTTGCTGTTCCCCTGACCTGATCCCTCCTGCTGATTCAGCTCACACGGAGCCTGTATCATACCTTCTGGAGCATTCTGTGGTTTTCCTCTGAGGTGGAGGATCTTTGCCTCTTCCACATCAAAACCATTCAGATTCACTGCCCAGGCTTTCTGTTGCTCCTACAGAGACAAATCACCCTCAGTGCAATGCATTTAAAACAATTCCCACACTACAATTTAAACAGACATCTAAGTCCCCTTCTCTTAGAATCTGAAGATGTTTGACTGTGCTGCAAGGGTCAGTCACACAGAGGCAGGTCAAAGCAGTTTTCCTCAGACTTTCATACATTGTCCTGCTCACATTTTCAAACAATGGCAAATTCAGTGTCATTGCCAGAGGGAAAAGCCACAGCCACAAAGCGACCAAATGCTTCACAAACAGATTTCAGAACACAGTGTAAAACATTCCAGAAGTGTTCCCTGTGGAGACCTTGTCCTAGAATAGCTACCACCAGCAGTTTCACTTTGCATAGGCTTACAGCTTTGTGTTTTTGTTGCCTGCTACATTTTAAAGCCTCGTTAGTCAAAAGCTAAATTTTGCTACCAGAAGCAGCATAGGCTTCGAGTGCATGGCAGTCTCTACAGCTTCAGTCTCATCCTAGGCTCCTGAAGCCCAGAGCTGCAAGTAGTGATGGCTGGGACTTGTCAGTGCCGTGTGCCCCCTTGATAGAACCTATTGTTCACTGCTCTGTAAAGGGGCAGGAAGGAGTAGCGGTTGTTTAAGTAATTGTAACTTAGCAACATGCTCACCTTCTTGGTAGGGGAATCCTCAGCAGGGTCATTCTCTTTGGTTAGGAGGAAATTTGCCATCTCCATCTGCATAGTGCTGCGTTTGGGAATGTAGCGATCCCCCCCAGCCTTTGTGGGGGTGCTTTGAATTTTGGATCCAGATTTACCTGCATTCACATATGAAAATATTGTCTTACAGCTATTTAACAGCCTGTATTAGAGCTTTCACGAGAGCAAACCCAACACTCTTCCACATCACACCCACCAGACAAGTAGGACTCTGAGGTCTCATGCCACCCAGTCCCAACTAACTTATATTTTCCTCCCTGCCACCAAGTTGGTTAGGGACTGTGTGGTGCAACTCCTTGGGTCTAGTGCAACAATTCCAGAGTCCAGAGATAAGGGGAAGATACAAAAACGCTCACAGGATGTAAAGCTGTCAGCTGACAGTCCTGCCCACACTCGTCTTAGCATACAGCTGTGCCAGCAAGGCTCAGCTGGGTGAACAGCAGCTCGCCAGCCCCAGTGCTCAGAGCTCTGCCCCTCATGCTGGCAAGGAGGTGGGTGGCTGTCAGGAGCACAGCCCACCTCCTCCTGCCTGAGCAGCAGCCGGTAGGGCAGCGTGGCAGGGAGCCCAGAGCCCCATGGCTACGGACAAGCAGCCTGGGCCAGGCTCCCGCACTCAACCTCTGCCGCCGGTGGCCGGCGCTCACCGGGTGTCTTGGACGGCGTCTTGCTGGGGCTGTGGGAGCGACATGCCGGCTTTATGGGGGACACGCCGACGGGGCTGGGCCCGGGGCCGCTCTCCTTGGCCTTGCGCTGCCATGGCGCAGGCGGCGCGTTCGGGATCAGCGTGTCCAGCTTCAGCAGCCCGTGCAGGTCCGCCTCCAACAGGAACTGCGCCGTGGTCCTGCGGGCGGGCAGGGTGAGCCGTGCCCACCGGCCGGGCTGAGCCTACTCCGACAGCCCCGCCGGCCTCCCCACCACCAGACCGTGCAAGCGCTCCAGCTGCTCCTCCCCACTAAGGGACACCCCCACTATCCACAGCCGCTCCTCGGGACACCCCATCAGCCGATACGCCCTCCCTCCGCTTCTCGGGGGTCCTTGATCAGGCAGCACCCCTTCCAGCCGCTCTTTGGGGCTTCTTCCGATAAGCAACATTCTCCCTTCCCCTGCCTTTCAAGGGCAATCTCGTCCCTGCTCTTTCTCCTCCCCACCGTGCTTTGCCTCTGCCCTGTGCCCCTGGGGCTGCTCTTGGCCAGGCAGCCTCAGTGGGAGCCAGCACTGGCTGCAGCCCCAGCGGGCCCCCCCAGGACAAGGCCCAGCAATTAGGAGGCCAATGAAAGCTCTGGGCAGCAGCAGAACCCTCAGCAGAGTTCTTTGGACAATCAAGGACTGGCCACCCCTACACTGCAACCTCACTGGGAATGTTTTCTGTCTGACGTAGACTTTCAAAAGAAGCTGTTTGAGGGAAAGGTGAACTAAACACTCACCCTTTTCTCTTCCAGCAAGTCCATATTCGGGCACAGCATAAGATGAAGATAAGCTGCAAAACAAGCAGGCCTGCCAGTAACCCTAGCCAGAAGCCTGTTCCCTGACAGAAACCCCTTCCAAGGCCCTTCTGGGAATCAGGAACATGTGCTGTGGTTCCAGCTGCACCTGTGGGAGCAATGGGGAGCGTCAGCCCGTGCTGTGCTGCACTGCTGAGCTGGCAGCACGGTGGATGTGGGCAGGACGTTCTCCATTTCCCCAGAGCTGGGGCCTGCAGGGACCTTGCTGCCCCTTGGCACAGGCTGTGCCACCCAACAAAGCCCAGCAGGCCTGGAGGAGAGCCCGGGCGCAGCAGGAAGCTGAGAGAAGGCCCTGCTCTAGAACGGAGGGAGTTCCACCAGAAGCAAACAAAGATGGTAATTTGAAGACATTCCCACTGTGCTCAAAATTTGTCTGAGAAGATTAGGACGTGAGCTTGTCATAAATCCCAGGAAATAACTGGGAAAAGGTTTTATGTATGTTGGTTGTGACTAGGTACAAAGCTCCTGTGGGAAAAGAGCCTCTGCAGCAGGCTGGCTGGCTGAAGGGGTCTTACTTCTTCCTAGAATAAAGATTACCACTGAAATGCAATTTTATTTTTTATTGTATAAGGGGAAAATATTTTCCAGACCTCTAAAACCAGTTTCAAAAATACAGATGTGTTGTGGAAAAAGGAATGAAACATATGAGGATTTCTCTACACAAGAGATATTTCTAAATATTTTTAAAAATGAGAAGTGAAGACAAAATGAGGTCATTTTTTTGGATTCTAAAACTACTTTAAAAAATCTTTAAGTACTATAGGAATTGGGAAGAAATATTTGGGGGTGTCTGTCTACAGAAAAAATATTTTGAAATATTTCTACAAATTTCTAATATCTAAAAGTGAAAAATTAAGAAAATGGGGTTGCTTTTTCTTGGGAGCCCCATGCTGCTGCCTGCCCACTGGGCTCCCCCAGCCCTCGGGACCCCGCCGCTGGTCACAGCAGCCCCTGCCTGGCTCCTGCCTGCCCACACCGTGGGCATCCACGGCTGCTCCTGGCCATGGAGCTCAGCCAGTGGTGCTGCCGGCCGGGCTTTGCTGCTGCTGCCACCCAAACACTGGGGTGACGGCACCTTCCCTTTAGTGCAACTAAAGAAAGGGCCATCACCTAGCCTGGCAGAGAGCGGGGATAACTTCAGTGTTGTTTAGAGGGCAGGCCCAGGGGGCTCAGGGGCAGAGGAAGGGACATGTTGGACTCAGGAGGGGCAGGAGGGTGCTGGGCTGCTCCTGGGGTCTATAGAAGAAGTCGGGACAGGACAGAGGAGGATTAAAAAAGAGATGGAAGTAGCTTGGGGATATACATGGGGAGAGGAGGTGGCAGTGGGATATCCAGGAGAATAGGAGATTTCCTTGTCGATGGCTGTTCTGCAGTCTTCTTCTCAGGACTCATGACAGGGCTGCCCAGGCCCTTCTAACTGCTGGAGGAGGTGCTCCTGCTGTTTGGGTGTGACATGCAGCCACCATCTTAAAACTCCTGTCCAGAGGTGGAACTGTGGAAAGAAGAGGTGGCTGGGGCCCCAGCTGCCAGTGGCACACAGGGAGCCTCCTGCACAGCTGGCCCAGAGCTGGCAAGGCTCCCCAGCACGGCTGGAGCTGCTGGCACAGCTTGGCCCAGCTGCACAGCTGTCCCTCAAGGCCCCGGCCCACAGGGCACGGCTCTGGGCAGGCTCCCTGGCCAGGAGCGGGCCCCAGAGCGCCGCTGCCTTTCAAGGGCAATCTCGTCCCTGCTCTTTCTCCTCCCCACCGTGCTTTGCCTCTGCCCTGTGCCCCTGGGGCTGCTCTTGGCCAGGCAGCCTCAGTGGGAGCCAGCACTGGCTGCAGCCCCAGCGGGCCCCCCCAGGACAAGGCCCAGCAATTAGGAGGCCAATGAAAGCTCTGGGCAGCAGCAGAACCCTCAGCAGAGTTCTTTGGACAATCAAGGACTGGCCACCCCTACACTGCAACCTCACTGGGAATGTTTTCTGTCTGACGTAGACTTTCAAAAGAAGCTGTTTGAGGGAAAGGTGAACTAAACACTCACCCTTTTCTCTTCCAGCAAGTCCAACTTCGGACAGAGCATAAGATGAAGATCAGCTCCAAGACAAGCAGGCCTGCCAGTAACCCTAGCCAGAAGCCTGTTCCCTGACAGAAACCCCTTCCAAGGCCCTTCTGGGAATCAGGAACATGTGCTGTGGTTCCAGCTGCACCTGTGGGAGCAATGGGGAGCGTCAGCCCGTGCTGTGCTGCACTGCTGAGCTGGCAGCACGGTGGATGCGGGCAGGACATTCTCCGTTTCCCCCAGAGCTGGGGCCTGCAGGGACCTTGCCACCCCGTGGCACAGGCTGTGCCACCCAACAAAGCCCAGCAGGCCGAGAGGAGAGCCCGGGGGCAGCGCAGCTTTTTGGGCAGTCGCTGCTTGGAGGGACACGGGCCACACCCATCCCTGAGCAGCCCCTGCCAGCCCTGGCCCTCCCTGCCCTGTGACAGCTCCCCCAGCCCCAGGGCACAGAGTCAGGCCCTGTCAGGACCCAGTGCAGCCCCTGCCCAGTCGGGAGCCAAGGCTGGCTCTGGCCCTGGGCTCGCGGCAGCGCTCCCGCTCAGGGCTGCTCCTGTGCCTTGGGCCTCTGGGCACTCAGGGCCAGCTCCAGAGCAGCTGCAGCGGGAGGGACGTTGGTGCACGAGTCCCCTTTCCCCGGGCTGTGAACGAGCTCCAAAGGCACCTCCAGCTTTGCCGGGCTGTGCAAGGGAGGCCCTGG
Source organism: Melospiza melodia melodia (assembly GCF_035770615.1). Lineage (NCBI taxonomy): Eukaryota > Metazoa > Chordata > Aves > Passeriformes > Passerellidae > Melospiza > Melospiza melodia. The sequence goes on along the minus strand of NC_086200.1, from coordinate 12,044,563 downwards.
TAGAAGAAGAAGAGCTGCAGCCACACAGCTCTGCCAATGGCTGAGCCCTGCTGAGCCTGGCACAGCAATTACCTTCTGTGCCTGTGCCCATGCCTGTGTTTGGCTCGGACTTCCTTCCTGCAGCAGGGGCTGCCAATCGGCCTCTGCTTTGTTGGGGAAACACCTCCTTCTGTCCTAACTTTTGGCCCATCACTTGAGAAACAAAAAGTACACCTTAAAAGATGGAGAAATTCTCCATTTCTTTAATGGCATGTTCAGAACGTCATGCTTATGCAAAATCGGATAAAATCAACAAATCATCTGGGCTTTTTCAGCTGGGCCATGGCCCACCGTCCTTCAAACACCTGCCAGTGCTGAGCAGAAGTTGTGAGTGGATCGTGCAGGGTGAGGGCACACACATGCATGGCTCTGTCCTGGCACCTGCAGCGATGCCCCCCTGGCCGAGCTTTGGGCTCTGAGCTGGCAGGTCTCACAGGGGAAAGGCCTTGGCGTACCCTCACCATCTCCCAGAGGCTCAATCCTGAATGTGGGCTGGGAAGCCAGATCACCTTTAGCAACAGGCTCAGCTGCAAAGAAAGGCAGGACACAACAGCTCCAATGGCACTGCTGAAGATTCTCCTTCAGGCCCGAGTGGCAGTGAGGGCATCTGGGTGATTGGTGCCCTCCAAGGCACTCCCTTGGCTCTGCCTTCCACTCAGGAGTAGGGCCAGGGGGACCTCGTGCCTGCAGTGGCCCCACACTGGGATGGAAGGAGCCCCTTGCGGGGCAGTCGGGGCAGAAAGGACTCCCTGGAGCAGCCAGCAGCTTGAAACCCAGCCCCAGGCAGGGCCAGGGCTTAGCAGTGGCAGCAGAAGCAGCTCGGGCTCCCTGGGGGCTGCAAAGGAGCTGAGAAAGGCTCAGCCCCCAGGCACAGCCCTGGGCCCAGCCCCTTCCCTCTCTGCTCTTCTCTGTGGCTGCACAGAGCACACAGAAGGACACAGTGGCATTGCACACGGGAGGAGGATGGACAGCCAAATGCCCCTTCCTCCCACTGACAGTGATCCTGTGGGATCCCTCAGGGCTCCAGAAGGGAGCAGGGTAAGGTTTCCAGAACTGATCTACCTTCAGTGAAATTTAAGGGAACTGGCTCATGGTAAGCTCTTGGCATACTGACACAGATTATTCTGTCAGGAAAGGTACATTCAGAACATGCCTCCAACATCTGACAAGGTCTTCAAAGCACCATTCACCAGCATTTCCAAGTAATCCAAGTCATGATCCCAGTCGAGGAGGGATCACAGATGCTACAGAACCATTTCCATGGTGTGTTGGGATCCCCTTCTCCCTTGGGGAATTGGGGACTGCAAGGGGGTGGGGTAAGGCTGTGGGAGCCTGTGGCTCCTGGTCACTCTCCACGCTCTTTGCAGGTCCTGTGCAACATGCCTGGAGGGGCAGCTGGAGCAGCCCAGGGCCCTGGGGCTCTCTCCCTGCCACACAGGAAACCCTCACTAAATGCTTGGGGAAATCTGCAGTGCCACAGCTGTCACTCCCAACCTCCGTCCCTCCCTCCTGCTTGCCCACCTGCCCATGGAACAGCTCCCACATCACATGGGCACATAGCCAGGCCCTCTCAGGACACACTGGAGCCTTGCTCTCCCCCTCTGCCCTTTCCCCACCACGGGCACCCTGTGCAGCCGCTCCCAGGTTTCGGGACATGTCTCCCACGGAGGGAGCCCAGCAGGACAGCTCAGTACCCGAGTGCCCTGAGCCTGCTCGGGACAATTCCTCTGGGCTGTGCCCATCTTATCCGGGCTGTGCCCGCAGTGCCAAGCAGCAGAGAGGGCAGCTCAAGCCTCAGCAGGGCTCAGGCCCAGAAGCAGAGCAACTACCTCCTGTGGCTGTGTCTGGCATCGCCTCCCTTCCTGCAGGAAATGCCACCTTCAATAGAGCCCCTCTGTCCATCCCTTGAGAAAGGAAGAGGCACAGCTGGATCAGATGGAATCATTGCACATCCAGGAGGTGGCCTGTTCAGGAGGCAATACTTGTCCAAAACATGGATAAGGATCAGGAAAATTGATCTTGGAAGGGCATTAAACCAAGAAACAAGTACTTCAAAACCCCTGGAGGTGGCTGCCATGGTGAGTTCCCTGAGGTGTCAAAGGCCAAGCCACACCCAAGGCTGCTTTCCCTGAGGTGTCACAGCTGCAGCCCCAGCCCCATGGCCGGGTATCCTGAGGGCTGGCAGTCCCAGTCTCGCTCCATGGCCGGTTTCCTGAGGTGTCACAGCCCCAGTCCCACTCCATGGCTGGTTTCCCTGAGGTGTCACAGTCCCAGCCCCACTCCATGGCCAGTTTCCCTGAGGTGTCACAGTCCCAGTTCCGCTCCATGGCCGGTTTCCTGAGGTGTCACAGCCCCAGTCCCGCTCCATGGCCGCTTTCCCTGAGGTGTCTCAGCCCCAGCCCCGCTCCATTGCCAATTTCCCTGAGGGCTGACAGCCCCAGTCCCGCTCCATTGCCAGTTTCCCTGAGGTGTCAGAGCCCCAGCCTCGCTCCATGGCCGGGTTTCCTGGTCGCTTTGAGGTGCTGTTCCTCTCTCTCTGTGGAGAAAGTAGAGGCCAAGGAGCTTGCAGAGCAAGCCCAGAGCCACGAGGGCTCTACTGCCTGCTCAGCCCTGAGTGAGCTCTGCTCCTTCATGCCTTCTCCTCCCGTTGTCAGGTCGCACTGACACTCGGCCTGAGCCCAGTGTTCCCTTTTGGGGCCAAGGGAAATCTCTGCTCCTGCCTCTGGCACAGGGTGCTCTGCCAGCAGGTCAGGGAAGGAGACAGCCCTGGAGAGAGGCATGAGCAGTGGAGGAAAGCCAACATCACTGCAGTCTTGCAAAAGGGCACCAAGAAAGAGCCAGGAAACTGCAGGGCCATCAGCCTCAGCTCCATCCCCAGAAAGGTGACAGAACAGCTCCTCTTGGATGCCATCTCTAAGCCTGTGGAATAACAGGAATGGAAACCATGCCTGACCAATCCCATAGCCACCTGTGCTGCAGTGACTGGCTGGGCTTGTGAGGGGAGAGCAGTGGTTGTTGCCAGCTGGGACTTCAGCAAGGCTTTGTCCCTGCCTCCCATAACAGGCCCCTGAGGCAGCTCAGGGACAGTGGGGCAGAGAAGTGGACAGGGGAGCTCCAAACTCAGGTAGCTGTGAGCTCAGGGCGCCGTGCTGGGCCCAGCCTTGTTTGCCTTATTCCCCAGTGACCTGGCAGAAGGGACAGAGTGTTCCCTCAGTGTTTGCTGATGGGACAGAATTGGGAGCAGGGCCTGAGGCACCACAAGGCTCTGCTGCCCTTCAGTGAGACCTGGAGAGGCTCGAGAGTTGGGCAGAGAGGAACCTAATGAAGTTGCACTGGGAAAAGCCTCTAGAAGAGCTTCAGGCTTTGTAATTACCAGGCAACAGAAGTGTTTTAGTATAGTGGAGTCTATAACGTTGTCTTGTAATGTCCAGTCAGGGAAACCACTGCGTCTCTGTATGTCATAGGACCAGTCACTTGTATGTATGTCAAGAAAGTCTTTGGGAGAAACATGAATGAATTCAGAAACTTCCCCTGATATTATTTTGGATTTTCACGATTTTCTGGAATGCTGGGTGAAGTGTAAGGATGCCAAAAGGAAAGCGAAAGCAAACCAATAAATCTTTAAAAACTCAGAAGCCTCTCCTGTCTGTTCCTTGAAGAAGTTGCCAAACAATGTCACTTTTGCAATCCTTTGAAAGATCTTATAGGAAAAAGCATTGGCCAAAAGTGCTGCCCTGTGTTTCTGAACAGCAACATGCATTTTGTGTTGATGCAAGGTTTGTACCAGGGTTTGGGGTTTTTGTGTGTGCTTTGAATGTGAGTCTTTGCAGGACTATTAATAATTAGACCATGTACTGAAGAGAACATGTTACTGTGTTGTGCTGTTCAGTGCTGAAGAGGGTTGAGACAGAGCAGGTAGCTCTGTGTCTGTGTGTAATTGCATGAGCAGCACGGGAGCAGTGCCCAGGGCCTGGAGAAGCAAACGGGTTCCCGGTGCTGAGGACAAGGTGTCCAGAGCTCGGGATTGTCCGGCCAAGCTCTTCTGGCTCCTTGTGCTTCGAGACCTAGCCGGGAGCCCTGCAGAGCCCCGGGTGCAGCTTCCTAACTTCCCCCCTCTTCCTCTGCCTCCTCCCTGCCTCCAGGGTAAAGGCGCTCCCTGGCATTGCACTGGCTGTGCCTCCCTCCTAGACCAGTGAAGGGATCGTTTCCCAGCCAAGGTGGCTCTCCCATGGAGACAGGAAAATGGGCAAACTCCTGCTGCCCCAGCATCAGGCAGGTGCAGTGTGTCCTTGCCTGTCAGTCCCTGCCCTGCTTCCCAGAGATGCCACTGATTGTTCCACAAGTCATGGATCTGCATTTCCAGGAGCATGTTTGCAAAGACACGAAAGAGAAAAATTGACAAGAATTGTTTGTGCTTCTCTTCCTAATTTTTTCCAATGTATTTTCTAGTAGGAAAGCATGGACCAAACTGGCAAAGTTCCTATAATGTAGGAAAAGCATCCTCCTGTATTTGACTTGAGTTGAGGACAGTTGCAAGCTCTCCTGTCAAATGTACACAGAAAATTCTCAGTGAATTTTCTGTCTTTCTGCTGAGTCAGTATAAAAGATGACGCTTCTCAGAAGCTTAATACTAATTTTTCCATTTATATGGAAAGTCAAAGTTGTTAGTTCATATGATGGCAGGATAACGGAGGCAGCTGTGGTGGTGTCCAGGTTTATCTCCTGTACCCAATGGTGATCAGCAGCAGCATCAAATCAGGTTCATCTTAGTTTTCTGCAGACAGGTCTTGATGAAAACATCAGTTCACCTAGAGCAGGGATGGAATCCCTGAAGTGCAGCTGACTCCGCACGGGCTCTCTGGGCCACCGCCTGCCAGGGGCAGGAGCAGAAATTTCCCTTGGCCGGGGCCGGAGCCCTAGTGTGGCAGTGCCTGAACAGCACCTCCCTGCCTACAGTGCCACCCTGGATGGCTGCCCCAGGGCCTGGCATTTGACTCTGCACTTGCTGCCGGATTCCCGGCCGTGCTTCCACCCTGAGCAAACGCTCGGACCATTTTAGAAGCTCGGTGCCCAAGGGGGCCGCCACAAGTGGTTGCCAGGGACCTGGGGCCATGGCTGCCCCGATTTTGGGTACACGGTGCTGATGTCAGAGTGGCCATTGTGACCTGTGCCACCAAGGCCACAAAAGGGAACGCGGGGCTCAAGCCGAGTGTCAGTGCGACCTGACAACGGGAGGAGAAGGTAGGGCGGGGATGTGGCTGCCCAGGGACCAGAGGGGCCCCACACCTCGGGGCTCTGGGCCTGTGCTGCAGGCTCACCTGCCTCTCCCTTCCCAAAATCACAGAATCAGCAGAGGAACAGCCAGAGGACACTGCAGTGTTACTCAAGGCGACGACGGGAGGAGAAACAGACAGGAGCAGGGCTCACGCAGGGCTGAGCAGGGAGTAGAGCCTCGTGGTTCTGGGCCTGTTCTGCAAACTCCCCCCCCCCCCTTCTTTCTCCCATAGACAGAGAGGAACAGCACCTCGAAGTGACCACGTCCTTCGAGGAGATAGACTCAGCGTAGACAGCCGCCATGTCTGACAGAAAGCAGGAGGGTCCTGGTGCCAGGGAGCCAGGTGAAGGCAAAGCAGCTCTCTGATAGCTTGGCCCAGGGGCTCTTGTGGTAGCAGGCAGCGTGGGGATCAGAACAGAGGCAGCGGGAGGCAGGAGCTGCTCGGCCATGCCAGGGCTGGGAGCCTCCTTCCTGCCCAAGTGGGGCCCAGCTGGGCCAGGGGGCAGCTCCTGGGACAGCCGTGCCCGCAATGGCCCCTGCTCTGCAAGGCCTCCAGCGCTGCCCATCAGCCAGGCAGGGACAGAGCAGCCTTGGGGCCGATGCTGCTGCAGGCTCAGAGCCCCGCACAGCTGCTCATGCCCGGTGCCATTGGCTCTGTCCCCTGCAGCCTGCATGCTGTGTCGCCGTGCCGAGGCTGACCCGGACATGTGCGGTGACAAACTGCAGAAGGGTGGGCTCTGTGCCCACGTGTTCTGCATGGTGAGTGGCTCCGGGCGCTCCCTCCACCTTTGCAATGGGCAGCTCCTCCCGCCCCCTCCTCATCAGCTTCTCCCCTTGGCTGCAGTTCTTCGCCACTCTACTATTTCAGCAAGAGACGGACCGCGGGGGACTCATGAACTTTCTCCCTCGAGATCTCCTAATTGCAGTGCGGCGGGCGGCACAGAAGGTGAGAGCCTGACAAGAGCAGGGAGATTTGTGCCTGGCGAGGTTTGCCAGAGCTTAGCCCAGACTGCAGGAAAGAAAGGCCGGCCCAACAGTCGGGACAAAGTCTGGCTCCCAGCAGCTCTGGCACAGAGGCCCTGGCACAGCAGCCTCCCTCCTCCAGCTGGCAGCTCTGTGGGCTGGGAGCTGGCAGCGGCCACGTCCTGCGCCCTGCCCTTAGCCCTGGGGCTGCCTGGGGAGGCCTCGAGGCTGCTGCTGCTGCTGCTGCTGCTGCTGATGCAGCTGCTTGGCTCTTTCCAGCGCTGCTGCGTCTGCGGCCAGAGCGGGGCAACCATCATGTGCTGCAGGGAGAACTGTGACAGATGGTTCCACTTGCCCTGTACCAAGGAGGGCGGCTGTGTCAATCTATACGTTACTCCGTTCAGGTACCTCATCTCTCTTTATGGCCACCCCTGGGGAATGATCCAGCATTTCTCACTTTCCCCATCCCTTTGCCCCCAGCTCTTTCTGCCCTGAGCACCGTCCAGAGCAGGAGGTGGATGTGACTCCTGAGCCGGACACCGTTTGCCTCATCTGCATGGAACCTGTGGAGGACAGAAAGACCTTCACAACATTGGTGTGCCCAGCGTGCAAAAAGGCCTGGTTCCACAGGGACTGCATCCAGGTAGGAGCCCTCCCCTGAGCCCTGGGGCACAGCAGGTGCTCAGCAGCAGCAGCAGCAGCAGGGCCTCGCTCACCCTGCCTGTGTTTGCCCTGCAGGGACAGGCCTTGCGCGCTGGTGCTTTCTATTTCCAGTGCCCCCTGTGCAGAGACAGTGGGGAATTCCCTGTTGAAATGTTCATCTTGGGGATCCGAGTCCCCTTCAGGTTGGTGTCCTTCTGCCTGGCCCACCAGCCAGGAGGGTGCAAGTGCTGTGCTGTGCCAGGCCCTGCCCCAGGAGCCCTGGCCCTGCCCTGTCCTGTGAGTCTGGGCTTCAGCTTCACCCCCAACTTGGAAAAGTGCTGGAGAAAGAGCTGGGACACCCTGGACCTCCATGAGGGAGAGCAGCAGAAATTCATCATCTCTTCCTTTCTCCATCAGACAGCCAACGTGGGAGGACAACGATGCCTTCGCAGATCTAGGAGTGAGGCACGGCCAATGCAATGCCAGGGAGTGCCTTTACCCTGGGGGCAGGGAGGAGGCAGAGGAACAGGGGTAAGTTGGGAAGCTGCACCTGGGGCTCTGCAGGGAACCTGTGTCTCGACAAGGGCTCAAAGCAGGAAGAAGCAGAAGCGCTTGGCTAGACAACCACGTGCTGGTACACTTTTTGTTCTCAGTGCTATGAGCTTGTTTGCCTCCCCAGGCCCTGGCAATTGCTCCTGTGCTCCTCCTGTGCTGCTGAGGGCACCCACAGGCGCTGCTCTGGCCTGAGGAACAGCACACAGAGATGGGAGTGTGACAGCTGTGCTGGGCTCGGAACATGTATGAGTCAAAGTCCCCGGTGTCCCTGGGCTGGGGGCAGTGCCCAGGCCGGGCTTGGCAGAGCGCAGCATCCACTGCTGGAGGGCTGGGGGCACTGCTCTGGCCTGGCTTGGCCGGGGCCTGGGTGATCTTTGACATTCCTGCTTGCCCTTACAGCCTCCAGGGATGAGACAGAGCTCAATGGCCCCAGGCCGGCCAGACAGTCAGGACTACAATCTGCTCGTGGCTGGTCAGAATCTGAGGCCATCAGCCCCAGCTCCCACAGCCCTGTGCCATTGGTGCTGGTTTCCCCACCTCCATCTCCAGAGATGGGCAGCCACAGCAGGCCCCAACACGGAGCATGGCAGCAGGCGCTGCCATCTTCCTCACTGGACACCAGCAGCATCAGCAGATCAAGGGCAACACGCAGCACGTCCCCTGACCCTGAGGACAGGGTCCATTCCAGACATGCTGGGCCCAGCCGCAGGCGAAGCTCCTCTCGCCGGCAAAGTCGCGCCCAGAGTCCACCTGTCCGGTCCAGGAGTCACCGTGACAGGAACAGTAGGACAGGGCCAAGGGCTGAGAGGCCCAAGCAAAGGGAGACACCATCACGGACATCCCCCAGACGCAGGTGCTCCCGCCAGCAAGGTCGTGCCCAGAGTCCACCTGTCCGCTCCAGGAGTTGCCATGACAGGAACAGAGGGACAGGGCCAAGGGCTGAGAGGCCCAGGCGAAGGGAGACATGGTCAGGGCCATCCCCCAGACGCAGGCGCTCCCGCCAGCAAGGCTGGGCCCGGAGTCCACCTGTCCGCTCCAGGAGCTGCTGTGACAGGAGCAGTGGGACAGGGACAAGGGCTGAGAGGCCCAGGCGAAGGGAGACATGGTCAGGGCCATCCCCCAGACGCAGGCGCTCAAGCCAGCAAGGCTGGGCCCGGAGTCCACCTGTCCGCTCCAGGAGCTGCTGTGACAGGAGCAGTGGGACAGGGACAAGGGCTGAGAGGCCCAGGCGAAGGGAGACATGGTCCGGGCCATCCCCCAGACGCAGCCGCTCCCGCCAGCAAGGCTGGGCCCAGAGTCCACCTGTCCGCTCCAGGAGTCGCCGCGGCAGCAGCAGTGGCACAGGGACAAGGGCTGAGAGGCCCAGGCGAAGGGAGACATGGTCAGGGCCATTCCCCAGACGCAGCCGCTCCCGCCAGCAGCGCCGGGCCTCGACTCAAACTGTGCGGTCCAGGAGTCGCCAGGACAGGAGCCGGAGGACAGCAGCGAGTGCTGAGAGGCCCAGGCGTAGGGGGACATGGTCGGGGACATCCCGCAGGAGCAGCCGCTCCCACCAGCGACGTCGGACCTCAACTGGGACCTCCAACAGCAGCACGTAGTGCCGTCATCTTTTCTTTCTAGGCCGTGTGTTCCTTGCCAGAAGTGAAGGTGAGAACGGTCAGTGCAGGGACCCTGAGATGTGCAGCTCTGTGGGCAAACCCTATTAGCTCTTGATGTTTCTACTGGCAGGAAGAAGTCTGGGCTAAATACCTTGATTTCTGTGTAACTGTGTATTCAGTGAAAAGTCACTTAAGGATGTGGCTAATTAAAAAGGACTCTTGTTCCGGCCTTTAGACTTCAACCTCAGATGTTTCCCCACTGCTTACCCTTGATAATGAACCACTCCTTAATGGGCTTGGATATGCTTAGGGAGACATTCAGAGCAAGGTGGCTCTTAGGGAAGCTGTGTCCGAAAAGGACGTGTGCTGTGTTGCTATCCTTGAACAATCTCATTTCAGTAAAGCCAAAAAAAGAAGAAAGAGATGAGACACTGCCTCACTGTCTGAAGACAACTCCTACACCATTGCTGCGGATTTGAAAGAGGCCTTTCAAAGAACAAACCAGAATAGACGGTATTTCCTCCGTCTATTCTGGTTTATTCTTTGAAAGACCTTCAAAGAGCAAACCAGACTGAGGAAATACCCTGGGACAAAGAGGATGCACAGGACTCTGCCCCAGATGACCATTTGGGACCTTTGCCTGAGGATGATGCAGCTCAGGAGACGAGTTACTTCAAGTTTTCTTTCTTTGGAGGCACAGAGGAGTTGGGCATCAAAGAAGGTAACAGCAGAACCCTTCTAACAGTGCCATTGCTAAGGAAGAGCTTCTGGCAGGCACTGTAGGGCAATATGGTGTAATAAAGGTCAGGATGCAGGGGATTTTCAGCAACAGAAGTCAGTAATTAGGCAGAAGCATTTTGATCTTCATTTCTGCTTGCTAGGGTTGTGATTATTGAGAGCTGCCTCATGCTTGCATCTCAGGAATTCTGAAAGGCATGCTTTGAGAAGGCATTGGGGGTTTTTGCTGAGTGGTGAAAAAGCTTGTTCTCATGCCCTGAATTCCTCAAACAGGGAAAAAGGTGACACACCAGTCATATCAAGTTTCATAGGAACTCACAAGGCTTTTAAGGAAATGTGCGTTAATGTAGAGGGAGGAGCAAAGTCCGAGAGCTGGCCCCAAGATCCATGAACATTCTGTTTGTTACTGAATTCTACTCTTGGACCTTTAGAAAAAGGAAATGGAATGACACATGATCATTGGGGTGTCCTAACCTTAGATAAAATGAGGCCGTCTGAAATGAAGATGAAACAACATTAACTCAAGTCCCAGTCATGTAGGAGAGAAAAGAAACCCCGTGAAGTTACCCAAAATATTAAAAAACCCAACGCAACAGCACAAAGCAATGAGCCCCCCAGACTTGCGCTGAACTGAAAAGGTATTCAGTGTCTTCTGAATGCAATGAGAAATGTTTAAGAATACATAAGGGCTCCCTGGAACAAAGTGGAAAATACAAAGTGGAGCAGAAATGTAGCTTAGAAAATCTGGCAGGGTCAGATTCTGTCCTTCCTAAATCTCTCTTCTCCACTGTAAGTATTTCACGTGAAAGGAGGAATTCTTCCTGATGATTAGAGGAATAATCTGGTTTTGGCTTTTTTTCTCTATTGGTGCTGTCATTGCAGAGCCTCACGCGCTTGGGACAATAAAGCCAGTAAAAGCCACATGGCAAGAGGATCCACGTTTCCAGGACAGCAGTTCTGAGGGTGACGATGAGCCTGAGATGTCAGAAATTGAACAGGACCAAGAAATGCAAGTTCCATTTCTCTTTGTTGTCTACTTGGCTGTAGTAGTTGGATGCTGTGGGAATATTAATAGCAGCACTCAGGGAATGGGAAACTGACATTGCACACCTCTGAGCAATGAAAGTCATCTTAGAAAACCGTTTGTGCTGCACAGAGTCAAAACTCCCAGCAACCCATTGGATGTGAATGTGAATATGGAAAGAAAGAGCAGAGCACAGGAAATTAACTGGGTCATTTTGGTTTGACCAACTCCAAACTGAGTTTGGCCAAAAGCCAAAGACACAGTCAGTTTTCTCTTTAAAAGAGGATTTGGAAAATAAAAAGATTTATTTGGTTCCTAGGGAATAAAGCTTTTCAATGTATGGCATTTCTCTGAAGCACTACAGGATTAACTTGTGTTCATGAAATTTGATAGTACAATTTAGGATGCTCAAATCCCTTTGTCCTTTTCTAGGTTTCTTTCTTTACCATGCACAGGAAGTGCTAGAGTTTTTTTTTTTTGTTCTCCAAAGATGATGAACGCCTAAGAGGTATGATAGAATTTCTTTACGCTCTTTTATATTTTTTTTTCCTTTTAAACCCTTCCTGTAATTCAGTGAGGAGGAAAAAATGCTGCCTAGTTATCAAAGTTTTCTAGTCAAAATTTGCCACCCTCACTTGTGATCCAAGTTGTGGTAGAATCCCTTGAGAAAGTCCTGGCAAAATAAAGGTCAACCAGATTTTCTGGCTTTCTTTTCTTTCAGACAATTACCGAATAGGAATCTGGACTTTTAGAGTTTACCAAAAACTTAGTCACTTGACAGCTTATGTAGACATTTCGGATCCTTTCGGGTATTTAAATCATCTTTATCTTTTTCCTCTCTTTCTGGTGTTACCATTAGAAATGAGGAGTGTTCTTGTCAGCCACATATGTCCCTGTGGTTCTTTGTTCTAATGAAGCTGGGGTTTCGCTTCTGAATCCAGTGAATTTTGTATTTAGAAACAAAGAAAACAACATCCAAAGGAAACATGCACAGTCCCCAAAACCTGCACAGGCCACCAAAACAATTGCTGGCTAGATTTTGTAGAATAGAGTCTTAAGCTTAAAGGATGTGCCTTCCATGAGACTGATTCCATAACTCTGCTGAAATGCACTGCTGTGTTCACACAGTTACCAGCCTGCAATCTTCCAGGCAGCCTGATTTACAGGGTGTGTTGAAATGGAGAGCTCAGGCCTCAGCAGGCCTCAGTTCTGGGGGAAGATGTGGGGTGCTGGTGCTGAGCTTCTAATGCAACAGCTGCAATTTCACTGCAATTCAGATTGCAGCATGTTGAGGAAAAGTGCTGCTGCCTTTGATTGTTCTTAGCACACCAGGCTGCAGTAGGGAACATTTCTGCTGGAGCCAAGGCATGGTGGGGGCAGGAGAACAGGAAGGATGTGAAGAATTGATTTCTGATTTTAGTGCTGTGGTGGTCAAGATTGTTAGAAGTAGCAGCACAATCACAAGTGTTTAAGGCTATTAATTGGATGTTTCTTTTGTGCAGAGGGTCCAAGTTATTTTGTAGATTAGTAGAAGTCAGTGAAGAAAAAGAGGGTTAGGAAGACAGACATAGATTATTGCTTGAGGTGAGTATGGAACATCTGTTCCCTGGTAAGTCTAGGTGAAAACTGAGCATGGGGAGGGATTGCAGGTATGAATGTGCATGTAAAATTAAGCCAGGACCTCGAGAAGAGCTTTAAATTTGTGATGAACAGGGAAGAGAAGTTTTTTAGTGTAGCGGTGTGTATAACATCCTGTTGTGTGGTCCAGTCAGGTAAACCACTACATCTTTGTGTGTTACAGGAGCAGCTACTTAAGTGTATGTAAAATAGTGAATGTAGAGACTTCTCCTCATAGTGGATTCAAGAACTTCTCTTTAGAATTTGTTAGATTTTCATTTTTTTCTGGAACGCCAAAGGAAGCATTAGGATACCCTATAGGAAGTGCAAGCAAACCAATAAAGTTTTTACTGATTAGAAGCGAATCACGTTTGTTCCTTGAAGGAGTTGCCAAACAAGGTTACTTTCAAAATGCTTTCAAAGGTCTAACAGGGATCAATATCAGCAAACCCTGTTAGGTCGTGTTTGGGAGCTGGGGCTGAGGCTCTCGTGCCCTGGGGAGCCATGGGAAGGCTCCAGGCCTGAGTGTGCGGCCAGGCCGGGGCCATTGAGCTGCAGCCCATCCCTGGTGGATGCAAGGGCAAGCAGGAATGCCAAGGGACCCCAGGGCCGGGCCAGGCCAGGCCAGAGCAGTGCCCCCAGCCCTCCAGGAGCGGACGGGCTCTGCCAAGCCCAGCCTGGGCACTGCCCCCAGCCCAGGGACAGGCGGGTGCTTTGCCCAAGGGCTGGGCCCAGAGCAGCAGAGCTGTCACAGCCCCAGCTGGTTCTGGTCTGCGTGCGGCCAAAGCAGGGGCCGTGGGTGCCCTGGGCAGTGCAGGAGCAGCACAGGAACAGTTGCCAGGGCCAGGGGAGGCACAGGGCTCAGCCTCTGCACGGTGACACAGCATGCAGGCTGCAGGGGACAGAGCCAATGGCACCGGGCATGAGCAGCTGTGCGGGGCTCTGAGCCTGCAGCAGCATCGGCCCCAAGGCTGCTCTGTCCCTGCCTGGCTGATGGGCAGCGCTGGAGGCCTTGCAGAGCAGGGGCCATTGCGGGCACGGCTGTCCCAGGAGCTGCCCCCTGGCCCAGCTGGGCCCCACTTGGGCAGGAAGGAGGCTCCCAGCCCTGGCATGGCCGAGCAGCTCCTGCCTCCCCCTGCCTCTGTTCTGATCCCCACGCTGCCTGCTGCCACAAGAGCCCCTGGGCCAGGCTGTCACAGGGCTGCTTTGCCCTCACTTGGCTCCCTGGCACCAGCGCCGTCCTGCTTGCTGCCAGACATCGCAACTGTAAGCAGATAGTCCCTTTCCAGGAATGACGCAGTCACCTCCAGGTGCTGATCCTCTCTTTCTGTGGGATAAACAAGAGCTTGGGGCGCTGCCATGGCAGGGCTTCCCTCAGCTGTCGGCACTTCCAGCCCGGCTCTGCCAGGGGCTCTGGCAGTGCCACGGCGCACGGCAGCTCTGGCATGGCAGCTCTGCACTGCAGCCTCGGCCAGCAGCCAGATCTGCGGGCTGGGACTCCGCAGCGGCCGCACGCTTCTCCCAGAGCCCGAGCAGCGGCGGCTCGCTCCCAACACCGAGCCGGGAAGGCGCCGAGGTACAGCGCGGGCTCGGCTCTAGGCACGAACCGCCCCGCCCCTCACACCCGCCCGCCCTTTCCCGGCCTCTGGCCCCGCCGCGCGGCGCCCGCGCTGTCGAGGCGACTCTTGCCCACAAGGAGGCGCCCTGAGCCCTGCAATGGCGCCGCGAACCTTCTGGCGCTCTGGAAGGCGCGGGCCTGGACCTGTTGCAAGCTGGGCCCTACGTCCCATTTCCTGAAGAAAACATATCCTGTCATGCCTGGGCTGTCCACGCTTCCAAGCCTGATCAACAGGAAGAGACATTTAACCTGTGACACACATAGCAGCCTACAAGCTCGAAGTGATGGCCAGGTATTAGAAAAGCAAAGTAGTTGTTGCTAGAATTGTCTTTAAGACTCAGGGCTGGGCCCGTTTCACTGATCTCAGACCCAGAGGGAGGTTGACAAAGCTTGGGAAGAAGGATGCCCATTGATAGTGGACACAAAGGATGCAGAATTTAGGGGCCATAAGGACATCTGCTAGAACTGCCAAGTTAAGGAAAACAGTCCTAAAGTTGTCTCAGCAAATATGCTGAGCTGAGCACCAGCTGGGTAAAAAAGAGTGTGATGTTTGCAGGCAATGGGACTTTGGCACCCAAATTATCCTGGGCCTGGCCATGGGATGGTTCTGGTCACCAGAACACATGAAAAGACAGCATAATGCAAGCACTGGGCATTGTGCTTCATAGAACCCAGACAAAAAAGCTGGGAAGACTCTGCTGGATTCTTGTGTGGTATCTACCCCTTCTGTTCCTTCTTCTTCTCAAAATATATTGCAAGCCTGATTAAAAAAACTTACTTAGAGCCATGGTCAGTGCCATATTCTGAAAACTTACAGCTGACTTACAGGTTTAGTATCTCACAGAGCAGGTTTGAGGCCCTGGAATTGGAGGGACAGACAAGTGATGAAGTGGGCAAAAGTCCTTCTGGAATAGAGGAGCACCTAGGGCAGGTCAGGCAACACCATGCATGGTGACCACCTCTGTTCCAAGGAAAGGCAGGGTCCCTTCAGGCCTTCCTAAAAGCATCTCAAGGGAAGGTTTCCATCTCCCCTGCCCTCTTTCCTTGACTTTAGCTGAATCTTTCTCTCACTGAAAGACAGGAAGCTCAAGTGTGTTAGGAGAATACTGTGAGCATTGGCAGCGGTGAACAGTCAGTGTGAAAAACGCCAATCACTTGTTTTTAAAATTTTAAAAAGTTTCATAGTAATAAAATAGTTATAAAAATAGTAACACAATTAGAGTAATAACAATTTGGATAAATTGAATTAAGACAATATGAGACAATAAAAACAAAGAGTTACGGATGTCCGGGTACCTTTTTCTGGGCATCAGGAGCCTGAAAAAGGACACCCATTAACAAAGGATTAACCCTTAAGAACAATAGCCTGTTGCATATTCATATACTTCATACATGATGCATAAATTCCATTCAAATACAGGATTCTGTCTGGTCATTGTCAACTTCTTTCCTTCTAATCCTAACAGTGCCTCCAAGGTGAGAAGAAGTTCATTTTTTCTGATAAGAAGGCAATAAATTCCCTTTCTCTGAAAGATTTAGATGTCCTGTGGCTGCTATCTCGCTGCAAGCCCTTTCTGTTCAACAAAGCATCTTACATAGCATAGTTTCTATTTTTATAACCTAAAACTATATTTAACAGAGTGCTTAAGAAAATTAATACAGCATTGCTTTCTAACACAACACATATAATATTCATTTTAATATTTGCGAAAAGCCAATCATAAAATACATGCATTTTTCACAATCCCCACTCTTACTCTTTGTAAATCATTTGGCTTGAGCAATATTTTTTTTCTACTTATATCTTCTGGACTATGCTGGTAAAATAAAACACGGGATTACACAAGAAAGAAATATAAAAACAGTTGTAACACAAATGAAAGATCTTAATTTCTTCTAATACATTACCCCACCAGCTAGATTTTAACATTGTTTTCTAATTTTTGGACTGGTACCTGGGTTGTTATATGCGTATATATTTTTCTTTTTGATTTCTTTTGCTTTTGCTAGAATGACTTTTCTGTGGTCATCAATTTTCAACGATCTGATATATTGAACTTTCCACAAACACCCCCTTCTTTGGCCAATAAATAGTCTAAAGCGAACCTTTCTGATACCCTACAGTTTTTGTTTGGCTTAGCTGACTTAATGTTAACTCTAATGCCTGGGCAGCCTTATTTGCTATCATTTCTATAACTGCTTGGAGTCTTGTAATACAATTCAACAGATAATTTGGAGTCAATACAGAGTTAGATTGCTGTGCTGGTTTTACCTTTTCCTTTATTATTTGGGGGTTTTTTTCCAAATCTTGAACCGCATCTTCAAGATTAAATTTAAAACAAATCCATCTCTCTCCTTTTGGACATTCAGTTCTAAATCTATTGCCACTTTTTCTTAAGTTTCTTGTAATCTAATAATTTACTCTGTTTTGCCTACAAGTTCTTAATTTGGATGGGTTATAACAGTGGCTGTTGACATAGGTGTGTGTAATAAAGGAGGAACTTTGGTTTCTTTCTATGTGATGCTTTCTGTAGCATTTGTGACACAATCCTGCTGGTATCCCGAAAGGGAAAAGACAACAAGTGAGTGCCAGAAACAGGAATAACAGAGGTCCAGTATGGCTTATACTCCCACCTCCCATGCCTGTGAGGTTGCAACCCACAGCAGGTTTATTTGATCTTCTTGGTGGTGAAATACAGAGGCCAATCTGGTCTTGCCCTCTATTTTTTTGTCACTTTCTCTTAACTAATTGCTAGGCAAATTGTTTTTGACACTCTTTAACTGTGGTCTCTGACTGTTCCTCAGGTAGCTCTCATTTAACAGGCACTAATAATTCCCATCCACAAAACCAAGTCAGTACTTTAACACTTTTTACAATAAGAACATAAATTTTGCGAATCACAACACTAATTACTCTTACAATTTAGGCATTTACTTATAACCCACCTAGCATGTCCAGTATTGGAATGAATCAAGTAAAGTTTACTAATGGAAATAGTAATTCCCCTTCTCCCTTGTACAATTCTAGGGCTAAGGTCAGAATACAAAAACGTTCTTGATCTTTCTATCTGAGGTATTCCTCCCCCAAGGAGATGTTTTATTCAGGCAGTGCTCAAATCCAGTGATATAAGCATTATCTTATTTCTTAATTCAGTGTTATTCTTTGTACATTTCTTGGATCATTTGGGTTTACTCAAACCATTACCACTCAGTCCCCATTGGAAAGTCAGTTCAGTATCACCCGGTTTAAATATGATAGTCCGTTCCTCAAGTTTCTTCACAAGTCCTTTGATTCTGCTGGCATGAATTCACTCTCTTTCCGTGATTTTGGTTGTTGCTTCAGTAGTACCTGGAAAGGACTTCTTAATAGCATAGATAATAAAAGAAAGATAATACTGCATTAACTTTTACAATTCGCTTTCCTTCTAAACTTTCTGGGTTTAGCTAAAAGCTTTCTCTACAGCAGCCTCTTCTTCAGGAAAAAAGCCTTCTCGTTAACGGCAAACAAAACACACAAAAGAAAAAAAAAACCAAAAAAACTCTTACTTAAGAAAAACAAACCGCTTTGTGAGGTTTGGAGAGTCAGCAATCTCTGCTTTGATTTTATCTTTTAGTGCTAGTCCCCCCTGCCCCTCTTTTCACAGCCCTGCTGTCAGTGCTGTTCTTGGCCCTTCCCCCGGTGCGGCCCCTTGGCTGCAGGGCCGGGGCAGGGGAGAGCAGCCCCGGGCATGGGGACCCTGGGGGCTGCCCTGGGTCTTTTTTGCCCTCTCCCTCTCCCTCTCTCTCTCTCTCTCTCTCTCCCCTTCTCTCTCTCGGCCTACTTCCAGGCTGACGCTGCCATCCTGGGCTCGGCGCCCCGACAGTCTGGGAGCCCCCCGGCAGCTCTGCCCCGGAGCCAGCCCGCTCCTGGCCGCAAACCTGTGTCCTCTGCTGCCAGCCCCGCCCGGGGCACCTCCATGGATCGGTCCGTGCCGCAGCCCCCGAGACCCCGCCGATCGCAGGGAGCGCTCAGACACCTCCCAGCCTTGACAACCCCAAACCTGGCGTGCCCAGGTGCTCCTGACATTCTTTCTCTTTCTCTCGTCAACTTATCCTCTTTTCTCTTCAAGGAGGGCCCGTTCTGCTAAGGCTTTTCTGGACCCCAGTGTGGCATTGAATAACCTCTTAACAACCGTGTGTTAAGATACTTCTCTGCCTTTCATGCAAAAACCTTGCATTCACACTTCTGCTCTCTTCTAGCACCAAGATGTCATCACTTCACATTCTAACATCTCAGAGTTTCCTAACTACTTCTCTACTTCAACTTCTCTCCTTCTCCTCTCTCAGTTGTAACCCTTATGGGGTCGATATTTATTCTTCCCCTATTTCTTTCTCCAGCCCAAACTTCTTTG
Source organism: Melospiza melodia melodia (assembly GCF_035770615.1). Lineage (NCBI taxonomy): Eukaryota > Metazoa > Chordata > Aves > Passeriformes > Passerellidae > Melospiza > Melospiza melodia. The sequence continues at coordinate 12,026,103 of NC_086200.1, read as the reverse complement.
TTGATTTTTTTTTCTTCATCCTCTTGGCTTAATTTCAAAACTCTAGCTGTCATTTTCTTATTTTCTGATATAACTCTTACTCTTAATTGCACTTGTAAGACTCTTCCCAATAAATTGCTACCTGCCCCTGGGACCAATAACACATCTCCCATCTAAATTTTAGTTTTTTCCCTCAACTACCACATCTTTAATGACCAGAAATGTAAAACTTCCTCTTTTTGCCCCTGTTACTTTCACTATATGTTTGCTCACACTATAACCTTTTGGAACGTTTAACAGGCAGGTTTTCTCTGCCCCTGTGTCTATAACAAATTCCAATTCTTCTTCTTGGGGACCCACTTTTAAAGTTATCACAGGCTCCTGATGGTATTTGTTCCCCCCCAAAAAAATTAAAGCCTATGACTTTTTTTTTTTTTTTTTTTATGGGCCCATTTCTTTAAAGATTTTCAGATCTTCTGCTTACTTAGGACCATTTTCCTTTTTCTCTAAAGTTTGTTTATCTATTTAGTTGGAGTTTTTTCTTTCCCCTCTAAAAGCTGTCTCTCAAAAATCTTTTGTTTTCACATTTCGCCTTTGATATGCTGTCTCATTTATTCTCTTGGTTATGTAATTACAATAACTGTTCATGTGTTTACTCCCCTCCTCATTATTTTAACCCCATTCAGGAGGTACAGTTGGCATTTTGTCTTCTCTGGGGGTCCCTGCAGATTATCTTTTTCTGAAGCTTTTATTTCAGTTGCTCTGATTAATTGCTTTTCTTCCTGAGAAAAATATTATTTTCATTACCAACCACATCTGTTCTCAAGTATACATGTTTGGACCTAAAAGTTGGTCGAATTGTTCAGCTATGCCTATGGGATTCTCCAAATATCTCTTTTATTTATTTCTTAAAATTTCAGACCTCAGACAAAGTCAAAGAAGCGTTTACAAACTCTGATCCATCACCCCCCTTTGAGAACCTCTCTTAATGGAAATAGACCAATCTCTTTATCCCATTCTTTTTGGATTTTTATCTTCTACAGCCTTTCTCACGTATTTTTAGGAAGAATCAGGAGAGGGCTTTCTTCTAACTGATTTTTTAGTGTTTCAATAAAGTGATTCCTTTAGAGAGTTTCCTTAAGCAGCCGGAGCTGTGGTTACCAAGGGAATGGAGCTCAGGGCAGGACGGGGAGGTTCGGCACAGCTCAGGGTCTGGGGGCTCCAGAGGCGGAGTCTGTGGCCGGGATGGCCCGAGGGGATCGGCACAGCTCAGGGTCTGGGGGCTCCAGAGGCGGGGTCTGTGGCTGGGATGGCCCGAGGGGATCGGCACAGCTCAGGGTCTGGGGGCTCCAGAGGCGGGGTCTGCAGCCGGGATGGCCCGAGGGGATCGGCCCAGCTCAGGGTCTGGGGGCTCCAAAGGCGGGGTCTGTGGCTGGGATGGCCCGAGGGGATCGGCACAGCTCAGGGTCTGGGGGCTCCAGAGGCGGGGTCTGCAGCCGGGATGGCCCGAGGGGATCGGCCCAGCTCAGGGTCTGGGGGCTCCAGAGGCGGGGTCTGTGGCTGGGATCGCCCGAGGGGATCGGCACAGCTCAGGGTCTGGGGGCTCCAGAGGCGGGGTCTGCAGCCGGGATGGCCCGAGGGGATCGGCACAGCTCAGGGTCTGGGGGCTCCAGAGGCGGGGTCTGTGGCTGGGATCGCCCGAGGGGATCGGCACAGCTCAGGGTCTGGGGGCTCCAGAGGCGGGGTCAGCGGCTGGGATCGCCCGAGGGGCTGTTCCTGTGCAGACCGAGCTGGAGCGGGGATCGCCCTCACTCGGCTCACGGTGGCTGATCCGGCAGAGACAAAGCCGGGACTGACCCCGGCTGCAGCGGCGGGAGCCGACAGAGTCAGGGCAGCCGGGGATGGGACAGACGGGACCCCCCTCGGTGCGATCAGCGCGGTGACCACGGTGCACACGGCAGGACAGACCCCCACCCCCGGCAAGAACGCGGGCCAGGCGGCCGGACCGGGACAGACGGACCGGGACAGACGGACCGGGACAGACGGACTGTGCCGGAGCCGGCACAGGGGCTGGGAGGGCTGGTGCGAACGAGTCGGGGAACGAACGGGAATGGATGAGGTAATTTGTTCTCAGCTCTGTACTTTCCCCGTTTTGCTTTTTGGATGCTTTGAAATGGTCGACGAGCTAACTGACGACCTTCTCATATTGTTTTTCTCATCACCCTTTTATTTATCTTTTGGCAAATTATACATGTTTCAGGTACTTGTTTTTTACTCTAAAGGTCTCAATGCACCCATAGTTCTTTTAAAAAAATGATCACACCTAGCCTGTGTATCCCACCGGGCTTTTTGATACACGTCCTCTGCTATTCCCTCGTAAGCGTTTTATTATCTAATTGTCTTCCATATCAAGATGTTTCTATTTCCCCGATTTATCTTGTTCGCCACAATCTTGTTTTAATTCCCCCCCCCTTTTTTTTTTCTTCATTTGGAGTTAATATTAACTCTTTCAGCTCTATTTTCTGCTGCATCTTTAGCTTCTTGATCTGCCAATTATTTATTTTATTTCTTCTTATTTCTAGGTCTTTACCTTTTGGTGTCCTTTAATACGTACTATTGCTATCTCTCTTAGGTAATTGTAATGCCTCTAAAACCTCGAAAATAAGTTTCTCATGTACTAATCTTTTTCTTCTTTAATTAAGCAATCTCCCTTTTAAAATTTTTCTTAAGGTATGTGCTACTCTAAAGGCATACCTTGAATCAATATATAACTCTTTTGTGTTAAATTTTCTAATGCTGTTTTTAAGTATATAATTCACAAGTTTGCATGTTTTTTCTCATCAACTTCTGCATACCCTGTATTTTGCAAGGAGTTGTATTTCTGTTTGTTAACATAACTCCCAAAGTGCTGTCTTGGGGTATTTCTGTTGGTATTTTTTTTCTGCTTTTCTTTTCCTGTATCCACCTTACTGAATTTCTGTCTCATTTTTCAGTTTTCTATCTATTCGTCCCCTGCTTCTGTTTTTCACTTTTTACTAACAACTTAAATACCACTTTTCTTTCAACTACTTACACCCAAAAAAACCCCTTTTTCTCACACTGCTTTTCAATACAATCCAACTCCCTCCAAGGAGATATGGTAAGGCTTAAAATGCACAATCGACATTACCTATACTTTCATTCGTCTACATTCACTCACTTTTATTTCTCATTCACTTTCACACATTCCTTCACACTCTCAAGACACAAAGGGGATCCTTATTGCTAGAAAATCACAGGTCCTTGTGGCCCCCTCTTTCGCTTTGGGGTTTACCTCCAGGTCTCAGTGTCACCAGGCCCCCTAGAAGGGCCCTGACTCTGGCTGCCTCTGGTGCCCGTTCCCCTGTGAGGCTGTCTGCGTGTCTTTCACACTCTTCAGCTACGGCCCCTCACACGCCCAGGGAACGCTAGCTTGGTTCGCAGGTCACTCGCTCCTCTTGGGCCCAGAAGCCCCCACCCAGCCGGGAGCTGCAGCCTGGTGTGCAGGTCACTCGCTCTTTCCACACCTCCCCCTTCCCACCTGCCCAGGAAGTTGAGGCTGGCTCTGTGTGTGTGTCACTCTCACACACCACAAAACAACAATAAGGTACCTTTTACTTTCACATCGCCTATTACAAGTTTAGGTGTTACTGGCCAGTCCCGGTGCCATTGGATATCCCTCAACCCAGCTGTGTTATCCAACCCCAAATGCTCTTGGGCAATTTTTCCCTCAATCCTGTCGTGTTGTCCAACCCCAGATGCTCTCGGGTAATTTTCCTTCAATCCAGCTGTGTTGTTCAACCTCAGATTCTCTTGGGCATTTTCTGTCCCTCAACCCAGCGGTGTGGTACAACTACAGATGCTCTTTGGCATTTAATTTGTTCTGCTGTGTTGTCCAACCCTGGATGTTCTTGGGCATTTTTTTATCCCCCAATCTAGCTGTGTTGTCCCACCCTGAGTGTTCTCGGGCATATCCTCACTCGGACAGAATTCTGCTCAACCCTGCTCTTGGATGCTCTTGGAATATAAATCCCTCAACCCAGCAGGTTTTAGGAGCCCCTCCTGTCCTGTTTCCTAGTGGATTGGGCTAGGAAACCTTGCTCCCCACCACCGAGGGGTCCAACCCCTCCCTGAGACCCAGTCCCAGTCACCCCCGGGGATTCTTTCACTCTCTTATGAGTCGCTTTGTCTCTTTACTGGCCGCTTTTCCAGCGAAAAGTCGGAAACGCAGCGTGGGAGACTCCGCACTCACTTGGCAGGTCTGGGACAACCAGCCCGCCTCTCATTCACACACATTCATCCCCCCGTACCTGCCCCCCGAGAAATACTTACCAATCCTTTTTCCTTCCCGGGTTCTTCGTGCGCACTACTACTCTTAGGGGGCAAATTACAGCAGTTGTAGGGACCCTTTTCCCGTTCTCTTTGTTTTATTGTCTCCTTTTGTCCACAGATCGTAACCTGCGTCTGTCGGTCACTTCAGGGGAAGCAGAGCGAGGCTGCCAAAGAGGGCAGGGCGCGCCTTCCCCACTCTGACTCTCCCAAAGCACCGGCAGCGAGGAGTTAGTAACCATCCTCTGCTACCAAATTGTGAAAAACGCCAATCACTTGTTTTTAAAAATTTTAAAGTTTAATAGTAATAAGATGGTTATATAGTAACACAATTAGAGTAATAACAATTTGGACAAATTGAATTAAGACAATATGAGACAATAAAAACAAAGAGTTATGGACGTCCAGGTACCTTTTTCTGGGCATCACGGGCCCAAAAAAGGACCCCTGGTAACAAAGGATTAACCCTTAAAAACAACAGCCCGTTGCATATTCATACACTTCATACATGATGCATAAATTCCATTCAAACACAGGATTCTGTCTGACCAGTGTCAACTTCTTCCCTCTAATCCTAATAGCACCTCCAAGGTGGGAAGAAGTTTGTTTCTTCCGATAAGAAGGCCATAAATTCTTTTTCTCTGAAAGATCTAGGTGTCCTGTGGCTGCAAGTTATCTCGCTGCAAGTCCTTTCTTTTAAACAAAGCATCTTACATAGCATAGTTCTATTTTAACAATTTTTATAACCTAAAACTATATTTAACACAGTACTTAAGAAAATTAATACAGCATTGCTTTCTAATACAACACATATAATATTCATTTTAATATTTGTGAAAAGCCAATCATAAAATACATGCATTTTTCACACCCCATTCCTGGACATCAGAGCTCTCTGCTCCCCTTTTCCCGGCCATCCCATGGCTCCCAGCCTCCAGACTGGCCATTGGCTTGACCCTGGGATGCCCTGGAATGCCTTGGTCCCCCATTCCTGCCTTTCCCAGTCCCCAGCCCCAGCTGTGTGCAAAACCAGAGACCCCCTGAACTCCTCGTTCTCGAACATCCCTGCTGTCCCCACCCTTGTCCCCCCTTTTTGGGAAACCCTGGACTCCCCTTTCCTGGGCTCAAGGACCCCCTGGAACTCCCTTCTACCTCTCCACGTCCCTGCCCCTGTCTCCTGTCCCTCAGCTGTCCCCTGTCCCTCGGCTCTGTGGGGCCCAGGGTGGCAGCAGGAGCCAGGGCAGCCCTGGGGGAGAACAACCCTGAGCCCCAGCCGGGCCAGTTCCCCCAGTTCCCCCCAGGTCACTCCCAGCATGGGCCCTGTGGCTCCCAGTCACCCCCAGGATGGTCCCAGTCACTTCCCGTTACACTCAGTGTGATCCCAGTATCATCCCAGTCACTCCCAGTATGATCCCAGGTGTTCCCATTCAGCCCTACTATAGTTCCAGACACTCCCAGTATGGTTCCAGTCCTTCCCAGTATGATTCCAGGATGAACCCAGTCACTCTCAGTACAGTGCCATTTGTCCCCAGTATGGTCCCAGTCACTCCAAGTCACCCAGTAGGATTCCAGTCACGCCCAGTAGGATTCCAGTCAATCCCAGATACTCCCAGTATTATTCCAGTGACTTCCTTTATGGTTCTTTTGTGATTCCAGTCACTCCTGGTCTCTCCCAGTACATCCCAGTTGTCCCTAATGTGTTTCCACTCACTCCCAGTTGCTCCCAGTAGCTTCCGGTATGATTCCATTTGCTCACAGCCACTCCCAGTCACTTCCAGCATGATTCCTGTCATTTCCTGTATATCCCAGTTGCCCCAACATGGTCCCAATTGCCCTCAGCCTGCCCCTAGTCACTTCCAGTATGATTCCAGAAGGATCCCAGTCACCCTCAGTGTGGTGCCAGTTGCTCCCAGTATGATCCCATTGGTCCCCAGCATGTCCCCATTTCCTCCCAGTGTGATCCCAGTTGCCTCTAGCACAGACCCAGTCCCTCCCAGTATGATCCTACTCTGATGCCATGATGATCCCAGCTGCTCCCAGCTTGGTCCTAGCTGCTCCCAGTTGCTCCCAGTCTGATCCCAGTTGTTCCCAGTGGCCCCTGTGTTACGTTTGGGAATGGGAGGAAATGTAGGGAAGTGATGCAAAGTTTTTTGTGTATCTGACAGTCTGTTGAGCTGCTGAAAAGCTAGACACGCTTTTGTGAAACACACATGGTAAAGACCAAAAAATTCAGAAACTTTTCTTTTCTTTGTTGGTCGGCAGGGAGCTGCTGGGTTTCGGTTTGGGCTTCAGCTCTGTGTCTGGGCTGGGCTGGGCCGTCTTGCTGCAGGCTGGGCTTCTTTTCTATTTCCTGGGCTGCTTGCTGGCTTCTCTCTCCATGGGCTCTGGTTTGGCCGGGCTGGGCTTCAGCAGCTGCCGGGCAAGGAGACAGGGGAGGCTGCGGAGCTTTAGCCAGAGCAGGGCTGGCTGTGGCTGCGAAGATCTCGCTGTCAGGCTGCTGCTTCTTCTTCTTCTTAGCCTGGCTGAGACCAGAGACTTCTGTGGCTGGTGTAGAAAACTAAACACTAACTATAAAGCTGATCTGAACACAACTGAGCCACAGCTTTCTGTTAGTAGTTATTGGTGGGTTAGGTAGGCTTCAGGCGTGATGTTAACTTTTTCAGTGCTTCAGTCTTCTTCTGAGTGAGAGAAAAGAACAACATGCACGTATATTAAAAACAAGATGAAGATATTAAAGGTAATAAAGAAGAAGGCAAGTAAGGCCCAGATGGGAGGGGGAGAAGATGCTTTGTTTTTAGAGCTGAAATCCTCTTGTAAGCTATAAAGAAAAGACTCTTTTCCCTTATAACACATAAAACTATAAGGAAATGAAAGTGTTTGAATTGATATTAGGTAAAGGCTTCTATGTTAAAGTAAGCAGATGTTGAAATAGCTGTAATCTCATGAGAAGTTTGCACAAAGAAAGAGCACAGTCTTGTGCTTCTAAAAATGAAGATCTGTGCTCCCAGAGATGAAGATGATTTTAGAGATAGATAATGAGAACTTTTGCCTTTGAACAGTTCATCTTTAAAACAATACCCCATCAATCAACATAGCCCATCTCCAAGCTGTGGGAAGGTTTGTAGAAATAAGAAAGATTTTACGATAGCAAGGTTCCCCTGGCAGTTGTTATTCATGACAAAATTGAGAACCACGAGAAAACTGTTTTTTTCCTTTTGTAGAAAAGTCTCCATAACTTTATCAAGAGGGACTTCTCTCCCTAAGTGAACTAAAAAAAGACTCTTTGAGAGGTAGTAAACTGACTAGAAATCTTAAGTTTAGTTTCTTTACATTGTCAGTGAGAAAGAAAAAGTTGTGGGGAGAAGTATTCTAAAAAGTTTGCTTTGATTCTTACTACCTTTTTTTTTCTTTTTACTTACTATTATTAAAATTTTTCTTTCTACCCTTTTAAAGTTTTGAGCCTGCTTTACCTTTCTCCTAATCCTATCTCACAACCAAAAATAAGTGTATTAGTAATTAACCAACACCAAACCCACCACATTCTTTAGTGCATTAGCCAAAAAAAATCTCAAAATTAAAGAGATCTTATATTAGCAAACCAAAACCACAACACCCTAGCACAGACCCAGTCACTCCCAGTATGACCCCGGTAGGAATCCACTGTGATCCCAGTCTTCCCAGTTGCCCCCAATGTAGACTCAGTGACTCCAGTCACTCTCAGTGTGTTCCCAGTCATCCCCAGTATGGTTGCAGTCACTCCCAGTATATCCCAGTGGGTCCCACTATGATCCCTTTTGCCCCAGTTCTGGCCCTGCTGAGTCCCAGTGTGCTCTGATCCTGCTCCCAGTGGGTCCCAGTGCTGGGCACGGTGAATCCCAGGGTGTCCTGGTGTATCCTGGAGTATCCTGGTGTGTCTTGGTATGTCCCGGTGTATCCCAGTATATCCCAGTGTGTCCCAGTGTATCCCAGTGTGTCCCGGTGTATCCCAGTGTATCCCAGTTTATCCTGGTGTATCCCAGTGTATCCTGCCTGGTGTATCCCGGTGTCCCAGTCCATCCCAGCCTGTCCCAGTCCATCCCGGTCCGTTCCCTTCACTGGCAGTGACTGGGATCATACTGGTGGAAAGTGGAATCTTACTGGGCCAAGTGGATGTGGGACTGGGAATGACTGTGAGTGTGCTGAAGGCAACTGGGATATACTGGGAGCGTCTGTAACCATGCTGGGGGTGTCTGGGAACACACTGAGAGTCCCAGCAGGTCCAAGGACACCGTGGTGGCACTATGGAACCTCATGGAACCAAGGGGATCATTGTGGCACCCCTGGAGCCCATGGAACCAAGGGGCCTTGGTGACACAGCGGGGCTTCATGGAACCCAGAGACCATTATGGTTCTGTGGGGCCTGATGGAACCATGGAGACCATTGGGACCCTTCAGGGCCTCGTGTCACCAAGGGGGCATTATGGCACCTCAGGGACACATGGAAGCAAGGGACCATTGGGTCTCATGGAACTGAGGGAACATGGAACAGGCCTGGCTGGCTTGGCCTCCCAGGGGCCACCGGACAGCTCTGGCTGATGTTGGAATGTCAAAGGCTGCCTTTCGTCAGCTCCTGGAGCACTGCGGCTCTGTGCTTTCCTTGCTAGGAAAGGAACTGTCAATCTCTTCTAATTACTCATGGCCAGAACTGGGATTTCAACTCCAGATTTTTCCCATAGGAATATTGCCAGGACAAGTGTGGCAGGCAATGTTTTCAGGAGAGTCACCTCCCATCTGTCCCCAAAACACTGGGGAAGGCTCCGTGCTTTCCTCCCTATGAGAAAGAACTGTCCTACTTCTCCAGGCATGCATGGCTGAGATTGGTCTTCCACCTCCAGAATTCCCTAAATCCAAAGACTGCTCCCAAAAAAAATCTGCCATTCCTGACAAGTCTGGCTGGCCTTGGCCTAGTGAGACTCTCACCTGCCTTCCAAACACTGAGGCTCTGTGCTTTCCTTCCTATGGAACAAAACTGTCCTTCTCAGCCAGGTGCCCATGGCCACAACTGGGATTTCACTTCCAGCATTCCCTGTTGTGACAGACTGGAGGAGATTTTTGGCTCTAAACATTTTGTGTGGGGGGGAGGAAGGGGCAGGTCCAGCCTTGCCCTGCCCTGGAGCCCCAATCCCCCCAGAGCCTCTATCCCAGCCCAGCAGTGTCTGCCAGTCCCTGGCACAGCACAGGCAATGCTCCACAGCCACCTCTGCAGCCCCAGCCCAGCTCCTGAGGGAGCAAATGAGCCCAAGCCCCACCTGGGGGAAGGGCCCAGGGAGACCAAGGGGTATTGAAGGCTGACCACAAGGCAAGCACACATCTTGACCCTACCTCCTGTTGTAATTTCTATCTGAACACTGCTGGAATCCAGGAGTTGGTAACTCTGTGTGTGCTCCTCTGTATCTTTTCAGCCAACAAAGCCAAGGGAAGGCACAGTTCCATCAAATGCAAAAGTCGTTCCTCTGCTGGATATTAAATCCACTTTCCACAGCAGACAGCCTCAGAGAAATGGAAAGCACCTTCTGTGCCCAGCACAGATCCCAAGGTCCCCCCAAACCCTCCCTGCCCCAATTCTGCCCAGATTTGCTCTTTGCACACACGAGTCACACACTGAAGTCAGGAGCTCCCTCCATGCCCAGAGGGAGGAAAAGAGAGAAAGGGGATGAAGAGCTCTCCTGTGCAGAGCCAAGGTCCAAGTGCTCTGGGATGTCCCAGCAGCATCTGACATGTCCACCATCCCCCAGAGATTTCCGCACAGGAACAGTTTTAAACAAAGGCAAAAGAAAAGGCAATTCTGTGAGATATAAACACAATTAAGATGTTGACTAATATGATATTTATTTCAGCTTCAGAAAGATTGGGCAATTCCCTGAAGCTCAAAGCATGAAACCAGTCAGCTGAAGGGCACTTGAATGACCAGAAAGCACCGGGAGGAGTGCTGAGGGTTTTTTGGAGGACAATGGACATATGTAACATGTTCACAATCCAGCCTTCATAGAACCTGAGTGAGGTCACCATGCCCTTGAAGGACACAAAAGAAGGAGAACACGCTCAGCAGCAGACGGTTCAGGATGCAAAGGCAGACAATAAAACCACAGCGAGATGCATGAAGAAGAAAGACTAACTAAAATTAAATGAAATATCAAAATGCGTGCGTAAAAAGGATTTAACCAATCATGTGTCGACGGAAGGGAACCAGGACATCAGTTTGATCATCACAGGCTCAATTTTATTGATCAGTACGGCGGGTTAAATACAGTTAATAATGAGCTTCATACATATTGCAAAAGTTGAGCTCAGGATTGGTCAGCTTGCATATCAGCACCTACGCCTACTTCTACATTCCTATGGTTCTACTTTTGATACTTTCTACATATTCTTAGGATGTATTCAGGACTAATCTCAACTCCCTATCCTCATGTTGCAGCAAGGTCACTGCTGACTCTTCCTTTCAGCTTGCTGACTGCTGACTTTTCTCCTTCAGCTTAACCAGTGGCATTATATCAGTGTGGCCTTTCTCAGCTAACCAATTATTAATAATGCTCTCCACATTTCCCCCGTTTTCTTCTTGAGCAAGGAGATTAGTTTGCCATGTTTTTGCAATTGTATGGCTGACCATGTTTTGGATACAGTTAAAGATACAAGGCAAAATAAGCAAAACCAGTAAAATTACACCCAGAAATCCTATAGCATAGATCACAAGGTTCCTCAGCCACGGTCCGAGTCCCAGGCCTTTAAGCCATTCGTCAATTCCTAAACCGTCTTCTTCCTTAAGTTTGTGAAGTCCCTGTTGTAATTCTTTTATCTTAGTGTGAATGGACACTGAATGATCAGACAGATTCATGCAACACATTCCCTCGAACTCTTCACATCCATGTCCTTGTGCTAAGAGCAAAAAATCTACAGCAGCTCTATTTTGCAAAACAGCATGGTTAACACTTTGCACATCTGCAGTTAACATGTCTAGAATTTGTGATGTCTTGTTCAGCTCATCCCTTGCCCAGCATCCTAATTGTTTTGCTAAATTCATGGCTTTATTGGCAGATCCTCCTGGTAAGATAGTTGAAACCACCACCTGTTTGAATGTGCCCCAAAATCGTGGATCTCCTATCTTGCTGCAGTCTAAGTCATGTATGCTACGTTTTCTCCTGTTTGAATTTTGACTCCGCTGCATTAGCAAGGACACATTAGGATGAAACAGTGACAATTTTCCCAAAAAACAGGGTCCACCCTGTGGTTTAGCTGGTATACCATTCCATGCCCTGTCTCCACAAATCAAAAATATTCCTGTGGCTAATTTCATTGGTGCTGTGATATTTGTGTCGTTACATTGACTGTAATGCTGTGGAGAGAATTCACTCACATTCAGGGATGAATCTAGGGTGGCCCATGTTTCTTTAGGTTGGTTTAAATTCTGAGCACCCAAAAGTTTGAAGCTAAACCATCCACCAGCTGTAGTGTTAGATATGCTGGCATTTGTACTTCCAAAAAGATCCAATTCCTCAGGAGGAGAGTGCAAAGAGGTGTTAAGTGATTGGATTAGTAAGCATTGACGATAGCCATCACTCTGACCTGCAGTATACCCTTGTTGCACCGGCAATGTGAGGTTTGACATGTTAGACATACATAAGGTTTGATTGTTTATCAAACTGCAAAATTCTCCAGGAGACCACACCGGAAGTCCCACCAGGCATGTTCGAAATGGGTTAGTGACTCCTCCAAGACTAAGACAAAGTGATGATTGGTTAGTTTGATTAGCAAGTGTTACCCATAAATTTTCCCTTGGTTGACTAAAGTGTGTTACTCCTACTGCTTCACTTGCTACAGCATTGAGCAGTATAACAAAAACAAACCTCATTTTTCTTTCTGCTTGCTTTGCTTCTCCTTTTCTTCCTTCTGCTTACGTTGTTTTTGTTTTTTTTTTTTTTTTTTCTTCGCTGTCTTTTCCCTGGTTTGCTAGATTGTCTATTGTAAGGCTGAGTCAATTCTTGAATATACTGATCTAATTCTAAATCAGCATCCTTGCTCACAAGTATAGCACGAGGTAAGTTTGAAGGCAAATCAGCTTTGCAGCGAGCTGCTATGATGCGTGAGGCTTTAGTAATTTCAAATATTCTAAGGTTTTCCTGTAACTTCCACCTAAGATATGCTATAACCACTTGTTCTGCACTCTCAAAGAGCTGTAATCCTGTCCGTCCTGGCAGGCCAGTACTTTGTTCAAGAGCTCTAACCCAGATATGATTTCGAATCCACTTTCCAAAACAAGATGTACACCATAAATATCCTAATGACTTCTGTGAATACCAATAAACCTGATTACAATCTGCACAATGCAAAGCTACCCATGCATAGCATTTATCTTTATCCTTTTTGCAAACATAACAAGGAAGCGAATGTAAGTAAGGACCAGTATAAAATTGTGTATCTTCAACCCAAAGCAACCAATTCAATGGTGGTGATCGCAAAGCCTCTTCAGCCTTTTTACTATATGAGGCTAACAGCTCAAGGTCTTTCTTTAACACAAGGTGTATCTTATTTTGTAATCGTAGTTCTTGTTCGTTATCCTCCTCAACAACTATATCCTCCCGAGGGTCCCACAACAGTAAAATTGCTCTAATCATAGAAAATTAATTAGCAATCACTGATACCCCTATTCAAATGGGACCGTTCCCTTTTTTGCCTTCTTTTTCTTATCAGTCTTCAATCTTGCTGCTCCTAATTTCACTGGTCCTGTCCCTTTCAAACTTAATTTTTGCAACTTATCAATGCAGCAATCTAATGCTCTATCAGGATCCCCTTGGAAGGGTCCTACAACTGAATGCTGTGTTAAAGGCACTAATTTCCTACACCTTATAGAAACTATACGTGATTTACTTTGAACCTTAATTCTATTTACAATACATTGTATTTCCCATCGATAATAAGCAAGAACCTTCTGTTCAGGAGACTCATAAAGATTTAAAGCTATATATGCGTTTTGCCCCGTTTGTCTCCTTAATTCATCTTGCCAGCTTTTTCCCCACGTATGCTCGTGTTCACAAGTATGACACCACAAATCCCGTAATAATGATTGTTCTATCCAAAAAGTTCTTTTACAACCCCCACAACGTAGAGCTATCCAGGCAGCACAATGTGGATTGTGACAGTCAAGGCAATGTAGTTTCGCTGGATCTGTTAAGTGAAAAGTTGATAATGAGTCAATGAAACCAATCAACTCCTGGGCCGTCCAGTAGTGACGTGTCAGTGCTCTGTCCACCGCTTCCGAGTACCCCTTCAATTGTAACAGTAGTGGTTGTAGGACTAGAAGCAGTTTCTTCCCCAGTCGCTCCTTGTCCTCCTCCGTAAGGCGATCCACCAGAGGCTGCATCAAAAACAGGTTTAGTCCACTTAGCAGGCACCCACAAAGGCCCTGTAGGTGAGGAAACACAAAGATACCCCCGACCCCAATATAATACTTTTGCAGGTTTTTCCCATAATCCTGAACTTGGGTTCTTATACTTAACCCAGACCTCTGTTTCCTTAGTATTTTCCTGACCTGACCTTGGATGATGTTTCATTGCAGGGGGGGTATTATCTTCCCCAAAAATGCATAAATGATTAATCACATACAAAACCTTAGCCAAACATGCTTGTGGATCTGCCAAATCTTGATGTTTTTCAATATACTGCTTAAGGGTACCGTTTGCTCTTTCCACTATTGCCTGTCCAGTAGAAGAGTGTGGAATACCTGTCACGTGCTTAACAGGCCACTGATTCAAAAATTTCCGGACCCTAGCACTTACATAAGCTCGACCATTATCTGTTTTGATACTTTTTGGAACTCCCATAACAGCGAAACAACTTAACAGATGTCTGATAACCTGTATAGCTTTCTGTCCTGCCTGAGCCGTAGCCCATATGTAATGACTATATGTGTCTATGGTGACGTGCACATGCTTGACTTTACCGAATCTAGCTACGTGTGTAACATCCATTTGCCATATCTCATTTATTTTTAAACCTCGAGGATTAACCCCGATGCCTAGACCTATCCCACCATTATGATAACTACATGTTGGACATGCTCTGACAATGGCCTTGGCTTCTGACAAACTCAGCTCAAAGTGTTTTGCTAAACCTCTTGCATTTTGATGATATCTACTATGTGCTTCTCTGGCCAATGTGTGCTTGTCAATAGGACAAGAATTATCAATGGGTAGGGTAACCAATTTATCTGCACGTTCATTCCCTTCTCCTAAACCTTCAGACCACTTATGGCTCCTAATATGAATCACAGAATATGCTGCCTTTCTTTCTCGTAAAGCCTTCCTTAACTGTATCAGTAACTCATACAATCGTTTATTATTCACTTCCTTAATTGCTGCTTCCTCTATTCGTTTGACTACTCCTGCAACATACATAGAGTCTGTGACCACATTTAAAGGCTCCTGTAAGTTTGACACCGCCCATACTACTGCTAACAATTCCAAAGTTTGTAAGCTATCTGCAGGGTCTGCTGTGAGGAGTTGATGCTTCCATTGTCCTTTTTCTTGCCAGGTAACAGCAGCACGCCTTGATTTCTTTCCTGCATCTGTAAAAACTGTAATAGCTCCTTCTATGGGGTTTTCTTCTCTCAAAGGTCGAGTAATCCAGTTCCATTCTGTCATCCATTGCAAAACTCTAGGCACTAATTTACTAGTCTCTACTTTAGCAGGTGACATCAATAATGCTTCTTGTAAATTCTTTGAATTTATCAAGTACTAGTCCAAGGTTTCTTTTTCCATAGGCAATCTAATAGTAGCAGGTTCTCTACCATCCACTTCAAGAATTCTGAGACGCCCCTTTTTGATTAATGCAGCCAATTGTTCAATTTTTGAAGATATTGTTTTCTTATGCTGTAGTGGTGGTGACAACCATTCCAACACCCGTATCTCCCCCGTTTTCTTTTGCAACTGAGAGAGCACCAAGCAAGTGGCAAGGGCTATTCCAGATAGTAAGGTCAATGGGGTGGTCGAGTTGTTGACGAGACACATACCCTTGCTGTACACAGTTACTAATTTGCTGCAAGGCAAGATGATGCTCCTTTGTCGGGTGTACAGGAGTAGTAGGGTCCACACCTTTTAACAAAGGTCGTAGGGCTTCTAATAAGTGATTTGGTATTCCCACAATAGGCTTCAGCCACTGTAAGTCTCCCAGCAACTTCTGTGCATCATGTAGAGTTTTAATGTCCAATTGTAATTCCAGTTTTTGTGGTATCACTATTTGATCTGTCAAAGTCCATCCCAAATATTTCCAGGGCTTTGTAGTCTGAATTTTCTCTGCAGCAATAACAAGTGAATATGCAGCAAGAGTATTTTTAATGGTGTTAATCTGTAAAGAGGAGAATGGCTGTTGCTGTGCAAACAAAATATCGTCCATGTAATGATATATTATAGTTGCTGGCCATTTACGACGTAGTGGCTGTAATGCTGCATCAACATAAAGCTGACATAAAGTGGGAGAGTTGCGCATGCCCTGCGGAAGAGATGTCCATTCAAATCTTTTATCTGGTTCCCCACGATTTATTGCTGGTAAAGTAAAAGCAAATCTCTTCATGTCATCAGGATGCAGGCCAATAGTGAAAAAACAATCCTTTAGGTCAATAATTAAAAGTGGCCAGTGTTCTGGAATCATAGCTGGATTTGGAAGACCAGGCTGTAAGGCCCCCATTGGTTCCATTTGGTCATTTACAGCCCTCAAATCATGTATCAAACGATATTTCCCTGATTTCTTTTTGATTACAAAAATAGGTGTATTCCAAGGGCTTGTGGACAGTCGCAGGTGTCCCTTTGTATATTGTTCCTGTACCAATTCATGGGCATGCATAAGACTCTCCCCTTTTAATGGCCATTGCTTAACCATCACCGGTGTATCCGTTTTCCAGGTGAGTGGAATGGGGAAAGTCCAAGCAATGGCAATTACCCCAAAGGGTGCTGATTAGTTAACACCACTCCCAATTGTGTTAAAATGTCCCTTCCAATTAAGCAGGAAACTGTAGGAGGCAGTTGAACAATTGAAAACACAGCAGATATTTGTTGATTTTCAATGCACACAGACAAAGACGGCGACCTGCTTGCCAATGTAAATCCTCCCACTCCTGTGAGCATGTTTGATGAGGGAAATAGAGGCCAATGTTGTGGCCAGGCTTCTGGAGAAATGATGCTAGTATCTGCTCCTGTATCCAATAATCCATAAAGGGTTATGCTTTGATGCCCATAGGTAATTTCAACCTTTTGTTTTGGTCTATTTTGTAAATCCACAGTTAAAAGTGTAACACCAGTAGAGCCAAAACCTTTTTCATCCCGTGCTTGCCCAGTAAATGATTGTATTCCCAATGTCATTTGTGACAGTGGTACCAATTGTGCAATGCGTTGTCCTTTTGTAATTTTAATCGGAGGATAAAGGGTGTAAGCCATAATTTGTATTTCCCCTGTAAAGTCCGCATCGATAACACCAGGCAAAACAAATAATCCCAACATAGTTATAGAGGAACGTCCCAGCAATAATGCTCCACATGTTTGTCCATTTAATATAAGAGGGCCCTTTATTCCAGTGGGTATCCTCTCAGGCCGGTTCGTCATTAGTGTGACGTCTACTGCTGCTGATAAGTCCAAGCCGAGGCTCCGTGTTGTTGCGGGTTGCAGACAGGAGGTAGCAGCGATGTCACGGCAGTAACTTGTGTCTGTCCCTCATTGCCGCATTGGTAACACTTGATGAATGGTCTCGAGCCTCTTTACGTGACTGCCAGTGAGCCGCTTTGGAGAGGAGCAGGAGCAGCTAACACCCGATTTTGAGTAGACTATGCTTTTGCAACCCTAATCCTAATTCCTTTAAGGCTTCTGCTATAAATGCCTGTGAAGCTGTTGGCATTAATGCCATTCGCTCTAATGCTTCCTCAATAGTCCAATTTGCCCCTAAAGTAGCTAACACTCTTTGGGTTGCTGGATTGCTATTTTGCAAAGCACACCTGCTTCAATAGCGCCCTGCAACACCAGCCCGATCTATAGCAGTAGCTGTTCTATCGATAAAATTTCCAAATGATTCTTCTCTACCTTGTTTAATACCCATATAAGCCGGTAACCCTCCTGGTTCTTTAACCATATCTATTGCAGCATGCACTAACCACATAGACTCTGTAAGTTTATCAGCTCCCAATATCATCTGTGCCTCTGTACGTAAAAATGCCTCTAAGCCCATCAGCTCCTCTACTGTCACCCCATGTAATGGGTCATGTGCATTAAACAATAACTGCTGATGCTGAGTAAATATCAACCGAACTATTCCTCTTAAATCATTAGGACATAAAACCTGAGTATTAAAAAGATAATCTAACATTTGCTTAACAGATTCACTTTTTACTCCAAACTGACTAACCGTAGAACGTAGCTGAGTTAACAGCTTCCAATCTAAGGGAGTATATTCTGCTATATTATGCGTAAGGTTCCCCTGTGCATCATACTGTGGTGTGTATGTAACTGGACATGCAAGACTAGAAGCTATTTCCACCGCCTCACCATCCCCCATTTGCATTACTTCCTTTGCCAAAGCAGCCCAAGCTTCCCTCCTCTGTTTAGCCATCTCCCCCCATGGATCACGGTGTGCCCCTGGGATGGGATCTGGCCCTTTAAGGGTGCTATGCTGCTGGCGCTTCGGTGCAGACGCCGAGGTTTCGCGCGGGGGGGGGGCAGTGAAGCAGAGGCTGGCTCGTGCGGGGGAAGCGGGAGCCCCCCCTCCCCCGCTGGAGCTGACAGTGAAACCGGAGCCGACTCAAGCGGAGCCAGCCTGCGGGGGGCAATCCGCCCCCCCGCTGGAGCCGGCTCGTGCGGGGGAGGTGACCCCCCCGCCGAAGCTGTAACCTGAGCCGGCTCACTGAGGGGAAGCGGCGGAGGCAAGGCTGGCGGCGGAGGCGAAGCTGGCTTGCCCCTACCCCCACCATCCGACCCGCCTGAAGCTGGTGGCGGAGGCAAAGCTGGCTTGCTCCTACCCCCACCATCCGACTCGCCCTCCCCCTCTGACAGGAAAGGTGCAGACGGTTCCACTGCGCCTATAGAGAAATCCTCCGCACCACTTTGCTGGGGACTCTTAGGCATAAGTACCTTAGTTACAGAAGGTGCCAGGGGATCATCTTCACGACCATACCCTATATTCCTCTTATGAGCTTCTGTTGCCCTTTCTGCTGCCTTTCTCTCAGAGACCTGCTGAAGTAACGTGTTATACACCACCCGCCATAACTTCCCGAATTTCTTTGCTGACTTATCATCATCTAGTACTGTATCCCACAATATTTCCCCAAACTTTCTCCACTCTGATAACTCATGAACTGTATGAGGATTAGAAAAGATACCCTTAGCATGGCCATAAGCTAATAACCCTGGTAACTCCTTTTTAAAATCTATCCCTTTTATCCCACGCCGCTCTAAATAGGCGGTAAATAAATCATATGCCGCTTGCCTATCCATACCTATTAATCAGCGCGCGCTGTTGCAGCTCTCCAGGCTCCGGCGGACACGTATTGGCTTAAGTCACAGTTGTGAACCTTAAGGGTGCTTCAAATTCCGGCACCGTCCCGGCTGCTGGGACCCAAACCTAACTTCCGGACCGTGGCGTAATCCCTTTTTCTTTTAATCCGAGAAAAAGGGCAGAGATTCGGTTATGCCCGCATTCTCCACCATTTGTCGACGGAAGGGAACCAGGACATCATTTTGCTCATCACAGGCTCAATTTTATTGATCAGTACGGCGGGTTAAATACAGTTAATAATGAGCTTCATACATATTGCAAAAGTTGAGCTCAGGATTGGTCAGCTTACATATCAGCACCTACGCCTACTTCTACATTCCTATGGTTCTACTTTTGATACTTTCTACATATTCTTAGGATGTATTCAGGACTAATCTCAACTCCCTATCCTCATGTTGCAGCAAGGTCGCTGCTGACTCTTCCTTTCAGCTTGCTGACTGCTGACATTTCTCCTTCAGTTTAACCAGCGGCATTATATCAGTGTGGCCTTTCTCAGCTAACCAATTATTAATAATGCTCTCCACACGCTGTGAAAGCAGGCATGTTGTTGCACTTTTGAGCTCCCCTTGGGATGTCTATCGCAGCTGCAGTGTGCCTTGAGATCAGGGCTTCTTCATTATAAAAATCATAATCCTACGACTATCCCTAAGGCTAACCCTAGGAAGGTAAATCAGGCTGGGATTAGGGATGTTCCCAAGGAAAAAGCCCTGGAGGGAGCAAGTTGAGGCAATTTTGCGCTGCCCTAGGGAAGTCTTTCGCAGCTGCAGTGGGCCTGGAGCTCACAGCTTACTCATTTAAAAAACCCTTTCCCTATCCCGCACTGGAGGCAGGTAAATCAGACTAGGTATAGGGATGTTGCCAAGGAAAAAGAGGTGGAGGCAGCCATGTTGCACCACTTTTGCTCTCCCCTTGGGATGACTTTCGCAGCTCTGCAGTGTTCCTGGAGCTCAGGGCCTCTTGCTTTAAAAACCCTATCTCTAACCCTAACTGGAGGCATGTAAATAAGCCTAGGGGTAGGCATGGTCCCAGGGAAAAAGCTGTGGAGGCAGGCATGTTGTGGTACTTTTGCGCTCCTCTTGGGTAGTCCTTGGCAGCTGCTGTGTTCTTGGAACTCAGGGCTTTCTGGTTTAAAAACCACTAAAAATCCACTAGTTCTTGCTGGGAGAAACTCTGCCAGCACAGAAAACATCTCCCATCGTGTTCTAGAGTTTGCACGGAGATCTGCCAAGTGTTTGGCAGGGAGAAAAGGAAAGTTGTCCAAAACAGCTTCCAATCGAATGTTCATGTGATTGGAAAAGTCAGGAGAGTGGTAAGGTACTGTTTTCTATCAGTTGGCAAGCTGCGCACACAATCCCAGTGTCGTACAGCTTCCTTCTTCACCTTTCCGAAGCTGCCGCTCTCGCCGGCTCCCGGAGGGGAAGAAGCGGCTTCTTCGCGCAAAGACGATTGTGCCGCTCACAGTGCTCTCCTTAGCGCGGCTTCTGCCGAAAGACGCCCGGGAGCGACCCTTAGCTCCAGAGAGCACCGTACCTTCCCATTCTATTTTTAGGCTCGACAAACGAAATGGTATACTTGCAGCAGTAGGGCGGGACATTGAACTGGACTTTCTCCTTTTAGAGAGAAGCTAATGGAAAAGTTTCACCGGAATCAGAGCAGGCTGTAAAAGAAGAAAAGTGTCATGAAAATAAGCCAGCCTTATCCTCTTAGTCTTGCTTGTTGTGATTGGCCAAGAATGAAATGTGTCAACTCTGTGTTTTTGGGTTTCACATCAGTAACAGGTACTTCAGCTGCTGTACTTCTCTCCTAAAGTTAAGAACAGAATCCAAGGAATTGTGATTCCATGGTCTCAATTCACCCTATGGTGCCGAAAAAGGAGTGGAAGGTGCACGGGTCAATTAACTTGAATGGCCTATGTAAATCAGCGGCCACTGATTTCCTGAAGGCTTCAACAGGTTAGTTGCCTATGTTTTTCTTGGAATTGTTTTAACCTTTGGTCATGTTTTTCTTGCGATTCTTTTACCCTTTCCCCATTAGTTCAGCCTTTGCTCTCAAGCCTTTGCTGACATTTCCAATATCTCGGTAGCCTGGAAAAGTGTTGTCTTTATTGATCACATCATTATTCCCTTCCAAGGGTTGTTTGCCTCAAGTCTCAGTTTGGCTGGTTTTCTGCTAGTTGATTGTCAGAGGGCAGCAGGTGTTTTGTAAGAGCAAGTACACAATCCCATCGCTTGCTTTTCTTTGGATTTGGCCTGTCTAGAAAATGGAATGACTGAACATCTCTGAGAGGCTTTTCTCTCCTCATTAGGTTTCACTGGAAGGGCAGATGCAAATGGTCTACCTGAAGTCTTGGCACAGAAGAAAGTAGTGGTTTGCTGCTGCATAGAGCTAGAAGCTTACAAAAGGAAGGCCTTGGGCTGAGGCCCATTACTTTGGCTAAGTAGAAAAGGACTGTGGGAAGGTGAGGCAGCTGAATTCGAGGTAGATCAACAAGTTCTAGAACCATCGTGTGTTCACAGCGTGGTGCATGGTGGTTGGTTGAATTGTGTTTGTTATGGCTTAAAGCTATGGAACTGAGAAAGGCCTAAGTGTTTCAAAAGCCTGGTTTTTGTAAGAGAGCAGCTCTCCTTTGCGTCTGCCTGGAGACTCTGCATCACCACGGACCCTCACTGCCAGTTTGCCAAGGAGATGATCAGTAGGAATGTTGCAGAGCTGCTGTGTGCATCTGAATGGAATGGCAGAGAGCGAAGCGCTGGACATTTCTGGCTTTAGTTACAATGCTGCTGCATTGGTGCCAGTTTAGTTGGTTTTCCATCAGTGGCCTTTCTGTCTAGAAGTACACTGCCCAGAGTATTTGATGCCATTTCCTTCCTGTTGTTTTCATACCTTCCTTCAGTTGAAAGGATGATACAACCTTTCCATTTTGAAGATCCCTGTTAGGAAACACTATGCCAGAGGAGTCATCGCTCCCTTTTCTTCTGCCTCCTTTGCCATTTTCAGAGACTCATTTCAAATTTCTGCTCATGTCAAGAAGAATACTGAGACTACTTAGCAGGGTTGACGCTCTCAGCTGCTTTCTTTCCTCTTTCATACTGCTTCATACTGGATGTGACTTCAAGGCCTCGTTTTGTCATCTGCATTTTGCCGTGATCCAAAGCTTCCAGGCCTGTGATTCCAGGCCTGTGAACACAAAAAGAACTCTTAGTCTTTTGCAAGAACTACCCCTAGGAGGATTTGTGTTCACTTTGATCTCTACAGTGTTTCAGAAAAAAGGAGATTGTACTCTCTTCTTGTGTACTCTCTTCTTGTGCTCTCATTTCCCTCTCTCCGCCTTGCATGTCCTAGTTAATCTACCGGCGTGACTCATTTGGCATCATCTCACGGTGCAAATTCTGCATAGTTTCATGTCCTTACAAATGCCAGTTGCCAAGGAGCCTATCTAACCATTCAAGGGGCAAAGAATTGCAGGGCTGGCAAGTTCAGGTGCTGAAACTGTAAGTCATGCCATATCAAAGTGACAGAGCAAATCAATTGATCTCGGACTTTCAGCTGGACACCTCTGAGAATAGCAGCTTGTCAGCAATGACACAGCCATCTTCCTCGCTGTATTCCAGAAAGAGGAAAGGGATACCTTCAACGGTTAATATATTTGGCATGAGAAAACAGCAAGAAATGTACCGCAAAATACTTGAGTCAGATCAAGTGCGTTTCTCTAGTGAGAATTTTGCTCTTGTTCTTTCTTGTCTGTGCCTTTACTTTTCACAGAAGACGGGAGCATTTCATTATTACTGTTCTTTTGTTTTCTCTTGTTGGCCTCCCTCTTTCCACCTGCAATTAACAAATTTGCCTTTCTTTACTGGCTTCTCTTTCTTTACTTCTACAAGTTGACATGAGGTCATCCAACCTTACCATCAATGTTCTCAGACAGTGGAGAGAAGTAGAAGGTACAGCTAAATGGATAAAAGAAACCCACAAAAATAGACAGGTTTTTACAGTCTTCTGTGAGAACATTAGGACACAAGATGTCTTTGAACTGAGTAATGCTCTATTGATTTAACTTTTAGTCCACTCTATTATTATTACTATTATTACATGTGTTTGGCCTTTAGTACAGAGCCTTGGAACTAATCCAGGCCAATACTTTGGCTAATTTTGTTTTATTTCTAGTGAGGACTTTGTTTCTTAAGGAATAGTCCAGAGAAAGAGCGTCCATGGTACAGTTACGGGTCATAAATTTCTGGTACAGTTTGTGCTGGTAATACATCTAGGAAAGAAAGGTTTGACATCTTGTTTGACTTTCAAATGGAACCATGATTTGAAAAACCTAAGAGTTGCGGTTCCCCCCCCACCCCACACCCCAAGTACTTCTCTTTGCACTGTTACTCAGGAATTACACATAAAAGCCCACCCTGTAAAATACGTTGCAGATACTTTGCAAGAAGTGCAGCTTAGCAGCTAGAGATGATAACGTGGGTTAAATAACATTGCTTCTGCAGTGATGGAAACTCTGTCTACGCAGACATACTCAACAAAGGTTACGATGGCTTAGCTCCTGGGCTCAAGTGAACGTGCATTTTAGAACTTCCCAAGAAGGTGAATTCAACCTCCTTCATTGCTCTCTGCTGGAGTCCCAAGAGAATTTCAGTCTGCTTTTTGTCATTTACAGCTGTCACTGCCTAGCTCTTGAACATGAGACTCCCTCATGACTGATGAAAGTTGTCTACTTAAGAGTGGGTGAAAGACATGCTCTTGCTCTAGAAGGAGATGAGAAGGTTTCTGCAGTCTTTGTCATCTCTACTGCTTGTGATTTCTATACAAAACCAGCGGGAAGTTTTCTGAAGGCAGTCCAGAAGCTGGCAATATGGACAGCTTACAGCCGAACACTTGCTGCAGTGCAACCATGGTGACACCAGAAAGGACTTCAAAAATTTAAAAGGGCAAACAAAGCAGTTGGAAGGAAAAGAACATGAACCATTATTCCATTTTTCTAATCTATCTTTCTTTCAATCATCATTTTCGTGCAGTTTCGCGGCTTGCGTTGGTATCCCTCCAAAGGAATCTGAGACAGAGTAAGCTTTTGAATGGAGTAGAGGTGAGAAACGCAGGCCAAGTTGCCTTTTTTGCCATCAAATACCAGTTACGCTTGAACTACCCTTTGCTTAAGGTGCTTAGCTTACACTAAGAATTGATTAGCACATTTTGATGTGAGCAAATTTTACTGTCATGACTGAGTAAATTTTGCTGTCGTCTGAATAGCAATGTTTGTGTCAAAATAGTATTTTGTCTCCTGTATCTGCAGCAGGTAAGCCTTTTGCTGTCAGCAGTGTTGCTTAACCTTTCATGTCATATCCCTCTTCACATCCATCTTCTGCTTAAGGCTTATTAATCTACTTTAGAATTGGCACGTGGAATAAGACTACTTTTCATTTTTGAAAGCTAATGTCATTTGACCTACTTACAGCAAATAATTCATTAATTGCAAGTCCCCAGCTAGCATCTTTTTGGCATATTCTAAACTTCTAAAGAAGTAACAAAAGCACTCTCCAATACTTGACTTTAATATCACAGTGGGAACGCTGGTCTTGTTTCCAATAAACAATCATGGGTATGGTAAAACAAAAGGAGGGGTTAGAGTTTTCTCTGTTAACCTATAGTGAGCTTGGATTTTGCAATATGCATGAAGTTAATTAACACTGTTATATAAAATGGCTAATTTAATCAATAAATTGGAGTCAATGCTGATCAACGACAAGGTGGATAGGCTTCCCTTCGCTTTCAACACAGTGCCAAGTCGGGCTGGTTTGATAGTACCAAGTGGCTCCTGCAATCTGCCATCCAGAAGAGGGGCAGCTGAATTTTGTTTGCAAGGGAAAAGGGCTGTTGATTATGTTTGAGGGCCTGGGGCTGGAAGAGGCCGGCTGGCCCCTGAACATCCACGATACGCAGGACGGTTCCCAGACCCAAGGTGGCACCAGTGCCAAGTCAGGCTGGTTTGACAGTAAGAGGTGGCTCCTGCAATCTGCCATCCAGAAGAGGGGCAGGTGAGTTTTGTTTGCCAGGGAAACGGGCGGAAGTTTGCGTCTGGGGGCCTATGGCTGGGAGTGGCCGGCTGGCTCCTGAAAATCCATGATACGCAGGACGGTTCCCAGACCCAAGATGGCACCAGTGCCAAATTGGGCTGGTTTTATAGTACCAAGTGGCTCCTGCAATCTCCCATGATCACATGAAGAAATACTTTCTGGTGTCTGTACTGGCCCATATGCTCTTTCTTCTCTCCCTCAACTTCTCCATCACCTCTCATCTGTTTCACATGCACTATCTTCAAGGTCCACAGGCTACTTTTCACAGAATCTTCAGGCCTGATGCAGTAAGATGGATGAATAAAACAGAGCTGGGATCTATTTTCCAGTTTGGATAAAATGCATTCTGCACACAAATCCAAGGAGAAGGTGCTGCCCGATGCCCAGAAAAACTTTCACTACTGCTAGTGTTCTACGTCAACCGCAACTTAGTCTGAAAGAAAAGCTTTTTCTCTGAGAGCATCTGAGAGGTTTGCATGAAGCACTGATATCTGACATATGCAATTTTGAATTGGAGAGGAAAAAGAAAATGGCAAGAAGTTTTTAATTTTAGTGGTTTCAATTTTAATTTCCGTGCACTTTTTCAAAACTTGTCAGCTCAAATGCCCATCTACATCTTTTAGTCATCTGTAAGTCAGTATTCATATAAAATGTGCTTCAAATCAAAAGAATTTCAAATTTGCACTCCAAGTTTCTATGCCTAGATGTATGATTTCCTACACATATTAGATGAAAGGAAGGCCTTTTTTACTGAGGGAGTGCTGGAACACTGGAACAGGTTGCCCAGAGAAGTTGTGGATGTCCCATGCCTGAAAGTATTCAAGGTCAGCTTGGACGGGGCTTGGAGCAGCAACAAAGGAGAAGCTTGATGGTAGAGAAACAAAGTTGGACTATAGAAGAAACTCGGATTGAAGTATAGGAGCAAGTTTTCTCTCAGCTCTTGGGGTAAATTCAAAGTTGTACAAAATGACATTTATCTGTGATATTCACTACTGTAACAGAAAGGTTCATGAAAACTGTACAGAAGATAGCAAATTTCAAAAGAGATAAGAATTACAGCATAAAATCCACGGGATGGGTTACAACATGAGACACTCTCTAAGAGAAAATCTCTGTGTTTCAGCACTTCATCATGGTAAGATTTCATGAAGTGCCAAAGAAGGCGGCAAAATATCATTCGGGACATTATTGACTGGAATTCAGCCTGGCCATTAGTAGGAACTGGCTTTGAACACATCATGTAGATATACCACACACACTTTCCCTTCACTGAAAAATGACTGTTTACAACGAATAAGCAATTGACGATCACAATTGATTGAAAGCATCTTAAACATGTCAAGTATTTCATTGTAGATGATCTGTGATCCAAATGCTTCTTCCACCTTAGAGAGGGACAGAACAATTCTTCCATATCATGATGGTTTAAAATTGTATCAACCAATGTTTTCTGCTGAAAAGATATCATCTATTTTTTTCTATTTTTGGAAGAAAATATTCCTAGACATACAACAGGTGAGAACTAAGTAATTTTAAAGAAACAAATGAAATGAAAGTATTCTGTAAATAGAATGAAATGAAAAGCTGTGTTTTAAATAGGAGCTAAATATTAAACAGAATTTTTGTACCAGGCATTTGAATTACTGCACCAGCTCTTTTGCCCATAAAGAGAGCATTTCAGTCTTTTCCTGCCTGCTGCCCCTTTGGAGACAGCTGTGGCCCTAGGATTTGCGTCTGAGGGAGAGCTCCATCCTTGGACCTCCTGATCTTTCCCAAGTGGCCAAATGGGGATGCACCAGCAGCACTGCTGGGAAGGTGCTGGCTCAGTGGCTGTTTTTTGAGACTGTGCCCCCCATATCAGCTTTATGTGTGTGTGTGTGGGGGGGGGGTGCTCTGGTGGCTGTGGTTACACACTCACTGGCCTTGGCAGAGCACAAGTCGGAACCTTTGAAGGTTCCAGCTGCTGTGAGGCGCAGGAGGCAGAGCTGGTGCTAGGCACAGTGTGCTACTGTGCTGAGGGAAAGGTGAATACAGTTAATAATCCACCCTCAGCTAATCACTGAGGGCTGATGGGAGGCACAGGCTTGGTGGAGTTGCTCAGACACTGCGGCTCCGCCGTGCAAAGCAGCAGGGCTGAGCTGGTTGTTGGTCAGGTAAGGGCTCAAATATATTTCCTGCAACTTGCTCCAGCACAGTTCAGCCTGGAAAAAAGGCATTTTTCCAAGTGTAGGGGAGTCAAGCTCCAATAAATGTCAGCTGAGCGCTGGTGCTTGCTCCCCTGCATGAAGCCTCAGTGAGGCACCAGGGCCTCCTGTCAGCAGGAGGGGAAGGGAGATCAGAGTTGTTGGAAGAATACATGACTGAAGGCTGAGCACAGGGTTGGTGGTGCTTTGCGTGGCTCTTGCATGACATCCAGGCTGGGTGTTGCAGTGTGAGCTAACCTTTTGTTTTGCATCAGGCGTTATGCCAGAGCCAGCCCCAGGCTGCACATTTTCACCCAAATCCATTTTTGTTGTTGCAAGACTGCTATACCTGCCACTGGGTTTCAACCAGTGTTACCAGCAACACAGGTCTGTTGGTGTGAGTGAAACACCCACACAAGCTCTTTACAGCTTCAGCACAAATTGCAATACAGGAAAGAGGCCTTCTCCTCACAGCCCCAACAGATAAGGCTGAGTAAGAATCCCAAGCCAGGACAAACTTCTCTGCCATCCCTAACCCATGCCACACATAGATTGAGGGATAGGAGTTTGCAACAACTGGAAACTGCCCTTGACCCACTGCTTTACCTGGAGAGGATGCAGCTGTTCCAGCCGAGGGTTCCCACATGGGCGCAATGGCTGGTCATGGTTCGGAGACGTTTCTGCTGCTCAACGTCCCATAGCTTATAGGGGCCTGAGTAAATATATGTATTGCAGTAAAAGATCTCTGTATTGTATAAGTGACCCTGCCCTGATTCTAGTTATTGTAAATGGGCTGCAGCTGCAATGTCCTTGATTGGGCAGTAGCCTGTGGAGGTAGCTGGGATAAAAGGGGGTGGGGCATTCAGGGAGGGCTGTAGAGGAGCCCTGGCTGAGAAGGAACAACAGCACTGCTGTGAAGAGCTGCTGTGAGAAAACCACCCAGAAGGTATGAGACCCTAGAAATATGATATACAACAATGTAAATGCAACAATAGCTGGAGAGGCAAAGTAAAAAGTTCTTCAGAAGAAACCAAATCCTGTTTCTATGCCCTAGGAACCTCACTGCACAGGCTCTGGCATTCAGCTTTCTCAGTCAGGGAACAGAGAAAATATGTATCTCATGACCATAGCACAGAAGGTAACGCTGCTTATCAGAAAACGCCCAAATCAAACCCTGCCTTGCACACTGGGCAGTTCCACCCCACACCAGGGAAGACAAGTCAGGTGCATGGCATCCTTCCTCTGCCAGCCAAGGTTTTGTCCCCAGGCCCCACAGTTCTGTCAATCCCTAGAAAACACCTCTAGTTTTACTCCTGCATTCACCTGAATCTCAGCACTACTTGTGCCAACAGCAAGGTAGTCTCCTTCTTTAATCCATGATGCAGAGGAAATGTAAACATCTGGATGCTCCGTCTGCAGCAGGGGGATAATCTCCCTAGTAGCGTGATTCCACAGATAAACAGTGTCATCCAGAACCACTGCCAGGAAGTTCTGGGAGCTCCAGTCTATGAGATTCAGATCTACACTTTGAAAGAGATATGCAGGTCACACCATGCTTGGCTAGAGAGCCCTGCCCTTCACCCGTGCTGCTGCAGCAGGTGTGGGTGCACACGTGCACACACACACGTGCAGGTGAGGGGCAGCCTTCTGAGTGTCACTATGCCCAGCTGCTGGGGCCAGGTACCCTGCTCCAAGGCATCTACACTGTGCCCTAGACCACTGTGCCTGTAAGGCCACACAGGGACACTCCAGAAGTGGTCTGTGCTAGCTTGGGTACACCAAATAATACAGACAGCCCAGTTACCCTGTCCTAGGAACAGCAATCCAGTACAGAATGTTCTGGATGCCCAGCACTCAACCCTGTAGCCTACTTACAGTAGTCGTTGAATATCTCTGGTGCATCCAAGACCCGTTCTGGCTTTGAGGGAATATATCTGCTCTTCTTCCTGCTGAATCCAGGTGCCATTTTCTGACTGTAGAGCACTTTCAGGTTATTCTGATAGTCTGTGTGCAGGGGAACAGGTTTGTTAACCTGAGTTAGTTTCCTCCCAGCTGAGTGCTGCTCACCCAACTAGGAATCCCTTGGAGTGAAAATAAAGTCCTAAGAGAAACACTCACAAGCCTGCAGTGCACTAAAATCACTGGCAGAATGAACTGCTGAGCAGGGGTGAGCTACAATTTCCTCATTCATGGAAACAAATTTAACAAACACTTGGGTTTTTGAATCCCATTATATTTAGTTGCAGTTTAAGCTAGAAAGTGCACAGCAGAGGCTTTGATGCTCTTACAGACTTCATGAACGTTTGGAACCTGCAGTACCGGTAACTGTCACCGACATCTTTCCATAAAAATCCTTTCTTTAGGATTTTTCCCCCTTCTGAGAAGCTGTGGCCTCAGCAACAAAAGGTAAACAATGGTTATCTGCTGCTGGGGAATGCAACAGGTGGATGCGTGATCAGTCTTGGGTGAATGTTTGGATTTACTGACCACTCACAGCGGAGCTGGGTCTCACCCTCTGCTGAGAAACAGCCCTTTGTTTATTCATTCTTTTCCTATTCTTAGCTTAGCTAGCTTCTGAGAACTTTCCTTCTATTTCTTTTAGTATAGTAATAATGTAATATATATCATAAAATATTAAATCAAGCCTTCTGAACATGAGGTCAAGATTCTCATCTCTCTCTCCACCCTGAAGACCCTTGCAAGCCCTGTAACAGGTGACCAACTGGCAGTCATAGCAACTCTCCTAAATAAATTCACTTTAACTGTTATGCCCTCCCTCGACCTCAGGAACCTTAAGAAAGGAGACTCCAGCCTGTACAGCTCTCAGAAACCAGTTGATTTCTCCTGTGACCACACACAGAGCCTCTGTGTTGCTGTTCCCCTGACCTGATCCCTCCTGCTGATTCAGCTCACACGGAGCCTGTATCATACCTTCTGGAGCATTCTGTGGTTTTCCTCTGAGGTGGAGGATCTTTGCCTCTTGCACATCAAAACCATTCAGATTCACTGCCCAGGCTTTCTGTTGCTCCTACAGAGACAAATCACCCTCAGTGCAATGCATTTAAAACAATTCCCACACTACAATTTAAACAGACATCTAAGTCCCCTTCTCTTAGAATCTGAAGATGTTTGACTGTGCTGCAAGGGTCAGTCACACAGAGGCAGGTCAAAGCAGTTTTCCTCAGACTTTCATACATTGTCCTGCTCACATTTTCAAACAATGGCAAATTCAGTGTCATTGCCAGAGGGAAAAGCCACAGCCACAAAGCGACCAAATGCTTCACAAACAGATTTCAGAACACAGTGTAAAACATTCCAGAAGTGTTCCCTGTGGAGACCTTGTCCTAGAATAGCTACCACCAGCAGTTTCACTTTGCATAGGCTTACAGCTTTGTGTTTTTGTTGCCTGCTACATTTTAAAGCCTCGTTAGTCAAAAGCTAAATTTTGCTACCAGAAGCAGCATAGGCTTTGAGTGCATGGCAGTCTCTACAGCTTCAGTCTCATCCTAGGCTCCTGAAGCCCAGAGCTGCAAGTAGTGATGGCTGGGACTTGTCAGTGCCGTGTGCCCCCTTGATAGAACCTATTGTTCACTGCTCTGTAAAGGGGCAGGAAGGAGTAGCGGTTGTTTAAGTAATTGTAACTTAGCAACATGCTCACCTTCTTGGTAGGGGAATCCTCAGCAGGGTCATTCTCTTTGGTTAGGAGGAAATTTGCCATCTCCATCTGCATAGTGCTGCGTTTGGGAATGTAGCGATCCCCCCCAGCCTTTGTGGGGGTGCTTTGAATTTTGGATCCAGATTTACCTGCATTCACATATGAAAATATTGTCTTACAGCTATTTAACAGCCTGTATTAGAGTTTTCACGGGAGCAAACCCAACACTCTTCCACATCACACCCACCAGACAAGTAGGACTCTGAGGTCTCATGCCACCCAGTCCCAACTAACTTATATTTTCCTCCCTGCCACCAAGTTGCTTAGGGACTGTGTGGTGCAACTCCTTGGGTCTAGTGCAACAATTCCAGAGTCCAGAGATAAGGGGAAGATACAAAAACGCTCACAGGATGTAAAGCTGTCAGCTGACAGTCCTGCCCACACTCGTCCTAGCATACAGCTGTGCCAGCAAGGCTCAGCTGGCCGAACATCAGCTCGCCAGCCCCAGTGCTCAGAGCTCTGCCCCTCATGCTGGCAAGGAGGTGGGTGGCTGTCAGGAGCACAGCCCACCTCCTCCTGCCTGAGCAGCAGCCGGTAGGGCAGCATGGCAGGGAGCCCAGAGCCCCGTGGCTACGGACAAGCAGCCTGGGCCAGGCTCCCGCACTCAACCTCTGCCGCCGGTGGCCGGCGCTCACCGGGTGTCTTGGACGGCGTCTTGCTGGGGCTGTGGGAGCGACATGCCGGCTTTATGGGGGACATGCCGACGGGGCTGGGCCCGGGGCCACTCTCCTTGGCCTTGCGCTGCCATGGCGCAGGCAGCGCGTTCGGGATCAGCGTGTCCAGCTTCAGCAGCCCGTGCAGGTCCGCCTCCAACAGGAACTGCACCGTGGTCCTGCGGGCGGGCAGGGTGAGCCGTGCCCACCGGCCGGGCTGAGCCTACTCCGACTGCCCCGCCGGCCTCCCCACCACCGGACCGTGCAAGCGCTCCAGCTGCTCCTCCCCACTAAGGGACACCCCCACTCTCCCCAGCCGCTCCTCGGGACACCCCATCAGCCGATACGCCCTCCCTCCGCTTCTCGGGGGTCCTTGATCAGGCAGCACCCCTTCCAGCCGCTCTTTGGGGCTTCTTCCGATAAGCAACATTCTCCCTTCCCCTGCCTTTCAAGGGCAATCTCGTCCCTGCTCTTTCTCCTCCCCACCGTGCTTTGCCTCTGCCCAGTGCCCCTGGGGCTGCTCTTGGCCAGGCAGCCTCAGTGGGAGCCAGCACTGGCTGCAGCCCCAGTGGGCCCCCCCAGGACAAGGCCCAGCATTTAGGAGGCCAATGAAAGCTCTGGGCAGCAGCAGAACCCTCAGCAGAGTTCTTTGGACAATCAAGGACTGGCCACCCCTACACTGCAACCTCACTGGGAATGTTTTCTGTCTGACGTAGACTTTCAAAAGAAGCTGTTTGAGGGAAAGGTGAACTAAACACTCACCCTTTTCTCTTCCAGCAAGTCCAACTTCGGACAGAGCATAAGATGAAGATCAGCTCCA
The DNA here is from genome assembly GCF_035770615.1 of Melospiza melodia melodia. Taxonomy (NCBI): domain Eukaryota; kingdom Metazoa; phylum Chordata; class Aves; order Passeriformes; family Passerellidae; genus Melospiza; species Melospiza melodia. The sequence continues at coordinate 11,993,761 of NC_086200.1, read as the reverse complement.
AGACAAGCAGGCCTGCCAGTAACCCTAGCCAGAAGCCTGTTCCCTGACAGAAACCCCTTCCAAGGCCCTTCTGGGAATCAGGAACATGTGCTGTGGTTCCAGCTGCACCTGTGGGAGCGATGGGGATCGTCAGCCCGTGCTGTGCTGCACTGCTGAGCTGGCAGCACGGTGGATGCGGGCAGGACATTCTCCGTTTCCCCCAGAGCTGGGGCCTGCAGGGACCTTGCCACCCCGTGGCACAGGCTGTGCCACCCAACAAAGCCCAGCAGGCCGAGAGGAGAGCCCGGGGGCAGCGCAGCTTTTTGGGCAGTCGCTGCTTGGAGGGACACGGGCCACAGCCATCCCTGAGCAGCCCCTGCCAGCCCTGGCCCTCCCTGCCCCGTGACAGCTCCCCCCGCCCCAGGGCACAGAGTCAGGCCCTGTCAGGACCCAGTGCAGCCCCTGCCCAGTCAGGAACCAAGGCTGGCTCTGGCCCTGGGCTCGCGGCAGCGCTCCCGCTCAGGGCTGCTCCTGTGCCTTGGGCCTCTGGGCACTCAGGGCCAGCTCCAGAGCAGCTGCAGCGGGAGGGACGTTGGTGCACGAGTCCCCTTTTCCCAGGGCTCTGAACGAGCTCCAAAGGCACCTCCAGCTTTGCCGGGCTGTGCAAGGGAGGCCCTGGTAGAAGAAGAAGAGCTGCAGCCACACAGCTCTGCCAATGGCTGAGCCCTGCTGAGCCTGGCACAGCAATTACCTTCTGTGCCTGTGCCCATGCCTGTGTTTGGCTTGGACTTCCTTCCTGCAGCAGGGGCTGCCAATCGGCCTCTGCTTTGTTGGGGAAACACCTCCTTCTGTCCTAACTTTTGGCCCATCACTTGAGAAACAAAAAGTACACCTTAAAAGATGGAGAAATTCTCCATTTCTTTAATGGCATGTTCAGAACGTCATGCTTATGCAAAATCGGATAAAATCAACAAATCATCTGGGCTTTTTCAGCTGGGCCATGGCCCACCGTCCTTCAAACACCTGCCAGTGCTGAGCAGAAGTTGTGAGTGGATCGTGCAGGGTGAGGGCACACACATGCATGGCTCTGTCCTGGCACCTGCAGCGATGCCCCCCTGGCCGAGCTTTGGGCTCTGAGCTGGCAGGTCTCACAGGGGAAAGGCCTTGGCGTACCCTCACCATCTCCCAGAGGCTCAATCCTGAACATGGGCTGGGAAGCCAGATCACCTTGAGCAACAGGCTCAGCTGCAAAGAAAGGCAGGACACAACAGCTCCAATGGCACTGCTGAAGATTCTCCTTCAGGCCCGAGTGGCAGTGAGGGCATCTGGGTGATTGGTGCCCTCCAGGGCACTCCCTTGGCTCTGCCTTCCACTCAGGAGCAGGGCCAGGGGGACCTCGTGCCTGCAGTGGCCCCACACTGGGATGGAAGGAGCCCCTTGCGGGGCAGTCGGGGCAGAAAGGACTCCCTGGAGCAGCCAGCAGCTTGAAACCCAGCCCCAGGCAGGGCCAGGGCTTAGCAGTGGCAGCAGAAGCAGCTCGGGCTCCCTGGGGGCTGCAAAGGAGATGAGAAAGGCTCAGCCCCCAGGCACAGCCCTGGGCCCAGCCCCTTCCCTCTCTGCTCTTCTCTGTGGCTGCACAGAGCACACAGAAGGACACAGTGGCATTGCACACGGGAGGAGGATGGACAGCTAAATGCCCCTTCCTCCCACTGACAGTGATCCTGTGGGATCCCTCAGGGCTCCAGAAGGGAGCAGGGTAAGGTTTCCAGAACTGATCTACCTTCAGTGAAATTTAAGGGAACTGGCTCATGGTAAGCTCTTGGCATACTGACACAGATTATTCTGTCAGGAAAGGTACATTCAGAACATGCCTCCAACATCTGACAAGGTCTTCAAAGCACCATTCACCAGCATTTCCAAGTAATCCAAGTCATGATCCCAGTCGAGGAGGGATCACAGATGCTACAGAACCATTTCCATGGTGTGTTGGGATCCCCTTCTCCCTTGGGGAATTGGGGACTGCAAGGGGGTGGGGTAAGGCTGTGGGAGCCTGTGGCTCCTGGTCACTCTGTACGCTCTTTGCAGGTCCTGTGCAACATGCCTGGAGGGGCAGCTGGAGCAGCCCAGGGCCCTGGGGCTCTCTCCCTGCCACACAGGAAACCCTCACTAAATGCTTGGGGAAATCTGCAGTGCCACAGCTGTCACTCCCAACCTCCGTCCCTCCCTCCTGCCTGCCCACCTGCCCATGGAACAGCTCCCACATCACATGGGCACATAGCCAGGCCCTCTCAGGACACACTGGAGCCTTGCTCTCCCCCTCTGCCCTTTCCCCACCACGGGCACCCTGTGCAGCCGCTCCCAGGTTTCGGGACATGTCTCCCACGGAGGGAGCCCAGCAGGACAGCTCAGTACCCGAGTGCCCTGAGCCTGCTCGGGACAATTCCTCTGGGCTGTGCCCATCTTATCCAGGCTGTGCCCGCAGTGCCAAGCAGCAGAGAGGGCAGCTCAAGCCTCAGCAGGGCTCAGGCCCAGAAGCAGAGCAACTACCTCCTGTGGCTGTGTCTGGCATCGCCTCCCTTCCTGCAGGAAATGCCACCTTCAATAGAGCCCCTCTGTCCATCCCTTGAGAAAGGAAGAGGCACAGCTGGATCAGATGGAGTCATTGCACATCCAGGAGGTGGCCTGTTCAGGAGGCAATACTTGTCCAAAACATGGATAAGGATCAGGAAAATTGATCTTGGAAGGGCATTAAACCAAGAAACAAGTACTTCAAAACCCCTGGAGGTGGCTGCCATGGTGAGTTCCCTGAGGTGTCAAAGGCCAAGCCACACCCATGGCTGCTTTCCCTGAGGTGTCACAGCTGCAGCCCCAGCCCCATGGCCGGGTTTCCTGAGGGCTGGCAGTCCCAGTCCCACTCCATGGCCGGTTTCCTGAGGTGTCACAGCCCCAGTCCCGCTCCATGGCCGGTTTCCTGAGGTGTCACAGCCCCAGCCCCGCTCCATGGCCGGTTTCCCTGAGGTGTCTCAGCCCCAGTCCCGCTCCATGGCCGGTTTCCTGAGATGTCACAGCCCCAGCCCCATGGCCGGTTTCCCTGAGGGCTGACAGCCCCAGCCCCACTCCATGGCCAGTTTCCCTGAGGTGTCACAGCCCCAGTCCCGCTCCATGGCCGGTTTCCTGAGGTGTCACAGCCCCAGCCTCACTCCATGGCCGGTTTCCCTGAGGTGTCTCAGCCCCAGCCCCGCTCCATTGCCAGTTTCCCTGAGGGCTGACAGCCCCAGTCCCGCTCCGTGTCCGGTTTCCCTGAGGTGTCACAGCCCCAGCCTCGCTCCATGGCCGGGTTTCCTGGTCGCTTTGAGGTGCTGTTCCTCTCTCTCTGTGGAGAAAGTAGAGGCCAAGGAGCTTGCAGAGCAAGCCCAGAGCCACGAGGGCTCTACTGCCTGCTCAGCCCTGTGTGAGCTCTGCTCCTTCATGCCTTCTCCTCCCGTTGTCAGGTCGCACTGACACTCGGCCTGAGCCCAGTGTTCCCTTTTGGGGCCAAGGGAAATCTCTGCTCCTGCCTCTGGCACAGGGTGCTCTGCCAGCAGGTCAGGGAAGGAGACAGCCCTGGAGAGAGGCATGAGCAGTGGAGGAAAGCCAACATCACTGCAGTCTTGCAAAAGGGCACCAAGAAAGAGCCAGGAAACTGCAGGGCCATCAGCCTCAGCTCCATCCCCAGAAAGGTGACAGAACAGCTCCTCTTGGATGCCATCTCTAAGCCTGTGGAATAACAGGAATGGAAACCATGCTTGACCAATCCCATAGCCACCTGTGCTGCAGTGACTGGCTGGGCTTGTGAGGGGAGAGCAGTGGTTGTTGCCAGCTGGGACTTCAGCAAGGCTTTGTCCCTGCCTCCCATAACAGGCCCCTGAGGCAGCTCAGGGACAGTGGGGCAGAGAAGTGGACAGGGGAGCTCCAAACTCAGGTAGCTGTGAGCTCAGGGCGCCGTGCTGGGCCCAGCCTTGTTTGCCTTATTCCCCAGTGACCTGGCAGAAGGGACAGAGTGTTCCCTCAGTGTTTGCTGATGGGACAGAATTGGGAGCAGGGCCTGAGGCACCACAAGGCTCTGCTGCCCTTCAGTGAGACCTGGAGAGGCTCGAGAGTTGGGCAGAGAGGAACCTAATGAAGTTGCACTGGGAAAAGCCTCTAGAAGAGCTTCAGGCTTTGTAATTACCAGGCAACAGAAGTGTTTTAGTATAGTGGAGTCTATAACGTTGTCTTGTAATGTCCGGTCAGGGAAACCACTGCGTCTCTGTATGTCATAGGACCAGTCACTTGTATTTATGTCAAGAAAGTCTTTGGGAGAAACATGAATGAATTCAGAAACTTCCCCTGATATTATTTTGGATGTTCACGATTTTCTGGAATGCTGGGTGAAGTGTAAGGATGCCAAAAGGAAAGTGAAAGCAAACCAATAAATCTTTAAAAACTCAGAAGCCTCTCCTGTCTGTTCCTTGAAGAAGTTGCCAAACAATGTCACTTTTGCAATCCTTTGAAAGATCTTATAGGAAAAAGCATTGGCCAAAAGTGCTGCCCTGTGTTTCTGAACAGCAACATGCATTTTGTGTTGATGCAAGGTTTGTACCAGGGTTTGGGGTTTTTGTGTGTGCTTTGAATGTGAGTCTTTGCAGGACTATTAATAATTAGACCATGTACTGAAGAGAACATGTTACTGTGTTGTGCTGTTCAGTGCTGAAGAGGGTTGAGACAGAGCAGGTAGCTCTGTGTCTGTGTGTAATTGCATGAGCAGCACGGGAGCAGTGCCCAGGGCCTGGAGAAGCAAACGGGTTCCCGGTGCTGAGGACAAGGTGTCCAGAGCTCGGGATTGTCCGGCCAAGCTCTTCTGGCTCCTTGTGCTTCGAGACCTAGCCGGGAGCCCTGCAGAGCCCCGGGTGCAGCTTCCTAACTTCCCCCCTCTTCCTCTGCCTCCTCCCTGCCTCCAGGGTAAAGGCGCTCCCTGGCATTGCACTGGCTGTGCCTCCCTCCTAGACCAGTGAAGGGATCGTTTCCCAGCCAAGGTGGCTCTCCCATGGAGACAGGAAAATGGGCAAACTCCTGCTGCCCCAGCATCAGGCAGGTGCAGTGTGTCCTTGCCTGTCAGTCCCTGCCCTGCTTCCCAGAGATGCCACTGATTGTTCCAGAAGTCATGGATCTGCATTTCCAGGAGCATGTTTACAAAGACACGAAAGAGAAAAATTGACAAGAATTGTTTGTGCTTCTCTTCCTAATTTTTTCCAATGTATTTTCTAGTAGGAAAGCATGGACCAAACTGGCAAAGTTCCTATAATGTAGGAAAAGCATCCTCCTGTATTTGACTTGAGTTGAGGACAGTTGCAAGCTCTCCTGTCAAATGTACACAGAAAATTCTCAGTGAATTTTCTGTCTTTCTGCTGAGTCAGTATAAAAGATGACGTTTCTCAGAAGCTTAATACTAATTTTTCCATTTATATGGAAAGTCAAAGTTGTTAGTTCATATGATGGCAGGATAACGGAGGCAGCTGTGGTGGTGTCCAGGTTTATCTCCTGTACCCAATGGTGATCAGCAGCAGCATCAAATCAGGTTCATCTTAGTTTTCTGCAGACAGGTCTTGATGAAAACATCAGTTCACCTAGAGCAGGGTTTGAATCCCTGTAGTGCAGCTGACTCCGCACGGGCTCTCTGGGCCACCGCCTGCCAGGGGCAGGAGCAGAAATTTCCCTTGGCCGGGGCCGGAGCCCTAGTGTGGCAGTGCCTGAACAGCACCTCCCTGCCTACAGTGCCACCCTGGATGGCTGCCCCAGGGCCTGGCATTTGACCCTGCACTTGCTGCAGGAGTCCTGGCCCTGCTTCCACCCTGAGCAAACGCTCGGACCATTTTAGAAGCTCGGTGCCCAAGGGGGCCGCCACAAGTGGTTGCCAGGGACCTGGGGCCATGGCTGCCCCGATTTTGGGTACACGGCGCTGATGTCAGAGTGGCCATTGTGACCTGTGCCACCAAGGCCACAAAAGGGAACGCGGGGCTCAAGCCGAGTGTCAGTGCGACCTGACAACGGGAGGAGAAGGTAGGGCGGGGATGTGGCTGCCCAGGGACCAGAGGGGCCCCACACCTCGGGGCTCTGGGCCTGTGCTGCAGGCTCACCTGCCTCTCCCTTCCCAAAATCACAGAATCAGCAGAGGAACAGCCAGAGGACACTGCAGTGTTACTCAAGGCGACGACGGGAGGAGAAACAGACAGGAGCAGGGCTCACGCAGGGCTGAGCAGGGAGTAGAGCCTCGTGGTTCTGGGCCTGTTCTGCAAACTCCCCCCCCCCCCCCCTTCTTTCTCCCATAGACAGAGAGGAACAGCACCTCGAAGTGACCACGTCCTTCGAGGAGATAGACTCAGCGTAGACAGCCGCCATGTCTGACAGAAAGCAGGAGGGTCCTGGTGCCAGGGAGCCAGGTGAAGGCAAAGCAGCTCTCTGATAGCTTGGCCCAGGGGCTCTTGTGGTAGCAGGCAGCGTGGGGATCAGAACAGAGGCAGGGGGAGGCAGGAGCTGCTCGGCCATGCCAGGGCTGGGAGCCTCCTTCCTGCCCAAGTGGGGCCCAGCTGGGCCAGGGTGCAGCTCCTGGGACAGCCGTGCCCACAATGGCCCCTGCTCTGCAAGGCCTCCAGCGCTGCCCATCAGCCAGGCAGGGACAGAGCAGCCTTGGGGCTGATGCTGCTGCAGGCTCAGAGCCCCGCACAGCTGCTCATGCCCGGTGCCATTGGCTCTGTCCCCTGCAGCCTGCATGCTGTGTCGCCGTGCCGAGGCTGACCCGGACATGTGCGGTGACAAACTGCAGAAGGGTGGGCTCTGTGCCCACGTGTTCTGCATGGTGAGTGGCTCCGGGCGCTCCCTCCACCTTTGCAATGGGCAGCTCCTCCCGCCCCCTCCTCATCAGCTTCTCCCCTTGGCTGCAGTTCTTCGCCACTCTACTATTTCGGCAAGAGACGGACCGCGGGGGACTCATGGACTTTCTCCCTCGAGATCTCCTAATTGCAGTGCGGCGGGCGGCACAGAAGGTGAGAGCCTGACAAGAGCAGGGAGATTTGTGCCTGGCGAGGTTTGCCAGAGCTTAGCCCAGACTGCAGGAAAGAAAGGCCGGCCCAACAGTCGGGACAAAGTCTGGCTCCCAGCAGCTCTGGCACAGAGGCCCTGGCACAGCACCCTCCCTCCTCCAGCTGGCAGCTCTGTGGGCTGGGAGCCGGCAGCGGCCACGTCCTGCGCCCTGCCCTTAGCCCTGGGGCTGCCTGGGGAGGCCTCGAGGCTGCTGCTGCTGCTGCTGCTGCTGCTGATGCAGCTGCTTGGCTCTTTCCAGCGCTGCTGCATCTGCGGCCAGAGCGGGGCAACCATCATGTGCTGCAGGGAGAACTGTGACAGATGGTTCCACTTGCCCTGTACCAAGGAGGGCGGCTGTGTCAATCTATACGTTACTCCGTTCAGGTACCTCATCTCTCTTTATGGCCACCCCTGGGGAATGATCCAGCATTTCTCACTTTCCCCATCCCTTTGCCCCCAGCTCTTTCTGCCCTGAGCACCGTCCAGAGCAGGAGGTGGATGCGACTCCTGAGCCGGACACCGTTTGCCCCATCTGCATGGAACCTGTGGAGGACAGAAAGACCTTCACAACATTGGTGTGGCCAGCGTGCAAAAAGGCCTGGTTCCACAGGGACTGCATCCAGGTAGGAGCCCTCCGCTGAGCCCTGGGGCACAGCAGGTGCTCAGCAGCAGCAGCAGCAGCAGCAGGGCCTCGCTCACCCTGCCTGTGTTTGCCCTGCAGGGACAGGCCTTGCGCGCTGGTGCTTTCTATTTCCAGTGCCCCCTGTGCAGAGACAGTGGGGAATTCCCTGTTGAAATGTTCATCTTGGGGATCCGAGTCCCCTTCAGGTTGGTGTCCTTCTGCCTGGCCCACCAGCCAGGAGGGTGCAAGTGCTGTGCTGTGCCAGGCCCTGCCCCAGGAGCCCTGGCCCTGCCCTGTCCTGTGAGTCTGGGCTTCAGCTTCACCCCCAACTTGGAAAAGTGCTGGAGAAAGAGCTGGGACACCCTGGACCTCCGTGAGGGAGAGCAGCAGAAATTCATCATCTCTTCCTTTCTCCATCAGACAGCCAACGTGGGAGGACAACGATGCCTTCGCAGATCTAGGAGTGAGGCACGGCCAATGCAATGCCAGGGATTGCCTTTACCCTGGGGGCAGGGAGGAGGCAGAGGAACAGGGGTAAGTTGGGAAGCTGCACCTGGGGCTCTGCAGGGAACCTGTGTCTCGACAAGGGCTCAAAGCAGGAAGAAGCAGAAGCGCTTGGCTAGACAACCACGTGCTGGTACACTTTTTGTTCTCAGTGCTATGAGCTTGTTTGCCTCCCCAGGCCCTGGCAATTGCTCCTGTGCTCCTCCTGTGCTGCTGAGGGCACCCACAGGCGCTGCTCTGGCCTGAGGAACAGCACACAGAGATGGGAGTGTGACAGCTGTGCTGGGCTCGGAACATGTATGAGTCAAAGTCCCCGGTGTCCCTGGGCTAGGGCAGTGCCCAGGCCGGGCTTGGCAGAGCGCAGCATCCACTGCTGGAGGGCTGGAGGCACTGCTCTGGCCTGGCTTGGCCGGGGCCTGGGTGATCTTTGACATTCCTGCTTGCCCTTACAGCCTCCAGGGATGAGACAGAGCTCAATGGCCCCAGGCCGGCCAGACAGTCAGGACTACAATCTGCTCGTGGCTGGTCAGAATCTGAGGCCATCAGCCCCAGCTCCCACAGCCCTGTGCCATTGGTGCTGGTTTCCCCACCTCCATCTCCAGAGACGGGCAGCCACAGCAGGCCCCAACACGGAGCATGGCAGCAGGCGCTGCCATCTTCCTCACTGGACACCAGCAGCATCAGCAGATCAAGGGCAACACGCAGCACGTCCCCTGACCCTGAGGACAGGGTCCATTCCAGACGTGCTGGGCCCAGCCGCAGGCGAAGCTCCTCTCGCCGGCAAAGTCGCGCCCAGAGTCCACCTGTCCGGTCCAGGAGTCGCCATGACAGGAACAGTAGGACAGGGCCAAGGGCTGAGAGGCCCAAGCAAAGGGAGACACCATCACGGACATCCCCCAGACGCAGGTGCTCCCGCCAGCAAGGTCGTGCCCAGAGTCCACCTGTCCGCTCCAGGAGTTGCCATGACAGGAACAGAGGGACAGGGCCAAGGGCTGAGAGGCCCAGGCGAAGGGAGACATGGTCAGGGCCATCCCCCAGACGCAGGCACTCCCGCCAGCAAGGCTGGGCCCAGAGTCCATCTGTCCGCTCCAGGAGTGTCTGTGACAGGAGCAGTGGGACAGGGACAAGGGCTGAGAGGCCCAGGCAAAGGGAGACATGGTCAGGGCCATCCCCCAGACGCAGGCGCTCCCGCCAGCAAGGCTGGGCCCGGAGTCCACCTGTCCGCTCCAGGAGCTGCTGTGACAGGAGCAGTGGGACAGGGACAAGGGCTGAGAGGCCCAGGCGAAGGGAGACATGGTCAGGGCCATCCCCCAGACGCAGGCACTCCCGCCAGCAAGGCTGGGCCCAGAGTCCACCTGTCCGCTCCAGGAGTCGCCGCGGCAGCAGCAGTGGCACAGGGACAAGGGCTGAGAGGCCCAGGCGAAGGGAGACATGGTCAGGGCCATTCCCCAGACGCAGCCGCTCCCGCCAGCAGCGCCGGGCCTCGACTCAAACTGTGCGGTCCAGGAGTCGCCAGGACAGGAGCAGGAGGACAGCAGCGAGTGCTGAGAGGCCCAGACGTAGGGGAACATGGTCGGGGACATCGCGCAGGAGCAGCCGCTCCCACCAGCGACGTCGGACCTCAACTGGGACCTCCAACAGCAGCACGTAGTGCCGTCATCTTTTCTTTCTAGGCCGTGTGTTCCTTGCCAGAAGTGAAGGTGAGAACGGTCAGTGCAGGGACCCTGAGATGTGCAGCTCTGTGGGCAAACCCTATTAGCTCTTGATGTTTCTACTGGCAGGAAGAAGTCTGGGCTAAATACCTTGATTTCTGTGTAACTGTGTATTCAGTGAAAAGTCACTTAAGGATGTGGCTAATTAAAAAGGACTCTTGTTCCGGCCTTTAGACTTCAACCTCAGATGTTTCCCCACTGCTTACCCTTGATAATGAACCACTCCTTAATGGGCTTGGATATGCTTAGGGAGACATTCAGAGCAAGGTGGCTCTTAGGGAAGCTGTGTCCGAAAAGGACGTGTGCTGTGTTGCTATCCTTGAACAATCTCATTTCAGTAAAGCCAAAAAAAGAAGAAAGAGATGAGACACTGCCTCACTGTCTGAAGACAACTCCTACACCATTGCTGCGGATTTGAAAGAGGCCTTTCAAAGAACAAACCAGAATAGACGGTATTTCCTCCGTCTATTCTGGTTTATTCTTTGAAAGACCTTCAAAGAGCAAACCAGACTGAGGAAATACCCTGGGACAAAGAGGATGCACAGGACTCTGCCCCAGATGACCATTTGGGACCTTTGCCTGAGGATGATGCAGCTCAGGAGACGAGTTACTTCAAGTTTTCTTTCTTTGGAGGCACAGAGGAGTTGGGCATCAAAGAAGGTAACAGCAGAACCCTTCTAACAGTGCCATTGCTAAGGAAGAGCTTCTGGCAGGCACTGTAGGGCAATATGGTGTAATAAAGGTCAGGATGCAGGGGATTTTCAGCAACAGAAGTCAGTAATTAGGCAGAAGCATTTTGATCTTCATTTCTGCTTGCTAGGGTTGTGGTAGATTATTGAGAGGTGCCTCATGCTTGCATCTCAGGAATTCTGAAAGGCATGCTTTGAGAAGGCATTGGGGGTTTTTGCTGAGTGGTGAAAAAGCTTGTTCTCATGCCCTGAATTCCTCAAACAGGGAAAAAGGTGACACACCAGTCATATCAAGTTTCACAGGAACTCACAAGGCTTTTAAGGAAATGTGCGTTAATGTAGAGGGAGGAGCAAAGTCCGAGAGCTGGCCCCAAGATCCATGAACATTCTGTTTGTTACTGAATTCTACTCTTGGACCTTTAGAAAAAGGAAATGGAATGACACATGATCATTGGGGTGTCCTAACCTTAGATAAAATGAGGCCGTCTGAAATGAAGATGAAACAACATTAACTCAAGTCCCAGTCATGTAGGAGAGAAAAGAAACCCCGTGAAGTTACCCAAAATATTAAAAAACCCAACGCAACAGCACAAAGCAATGAGCCCCCCAGACTTGCGCTGAACTGAAAAGGTATTCAGTGTCTTCTGAATGCAATGAGAAATGTTTAAGAATACATAAGGGCTCCCTGGAACAAAGTGGAAAATACAAAGTGGAGCAGAAATGTAGCTTAGAAAATCTGGCAGGGTCAGATTCTGTCCTTCCTAAATCTCTCTTCTCCACTGTAAGTATTTCACGTGAAAGGAGGAATTCTTCCTGATGATTAGAGGAATAATCTGGTTTTGGCTTTTTTTCTCTATTGGTGCTGTCATTGCAGAGCCTCACGCGCTTGGGACAATAAAGCCAGTAAAAGCCACATGGCAAGAGGATCCACGTTTCCAGGACAGCAGTTCTGAGGGTGACGATGAGCCTGAGATGTCAGAAATTGAACAGGACCAAGAAATGCAAGTTCCATTTTTCTTTGTTGTCTACTTGGCTGTAGTAGTTGGATGCTGTGGGAATATTAATAGCAGCACTCAGGGAATGGGAAACTGACATTGCACACCTCTGAGCAATGAAAGTCATCTTAGAAAACCGTTTGTGCTGCACAGAGTCAAAACTCCCAGCAACCCATTGGATGTGAATGTGAATATGGAAAGAAAGAGCAGAGCACAGGAAATTAACTGGGTCATTTTGGTTTGACCAACTCCAAACTGAGTTTGGCCAAAAGCCAAAGACACAGTCAGTTTTCTCTTTAAAAGAGGATTTGGAAAATAAAAAGATTTATTTGGTTTCTAGGGAATAAAGCTTTTCAATGTATGGCATTTCTCTGAAGCACTACAGGATTAACTTGTGTTCATGAAATTTGATAGTACAATTTAGGATGCTCAAATCCCTTTGTCCTTTTCTAGGTTTCTTTCTTTACCATGCACAGGAAGTGCTAGAGTTTTTTTTTTTTGTTCTCCAAAGATGATGAACGCCTAAGAGGTATGATAGAATTTCTTTACGCTCTTTTATATTTTTTTTCCTTTTAAACCCTTCCTGTAATTCAGTGAGGAGGAAAAAATGCTGCCTAGTTATCAAAGTTTTCTAGTCAAAATTTGCCACCCTCACTTGTGATCCAAGTTGTGGTAGAATCCCGTGAGAAAGTCCTGGCAAAATAAAGGTCAACCAGATTTTCTGGCTTTCTTTTCTTTCAGACAATTACCGAATAGGAATCTGGACTTTTAGAGTTTACCAAAATCTTAGTCACTTGACAGCTTATGTAGACATTTCGGATCCTTTCGGGTATTTAAATCATCTTTATCTTTTTCCTCTCTTTCTGGTGTTACCATTAGAAATGAGGAGTGTTCTTGTCAGTCACATATGTCCCTGTGGTTCTTTGTTCTAATGAATCTGGGGTTTTGCTTCTGAATCCAGTGAATTTTGTATTTAGAAACAAAGAAAACAACATCCAAAGGAAACATGCACAGTCCCCAAAACCTGCACAGGCCACCAAAACAATTGCTGGCTAGATTTTGTAGAATAGAGTCTTAAGCTTAAAGGATGTGCCTTCCATGAGACTGATTCCATAACTCTGCTGAAATGCACTGCTGTGTTCACACAGTTACCAGCCTGCAATCTTCCAGGCAGCCTGATTTACAGGGTGTGTTGAAATGGAGAGCTCAGGCCTCAGCAGGCCTCAGTTCTGGGGGAAGATGTGGGGTGCTGGTGCTGAGCTTCTAATGCAACAGCTGCAATTTCACTGCAATTCAGATTGCAGCATGTTGAGGAAAAGTGCTGCTGCCTTTGATTGTTCTTAGCACACCAGGCTGCAGTAGGGAACATTTCTGCTGGAGCCAAGGCGTGGTGGGGGCAGGAGAACAGGAAGGATGTGAAGAATTGATTTCTGATTTTGGTGCTGTGGTGGTCAAGATTGTTAGAAGTAGCAGCACATTCACAAGTGTTTAAGGCTATTAATTGGATGTTTCTTTTGTGCAGAGGGTCCAAGTTATTTTGTAGATTAGTAGAAGTCAGTGAAGAAAAAGAGGGTTAGGAAGACAGACGTAGATTATTGCTTGAGGTGAGTATGGAACATCTGTTCCCTGGTAAGTCTAGGTGAAAACTGAGCATGGGGAGGGATTGCAGGTATGAATGTGCATGTAAAATTAAGTCAGGACCTCGAGAAGAGCTTTAAATTTGTGATGAACAGGGAAGAGAAGTTTTTTAGTGTAGCGGTGTGTATAACATCCTGTTGTGTGATCCAGTCAGGTAAACCACTACATCTTTGTGTGTTACAGGAGCAGCTACTTAAGTGTATGTAAGGATAGTGAATGTAGAGACTTCTCCTCATAGTGGATTCAAGAACTTCTCTTTAGAATTTGTTAGATTTTCATTATTTTCTGGAACGACAAAGGAAGCATTAGGATACCCTATAGGAAGTGCAAGCAAACCAATAAAGTTTTAACTGATTAGAAGCGAATCACGTTTGTTCCTTGAAGGAGTTGCCAAACAAGGTTACTTTCAAAATGCTTTCAAAGGTCTAACAGGGATCAATATCAGCAAACCCTGTTAGGTCGTGTTTGGGAGCTGGGGCTGAGGCTCTCGTGCCCTGGGGAGCCATGGGAAGGCTCCAGGCCTGAGTGTGCGGCCAGGCCGGGGCCATTGAGCTGCAGCCCATCCCTGGTGGATGCAAGGGCAAGCAGGAATGCCAAGGGACCCCAGGGCCAGGCCAGGCCAGGCCAGAGCAGTGCCCCCAGCCCTCCAGGAGCGGACGGGCTCTGCCAAGCCCAGCCTGGGCACTGCCCCCAGCCCAGGGACAGGCGGGTGCTTTGCCCAAGGGCTGGGCCCAGAGCAGCAGAGCTGTCACAGCCCCAGCTGGTTCTGGTCTGCGTGCGGCCCAAGCAGGGCCCGTGGGTGCCCTGGGCAGTGCAGGAGCAGCACAGGAACAGTTGCCAGGGCCAGGGGAGGCACAGGGCTCAGCCTCTGCACGGCGACACAGCATGCAGGCTGCAGGGGACAGAGCCAATGGCACCGGGCATGAGCAGCTGTGCGGGGCTCTGAGCCTGCAGCAGCATAGGCCCCAAGGCTGCTCTGTCCCTGCCTGGCTGATGGGCAGCGCTGGAGGCCTTGCAGAGCGGGGGCCATTGCGGGCACGGCTGTCCCAGGAGCTGCCCCCTGGCCCAGCTGGGCCCCACTTGGGCAGGAAGGAGGCTCCCAGCCCTGGCATGGCCGAGCAGCTCCTGCCTCCCCCTGCCTCTGTTCTGATCCCCACGCTGCCTGCTGCCACAAGAGCCCCTGGGCCAGGCTGTCACAGGGCTGCTTTGCCCTCACTTGGCTCCCTGGCACCAGCGCCGTCCTGCTTGCTGCCAGACATCGCAACTGTAAGCAGATAGTCCCTTTCCAGGAATGACGCAGTCACCTCCAGGTGCTGATCCTCTCTTTCTGTGGGATAAACAAGAGCTTGGGGCGCTGCCATGGCAGGGCTTCCCTCAGCTGTCGGCACTTCCAGCCCGGCTCTGCCAGGGGCTCTGGCAGTGCCATGGCGCACGGCAGCTCTGGCATGGCAGCTCTGCACTGCAGCCTCGGCCAGCAGCCAGATCTGCGGGCTGGGACTCCGCAGCGGCCGCACGCTTCTCCCAGAGCCCGAGTAGCGGCAGCTCGCTCCCAACACCGAGCCGGGAAGGCGCCCAGGAACAGCGCGGGCTCGGCTCTCGGCACGAACCGCCCCGCCCCTCACACCCGCCCGCCCTTTCCCGCCCTCTGGCCCCGCCGCGCGGCGCCCGCGCTGTCGAGGCGACTCTTGCCCACAAGGAGGCGCCCTGAGCCCTGCAATGGCGCCGCGAACCTTCTGGCGCTCTGGAAGGCGCGGGCCTGGACCTGGTGCAAGCTGGGCCCTACGTCCCATTTCCTGAAGAAAACATATCCTGTCATGCCTGGGCTGTCCGCACTTCCAAGCCTGATCAACAGGAAGAGACATTTAACCTGTGACACACATAGCAGCCTACAAGCTCGAAGTGATGGCCAGGTATTAGAAAAGCAAAGTAGTTGTTGCTAGAATTGTCTTTAATTCTCCCAGACTCAGGGCTGGGCCCGTTTCACTGATCTCAGACCCAGAGGGAGGTTGACAAAGCTTGGGAAGAAGGATGCCCATTGATAGTGGACACAAAGGATGCAGAATTTAGGGGCCATAAGGACATCTGCTAGAACTGCCAAGTTAAGGAAAACAGTCCTAAAGTTGTCTCAGCAAATATGCTGAGCTGAGCACCAGCTGGGTAAAAAAGAGTGTGATGTTTGCAGGCAATGGGACTTTGGCACCCAAATTATCCTGGGCCTGGCCATGGGATGGTTCTGGTCACCAGAACACATGAAAAGACAGCATAATGCAAGCACTGGGCATTGTGCTTCATAGAACCCAGACAAAAAAGCTGGGAAGACTCTGCTGGATTCTTGTGTGGTATCTACCCCTTCTGTTCCTTCTTCTTCTCAAAATATATTGCAAGCCTGATTAAAAAAACTTACTTAGAGCCATGGTCAGTGCCATATTCTGAAAACTTACAGCTGACTTACAGGTTTAGTATCTCACAGAGCAGGTTTGAGGCCCTGGAATTGGAGGGACAGACAAGTGATGAAGTGGGCAAAAGTCCTTCTGGAATAGAGGAGCACCTAGGGCAGGTCAGGCAACACCATGCATGGTGACCACCTCTGTTCCAAGGAAAGGCAGGGTCCCTTCAGGCCTTCCTAAAAGCATCTCAAGGGAAGGTTTCCATCTCCCCTGCCCTCTTTCCTTGACTTTAGCTGAATCTTTCTCTCACTGAAAGACAGGAAGCTCAAGTGTGTTAGGAGAATACTGTGAGCATTGGCAGCGGTGAACAGTCAGTGTGAAAAACGCCAATCACTTGTTTTTAAAATTTTAAAAAGTTTAGTACTATTTTATAGTAATAAAATAGTTATAAAAATAGTAACACAGAGTAATAACAATTTGGATAAATTGAATTAAGACAATATGAGACAATAAAAACAAAGAGTTACGGATGTCCAGGTACCTTTTTCTGGGCATCAGGAGCCTGAAAAAGGACACCCATTAACAAAGGATTAACCCTTAAGAACAATAGCCTGTTACATATTCATATACTTCATACATGATGCATAAATTCCATTCAAATACAGGATTGTGTCTGGTCATTGTCAACTTCTTTCCTTCTAATCCTAACAGTGCCTCCAAGGTGAGAAGAAGTTCATTTTTTCTGATAAGAAGGCAAGAAATTCCCTTTCTCTGAAAGATTTAGATGTCCTGTGGCTGCTATCTCGCTGCAAGCCCTTTCTGTTAAAAAAAAGCATCTTACATAGCATAGTTTCTATTTTTATAACCTAAAACTATATTTAACACAGTGCTTAAGAAAATTAATACTGCATTGCTTTCTAACACAACACATATAATATTCATTTTAATATTTGCGAAAAGCCAATCATAAAATACATGCATTTTTCACAATCCCCACTCTTACTCTTTGTAAATCATTTGGCTTGAGCAATATTTTTTTTCTACTTATATCTTCTGGACTATGCTGGTAAAATAAAACACGGGATTACACAAGAAAGAAATATAAAAACAGTTGTAACACCAATGAAAGACATTAATTTCTTCTAATACATTACCCCACCAGCTAGATTTTAACATTGTTTTCTAATTTTTGGACTGGTACCTGGGTTGTTATATGCGTATATATTTTTCTTTTTGATTTCTTTTGCTTTTGCTAGAATGACTTTTCTGTGGTCATCAATTTTCAACGATCTGATATATTGAACTTTCCACAAACACCCCCTTCTTTGGCCAATAAATAGTCTAAAGCGAACCTTTCTGATACCCTACAGTTTTTGTTTGGCTTAGCTGACTTAATGTTAACTCTAATGCCTGGGCAGCCTTATTTGCTATCATTTCTGTAACTGCTTGGAGTCTTGTAATACAATTCAACAGATAATTTGGAGTCAATACAGAGTTAGATTGCTGTGCTGGTTTTACCTTTTCCTTTATTATTTGGGGTTTTTTTTCCAAATCTTGAACCGCATCTTCAAGATTAAATTTAAAACAAATCCATCTCTCTCCTTTTGGACATTCAGTTCTAAATCTATTGCCACTTTTTCTTAAGTTTCTTGTAATCTATTAATTTACTCTGTTTTGCCTGCAAGTTCTTAATTTGGCTGGGTTATAACAGTGGCTGTCGACGGAAGGGAACCAGGACATCAGTTTGATCATCACAGGCTCAATTTTATTGATCAGTACGGCGGGTTAAATACAGTTAATAATGAGCTTCATACATATTGCAAAAGTTGAGCTCAGGATTGGTCAGCTTACACATCAGCACCTACGCCTACTTCTACATTCCTATGGTTCTACTTTTGATACTTTCTACATATTCTTAGGATGTATTCAGGACTAATCTCAACTCCCTATCCTCATGTTGCAGCAAGGTCACTGCTGACTCTTCCTTTCAGCTTGCTGACTGCTGACTTTTCTCCTTCAGTTTAACCAGTGGCATTATATCAGTATGGCCTTTCTCAGCTAACCAATTATTAATATTGCTCTCCACATTTCCCCCGTTTTCTTCTTGTGCAAGGAGATTAGTTTGCCATGTTTTTGCTATTGTATGGCTGACCATGTTTTGAATACAGTTAAAGATACAAGGCAAAATAAGCAAAACCAGTAAAATTATACCCAGCAGTCCTATAGCATAGATCACAAGGTTCCTCAGCCACGGTCCAAGTCCCAGGCCTTTAAGCCATTCGTCAATTCCTAAACCGTCTTCTTCCTTAAGTTTGTGAAGTCCCTGTTGTAATTCTTTTATCTTAGTGTGAATGGACACTGAATGATCAGACAGATTCATGCAACACATTCCCTCAAACTCTTCACATCCATGTCCTTGTGCTAAGAGCAAAAAATCTACAGCAGCTCTATTTTGCAAAACAGCATGGTTAACACTTTGCACATCTGCAGTTAACATGTCTAGAATTTGTGATGTCTTGTTCAGCTCATCCCTTGCCCAGCATCCTAATTGTTTTGCTAAATTCATGGCTTTATTGGCAGATCCTCTTGGTAAGATAGTTGAAACCACCACCTGTTTGAATGTGCCCCAAAACCGTGGATCTCCTATCTTGCTGCAGTCTAAGTCATGTATGCTACGTTTTTTCCTGTTTGAATTTTGACTCAGCTGCATTAGCAAGGACACATTAGGATGAAACAGTGACAATTTTCCCAAAAAACAGGGTCCACCCTGTGGTTTAGCTGGTATACCATTCCATGCCCTGTCTCCACAAATCAAAAATATTCCTGTGGCTAATTTCATTGGTGCTGTGATATTTGTGCCGTTACATTGACTGTAATGCTGTGGAGAGAATTCACTCACATACAGGGATGAATCTAGGGTGGCCCATGTTTCTTTAGGTTGGTTTAAATTCTGAGCACCCGAAAGTTTGAAGCTAAACCATCCACCAGCTGTAGTGTTAGATATGCTGGCATTTGTACTTCCAAAAAGATCGAATTCCTCATTAGGAGAATGCAAAGAGGTGTGAAATGATTGGATTAGTAAGCATTGACGATAGCCATCACTCTGACCTGCAGTATACCCTTGTTGCACCGGCAATGTGATGTGTGACATGTTAGACATACATAAGGTTTGATTGTTTATCAAACTACAAAATTCTCCAGGAGACCACACCGGAAGTCCCACCAGGCATGTTCGAAATGGGTTAGTGACTCCTCCAAGGCTAAGACAAAGTGATGATTGGTTAGTTTGATTAGCAAGTGTTACCCATAAATTTTCCCTTGGTTGACTAAAGTGTGTTACTCCTACTGCTTCACTTGCTGCAGCATTGAGCAGTATAACAAAAACAAACCTCATTTTTCTTTCTGCTTGCTTTGCTTCTCCTTTTCTTCCTTCTGCTTACGTTGTTTTTCCTTTCTTCGCTGTCTTTTCCCTGGTTTGCTAGATTGTCTATTGTAAGGCTGAGTCAATTCTTGAATATACTGATCTAATTCTAAATCAGCATCCTTGCTCACAAGTATAGCATGAGGTAAGTTTGAAGGCAAATCAGCTTTGCGGCGAGCTGCTATGATGCGTGAGGCTTTAGTAATTTCAAATATTCTAAGGCTTTCCTGTAACTTCCACCTAAGATATGCTATAACCACTTGTTCTGCACTCTCAAAGAGCTGTAATCCTGTCCGTCCTGGCAGGCCAGTACTTTGTTCAAGAGCTCTAACCCAGATATGATTTCGAATCCACTTTCCAAAACAAGATGTACACCATAAATATCCCAATGACCTCTGTGGATACCAATAAACCTGATTACAATCTGCACAATGCAAAGCTACCCATGCATAGCATTTATCTTTATCCTTTTTGCAAACATAACAAGGAAGCGAATGTAAATAAGGACCAGTATAAAATTCTGGTTCTTCAACCCAAAGCAACCAATTCAATGGTGGTGATCGCAAAGCCTCTTCAGCCTTTTTACTATATGAGGCTAACAGCTCAAGGTCTTTCTTTAACACAAGGTGTATCTTATTTCGTAATCGTAGTTCTTGTTCGTTATCCTCCTCAACAACTATATCCTCCCGAGGGTCCCACAACAGTAAAATTGTTCTAATCATAGAAAATTAATTAGCAATCACTGATACCCCTATTCAAATGAGACCGTTCCCTTTTTTGCCTTCTTTTTCTTATCTGTCTTCAATCTTGCTGCTCCTAATTTCACTGGTCCTGCCACTTTCAAACTTAATTTTTGCAACTTATCAATGCAGCAATCTAATGCTCTATCAGGATCCCGTTGGAAGGGTCCTACAACTGAATGCTGTGTTAGAGGCACTAATTTCCTACACCTTATAGAAACTATATGTGATTTACTTTGAACCTTAATTCTATTCACAATACATTGTATTTCCCATGGATAATAAGCAAGAACCTTCTGTTCAGGAGTCTCATAAAGATTTAAAGCTATATATGCGTTTTGCCCCATTTGTCTCCTTAATTCATCTTGCCAGCTTTTTCCCCACGTATGCTCGTGTTCACAAGTATGACACCACAAATCCCGTAATAATGATTGTTCTATCCAAAAAGTTCTTTTACAACCCCCACAACGTAGAGCTATCCAGGCAGCACAATGTGGATTGTGACAGTCAAGGCAATGTTGTTTCGCTGGATCTGTTAAGTGAAAAGTTGATATTGAGTCAATGAAACCAATCAACTCCTGGGCCGTCCGGTAGTGACGTGTCAGTGCTCTGTCCACCGCTTCCGAGTACCCCTTCAATTGTAACAGTAGTGGTTGTAGGACTAGAAGCAGTTTCTTCCCCAGTCGCTCCTTGTCCTCCTCCGTAAGGCGACTCACCAGAGGCTGCATCCAAAACAGGTTTAGTCCACTTAGCAGGCACACACAAAGGCCCTGTAGGTGAGGAAACACAAAGATACCCCCGACCCCAATATAATACTTTTGCAGGTTTTTCCCATAATCCTGTACTTGGGTTCTTATACTTAACCCAGACCTCTGTTTCCTTAGTATTTTCCTGACCTGACCTCGGATGATGTTTCATTGCAGGGGGGGTATTATCTTCCCCAAAAATGCATAAATGATTAATCACATACAAAACCTTAGCCAAACATGCTTGTGGATCTGCCAAATCTTGATGTTTTTCAATATACTGCTTAAGGGTACCGTTTGCTCTTTCCCGTAAAGCTTTCCTTAACTGTATCAGTAACTCATACAATCGTTTATTATTCACTTCCTTAATTGCTGCTTCCTCTATTCGTTTGACTACTCCTGCAACATACATAGAGTCTGTGACCACATTTAAAGGCTCCTGTAAGTTTGACACCGCCCATACTACTGCTAACAATTCCAAAGTTTGTAAGCTATCTGCAGGGTCTGCTGTGAGGAGTTGATGCTTCCATTGTCCTTTTTCTTGCCAGGTAACAGCAGCACGCCTTGATTTCTTTCCTGCATCTGTAAAAGCTGTAATAGCTCCTTCTATGGGGTTTTCTTCTCTCAAAGGTCGAGTAATCCAGTTCCATTCTGTCATCCATTGCAAAACTCTAGGCACTAATTTACTAGTCTCCACTTTAGCAGGTGACATCAATAATGCTTCTTGTAAATTCTTTGAATTTATCAAGTACCAGTCCAAGGTTTCTTTTTCCATACGCAATCTAATATTAGCAGGTTCTCTACCATCCACTTCAAGAATTCTGGGACGCCCCTTTTTGATTAATGCAGCCAATTGTTCAATTTTTGAAGATATTGTTTTCTTGTGCTGTAGTGGTGGTGATAACCATTCCAACACCCGTATCTCCCCCGTTTTCTTTTGCAACTGAGAGAGAGCACCAAGCAAGTGGCAAGGGCTATTCCAGATAGTAAGGTCAATGGGGTGGTCGAGTTGTCGACGAGACACATACCCTTGCTGTACACAGTTACTAATTTGCTGCAAGGCAAGATGATGCTCCTTTGTCCGGTGTACAGGAGTAGTAGGGTCCACACCTTTTAACAAAGGCCGTAGGGCTTCTAATAAGTGATTTGGTATTCCCACAATAGGCTTCAGCCACTGTAAGTCTCCCAGCAACTTCTGTGCATCATGTAGAGTTTTAATGTCCAATTGTAATTCCAATTTTTGTGGTATCACTATTTGATCTGTCAAAGTCCATCCCAAATATTTCCAGGGCTTTGTAGTCTGAATTTTCTCTGCAGCAATAACAAGTGAATATGCAGCAAGAGTATTTTTAATGGTGTTAATCTGTAAAGAGGAGAATGGCTGTTGCTGTGCAAACAAAATATCGTCCATGTAATGATATATTATAGTTGCTGGCCATTTGCGACGTAGTGGCTGTAATGCAGCATCAACATAAAGCTGACATAAAGTGGGGGAGTTGCGCATGCCCTGCGGAAGAGATGTCCATTCAAATCTTTTATCTGGTTCCCCACGATTTATTGCTGGTAAAGTAAAAGCAAATCTCTTCATGTCATCAGGATGCAGGCCAATAGTGAAAAAACAATCCTTTAGGTCAATAATTAAAAGTGGCCAGTGTTCTGGAATCACAGCTGGATTTGGAAGACCAGGCTGTAAGGCCCCCATTGGTTCCATTTGGTCATTTACAGCCCTCAAATCATGTATCAAACGATATTTCCCTGATTTCTTTTTGATTACAAAAATAGGTGTATTCCAAGGGCTTGTGGACAGTCATAGGTGTCCCTTTGTATACTGTTCCTGTACCAATTCATGGGCATGCATAAGACTCTCCCCTTTTAATGGCCATTGCTTAACCATCACCGGTGTATCCGTTTTCCAGGTGAGTGGAATGGGGAAAGTCCAAGCAATGGCAATTACCCCAAAGGGTGCTGATTAGTTAACACCACTCCCAATTGTGTTAAAATGTCCCTTCCAATTAAGCAGGAAACTGTAGGAGGCAGTTGAACAATTGAAAACACAGCAGATATTTGTTGATTCTCAATGCACACAGACAAAGACGGCGACCTGCTTGCCAATGTAAATACTCCCACTCCTGTGAGCATGTTTGATGAAGGAAATAGAGGCCAATGTTGTGGCCAGGCTTCTGGAGAAATGATGCTAGTATCTGCTCCTGTATCCAATAATCCATAAAGGGTTATGCTTTGATGCCCATAGGTAATTTCAACCTTTTGTTTTGGTCTATTTTGTAAATCCACAGTTAAAAGTGTAACACCAGTAGAGCCAAAACCTTTTTCATCCCGTGCTTGCCCAGTAAATGATTGCATTCCTGATGTCATTTGTGACAGTGGTACCAATTGTGCAATGCGTTGTCCTTTTGTAATTTTAATCGGAGGATAAAGGGTATAAGCCATAATTTGTATTTCCCCTGTAAAGTCCGCATCGGTAACACCAGGCAAAACAAATAATCCCAATATAGTTATAAAGGAACGTCCCAGCAATAATGCTCCACATGTTTGTCCATTTAATATAAGAGGACCCTTTATTCCAGTGGGTATCCTCTCAGGCTGGTTTGTAATTAGTGTGACGTCTACTGCTGCTGATAAGTCCAAGCCGAGGCTCCGTGTTGTTGTGGGTTGCAGACAGGAGGTAGCAACGATGTTATGGCAGCAGCTGGTGTCTCCGATGTCACGCAGTAACTTGTGTCTGTCCCTCATTGCCGCATCGGTAACACTTGATGAATGGTCTCGAGCCTCTTTTTGTGACTGCCAGTGAGCCGCTTTGGAGAGGAGCAAGAGCAGCTAACACCTGATTTTGAGTAGACTATGCTTTTGCAACCCTAATCCTAATTCCTTTAAGGCTTCTGCTATAAATGCCTGTGAAGCTGTTGGCATTAATGCCATTCAATCTAATGCTTCCTCAATAGTCCAGTTTGCCCCTAAAGTAGCTAACACTCTTTGGGTTAGCTACTTTAGCTAATTTAAATTTTTTAGCTACTTTAGCTAATTACTTTAGCAATTAGCTGGATTGCTATTTTGCAAAGCACACCTGCTTCAATAGCGCCCCCTTCATGTAATCTGCCACAACAGCCCGATCTATAGCAGTAGCTGCTCTATCAATAAAATTTCCAAATGATTCTTCCCTTCCTTGCTTAATACCCATATAAGCCGGTAACCCTCCTGGCTCTTTAACCATGTCTATTGCAGCACGCACTAACCACATAGACTCTGTAAGTTTATCTGCTCCCGATATCATCTGTGCCTCTCTACGCAAAAATGCCCCTAAGCCCATCTGCTCCTCTACTATTAGTCCATGTAATGGGTCATGTGCATTAAACAATAACTGCTGATGCTGAGTTAATATCAACCGAACTATTCCTCTTAAATCATTAGGACATAAAACCTGAGTATTAAAAAGATAATCTAACATTTGCTTAACAGGTTCACTTTTTACTCCAAACTGACTAACCGTAGAACGTAGCTGAGTTAACAGCTTCCAATCTAAGGGAGTATATTCTGCTATATTATGCGTAAGGTTCCCCGTTGCATCATACTGTGGTGTGTATGTAACTGGACATGCAAGACTAGAAGCTATTTCCACCGCCTCACCATCCCCCATTTGCATTACTTCTTTCGCCAAAGCAGCCCAAGCTTCCCTCCTCTGTTTAGCCATCTCCCCCCATGGATCACGGTGTGCCCCTGGGATGGGATCTGGCCCTTTAAGGGTGCTATGCTGGTGGCGCTTCGGTGCAGACACCGAGGTTTCGCGCGGGGGGGGGGCAGTGAAGCAGAGGCTGGCTCGTGCGGGGGAAGCGGGAGCCCCCTCTCCCCCGCTGGAGCTGACAGTGAAACTGGAGCCGGCTCACGCGGAGCCAGCCTGCGGGGGGCAATCCGCCCCCCCGCTGTAGCCGGCTCTGGCGGGGAAACGGACCCTTCCCCCACCGAAGCTGTAAGCAGAGCCGGCTCGCTGAGAGGAAGCGGCGGAGGCAAAGCTGGCGGCAGAGGCGAAGCTGGCTTGCTCCCACCCCCACCATCCGACCCGCCTGAAGCTGGTGGCGGAGGCAAAGCTGGCTTGCTCTTACCCCCACCATCCGACTCGCCCTCCCCCTCTGACAGGAAAGGTGTAGACGGTTCCTCTGCGCCTATAGAAAAATCCTCCACACCACTTTGCTGGGGACTCTTAGGCATAAGTACCTTAGTTACAGAGGGTGCCAGGGGATCATCTTCATGACCATACCCTATATTCCTCTTATGAGCTTCTGTTGCCCTTTCTGCTGCCTTTCTCTCAGAGACCTGCTGAAGTAACGTGTTATACACCACCCACCATAACTTTCCTAATTTCTTTGCTGACTTATCATCCTCTAGCACTGTATCCCACAGTATTTCCCCCAACTTCTTCCACTCTGCTAGCTCATGAACTGTATGAGGGTTAGAAAAGATACCCTTAGCATGGCCATAGGCTAATAACCCTGGTAACTCCTTTTTTAAATCTATCCCTTTTATCCCTCGCCGCTCTAAATAACCAGCGAATAAATCATATGCCGCTTGCCTATCCATACCTATTAAGCAGCGCGCGCTGTTGCAGCTCTCCAGGCTCCGGCGGACACGTATTGGCTTGAGTCACCGTTGTGAACCTTAAGGGTGCTTCAAATTCCGGCACCATCCCGGCTGCAAGGACCCAAACCCAACTTCCTTGACCATGGCGTAATCCCTTTTTCTTTTAATCCGAGAAAAAAGGGCAGAGATTCGGTTTTGTCAGCATTCTCCACCATTTGTCGACGGAAGGGAACCAGGACATCAATTTGATCATCACAGGCCCAATTTTATTGATCAGTACGGCGGGTTAAATACAGTTAATAATGAGCTTCATACATATTGCAAAAGTTGAGCTCAGGATTGGTCAGTTACATATCAGCACCTACGCCTACTTTTGCATTCCTATGGTTCTATTTTTGATACTTTCTACATATTCTCAGGATATATTCAGGACTAATCTCTACTCCCTATCCTCATGTTGCAGCAAGGTCACTGCTGACCTTTCCTTTCAGCTTGCTGACTGCTGACTCTCTTCCTTCAGCTTAACCAGTGGCATTATGTCAGTATGGCCTTTCTCAGCTAACCAATTATGAATAAATCTCTCCACACTGCCCTTGCCTCATTATTAGCATAGTCTGCTATGAATTGATTTAGTAAACACTTCCATCCCCCTTCCCACAGGTTGTATTCTGTAGGCGACAACAACATGGTCCTAATACATTTTAAATCATAGGGAGTTATGATGTGCTGTAAACATGGCCCTCATTTGGCCATTAAAACAAAGTCCTTCCTATGGTCTTTAGCTGCCCTACACATATCCTTGATTTCCCTGTAAATCAATGGCTGATACCTGGGATTCTGCCCCCTTCTTTCATAGCATACGGGGGCAATGAGGGAGGAAGAATAACTTGGAGGAGAAACATTTGGTTTAGAAATAGTGTGACAGTTGGGCTTAGTATATTTGACCATGGGGTTATATTATTGCTGGAGGGTGAGGCAAAGGGCACTGCCATTTTGTCAGGTGTTGGGGAGGAAGGGCCTTGATTTACAATGGAGGACTTCTGGGGTAGAGTTCTGGAGGCATTGCCCAGGGTGAAAGTGGAATGATTGACAGTAGGGACATGACCCACAGTTGTGGGGATGGAGTCTGGAGGTTTGTTCGGGGCAGAAGAGAAGGTTGTGGTAGCAGGAAGTGGAGGACACCAGATGGAGGGAGGATGATCCGGCTCCCAAGCCACATTCAGGCTCCTTCCATCTTGAGTCTGCAGGGCATGATGCTCCAAGACTGCGTGGCCATTGCCATCTTGGACTATTGTGGAAGGTCTGAGAAAGGCATGTTTAAGGGGAGGTCCTGAGTTAGGAGTGACCAACGGATTGAGTTTTTGAGACATTGCTTGCTGGTGAAGGGTCTCAAGGATGGTGTGGTAGATGGGGAGCATGTGGGCTGCAATGGGCTCCCTTTTGATCGAAAGGTTGTACAGTTTAGGTCCCACTGAGTCCTAAAATTCACTGGCATGGATTTCATCAGCAGAGACATCTGGGAAATTTTTAATGATCCACCTCACGATTGATTTTAATTTGTTCTTTGAAAATATTTTGTCACGATCTGTTAGAATTAACTTAAAGCATCCATATATGCTCCTTTCTACTTTGGACATCTAGCTGCCCATTTTTCTCCTTCTCCACCTTAGGGGCAAGAGCCACCAGAACACATCAAATAAATAATGGGACTTGGGTGCATATTGTAAAACACAGTGGCAAAATGGGCAATAAATGTCTTGCATTTCCCCAAACCCACATGCAATCCTATACAGGTCAAACCGTTTTTGCCCCTGCCGATCCCGGGCCGAGGTCCCTTGAAGCAACAATGAATCCGCCAGGCCTGGCACAATCCAAAATCCCGGGGAACACTGACCTATCCATCAGCTAACCCCAGCTGACATGACTGACACAGGGAGGCCTGAATGTCATGGTGCCTGTTCGGGTGCCAAATGTCACAATGAGGGTGGCTGCAACAAACCTCTCTGAGTCCCTGACTTCAGCAGGGCGAGGGTGGCAAAAATGAAAAGGAGTGGGTTTGATGGAGTTTCCCAAAATAGAACTTTAATTACAGGGTGAAAAACAATAAACATGGAGAAGTCAAGCACGGTATGAGGGGCAGGATCCTAAAACCTGAGACAAAGAGGAAGTCACAAGATAGACACTTGGGGCTAGAAAACTAGAACAATAACCATATAGAAGAAACAAGTAACCAATAAACCAATACAGGAGTAGAACTTGGACAATTTAGCATAACAACACTAAAGGCTTATGGGAAAAGTTTCAAGCTCACCCTAAGTAAATGGAAAGATTCCTAGAACTTGAAACTCACGCCCAGTTCTTCCAGGGTAAAATCTGTCTGACTCTGAGTTACAGCTGGGCTAACTCCCACACCGCTGCTTTGCACTGGCCCCTTGGGACCATGCGGCCAAAGAGAGCCACAATGCTGTCCTTGGTTCCACAAGGCTCTGCAGTGTCACAATGGCCCCTTCATTTCACAAGGCTCTCAAATGTCACATTGGTCTCCATAGGAAGGAAACCACAGAGCCCCAATGTTTCAGGAGCTGATGAACGGCAGCCATCTAAGAGGCCAAGGTAAGCCTCATCTGTCTGTCCTGGCAGGTTTGCTTGGAGCAACCCTTGGATATTTAAAATCACGAATGCGGAGTCCTAATTTAGAACATTTGTGCCTGGAAAAGTGGAATTTTTTTTCCATACAAAGAAAAGCACAGAGCCCTTTCCAGTGTTTGGAAAATAGATGAGTGCTGCCACTTAAGAGTCAATGACCAGCCAGACTTGTCTGTCCTGGCAACTTTAGTCTGGCAGCAATCCTTGAATATACAGATATTTGGAGGTGGAATTGGTATTTTGGCCATGGATGCCTGGAAAAATGGACAGTTCTTTTCTGTAAAAAGCAAAGCCCAGAGCCCCAATGTTTCAGGGGCAGATGGGAATGGCCTTCTCCATTCCAAGGTCAGGCAGACTTGTCAGGTGACCCCTGGGAAGCCAAGGCAGCCACACCTATTTCATGTTCCCTTGGTTCCACAGGGCCCTGCAGTGTCACAATGACTCCTTGCTTCCATGAGGCCCTCAGGTGTCATAACAGTCACTTGATTACACAAGTCCTTAAGGATCTTAATGGTCTCCATTGTTCCACAAGGCCCCACAGTGCCATAATGGTCTATTGGTTCCATGAAGTCCCACTTTGTCCAATGGTCCCTTGGTTCCATTGGGGCCCAGTAGTGCAACAATGATTCCCTTGGTTCCACAACTTCCCTTAGTGTCACAATGGCCCCTTCCTTCCATGAGGCCCTGCAGGGTCACAATGGTCTCCCTGATTCCATGGGGCCTTGCAATGCCACAATGTTCTCCATGAATCCAAAGTGCCCTGCAGCATCACAATGGCCCTTTGCCTCCACAAGGCCCTGAAATGCAGCAATAGCCTCTTGGTTCCACAAAGCCCTTCTGCTTCACACTGGCCCCTTGGGACCGTGAGGCCCAACTGGGCCACATGTTCTTGGTTCGAAGAGAACAGAAAGATGTTCTTGGTTCCACGAGGCCCCAGAGTGTCACAATGGTCTCCATAGGAAGGAAAAAAGTGAGCCCCAGTGGTGCAGGGGCAGTCACCAGAGAAGCAGTCACCAGTGGCCAAGTTTAGCCCAACTTGTGTCATCCTGGTTTTTTAAGATTTTCTAAGCCTTCTCATGTTGACATTCTTGTATTGAACTTTCTCACACACTTTCTTGTAAATAACTCCTTGTTTCGCATTCCTTTTATGGAGGAGGAGAGAGTTGAAGGGCTGTTGGTTTAATCAGTGTCATTGGAGAGGTGTCACTGTCACCATCCAATCCTCTGTCACTTTTGGAAAACTATAAATGTTGGAGTCAGAATATAAACTTCACGTTTTTTCTTCACCTTGAGAACAGCCACGTGTGCTTCTGTTCTTTTCTGTCCTCTAGTGACATCTGGTGACGGCCAAATGTACTGCAGCGTAGGCTGAGACAAAGTGCAGATTGCCGGTGAGCTTTTATTGTCACCCCTCTTTGGTGCTTTGCCTGCTGTTCTTGGGGTAATGGCAACTGCTGTGGGTTTCAAGGAGGATTTCCTCATTTTGGATCTCTGGAGGGGGGGTCCTGGAGTGGAAACAGGTTTCTATTTCCTGGAATGATTTTGAGCGATTGTTTCTGTGAGGGCTCTTTTCAGACTCTGCAAAGCCGTTCTCCAAGGAGGAGTGGTCTCTTGTGGGGGTCCGCCCCATGGAGGCCCTCTTTGATGATTGCACCGTAGATGTGGGGTCACTGCTGGTGCGGTGGAAAAAGTGTGAGGATCTTTGGCGGGGGTCTGGTTCTTGTACCCCTCAGAGTTCCCAGTGGAGCCCTTCTGTCTCGGACATGGACGAGGGGAAGTTTGAGTTTCTGTGCAATGTGGAGCTCTCTCCCCACCCTGGGACGGTGTGCTAGGGGACAGGTCCAACTGGGGAATGGCAATGGTTCCCTTGGGGTGGATTTGGCGGTGCCAGGCTCCCTTGTGCCGCGCTGCAGTGATGCGGCTCCACAGGCTGCACCTCTCTCGGCACCCCTCCCCTCCTCCATGTCGGGGACAGGGGCCCCGCGCTGGTCTCATCCTGTCGCAGGCAACTTTTCATTAAAATCCTTTCATTAGGATTTTTCCTCCTGAAGCTGAGACCTTTCAGCAACAAAGTGTAAACAATGGTTATCTGCCGCTGTGCAATGCAACAGGTGGATCCGTGATTAGCCTCCTGTGGATGTTTGGATTTACTGACCACTCACGGCAGAGCTGCTCTTGCTCTCTGATGAGACACAGATCTTTGTTATTCATTCTTTTCGATTGTATACTTAGCTTAGCCTTCCGAGAAACCTTTCCCTTTCTATTACTTTTTAGTACAGTTAAAATATAGTATATATATAATAAAATAATAAATCAAGCCTTCTGATCATGGAGTCAACATTCTTGTCTCTCTCTCATCCTGAAAACCCTTGTGACCACTGTCACATTGTCCCAGTCCACACTGGGTTTGCAGGCCGTGCTGGCACCTGTGCCCGCCAAGGCACCCCCTGCCAGGGCTGTGGCGCGACAGGGCGCTGAGGTATTTACCTTTAGTGTGAATGCCAACATGGCAGGTGGGAGGCCGGTGGGTGCCTGGGGCCGTGGCGCTTCCTCACCGAATTTGTGGACACTTTCCTCGTGCCAGGTGACCGTGCGTCCGAGGAACCCTGAGCGTTTCTGGCAAGCAGCCAAAACCAAGTCCGATGAGATGTCTGAGCCTGCCTCCTCATGGCATCTGCTGGGTCATGGAGGGGGCTTCTCTGGCTGCAAGGTGTGCAGGGGCAAGTGGTGTTGAGTTGGCATTCTGTCAATCATCTCCTCTTGTCCCTGTGGGGCCCAAGGGCCGGGACACGGCAGGTGCTGTGGCTTTGTTGGAAGGTCCCCAGGCTTTCCCTATGCTCAGGGGTGTTACTCATAACACACATGAACCGCTTGTGTATAAGCTGGAGAGGGAAGTCCATGATGTGGTTGCTCAGCATGGTTTGGAGTCTGCTGAGGTTATGCAGACTCTCCGGAAGTTTGTTATGGATGTGCTGACACCTCATGACCTCTGTCGTGTAGCACATTCGCTTTTTGACTTTGTGCAGTTTGATGTTTTTGAGACCAAGTGGGCTCGTTTGGCGGCCCAAGCAGTGGTGCAGAATGCTGCGCTGGCGCCGCAGAACCCCAGGCGTGTGGATGTCACTGACATGCTGCTGGGCACAGGGCTTTATGAAAATGCTCAGGGGCACGTTGGCTTCGATCCCCTTGTGCTTGATCAGTGCCACACATTGGGCATGGCAGCGATTGTTCAGACCCTGGAAATGGCTGCTCCGAGGCAGCCGTTTGCAACCATTGTCCAGGGGGATGATGAGCCTTTCATGGCATTTGCGGCAAGGCTGACTGCATCTGATTAGGGGCAGGTGCCTGATCCTGTGGCAAAGAGGATTGTGTTTGAAAACCATGTGAAGTGTAATTGGAATGATGCTTGTAGGAGGGTCATAGTGGCTCTGCCTGGTTTTCCTACTGTCTCTCAGATGGCGGAGACCTGTGCGGACATCATCCCCTTGGGTCAGAAGTTGGCTGACGTGGCTGCCGCTGTGCAGCCAGTCTGGGCAGCACCGCAGGGTGGGCGGCCACAGCAGGGGACTGCGCAGCTGGCAAGAAGCAGAGGAAGAAAGCACAGAAGTTCAGATTTCCCATGTTCTTATGTGGTCGGTGTGGTAGGTCGAATCACATGTCCAATACTGCAAGGGGACTGTTCATGTTAATGGCCAGGCTTTACCAGGCTCGGCAAATGTGAAGCAGAGCGCGCAGCAGGGACGTGCCCAGACACAAGCTTCTCTCCAGACCCTGCAGCCGATGGAGGTCTCCTTTGCCGGCTTGTAGCCAGCACCCGTGGATCAGAAGGTGTGGATGTCTGCACCACAGCAACAGTTGTCTTAGAATCTTGTAAAATACACAAGGTTCCCCTGGATTCCTTTGATCCCTTGGGTGGGGGCATGAGTGCTCTCCTGATGGGGAGATCTAGTGCCACCCTTCAGGGCATCATTGTGCCCCTGGGGCTCATTGATGCAGATTTCACAGGGCAGATTTGTGTCATGGTCTCCACACCCACCCCCTCCCGTCACGATCCCGAAAGGGACGCAACTTGCTCAACTTGTGCCTTTTAAGTCTTCTGTTTGCAGGACAGCTGACCGGTTGCGTGTAGCTGGTGGCTTTGGATACACTGGACGGCCTCAAGTTCGCTGGACTGCTGTCCTGACCAAGGACCGTCCCAAGATGCTGTGTACCCTGTCTGTTCCTGGTGCGACGCCATTGGAAATCCACCTCCGCCGGCTTCTCAACAGCGGTGCTGACATCATGGTTCTCTCCCTTGCTGCCTGGCCCCCAGAGTGGCCCCTGGATCCAGTGGGGACATCTGTCGTGGGTCTGGGAGGGACAGCGCAATGCTACTTGAGCCTGTGGCCCATGCTGGTGGCGAACCCAGAGGGACAGACAGCCTGGGTTAGGCCTCATGTTACTTCAACTCCACCCAACTTCTGGGGGAGGGATCTTCTTCTCTCTGGGGGTAGGAAGGGGACCAGGACACCAGGTGGTTCATCACTGGTCCAGTTTATTGAAGAAAGCATCAAACACTTATACAGCAAATAATAAGCTTATGAATATTCTGTAAGCCAAGCAATCTATTGGTTAAACTATACCATTAACTCATCCGCATTCCTTAGGTGTTACTTCTCTCTTTTCTCATGTCTCTTTTACTATTTGTTATCCTGCTACAGCTAGGCCCAAGGACACGCTATCTCACAGGTGCAGGACTTGGAATTAGCCACGGCTTTGTACTTTTCCAATCTCCAGCCTCCTAAATTTCCCAACACTTCCCCTGTTTTTATTTTTTATGAAAAGCAAAATTCTATGGGCTAACTGTGTCACACTCTTTGCAACACAAAAATAGGCAATTCTAACAACTAAACAATATTCTCAGCTAGCAAGGTTTCTCCCTTACAAGGGATCTAAGCCAGGGAAACAAACCAAAAAGGCTGTCACTTTTTATAGGATATGCTATATAACAGATACAAAAAGGATTCTATGTGCTACAAGGCTCAAACCAAACTCAGGTGTGCTAATACAACCTACAAAAATAAGCTAAAGGAGTAACATGTGTGCAGGTTTCACCCATGTCAACTGTCTGGTCAGTTTGCTTTCTATTCTCAGACAGCAGATATAATTCAAACAGGAATGGCTCTACTCACAAATGCTTCTGATTGTCCTTTTTTAACTAGAGTTTCTCTGATGTTCACAACAAAACTTCACACACAAGTCATAAAAATAAACGCCTATCGTAAAAGGATAAATCTATCTAACATCACTTTAACTGAATAGTACCTAGACTTAAAATACTTAAACTTAAAATATTTAAACCTTATAGAACTTAACATTACTTAAACTTATCTTTACTTAAACTTAACAGATTTTTAAATCAACACAATTTACATGTAAAATCACTTAAATCTAACAAAACTTTAACAAAACTTAACTGACTTTAAATTCTACATAACTTAAACCTAATATAATTTAAACAATCTAGCTTTATTTAAAATTAATAACACCTTAACTTAACAGGAGATAAACTTAACAAAACTAAACCTTAACAGTATTTAACATTTAATGGCACTTAATAGATAATTTAACTTAAACTACTTAGCAACGGATAATACTTACTATAGAAATAAAATATAGCATTTACTATAACTTACTTACAGGCCTGATTCTAAAATACTAAATTAAACAAGTTTCTTCACATATTTGCTGCAGCATTTTTATACTTGAATGCACTTAGACATAAGAAGTTTGTTCAAGGTATACCTGTGGAAAAATTCTTTTAAATTCAGTGCTTGCTTTTACTTTTATTACATCTAAACAAGGCTTAAAAAATACAAAAAACACACTCATTACATCTTACTTCTACAACCACTTTTACACATTTTTAACATTTTTAAATTTTTTCAAAATATAATTCCAGAGTTTAATGTTCTACTGATTGAGTTAGTTGGGCTTCTGATATTTAAAGTCTCTTTCACAGTCTCTGCTAGGAAAAACAAAAAGTTCTTTTAACTTAGGTGAAAAACGTCTTGACCATAATGGTCCTCGGTGTCCTTTGTTTATTATCACTGGCTTCTTAATTGCAGTAGAAATCTTTCTTTTGTTGACAAGAGTCACATTTATTAAGCTGTTAGGTGTCACACTGAAGCTTTTGCCGGCTGCGGGGCGGAGGGAGAGCGCTCCCGCTGGAAGAAGCGCTCCGGTCCCGCGGCGCTTGTGTCGGAGGGGGCGAAACCCCCTGCGGCTGCCACCGCTGCCCCCGCTACAGCGCAGCATTTCAGGCGACCGCTCGCCGCGGCTGCTCCCCATGGCGGAGCGCCCATGCCGAGTTCGGAGCAGCACAGCCTCGCAGCCGCCCTGAGCCACAGCTGCTGCTGTGCACTCAGAGACATGCTGAAGTGTATTGTATATCACCCGCCATGGCTTGCTCGGTTTCTTTGCTGACTTATCATCTTCTAACACTGCTTCCCACAGTATATCCCCAGTTTCTCCATTCTGAGAGTTCATGTGGGTTAAGGAAAGTTTCTTCAGCGTATCCGTAGGCTAATAACAAATCTATCCCCTTTACCTCTCGCCATTCTAGATACGTGGCGGATAACTTATATGCTGCTTGCCTTTTCATACCTCTTTCGTGAGCGCTCTTGCAGCTTTCCAGGCTTCCGGCAGCACGTATGGCTCAGGTCACCGACGTGAACCCCGAGGGTGCTTCAAAATTCTGAAACCTATGATTTAAAATATATTATGTTGTTGTCATTTACAGAATACACCCTGTGGGAAGAGGGATGGAAGTGTTTATTATGCTAATAGCAATGAGTATGCTAATAATGAGGCAAGGGCGGAATTGACAATCAACCATCTAGCTGGAGAAAGAAAACACAGCCTACCGGATGAACAAGTAGCAGGAATCCCCAGAGAAGTATTGGATGATATCAAAGAGATGGCTTTGAAAGCTTTAATCCAGGTATTGGATGGCAGCACCCCCAATTTGGACTACCTTGGGTGCCTGCAGCTAAAGCTTTAGGACAAGCAGACCATCCTGGGTGCCTGTTAAGTAAGCAAACCAATGCTACCTCCCTCACACTGAGTGGCCTGCTCTCAGACAGAGAGACCATCAAACATGCTACCTTGCAGAACGGTGATAGAGTTTTAACTCTGGGCACATGGGCATGGCTGTGTAGACTCTGAGGGCATGTGTTGCATGAACCTCTCCAGCCACAGCGAGTCAATCCACAAGAGCATTCAAGTACTGAATGAAGAGTTCAAGAAGCTTCAAGTGGAAAACAAAGACTGGTTCAATAAACTCTTCCAATCCAAGGGATAAAAGGGTTGAATGATGTCTATCTAAAACAGGACATTTAATTTTCCTAGTTGTTGTTGTATTGTTAATTGTCTCATGTTTGTTTAGATGCTTTTAGAAAGTCTTACAAAATTCTTTCAGTTTTGTCTTTGTTGTAAAACAGAAAGAGGGAAGATTCCCAACAGGCTCCTCATGGACTCTTTGGAGGAGAGAACTGGAGGTCAGGATGGCACAAAACCCTCTCAGACACTCAATTTTGGAAGGTAATTCCTTAAAAGTACCTAAAAGTATACTTAAATCCATAAAGTACCTTAAAAACCCTGAGTATATCAAAGCATTAATGAGCCCCACTGAGTGTCAGTACAAAGGTCCCCAGGGACTCAATAAACCAGATAATTGGGGCCATGATTGTAAAACCTCTCACACAGTGTGTATCAAAAGGGAAACACCAAGTACCTTAAAATGACTGAAGTACCCTGTAGTATTAATGAGCCCCACTGAGTGTTGTTACTGACAAAGCCTCTCCAGGGAATAATTACTGCAGATAATTGGAGGCCATGATTGCACAAACCTCTCAGAGACTCCAAGGCAAAAGCCAAACCCAAAGTTCTTTAAAAAACCTGCAGTCTCTTGGAGCATGAAGGAGCCCCCAGGGCCATTCCTGAGCAAGGCTCCCCAGGGAGCCTTGGGACTCTTTCAAGGCCATCCTTGAGGCCACGGGGATGTGGGCTAGGGGGGGATGCTGAGGGCAGTACAAGGGGCTGACAGTGCCCAGCCTGGCTGGGGCTGTGCCAGGAGGCCCCAGGGCCTCAGGACAAGGTGTCTCCTCACAGCCCTTTTTGGCACAGACCCTGCTGCTGTGCCCCAGGGCACCAAGACTTGGCTTCTCTTTGTCCCCACCTGTCATCACTGCCTCCAGTTCTCTGCTCTGCCTGGGGCCTGGAGAAACTTTCTCAGCTGTGCTCCTCAGTGGGACCCATTAAAAGTCCAAGAAACTTTGGAATTGGATTCTGCCTTGGAGTTCTGGAGAGGTTTCTTCAGCTCCCTCTCAGGGACTGATGTTTAGGGCCTGAGCACAAAGCCCCAGAGGCTCATTAATGTCCTGGTGCTGTGTCTGTGCTGCTGAGCTGGGCTGGGTTCCTGGCACAGAGGAAGCTCCTGGTAACCAAGAAGAGCTTCAAAAGCACATTTCTCTTGATGAGCAGTTCTTCTGCCAGCCCAGCAGGGCTGGGGCACTGCCTGCAGCCACCCCAGGCACAGCACAGAGGCACAGAGATCTTCAATCAGTCAGGGCTGGGAAGGTGCTGAGAAGTGACTGGGACAGAATCACTGCCAGCCCTTGGCACAGGAACCTCTGGCTGCAGGACAATGCAGCAGCAGCTCCTGGAGCCATCTCCTAAAGCTGGAACATCCCAATGCCTACAGACCCTGTGAGTCCATTCTCTGATTGTCTCTTGTGCAGAGCAGCCAGGGGTGCCCAGGGCTGTCCTGCAGAGCAGGGTCCTGCAGCCCAGGGCGCTGTGCTGGGGCAGGGACTCTGCTGCCAGCCAGGGACAGCTCTCAGCCAGCCCTGGACCGGCTCCCAGCACTGGGGGACAAGATCTGGGTGGGAGGAGACAGCTGGTAAGGCTTGGAAGTGTCTCCTTGTGTGTGGAGGTTGCTGCATTGTTCAGGACTGCTCCCAGCCTGACATTTAACTGCATGACATTTCCAAGGAGATTATACAGGGAGCACAGCAAGCTAACGGCTGCATAAAAGGGAAAATCCTGCTTTTATATTCTACTACGCTGGGTGGCCATTATAGGAAATTGCCCATAGGTATTCATCTCTCATTTCATGCGGAGAAGAATCAAAATATTTTCACTCAGATCTTAATAAACCAGGCAATGCAGAAATAATCACAGGAGCCCTTAGAGGCAGCATCAGTGTCACTTTTCCAGACTCCTTAGGGTTGCTGTGATGTTGCCATCAGAGCCTGCAGAGCAGAGCTGTCCCTAGGAAGTGCCTGAGCTGGGAGGGGTCTGCAGGGCACGGATGAGCCGCAAGGGCTGGGCTGGACTCTGGCAGCACTGGCAGGGCCCAGCCTTGGGCACAGGGAAGCAGCTGCTGGCAGGGACAGCTCCAGGCAGCAGAGCCCTGGGCAGGCAGTGGGGGGAAAGTGCCCCCACGCTGTGCTGGGATATTTCAAGTCCTCTCCAAACCCAACTATTCCATGGTTCCTTTTTTTACAGATTCCCATGCCAAGACACAGAAAATGTCCAACAGCAGCTCCATCAGACACTTCCTCCTGCTGGCATTGGCAGACACGCGGCAGCTGCAGCTCCTGCACTTCTGCCTCTTGCTGGGCATCTCCCTGGCTGCCCTCCTGGGCAACGGCCTCATCATCAGCGCCGTAGCTTGCAGCCACCACCTGCACACGCCCATGTTCTTCTTCCTGCTCAACCTGGCCCTCAGCGACCTGGGCTCCATCTGCACCACTGTCCCCAAAGCCATGCACAATTCCCTCTGGGACACCAGGGACATCTCCTCCACTGGATGTGCTGCTCAGCTCTTTTTCTTTGTGTTCTTCATTGGAGCAGAGTTTTATCTGCTGACCATCATGTGCTATGACCGCTACGTGTCCATCTGCAAACCCCTGCACTACGGGACCCTCCTGGGCAGCAGAGCTTGTGCCCACATGGCAGCAGCTGCCTGGGCCAGTGCCTTTCTCAATGCTCTGCTGCACACAGCCAATACATTTTCCCTGCCTCTGTGCCATGGCAATGCCCTGCACCAATTCTTCTGTGAAATCACACATATCCTCAAGCTCTCCTGCTCCAAATCCTATCTCAGGGAACTTGGGCTCATTGCTGTAAGTTCCTGTTTGGTATTTGGCTGTTTTGTGTTCATTGTTTTCTCCTATGTGCAGATTTTCAGGGCTGTGCTGAGGATCCCCTCTGAGCAGGGATGGCACAAGGCCTTTTCCACCTGCCTCCCTCACCTTGCCGTGGTCTCCCTGTTCATCAGCACTGGCATATTTGCCAACCTAAAGTCCTCATCCATCTCGTCGCCATCCCTGGATGTGGCCCTGTCATTTCTGTACTCGGTGGTGCCTCCAGTCCTGAACCCCCTCATCTACAGCCTGAGGAACCAGGAGCCCAAAGCTGCAGTGTGGAGACTGATGACTGGATGGTTTCAGGAACATTAAACTGCTAACAAATTTTTGCAAACCATTTGTAATACAATTTATCTTTGATAGTTCTTCTTGGTATCATTTTGAGGGTTATTTTTTTTTGTTTTACTTTTTAAGTATTGTCCACAAATAAACATCATTTTTTGTGCCATTTCTCCTTTTGTTTCTTTGCACCCTCCCTGTGACCCCAGACTCTGTCAATGAGGGGCTGTGCTCTCAGTGCCTTTAAATGAAGTAAAGGATCTGCGAGCAGAGTTTTCTGCAGAGATGCCCTTTTGTTGCCATCTTGTGAGCTGCAGCAGCAATGTCTGTGTGCAGAGCTGGGGGCAGATCAGTGCTGGCTCAGCAGCTGTGCCCAGCAGCAGCAGAACTTGGTGTTGCCACTGTGGGTGCCGTGGCCCTGCCCCGCTGCCCTGGTGGCCCTGGTGTTGCTACAGGGCCTGAGTGCTCTCGGGGCCGGGCACAGCCCTGGGGGTGGCAGTGCCGGGGCTGCAGCAGGGACAGGCCATGGGCACTGCTGGGGCAGCGCTGACGCCTTAGCCCAGGGCCTGGGGGCTCCAGGCTCCTTGCCCAGGCTCTCTCAAGAACACAGCCAGGCTAATGCTCAGCACAGAAACCCCTGTGAGCAGCCCCAGGCTGGCCGTGGGCAGGCTGGGGGCAAAGAGCATGGCTGGGGCTCTGCAAGGGCCCTGGGGGAGACGGGAAGGAGCAGCAGAGCAGGGGCTGATCCATCCCCAGTGCGCTGCACAGCCCAGGGCAGCGTCCCAGAGCGTCCTGATGGAGCTGCCAACAACATCCCCCCTCTGCAGCCCTGGCCTCTCCCCCAGCGCACACAGGTGCCCCATCCATACAGGGACAGACATGGCAGCACTGGCTCAGCAGCCCCTGTTTGCATTGCACAGAGCAGGGGGAGAACCCCCATGCTGTTGGTGTGGGGACATGAACCTGAGGGAGCACAAATGCCATCAGCCCCTGGGGCCAGCAAGGGCTTGGGGACACCAGGGAAACCACTCAGCTTTGTCCGGGCCTCTGCAGTCAGCCAGAAAGTTTGTTCCCATCAGCTGGGAGTTTCCTGTGCCACTGCAGACGCTGTTGCTCAGAGCCAGGGCTGCCTGGCAGCCACCCCCAAACTACCCTGAGCATTTCCTTTGCTTCACCTTTGCTTTCTTTACTCTTCCTGATACAAATTTCTTCTAATTCCCCACCCCAGGGGACGCAGAACTAGACACAGCACTCGAGATGCTGCCCAAGCAGTGCCCAGCACAGGGGAAGAATCACTGCCCTGCTCCTGCTGGCCATGCCATTCCTAATCCAGGCCAGGAGCCATTGGCCTGCTTGGCCACCTGGGCACACTGCTGCCTCATGCCCAGCCTGCTGTCCATCAGTCCCTGCAGGTCCCTTTCTGCCTGGCTGCTCTCCAGCAACTCTGTCCCCAGCCTGTAGCACTGCAGGGGTTGTTGTTTCCCCTCCCCTTCACCCAAGTGTTGTTCTGTCTTGGGGTCTCTCTGGTGGTCCCTGGTGGTCGTGGACCCCAATGTTCCAGAGGGCCTGGCTGAGCTGGCAGGACACTGAGGCTGCTGTTCCAGTTCCCTTTCTCACACAATGGGCATTGTGTGGCTTCCATAGGCCTGGGGTTTTGGAGAACAAGGTCAAGGCGTCAGCTCACCTGGTAGAGACAATTTATCATCTGGTAACATGAGGTCACAGAGTGGGCTTTGACATCACAGAGCGGGTTATGTGAGGTGTTTGAGCAGCTATGACATCATATACTGCCCCTGTGACATCACAGAGCCATCTGTGACATCAAAGGGCAGAGGTCTGACATCACAGAGCAGACTATGACATCACAGAGTTGGCTGTGACCAGCTGTGACCAACCATCAGAGATCAGCTGTGTGACATTGGAGAATGGGCTGTGACATCACAGAGCAGGCTGTGACATCACAGACCAGCTGTGTGACATCCCAGCAGGGCTGTGTCAAGTCACCGGGTTGGTCACTCCACCCCAGCTCCCCCTCACAGTTTCTCCCAACAAGTCCAATGCTGTCCATGCCCAGCAGGGTCCCTGTCCCCCGGGATCCCCCTGGCCCACCTGGAGCCACAGCCTCCACCAAAGGATGTTCCACAGGATCCACCCCAGAGCCTGACAGGGGACAAGGGGCCAGGGCTGTGTGACCAGGACATCAAGGACGTGGGTTCTCCAGTCACTGTGGCCTGGATTGGGTTGGCCAGGGCAGGAAAGATGTCTGGCAGCTGGAGCAGGGTCTGGGAAGGGCCTCCAAGGTGGGGCTGGAGCCCTTGGGCTGTGAGCAGAGGCTGAGGGAGCTGGGCTGGTCCAGCCCAGAGCAGGGAAGGCTGAGGGGCTCCTCATGCCAGCCTGGCAGTGCCAGCAAGGAGGGGATGGAGAACACAGAGCCAGGCTCTTCACCGGGGGCTGGTGGGAAAAAAAAGCCAATGGGTGGAAGGGGAAAGAGGACACCCACCTGGGACAGGAGGAGATGAAATGAGTCAGGCTGGTTTCAGCATTTCCTCAAGACCAAAATCAGCCTGACCTCCCTTCTCCATCCACCACTGACAGCTTTGCAAATCAGGAATCATTCGAGCTGTTTTACACCCACTCCAGGATGAGCATCCTGATCCAAGAACTTGATTGTGTTTACATCAATCATAGAACCATGTTTGTCTAAATAATTTTAGTATGGAAATCACTTGTGAATGGTGGACTCATCAGATACTGCTGGGAGGTTGCACATAGCTGTGATTGTTATTAAATTTTATCCTGTTCAACTATAATCTGTTGGCCATGAAGAGAAACTTTCTGTGCCTCTGAGTCTCAGCAGTTCCTGACCCCCAAAGGACACAAACCCTG
This sequence comes from Melospiza melodia melodia, assembly GCF_035770615.1. Taxonomy (NCBI): domain Eukaryota; kingdom Metazoa; phylum Chordata; class Aves; order Passeriformes; family Passerellidae; genus Melospiza; species Melospiza melodia. Next base: position 11,952,636 of record NC_086200.1, on the reverse strand, counting down.
ATGAGCTGTGCTTCCCACTCCAGTAGTGGCACTTCCACCTCCCTCTGTAGCCAGAGCAGAGCTGCCTTGTCCCAGAAAGTGCCTGGCAATGGAGGGATGATGGAAACAGGACAGGCTGTGGGGATCAGGGGCAGGGTAGAGACAGGGAGAAGAATGGCTTTTGCCCTTGATGGAGCTGTGCCTTCCCTTGGCTTTGTTGGCTGGCAACAAATGAACATCCCTCTGTGTCTTGGGCAGCTCCTTCTCCAAGGAAAGCAGGTGGGAGTTGGAGCCAAGGAGCTGAAAGCTGCAGGTGCAGCCTGGGCTGGAGGGAGCTCAGATTTGCACAAGGCTGCTCTGAGTGCCAGGGCATGGATTGGGTAAATGGTGGGGTGGGGGTAGGGACAGAGTCTGATTGATTGTCAGCCATGAAGGGTCTTGATTTTCATATCTATTCAAACTGCATGAGGAGGTACTTGGATTCAGTGTCAGCTGGAGATAGCACGTATCAATAAATTAACAGGGAGAAGAAACCTAAATCGGACCCAGGAAATCTTTTCTCACTGTCTCTTTAAATAGAATCTATTCAACTTGAATGCACTACTGGAATTCATCTAATTAGCCACAAAAGATTTGAAAATAAATCAAATTACCCCCAGAGGCTTGGCTTGTTAAGGTGTTCTGGATGTTAATGTGCCCTGGGACACTGAATTCCTGCACTGAAGAGCTGAAGGCTGAACAAGCCTCTGGAGCAGGAAAATTCAGCAGCAGCCTCCAAGGTGCTGAGGATGTCAGCAGCCCCCACTGAGGCCATCCCTGCCCAGAGACCGTGGGGGAATGGGCAGACAAGGAGAGCGTCCCTGGGGCTGGGGCAGCACAACTCAGAGGCAGCAGCGGCTCTAGCTGGGCAATGGAGTGTGGAATGTGGCTGGGAAAGCCCTGCCTGGGCTGTGTCAAGCAGGACACACAAGCCCTGACCCCTAAACGCCAAACAATTCTCTCAAGGAGACATTTGAAAAGAATTAGAATTGCTTCTGTACTGTGAGCTGGACTCCCTAGAGTCGTACAAACTGGAGATTCTCAGGATCTCAAAACAACAAAACAGCATTTACTGGCAACTTTGGAAAATCAGAGAAACATTGGCAAAATGTTTTTTATGACACTGTAGTGCTTTTCGTTTGTTAATTATAGATCTTTCTAATCTTGAGATTTCCTAATTAATGTACTGATGAATATGTTGGGTTTTAGTGCTGGTTAATTATTTATGTATTTATCTTGTTGTGAGATAGGATTACAAGAAAGGTATAGTAGGCTTAAAATTTTAAAAGGGTGTAAATAAAAATTTATTAAAAGTAAAATTAAATAAAAGGTAATAAGAATTAAAATAAATTTTTAGAATACTTTTTTTTTCTTTACATATTTTTCATTTTACTGAAAATGTAAAGAAACTAAACTAGAAATTGCTAGTCAGTTCACTATTTCTAGAATGAATTTTTTTAGTTTACTGTGGGGAGAAGTTTTTCTTGTTAAGGTTATGGAGATTTTTTTACAAGAGGAAAAAATAGGTTGTTTTTTGTTCTTAGTTTTGTCATGGATAACAGTTGTGTGGGGATCTTTGTTATTGTGGTATTGTTTTTATTGCTACAAGCTTTTTTACAGCTTGTTGATGGGTCATGTCAACTTAAGGGGTATTGTTTTAAAGATGAGCTGTTTAAAGGTAAAAGTTTTTATTGTTTTCTTTTAAAATTATTTTTATCTCTGACAATAGAGATCTTCTCTTGGGGATACTGGATTACTTTTTCTCCCCCCTGTTTAAACTTTTTGTAAAATTACAGTTATTTTAACATTTATTTATTTACCATGCAGGTTTTTCTTTGATTAATTTGAAATATTTTGATTATTTGAATTTTTTTATAGTTTCATGTGTTATTAAGAAAAAGAGTTTTTTCTTTATAGTTTATAAGAAAATTTTAGTTTTAAGATAAAGGTATTTTTTCTTCTTTTTTGGGGGAGGGATTTAACTTTTTACTGACTTTTATGGTTTTATGGTTTTTTGTTTTGGTTTGTATTTTTTTTTCAGTTGAGGGAGGATTGAATGATTGAAAGGATTTACACCTAACCCGCTGATAACTTGTGGAGGGAAGTTGTGGTTGAGTTTTATTAGGATTGCTTTTATGACTGCTTTGGGGCTTTTTATTGTGTTTAATATTAGTTGTAGGGTTATTTTGCATGGGTCATAGGTTGCAGGAGTTTTTAGTTTTAATTGTCTTGGGGGAGGGGACTTGATGGTAAGATTTTAATTGCTGTGGCCAACTTTGTTCTGGTTGGGGTTTTGTAGCCTCTTTTGTTTTCCTGTTTGGGAGTTGTTGGGGTTTGGTTTGGTTAGAATGGGGCCAATGGAGAGGGGCGGTCTGGGGAGGGGGGAAGGGGCTCAGACCATGGCAGGGTTGCTTCATTTGGTTTGGTTTGGTTTGGTTTGGTTTGGTTTGGTTTGGTTTGGTTTGGTTTGGTTTGGTTTGGTTTGGTTTGTTTGGGTTTGGTTTGGTTTGGATGAGATGGGGGCTGGGGCCAGGGCCCGCTGCTTCTTTGTTGACTGGAAAAGAAAGAGGAGGTTCCTGGTTTATTTAATCTTTAACATTTGTGTTTAACAGAGGCGTGTTCAGTGTCTTTGTGGTTTAACAGATTGTCAGTTACACAAAATTTTTGTATTACTTTTTAAAATTCTTCTCATGTCAAACTACAACAGACATTCAATCAACAAAAAACACATCTCAAAGCCTTGACTTGGCCCATTTGACTTCACAAACTCTAAGCCTGTTCAATTTCATGTTATTCAATATCTGCAGAAGCAAAGAAACATATGAAGACATGGAAAGAGAGAAAGACAAAAAAGATACAGAGAAGCACACACAGAGCTACCAACTCCTGGATTCCAGCAGTGTTCAGATGGAAATTCCAAGAGGAGGCAGGGTCAAGATGTGTGCTTGCCTTGTGGTCAGTCTTCAATACCCCTTGGTCTTCCGGGGCCCTTCCCCCAGGTGGGCCTTGGGCTCATTTGGTCCCTCAGGAGCTGGGCTGGGGCTGCAGAGGTGGCTGTGGAGCATTGCCTGTGCTGTGCCAGGGACTGGAAGACACTGCTGGGCTGGGATAGAGGCTCTGGGGGAATTGGGGTTCCAGGGCAGGGGCTGGACCTGCCTTGTCATCCCCCACACATGAAAAGTTTTGATCCAACAATCTCCTCCAGTCTTTCACAACAGGAAATGTTAGAGAGGGAACCCAAATTCTGGCCATGGGCACCTGGCTCAGAAGGACAGTTCCATAGGAAGGAATGCACAGAGACCCAGTGTTTGGAAAGCAGCTGAAAGGCTCACTAGGCCAAGGCCAGCCAGACTTGTCAGGAATGGCAGATTTTGTCAGGAAGCAGTCTTTGGATCTAGGGAGTTGTGGAGGTGGAGCACCAATGTCATGCATGGACACCTGGAGAAGCAGCACAATTCTTTCCCGTAGAAAGGAAAACACGGAGCCTTCCCCAGTGTTTTGGGGAAAGATGAGAGGTGACCCTTGCAAAACCACTGCCAGAAAAACTTATCCTGGCAATATTCCAGGGAACAATCCCTGGATAAAAGGAAGTTTGGAGGTGAAATCTCAATTCAGGCCATGGGTGCCTGGAGAAGAAGGACAGTTCTTTTCCATCAGAAGGAAAGCACAGAGCCCCAGTATTTCAGCAGCAGATGAGAAGCGACCTTCAACATGCCAAGATCAGTTGGACCAGTCAGGCAGTCCATGGGAGGCAAAACCAGCCAGACCTGTTCTGTGTTCCCTTGGCTTTATGGTGCTCCATAGTGTCACAATGGCGCCTTGGTTCCATAAGGCCCCACAGTGTCACAATGGTCCCAATGATTCCATGAGTCCCTGCAGTGTCACAATGGTCTCTGTGGTTCCCTGTCAGGACCCAGGACATCCCTCTGGCTGTCCTGAGCAGCCAAGACCCCTGTCAGGGGTCTCAGAGACCCTGGCACAGGGCCCAAAATGCCCCTGTGGTTTTGATTATGACCCGTGGAGCAAATTACCAACCTTGTATGAAGATCAGCAAGCCACAACAGTTTCAATAGAACATTAGTGAAGTTTTCACAGGGTGGAAAAGTAGATTTTTGCGTTTTTGGTATGGGGGCAAGATGGAGTGAACTAAGTGTGTCCAGCCTTTCTCCTTCTCCTTGGCCTCCATCTTCTGCTGTGTTGTTGGCACTTACAGATTGGTTTAGAGTAGAAGCTAAAGGTCTAACATAGGTGATACGTTTTGGAAATTGTAAACATTGTATCCATAGTTTTTCTATAAAGACATAACACCGCCCTGTGGGCAGGCAGAATGCCTCGTACTGTCTTTGTGAGCTGACCTCGGCAGCGCACTAGAAAATTTTTAATAGATAAGATAAAATCAACAACCTTGAGACCGAGAAATGAAGAGCCCTGACTCCTTCTTCAAGCACCGGGCTGGGAAAAGAGACTTTCGAACTTTTCTCGGGGTCACTCTGCTAAGCTAATGATCCCGACAGTTCCCCAGGCCCCACAATGACACATGATTCCTCTGTTCCAAGCAGCCTGCAATGTTACAATGGGCCTTTGGATCCTGGGGGTTTATGGTGTCACAATGGTCTCCCTTTGGCTCCACAGTGTCACAATGGACCATTGATAACAGGAGGCCCCTGTGTGTCACCCTGGAGCTTTGGTTCCATGAAGCCTGCAGTGTTACAATGAACTCTTAGTTCAATGGAGTTCCACAATGTCACCATGGCCCCTCGCTTCTATGCAGCCTGCAGTGTCACAATGGTCTCCTTTGGTTGCCCAGTGTCACAATGAACCACTGAGGTCATGAGGCCTTGCAATATCACCCTGGACCTTTGGTTCCATGCAGCCCTGAAGTGTCACAAAGGCCTCTTGTTTTCACAAGGCCCCACAGTATCACAATGGTCTTCTTGGTTCAGTGAGGATCCCCAGGGTCACAATGGTCTCACTGGTTCCATGAGGCTTCAGAGTGTCACAATGCTTTCCTTATTCCATAGAGCCTCACAGTGTCCCAATGATTCTATGAATTCCCTCAGTGTCAAAAGGGACCTTGGTTCCATGAGGCTCTGCAGTGCCCAAGTAGTCTCTCCATTAAGTTCTATGAGGTCTTGCAATGTCACAAGGGACCTTTGGCTCCATGGGGTCTTGCAGTGTCACAATGGCCCCTTGGTTTGATGGGGCCTCTCTGTGTCACAATGATCCCTACATTCCATGGAGCCACACAGTGTCAGTACTGTCCCTTTGGTTCCATGAGGCTCAGCAGTGTCGCAGTGCTCTCCATGATTCCATGAGGCCCCACGGAGTCACAATGGTCCCTTGGTCTCACAGGGCCCCACAGTGTCACAATGGTCCCTTGGTTCCATCGGCCCTGCACTGCTGCATTCCCCCCTCCCCTTCTCAGGCAGCCCTGCCAGCTGAGAAATGCTCCTTGGGGCTCGGCCTTGGCCAACAGCCCCTGGGCTCAGCTCCTCTGCAGCTCATCACAAACACTGTCAGCTCCAGGCACTGCTGCTGCCCAGCCAGCTCCTGGTTTCTTTAGCAGCAGCCCTGGGAACTGTTTCTGTTCCCTCAGTGGCACAACATCCCTGTTCTCACCCTGCCAAAGGAAGCTGTTGATGCCAAGTGCAGTCAGGATGAGCCATTGCTGGGACTGCAGCCCCTCTCTTGGGGCCCTGCAAACAGCGCTCCAAAAGGAGCCCTTGGAGCTCTCCTGGGCCAGCGACTCCCTCTGAGTGGGGCCTCTCCCAGCTGGGAACTCTCCCGTTTGCTGCACTCAGGCATCCTGAACAACGACGGAGCCTGGGCCGATCCCCCCACTCCTCCAGGCTACACCCTTCGAGTGCTGGGGAGATGGCAAAGGATCCACAGTGAGCATTTCCTGCCCTCAGGGGCATTGCTCACAGGTGCCTTGCACTGACTCTGTGTCTGTGTGTTGGGAATTTACCTGCTAGAGACTGGAAAAGTACAAAGCCGTGGCTAGTTCCAAGTCCTGCACCTGTGAGATAGCGTGTCCTTGGGCCTAGCTGTAGTAGGATAACAAATAGTGAAAGAGACATGAGAAAAGACAGATGTAACCCCTAAGGAATGAGGAAGAGTTCATGGTATAGTTTAACCAATCGATTGTTTGGCTTACAGAATATTCATAAGCTTATTATTTGCTGTATAAGTGTTTGATGCTTTCTTCAATAAACGGACCTGTGATGAACCAGCTGGTGTCCTGGTCTTCTTCCTTCGACATCTGTGTGCACACAGGAGTGCTTGTGCTGGGGAAATGTGGCAGAAATGCTGCTCTCTGAGGGGCTGGAGTGCCTTGGATAGCTGAGTCAGTCAGATATCCAGATATCAGTAAGTAATATAAGTCACGAGGTCTAAACGAAGTTAAATGCTGCCAAGAGTTGCCCTTTTTTTAAGTTGTTACATTTAATTTATTAGCTAAGTTAAGGATTGTTAAGTGTAATTCCTCTGTTAAATTTCTAACTCATAAGATTTAAGTCAGATTAAATAGTGTTAAGTGCTGTTCTTTTGCTAAATTGGGGAGTTGAAGGTACCAGTTAAAGTTAAGGTATAAGTAAAGTCCTGTTAAGTTTGACCTCTGTTAAGCTTTTGGGCCAAATTCCTTTTATCTTTGCCCTCACTGTCCTTGTGTCTCACACATACCCAGGAAGAGTTCATGCCTGATTTCTGGTTTGATTGACTGGATTTTGTTTGGTTTTGTTGTTGCTTTGTTTCCTTCGTGTGCCTGAAGTGTTCAGTCAGGAGCAGACTGACTCTTGCCAAGGAACTTTGTGCTGCTGTCCGTTAATATTAAATCCGGTTTTTGCTGCTCCCTTGCTGGGGATTTTTTCAGCGCTCTCAAGCCCTCGTTCGTACCAGGGTGAAGGAGCCATGGCCCAGGCTCTGGCCCTGGGGGACACGGGGACGCTGTCGGGGAGTCCCTGTCCCCCTGTGCCACCCCCAGGGCCCTGGTCCCCGTCCCTGTGTCAGGCTCTGGGGTCGATCTCGTGGAACATCCTCTGGGGGAGGCTGCGGGGCTGGGGGCCGGGGGGACCTGGGGGGACAGGGGACCCCGCTGAGCACGAGCAGGGTTGGACTGCTCTGTGGGGAGCTGTGAGGGGGGCGAGGCAGAGTGACCTCCCCAGGGACCTCACACAGCCCCTGTGATGTCACAGTGTCCCTGTGATGTCACACAGCCCCTCGGATATCACACAGCCTCCTGTGATGTCGCAGCCCACTCTGGGATATCACATCACACCCTTGTGATGTGTCAGAGCCAGCTCTGCGGTATCACTCTGTGATGTCATACAGCTGTGATGTGATGTCACAGAAGACTCTGTGATGTCAAAAAGTCACCAAGTGATGTCATTGTCTGTTCTGTGGTGTCACAGCCAGATCTCTGTTGTCACAAAATCCTGTCTGTAATGTCATACTGGCATTCTGTAATGTCACAGCACACACTTTGACCTTACAGGCTTCTCTAGGATGTCATCCAGCCATGCCATGATGTCAAAGCCTTCTCTGTGGTGTCACAGAATCCCCTCTATGATGCTGTAGCTGCTCAATGACCTCACACAAAGAAGTCTGTGATGTCATAGCCCAATCTGTGACCTCACACAGCCCACTCAGTGCTGTCACACAGCCCCTGGCTGACATCCCAGCTGCTCTGTGCCTCTATGACACAGCCACAGAGGTGCTGCTGTGACACAGCCCGCTCTGGGCCATCCCACCGCCCCTGCCAGTGCTGAGCCCCTGTGAGCTCTGTCTGTGCCCTGCTGGTGTCCCTGAGGTGCCCTGGCAGTGCCCCAGCCCTGCTGGGCTGTGCACAGGAGCTGCTCCTGGCCAGAGCTGTCTCTCTGCAGCGCTGCCCTTGCCAGGAGCTGCCTCTGGGCCAGGAGCCCGGCCCAGCTCAGCAGCACAGACACAGCTCAGGGACTTTAATCACCCTCTGGGGCTGTGGTGCTCTTTGCATCAGACTCAGTCCCTCAGAGTGTGCTCAAAAATTTCTGAGGAATTCCAAAAGTGATTGAAACACTGAAATTTCTCATAATATAAATAGATTCATCTGAGGGACAGGACTGAGAAAGTGTCCCCAGGTTCCAGTTAGAGCAGAACACTGGAGGCAGTGATGACAGATGGGGACAAGCAAGGGAAAGGTGTCTCTGATGCTGAGCAAAGCTGCACCTCTGTCCCTGCAGGCTGTCGGCATCTCCCGGCTGCCCCACCTGGCTGGGCCCTTCCTTTGCTGACACCTCTGCCTCCTGCCTGCCTCTGCCTGCCCACACAAAGCCTTGGCCTGCTCCAGGCTCCTGCTGGGGAAGTGCTGCACCACAGCCCTGCCCGGGCAGTGGAATTACTTTCTCCTGATGTCCAGTCTGGGCCTCCCAAGCTGCCCTTGGTGCTATTATGGCTTCTTCAAGATCATTCCCACTATGAAAAAAAAGCTCCAGCCTCTCTGAAACCACCCTTCCATCCCTCTCAGGCTGCTCCTATTCTACCCTCAGTCTGCACACCACTGAGTCCAGAGCCCTCAGCCTCTTCCAGCTGCTTTTGTCATGAGGCCTCCAAACCCCATCCTGGGAGATTTTTGTGTCTTCTCCAAGGTCTGTGAAAATGGAAAAATAGTGATCAAAGTTATTTTCTCCACAATCTTGCAATGACAGAACAAGGGGCAATATCTTTAAACTGAATCAGGGTGGATTTATATATCTTAGAAGGAGGAAATATTTTACAAGTATGAGGGTGGGTCGAAACTGCAGCTGATTTCCCAGAGAAGTGGATTCCCCATCCCAGGAATTGTCCAAGAGCGGGACTTTTTTGCAACCTGACCCACTGAAACCCTCTCATCCCTAAGGACAGAATTCCCGTTCTCTGTGTTCTCTGATGTGCTGGGTGCCCTCACAGCGCTTCTGGCAAGAATGTCTGCTGAGGGCAGCCAGGCTGCTGCAGGGGCAGTGGCCTCACAGCCATCACCATGGCAGCCCTGTCCCCTGGGCCTGGCTCTCCCCTTTCCTCTGCCCCTGCCTTGGCTCTGCTGCCATTAAGAATTTTGTCATTAATATCTCTTCCCCAAGGTGCTGGGGCCAATGGCTTCCCAGTCAGGCTCCTGGGGCAGAAGTGGCTTTTCAGAGCCCAGCCAGGAATGAGCCCTGAGGCAGCAGCTCTGCAGTGGTGGCCACCAGGCCGGGCTGCCAAGGGAGGCTTCTGGCCATGGCCTGCAAGCAGCTGCTGCTGCCAAGGTGCCTTTGGTGCCTCAGGCTCTCCCTGGCACAGCTCCCAGCATGGCGCTCTGCCCTTGTGCCCGAGCCCTTCCCTGTGCTGGGGCTGGTCTGGGGCTTTTCCTGCAGCGGGATCTGCCCTGCTCATGGCACAGGAAAGGCAGTTCCTGCTGGAGCAGGAGGCTCTGCTTGCAATGGGCTCCAACAACTCCAGCAGGGCCCTGTTGACTTCAAAACTGCTTCCTAGAGCACTTTATTCTAATATTAGTTATAGCTCCTGAACTGTGGAGTAAATGAATGTGGTTAAGTTCTTTCTTCTAATCATGATTAGAATCAATTAGAGGAATATTTATATGAATCTATCGGGTATCCCATCATTAATTCTGTGGGACAAATTGGGTTAAAGGTTCAATTCCACCTCTCCAGTCCTTTACACCTTTGACAAAGTCTGGGGCTGGGATTGGATCCAGTCACTTACAGTCTCCTCTCATTGAAGGAATTGTAGAAGTCTGGGGGCCCTGCAGGGGTTGGAGGATCCATGGTGGCTGTTCAGTGTCATTTCTCCACGTCATGATTTAGCAGGAGTTTTTCCAATAAAGAAATAAAGCTTTTGCCTGAAGCTCCCACTGTGCCCATGACAGGAACCCCTGTGAGTGTCTGGGACATCCCGGCTCTTTGGCAGCCTGGGGACTCCTGGGATGTCACTGTGGAGCCCCCGTGAGTGCCTGTGACAGATTGGTGCCTTTGCAGCACAAGGTGCCCTGGGATCTCACAATGCAATGGCATGACTGCCTCTGACCAAAGAGCTCATTACCATCCCCAGAAAGCCCTGGGAGGTCTCCATGGAGCCCCTGTCTGTGCCTGTGACATTCCAGCTCTGGAACAGCCTGGAGACTCTTGGAAAGTCCCCATGGAATCCCTCTGAGGGTCTGTGATAAATCTGATCCGTGGAAGGCAACCATCACCAGGACCCTGTTGCTATGGTCTGTTTCCAGGGCAACCATCACCAGCCCCCTGTTGCTATGCTCAGTCCCTTGGCAGCTCCATGGAGACCCCATGCCTGGAGTGGTTGCCATGGACTCCAGCTCAGGCCTGCAGCCAGAGCCCGTTGCCATGGAAACCATTGGCAGCCCCATCCCCAGGCTCATGGGATCCCAGAATCACAGAATTGGCTGAGCTGGGAGGGACCCATCAGGATCCCCCAGTCCAACTGCTGGCCCTGCACAGGACACCCCAACAATGCCAGCCTGGGCCTGGCAGCACTGTCCAAACACTGCTGGAGCTCAGAGAGCCCTGGAGCTGGGACCCTTCCCTGGGGAGCCTGGGCAGGGCCCCAGCAGCCTCTGGGCAAAAACCTTTTCCTGACATCCAACCTGAGCCTGCCCCGACTCAGCTGCAGCCATTCCCTCCACTCCTGTCCCTGGGCACCAGAGGGAAGAGGTTCCCGCAGCCCCAGCCAGGGACCCGCTCCCAAGGCTGTTGCCATGGCCACCAGGGCTGGGACCAGCTGGGATGCTCGGTTTCCACGGGCCGGGGTTCAGGAATGGGATTCCCCAATTTCCTGCTCCCGCTAAAACCACACTGCCCTCGCTGCCCTCCCACCTCTTGTGGAAAGAACAAAAGGCAAAGATCCCAGGCTGGGATAAGAACAATTTATTGGGAACACCAACGAGATAAGAAACATACAGAACAGAAACAATATTGATAACAGAAGGGATAAATAAAACTTTACAGGGAAAACTAAAACACAACTTATTGGGTCTCCCTGGCCACAATTTCCCCCTGCCTGGAAAGGGCACTCCTCTCCTCAGGGAAAGAGACATAGAGAGTTCCTTTCCTGCCCCTGGCAATAACCTGAGGTGGGAGTGAATGTAATGACAGGGCCATGGCCAGACCCTCATGTTCTTCAATCCCACATCATATCAAGGGCAGGGGCAGGACGACAGGCAGGTGTCTTCCCAGCATGGATCACAGGGAAAATGGATCACAAGGGCTCTTCTCAATGTGGGTTCTCCTATGGGTGATGAAGATAGAGCAGTGCATGAAGCTGTTCCTGCAGCTGGGGCATTTGCAGGGCCTCCCTTACTGGTGGCTCTGTTGGTGTCTTGTCAAGTGAGAGCTCTGGGTGAAGCTCTTCCCACACTGGGGACACTCAAAGGGCCTCTCCCCTGTGTGGATGTGCCGGTGCCTGATGAGGGTGAAGTTGTGCTTGAAGCCCTTCCCACAGTCAGGACAGCAAAATGGCCTCTCATCAGTGTGAATCCGCTCATGCAGGAGGAGATGGGAGCTGGTGTGAAACCTCTTCCCACATGTGGCGCACTGGTAGGGCCTCTCCCCAGTGTGGATGCGCTGGTGCCTGATGAGGTGGGAGCTGTGGTTGAAGCCCTTCCCACAGTCAGGACAGCAGAAGGGCCTCTCCTCCGAGTGAATCTGTGGGTGCTGGAGGAGCCTGGAGCTGGTGTGAAACCTCTTCTGACACTGGGGACACCCATAGGGCCTCTCCCCAGTGTGGATGCCTTGGTGGGTCACAAGGGTGGATCTGTAGCTGAAGCCCGTCCCACATTCCCCACACTCGTAGGCCCATTCCCCGGTGTGGATCATCTGGTGGCTGACCAGGTGCTTGCTCTGTTTGAAGCTCTTCCCACACTGCAAGCACTTGAGGGGCTTCTCCCTAACACGAAGCTGCTCATGAACCACCATCTCTGAGCTCTGCCTAAAGCTCTGTCCCCCTTCCTGGCTCTGGGTGGTTCTTTCTTCCTCAGAGAATCCTGGGCTGGCTTTGGAGCCCCTCCTCCTGTGGGATCTCTGTGGCATTTCCTCCATGTTGGATTCCTCTGCACTAGAGTTGCTCAAAACGGCCTCTTTCACAAGGTTCTGATGTGGAGATTTTTCCTCCCTGGTCTCCATCCTCAGCTCCTTACCTGGGGAAGGAAGGAGAAAGAGAGGATGGGATTTGCCTCCGTGCCAGAGGGAAGGCGAAGGAGATCCCCCCAGTGCATCACTGGCAGGATGGCATTGGCACCAGGGTTGTCCTGCAGCTGGGGGCCGACCTGGGCTGTAATATGGAGCAGGAGACAGGGGGACAGGAGCACTGACTTCCTCCTCACCTGCCTGGGTGTCCCAGGGCATCTTCCTCTTCCTCGCAGCTTTCTCCTCCATCAGGTGAAGGTTTGGGAATGGGAAATTTTATTTTGGGAGGAAAACAAGGGATGAGCACATTGAGTTTTGTACTGGTTTGACGGCAAACATGAGGGAAAGTCTATGTCAGAATTACAATTTAATAAGAAAATTAGGACCAAGGCAATGATACAGAAACACTGCCTTAAACTGACAGAGTCAGGATATAACATGACACCCTGTTGGTCAGGGTGGTGGCAGCAGTCCCATTAAATGGTGGGTGCAGTCCTGTTGGAGTGATAAACGTGATTCTGTCAAAGCAGTGATCCTGTAGAAGGGTCTGGTCTTCCTCTGAAGGTCCAGTGCTGGTTATGGAGATCTTGTCCTCTGGGAATCCAGTAGGCAAGCAGCTCCTGGTCTTTCATACCTCAGCTTATATCCAGGTAGGAATGCTTGGATCCTCCCCCTGGGCAGAGCATCCCACAATGGGATGATGGAATTTTATCAGTCCTGCAGTGACACTCAATGGCCCATTCACAGAAGATATCTCCCCTGGAGGGCGTTATCAGGGCTGAGTCATGGAAGAGATAAAGAACACTGCCCCACCTGTTTCTAACAGTTGATGAAGATGGGGATTGAAAACATGCATTTGGTTACATCTTACACTGCACCCTGAAACAGTGGGGTAATCACTGCTCAGGGGGTGAACACCACCCCCCTTACCCAAACTGGCTCAGCTGTAAAACCCCCACCGTGGGATGGCAACACACACACGGGGGACAATGTCACACTTGCCCTGCTCCACTCTGTCCCTGTCACTCCCTTGCTCTCCCCTCCTTTTCCCTTTTTTCGATATCTCTCTCTACTTCACATTTACTGTTTAATAAAATCTACTTTGGATTTGGTCTCGTTAGCACCTTAATTGGGGCAGAGGCATCTCTCTACCAGTATTCTTAACCATATTGCAACAATATTTTGGCACAGTGAGTTCAGGCACTGTTCTTTGACCCCAAGTGCCTTTGACAACAGCATGGTTCCTTCCTCTGAGGAGATTGTGGTTCTTTCTGGAAGAACTCTTGGAAACTTGGACACAGTCCCTCCTTCATCCTGGGGAACTTATGGGAGAACTTATGAGGAAAATGGCTTTTTTGGATGGCCAATGAAAAAGAAAATATTTTCTTGTCCTTCCTTGAAAAGTTTGTTAAAATCACTGGAGGAAAGGGAGCAAATGATACCAGCCAGACTGACAAGGTTCATTCACTCCAAGGTGAGGAACACAAGGCTGCTGAAAGTCCCAGAAGAAGCCCAGCTCAAGTAGCTAAATTCCCAAATAACTCCAGCCAGGGGTCTCCAGGAGGATTTTTTTGGTGAGTGTTCGGAGCCAGCAGAACCCGGACTCGAGCCCTGGATATCTCCGGGCTGCCTAAGAGGAGCTTTTTCGGGGCAAGAGGAGCCGCGATCACCCCTCAGGGGGGTCCCGGGGGGTCCATGTGGGGATGGCCTGGTACAAACGGGGCAGGACATTGGTTTTGGGGATCCCCTTGAGAGCCAAGGCTGTGGAACGGGGGACCCCTGGGGCGGGGAGAGGGGAAGGGGCGATACCAGAGCTGAGGGACCCCCGGCAGCCCGGAGATGAGGCGGGGATGGGACCCCTGACCCTGACAGGGGCGTGTCCTGGGGTGGCTTCATGATGCTCATACCCCATCAGTCCGTTTAGCCCAGAAATGAGTTCTGCACCTTGAAGGCTGGCTCTGAGAGTGAAGGGCAGGAGGAAGAAGCTGCGGTTTGTTTTCAGATACTGCACTCACTCCTCCACATTTCGGCTCCTGGAGTGTTGTGATGCCTTAAGGAGATGGAATAGAGGCCAGACGGAGTTAAGTGGAGTAAATTAGATATTTATTGTAGTGCCTTCAAAGGTCACACCCTGGGAGTACTGGAGCCACAGATGTGGCTCTGCCTGGATGTCTCTGAGATGGGAGCAAAAGAGGGCTTGGTCACGAGATCTCACATTTTTGTAAATTTTAGTACATTTATATATAGGAGTTAACTGCCCAGTTAATAGCTTCAATAGCTTCAAATTATGAAGTTTTGTCTTCCTTGCTTGCTTGCCTGCCCTCCTCTTTTCATGTTGTTTATGCTTTGGGCCTGAAGTTTGAAGAGCTTGTCCTTGAGTCTCCAGCTAGAACAGGATTGTTTTGTCTTCACCACTCTGTGAAAAGATATTAGTAGCACTTAATATACAGCTAAAAGCTGCACACCAAAACACAATAGAAAAACTTAAAACCTAAGGTATCAGTTGTCTGCTGACAGACAGACAGCAGGAAAGATCTCTCCTTTGCTTTTAGTTAGTTTTTAGATCACTTGAGGCAGAGAAGTTCCCTAGACTGTGGTTTTTCTTTTTCTTTGGAGTTGTTTAAACCTGCTCTGCACTGAACACCCCGACCGCACCAGCAGCTTGCACCTGTGGCCCACTAGGCTGAGCCTGGGCTGTGGCATTTCCAGTGCCAGAGGGACTGATAAGAGACTGAGCTGAGCTACTGCCCACAGAGGGACTTTCTGAGTTTGTCATCTCTTTTGGAGCAGCAAGAGGTTTTATTGTTTAATATTGTTCATTTTTTTTGCTGATGAATACTTTGCCTGTTAAATAAACAGGTTTTTTTCCCATTTTCTCTGAGGAAATCATTTCCTGATCTGGTTGGGGGAGTGGCTGCTTGAATTTGCTTTTTAGAGAAAACCCTTTTGGAGGTTTTCTCCCAAATTTGCCCAAATCCAGGACAGGGTGGTGGGAAGACAGAGGACCTCCAAGTGGCTGGAGTGGGGGGACGCTGAAGAGGGGCACCCTGAAATTCCCCCAGCATCACTAAGCAGGACCCTGGAGAGAGGGATCCCCAGGACCCATGGGATTCCCAGCATTCCTGAGGAGGGGAACCACCAGAAACCCAGAGGGATGAGACTGGAAATGGGACACTCCTGGTGGTTTTTTTTTTTTTTCTTGATTTTTGGAAGTTTTTATGGACACCAGATGACTTCTGGAGATGGATTTGGTTGGGAGGAATTCCCAATCCAAGGGATTCACACCATGTTTTTCCCAAACCAGGATTTCCCATTCCCAAACCTTGGCTGAATGGAGGAGGAGAAGGCTACAAGGAAGAGGAAGATGCCCTGGGACACCCAGGCAGGTGAGGAGGAAGTCAGTGCCCCTTTCCCCCTCTCTCCTGCTCCATCTCCCAGCCCAACATAGCCCCCGGCTGCAGGACAACCCTGCTGCCAACGCCATCCTGCTGGGGATGCACGGGGGGGATCTCCTTCCCCTTGCCTGTGGCATGGAGGCAAATCCATTCCTCTCCTTGTCCTTCCTACCCCAGAGAAGGAGCTGAGGATGGAGACCAGGGAGGACAAATCCCTGCACCAGAACCTCGTGGAAGAGGCTGTTTTGAGCAGTGCCACAGTGCAGAATTCCAATGGGGAGGAAAAGTTCCAGAGATCCCACAGGAGGATGGGCTCCAAACCCAGCCCAGGGTTCTCTGAGAAGGAAAGACCCACCCTGAGCCAAGAAGGTGGACAGAGCTTCAGCCAGAGCTCAGAGCTGGTGGCCCATGATCAGATTCACAATGGGGAGAAGCCCTACAAGTGCTTGGAGTGTGGGAAGAGCTTCATGCAGAGCAACCACCTCATCAGCCACCACATGATCCACATCGGGGAATGGCCCTACGAGTGTGGGGAATGTGGGAAGGGCTTCAGCTGCAGCTCCGTCCTTGTCACCCACCAACACACCCACACTGGAGAGAGGCCCTACGAGTGTCCCCAGTGTCAGAAGAGGTTTCACACCAGCTCTGACCTCCTCTGCCACCAGCAGATTCACACTGAGGAGATGCCCTTCACCTGCCCTGAATGCGGGAAGGGGTTCAAGTGCAGCTCCCACCTTGTTAGGCACCAGCACATCCACACTGGGGAGAGGCCCTATGAGTGGGAAGAAGTTTCAGACCAGCTCCAATCTCCTCCTGCACCAGCGCATTCACACAGAGGAGAGGCCTTTCCGCTGCCCTGACTGCGGGAAGGGCTTCAAGCACAACTTTACCCTCATCAGGCACCGGCGCATCCACAACAGGGAGAGGCCCTACGAGTGTCCCCAGTGTGGGCAGAGCTTCTCAGACCGCTCGTTCTTTACCCGACACCAACAGAGTCACCAGTAAGGGCAGCCCTGTGAGTGCCCCAACTGCAGGAGGAGCTTCATGCACTGCTCCAGCTTCATCCCCCATGGGAGGACCCACATTGGTCAGAGCCCTGGCGATCCACATTCCCTGGGATCCATGTTGGGAAGACACTGGGCTGGTTATTCTTTTATTTTGGCCCTAATTTTCTTTGCATTCATCTTCATCCCTTTAAACCAGAGGAAATTGGGGTAAAAATCAATAAATTCATCAAAGGCATATAAAGCCTCACTTTTTGCTTGTGTTTCAGGGGAATCTGAGATTCAGGGAAATAATTGGGAGAATTTGGCATTTTGGGGGGTATTTGGTGTACTCGTTTCCCTTTTCTTGGCACTCAAAGAGACAAGAGGGGATGTTGGGAATTTAGCTGCTAGAAACTGGAACAGTACAAAGCCGTGGTTCATTCCAAGTCCTGCACCTGTGAGATAGTGTGTCCTTGGGCCTAGCAGTAGTATAATAACAAATAGTGAAAGAGACATGAGAAAAGACAGATGTAACCCCTAAGGAATGAGGAAGAGTTCATGGTATAGTTTAACCAATAGATTGCTTGGCTTGCAGAATATTCATAAGTTTATTATTTGCTGTATAAATGTTTGATGCTTTCTTCAATAAACGGACCTGTGATGAACCACCTGGTGTCCAGGTCCCCTTCCTTCGACAAGGGTTCAATCTGTCACCTCAATGCCACTGAAAACTACTCAATCCCACCCCAAAATTCCTTGATTCCACTGCTCTTTGGTATGGAATGGGGTTGGAAGGGGATTGAGCAAAGATGGCTTCAAATCAGGAGGGTTGAGATGGGCATTGGGTGGGGCTGGATGGGTGGAGTGGTGTTTGAGAGGTGGAAAATGGGGGAAATATGTCTTGGGAAGGGGGTGTTGATGTCCAGGAGTAGTGGGATGAGTTGGGGTAGGGACTGGGGAGGTGGATTGGGGTCTGAAATGAGACAGCCAAAGTTTGGGTATGATGAAGTGATGGGGAGCCCATTACTGAGTGAGTTTTTTAAAAATCCACATTTCTGATGAGATTTTGAGGTCTCTCATGTTTCTGAGGCAGTTTTGGGGCACTCCCCACCTCTTGGGGGTCTTTCCTGAGAGCAGCTCCATGGAGCCCCATTGCCAGGGGTGGTTGTCTTGGGCACAAGCTCAGAGCTGTATCCAGAGTCCGTTGCCTCAGTGCTGGAGAGCAGAGAAATGATGAATGGCCCCAGACATCTCCAGTCTGTGTTTGGGGGTAGGGAGAGTTCTGCAAAGATGGGGTGGTCACTGCCCCACCCCAGCCACTGCAGCCTCTGGCCCAGCCCCAAAGTGGCTGCCAAGCCCCTGGCACCCTGAAAACCCCACCTGGGAGAGGGACAAGAGCAGGTCAGGCTGTGACACGGGTGTTACACTGACATGTCCCACGGCCCCAGAGCTCACAGCAGCTGAGATCCAAGGCTGAGTGTGGATCTCTCTCTCCCTCTCTCTCTTCTCCTGACTTCCTCTTCTCAAAATTTGGTTAACTTGCAATTGGACAGGTTAGAGTTTGCTAAGTCAGTGCTATATGAAGTGCTTTACTATAATTCAATGCTGTTTAAGATTTCCCAAGTACCTCATTCTCTGAAGTTTGCAACTAAAAGTTTGTTCTCCACCCTCCTGAGCAGTTTGTTGTTTTCTCCCCTTGGCCATCTGTCCTGCAGGCTGTGCCCCCTGTGCGTGCTGCTCCTCTGCCCTGGCGGGCTGCACTCGCCCATCTCGCTGTGCCCCAGCATTTCTCACCCAGCGTTTCTGTGCCCTCCCTGGGCTCCCTGCACCCAGCGCTGCCGGCTCCTGGCACACAGAGCCAGGGCAGGAGCCCACCCTGCCAAGGGGCTCTGGGGCAGGGCAGGGGCTGCAATGGCTTCTGAGCTCAGCAGCTGCTCCTGGCATGGTTCCATGGAGACCAAGCACAGTGATTGCTTTCCAACAAAAACACGGGAAGGCAAACTGTGATCACTGCCTCCAGGGTTCTGGTCTAACTGGAACTTGGGGACACTTTCTCAGTCGCATTCCTCAGTGGGAACCATTAAATCTTCAAGAAATTTCAGAGTTTCAATTTAATTTTGAGTTCTTGAGAAGTTTTTGAGCACTCTCTCAGGGACTGAGTCTGATGTAAACAACACCAAAGTCCCAAGAGGTTCATTAAAGTCCTTGTGCTGTGTCTGTGCTGCTGAGCTTTAAAGGAACAGCTCTCGCCAGGGCCAGCTCCTCTCCCAGCCCAGCAGGGCTGAGGGCTCTGCCTGCAGGCACTGAGGGGACAGGAGCCAGGCAGAGACAGGCTGAAGGCAATCAGGATTGGGAAGACATTGAGCTGAGACTTCACTTGGGGAAAGATCTTCACAGCCCTGTGCATGGTGAGTGTGTGGGTGCAGGGCAATGTCCCCTGTGCTCCTAGAGGGATCTCCTGAAGCCAGCACACCCCACAGCCTGGGGGATGTGTCAGGAGTACTCTCCCCATTTCTCTGTGGCACAGGAGCAGGAGGAGGAGGATGTGCTGCAGGGCGGGGCTGCCCTGGGCACTGTCAAAGGGACAGGGCAGGACGGCTCCGGCTGCCAGGGATGGCTGCAGGGGGTGAAGCTGGGGCTTCAGCCAGGGCTGCCCAGGGCTGTCCTGCAGAGCAGCTCCTGCAGCCCTCAGGGCTCTTGGCCAGACCAGGGCATGTGCCACCTGCCAGGGGCAGCTCTCAGCCTGCCTGGCAGCTCCCCATGGATGCTGCAGGGGAGAAGTTGGAGGTGGAAGGAGCCACCCCCATCAGGGCAGATTCCTCCTGCTCTGGAGATGGTGCTGCATGGCCAGGGCTGGTCTCAGCTTTCTCCTGAAGGGAAGGGAAAGGGGCTGTCATCTTTGGCTGTGTCACTGAGACTCCTGCACTGTCACCCTGGCCATCAGCAGATGGGCCTCAGATCTCCCTCAGAAAGTGCCTCCTCAGCCTCCTCTCCCTATAGACAGCAGCAGCAGCACCCTTGGCTTGCAGCATCTCTGTTTGTCTGCCCTGCCCTTAAGGCCCTGCAGCCAGGGAGATGGCCCTGGGCAGTGCCCTGTGCTGAGAGGGGTCTGCAGGGCAGAGCTGAGCCCCCAGAGCTGGGCTGGGCTCTGGCAGCACTGGCAGGGATAGGGCTTGGATAGAGAGAAACAGCTCGCAGTAGGCACAACTCGAGGCAGCAGAGAGCCAGACCAACCCTTAGCATCCCTCCCTGTCCAGCTCTGTAGGGAAAGAGAGAAGGGCTTAGAGAAATTGACTTTTAAACTGGAGTCTTTAAAAGCTCTACTTAATTTTTCAAGCTCAGTTTATGTTGGATCACCCTGAACTAGAGGGAGGTGGAATGGGCAAAGTGCACCTGTGTGGGGACCAGCAAGTCTGACTGCAATGGGGCTGAGTGAGCCCTGTTTTCCCTGTGGGCTTCCCCAGGGTTCAGGCTGAGAGCAGTGCTTAAGATGAATCAGTAAATCAGGAGCATAAACCCAAGCTCAAGAATAAACATATTGAGTGAAGTTTCCCCACAGGTAGAGAAGTAGTTTTGAGGGAATTCCTAAAATAACCCTAGAGGGTTGATTCCAAGAGCTTGGTCTCAGCTTTTCAATGTCTTGTTTCTACAGTCCACAATGCCCAGAGTTAAGGAATGTCCAACAGCAGCTCCATCAGGCACTTCCTCCTGCTGGCATTGGCAGACACGCGGCAGCTGCAGCTCCTACACTTCTGCCTCTTGCTGGGCATCCTCCTGGCTGCCCTCCTGGGCAACGGCCTCATCATCTGCGCTGTAGCCTGCGGCCACCACCTGCACACACCCATGTTCTTCTTCCTGCTCAACCTGGCCCTCAGTGACCTGGGCTCCATCTGCACCACTGTCCCCAAAGCTATGCACAATTCCCTCTGGGACACCAGGAACATCTCCTACACTGGATGTGCTGCTCAGCTCTTTTTCTTTACGTTCTTCATTGGAGCAGAGTTTTATCTGCTGACCGTCATGTGCTACGACCGCTACGTGTCCATCTGCAAACCCCTGCACTACGGGACCCTCGTGGGCAGCAGAGCTTGTGCCCACATGGCAGCAGCTGCCTGGGCCAGTGCCTTTCTCTATTCTCTGCTGCACACAGCCAATACATTTTCCCTGCCCCTGTGCCGTGGCAATGCCCTGGGCCAGTTCTTCTGTGAAATCCCACAGATCCTCAAGCTTTCCTGCTACAAATCCTACCTCAGGGAACGTGGGCTTCTTGTGCTAAGTGCTCTTCTATTCTTTGCTTGTTTTGTTTTCATTGTTTTCTCCTATGTGCAGATCTTCAGGGCTGTGCTGAGGATCCCCTCTGAGCAGGGACGGCACAAAGCCTTTTCCACCTGCCTCCCTCACCTGGCCGTGCTCTCCCTGTTTCTCAGCACTGGGTTTTTTTCCTACCTGAAGCCACCCTCCATCTCCTCCCCATCTGTGGATCTGGCCCTGTCACTTCTGTACTCAGTGGTGCCTCCGGCCCTGAACCCACTCATCTACAGCCTGAGGAACCAGGAGCTCAAGGAGGCTCTGAGAAAATTGATTGTACTGTATTTTCAGAAGCATTTCAGAACCATTTTCTGATGCAGAGCCTTCAGAATGTAACTCTTTAGAATCTCATCCTTTTTTCCCCTATGTCTCTGTTTTTATTTGGTAACTTTTTTCTATTGTTGGTATGTTTTTTACAAAATACTGCAGTAGTGCACTTAGCATTTCTACATTAACATCTACCTTCTTTTGAAATATGAAGACTTGCAAGAGGCTTTTTCCCTTGAGATTTAAATAAAAACAAGTGCTTGCCCTGACCTGTGTGCCCGGAATTCTTCCTGAGCCCTTCTCTTTCCCTGCAGGGGCAGTGCCTGTGAGCAGGGCTGCAGGGTAGAGCCTCCCAGCACAGCAGCACAGCCAGGGATAATGGCCCTGGCTCTTCCCACATCTGCTCTGCCCAACTGCACCCTGTCCTTGCCAGCCCTGCTGTGGCTGTAAGGCCAGAGTGCTCTGGCAGCTTGGTCACTGTCCTGCTGCGTGTCCCTGCTGTGGCCACAGGCAGGGCCAGGCCGTGGGCACTGCTGGGACACAGCTGGGCTCCAGCACAGCAGCTCCAGCACCAAAGGGCATCTCCTGAGGGCAGGGCAGGGAGGCTTTGCTCCCCTCCAGAGCTGCTGTCAGCAATGTGCTCCAGGAATGCCCTGGCACAGCAAAGCCCAGGGCCTGGGGCAGGGTCGGAGTGTGCAGGGGGGGGCTCACAGCAGTGTCCTGACACAGCCAGAGCTCCTGGTATGGACCTGAGGCAGCAGCAGAGCAGGGCCTGGGCTGTGTCTTTGTTCTGGGGCAGCCTGGGAAGGTGGGCCAGGGCAATTGTCCCACACCAGCCCCTGCAACCACCATTGCCAGCACTGGCCTCTCCCCACCTGCAGGAGGTTGTTTGTCCCTGCACGGAGGGACACCAAGTGACCAGGCCAGCAGGCCATGTTTGCTCTGTGCTGAGGAGATCTCAGCAGTGCATCGTGTGTGGGGGGAGAGAGGAACCCCAGTGAGCACAAACACCATCAGCAGCACCTGGGGCTGGCACAGTTCCAGTGGCACAAACAGGGCCTTGAGGCCACTTCACTCTGAGAGTAACGTCCTCTGGGTGAACACCTGAATTCTTTGTGGTGTTGTGGTGAGGACTGCACAGAGAGAAATATCCCAGGCAGGGAGGCTCCAGGAAAAAATGCTCAGGGCCACCATGGACTGCATAGATAGACATTGGATAGAGTGAGGGTCTGTGGGGAGAAATCAGAGCTGCCTCCCTTCTGAACCAGCCCAAGGACCTGACAGGACTGTGCTGTGTTCTGGGCACTGACCTGGAACTGAGGGAGGTTGAAAAGGCCTTTGGTGTCAGGGCTGTTGGGAAGGCTGGGCAGTGTCACTGTGGGACCTCTCTCAAACCCCTTGGAAAGGCCAGAGCCATCCCAGAGGGTCCTGGGCACTTGGGAAGGGCAGACATGGAACCAGTCTGCAAACAGGGCAGGGAGGGGGACTGGGAGAGTCACAGCCTGCTCAGGCTCAGCAGGGAAGGGGATGTGGCAAATCCTCCTGCAGCCATTCCAGGCACTGGCAGGACAGGGCAGAGACTGCAGAACCCATGTGGGAGGGAAAAGGAGGGGATGTTGTGTGCCCAGAGTTCAGCCAGGCCTGGGACAGGGTCTGCTGTGGTCTCCTCAGAGCCAGACTGGAGAGACCTGGGCTGATGGAGTGGAACGTGGGCTGGGTGGGAATTTGGCTAAACAATGAGGGTCAAATATCATCCATGATACAGAGTCCTCTTGGCAGCCATGCCCTGGTGACATCCCTCAGTGACCAGCCCTTGGCCACCACTGTGGAATATTTCTATTGTCTCTACAGTGCTGTGAAATGTACTTTCAATTCCTTTGTGGATGCTGCCAAATTGCAGGGACTGAACTGATGTGTGACTGTGACTCAACTCATCTAGTTAATGGTGACTGCAAAACGTAATTGGGCAAGATGACTGAGTTGGGTAAATTTATCTTGCCATCAGGCGCCAAGTAAGCCCCAAGAAAGGGCAGAAAAAACTTGTGCATCAGAAAAAAAGGCAGTTCAATAGGGAAAAACCCAAGCCTGACCAAAAAAACTCACAAACCCAATCAAAAAACCAAAGCAAGACCCACCTTCAACAACACAAAAACCCTACAAACAAACCAACCTCAAAAAGAAAAAGCCATAAACAGAAGATAAGCAAATTCACAGGAAATCTCCTATCATCAGAAAATGTTTAACCACCTTGTGGCAGGAGAGGATTCTCCATGTGTTGGTGCTGTTTGGAAAGAAAAATGTCTGAAAAAAAAATTAATCCCTTATTTCCCTTGTCCCCCTGCTTCTCTCAGTTGATTGCTGATCATGGTGTGACATGGAATGGAACATCCCTTGGGTCAGTCCAGCCCAGCTGTCCCATCCCTGTTCCCCAGGAACACTTGCCCACCCCAGGCCCATAGGTTGGGGGAGTTGCAGACACCTCATGTGGGGCGAGCACTGAGACAGGAACAGGAGAACAGAACAACATTTATTCTTGTCAAGGACAGTAGAACAGAACAGCCCAGCCTTGGAGAAACTAATTGAGGATGTACCTTTGGCAAACAGAAGTCCCAAGAAATGCAAGCAGGATGCCAGCTCAGCTCTGCAAGGCTGACAAAACAGAAGTTATGCAGAACAATAATATTGCCCTTACTCAAAAGGAGGGGTCGAGGAACAGCCACCTCAAAAGGACACTGGATGTTGAAGACAAAACCCAAAGAACCATGAAAGGATTTGTGATAAGGGGTGCAACTATGTAAAATAAACACAAAGGAAGTGGGGATAGCTAATGGATACATAATCAGTGTGTGTTATAAAAACTCTGTTCATTCAATGCTCAGTGCACTCCAATGGAGGAAGGACGGCCCAAGTGACCACCATGCTGTAATAAAGAACACCTGCTTTCAAATACTCAAAACTGTGTTCAGAAGTGTCTATCCAGGGGATTTCAGTATGAGTGGTGTCCTTGACTCCATTATGCCCCACAGTTTCACAATGGCCCCTTGGTTCCATGAGGCCCCTCTGTATAACAATGGACCGTTGGTTCCATTGGGTTCCAAACTGTCAAAATGGCCTCCTTGGTTCTGCACTGCCACAATGCTCTCCTTGGTTCTACCAGGCCTTGGTGTGTCACAACAGCCCCTTGGTTCCATCAACTGCCACAATGTCACCCTGGTCTCTTGGATCTGCAGTGTCACAATGGACAATTGGTCACAAGCAGCCCCGCTGTGTCACCATGAATATTTGCTTCCATGGGCCCCCCACAGTTTCACAATGGCCCCTTGGTTCCACAAAGTTCCACTGCACCACCATGGTCTCCTTGGATCCGCAGTATCTCCATGGACCAATGTGGCCCTGCTGTGTCACAGTGGTTCCTTGGTTCCACTGCATAACAATGGAATCTTGGTCCCTTGAGGTTCTGTACTGTCACAATGGTCTCCTTGGTTCTGGACTCTAACAATGGACGCTTGGTTCCATGAGTTTCCATGATGTCACAATGGTGTCCTTGGTTCCATAAGGCCTTGCTGTGTCACTATGGACCCATGACTCCCTGAGCCGGTGTCAGAATGGCCCCTTTGTCCCATAGAGCCCCACAGTGTCACTATTGTCTCCCCTTGATTCATTGAGGCCTTGCTGTGTCACAATGCTCCTTTGTTTCCATGAGGCCCCGTGTGTCATAATGGTCTCCCATGGTTCCATGAGGCCCACCTGTATCACAATGGCCCCTTTGTCCCATGGTGCCCCACAGTATCACAATTGTCCTCCCTTAATTCCTTGAGGCCCCGCAAAGTCACAATGGACCTTTGATTCCATGAGTCCCACATTGTTCCAAGAATCCTTAGGTCCATGGGGCCCTGTAGTGTCACAATGGTCTCTCGGTTCCATGGTGCCACACAGTGTGACAATTGTCCTTTGGCCCAACAGGGCCTCATAGTGTCACATCAGACTCCTTGGTTGCATGGAGACACAAAGTGCCACAATGGCCCTTTGGTTTCTCAAGGCCTCAAAGTGTGAAAATGGCCTCCAAGGTTCCATGACGTCCTCCTGTGTAAAAATGGCCTTTGGTTCCTTGATGCCTCATAGTGTCACAATGGTCTCATTGATTCTGCACTTTAAGAATCCCCCCTTGGTCCCTTGGAGCCCCACAGTGTCACTATTGTGCCCTTGGTTCCATGAGGCTTTGCTGTGTCACAATGCTCCTTTGGTTCCATGAGGTCCCCTGTGTCACAATGCTCCCTGGCTTCCATGAGGGCTGGCAGTGTCACAGGGGTCTCCTTGGTGCTGCAGTATCACAGTGGACCCTTGGTTCCATGGGGCCTCACAATGTCAGAAGGGTCTCCTTGGTTCCATGAGGCCCTGCAGAGCCCCTTGATTCAAAAAGTCCTCCAAATGTCATCATGGCTTCCAGGATTCCATGAGGCCCCGCAATGTCCCAATGGACCTTTGGTTCCATGGGGTCCTGCACTGTTCCATGAATCCTTCTTTCCATGGGGCCCTGGAGTGTCACAATGAACTCCTTGGTTCCATGGTGCCGCACAGTGTGACAACTGCCCCTTGGCCTGCCAAGACCCCACAGTCTCACAATGGTTTCTTGCTTCCATGAGGCCTTGTAGTGTCAGAATGGTCTCCATGATTCCCTAAGGCCTTGCAGTGTCACCACAGACCATTGGTTTCATGGAGCCCCACAGTGTCACTATAGTCCTCTTGGCTTCACAAGGCTCTGAAGTGCCACAATGGCCCTTTGGTTCCACAAGGCCTCCAAGTATAAAATGGCCTCCATGGTTCCATGAGACCCTGCTGTGTCACAATAGACCTTTGGTTCCATGATGCCCAAGAGTTTCACAATGGTATCCCTGGTCCCACGGTGTCAGAATGGACCCTTCATCCCATGGACACCCACAGTGTTCCCTGCAGTCCCCTTGATTCCACCAGGCCCTGCCATGCTCTACAGGCCCCTTGGTTCCAGTGGGTCCCAAAGTGACAGAACAGTCTCCATTATTCCATAAGGCCCCACAATGTCCCTATACTCCCCTTGTTTCCACAGGGCCCCACAGTGGAACAATGGATTCTTGGTTTCATGAGGTTCCTCAGTCCCAATGGTCTCCTTGGATCCGCAGTGTCACAGTGGCCCCTTGGTTCCATGTGGCCACACTGTGTAACAATGGCTCATGGTTCCATGAGGCCACACAGTTTAACAAGGGACCCTTGGTTCCATGAGGCCTTGCTGTGTCACAAGGGATGTGTGGTTCCATGAGCTGTCACACTGCCAGCAGCAGTCTCCTTGGTTCTGCAGTGTCACCATGGACCCTTTGTTCCATGAGGTTACGCAGTAGAACACAGTCACCTTGGTTCCGTGAGGTTCTGCAGTTTAACAACGGAGCCATGGTTCCACCAGGTCGTGCTGTGTCACAATGGCCCCTTGGTTCCAAGAGGTTTCTCAGGGTCACAATGGTCTCCTTGGATCTGCAGTATCACAATGGACCATTGCTTCCATGTGGCACCAATGTGCCAAAATGGATTTTGGTTCCATGGGGTTCTGCTGTGTCATAATGGACCCTTTGTTCCATGAGTTTGCTCAGTGTCACAGTTGACTCCTTGTTCTGTGAGGCCTCGCCATCACCAAATCTCCAAAATATCAGAATAAGACCCGTTAACACTAATTTGCTTTTTAAGAAGGGATCATTTATTCAGGCCTGAGATCTAGTGAGGGATAACTTCTAACCTTATGTGGACATGTTATTCTACCAGCATCAGCAAGTGTGTATTACAATTTACTCACTTCCATAAAACCCACCCTAGGTTCCCAGATTCAGTCCTTCGATTTTCTGTCGCTACATTTTTGAGACAGATGTCTTCTCTTCCAACCATCCTTGCTGGGAAAGCAGCCCCTGCATGCCTTGTTCCTGTGCTAAAAGTTCACAGGCACAGTAAAAATTGAATTAATCCTTTTGATATCAAGGCCAAGGCTTTGCGTGGTGAGGCAGAGGCAGGCAGGAGGCAGAGCTGTCAGCACAGAAAGGGCCCAGCCAGGTGGGGCAGTCAGGGGATGCCGACAGCCTGCAGGGACAGAGGCGCAGGGCAGGGACACCGTAGGACAGCCTGGGCTGCACAGGGCACAGGGATGGGCAGCAGCTGCAAGACAGCCCTGCCAGAGCCAACTTGGGCGGCACTTTGAC
The DNA here is from genome assembly GCF_035770615.1 of Melospiza melodia melodia. NCBI lineage: Eukaryota > Metazoa > Chordata > Aves > Passeriformes > Passerellidae > Melospiza > Melospiza melodia. Next base: position 11,925,301 of record NC_086200.1, on the reverse strand, counting down.
CATGGCTCCTGGGCCTGGGCCTGAGGCAGGAGCAGGAGACAAGTGACCCTTGCAGGGCTGGGGCCTCATTGCCTCCTTGTCCCTGCTCAGCAGCCTGGCAGGGGCCGCCTCATGGTCCTGCCCTTGGCATTGCACATCCCCACATGCCAGTGCCCATCCCAGGAAGAGCCCTAAGCAAGTAGGGAGGGACAGGATCTGCCTGGCCAGGGGCTGGGGCTCAGGCCTTGGCCCCTTTGCATTCCTGAAACACATCCAGCTTTGCTTAGTACCAGAGACACCTTTCCCTTGTTCATCCCCAGCTGTCACCACTGCTTCCAGTGTTCTGCTCTAACTGGAACCTGGGGACACTTTGTCAGTCTTGTGCCTCACAAGGATCTTTTTAAAGAACAAGAATCTTCAGTGTTTCAATCTCACTTTGAGTTCTTGAAAAAACTTTTGAGCCCTCTCTGAGGGACTGGGTCTGATGCAAAGAGCACCAAAGCCCCAGAGGGTGATTAAAGTCCCTGAGCTGTGTCTGTGCTACTGAGCTGGGCCGGGCTCCTGGCCCAGAGGCAGCTCCTGGCAAGGGCAGCGCTGCAGAGAGACAGCTCTGGCCAGGAGCAGCTCCTGTGCACAGCCCAGCAGGGCTGGGGCACTGCTGGGGCCTCTCAGGGACACCAGCAGGGCACAGAGAGAGCTCACAGGGGCTCAGCATTGGCAGGGGCGGTGGGATGGCCCAGAGGGGGCTGTGTCACAGCAGCACCTCTGTGGCTGTGTCATAGAGGCACAGAGCAGCTGTGATGTCAGCAAGGGGCTGTGTGACAGCACAGAGTGGGTTGTGTGAGATCATGGTATGACTGTGTGACATTAAAGAGTGGGCTTTGAGGTCAAAGTGTGTGCTGTGACATTACAGAGTGGCAGAATGACATTACAGAGAGGCTTTTGTGGCATCACTGAGAGGGTTGTGACATGACAAAGTTGGCTGTGACATCATAGAGTAGGGTGTGAGGCCATAGAGAAGATCCTACCATTATGGAGGGTGCCTCTGTGACGTCAGAGAGTGGGTTGTGACATCACTGGGTAGCTGTGTAAAATCATAAAACAGGCTGTGACATCACAGAACAGACAGTGACATCACATTGTGATTTTTTGACATCAGCATTTTCTGTGTCATCACAGGATGCTGTGTGACACCACAGGGGCTGTGTGACATCACAGGGGCTGTGTGAGGTCACTGGGGAGGTCACTCTGCCCCGGGGTCCCTCACAGCTTCCCCCAGAGCAGTCCAACCCTGCTCGTGCACAGCGGGGTCGCCTGTCCCCCTGGGTCCCTCCGCCCCCGGCCCCGCAGCCTCCCCCAGAGGATGTTCAATGAGATCTGGTATAAATTTAACTCTGCAACGAGTCAAGTTGTCCAATTGGAATTTATTAATTATAGCAAGCAAAGGTAATAAGCAAAGCAGCGCTGGGCGACTGGGTAGTCTTCGCTCCACCAACAGCCGCACCCAGTATCTAACAAGACCCCTTCTTATACTAGTCCATTTCCGTATACGTGTTCTTCCCTTGGCACATGCTCCAATTGTTGCTAGAGGGTCTTCTTCTATCCCCTGCTGGTCGCTGGATAAAGGCTCAAAGTCTTCCTCAAGCCTGTACTCTTGACCTCGGAACTCTCACCTTCCTTATATAGTGGTGGTGTTTGGCTGATTTCTATTTCTCGGCTGGCTCTTCTTAGTTCCTAAAACTTAGCTTTTCGCATGGTTAATATTTGCGCAATGCGTGGGTAATGTCTACACAGGCAATAGCTGATATATTATTTTGGGTTATGTATTTCTTAATCACATGGTTGCCCATATATTTCTTAATCACATAGTTGCCCATATATTTCTCAATCACATGGTTGCCCATATTGGGGTTTAGTGAACAGAGATATTCATTACAAGATTGACCCCAGAGCCTGACATGGGGACGGGGGGCCAGGGCCCTGGGGGTGGCAGAGGGGGACAGGGAGCCCCTGGCAGCGTCCCTGTGTCCCCCAGGGCCAGGGCCTGGGCCAGGGCTCGTCCACCCTGTTATGAACAAGGCCTTGAGAGTGCTTAAAAAATCCCCAGCAAGGGATCAGCAAAAACTAGATTTAATATTAAGGGACAGCAGCACAAAGTTCATTGGCAAGAGTCACTCTGGTCCTGACAGTGTTTGTAGGGCCCCAAGAGAGGGGCTTCAGTCCCAGCAATGGTTCATCCTGGCTGTACTTGGCATCAACAGATTTCTTTGGCAATGTGAGAACAGGGATGTTGTGCCGCTGAGGGAACAAAAACAGTTCCCAGGGCTGCTCCTACAGAAAGCAGGAGCTGGCTGGGCAGCAGCAGTGCCTGGAGCAGACAGTGTTTGTGATGAGCTGCAGAGGAGCTGAGCCCAGGGGCTGTTGGCCAAGGCTGAGCCCCAAGGAGCATTTCTCAGCTGGCAGGGCAGCCTGAGAAGGGGAGGGGGGAATGCAGCAGCAGAGGGCCATGGAACCAAGGGACCATTGTGACACTGTGGGGCCCTGTGAGACCAAGGGACCATTGTGATACTGTGGGGCCTCACAGAATCGTGGAGACCACTGTGACATTGCTGGTCTTCATGGAACAAAGGGGCCTGTACTGACACTGTGTGGCTCTATGGAATGTAGGGATCATTGTGTCGCTGTGAGACCCCAGCAAACCAAGGGTCCATTTGTGACACCACGAGGCCTCATGGAACTGTGGAGACCATTATGACACTTTAGGGTGTGATGGAACCAAGGGGCCATTGTGACGCTGCAAGACTCCATGGAACTGAAGGTAACTTGTGACATTGCAAGGCCCCATGGAACAATGGAGACACTATTAAGTGAGTTTACAGCCTCATGGACCCAAGGGGCCATTGTGACACTGTGGGGCACCATGGCACCAAGTAGACCATTGCTACACTGAGGAGACTCATGGGATCATGGAGACCATTGTGACACTATGAATCCCCATGGAATAAGCACAGAATTGTGATACTGTGAGGCCTTGTGGAACCAGTGAGACCATTGTGACCCTGGGGGTCCGCACAGAACCAAAAGCATCATTGTGATACTCTGGGGCCTAGTGAAACCAAGAGACCTTTGTGAAACTGCAGGCCTGCATGGAACCAAAGGGCCATGGTGACATTGCAGGGCCTGATGTCATCAATGATCCATTGTGAGACTGTGTAGCCAAAGGAGACCATTGTGACACTGCAAACCCCCAGGGTCCAAAGGCTCATTGTGACATTGCAGGGCTCATGGAATAGAGGAGTCATGTGACATTGTGGGGCCTGGGGAACCATGGACACCATTGTGACACTGCAAGGCCTCATGGAATCATTTGGACCATTGTGACACTGCAGAGCCTTCTGGAACCCAGGGACCGCTGTGACACTGTGGGACCGCGTTGAACCAAGAGTCCGTTTTGACACTACAGGACTTCTCGTAATCAAAGGGACCATTGTGACACTGTGGGACTCTATGGAAACAAGTCCCCATTTTGGCACTGTGGGGCTGCATTAATCCATTTTGGCTCTATGGGGGCCCACAAAACCAAGGAACACAGAACAGGTCTCGCTGGTTCAGCCTCCCAGGGGCCACCTGACTGGTCCAGCTGACCTTGGCATGTTGAGGGTCTCTTATCTTCTGCTGCTGTAACACTGGGATTCCATGCTTTTCTTGCCATGGAAAAGAACTCTCCCCCTCCTCCAGGAACCTGTGTCCAAAATTGGGATTTCACCTCCAAATTTCCTTATATCCAGAGATTGTTCCCATAGGAATATGGTCAGGACAAGTCTGGCTGGCAATGGTTTCACAAGGATCACCTCTCATTGGTCCTCGAAACACTGGGGAAGGCTGTGTGCTTTCCTTCCTATGGGAAAGAACTGTTCTGCTTCTCTAGGCACTCATGGCCAAGATTGGGCTTCCACATCTAAAATTCCCTATGTCCAAAGAATGCTTCCAGACAAAATCTGCCATTCATGACAAGTCTGGCTGGCCATGACCTAGTGAGGCTCACACCTGCCTTCCAAACACTGTGGCTCAAGGCTATGGAATAGAACTTTCCTTCTCATCCAGGTGCCCATGGCCAGAATTGGGATTTCACCTCGAATATTTTCCATTGTGACAGACTGGAGGAGATTGTTGGCTGGAAACACTGCATGTGAGGGGAGGAAGGGGCAGGTCCACCCTTGCCCCGCCCTGGAACCCAAGCACTGCCTTGCCCTGGAACCCCAATCCCCCCAGAGCCTCTATCCCAGCCCAGCAGTGTCTGCCAGTCCCTGGCACAGCACAGGCAATGCTCCACAGCCACCTCTGCAGCCCCCAGCCCAGCTCCTGAGGGACCAAATGAGCCCAAGTCCCACCTGGGTGAAGGGCCCAGCAAGATCAAGGGGAATTGAAGACTGGCCACAAGGCAAGCATACATCTTGACCCTACCTCCTCTTGGAATTTCCATCTGACCACTGCTGGAATGCAGGAGTTGGTAGCTCTGTGTGTGCTTCTCTAAATCTTTTATGTTTTTCTCTCTTTCTGTGTCTTCTTCTTCTGTTTCTGTGCTCCTGCAAATTTTGATTAACAAGTATATGAATGGGCTTAGAGTTTGTGAAGTTGAAAGGGCCGAGTCAATGCCTTGAGAAGTGTTTTTTGTTGACTGAATATCTGTCATAGTCTGACATGAGAAGAATTTTTAAAAGTAGTACAAAAGTTTTTGTGTAACTGACAACCTGTTAAACCACTAAGATACTGAACACGCCTCTGTAAAACACATATGTTAAAGACAAAAAAATCCAGGAACCTCCTCTTTCTTTTTCAGTCAACAAAGAAGCAGTGGGCCCTGGCCCCGGCCCGCATCTCAACCAAACCAAACCAAACCAAACCAAACCAAACCAAACCAAACCAAACCAAACCAAACCAAACCAAACCAAACCAAACCAAACCAAACCAAACCAAACCAAACCAAACCAAACCAAGCAGCCCTGCCATGGGCTGAGCCCCTTCTCCCCTCACCAGGCTGTCCCCTCCCCATCGGCCCCATTCAAACCAAACTAAACCCCAACAACTAACAAACAGGAAAACAGAAGAGGCCACAAACCCCAAGCAGCACAAAGGAACCCACAGCTATTAAAATCTTACTGTCAAGTCTCTCCCCACCCCCCCAACACAATTAAAACTAAAAACTCCTACAACCTTCAACCCATACAAAATAACCCTACCACTAAAATTAAACACATGAAAACCAAAAAACCAACCATAAAACTAATCCGAACACAACTTCCACCAAAAGTTACTGGCTGGTCCGGTGTTAATCCTATCAATACTTCAATCGTCACTCAAGTAAGGGAAGAAACATAATACAAACATTAAAAAAAAAAAAAAAGATAAAAGCATCAAAGTCAGTAAAGAAGAAATTAAATCCCAAATAAAACAGAAAAATATACCTTGAACCTAAAAGTAAAATCTGCTTTTAAACTATAAAGAAAAAACTCTTTTTCTTTATTACACATAAAACGATAAAAAATTAAAATAGTCAAAACAATATCAAACAAAAATCTCTTTATTAAAAAAACAAATGTTAAAATAAATGTAATTTCATTTCCAGAGTTAAAAATACTTTTAAAAGTAAATTATGAAAACATTTTCCTTTAAATAACTCATCTTTAAAACAAAACACAATAGGTCTACATGGCCCATCAACAAGCTGTAAAAAAGCTTGAAGCAATTATAAAAATAGATTCATAATAACAAATTTCCCCAGACAGCTGTTATGCATGAGAGAATTAAGAACCACAAAAAAACTAATTTTTCCCCTTATAAAAACTCTTCATAAACTTAACAAGAAAAATTTCTCTCCCTAAGTAAACTAAAAAGACTATTCTAGAGATAGTAAACTAATTAGAAATTTTAAGTTTACATTGTTTCCATTGTCATAAAAAAGACAAAGTTGTAGAGAAAAAAAAATATTCGGAAGAGTTTATTTTAATTCTTACAATCTTTTTTCTTTTAAAAATTCTTTATAACAAAATTGTCTTTCTACTCTGAAAATTTTAGGCCTACTTTACCTTTCCTGTAATCCTAACACACAACAACAACAAAAAAAACCCATATATAATTAACTGACCCTAAAACCCACAACACTCATCAGTCCACTAATTAAGAAATCTCAAGTTTAGAAAAATCTTCAATTAACAAACAAAAACCACTACAATGTCATAATAAACCATTTGCGAAAGTTTCTCTGATTTTCTGAAGTTGTCAGTAAAGCCTGTTAGATATTTTTCAGCTCTTGAGAATCTCTTGTTGGTATTTCTCCAGTGAGTCCAACTCAGAATACACAAACAACTGTAATTCCTTTAAATGTCTCCTTGAGAGAATGCTTTGGGGGATGGGAGTCAGGGCTTGTGTGTCCTGATTGGCACAGCCCAGGCAGGGCTTTCCCAGCCACATTCCACACTCCATTGCCCAGCTGGAGCCGCTGCTGCCTCTGAGTTGTGCTGCCCCAGCCCCAGGGACGCTCTCCTTGTCTGCCCATTCCCCCACGGTCTCTGGGCAGGGATGGCCTCAGTGGGGGCTGCTGACATCCTCAGCACCTTGGAGGCTGCTGCTGAATTTTCCTGCTCCAGAGACTTGTTCAGCCTTCAGCTCTTGGGTGCAGGAATTCAGTGTCCCAGGGCTCATTAACATTCAGAACACCTGAACAAGCCAAGCCTCTGGGGGTAATTTGATTTAATTTTCAAATATTTGTGGTTAATTAAACGAATTCCAGTAGTGTATTCAAGTTGAATAGATTCTATTTAAAGAGACAGTGAGAAAAGATTTCCTAGGTCTAATTTAGGTTTCTTCTTCCTGTTAATTTATTGATATGTGTAATCTCCAGCTGACACTGAATCTAAGTACCTCTTCATGCAGTCTGAATAGATACGAAAATCAAGACCCTCCATGGCTGACAATCAATGTGACTCTGTCCGTGCTCCCACCCCACCATTTACCCCATCCCAGCCCTGGCACTCAGAGCAGCCTTGTGCAAATCTGAGCTCCCTCCAGCCCAGGCAGCACCTGCAGCTTTCAGCTCCTTGGCTCCAGCTCCCACCTGCTTTCCTTGGAGAAGGAGCTGCCCAAGACACAGAGGGATGTTCATTTCTTGTCAGCCAACAAAGCCAAGGGAAGGCACAGCTCCATCAAATGCAAAAGCCATTCCTCTGCTGGATATTAAATCCACTTTGCACAGAAGACACTCTCAAAGGAATGGAAAACACCTTCTGTGCCCAGCACAGATCCCAAATTCCCCCCAAACCCTCCCTCCCCCAATTCTGCCCAGATTTGCTCTTTGCACACACGAGTCACAGGCTGAATTCAGGAGCTCCCTCCATGACCAGAGGGAGGAAAAGAGAGAAAGGGGATGAAGAGCTCTCCTGTGCAGAGCCAAGGTCCAAGTGCAGCCCCTGCAGTGGGAACCACAACTCATCAGGTTTGTGTCCTTTGGGCTCAGGGTCTGGTGACACTCAGAGGCACAGGAAGGTTTCTTGTCAACAAATACAAGTTGAACATTTGAACAGTTTAATAACCATCACAGCTCTTACTTCAGCTCTTTGTGATGTCCCAGCAGCATCTGACATGTCCACCATCCCCAGGAGATCTCTGTTCTGGAACAGTTTTAGACAGAGACATAAAAAATGTAATTCTGTGATAGATATAATGACAATTAGGTTGTTGTCTAATGTGATATATATTTGAAAATCAGAATGTCTGGACAATTCCCTAAAGTTCAAAGCATGAAGCCATTCAGTTGAGAGGCGCTTGAATGACCAGAGAGCATCTGAAGAAGGAAATCTGTGATCAATGGGAAGGTCATAGATCAGGCTGGTCAAGTGAAGAGATGTCCTTAGATGTGGCCATTTAAACATGAGAGCTGGAAACACTGGAAGGAAGAGGATCATGAAATATTAGACTAAATGTTGGTGACTAACATAGAGAAGAAGTCTGATATTTTTTCCTGGAATCAGTACAAGAATCCAGTAGATCCAGAAAATTCGTGTTCCTTGTGGAAAAATATACCATCTCCTAAAAGTTCTCAAGTGAGTCAGATAATAAAGATTTGCTTGTATATTAGGAAACTAACAGGTATTTAAAAACCTGTGCCCCTTTACAGGCAGACATAAGCTGTGTGGCCATGAACACGCAGTGCCGCTTTTGCCCTGAGGTGCCCAGCTGGGATTGGATCTCTCAGAGCACCTGAGGGAAAGCAGAGTACCTTGCAAGCTGCAGGTTCTTGACAGACCCGCAGGGCTCCTGTCTGATCAATATCTGCTCTGCTCCAGTCTGAAACAGGGACCAGCATGGTGCCAGGATCATCAGAGAGCTGAGGTGTGTGCTGGAATTCAATGTCCTCCCCATCCCGCAGCAGCCCTGCATTTCCCTCCTGCAGCCTTGGTTTCCAGCACAGCCATGGAGGCTCTTTGGGATCTGGACTGTTGCTGCAGCCCCCAAGGGCAGCTGAGCTCTGCCTTTGGCACAGTCAGGCTGGCCAGCGCAGGCAATGCTCAGCAATTGCTTGTGTGTGCCTGGCCTTGCTGTCTGCCCCGGCAGCGGCTGCGTGGCCCCTTTGTGGCCCTGTGCTGGCCCAGCCATGGTGGCCCAGCCCCTGTGCAGGCCCAGCCCAGGCCAGGAGCATTGCGGCTGGGAACGGCCCCTGTGCCGTGGTGCCCACAGCAGCCTTGGGGCTCTGTGCCCCATGGCCTCCCTGCTGGGCAGCCTCTGCCACCTCCTGCAGAGCCTGTGGCACCTGTGGGGCTGCACAGACAGCCCTGCCCCGGGCTCTGCCGGCCTCTGGGCCAACAGAGAGGCAGCCAGGGCTGGCCATGGCTGAGAACAAGCCATGAGCCCTGCAGGAGGATGGAGCTGGGCCACAGCCAAACTCAGCCCAGGCCAAAGCTGGGCTCAGCAGCCAGGGCTGCCAAGGGCTGGGCACAGAGGCTGGCACTGACAAATGTCCTGGGCCACCTCCCTGCTCTGCCTATGCCACCAAGGGCACAGAGCAGCCTCCTCTCTGGGCCACTTGCCTGTTTGCAATGCCTTGCACAGGTGCTGGCCCTGCCCCACAAGGCCTGGCCTGAGTCCTGCCCCTGCACGCTCAGCCAGGCTGAGATGGACACTGATGGTTTCTGGGCCAGGCTCTCTGAGCCCAGCCCAGCTCCCTGCAAGCTCTGCCAGCTGCCCTGAGCTCTGGGCAGCACCAAGGGCCTCTCCCCAGCCCAGCCCAGCCCAGCCCAGCCGGCTCTGGCCCCACAGCTCTGCTCAGGCCAGGCTGCTCTGGGCACTGCCCCACAGCCTCAGCCCCTGGCAAGGGCATAGCAGCAGCTGCAGCTGCCACAGGACTCAGCCCCAGCCATGGGGGAAGGGGCTTGGCCAAGGCCAAAGGAGGCTCCCTGGCTGCCCTGCTGCTCTCGGGCTGAAGTGCTGAGAGCTCTGCAGCCCCTGCTGCCATCCCATCTGCCCAGGGCCTTCAAGAGCCTCGGCCTTAGGGCCTTCAAGAGCTGCTCCTGCTCCAGGCTCAGGGCCCATGCCAAAGCTCGGGGAGCCACAAAGCTGTTCTGCCCATTTCTGTTCATTGCTGCTCTAATGGGGATGGATCTTCAGCCACTTGGAGGACGATGATGAATTTTACTGCTCCAGAGGCCTCTTTGTTCTTGAGCTTCTCAGTTCAGGAATTCAGTTAGAAAAGCTCATAAATATTTGTTCAAAATACCCAAACAAGACAAGTCTCTGGGAATCATTCAAGTTTTCAATTATTTCGTGGTTAATTTGTCACATTTCAGAAGTGTATTCAAAATGAATATACTAAATTGAAAACAATGAAGAGAGAACTGTTTTGTCCTGTTTAGTTGTCTTTTCCAGTTTTGGTTGATATCAGCAATGTCCAATTTATATTGGCCTCCAACACCTTCTAATGCATTTTGAACAGATACGAAAATCAAGACTCCTCATGGATGACAATCAATGCTGGTGTCCATGGCAACCACCCCTGGCAAGGGGTCTCAATGGAGCTGCCAAGGGACTGACCATAGCAACAGGGGGGTGGTGACAGTTGCCATGGAAACTGACCATAGCAACAGGGTCCTGGTGATGATTGCCATGGAACCTGACCATAGCAACAGGGTCCTGGTGATGGTTGCCCGCTAAGGGTCAGATTTGTCAGAGGTCCTCAGAGAGGTTCCATGGGGACTTTCCAAGAGTCTCCAGGCTGTTCCAGAGCTGGAATGTCACAGGCACAGACAGGGGCTCCATGGAGACCTGCCAGGAATTTCTGGGGACTGTAAAGGGCCGTGTGGTCAGAGGCAGTCACAGCCATTCCATGGTGACATTCCAGGGGACCTTGGGCTGCAAAGGAACCGATCTGTCACAGACACTCACGGGGGCTCCACGGTGACATCCCAGGAGTTCCCAGGCTGCCAAAGAGCCAGGATGTCCCAGACACTCACAGGGGTTCATGTCATGGGCACAGTGAGACCTTCGGGCAAAATTTATTAGGGAAACTCCTGTTGGGTCACAACGTGCAGAAAGGATTCCCAATAGCCCCCATAGATGCCCAAACGTCACCATTGAATCAGAGATGACACAGACTCAGAGCAGAAGGCTAAGGGCTAAAAGCCACCTGTTTTTTCAATCCTCTTCTTTTATACCTTGGTTTGCTACAGGTGGACCTCACTGGTCCTATAATCAACACATTTCACATGATTGGCCAATTAAGACAACACCCTTCAGTAAACAATTTTATGGAAAAAAGCCAACTTATTCCAAACATTGTCAGCCAAGTGTTTCCTCAAAAATCCACTCAGATAACACCATTTATTGATGTTTGTTTTATGTTGGGCCGTTCTTGGGGGTCCCTGGATGGGGGAATCCCTCCTGTAGCAGTTCTATGCCAGGTAAAAAGAGATGCATGGGACTTTTTCAGTCTTCAGCTTCTTGTTTACTGTTATCTTATCTAAAGTTTTGCATTGCTGTCCACACCAGGCTCAGTGCACTGGAAAAGCACTGCAAAATGGCTCCAAAACGTACAGTTTCAAGCTCTTTTAACATTGTCTCATCCAATAAACACTTGAAAGGTGCATTATTTCTACTTATCTACCAATAACTCATCCCTTGACTGTCCACATAACCTCTGCACTGTGCTTTCCATGACCAATCACCCTGTGCTACCAACAATGCAGAAAATAGAGCAGATGAAGAAGACAGGGACTACACCCCAATTCCTCCATCTTGCTTCATATCTGCACCATACTAATAACCCCAAAACCTAAATTTCTCACCCAAGGAACATACTATAGTACTCTCTATTACCTATTTCACACTTTGGTAAATTCTAATCTATCTCAAAGTCTTGGAAGTCCTCTCCATGGGTGAAGTTGAAAGGCAGTGTTTCTCTGGGGGTCAGGACCCCTCAGAGCAGACAGAGAAATATTCCCTGTGCCTTGGATTCTGAAACATTTAACCTAAAATCCCTTAACCCTTAAGATGTCAAGTTGCCCAAAAATGTTCCAGGTAAGTAGGATTAGAAGGAGGAGAAAGAGAGAACAACAGAAAGACAGAAGATCCATAGAACAACATGCACATAGGTACCAACTGCTGGGGTTCCAGCATCGCAAAGAGAGGAACCACAGGAGAAGGCAAGATCCAGACCCTGGATGGCCCTCGTGCCCCAGCTTTTAACATCCTGGGCTGTCATGGGCCCGCCCCTGGTGTGAGACTGCCAGTTGCATGTCCAATCAGAGCTATGGTAGGGACCAGCGGCTTGTGTGTGATTGATTGACAGCTCAGCCAATCAGAACTATGTTAGCACTGCCCATACTGTGTGATTGACAGCTCTGCCAGGCCAGAGCTGGGGGCGGGCCTCTGTCCCATCACAAACCAAGGCCTGACCCGGCCCTGGCCCCACATGGGCATTCTGAGCATCCCAAGGTGTCTCGGGACGTCGATCTCATCCAGCCTCTGACAGCAACCACAATGATAGTACAGAACCTCATGGAATCAAGGGTCAGCTGTGACCTCATGGTGCCTCATGGAATCAAGGAGACCATTGTGGAACTCAGGGGCAGTATGGATGCAGGGGTGAAAAATCAAACTCTGGGGCCCATAGAAACAAGGAGCCATTGTGACACAGCGAGGCCGCATGGAGCCAAGGGAAACCTGTGACTCTGCTGGGTCTCATGAAACCAAGAAGCCATTGTGGCACTGCAAGACTTCATGGAATCAAGGAGAATACTGTGACAGTGCGGGGACCCATGAAATCAAGGAACCATGGAACAGGTCTGCCTGCTTTGCCTCCTGGGGGCTGTTTGACAGGTCCCACTGAATTTGACATGTCAAGGGCCACTTCTCATCTGACTGTGAAGCACTGGGGCTCTGTGCTTTCCTTCCTATGGAAAAGAGCTCTCTTTCTTGTCTAGTCTTCTATGCCTGAAATTAGGATTCCACCTCTAAAATTCCCTATATCCAAGGGTTTCTACCAAACAAAATCTGCCAATATACTCAAGTGTGGCGAGACTCGGCCTCTGGTGACTGACTCTCATCTGCCCCGGTGCTCGGTTGTTTCCTACATATGGAGACCATTGTGACAATGTGGGGAGCTGTGGAGCCAAAGGGCATTGTTACACTGTAGGAACTCATGGAACCAAGGGAATCATTGTGACACTGTGATTACCATGGATCCAAGGGGCCATTATGACACTGTGGACTCTTGAGGAACTATGGGGGCCATTGTGACACTTTGAGGTCTTCTGAAATGCAGGGAACATTGTGACACTGCAGAGTACCACGGATCCAAGGGACCATTGTGACACTGTGGAGCCTCATGGAACCAAGGACATCACTGTGGTTCTGTTGGGCCGCATGGTCCCAAGGGGCCAATGTGAAGCCACGGGGCTTTGTGGAACCAAGAGACAATTGTAGCATTTCAGGGCCTCATGGAGCCAAAGGGTCACTGTGATCCTGCAGGGCACCATGGATCCGTGGAGAAAATTGTGGCATTGCAAGGCCCCATGGAATCATGGAGACCATTGTGACCCTGCAGGGCCTCATGGAGGGAAGGGGCAATTGTGACACTATGGGAAGTTGTGGAACCAAGGGGATAATTGTGGTGCCACTGGAGCCCATGGAACCAAGGGGCCATGGTGACACAGAGGAGTTTCATGGAATCAATAGATCATTATGATAGCCTGGGTTTTTGGAACCATGGAGACCATTTAGATCCTTAAAGATTTGTGTAAACCAAGGGGCCATTATGACACCTGAGGGCATCATGGAAGCAAGAGAACCATTGTGGCACTGCAGGGCCCTGTGGAACCAAGGCAACATGAAATAGGTGTGGCTGGCATGGACTCCCAGGGTTCACCTGACAGGTCTGGCCGACCTTGGAATGTGGAAGGCCACTCCCATCTGCCCCTGAAACACTGACGCTCTGGGCTTTCCTTTGTATAGAAAAGAACTGTCCATCTTTTCCAGGTATCCATGGCCAAAATTTGGATTCTACCTCAAAGTTTCTGTGTATCCAAGGAATACTGCCAGACAAAAGTTGCCAGGACAGACAGGTCCTGGTCTTTGACTCCCAAGTGCCAGCACTTACTAGTTTTGCCAACACTGGAAAGGGCTCTGTGCTTTTCTTTTTATGGAAGAAAAACATCCATCTTCTCCAGGCACAAATGTCTGAAATTAAGATTCCACATCTATAATTTCAAATATCCAAGGGTTGGTCCAAGCAAACCCGCCAGGACAGACAGTTCAGGCTTGCCTTAGCCTTTGGTGGTTTCTACTCATCAGTTTCTGAATCATGGGGCTCCATGGTTTCCTTCCTATGGAGACCAATGTGACATTTGGGAGCCTTGTGAAATGAAGGGGCCATTGTGAAACTGCAGAGCACTATGGATCCAAGGGACATTGTGACACTGTGGAGCCTCGAGGAACCAAGGACATCATTGTGGCTCTGTTGGGCTGCATGGCCCCAAGGGACCATTGCAAATCAGCAATGTGAGAGTTAGCCCAGCTGTAACTCAGAGTCAGACAGATTTTACCCCGGAAGAACTGGGTGTGAGTTTCAAGTCCTAGGAGTCATTCTTTTAACTTAGGGTGAGCTTGAGAAGTCCCCCATAAGCCTTTAGTGTTGTTATGCTAAGTTGTCCAAGTTCTACTCCCCTATTGGTTTATTAGTTACTTATTTCTCCTATAGGCTCTTGTTCTAGTTTTCAAGCCCCAAGTATCTATGTTGCTGATTCCTCCTTGACTCAGGTTTTACGATCCTACCCCTTGTACTGTGCTGGACTTCTCCATGTTTATTGTTTTTCACCCTGTTATTAAAGTTCCTTTTAAACAACTGCATTGATCCTGCTCCTTTTCATTTTCACCACCCTTGCCCTGAAGTCAGGGAACCAGAGAGGTTTATTGCAGCCACCTTCATTGTGACATTTGGCGCCCGAACAGGGACCATGACATTCAGGGCTCCCTGTGTCAGTCATGTCAGCTGGGGTTAGCTGATGGATAGGTCAGAGCTCCCTGGGATTTTGGATTGTGCCAGGCTAGGCAGATTCATCGTTACTTCAAGGGACCTTGGCCAGGATCAGCAGGGACAATGACAGTTTCACCTGCATAGGATTGCAGGTGGGTTTGGGGAAATGCAAGACATTCATTGCCCATTTAGTCACTCTGTTTTTACAGTATGCACCCATGTCCCATAATTAATTTGTAGTGTTCCTGTGGCTCTTCCCCATAAGGCTGAGAAAGAGAAAAATGGGCAGCCAGATGTCCAAAGTAGAAAGCAGCATATATGGATGCTTTCATTCTCACTGATCATGACAAAATATTTTCAAAGAACGAATAAAAATCAATCATGAGGTGGATCATTACCAATTTTCCAGATGCCTCTGCTGATGAAATCCATACCACTGAATTTTTTTACTCAGTGGGATTTAAACTGTACAATTTTTGATCAAAAGGGACCCCATTGCACCCTGCGTGCTCCCCATCTTCCACACCACACTTGACCAGGAAGCAGTGTGTTGAAAACTCAATCCGTTGGTAACTCCTAACTCGGGACCTCCCTTCAAACCTGCCTTTCTCAAACCTTTAATGATGGTCCAAGAAGGCAATGGCCATGCTGTCTTAGAGCATCATGCCCTGGAGACTCAAGACAGAACGAGCCAAAATATGGCTCAGGAGCCTGACCACCCTCCCTCCATCTTGGCTCCTCCACTTCCTGCTACCACAACTTTCACCTCTGCCCTGAGAAAAGCTCCAGACTCCAACCACACAACTGCAGGTCCTGCCTTCACTGTCAATCATTTCCTCTCCACCCTGGACCATGCCTCCAGTTAAGGAAGGAGACTGGCAAATAGCCTCAAAATTCCTCATTGCCCTGTTATGTTATGAAAAAAGGGGGGAGAATCCCAGGTATCAGCCACTGGTTTGCAGGGAAATCAAGGATCTTTGTTTCTAAAGACCATAGGAATGACATAGCTTGCTTTAATGATCTAATGAGGGCCATGTTTAAAGCACATGTCTCAACCACGTATAATTTAAAATATGTTATGTTGTTGTCACCTACAGAATACACCTGGTGGGAAGAGGGATGGAAGTGTTTATTATGCTAACAGCAATGAGTATGCTAATAATGAGGCAAGGGCAGAATTGACAATCAACCATCTAGCTGGAGAAGGACAACACAGCCTACCAGATGACCAAGCAGCAGGTATCCTCAGAGAAGTATTGGATGATATCCAAGAGATGGCTTTGAAAGCTTTAATCCAGGTATCACATGGCAGCACCCTCAATTTGAAATACTTTGGATGGCTGCACCTAAAACTTTAGGACCATTAGACCATCTTGGGTGCCTGTTAAGTAAGCAAACCAATGCTACCTAACTCACAATGAGTGGCCTGCTCTCAGACATAGAGACCATCAGATATGCCACCTCTCCGAACAACGATAAGTTTTTACTCTGGGCACATGGGCATGGCTGTGTAGACTCTGAGGGTATGTGTTGCATGAACCTCTCCAGCCACAGCGAGTAAATCCACAAGAGCATTCAGGTACTGAAGGAACGGTTCGAGAAGTTTCAAGTGGAAAACAAAGACTGGGTCAAACAACTCTTTGAATCAAAGGGACTAAAGGATTGGATGATGTCTAGCTAAAACAGGACATTTAATTTTCCTAGTTGTTGTTGTATTGTTAATTCTCTCATGTTTGTTTGGATGATTTTAGAAAGTCTTATAAAATTCTTTCAGTTCCATCTTTGTTGTAAAACAGAAAGGGGGAAGATACCCAACACAGGCTCCTCATGGACCACTTGGAAAAGAGAATTGGAGGCCAGGATGGCACAAAAACCTCTCAGACAATCAACTTTGGAAGGAAATTCCTTAAAAGTACCTAAAAGTATAATTAAATCCATAAAGTACCTTAAAAACCTTGAGTATCTCAAGGCATTAATGAGCCCCACTGAATGTCAGTACAAAGCTCTCCAGGGACTCAATAAAGTAGATCACTGGGGCCATGATTGCAAAACCTCTCACACAGTGTGTATCAAAAGGGAAAAACCAAGTACCTTAAAATAACTGAAGTACCCTGTAGTATTAATGAGCCCCACTGAGTGTTGTTACTGACAAAGCCTCTCCAGGGAATAATTACTGCAGATAATTGGAGGCCATGATTGCACAAACCTCTCAGAGACTCCAAGGCAAAAGCCAAACCCAAAGTTCTTTGAAAAACCTGCAGTCTCTTGGAGCATGAAGGAGCCCCCAAGGGCATTCCTGACCCAGGCTCCCCAGGGACTCCTTCCACCAGATCCTTGAGGCCACTGGGATGTGGGCTAGGGGGGGATGCTGAGGGCAGGACAAGGGGCTGACAGTGCCCAGCCTGGCTGGGGCTGTGCCAGGAGGCCCCAGGGCCTCAGGACAAGGTGTCTCCTCCCAACCCTTGGTGGCACAGACCCTCCTGCTCCCCAGGGCTCCAACACTTGGCTTCTCTTTGTCCCCACCTGTCATCACTGTCTCTAGTTCTCTGCTCTGCCTGGGGCCTGGGGACACTTTCTCAGTTGTGCCCCTCAGTGGGACCCATTAAAAGTCCAAGAAACTTTGGAGTTGGATTCTGACTTGGAGTTCTGGAGACGTTTCTTCAGCCACCTCTCAGGGACTGATGCTGAGGGCCTGAGCACAAAGCCCCAGAGGCTCATTAAAGTCCTGGTGCTGTGTCTGTGCTGCCGAGCTGGGCTGGGCTCCTGGCACAGAGGCAGCTCCTGGTAACCAAGAGGAGCTTCAAAAGCACATTTCTCTCGATGAGCAGCTCTTCTGCCAGACCAGCAGGGCTAGGGCACTGCCTGCAGCCACCCCAGCTCCAGCACAGAGGCACAGAGAGCTTCAATCAGTCAGGGCTGGGAAGGTGCTGAGAAGTGACTGGGACAGAATCACTGCCAGCCCTTGGCACAGGAACCTCTGGCTGCAGGACAATGCAGCTGCAGCTCCTGGAGCCATCTCCTAAAGCTGGAACATCCCAATGCCTACAGACCCTGTGAGTACATTCTCTGATTGTCTCTTGTGCAGAGCAGCCAGGGGTGCCCAGGGCTGTCCTGCAGAGCAGGGTCCCGCAGCCCAGGGCACTGTGCTGGGGCAGGGACTCTGCTGCCTGCCAGGGACAGCTCTCAGCCAGCCCTGGCAGCTGCTCCCAGCACTGGGGGACAAGATCTGGGTGGGAGGAGACAGCTGGTCAGGCTTGGAAGTGTTCTCCTTGTGTTGTGATGATGCTGCATTGTCCAGGACTGCTCCCATCTTTTAATTTAACTGCAGAATATTTCCAAGTAGATTATGCAGGGAGCACAGCAAGGCAGGGGCTGCATAAAAGGGAAAACTTTATTAATCTACTGCTTTGGGTTGCTGGGATGGAAAATTGCACGTAGATATTCATCTCTCAGTTCATGTTTAGAAAAAATAAAAAATTTTATCTCAGCCCTGAATAAAGCAGGCAGTGACAGAAATCAGCACAGGACAACTCACAGGCAGTGTCAATATCAAACATTTCCAGCCTCCTCAGGGTTGCACTGATATTGCCATAACCCTGCAGAGCCAGAGCTGTCCCTGGGAAGTGCCAGAGCTGGGAGGTGTCTGCAGGGCAGAGCTGAGCCCCCAGGGCTGGGCTGGGCTCTGGCAGCACTGGCAGGGCCCAGCCCTGGGCACAGGGAAGCAGCTGCTGGCAGGGACAGCTCCACGCAGCAGAGCCCTGGACAGGCAGTGGGGGGAAAGTGCCCCAAGGCTGTGCTGGGATATTTCAAGTCCTCTCCAAACCCAACTATTCCATGATTACTTTTCTTACAGATGCCCATGCCAAGACAAAGAAAATGTCCAACAGCAGCTCCATCAGACACTTCCTCCTGCTGGCATTGGCAGACACGCGGCAGCTGCAGCTCCTGCACTTCTGCCTCTTGCTGGGCATCTCCCTGGCTGCCCTCCTGGGCAACGGCCTCATCATCAGCGCCGTAGCCTGTGGCCACCACCTGCACACGCCCATGTTCTTATTCCTGCTCAACCTGGCCCTCAGTGACCTGGGCTTCATCTGCACCACTGTCCCCAAAGCCATGCACAATTCCCTCTGGGACACCAGGAACATCACCTACACAGGATGTGCTGCACAGCTCTTTTTCTTTATGTTCTTCATCTCAGCAGAGCTTTCCCTTCTGACCATCATGTGCTACGACCGCTACGTGTCCATCTGCAAACCCCTGCACTACGGGACCCTCCTGAGCAGCAGAGCTTGTGCCCACATGGCAGCAGCTGCCTGGGCCACTGCCTTTCTCTATTCACTGATGCACACAGCCAATACATTTTCCCTGCCCCTGTGCCATGGCAATGCCCTGGGCCAGTTCTTCTGTGAAATCCCACAGATCCTCAAGCTTTCCTGCTCCAAATCCTACCTCAGGGAACTTGGGCTCATTGCAGTTAGTGTCTGTTTTGTATTTGGTTGTTTTGTGTTCGTTGTTTTCTCCTATGTGCAGATTTTCAGGGCTGTGCTGAGGATCCCCTCTGAGCAGGGACGGTACAAAGCTTTTTCCACCTGCCTCCCTCACCTGGCCGTGGTCTCCCTGTTTGTTAGCACTGCAGCCTTTGCCTACCTGAAGCCCCCCTCCATCTCCTCCAAATCCCTGGATCTGGCCCTGTCAATCCTGTACTCAGTGGTGCCTCCAGCCCTGAACCCGCTCATCTACAGCCTGAGGAACAAGGAGCTCAAGGCTGAAGTGTGGAGACTGATGACTGGATGCTTTCAGGAACATTAATTTGATGGCCAATTGCTGCAAACCACTTGTAATCGAAATCATCTTATTGTTGGTTTGACTGTAGGTTTTTTTTTTTCCTTTATATTAGTTTTCTCATATTGTCCACAAATAAATGTCTTTGTTTGTGCCATTTCTCATTTTGGTTCTCTCCAACTTCCCTGTGGCCACAGACTTTGTCAATGAGGGGTTGCGCTCTGGGTGACTTTAAAGGAAATAAAGGATGTCCCAGCCACGTTTTCTGCAGAGATGCCCTTTTGTTGCCTTCTCTGGAGCTGCAGCAGCAATGTCTGTGTGCAGAGCTGGGGGCAGATCAGTGCTGGCACAGCAGCTGTGCCCAGCTGCAGCAGCACTTGGTGTTTCCAGTGCTGCTTCCATGGCCCTGCCCTGCTGCCCTGGTGGCCCTGGTGTTGCTGCAGGGCCTGAGTGCTCTTGGGGCTGGGCACAGCCCTGGGAGTGGCAGTGGGGCGCAGCAGGGACAGGCCAAGTAATATAAATAATTTGTAATATAAATCATCTTTGATAGTTCTTTTGGATTTGTCCTTTTTTCCCCCTGTGTTTTAGTTTTTTATTATTGTTCACAAAGTAAAACCATTGTTTGTGCCATTTCTCATTTAGTTTCTCTGCACCTTCCCTGTGTCCACAGACTGTGTCAATGAGGGGCTGTGCTCTTGGTGTCTTTAAAGGAGCTAAATGATCTCCCAGCGAAGTTTTCTGCAGTGATCCCCTTGTGTTTCCTTGTCTGGAGCTGCAGCAGCACTGTCTGAGTGCAGAGCGTGGGCCAGATCATTGCTGAGTCCATCAGCTCTGATCCTGCTGGCCACACCATTCCTGATCCAGGCCAGCAGCCACTGGCCTTCTTGCCCACCTGGGCACTCTGCTGCCTCATGTCTGGCCTGCTGTCCAACAGTGCTGCAGGTCCCTTTCTGTCTGGCTGCTCTCCAGCCACTCTGTCTCCAGCCTGTAGCGCTGCAGGGGTTGTTGTGGCCAAAGTGCAGGACCCGGCACTTGGACTTGTAAAACCTCACCTTGTTGGATTTGGGCCCTGGATCCAGCCTGTCCAGGTCCCTCTGCAGAGCCCTCTTACCCTCCAGCAGATCAACATTCACACCCAGCTTAGTGTCATCTGCAAATTTGCTGATGCTGGACGCAGTCTCCTCATGCAGATCATCAGTGCAGATATTGAAGTCCACACTGGCTGGCTCTGATCCCTCTGCCATCCTGTGGGTGCCCTGTGATGGCACTCAAGGTGATCTGTTCCATAACCTTGCCGGGCACCCAGGTCAGGCTGACAGGTCTGGAGTTCTCCAGATCCTCCTTCCAGCCCTTCTTGGGGATGGGCTCACACTGCCACCTCCAGTCCTCTGGGACCTCCCTGCTGAGCCAGCACTGATGGGAAATGATGGAGAGCAGCTTGGGGAGCTCATCCACCAGCTCGCCCACCCCCTTAGGATGGATCCCATCTAGTCCCGGAGACACCTGTGAGCATCTGAGAGGATCAGCACGTCAACAATTTCTTCCTCAGGGATTACAGGGACTGTTCTGCTCCCTGTGCCCATCTATCAGCTCAGGAGAACACTTGTCCTGAGGAAAACCTGTGCTAATATCGAAAATTGAGAGAAACAAGGTGTTAAGTAGCTTAGCCTTTTTTCTTTAATTACTGTATTCTCCACTGCATCCAAAAAAGGAGTAGATGTTCTCCTCATCCCATGTTTTGCTATTAGTTTTTTTGTAATAACATTTTTTATTATTTTTTACAGAAGTGGTCAGGTAATGCTCTAATTGAGCTTTGGCTTCTCAACTTTTCTTTCTGCATCACCAAATAACATTCTTAAACACTTCCTAAGTTTCATGACCTTCTGTCAAAAGTTGCGTCCTTTTTTTCCCCCTGAGTTCCCATAAAAGCTCCACAGCCAGCCAGGCCAGTCATTTTCCTCACCAGCTCATCTTCTGCCACACTGGGACAGGCTGCTCCTTCCCCCTTAAGATTACTTCCTTGAAATGTGTCCATCCTTCCTGGACCCCTTTGTTTTTAAGGGATGTTTTCCTTAAAAAAAATCAGTGCATGATTCAGTACTCCCCAAATCAGCATCCTAAATAGGCCAAAGTCTGCCCTTCCTAATTCCAGTGTAGAAGTTTTTTTTCCTGTCCCTCCTTCTTTCACAGAACATTGAACACTTGATTATTTCATGGTCACTGTGCCCCAGGCAACCTCAAAGCCCCACATCTGCCACCAGCCCTTCTCTGTTTGTGAACAGCAGTAGCAGACAGAGCTTTCCTTGGCAGTGGAAATGTTACCAAAAATTCAGCAAAACAGAAAACTCCTTAACCCCAGTATAGCATTAAGAAGCAGCATTCTTTATTCAGCTGGATGCATGGGGGATAGCTCCTCCCAAAGCCCTGCAGGCTGAGTGCAGGAAAGTTTCTGTTTATATTCTGTATATTGCACACATATTCATTGATTTTCCCAGACTAAACATAAATATGATAATAATTTCCCCAAAATCATTAACATATTTCCCCTCCCCTTTTCCTATGTGTTCTTCTGTCCTGGTGTCCCTCTGGTGGTCCCTGGTGGTCGTGGACCACAATGTTCCAGTGGGGCAGGCTGAGCTGGCAGGAGGCTGGTAAACTTTTAGTTCCTCTTCTCACACAATGGGGAATTGTGTGGTTTCCATCTGTGACATCAGAGACCATCTGTGTGACATTAGAGAATGGGCTGTGACATCACAGAGATGCCGCCACTACAGGGGCTATGGTGTGGTGTCCCGGGTCAAGCACGGCTCTGTGGCAGCACCCGTGCCACATGGACCAAGACACGCTGACACCAATGTGGTGGACAGTGAAATGGTGTTTATTAACTGCCAACAGGGGTAATTTGTAACGGGGGTAACGGCAGGGCAACGGTAAAGGGAGAGGGGTTAGGTATAATATCGCGAGATCTCCCAAATAACATGATATATTAAACCCACATTCCCCCCCCCCTTCATGACCTATTAAAAACATAGGAAACGGTAATGTTAAAACTGCCTAGTGGACAGTAACAAACTTGTAATTGCAACAAAACAAACAACTGTAGCAACTTTTAACAAACTTGTGAGTGTAAATATTTAACAAATGAAAAGTTAAACAATGTAACGCACACAAAAAACTAATTACCTCTAACTGGTTTTCTACGAAAAAAAAAAATGAACTTATTTAAAACAGAGGGCGATCTGTCAGGGGGCTGATTGAACTGTGACTTCGGGCATTCTTGCAGGACTTGCTCAGCTTATGTGTTGTCATCATAGCACCAAATTTTCCTCCCAGAATCTGTAATCTGTTTGACTTTAAAACCAGGGTGTTTTGGAGAGCCCATGTCTGGACTCATGTTCTCCCCAAAACACCCTTTGGACCCGTTGGCGCAGGAAAAGTTCTGGGTTGACTGGTATTCCATCTAAGTAGAGACAGAACTTGGCCAGAGTTCCAACTCCACTTGGCGGATACTGTTGGGAAATTTAGGAGACTAGAGAATGGAAAATACAAAGCCGTGGCTAATTCCAAGTCCTGCACCTGTAAGATAGCGTGTCCTTGGGCCTAGCTGTAGAAGGATAACAAATAGTGAAAGGGACATGAGAAAAGAGAGATGTAACCCCTAAGGAATGAGGAAGAGTTCATGGTATAGTTTAACCAATAGATTGCTTGGCTTACAGAATATTCATGAGCTTATTATTTGCTGTATAAGTGTTTGATGCTTTCTTCAATAAACTGGACCTGTGATGAACTATCTGGTGTCCTGGTGTCCTTCCTGTGACAAATGGTTGACCCCGAACACTGACCCCCTCATCTCAACTAAAAGAAAAAGGGGGAGAACACGCCACGGTCGAGGAAGTTGGAGTTGGGTCCTGAGCAGCCAGGATGGTGCCAGAATTTTGAAGCACCCTTGGGGTTCACATCGGTGACTCAAGCCATTTATGTGCTGACGGAGCCTGGAAAGCTGCAAGACTGCGCACGAAAGAGGTATGAAAAGGCAAGCAGCATATAAGTTATCTGCCGCGTATCTAGAATGGCGAGGGATAAAGAGGATAGATTTGTTATTAGCCTACGGATACGCTGAAGAAACTTTCCTTAACGCACATGAACTTTCAGAATGGAGAAAATCTGGGGATATACTGTGGGAAGCAGTGTTAGAAGATGATAAGTCAGCAAAGAAACCGAGCAAGCCATGGCGGGTGATATACAATACACTTCAGCATGTCTCTGAGTGCAAAGCAGCAGCTGTGGCTCAGGGCGGCTGCGAGGCTGTGCTGCTCCGAACTTGGCATGGGCGCTCCGCCATGGGGAGCAGCCGCGGCGAGCGGTCGCCTGAAATGCTGCACTGCAGTGGCGGCAGAGGCAGCAGCTGTGGGGGGTTTCACCCCCTCCGACACAAGCGCCGCGGGACCGGAGCGCTTCTTCCAGCGGGAGCACTCTCCCTCCGCCCCGCAGCCTGCAAAAGCTTCAGTGTGAGACCTAACAGCTTAATAAATGTGACTCTTGTCAACAAAAGAAAGATTTCTACTGCAATTAAGAAGCCAGTGATAATAAACAAAGGACACCGAGGACCATTACTGTCAAGACGTTTTTCACCTAAGTTAAAAGGACTTTTTCTTTTTCCTAGCAGAGACTGTGAAAGAGACTTTAAATATCAGAAGCCCAACTAACTCAGTCAGTAGAACATTAAACTCTGGAATTATATTTTGAAAAAATTTAAAAATGTTAAAAATGTGTTAAAGTGGTTGTAGAAGTAAGATGTAATGAGTGTGGTTTTTGTATTTTTTAAAGCTTTGTTTAGATGTGATAAAAGTAAAAGCAAGCACTGAATTTAAAAGAATTTTTCCACAGGTATACCTTGAACAAACTTCTTATGTTTAAGTGCATTCAAGTATAAAAATGCTGCAGCAAATACATGAAGAAACTTGTTTTAGCTAAGTGTTTTAGAATCAGGCCTGTAAGTAAGGTATAGTAAATACTATATTCTCTTTCTATAGTAAGTATTATCCGTTGTTAAGTAGTTTAAGTTAAATTATCTATTAAGTGCCATTAAATGTTAAATACTGTTAAGGTTTAGTTTTGTTAAGTTTATCTCCTGTTAAGTTTAAGTGTTATTAAGTTTAAGTAGAGCTAGATTCTGTTTAAATTATATTAGGTTTAAGTTATGTAGAATTTAAAGTCAGTTAAGTTTTGTTAAAGTTTTGTTAGATTTAAGTGATTTTACATGTAAGTTCTGTTGATTTAAAAATCTGTTAAGTTTAAGTAAAGATAAGTTTAAGTAATGTTAAGTTCTATTAAGTTTAAATATTTGAAGTTTAAGTATTTTAAGTCTAGGTACTATTAAGTTTAAGTGATGTTAGATTTATCCTTTTATGATAGGCGTTTATTTTTATCACTTGTGTGTAAAGTGTTGTTGTGAACATCAGAGAAACTCTAGTTAAAAAAGGACAATCAGAAGCATTTGTGAGTAGAGCCATTCCTGTTTGAAGTATATCTGCTGTTTGAGAATAGAAAGCAACTGACCAGGCAATTGACACGGGTGAAACCTGCGCACATGTTACTCCTTTAGCTTATTTTTGTCATTTGTATTAGCACACCTGAGTTTGGTTTGAGCCTTGTAGCACATAGAATCCTTTTTGTATCTGTTATATAGCATATCCTATAAAAAGTGACAGCCTTTTTGGTTTGTTTCCCTGGCTTAGATCCCTTGTAAGAGAGAAACCTTGCTAGCTGAGAACACTGTTTGAAATATTGTTTAGTTGTTAGAATTGCCTATTTTTGTGTTGCAAAGAGTGTGAACACAGTTAGCCCATAGAATTTTGCTTTTCATAAAAAATAAAAACAGGGGAAGTGTTGGGAAATTTAGGAGGCTGGAGATTGGAAAAGTACAAAGCCGTGGCTAATTCCAAGTCCTGCACCTGTGAGATAGCGTGTCCTTGGGCCTAGCTGCAGTAGGATAACAAATAGTGAAAGAGACATGAGAAAAGAGAGATGTAACCCCTAAGGAATGAGGAAGAGTTCATGGTATAGTTTAACCAATAGATTGCTTGGCTTACAGAATATTCATGAGCTTATTATTTGCTGTATAAGTGTTTGATGCTTTCTTCAATAAACGGGACCTGTGATGAACCACCTGGTGTCCTGGTCTCCTTCCTACAACAGAACCCCATAACCACATGACCGTGATGGAACCCCATAACCCCATGACCTTGATGGACCTCCATAACCACATCACCCTGCTGGACCCCCATAACCCCATGACCTTGATGGAACCCCATAACCCCATGACCTTGATGGACCCCGAGGACCTTGATGGACCCCCATGACCCTGATTGACCCCCATAACCACATAACCTTGATGGATCCCCATAACCCCATGACCCTGATGGAACTCCATAACCCCATGATCCTGCTGACCCACCATGACCTTGATGGACCCTCATGACCCTGATGGACCCCCATGACCCTGATGGGCCCCCATAACCCCATAGCCTTGATGGGCCTCCATAACCTCATAACCCTGATGGACCCCCATAACCCCATGATCCATCCCATAACCATGATGGAACCCCATGACCCTGATAGACCTTCATAACCACATGACCGTGATGGAACTCCATAACCCCATAATCATGATGGACCCCCATAACCCCAATAAATCCCCATGACCTTAATGGACCTCCATAACCCCATGATCCATCCCATAACCATGATGGAACCCCATGACCCTGATAGACCTTCATAATCACATGACCGTGATGGAACTCCATAACCCCATAATCATGATGGACCCCCATAACCGCAATAAATCCCCATGACCTTGATGGACCTCCATAACCACATGACCCTGAAAGACCTTCATAACCCCATAACCATGATGGACCCCCATAACCACATGGCCTTGATGGACGTCCGTAACCCCATTACTTTGATGGACGTCCATAAGCCCATAACCATGATGGACCCCCATAACCCCATGACCCTGATAGACCTTCATAACCACATGACCTTGATGGAGCTCCATGACCCCATGGCCCTGATGGAACCCCATAACACCATGACCCTGGTTACTGCCATGATCTTGATGGACCCCCATAACCACATGACCCCATAACCCTGATGGACCCCCATAACCACATGTCCCTGTGCGGGATGTCCCCATGTGGGATGTGCGGGATGTCCCTGTGCGGGATGTGCGGGATGTCCCTGTGCGGGATGTCCACGTGTGGGAAGTCCACGTGTGGGATGTCCCTGTGCGGGATGTCTGCGTGCGGTGCGAAGCCACCGGCCCCCCACAAGAACACCCGGGGCAGCTGGGCCACCACCAGGAGCAGCGCGTCACCGACCAGGACGGGGTGGCAGGACACCGGGGACAAGCCTGGGGGAGAGGGGACACGAGTGAGGAGACCTTGGAGACCTTGGGGACCTTGGAGATGTTGGAGATGTTGGGGTAATGGGGATCTTGGGGACCTTGGGGAGCTTGGGGACACTGGGGACCTTGGAGATGTTGGAGATGTTGGAGACCTTGGGAATCTTGAGGACATTGGGGACTTTGGGAATATGGAGGTTGTTGGGCACATTGGAGATGTTGGGGACCTTTGGGACCTTGGGGACATTAGAGATGTTGGGGACATTGGAGATGTTGGGGTGATGGGACATTAAAGACATTGGAAAACACTGGGGACATTGGAGATGTTGGGGCAATGGGGACCTTGAGGACCTTGGGGACATCGGAGATGTTGGAGACCTTTGGGACCTTGGGGACATCGGGGGCACTGGGGACATCAGGTGCACTGGGGTGATGGGGCCTTGGGGACCTTGGGGACATTGGAGAATGTTGGGGACACTGGAGATGTTGGGGTGATGGGACCTTGGGGATACTGAGGACATTTGAGACCTTGGGGACATTGGAGATGTTGGGGTGATGGGGCCTCGGGGACATTGGAGATGTTGGGGACCTTGAGGACCTTGGGAGTATGGAGGACTCTGGGGACATTGGGGATGTTGGAGCAATGGGGACCTTGAGGACCCTGGGGACATTGGGATGATGGGGACCTTGGGCACACTGGAGATGTTTGGGACCTTGGAGACCTTGGGGACCTTGT
This sequence comes from Melospiza melodia melodia, assembly GCF_035770615.1. Lineage (NCBI taxonomy): Eukaryota > Metazoa > Chordata > Aves > Passeriformes > Passerellidae > Melospiza > Melospiza melodia. The sequence goes on along the minus strand of NC_086200.1, from coordinate 11,897,878 downwards.
GAACATGGAGGGTGTTGGGGCCGTTGGGGACATTGGGGACCTTGGAGATGTTGGGGTGATGGGGACCTTGGGGACATTGGAAACCTTGGGGACATTGGAGATGTTTGGACATTGGGACACTGGGGACACTGGAGATGTTAGGGTGATGGGGATATTGGGGACCCTGGGGACATTGTGATGATGGAGGGCGTTGGGGACATTGGAGATGTTTGGACATTGGCGACATTGGGGACCCTGGAGATGTTGGGGTGATGGGACACTGGGGACATTGGAGATGTTGGGGTGGTGGGACACTGGGGACATTGGAGATGTTGGGGTGATGGGGACACTGGAGACCTTGGGGACATTGGGATGATGGGGACCTTGGGCACACTGGAGATGTTGGGGTGATGTGGACATTGGTGATGTTGGAGTGATGGGGACATTGGAGATGTTGGGGTGATGGGGACATTGGAACACTGGGGACATTGGAGATGTTGGGGTGATGGGGACATTGGAACACTGGGGACATTGGAGATGTTGGGGACCTTGGAGACCTTGGGGACATTGGGCATGTTGGGGTGATGGGGACCTTGGGAATCATGGAGATGTTGGGGACCTTTGGGACATTGGAGATGTTGGGTGATGGGGATCTTGGGGACCTTGGGGAGCTTGGGGACATTGGAGATGTTGGGGACCTTTGGGATTTTGGGGACATTGGGAACCTTGGAGATGTTGGGGTGATGGAACCTTGGGGATACTGGGGACATTGGAGACCTTGGGACATTGGAGACAGCTGGGGACCTTTGGGACCTCAGGAATATGGAGGACATTGGGGACGTTGGAGATGTTGGGGTGATGGGGCCTCGGGGACCTCGGAGACGTTGGGGACCTTTGGGGGCAATGGGGACATTGGGGACCTTGGGGACATTGGGGCTTTGGGACATTGGAGAATGTTGGGGACCTTTGGGACCTTGGGAATATGGAGGGTGTTGGGGCCCTTGGAGATGTTGGGGTGATGGCACCTTGGGGACATTGGAGGTGTTGGGGTGATGGGACCTTGGGGACATTGGAGATGTTGGGGACCTTGAGGACCTTGGGAGTATGGAGGACACTGGGGACATTGGGGATGTTGGAGCAATGGGGACCTTGAGGACCCTGGGGACATTGGGATGATGGGGACCTTGGGCACACTGGAGATGTTTGGGACCTTGGAGACCTTGGGGACCTTGTGAATATGGAGGGTGTTGGGGCCGTTGGGGACCTTGGGGACCTTGGAGATGTTGGGGTGATGGGGACCTTGGGGACCTTGAAGATGTTGAGGTGATGGGGACCTTGGGGACATTGGAAACCTTGGGGACCTTGGAGATGTTTGGACATTGGAGATGTTGGGGTGATGGGACACTGGGGACATTGGAGATGTTGGTGTGATGGGGACCTTGGGGACATTGGAAAACCTTGGGGACCTTGGAGATGTTTGGACACTGGGGACATTGGGGACCCTGGAGATGTTGGGGTGATGGGGACCTTGGGGACTTTGGAAAACCTTGGGGGCACTGGAGATGTTGGGGCACTGGGGACCTTGGGGACCTTGGGGACATTGGAGGCACTGGAGATGTTGGGGCACTGGGGACCTTGGGAGCACTGGGGATGTTGGGGACCTTGGGGACTGTCCTGGTTTAGGGCAAATTTGTTAAAGAATCTGCAAAGGAGGGCCCCTCCAGAAAGCAAAACCCACACGGCCCCTCCCCCCAACCGGTTCGGGAAAAAATTCGTTGGAGAGAGGTGGAAAGAACCTGTTTATTTCAGGCACAGCACCCCCCAGCACACAAAATTAACACCCGATGACACCGCTCTGAGAAAGATGACAAAATCAGAAAGTCTCTTTCGGGGGTGGTTGCTCTGTTCTTGGTCCCTCTGGCGCTGGGGCAGGAGCTGCAGGCCAAAACGGTGCAAACGCTTGGTGTTCCTGGGTCCCAGTTCGGAGCAGGTTCGAGATGGTCACAGAAATAAGAGAGGAGAAACAGTCCAGGAAGGAATTTGGACTGTTTAGCTAGACCTAGCTAATAAGCAGAAGCAAAAACAGAGCAGAAGCGAGAGCAGAAAAGAGAGCAAGCAAAGCAGCAAGCTGAAAGCAAGAAGTGAAATACAGCCCTATGTACTGCCTGTCTCTGTGTCCCTGATAAGAGAAACCCAAACAAAACTTTCACTCTTCAGAGCCGGTCTTAAAGGCACAGAACAGATGAATGGGGACACAAGCATCATAACATCACCCCAGGACAGTGCCAGGCAGCCAGTGGCACAGGAAACTCCCAGCTGATGGAAACAAACTTTCTGGCTGAGTGCAGAGGCCAGGACAAAGCTGAGTGGTTTCCCTGGTGTCCCCCAGCCCTTGCTGGCCCCAGGGGCTGATGGCATTTGTGCTCCCTCAGGTTCATCTCCCCACACCAACAGCATGGGGGTGCTCCTGCCTGCTGTGTGCAATGCAAACAGGGGCTGCTGAGCCAGTGCTGCCGTGTGTGTGCCTGCAAGGATGGGGCACCTGTGTGAGCTGGGGGAGAGGCCAGAGCTGCAGAGCGGGGATGTTGTTGGCAGCTCCATGAGGACGCACTGGGACACTGCCCTGGGCTGTGCAGCGCTCTGGGGATGGATCAGACCCTGCTCCACTGCTCCTTCCCATCTCCCCCAGGGACCTTGCAGAGCCCCAGCTGTTGCTGTCCTTGGCTGCCATGGCAACCCTGTGAGAAAGTTCCAGGTACAATTGCAGTGACACTTGTTGGTGCCACCAGGTGCCATGGCAACGGCCACGGGGACCCGGTCCTTGGTTTGGTGCCATGGCAACCAGTGCCCGGAGCCATTGTGATGGTTGGTGGCCATGGAAAGCTGCCCTGGGCCCTTGCTCAGGGCTGGTGTCAGTGCCCAGAGCCAGAGGGGATCCCTTGCTGGGGGCTGTGCCATGGCCACCTGCCCCATGCCGCGCTGGCCGCTCAGGCACCAGGAACCAGCAGCCACCGGCACTGCCAGGGCCAAAGGCCAGGTCAGCCAGACAGAAAGGGGCAGGGCTGGGCACTGTTTCCATGGCAATGGGCACTGGGGGGACACCTGGGTCACCTGGCCTAGCAGTTGCCATGGAAACCCCTGGCAGGGACTGAGGGCACAGCCCTGGCACTGAGACACTGCTGGGCCGGGTGCTGAGCACAGGGCTGGGCACAAAGAGATGGTTTTGTTCTTGCTGAGCTGCAGCACAGCCAAGGCCTGTCCTGCCCCTCGTCCAGCCACGCTGGGGAGGGGCTGGGGCTGCGGGGGAGCTGGGCAGGGGACACAGCCAGGACAGGGGACCCCAACTGACCCCGGGCATACCCCAGACCAGAGCACATCATGCTCAGGGTGTGAAGGGGGGAACAGGGAGGAAGGAGGGAATTTTGGAGTGAGGGCTTTTGCCTTCCCAGGGAACACTTAGGCAAGAAGGGGCCCTGTTTCACCAGTGGGCAGGGTCACGACCAAAGACACAGACACCAACTCAAGGAATTGTGTCATTTATATCATGCACAGCTGCAGAGATTTACAAAAGGATATGCTCAGCAAAGCACATCATCATTAGCAAAGAATTACAAAAGAAGCTCAGCAATCCATCATAACCTATCATTACATTTTCATGACCAATTCCTTCGTGAAACACTAGAGGTGTTTGTGGCAGACAAAGATTCTGGCTGACTATCAAGGTACACATTACAGACATCAGCAGTACTTTAGTGACACTGTTCTTCATTCTTTCTTTTCAATCTCATTCCAATTAGGAACAAGAATTCTGTTGGCCGTGGAGCTGGCACCTTTTTAATTCCAGAATAATGCCCCCAGGCCCTTTGCTGTTCAGCTTTACCATGCTGTCTGTGGCTAACAAGGCTTGGGGGGCCCTTTCCCCTTTGGCTGGAAGGGGCCGGGTCCCAGTCCCTGAGGGGCACCCAGGCTCCTGGATGAAATTCCTGTGCAAGTCCCTTAGTGTCACAGCAGCCTTCACAGGGAGCCCCGTGGATCAGAGCATTTCCCAAAGGGGCCCTTGTGGCAAACAGGGAGATCTGGTCTGGCAGGATGTGTAAAACAATATCCTGGCAGATCTACTTGTTCTCACACAGAATCCTTGGCTGCAGGGACACATTCCCATTGTTCCTGCCCAGGGTTCAGGACTCAGAGTTGTCTTTCCCAGGAGCTGCTCCTTCAGCTGCCTCGGGGGGGCCATTTGGCCTCCAGACCCACACTCTGGCTCCATTATTAGGACTGCTGCATCCAAACCCTTTATCTCCACAAACGGTGGTGACTGGAGGTGGATCTCCTGTTTTCACAATCGTTCTTAAAATTGCAAAATCAATAATTGTGCTACCCTGTCATGGGGTTGAACAATCCAATCTTGTTTGTTATTGTTTACAGAATTACTGTAATTTCTCCTTGATATTCTGCATCAGTTCCTCCTGCCATGACAGAATCACTTTGCAAGGCCAAGCTCCAAGGGAGCAGTTACCAAATCAAAGTGTCCTGGAGGAATCTGAACTCCTGTTTCAGTACTGATAGCTCTCATTTGCCTTGAATTTTTCCTAATGAATTCCAGTGCATGAAGGCCCAGCCCTGCAGCCTCTGGGCTGGCCCTGCCAGGGGCCATCACAGCCAGAACAATTTCCCAGGCAGCCCAAGCCTCACTGCCCATGGCTGGATTTGCAAACTGGGGGCAGCCGTGCACAGCCAGGGGGTTTCATTTTCCCAGTGGGCCATTGTGAAGGGCATGGAGCACATCTGGGAGATGGTTCTCCATGGAAAAAGGTTCCCATCTCCTCATTTTTCCAACTGCTCTTTTAACAACCCCTTCACCTGTTCAACCAATCCTGCAGCTTGTGCATAATCTGGTACATGGAAAACCCTACAGGCAAAATCACTGTATTTTTCACAGGAACAGACAAAGCACTCTACATCACAGTATCAGCAAACCCTGCAAAAATAGCCAATTTCCTCCCTTTCTCCCTTTTTCATTGTATACAATCGCAAAAAGTTGACCACTGACATGAGGGTTCTGGCTAATTCTGTTCTGTAGGGTATTTAGTGTTACATCCCTGAGCAGCCAAAGCTACCAAATTAGTATTGTCAGCACTATTTCACATTATTATATAATTTTATACATAGATAGTGATATAGAAATATAGATAGATACAGACATAAATATATATAAATAGATATATTGAGGTCTTATTATACTATAAATACATATATAATTATTATGTATATAGATATTTCACTTGCACAAATGCATCTGAGCTCAAGATTAAAACGTTCTTCTCTTGCTCCATGTGGGAGCATTCCAACCATAATTGTTCCTTCTGAAGGTGCTGTTTCCTATGTACTCTCAACAAATTCATCTTTGTCTGCCCAAACCCACAAGGTCTTTTCCTTTTCCATGTGCAATTTTTGGATGCATTTGAAGCCATCCAGAGGTGCAGCTTCTTTTACCCGACTGCCCCACCGCTCACACGAGGCTCCAACCTCAGCCAACACTAGAGCCAGGGAACTCCAGGGAAGGGCTTCCCAGCTGGGAATTTCTGATGGGACTGATTCCTCACACTGACACTGAACAAGTGATATTTTGTTGGGATCTGGCCAGACTGGGCCAGTTTTGTTTTACCAGTGGCCAAAGTCAGCACCAAAGACACAGACTCCAACTGAAGGAATCAGTGTCATTTCCTGCAGCTCAGAGCAGCAAAGAATCACAAAAGGAGCAGCTCAGCAATGCACCCAACCATCCCCACCAAAGATTGCCTGCCGTGATTAAGAAAGATCCAGCAGCATTTACCCTCAGCCTTTACCATCCCCCAGACCCACACAGCAGCTGGGAAAGCTGTCACAGCCAAGGGCTGCAGAGCCACTCCTGGGCACTGGGAATTCCTGCAGGTGCCTCCAGCCCCAGGTGAGGCTCCAACCCCGCTGGGAGAGGGCCCAGCTCTGACAGTGCTGAATGAACAAACTGACAGCACTGCTAGCGTGGCAACATCTGCTTTCATCCTCCTCTTGGGTCCCTCCCAAAGCCTGGCCAGGGCTCAAGGAGGAACCAAGGGAGCTGACTTTGATCCTTCAGCCCCAAACAAGGCCAGATGTCAGATTTCATGGCCTTGTCTGGCTTCTAAATACACAAAGGTCAATCCATGTTTCACTAATGAGTGGCTACATCTATCACACTGCTAATGACCATGCATATTTCATCAGGGAGCAGACACAAAGATAACCTTTGCTTGGAAGGTTCATCCAGAGGCCACCTTTGGCTCAGGGCCTGCTGTCCAGGCCTCACTCAGGGCTGGTGTCCAGGCCTTGGCACTTCAGGGACGTGGTTTAGTGCTGGGCTTGGCACTGCTGGGTGACCGGCTGCACTGGGTGAGCTCAGAGGGCTTTTCCAACAGAAAGGATCCTGTGATTCCATCATTATATCCACAGCATTCAGCTGGGGCTATTTTAGCAGCAGTACTTTGCTCCAAAAGTTCCCACTTGCCCAGCTCCTGTGGCCTGAGGCTTCAGCTCCTTCAGCTCCTGGTGCTGAGCTGCTCATGCTGAACGAGTCGGCTTGAAGAGAAGAACACAGTCCATGCAATTCCTTCTGGGACACGGAGAGGGGAGGCTGTGCAAACAGGAGCTTGTTTGCTGTGGCCTCCTCTCTGCCCTTCACGCCTTTCACTGCTTTGAACCAGCCAAGAGCTTTCTCCAAGAGTGCAATGGAGCAGCTGTTCCTGCTCCCAGGCCTGGCTCTCTCCAGTCTCTGCCCTTGCCTGCTTCTGTCCCTCTTGCTGTGCCCTCTGTTCCCCCAGGGCTCGCTGGCTGCTGCCCAGGACTGTGGCACTGGCACAGATCCAGTTCTCCAGAGCCTCCTTTCTGTGCCCTTGCAGCTGCCTGGGCACAGCAGCCTTTTCCACCTGGAAGTTCCCCATGGACAGGGAGTGCCCAGCTCCATTCCCTGCACAGCCTCCAGGAGCCCAGGGCTGCCATCTCCAGTCCCTGCTGGCACTGGGGGCTCCCAGGTGCCTCAAGCTGCTGTGACACCGCTGCACACGGGAGGGAAGAAGGGCAGGGGCTGTGCTCAGAGTCAGCTCCATGTGCTGCTGCTGCTGCTGCTGTGGGGTCATTTGTGCAGCCCTGGCCCAGAGTCAGGGATCAGATCCTGCCAGTCTCTTCCAGCCCTGGCTGCTCAGAGTTTGGGCCTTGGAGCCTCAGGTGGCCAAAGGCAGCTGCTGCTGGTCCCTCTGTGTGCCCGTGTTCAGCAGTGCTGCTCCATCAGTCTGTGCCCAGCAATGGGGAAAAGCCTCAGCTCTGCAGGGCCAGGAGCTGCTGGGCTCTGCCTGAGCAGCTCAGCCAGCAGGAAGGGAGCTGCTCCAGACAGGAACGAGGAGCAAAGGACATTCCTTTTGTAGGACATGTTTTCTATTGAAAGGAAAAAAAAGGAAAAAGGAAAAAAAATAGGTAAATTGTAAAAGATAAGAATAAAATCCAAGTGTTAGTGAAAACACATAACATGTCAGTGAAAAAAACAAAACATAAATGCAAAGTTACATTATTTGCATTAAGAGGTAAATGATCTTTTTAAAAAGAGAACTCAGTCATTTACATTGTAAATGTGCTGATGGCATGGATCCATCTTACTGACCTCAGCAGCCTCTTAAAAGATTTTGGGCTTTGTCCCCAACACTGGTATTTGAAATTGTGCTCGAAGCAAGAGGAAATTGCTTTGTGCCCTTCCAGCTCCAAGCAGGACTGGGAATGGAAACACTGTCAAAGCCCAAATCCTTTAGAAGATGACCTTCCTTCTCAGCCTGGGAATGAGCTGCACATTCTCTTTGAAACTGTCAGGGATTTCTTAGAGTCACAAAGTCCTACTGACAGCTTTTTGCTCAGGTTTGGAAGTGCAGAAGGGCAATTCTCCATCCATTAGCTCCAGACTGCACTGCCTCAGGAGCACGGCCCACTCGCCAGCTTTGGTGCACTCGTGGCACTGCCAGAGGAGGAACAAAGTGCAATTGCACAATTCCAGCCAATCAAGAAGGAAGAATGGGACAGACAAAACACCCTGTGTAGATCCAGGCGTTCAGCCCGGACTGTGGAGAGTTTGGGTCCTTGCCAGTTGGATGCGTGTCCCCAGCTGCAATCTCTGGGCCTGCAGCAGAGTCTCACTCACCGGCCAAAGCAGAAAGCTCAGGCGCTGTGCTCGCAATGGGCTCGTCTGATGCAAAGCTGTCAGAGCAATGTGAGGGCAGAGCCAGCCCAGCTGGGCCCAGGGCTGAGCCCAGCAGAGCCCTGGCAGAGCCCAGAGCAGCCTCAGCACCCGCAGAGCCCGGCTGCAAGGAGAGAAAGCAGAAACCGCCCGTCAGCTGAGGGCTCCTGTGCCCTTGTGCCAAGGCCTGCGGTGCCCAGGCCATGCTGGCTGTGCCCAGAGCTGTGCCCAGAGCTGCCCATCCCTGCTGCCTTTGGCACAGAGCAGGAGGGCAGGACATGTGCCCAGCTTGCAGCCAGCCATGGCACATCCAGCCCTCAGCAGCTGCCCAGAGCAGGATGCTCCTGTGCTCGCTGCCAGCTCCCAAAAGCTCTGATCCCACCCTGCCAAGCACACAGGGACCCACCTCACACCACCCACGGCTGCAAGAAAAGCTGCTCCCAAACCATGGCCTCAGCCTTCTCCAAGGGCACGGCCCATCCACGCCACAGCTGCTCCCAAGCACTTCCCCATCCACACTGGACCACCTGGAACGCTTCCTCTGGAATAACAAACAACACATTATTGAAAAGAGTTTAGAGACAAAAAGGGAAAACAAGAAAAATGCTAAAAACTCTTATCTCTGTCAGGGCCTTGAGGAAGGCCCAACCCCTGCATGCCAAGGAAAAACCCACCCACTGGTGAGGGAAGCCCACACTTTCTCTCTTCCTCCCTGCACTGCCCCCCAAAATCACGGTGACCCCGAAGCAAACAAGGGCAGTGGAGCAGCCCAGCCCTTCCTTGCCTGCACAGCAAAGCAGCTGTGCACAGGTTCTGGAGCCCCACCTCTGCTCCCACCATGGGGCTTTGTTTGTGTTGGGCTGGCTGCCCCAGCCCCAGCCCGGGGCACGGTGGGTGCTGGGGGCTGTTGGCAGAGCCAGGAGCCCACTCCCATTTCATACCCACCCCAGCCCATCCTCCCAGCCCTGCCAAAAGCAGCTGGGCAGCCACTGAAGAATGAGCTGCATCTGCCCCAGCAAAGGGGGAGCCTTTGGCTCCCCGCGATGCTGGGCAATGCCCAAATCTGACAGAATTTCCCTGGGTGGGGACTCATCTGCAAATTCCCTGTGGAGTTTGGCTTTGAAGAAGGTCCCAGAATCAAAGTGCATCACCTTCAGCCTCCTGTGGCCAGGTTGAGGAAGAGCTTGTCATCCCTGATGTCACCCTCGCTGTCTCCAGCAGCAGCAGCAGCAGCAGCATCCCCACCTGGTACAGCTTCTCCAGGGGCTCCTTCTCCTTCCCTGGGGTCAGACCAGGCTCTCAGGGCTCTGCCCAGGGCCCCAGCTGTCAGGGAACCAGGACAAGCAAAACCAGCTGGGATGGCGGCCACCAGTGCTGGGCAGAGCAGCTCAGCTCCAGCACAAGGGCTGTGTGTTCCCATCCCATGACCCCGGTGCAGTGACACAGGCAGCACAAAAAGCTCTGGGTTCCTTTGCTTCTGACTGCCAAGGCATATGTAGAGCAGGAACTTACCAGGGCTCTGGATCAAAGTGTGCCTGTGGCTCTCTCCCTTCTTCTATGGCAGAGGAATATCCCACACCCAAGGATGACAGAACAGGTCTTCCAGTGCGGGTCTGTCCAAGGAGTTCACGGATAAACACCACCTGATCAGATCTTTGCACTCTGGGGAGAGAAAGAAGAAACTGATGGTCAGACAGAGAAGGCTCCTGTCTGCTTTGCCTCACTATTCCCATGCCCAGGCCATGCAGGATGTGCTCAGAGCTGGGCCTAAACTTTCCCATCAATTCCCTGTTTTGGAGGAGAGCAGGACATGTGCCACCTCCTCAGCAGCTGCCAGAGCGGGATGCCCACGACCCCGCTGCTGTCTCCCAGCACTGGCATTCCCCCCGTGCCCAGAGAAGAGGATCCACCTTGAGAGAGCCGTTGTGGCAGCGGGAGCTGGCCCCAGCTGAGGTTCTGGCCCCTCCTGAAAGGGTGCTCCCCGCAGACCATCTGGTGCAGCAGGATGCCCAGGGACCAGATGGTAGCTGGCTCACCGTGGTACCAGCCAAAGTCATTCCATTCTGGGGGGCTGTACGACAGTGTTCCTATGGAATACAGATGGAGTTCATCAGGGGGATGCTGCTGCTCCCAGAGCCTGGCGCCAGCATCCCTGCGCCTGCACACAGGGTGACCACTGCCCTCTCGCCAGCACCTGGGACTTGTGCACAAAGTTAGGGTTGGAAAAGAAGCCTCTGGTGCTGGAAGAGGGGAGCCCTTGATAGGCCCGACCATGACATGCAAAGGAAAAACCCACTCCATGCTGGGGAAAAAACCCACCCTTATCCTCCCTGCCTGCATTGCCCCCAAAATATTATGAAGCCAAGGCAAACAGCGCGAGTGGAGCAGTCCAAGCCCTTCCTCTCGTCTGCACACCAAAGTGGCTGGGGCACAGATTCCAGCCCCCCTCACTGCTACCCCCACCCACGGGGGTTTTGGTTGGGCTGGCTGCACTGGGCAGAGTGGCTGGCAAAGGCTGCCAGCAGGGCTGGAAGATGGCTGCCCACCCAGCCCCGCTCTAAAGCAACTCAGCTGAAGACTCAGTGCCCTGACTGGCAGCAAAAGGGAGAACTCCCGCTGCCACAGCCAGCTTGGGCTGGGAGATGTTGGGCCATGAGATGTTAGCACCGGGAGCACAGCCCTGTGTAGGCTCACCTGCAAAGTGAGTGTAGACTGTGTCCTGCAGGTAGGTGCCACAGCCAAAGTCAATCAGTTTGGCCTGCCCGGTGTCCAGGTCAACCAGGATGTTCTCTGGCTTGATGTCCCTGTGCAGGACCCCGCAGCTGGTGCACGGCCGCACGGCCTCCAGCACCTGGCGGAACAGCTCCCGCGTCACCTCCTCGGGCAGGAACCGCCGTGCCCGAATGAAACACTGCAGGTCCTGACACTGCTGTGGCCGCTCCAGCACCATCACGATGCAGTTGGGGAGCTCGAGCCACTCCAGCAGCTGGACCACACCGGGGAAGCCAGTGGACACCTTGGCCAGCAGCACGACCTCCAAGGGTGCGCTGGCGCCGTCGGGCTGCGGGAGGAGCATGATGCCATCAGTGGAGCCGATGCCGTGCCAGGCCTGGGGAAGCCCTCAGCCAGCCCGGGATGCTCTGCGCCCTGCGCTGGCCCCACGCCCGCTCTCCCTCGGGGCGTCCTGGCGGCTCCCACCGCGCCGGGCCCCGGCTCATCCCCGGCCGGCAGCCCCGGCTGCTGGCCCCGCTCACTCACCAGCTCGCCCCAGTGCCGGACGCGGTTCCGTGGCACCCTTTTGATGGCCACCTGCAAGCCAAGGGCAGCAGTGGGGTGAGCTCGCCGCCCGCACTGCGAGCCCCATCCTCCGCCCTCCGCCCTCCTCCTCCTCCATCCCCTCCTCCTGCGCCCGCCGCCGGCCGCGCCGCTCACCGGGGCGCCGTCCGAGAGCCTCGTGGCCGCGAAGACTCTGCCGAAGCCGCCGCGCCCCAGCAGCGATCCCAGCCGGTACCGCTCCTGCAGGGCCTCCTGCGCCGTCCCTGCGGGCGGGACGCGGCTGTCAGCGCTCGGCCCGGGGCCAGCAACGACCCCCGAGCGCCGCTCACCCGCCCCGGGCCGGCCATGCCCAGGCGTTCGCTCCCGGGAACGCGGCACGGGAGGCTCGGGGCCGGCGGCCGCGCTGCCGAGCGGCGGAGCTCGGGCCGGGGAAGCCGCAGCGGAGGCGGCGGGAGCGGCCGCGCCGCGTGTGTCCTCCGCGGGCCCCGGGAGGAGCCGGGGCCGGGGCCGGGGTCGGGGCCGGGGCTGGGGCCAGGTCCGGGGCCGGGGCCGGGGTCGGGGTCGGGACCGGACCCTGCGTCGGGTCTGGGGCCGGGCTCGGGCCAGGCGGAGGCAAAAGGCGGCAATGCCGCCCCCGCCCCAGGCACTGATGCCCGCCCAGCAGCGCCACCGCCAGTACAGCCAGAGCCGGGCGGAGGCGAGACCGCGGCGGGACGGCCGGGGCCGGGCACGGGACAGCCCCGCCCGGGGCCGGGGGCGGGCCGGGGGCATGGCCCAGCCCGGCAGGGGAGAGGGAGGCGGGGAGAGGAGAGGGACGCCGGGCAAGGGACCCCGAGAGAAGGGTGCCCGACAGCGGGAAAGGGAGAGAAAGAGAAAGAGCGAGAGAAAGAGAAAGAACGATTTTTCTAGTCTATCTGCTTTTGCTGCTGTCGCCGCTGCTGCTGCTGCTGCTGCTGCCGCTGCTGCCGCCGCTGCAACTGAAGCACCGGGGCCGTTCGTCCCCGTGTCCGTTCCCCGCTCGCCCCACGAGCCCCACGTTCGAGTCCCACGCGCCCCGGGGACAGCCCCTCCGTCTGCCCAAACACGGGAACTTTGCAGCGCTGAGCCCAGATGCAGAGCCCTGACTCCTGCACACGGGCACAGCGATGCCCTCGCTTGCTGCTGTGCATTGTCCTTGCTGAGCGTCAAACACTGTCGGGACACCTTCCCTTGGGGTAGGATTCCTACCTGAGCCCAGCACTGCACTGACACCTCCAGTGTTGCTTTCCTGTAAAAACAGGGGAAGGAAAACTGTGTAGCTCACGGTATTTTAGTGTCTAAAAATCACTAAGTCACCGATCTTAGAGGTGCAGTGCATCTGGAATTACTGGGATGGAAAAGTAGTGCAACATGGAAAAGGGGAGCATAGAAATAAATAGAGGAAAGCATCTTGGATTGTTTCTTTCATTTTCATTTCACTTCTGGAAAGCTGTTTCAATTTTCCAGGAATCTTCTCCTGTCTGCTCTTCCCAAGAATCTGTCATGGAGAATAGGGTCAATTTTCTGTCACAAGATTTGCCACCAGGAAATGATGCCACTGGTGAAATTTTCATTGTAACTGTTTGTGCTGGCTTAGGGCAAATTTTGGGAGGAAATCTCCAAAAGGGGTCCATCTAGAAAGAAAGTTCAAGCGGCCCCTCCCCCTACTAGTTCAGGAAAAGACTTCCCTCAAGAAAAGTGAAAAAAACCCCAGTTTATTTAACAAGTAAAGTATTCACAAACATGAAAAATGAATAATATTAAATCAAACCTCTGACAGTGGTGAAGAGATGGCAAATTCAGAAAGTCCTTTTTGTGGGTTGTAGTTGGCTCACTCAGTCTCTTCTAAGTCCCTCTGGTGCTGGAATGCAGCGTCCCAGAGCTTGGTGGACCACAGGTGTGAGCTGCTGCCTGTGTTTTTCTGGGTTTTCAGTCCAGAGCAGGTTTAAACAGTTCCAAGAAAAAGGAAAGCCACAGTCCAAGGAACTTCTCTTCCTAAGCTAGCTAAAACCAAATTGCTAGACCTGGGCTGTGAAGGCATCAGGAAATTTCCAAATCTGGGCCCTGGCAGTCCCAGCAAACACCAGAGCTGGATGATGCTGGTGCCAGAACCTGCAGATTTCCAAATTTTGGCTTTCTGTGCCAGCAAATCCCCGGACTTGGGCAGTGCCGGCACCAGGAAGTTTTCAGATCTGGGCGCTGGCACTGCCAGCCAACACCAGATCTGGGTGGTGTCATTGCCAACGACAGAAATCTGCCAGATTTGGGCTCTGCTGGCACTGAGAAATCTCCAAATCTGGGTTCTGGTGCAGGAAACACAAGATGTGGGGGCGGTGCCAGACCCAGTAGCAGGAAGCTGCCACAGGTTTTGGGTTTCTGTGCCAGCAAATTGCTGCACTTGGGCTGTGCCAGAATAGGGAAATTTCCAGATCTGGGCACTGGCAGTGCCAGCAAACAGCCCATTTCAGGCTCCAGGCTCCAGGAAGGACTGGGTCTGGTTGCCTTCCTCTTTTCTTTCCTTCTTTCCTTCCATCTTTCTTGGGATCCTGCTGCCAGCAAACTCCAGATTGGGCGGTGCTGGCAAGGGGAAATTGCCAGGTTTTAGCTTTCTTTGCCTGCAAATTCTGGATATGGGTGGTGCCAGAAGAGGGAAATTGCCAGATGTGGGCACTGCCAGATCTTGGTGTGGAATGTGCCGGCACTGAGAAATTGCCAGATGCTTATTTTCTCTGCCAGCAAATTGCTGGAGTTAGGCTGTGCAGGCATCTGAAACATTCCCGATCTGGGTACTGGGGGTGTCAGCAAATCCAAGATAGGGTTGCTGTAGGTACCAGATCCTTGCTTGGTTTTGACTTGCTTTGCCAGCAAGTGGCTACACTTGGGCTGTGCCAGAATAGGGAAATATCAAAATCTGGGAACTGGCAGTGCCAGCAAACACCACATTTCAGGAAGGACGGGATCTGGACCCGTTCCCTCCCTGCCCGCCTCCCTCAACAAGGTGCCAGAGGGGCTGGAGAGCAGCCAGGCAGAAAGGGACCTGCAGGAACTGATGGACAGCAGGCTGGACATGAGGCAGCAGTGTGCCCGGGTGGGCAAGCAGGCCAATGGCTCCTGGCCTGGATCAGGAATGGTGTGGCCAGCAGGAGCAGGGCAGGGATTCTTCTCCTGTGCTCAGCGCTGCTTGGGCAGCACCTCGAGTGCTGTTTGCAGTTCTGGTGCCCCCAATTCAGGAAGGACATGGAGGAGCTGGAGTGTGTCCAGAGAAGGGCAACAAGGCTGGGGAAGGGTCTGGAGCACAAGAGCTGTGGGGAGCGGCTGAGAGAGCTGGGGTTGTTTATCCTGGAGGCGAGGAGGCTCAGGGGAGGCAAGGCGTTGTCAGGACACAGGTTGGACTTGATGATCTCCATGGCCTGTTCCGCCCTTGCTGATTCTGGGATTCTCTGAAGCCGCCCTTGGAGCAGTTGCAGGAGCCCTGGGCCTCCTCTTCAGAAGCTCCAGCAGCCCAGGTCCCTCAGCTTCTCCTGCCAGCCCCAAAGCCCATCCTGTCAGTCCTGCAGAGCCTCTGCAGCTCCTCCTCACTGCCCAGACCAGGGAGCCCCAGAGGCAGACACAGCAGCCCAGATGTGCCCCCCTGGCCTGGGGTGCCTCTGGCAAGGGAGCAGCACCAGGCACTGCAGGAGCCTGCAGACAATTGGTCTGAAGGCCAAACCTCCTTAGCTCCTTCTGAAAGGGCAGGAACAGTTCCTCATTCCAGTGTGGTGGAATGCTGGGCACCACAGCTCCAGGTGGGGACTGGACACAAGTTTGCTCCCACTGAGTGCTGTGATGGGTTCTGCAGGAGCTCTGGGCTCCTGTGCTTGCCAGGCACAATGAGGAGAGAAGGAGCCAAGTGCACTGATGTGGGAAATGGATATCTAGAAAGCTTTTAGGGCCTAGTAGAATGCCCAGAGAGTATGAATCTGTATATAAACCTTGAGACAAGAAATGCTAACTTAAAAATGCCATGGAATAGGACAGATATTGTTGAGAGAGAAATGGAGCTGGAAAAAAGTTGCAAAAGATGGCCTTGCAAATAAGATTTTGGAAAAACAGAGCTATGAAAGATGCATTGTAGTGGGACCCACGAGGGGCAGTTTTAATAACTGGCTTTAAGGCATTCACAACGTGGCATGGCAAAAGGCCGATAGACCAAAAAACCTAATTATAATGTATTATAATTAGGAAATAGTTGGCTTCTGATTGTGACGGCGTGAATTATAACATCTGTATTGTCTCACCCTTCTCATAAGACTGAAAATTGAATAAAAGTTTTTAAAACACCTCTCAGTTGCCCCATCTCTAGGTCAAGAAAAGAGTATTATCCAACACACTGACACACCTTTGCCTCGAGCATAGCCCAGCCTGGACCAAACACACTGAAAGGTTTCCCCTTTGGCCCATGTCTCGAAACATCAGGTCTGCTGTTTGACAGCTCAGGTTGGTTTGGTGTCAAGGAGTTTCCCTCAGAAATACTGGGTTTGTCCTCCTCTGTGCCTTCCCCTCAGCAGCCTTGGGGATGCTCCTGTGTGAAGCCATCTGTCTGACACAGTTTGAGACAACTTCAAACAGGATATTGTGCAATAAATCATTTCCTCTGAAGTGTTCCAACAGTCCATTTCCAGCAATAGGAAATTATTACTGATGATGAAAGTGGAAAACCCCCCACAGTTTAATAACAAACAGAATCCCCCCATGACACGCGTCACAAAAAGGCGCTGGGGTCTCTCTCGGAAGAGCAGGAGCTGTCACGGAGCAGTTCCAGCAGCTGATGGAAGCTCGGGGGCTCGTCCGGTGTCGGCTTTCTCCCACGGCAGAGCTCCATGGAGCGGGCAGGGCAGTGAAGCAGCTGGGCTGGAGCCCTCGCTGCCTTTTCTCCCCGGCGTGGCTCAGCCCACAGACTCTCGGGCTGGGAGCGGGGCCGCTCCGCTCCTGCCGGCACCGTGTCCCTGGGCTCGGACAAACAGTTTCCTGCCAGGAGAGCCCTGCACACTGCTCCACAGATCTTTCATAAAGGCCCAAACCAACTCCAAACACTCTGTCAGCTGCAGCTTTTCACAAAGGGCTGCAGCAATCCAGGACAGCTGCGAGTGAGTGTCGGAAGGCTCTTGTCTTGTTCCTGACAGCAGAATTCTTGATGATCTTGTGCAATTTTATTCAGATGTAACATGAGAGCAGAGGTTTTTTTGTTCAAATACTTCATGATGAGTAACAAGGCTTGGGAGCATGAGGTGCAGGACTGATGTGTGAAAGCATGAGCATATCCTCCAAAGTGGCCAGTCTAATTGTCCATTTTATTACTCTTGTATTTACTCCACACTAATGAGGAAAACCAAGCTCTGCTTGGAGGTAAAACAGGCATGGGATGCACTCTGGTCCCTCGCAGGCTCAGCAGGGCTGGCAGCAGCACAGCAGGCCGTCTGCTTCATTGTGAACCACTACAGAGCTGCATCCCAATCTGGTTTAAGTGGCGTGGTATTATTAAGAGCTCCTTTTCTGCATGAGATACAAAAAGGAGATTCCAAATGATCTTCATGCAAGCATGCAGTAAAGAACTGCTCCTGCTGTCCTAACAGAGCATTTGCTTTAGCAATTACACTCTTCCCATTCATCTTTTGATGCAGACACCTCAGGTTTTCCCCTACACCCTTGCAAGGCTGGCAGTGGCTGTTTCCCATTTCCTGTTTATCCCTAGAGATGGTGCAGTGGCTGCTTTGAAACAAAAAGCCCTGAGATCTGGACAGCTTGAAGGAGTATGAAATGCTAACTAAGTGTTCATATTGGTAACACCCAGGTCTGACCTTCCCAGAGCTCT
The DNA here is from genome assembly GCF_035770615.1 of Melospiza melodia melodia. Classification (NCBI taxonomy): domain Eukaryota; kingdom Metazoa; phylum Chordata; class Aves; order Passeriformes; family Passerellidae; genus Melospiza; species Melospiza melodia. The sequence continues at coordinate 11,880,521 of NC_086200.1, read as the reverse complement.
GCAGCAGCAGCAGCAGGACCATGCATCATTCCTGTTGGTGGATGTTCATGCTTCTGATTTGCAAGAGCAATGACTTTGAGGAGGGACAAAAACGCCCCTCTCCAAACAGTGGGTGTGCAAGGAGATGTGAAGTTTCACAGCCTTTTCTAGGATATTTTAGAAAGATCTAAGAGAATATTGTGGCATGGGGTAGGTCCCTAATTTTGTCTCCAGAGGAATCCCCAAAGGGCACATTCACTCTGCTGCTGATGGCAACCCCATAAGCTCACGAACCAATTTTCCCTGCAATGTGCCACCCTGCCTGGGCTTTACTAGGCCGGGACTAGACCCAGAGCTAAGCAAACACAGGCAGCCAGGTGACATTGTGTAACATCAGAAGCTGGCAACCACGAGGACTTTGCTGTGAAAAGGTTACAGTTTGCACCGGGCCCAGAAGTGTTTTTCCCTAAGGCAAAGCAAATTGAAATGTGAAGTTTCAAAGCTTCAAATGACTATGAAAGGAAACTGCAGAATAATTTCTGGAAGGGCAGCATTGTCAATGATCATGCTGCCCACCAACAGCTGGAGCTGAATCCAGAATTGCTTCTTCCAGCTGTGCAGGAATTCATTCCACTGGCAAGCACTGCTCCATGGGAACAAATGATCCCCTAGCTCTGGGCTGAATGGCACCCAGGCTGCAGTGCAGATTTGAGGAACCCTTGTCACTTGTTATTGGCCTCCCATTGTGCTCATCCTTCTGCAAACAAGGGGCAAACAACACAGCTGGAGTGCTGTCACCGGTAAATATACATACAGGTGATTTTGCCAAAGCAGTGCATCTTTTCCCAGTGAAATCCATGACCTCTTCTTACCTATGGAATTGTGATTGAAGACACCTGTGAGCCAGATCTGTGGGAGATTGCAAAGGAGCAAAGCTTTGGGATTTGGGCACACTTCTCTTGGTTTCTTTGCTCAGGCCTTTGGTGAGCACAGAACACACCTGGGTAGAAAACCTTTGACTAGACAGGATCTTTTGGATCCATTGTCCCCCAAACGTGTCAATGTGTGGCCCTGTTACAATGACAAGTTGAAAACAGCAGCACAAATGACACAAAGAAAAGATGGCCAAAGAGGAAGAGGAGAGGCCCAATGAGGAAAGGATGTGGTGAGACACTGGCACATTGAGTGAGCTGCACTCCCATAATCTCTAGGCTGGCATGTCCTGGTCTGACATTCTCCTCTTGGTTTATTTATTTTTTTTTTTTCATCATCAAAATAAAATATATACGATTAAAAATATGTCATCAAAACTTAAAGACAGAATCAAAACACATTAGTTCAAAACTACATCTAAAGATCAGAACATATGTACATCTGTAACTATCAAGCCTAACGCGTCAATCCTATTCTTCAAACACTCTTCATACAGGCGTCAGCTTCTTCCTGAGCTTGGAGGAAAGAGAGCTCTTCTGGATGGGAGGCAAGGACTTGGTGGGTGAGAGAAGTGTCCCAAGGAAACTTCTCGGTAAGACTGTAACCAGTCAGATCTGCAAAGCGGAGACACAAAGTTTAACAGAGGCCACCATGCAAACCTAAAGCATCTGAAGCTCCATATTTCATGGGACACATTTCCTGGAAATGTCCAAACAGCTGCACAGGGAAACATGCTCCTGCTGGCAGACACTGAGGCAGGCCAGGGCAAACCCTGAGCCACTTGCCCAGAGCTGGCACAGGCACAGCCTGGCCTCTGGGCTGCCCTGGGACAGCAGGGAGCCCAGAGCCCTGTGCTCCCCAGGAATGGCTCAGCTGCACATGCACCCTCCTGCTCCTCTGCCTGCCCCACAGCTCAGCAGCCCCACAGCTCCAGGGGCACTGGCAGCAGCACAGATCACTGCAGGGGCACGTGCAGGGCACAGCTGTTCCCTGGCAATGTGCACAGCCTCTCTGGGCTGCCACAAGACCCTTCCTGCCGGCAGAGATTGGCCCAGCTCCCCCCTCACCTCTGTGTGAGGCTGAGCCATGATTGCCTTCACCTTGTCCTCAATCTGGAGCTGCTTCAGGCCCCCCATGCCATGAGCAGGAAGGGCAATGGAGAGAGCAGGGGCAGATGCACACCACAGAGACCTGCAGCAGGACTGAGGCTCTTTTCACCCATGTATCCCCAAATCTACAGAACTTTGGAAAACAACAAATGCAGGGAGAACAGGTTGTGGGCTATGAAGTTGCAGAATATCCAGCAATGCAGCCTGTTTCTCCTGTGGGGCTTGGCAATGGATCCATCTGAATGTTTTACCCTATTGCAAAGCTGAGGAAAGGGTGGCAGGCAGTTTAGCCAGGCTGTCCTATTCTAGAGAGTGTCTCTTGGGAACTATCAGGCCCAGCACCAACATTTAAGGCAGCATTTGCTTCAACTGTCCCATGGCAGTCAGCCTGTGGAGGTGCCTGTAAAGTGATTCATCATGTCAAGGCTAACATGAAACATCAGTTTGAATAGAAAGTAGAGCTCTAAGGCCAGGGCAGTCATACAAGGCTCCTTTGGCAGGAGCTGCACCTGCTGTGCAGGCTGTGCCACACCCAGCAGATTGTCCCCCATGTGCTCCATGGGGGCAAGGACCCTCCTTATTTTTCAAGTTAATGGCATCATGAGAGACATGGTTTTCCCAGGGCCTCTGTGGTTAGCACTGTGAAATACCAAACACTGCTCACAGCTGCAATTGCAATTGTCCCTCTGCCCACAAAAGCACAAGGCTCTATCCTTGGCCTTTGCAGGCCCTTTCCCTTCCCCATCAGTCACCACATCTAGGAAAATCTGACAGACTGGGAGAACTCCAGGGAGCAGCAGGAAGCTGAGTCAGAGGAGCTTTAGTTTGGATATCAGGAAAAAGGGTTTTTCACCCAGAGGGTCGTTGGGCACTGGAACAGGCTCCCCAGGGCAGTGGTCACAGCACCAAGCCTGACAGGGTTGAAGGAGCATTTGGACAACAATCTCAGGCACTTGGTGTGACCCTTGGGCTGTTCTGGGCAAGGCCAGGAGCTGGACTCGATGGTCCTGATGGGCCCCTTCCAACTCCCCACATTCTACACTTCTGCGATTCTGAGAAGTAATGGGCTGCAGGAGGGCAGAAATAGGTGACAAGAGGGGAGAAGTGAGGATGGTTGGAGAATCAAGTCACCGAGTTCACAGAAGATGCAGGATACAGGACCCTTCCCTCCCACCATTCCCATTCTCTGTCTCATCCCTTCTCCCTCCCACACACACAAAGGTGAAGAACATCACTAAAAGAAGAAGAACCTACTTGACTCCCATGTCCATGAGAGCAGTCATTGCTCGTGCAGGAGTCACATTCTCCACCAGGATCCCCAGGCTCTGACTGGCTGCTTTCTGAACAAATACTGGGGAGCTGGACACCATCTGGAGAAGGACCCGAGCGACCTCATCCACCTCAGAGTCCATGTCCTTCTTCAAGGTCACAAAGAGCTCTCCCAGAGTGACAATGGCAGAGCAGGACACTTTGGAACCGAGGTTGGTCACCTGGGGAAGCCATGAGGGGAAACATAAGAATCACCTTGGAAAGAAAACCAGTTGCCTTCAACAAAAGTCCCAGGAAATGACAACACATCCCACTGTGTCCAGAGGAGCATACAAGGACAGGAAGAGCAGGAGAGCACAAGCACAGAAAGGCTCTTACTCTGGCCCCAATTTCTGGCTTCAGACCTGCTCACTGCAGGCGTAAATAAAAATTTCATTAAGTGTTCTATTTAATCCTTCTTAAATGTCCACATCTTTGTTTTTAGGCCCTTTTACTAGAAAATAAATAAAGAGTTGCTTTCAAATCATGAAGGAAAAAGTCATAAAGGTAAAAGAGTCAGATGCTCCTGTTCAAAAAATCAACACCAGCAGCTCAAGTACTATGCCAGGAAACAGAAAACTCAGGCTCAGGTCTACAGAATAATTTGCAGCGTTGAATTATAGCTTGGGCAGAGACTGGGACTCTGGCAAATAACATGATTAGTGTCTCAGTTTCTGCATTTGCACATTGCATTATAAAGGCTCCACACTCAAAGATGAGTGTCAGATACCCAACCTGCCAGTAAATACAGCTGCATGTGCCCACAGATCCTACAGACAGCTGACAGACATTGGAAATATCAGGTCTAAAACCAGAAATGAAGGCAGACCCTGAGCACACATGGAGATGAACAAGCACATACCTACTCTACACACTGTGTATGAAGTATGGGGGACAATTCAGAACAATGTTCTCACCTCGCTGGCAACTGCCAAGCAAACCTCACCAAGTCTGCAAAGCAGGACCTCTGAATGGGACCCAGCCAGGTGTCTGATGGTGAAGAGTCCCTCCTCCTTCAGCTCTCTGAAAGGCAGAAGATTGATTTTTCTCTCCACCAAGGCCACACCCTCTGAAATGACCAGGCTGGCAGCTCAGTTGAACAATGGGAGGTGCTTTTCAAGGAGTGCTTAATGAAATCGTGGAACGCGTTGCCCCAGGATGCTGTGGCTGTCAAAAGCATTCACAAACCCAAGAGGCAAAGAGAGGGGTTTTAGAGTGGCCATTTGAGAAGACAGCCTTTCTGAAATCTCTGGCACATGAGGCTCCTCTGTCACCGCTTCCTAGGAGCTGTGAGACCGGGCCATGCTGCTGTTTGTTGTCACCTCCCTGTACCTGTCCCTGAGACACAGTGCCACCGGGCTGTTATTGGGGCATTTTCCTTCTTTGCCAGCCCCAGCAGGCATTCAGCAGGGAGAGTCTGCACTGCCACTCTGGAGGTGAGTTTCCACTCTGTGATCTCGGCCTCTCTGTCTCCCCCTCCACTCCCCCTCACACATTCCCCAAAAAGCAGCAGGATATCTGCTGGGACCACCTCAGCCTGCAGGAAGGCCAAGTGGGTCCTGGCCTTTCCTGACCCACAGCACAGCTTTCTTTCATCACAGCATGGAAATATAAAAACTGTGTTATCACATCACACAGAGGGCCAGGAGCTTTTTATTTTGGCCGCAAGTGTCCACAGGGCATTGGGGAAGAGGAGAAAAAGAGTGTTTTGCAGCAAGCAACCCGGCTACTCGGGCAGGATGGTAGGAAAAGTGTCTGGGAGCTGCTTTTTAGGACTTTGGTTGTTCTGCTGAAGCTTCTGACAGAGCTGGTGGGCAGATCCCAGAGCTGTGGAGAATTCCTGGGAAATTTGTCCTTGGATATGCCTACGAATGCTCTCCCAGCCAGGAACTGCCATCTGTGTCCTGTCCATATGTTACTGCCTTGACTGTTGAGTGTCTGAGGTGCCTCTTGAGGCTGCTATGGACCTCCTTCACCAAGGAATGGATTGTGATACAACATCCCTTTCTGCTTATGTTTGGGCACTGACAGAGCCTGGACCACTCTGGCTGGAGCTTGGGCTCTGGCCAAGCAAGATTGCTGATGAGAGCACCTCATGGTCCTCAGCTCTTCCCTGCTGCTGGGACAGACAGACATGGCCATGGGGACAGAATGGAGCTGCCCCATCTGCCAGGGCACTAAGAACGACTGTCACCACCAGTTCTGCCTGGGCTGCATCCTGCAGTGGGCAAAGAGAAATCCAGCCCACTCTGCAGAAGAGTGATAGAAGCTGTCAGGTGTTCTGAGTAGGATGAACAGGACTACATACAATTTGCCATCAGCTCCCCCAAACAATTGCTAGAGTCCAGCAGGGAGAGAGCCTGGCCACCTTGCTGAAAACAGCCCCCCAGACCCTGTGATGGCTGCTCCATCTTCCCCACAGGGAACACTGTCCCCAGCTGAGCAGGGGCTGCAGGACCAGAGCCTGTGGATGGCCTCCTGCCCAAGGAGTGGCCTAATTTTTCAAATAACAATGTCATCTACTGGACCAAAGGTGGCCCTGGCTGCACCAGAAGCTGCAGGGAATATGCCAGCACCAGAGATGGCTGGTTAAGGAATTCATGGAGCAGCATCCTGCACGCCCTCATTGCCTATGGTCAAGTTGCCAAACTCTTGGTGCCAGTACTGCAGCTTCTCCTCTGTAGCAGTCTGAATTGCTGCTAGCATAGTCCAGGGTAAAGAAGCAAAAAGGACCTTTGCATAATCTCCACAGATGTTTTATTCAGCTGTGCAGGGAGATGTTCAGCTCCCAGCACTCACACACAGAGGGTCTCACTTTGTCTCCACAGGGGCCCGGGGGCTGACCCTGATCTCGGGGCAGTACAAAGATAAGGGGGCCAATCAGGGAATAGGGAAGGTGTAGCTCAGGAGTACAGGAACAGACACAGGAACAGGGGAAGGAGCCAATGGGGTCTAACAGCTTTTTGGGGGAAGCTTCTGGTGTCTCCCTAGACGAGGGAATGCCCCCCCAGGGTCTCCACAATTCCTCCTGTTTTATATTATTAGGAAAGCTTCTCTGAAGGATCAACTGAATCAACACAAAATGACAAAAACCATCAAAAGCGCTCACAGGACAACTGTTCAAAATTCAAACAATTCTGAGTTCCCAATGTGCCAACAGATTTCTTGGAGTGTCTTAGATCTGGCAGGAGGGATGCAGGGTTTTCTTAGCACAGTTTATCAGGAAACTGAGTCATCCATACTGAACCTCTGGTCCATGGCCTCCTCACTGCCATCGTGCAGCAAGGAGGCTTAGAGGCTGCTGTGCTCTGGGCCTGTCAGGGATGAACACAGTGGCTCTGTGGCCAGTGCCAGCTCCAGCTCCAGCAGCTCACAAGAGGAGACTCCTTCCAGAAGCTCTGCTGGCTCCAGTGTGGCAGACCAGCAGAGCCCACTGGAAGCCCCCCTCCATTGCAGCCACCCCCAGCTGCGCCCATCATCACTGCAGAGCAGGAGCTGCCCCAGAGGAGCCGTGGCCGGAGCTCATGGCAGTGGCAGGTCCCTGTGCCCGGGGCAGAGCCACAGAACCTCTGCTCCTGCCTGGGACAGGGGCTGCTCACCCTGGTGTCCCACCGAGAGGAGGGATCCTGGGCCCCAAACTCTGCCCAGCCCTGCAAAAGGCCACCCCGCCAGCAGTGCCAGCAAGGTCCCTGCAGCCATTCAGCCAAATCAGAGGAAACAAATGTCTCTTCAGCTGACACAGTCTCTGCACACAGCTTTCTCCCCCTTCTCCTGGTGCCTTCCCCTGGCTCCAGCAAGAGCTGCAGGAAATGCTGTGTGAGCCATGATGATGGAAGAGCTACTGATAAAAACACTGGGGTGATGCTTTCGGAGGAGTCATGAATGGAAGACTGACCAACCTTCCAGCCAATGATATGCCAAAAGTTTCCATTCTTTAAATAACTGATTGTAATTAATGACTAAAAAAAAAGATACGGAAACAAATTAAATTTCCCACAGCTGCTGGCTTTCCTCAGGCTCCATGGTCTATGTATTCCTAGACTTACTTCATCTAGGCAGAATATTAACTGCCCTGACTTGCTGGAGACTGACCACAAGGTCTCATCTGTGGTGGGCAGTCACTAAAATTAGCTCAGCAGAGGCATCTTCAGCTGTCCAAGTGTAGCAGAAATACATATTCTCTGCTTCATGGCTGTGTGGCAGCAGCTGCTGGCGTGGATTTGTCAGCGTTGCTTCATGGATTACTCCTGGGAAGGAATTGTGTGCCCAGGCACAGTATGATGGCTTCGATCTCCTCTAATTACTCCAATTGGATGATGGCCAGAACTTTTAGGCAAAAAGCATCATGACAGAATAATTTACAATATTCTCCAAACTACTCCTGTGGTTTTGATTTTCTTACTGATTAGGTTCAGTGTCTGGCCTCAAGAAATCAGTCCAGAGAGAACAGGCAAACCTCAGCTTGCAAGTTAGAGTGCAAGTCTTTAATCTTCTGTTTTTGCAGGATGTATAAACAACTTTTCAACATATTTGCAAAAAAATCTCTTAGTTCTTGCTATACCTATCCAGAACCTGACTCTCTCCTCATTTTATTTTGATTTGAGATCCAAGCATGATTTATTTCTGGACAGGGAAGTAAGAACGAGCTGCAAATACAGACTACAAGTGTGAATCTATACTGCAGGAACTGAGCTGTAGCTTGGAATTAAAGGCAAGAAGGGATGCCATGGTAAATGTGAACAATTAGTGCTGACATAGGAGCCTTCTGCAATGCTCTACCAACCCATGGTTCACATTGCTACAAACTCTCTTTCTGGTGTTACAAAGAGTGTTGAAGAGCTGACTGTAAGTAAAAAAAATAGCCAGAATGATAATTTTTGTTAATATGGCAGACAATGACTATCTAATAATTCAGAGCTCATAGAAGTGAGTATTCAGATTTCCACTTAGTACGTGCTGGCAGTTTTAATTTGAAATCAACAGGTTTATCCAAATCAAGTTATCCATAGGAATTAATTAGCTCTATGATCTACCTAAAAATGCCTCATTGTCTGATAAGTTTAGTAGAAATTTGCAAAGTCAACAGTCCACAGATTTTCATTTCTTGTTTAGTGGCTATTCTGCAGGAAAGCTTTTACAGACTAATCAGTTTGGATGTAATTAAAATGCCAGTACATTTCATCCAGCCATTTTGTATTAGAACAAAACCATATGACTGCACAGCCTTTTAAAAAATATTTTAAAATAAATTTTCAAATCAACAGTCTGAGTAGGACTCAGAATAAAAACTCTACCAAACTTCAACTCCATTGGAAGATTCCCTTGTCACCCTGTGAATCAATTCTACATTCAGCAGATTAAAAGTCCCAATGATGGTGGTTTTGGTGTGGTTAGGAACTGGGGAAGGGTCTTCTTCCTTCTCAGCTCCATGCTGCAGTGCCTTTTGGATGTGGCCTGCTGGCCGTTGTTTGTGCAGCCCTGCTCTTTCTCCATGGGGCAGAAAGTGAAATTGCATTTCCAGCCCAGAGCCCGTGAGGAGTGGGGCGTGCAGAGCTGTGCCAGACCCAGGCCAGCAGCTGTGCCCCAGAGGATTTGGTTCCTGCCCAGTGCAGCTGGTGCATCTCTGCCGTGAGTGCCTCCCCTTCCAGGTGCCCATGGACAGCAGGTGCAGGGTTCTGCAAGGGGCATGCAACAGGGTGGGGATGTCTGCTGGCAACAGAGTGCAGCGGAGAGCAAACAGTCCAGGATGGTCCTGGAGTGTGTGACAGAGAACTCCTGACACAGCTGGGGACTGAGCCAGTGAGGGAAGGCACTGCTGGGCCTGCTGTTTGTGAGGAGAGAAGGGCTGCTGGGTGACAGGAGGGTTGGAGGCGGCCTTGGGCTCAGGGATCACAAAATGCTTGTGTTTGATTCCCAGAGAAGGAACGAGAGACATTGGGGAAGTGTTGACCTGCAACAAATTGTGAATTTGTTAAGCTTTAACACGCAGTGCTTAGTTGTACCTTCCCTCACAGCAGTGGTTAATGTGTGCAAGTGGATGTCTTAGCCTTGAGAATAAAGACAGTGGGCCTACTGAGGAGGTAGCTGCAATGCATTCAAGCAGAAGAAGGCTCTTAACCATGGAAGGAGAATTTGAGGAATGGGATGTTCACCCCATGACCACCAGAGACCCTCAAGTGACCCCTACTCTAAATGTCAGTAATTTTGGGGAAGTGATTTAAACATGTCAAACACTTTGTGAGAATGTTTAGCCTGTGAGTTTGAGCAAAGTAATGAATAAAAGTAATGAAAGAAATGTCTTAGTTCTGTGGATACTAACACGTGGGTGTGCATGTTTCAGGGAAGTGATTCCTCACGTACCCAGCACTGAAATAAAGTAATGCCTCTTTTCTCACACTGAGCTGGCAGTGTGGATTGGGCCCTGCTCGGTAACGTTCATTTTGGTCATTTCTATTGAAGCATAAGGAATGGTTGAAATGAAATCTTTTCCAGTTGTTTCCCTTTGGTTTACCTGTTTGAGGGTTAAAATTGTGTGCTGCAGGTGTGCTGGGTGTGTGCAGAACAGTGCAGCCCCAGACACCCCTTGGCTTGCCCACAGGTTGTCATGCCTTGTTGCCAGGTGTGCCCAGCTGTGGCAGGAGAAGGAGCCCGCAGCGCAGTGGGCACCATGCCCTGCCCAGCCGGGGCTCTCTGGCACAGAGCAGCAGCAGTGCCAGCAACGTTCAACCCGCTCCTGCCTTGGCTTCCCAGAAGCCTCCGGAAATCAGCACTGCCAGTGGCGTTCCCAGCTTGGAGCAGCTGCTGCTGGCGGGCAGATGCTGCCATTTCAACTGCTGCCAAAGGGGAAGAAAGGCAGAGATGTACACACACCGGAGCCCTGGGCATGTCCAATAAAGGTGCAAATATGTGGGGAGATTTGTTAGGAAACATTTCAGCTGTGATGCCAACAGTGGCTTCTCTCCTGGTTCTGTGTGTTCTGGACGAGTAATGCAATGGTTGGCTCTGACAATTAAGAAGCAGATGTTATGTGGATGTTCAAATGTGTAGTGATGGTATTGTAATATATCCTCCCATAGTCCTCTTTCCAGTCCCCCTTGTAACAGCCTTGGTAGTCAGGGCATTTGGGGAGGGCTGGCTTGTGACCAGCAGGCAGGGTGTAACAACACCTGACCTCCAGTCAGGATGCAAGAAAGTAATCTCCACCAATGGACAGCAGAGAAAGAGTTGACTGACAAAACTTTTGGAGGGGCTAAGGGTATAAAAGGCAGAACATCCTTTTTGTAGATGAGAACGTGGCTGCTAGTCACAGAGACTCCCAATGCTGCAATTTTTCCTTATTCAGTCCTTTGTTAAGGTTTACTAAACCTTGAAAATGTTAAAAGTGAGGGTCATTTCTCACATGTGCAATGCTGTGGGCCATTGTCTTGGTCTGGTTTCCTTTGCTTGTGTCCCATCTGAGTGCTCAACTGGGGTACAGGCTGTAGGTGCTTGAGGCACCCTTGGAGTTCCTATTGGATTCCTGAACAACAGGGTTTTACCCATGAGGGGAATTTGTGCTGCTTTGTGACAGAGAAGAACTTCCCTGGCTCTTTTGTGTTTGCTGTAGGGAAGGTTGATTATTGCTTTGCATAAATTCACAGATCAACATGCTTTGTGATGCTTTTCTTTGTCATACTTTGCTTTGTGATGTCACGGCATGGTTGCCACATCGTTGTGGTGACATCAGAAGGTTGCCTTGGTGCACAGAAGGCCTGAGTGTCAGAGCAGCCTTGCTCACATTAGGAGAACCCTCCTGGCTGGAGCATTGGTCAGTGGGTAGTTGCACTCTAAGAGGCCATTTGTTTTTCTAGTGTTGGAGAAGACTGGCACAGTTCTGGGAATATGATCCACCATCTGGCCACAGCAGCTTTTGCTGCTTATGGTGTTTGTTTTTCCGCGTATTACGTTACACACTTTGCACGTAAGTAGAGTTTTCCATTCTACTTAGGTTAGGGTGTACCCTAACCTGGCTTTTGTATGTCTTCCTGCTGGTGGCTGAGTTTCTGATTTTGAAAGAGAAAGAGCATTAGGATGCCAGTGGTTTGGTAAAGCTCCTGTCAAGGCATTCAGCTAAAAAGGGGGTGTCTGTAGCCACAGGGGCAGCATTTGCAGGGGAACCTGCAGGGCTTCCGTTCCCTCCAGGGGAGAGTCTGTGGCAGCAGTGTCTGTCATTTCCTCAGTTTGCTGGGACAAGCAAGACACCTTTGAGATTGTAGACTGGCAGAGCTTTTTGGAAGGCCTTCTAAAAATTCTGCAGTTGTTCCCAGAATTCAGAGAAGGCTTATTTCTTTTTAAATTTTGTCATGAAAGGATTTGACTGTCTAACTTGACCTTTTTCAAAGTACTAAAATAGTGATTCCCTTTGCAAGGAAATGCAAACTCCAAAGCAGTGAGTGTCTGCCACAGCTCAGGGGGATTTTAGGGAAGCTTTTCTGAGCAACTGTTTCAAGCAAGTTAATGAGAACCGGTGCATGCAACTGATTAAAAAAAAAAAAAAAGAACCTCAAGGAGAGGATTTCAGAAGCTGTTTTATGTCTTTGGTAGAACAGGAGCACTGAGTAGTAAAGAACAATTTGCATTTTCTTGGTCATATTTGTATTCATTTACTGGCAAAACAGGCCAATTTGTACGCACAAGCAAGAATATTGTCCTGATTCCTTGCTGGCTGTGTGAATGAAATGTGTCTGCTGGAGGGATGTTGTGAAACGGGAAATCATCTCTGTTTGGGTTGACTTGTTCTGTGGGATTCAGCAGCCCAGGCAGTTTTCTGACAGCATCTGGTTCATTTTCCCTTCCCACTACAGGTCACCTGAAGCGTGTATTCAGCAGTGCTGAAGATCCTGAGGTGAGTGAGAAAGGAACATTTCAAGTTCCTGGTGTTTAAGAATTGTAGAACATGATGTGAGCTGGGCCAGTAGCAGTAGAGTGTAGAGGGCCAGCTAGGAAGGCCGAAAGAAAATCCATTTTCGTGCCTGAAGAAAAATAACAAAGTGCGAAATGGATATTTTAAATTTCTATATCAGAGCTTTGAAGAACTACAAACCTAGTTTTGAAGAGAGAACCTTGCTTGCTGACGACAGATAGGGTGGAATATTTACTTAGGAGCAATTTCCTGTACAGTTGAATTAGACCATTTTAATTTAGTCAGAGTCCCTTAGAATTCTATTCCTATCAAACTTTATGATATCTACTTAGAAGATATTGTTGTAGAACAGGAAGGCCATCTTGCAATGGTGCCTGCTGTATCTGAAGTGCAATGGGCACCTTTGTGGCTGGGGAGCTGCGTGGGCCCAAAGGACGCAGGGCTGGCGGCCGTGAGCAGCTGAAGATGAGGCAGCGTGGGGCCAGGGGGCCAAGAAGGCCAAGGGCACGGTGGCTGTGCCAGCAGCAGTGGGGCAGCAGGAGCAGGGCAGGGAGCGTGGCCCTGTGCTGGGCAGCGCTGCGGCCACAGCTGGAGTGCTGTGTGCAGCTGTGGGCCCTGGGAAGCAGAAAGTCATGGAGGGGCTGCAGCGTGGGCACAGAGGGACAGGGGAGCTGGGCAAGGGGTGCAGCACAAGGCCAGGGAGGAGGTGCTGAGGGAGCTTTAGCCTGGACAATGGGGGCTCATGAGGGACCTTCAGGCAGACTGCCATTGATCCCTGCCTTAGATCCATAGAGCCAATGCTCAGCACAAGGGTTGTTTCCCTGCCAAACATCTCTTCACTGCATCCAAGTGCTTTAGACACTGGAGTAGGTAACACTTGCATATTTTGTTTATTTGTTTGTTTGCTAGAAGGAGAAGCCTTGTGCAATTTCTCCTTCTCCAGGGAGCAAGGGAGCTTTTACTCAATCTTTCCTGCCCTTTTCCAGCACTGACAGAAACACATCACTTTCAGGTTAATGACTCCCGTGTCTTTTGGCAGCCCAGGGAATCAGTGTGTGATGTGTTTGGGAACTGAGCAGGAAATCAATGCCCTTGCATTCCAGCTGGTGCTCAGAGATCACAGGAGCTGGGAGGGGCTGGGCTGCATTTCGGATTCCAGCCACTTTAGCCCCATCAGTGTGGTCGAGTCCAAGAGAAGAACTTGCCCAAGGACAGATGCACAAAGAGTGCAGTTCCCAGTGCAATGCTCTGGGTCTGATTGCATTCCATAAGGACCCATACACTCCAGATTCCCCAAGAGTGTGGGTTACTGAAGCAACAGGAGAGCAAGTTCAGGATGGCTGCTGATCGGGGCACTGCTACCGAGTGCTGATGTGTGCAGCGACAGAAAGGACAGGATTGATTCAGGGTGACCCCCACGTGGTGAATAATGTTCTTTGACTCTATGATTTAGAAGGTTAAACAAATGCTTTCTTAAGCTATGTTATATTACACTAGTACTATATTAAAACTATACTATAGAGATACTATACTAAAAAGCTACAAAAGAAAAATTCGTGACTGTCTCCAGACAGTCACAACACAGATTTTATCTAATTAGCTAATCAAGCTAAACAACTACCACTAAAATCCAATTAACAAATCACTTTCAGTAAACAATCACTATAACACATTCTACATGTACTAAACAACAAGAACAGCCAGTAGAGATAATTGTTTTCTCTTCTTCTCTAAGTTTCTCACTACCTTCCCTTAAAAAAAACCTAGGAGAGAGAGAGGAACTATATCTCTCTGTATTCAAAGAATGTAAATGTCACAGCACAGTAAAGAGAGATTAAAAAAGTGAGATCTGTCTATCTTTCTATTGCATCTTCCTGGCTCAGCTCCAAACCAGTGGAAGATGCAAAGCTCACCTAAAGGCATCCCTTCAGGAGAGAAGTAGAGACAAGTTCCATTGACTGATCCTGAGTAGGCAGAGATGTTTCCCCCTCCAGAGATGGTTGTTTTTTCCCCTCATGTTTTCCTCCTCCAGCCTCTTGTGCCCTGAAGCCTTCTTTTTATCCTTTAAATTTTTGCATGTCCTGAGGAAGTAGAATTATCCCATGCTGTAGCTGGGGTCTGGTGACTTTGCTCATACATGACACATGGTTTGCATTACATGACACATGGTTTCCTACACTGGCATCCCCAGGGTTTTGTAAGTGCATTCATTAATGGGGCCTTATGAGAAACTCTGTTAGTGCTGGTCAGAATTCTCAGTTGACAAAAGAGGAAGAAGAAACACCTTGGTCCTCCTCCATATACTGAGGTGGCCATAGGGGTTCTCTGACTTCCATCAGAGATCTTTGCGTGCATCCTTATCTCCTGAATGACCCGGTTTTCTAACGAGAGTGTGGATGTCAGGAAGGAGGAATGCTGGTGCAGGCCTGAAGAGAACATGAACTCCAGAAGTGTCTCTCACAAGGAGTGAGCTCACCCAGGAAGCCCCTGCAGAGCCAGGATGGAGCTGTGGGACAGGGCAGGGTGTCAGTCACTACTGAAAGACAAACAGGACATGGCAGAAGCAGAGGGAGGCCCTCACCAGACCCTTGAGAAATGCCACCCCTTCCCTGTCAGCTGCCTGAGAGGCTGTTGGAGCTTCAGTCCCAGATGGCTCCTGATTGTAGGGACAGGGTCACTGTGGAATCTGTGCCTCCCCTCGGGCAGAGAACGACCCAGGAGAGCAGCAGCACAGTGCTTTGGGAACGTGTGAGCCCAGCAGTCTGTGAGTCTTGGCCCACAAAGGGCGTATGGGAAGTTGAAACCCATCTTCTCTTTCTTTCTGTGCAGGTGCTTCTAGAGAAAGAGCAGGAGCACACTGCCTCATCTGAGATGCCATGCCAGACTCAGGGAGAGCTGTTCCCAGCCCGAGAGCAGGAAGAGCAGCTCAGGCAGCAGGTGGAAGAGCCACAGGAGAATGGCCAGGTAAGCCTGACTGGCCAGGGGACAGAGGGAAGGGCAGGAAGAGGGGCATAAACCAGAGCTCCTGGGACTGAGGAGGCCAGGAGTCCCACAGCCACTGAAAGCACAGAGCCTTGGAATCTGCAGAGATCAGCACCAGGACAGGAAGGTTACAGTGGAAACAGAGCTGAGTGGAAAAGCAGAAAGAAGGGGCTGAATAAATGTGATTTTGAGGCTAAAAGAGGGAAAAGCTGAGCTTGATGGCAGCTCTCAGTCACTTGCTCTGCTTTTGTGTGCACAGAACATCAAGGCAGAGCCACAAGCAGAGCTGCCTGAAGCTCAGAGTGCCATCATGGCAGTGAAGAGGAGGAATGAAGACATCCAAGAGGAGAAGAATCTCCCTATGCAGAGGGGCAATCAACAAAAACAGGTGAATGAAGGAATGGCAGCCACTCCACTCATGAAAGAGAGTCCTTTCCATTGTTGTTTACAGAAAATTGATGAACAGATGGAGGCACAGCTGCAAGAAACTGAGACTAGGATAAAGGCAAGGAAGAAGAGGCTAGATGAAAAAATTAAAATCATCAAAGAGAAAATGAATCACCTCCTTCAGGAGCAAAAGGCTCTAGAAAAGCGAGTGAAATAGCACTAGACACTGCAGTCACCCAAGGGGTGGTTTCTGCCTGCCCTGCCTTTCCAGTGCAGAGCAGCAGCAGGGGGTGGGTGATGCCTCTGAGTGCCATCCTGATGAGGCCTCTGTCAGAGCTGCTCTCAAGGACACTTCCTGCTCTGCTGGATCTCAGCTGATGCTCTAGGCAGTGGCATTACTCCTCTGGCCATTTAGCCAGCAGTCATCCGAATGAACTCCTGCTGGCTTCTTCCAGGTGACCTTGTTTCTTGAGGTGTTTTTGCAGGTGAACATGGTCACTCACATAGATTTGGAATACGAGCTACAAGCTGTCTGTATCCCTTGCAAATCTGCTCCTGTACTTTCCTTTCTTCCCAGTCGATGGCTCCTGGCTGGCGGGCACAAGCTGTAGTCTCTGACTGCTTTGTTCTGTTTGACTTGAGGTGGAAGTGTCGCCATCCTACCTGGCAGCCTGCAGAGAGTTCCAGCAAATGACGGGCAACCAAGAGCCCCGAGGCTGGCATGAGGCCCAGAAACTGACCCATCCAGAGATGCTGCAGGATAAGCACGTCCCGAGGAAGGTGCAGAAAAAGAGAATTTCATGGCAGGAGGTAGAAAATTAGAATGAGGAGCTGCAAATGTATCTGCAGACCTAGGAGGGGGAAAGGAGTTTTTGGGAGAAGTGGAGCGGTCATTGCTGCAGTCATCCTTTAGAACAAGAAACTGGCTATGAACTTGAGTAAAACCAGCCTTTGGTTTTGACCATTTGGTTTCACAAGTGGACATCCAAAGCAATCCATTTGAAGAGCTCTGCATGTGGCTGACAGCAGCTTCCTAAGGGCTTGCATTTCAAATGGCAATCTCTCTTGCATTTCAGGGCAATCTCTGCCAGACCTTCCTGACATAAACTCATTTCTTGTCTCAGATCTACACCGACTTTGACAGTGAAGCTGCTGCAGAAGCAGCAGTGCCATCCCAAGGAGCCTTTGCTCCCCAGCTGAAGAAGTGGAGCCTGAGCCCTTGGTTCTCCTCCCGTGCTGACCCAGCTGCTGCTCAGCAACAGGAGATGGCGGGTGACTCCCTGGAGCAGCAGAGTGCATCTGGTATCTTTCTTATCTGAGGGACAGTGAGTTGTGTGCACGTGTCAGCACAGCTGTACCAAAGGCTTCTCCTCAGTTTAGTGTCACAGAAGTGCTGGCAGTGCTCCGAGGCAGCAAGAGAGAGCTCTGGGTGTTCCTGCTGCCTCTGAGGGCAGCTTAGACTGGCTGGAGTTTTCCTGGGCTTCCCTTCTCTCTCCTGAAGGCAGAAGCAGGGATTGTTCCTGGATCAGCAGAAGGCTGTGACTGCTTGAGTCCTAGCCACTGGCAGAAGCCCTGCTGAGATCAGTCTCTAGGAGAACACATCAAGCACATTGTGATTCTGCAGCACAACCCAATGAATCTGCTTCTTGCCCTTAATGGCTGCCAGTGCTGTGCTCTCAGATAAGATCTGGTAGGGTTGAGAAGAGAGCCCAGTGGATTCTGTGTCTACCATCACCTGTTGGGACAAAAAGGGCACTGATCTGTGCCTGGGTGTGGCTGATCTCAAAGCCCATCCTGTTGTGTCCTGAATGGGGGCACCAGCTTGTCCGGGGCTCAGGCTCACTCTGGCTTCTTCCCATCAGTGCCTGTCAGTGCTCATGCTGGGGCTGTGCCAGCCTTGCTGTGGTCACTGCCCTGCCCCTGAGGGCTGGTGGGAATGCAGAGACTGGAGCCTTCCTTGGCTGGGAGGGTCCCGCTGCTGCCCGGCTGCTGCAGCGCGGAGCTGCCTGAGGCAGCAGCCCCTTCTCTGGGCCGGCTTCTGCCTCGCACGGCCTGGACTCACCAGAGGGTCAGCATCTCCTCTGGGCAGCTCTCTGTGTCACAGGGACGCCTGAGGAGCACTGCTGTCCTCTGTGCCCGTGCCCGCCGTGCTGGGTTGGGAAGATGGGGACGTGTGCAGTGCAGAGAGGGTGAGTGCAATGGGAGCGACTGATCCGCGCTGTCAGGGTGAAGAGAAGCAGCGCGGTTCTTCACGCGGGGCACGGGCAAGGGCGTCTTTGAGCTCAGCCTGCTCATAAAGGGTGAGGGTCCTGATGCTGAAAGCCCTGTGGGGATTGGTTCTAGCATGAGCTGCTCTGGTTTACAAATGCAGAGTCATTCTTCTGGCAAACTGCTGCAAGGTGGAAAAGATGGGAACACTTGGCAATATTCCTCCTGTTCTGAACTTGGCATCTGTTCAGAGGAATTGATTCTACATGTCCAGGTGCATTTAATCTTAGCAAGTAGGAAACTTTTTCTAAATCTCACAGTGTTTATTCCCAAGAAAACAAAGGCACTGTTAGTTCCAGCTCTCCTTAATGTTTCTAGATGACAAACTTACTTGCCTAGGTAGGTATTCTCTTCTGGTCTCAGTCTCCTCTGAATGTATCTCCCTGTGCTTCCCTGTGTGCCTGCTGTCAAGATGTCTCTCACTTCAAAGGATGCTGGAAATCAGTCTCTGTGCCAGCCACTTGTGCTGTGGGCCTGCTGTTCTTTTCTTGCTGTTCCTGTTGTTGTTAGCCAGCTGTCCACCAAGGGAGGCTCAGAGCCACCAGAGAGTGGGGCTGCCTTTTGTATCTCCTAGAAGGTGGGATCTCTGCTTTAAAGTGAACATCTTGCATTTTGTTTCCCTCAGGGAGAATGGTGAAGATGGAAAGTCCTATTCTAAAATACATTGAACTGGAAAATATTGGCAGTGGGTGAGTCCAAGCAATGTTAATGGTACAAAACTATGCATCAGGTGTTTTGCTGGTGGAATAGGTATCAAGTGTGAAGTCGGACAAACTGCAAATGTGTTCAGGCACTGGGCTTAGATTGTCAGTGCTGATCAGAATTTCTAGGTGTGCTCAGAAGGCATTGTCAAAGACATCTTCATGCTTCCAGTGTCCTGCAGGCATTTACAGCAGAGATCTCCTGTGTGGGCTGGCTTTCACTGCAAGGTCTAAATGGCTTCTCCTTTCTTTGCTTCTGTTTTGTTTCTAGGAGTTTTGGAGACGTTTATAGAGCACTCGACAGTGCCACAGGAGGAGAGGTAAATGTCAACAGCCCCTGCAGACTCTGCTGCACTCGAGGGCTTTCCCCTCTGGTGTGAGCTGTGGCTGGAGCTTTGGGCAGAGCTGTGCTGAAAAGGCACAAGAAGCACAGACTGGTGCCAGCCCACAAAACACATTTAGGACTTTGTCCTCCTCAGCTGCCGGAAGGAAGGCACGGAGGGCAGCGGTTCCTTTCAGAGAAGGCCGCGCTCGCTCGCTCTCCATTGCTAAAACAAAGGTGGTGCCTGTGAGCACCTCCCTGCTCTTTGGGGCTACAGCTTCAGAGTCCTGAATTCTCATTTCTGCCAGCAAATCCATCTGAAAGTTACTGGCAGATCCTTAGACACCTGCAGTGCTGCACTTGGGAACTGCACATAGGGAGAGATCTGCAAGGCGTCCCTGAAAGCCCTAAGCCCTGCCCATATCACAAGATGTATCCACAGAGTATTAAGACATGGATTACTTCTTCTGAATCCCAAACCAAGCAGCAGAGAGTGTGGTCAGAGGTTTGTGGATGATAACTGAGACACTGCTGTTACCAAGTGGTCACGGCAAAATGTCAGTGCCCCCACATGTCCTGTAACTGGCTCCCAAAGGAGCAGAGAAATGGGCTGTTGGAATGTCAGTTCCTAATTACTGCAGTGCCTGATCACAAGGCAGTTTGGCACAGCTCAGCTGTGTCATTGCAAAATCACTTGCTCCACGTGCCTTGTGGTCTCGTGCCACCAACCTCTCAAATTACTGATTTTCAATGTCATTTTAGGTGGCCATCAAGAAAATACAGCTTCAAGGACTGAGGAAGGAGGAACTAAAAGTCAACAAACTCATGGTCATGAAGGTGAATAGAAATCCCAACCTGGTTAACTGTTTAGACAGGTGAGTTGAGCTTTTGTCCCATGAATGTTTGTTTACATATTGTAAACATGCAAGGTAAAATCCCAATTTGGTCAGTGGCAGAAAATAGAGCTGTAATTATTGGCTAATTATTATTGCTCTTTTCATCTCCAGTGGATGGGAAGAGATTGCATTTTGTCTGCATGAGTCTTTGCTGGCACATGGTATTTGAAAATTGTTCAAAAACCCGGATGATTTGTGTCTTACTAAATCAATGATCTCTATATTCACAGCCACCACTTCATTTTAGAGCTTGATTTTTTTCAAGTGTCTTCCTATGTCCAGGTAAACTAGCAAGGATTTCCCTTGGATTGTTGCCACTGGTTTTCATTGCTATGCATGCCAGGAAGGCTAGGTGCTTTTTTCCAGAAACACCATGCATGACAGGTTTTTTACCTGGGCTGTTTCTAAACTGCACATTTTGCTTACTGCCCATCTAAGACATCTCCTTTTTTGCAGCTGTGCCTTTCTCCTTGAGACTGCACAGATGGCAAACAATGCACAGCCAAGAGGGAATGTCTATTCCTTTTTTTTGTCTTTGTCTCAAAGGGACCTGAAAAGAAGAATCAACCCTTCTTTTCCAAACAGCAACCTAGCCATGAACATTCATCTCCATGCCCTTGTTTCCTTCTTTCAGCTACCTTGTGGGTGAGGAACTGTCCCTGGTTATGGAGTACATGGATGGAGACACTCTGAGCAATGTCATCAGCCAGACCTACCTGTCGGAAGATGAGATGGCAGCCATCAGTCGGGAGGTCAGCAATCCCATCTGTGTTTCCAAGGGCTTGGGCAGGATTGTCTGGGAAACGGGGGCTCAGAGCTGGAGTGATTTCCCGTGCCAAGCTTTGTTTCTGTGTTGCTGCTATTCTATGGGCAAGTAAAAGCATCTCAAGTGAAAGGCCTGCCATTGCCCCTTCACTCCCTGTACTCAGTGCCAATACTCTTATCTCCTGCTGTAGTATTCTCACTCTGTCTCTTGTATTTGTATTTGTCTTTTTATTTGCTGTTCTCTACCTTGCCTCTCTAAACATTTGCCTGGAGTCTGTCTTCACTGCATTCCTTGCCAGTAAAAGCAAAGGAGCTGGTGGCAGGATATGAAATGACCAGCAAAGAAAAAAGACTCATTTCTCACAGTCCTCAGCTGAAAAGGATAGAAGTGCAGCCAAAATGCTCTTTGCTTGCGGGAGGTGACTGATGTGATACTTACACGCCTGTGCTGAGGCCAGCAAGAAAATCTTTGTCATGAAGCCTCCCACCCAAACGTGATCCCCTAAACACCAAAGGGAGGGACTTTTCCTTTCAAAACCCCTCCTTTGTCCTCTGCATGGAAAAAGCACGTCCACTGCAGCAGGAGTCGTCCTGGCTGGTTTGCAGGGGACAGCCTACACCAGCAGGTGCTGTTGCTCTTTCAAAAGCTGACGTGCCTTTCCTCAGAAAGGTCCTGCTCTGCAAGTGTTGGAGCAGCAAGCTCTTCCTCTCAGTGGCCATTACTGTTCTGCCATTACTCCCCATTCCCCTGGAGAGGGAATCTTTTAGATTCTTTGTTTCCTTTCTTGTGTGATGAAATCACATCACTCATTTTTGCCCTCCTCTTTTTGTTTTCTCTCTCAGTGCCTGCAAGGACTGGATTTTCTTCATTCAAACCACGTCATCCACCAAGATGTGAAGAGTAGCAACATCCTTCTCAGAACTGATGGTTCTGTCAAGCTGGGTCAGTATATTCTTGGTCAGGTGCAGCGTTCCAGGGATGTGGGTGTGGGGCTGCTTGGAGTGACTGCCAGCTCCCCAAAAATGGTGCTGGTGGCAGTGCAGAGACCCCTGCTGCGAGCTGAGGGCACAGTTGCAACGTGCACAGAGGTAGAAGGAGCCACAAGCAGTCAAGAGTGGCCTTGCTCTGTGTGTGTCCCTTCCAGACAGAGGGAGCTACAATCTAAAGCTTCAGGGGAATGAAGTCCACTGCTGTGAGGAGCGTTAAGAAACCTGGGATTTTTTGGAAGTGGCCAATTCCATACTCCCTTGGCTAAATCCCCAAGGAAATCGAGCATGGACAGTTCTCCAGGAGATCCAACAGCACATTGTTAGCCTGAGAGTGGGGAATTCTTTTGCTTGGTTTCCTAACTGGAGCTGGCTTTCATGGTTTGTTGTTTTCTCCACAGCTGACTTTGGCCTCTTTGCTCAGCTCAGCCCTGAGCAGGGCAGACGGAGCTCCGTGGCCGGCGCTGCTGGGTGGCTGGCGCCTGAAGTGGTGGCAGGTCAACCATGTGGCCCCAAAGTGGACATATGGTCTTTGGGAATTGTGGGCATCGAAATGGTGGAACAAGAAGTTCCTTCCTGGAATGCAACCCCTGTCTTGGTAAGGTGCAAATACTCACTGATCCCACTGTCTTTCTCACCTGTCCCATGTTGTGTGTGCCATTGGACAAAATCCCATTGCCATCTGCTGGCACCACTTCCACCAAGGTCCCCTTCTAAAAATGCCCCTGCAGCACAGCAGCATCTGCTGTAGCTTTGGTTGTATCAGAAAGGGAAGTGGCAGTTCAGAAACCTAACCAGTTCAGAAACCTGCCATTTTGGCCTCCAGCCATGCCTGACATTTCCCACTTGTTTTTTGAACAATGTTGGAACTCTGTTTCTGAGGGACAATAATTTTTCAGTGGACAGGGTAGACATGTGATAAATATCCTGAGAAATAGAGGTTAGACCTTCCCAGTTTTAATTTCATAGAAAACATAGGAAAAAAGGAAAAAGAAAACTTAACAAAAAAGGAAAAGAGAAAAAAACCCACTACCAAAGCAATGCCCAAGCAGTTCTGCTTGCTTTTTCATTTTTTAAACACAGCTCTTCTCTTCCATTCTTTTGTAGCATCTTTTCCAAATCCTGTGGTCGTTGAAACTTTCAGGCTTTCAAGTCATCTGTACATTGTTCAGTCATGTGTGTGGGTGGCCTGGATAAGTGTAGGATGTGTTTTTCTCCAACTGCAGTTAGAATTTTTTTTTTTTTTTTCTTAATGGCGGACAAGACAGTGACCCTGCACTAAGCTGTGGTACGGAACTGTGCCGAGGAGCTGTGTCGCCGAGCCGGGCCTTGTAGCTGGGCCGCGGAGTACTGCCGCGGAGCTGTGCCGCGGAGCCGGGCCTCGGAGCTGGGCCGCGGAGTCGTGCTGTGGAGCTGAGCCGCGGAACGGGCCTCGGAGCTGGGCCGCGGAGTCGTGCTGCGGAGCTGAGCCGCGGAACTGGGCCTCGGAGCTGGGCCGCGGAGTCGTGCTGCGGAGCTGAGCCATGGAACTGGGCCTCGGAGCTGGGCCGCGGAGTCGTGCTGCGGAGCTGAGCCGCGGAACTGGGCCTCGGAGCTGGGCCGCGGAGTCGTGCTGCGGAGCTGAGCCGCGGAACGGGCCTCGGAGCTGGGCCGTGGAGTCGTGCTGCGGAGCTGAGCCACGGAACTGGGCCTCGGAGCTGGGCCGCGGAGTCGTGCTGCGGAGCTGAGCCGCAGAACTGGGCCTCGGAGCTGGGCCGCGGAGTTGTGCTGCGGAGCTGTGCCGTGGAGTTGTGCTGCGGAGGTGAGCTTCGGAGCTGTACCGCGGAGTTGTGTCGTGGAGCTGTTCTGTGGAGCTGTGCTTTGCTCCCTTTCCCTGCATTCTGCATCCCTCGAAGCTGCTACTACCTTAGCAGCTCTGTGGTGCCTACTTACTGCTGGAGAATTCCTGGAACTCTGAAACCCTGGATTTTTAGATCCTTAATTTCCAAATCTCTGTATTTTTAAACCCCTAGACTCCTGTAACCTCGGATTTTAGAATCCTTGGATTCCTAAACTCTCGGATTCCTGAATTCCCGGATTGCTGAACCTCCGGATTTTGAATCCCCTACTGTCTGGTTGTTTCTGGGGTGTTTGTTAACAATGGTTTCTACAAGATCAAAAGCTGTGGCTGGTATAAGTGATCAAGTTGGGCCCTCCAAAAAGGATGTGAGTGTACAGACCCACCCCTGCCCAGAATGTTTGAGTTTATTGGTGGCATCAGGGAGTGCTGTGGAGGAGAACTGTTTACACTGCGAACAAGTGAACGACCTCCTTTTAATGGTGGCTGAGCTTAGGGAGGAAGTAGAAAGATTAAGGAGTATTAGGGAAAGTGAAAGGGAAATAGGTTGGTGGAGTTCAGCCCTATCATCTTTAAGGGAGGTTACTAATCAAGAGACTGAGGATTTATATGCCTCCCACTCTCAGACGCTAGAAGGGCATTTGGTGGATGAAGAGGAATGGGAATGGGTCCCTGTGAGGGGTGGTAAAAATGGAAAAATCTGCCCCCCTCCATCATCCAGCCAAGTACCACTACAGAACAGGTATGAGTTATTGGATCCAGAGATACAACTAGATGGTTTAGGAGAGAATTGTCTGCCTAGTGAACCTCCTAATTATGTTTCACCTGCAACACGAGTTATTACCTCTAGTACCAAGAAGAAAAGAAGGGTAATCGTCGTAGGTGATTCCCTCCTGAAAGGAACTGAAGGCCCTATATGTCGACCAGACCCATCCCACAGGGAAGTTTGTTGCCTCCCTGGGGCCCGGGTACAAAATATTAATTAGAGACTTCCTGGACTGATTCAGCCCTCTGATTATTATCCACTGCTGATAGTTCAGGCTGGCAGTGATGAGATCGAGAAGAGGAGCATTAAGGAAATCAGGAAGGACTTCAGGGTACTGGGTCAGATAATTGACAAGGCAGGAGCACAGGTAGTGATGTGCTCAGTCCCTTTGGTGGTGGAGGATAATGATGAAAGAAATAGAAAAATTCGTATCATTAACAAGTGGCTTAAGGGTTGGTGTCATCGACATAATTTTGGATTTTATGACCATGGCGAAACTTTTACAGCATCTTCTTTGCTGGAATCAGATGGGGTACACCTCTCCATTAAGGGCAAAAGAATTTTAGCTCATGAACTGGCAGACCTCATTGAGCGAGCTTTAAACTGCTTTAAACTAAGCTTGAAGGGGGAAAGGGAACCAGCTGAGCTAACTGGAAATAGGCCCAAGAATTGCAAGTGTAAGATAGGGGTGAACTCAGTTGCCCAGATGAGGTGCATGTATACCAATGCACGCAGTTTGGGCAATAAACAAGAAGAGCTGGAGGCCATGGTACAACTGCAAAGCTATGATGTAGTTGCCATCACGGAAACGTGGTGGGATGACTCATATAACTGGAGTACTACATTGGCTGGATACAGACTCTTCAGGAGAGATAGAAAAGGAAGAAGAGGAGGTGGCGTAGCTCTTTATGTTAAGCAAACCTTCAATGCCATTGAAATTGAAACAAAGGAAGAAGGTGTTGAAGGTTTATGGATAAGAATCAAGGGGAAGGCCAACAACGCCGACATCATATTGGGAGTCTGTTATCGTCGACCCGATCAAGAAGAAGAAGTAGACGATTTATTCTATAAGCAGTTGTGCAATGTTTCAAGATCATCAACCCTTGTTCTTGTTGGTGATTTTAATCTACCAGATATCTGCTGGGAACTTAATACAGCAGTAAAGGGGCAATCCAGAAAATTCTTAGAATCTATGGAGGATAACTTTTTGTTACAGCTGGTAGATGAACCCACCAGGGAAGGGACTACATTAGATCTGTTATTTACAAATAGGGATGGGCTGGTGGGGGATGTGATGGTTGGAGGTCGTTTGGGGCAGGGTGACCATGATATAATAGAGTTTTCAATACTTGGCGATATTAGGAAGAGCACCAGTAAAACTCGTACACTGGACTTCCGGAGGGCGGACTTTGGCCTGTTTAAGAGATTAATTCAGAGCGTCCCTTGGGAAGCCACCCTTAAAAATAAAGGAGTTCAGGAAGGGTGGGCTTACTTCAAGGCAGAGATCTTGAGGGTGCAGGAACAAACCATTCCTGTATCCCGAAAGATCAGTCAACGGGGCAAACGTCCAGCCTGGCTGGGAAAGGAGAGCTTGGAGGAACTTAGGAATAAAAAGAGGACATATCAGAGTTGGAAAAAGGGTCAGGTCTCCAAGGAAGTATTCAAGAGGGCTGCTAGAGTATGCAGGAAAAAAATTAGGGAGGCCAAAGCTCAGTTTGAACTCAGGATAGCGACTGCTGTTAAGGATAATAAAAAATGTTTTTATAAATATATTAATAGTAGGAAGAAAGGTAGGACCAGCCTTTGTTCTTTACTGGACAAAGGTGGGAAGTTAGTATTTGCAGACGAGGAGAAGGTAGAAGTGTTTAATGCCTATTTTGCCTCGGTTTTTAATGGGAAGATGACTTGCCCTCAAGACTCCCGTCTGTCTAGGCTGGTTGATGGTTTTAGGGAAAAGAATGGTCCCCACATTATCCAAGAGGAGGCTGTTATAGAACTATTGAAATGCTTGGACATTCATAAATCTATGGGACCAGACGGGATCCACCCCAGGGTAATGAGAGAGCTGGCAAATGAGATTGCAAAGCCACTCTCTATCATTTACCAACAGTCATGGATTACTGGTGAGGTTCCGGATGACTGGAAGCTGGCCAATGTGATACCCATTCACAAAAAGGGTGCAAAGGAAGATCCTGGCAATTATAGACCAGTCAGCCTGACCTCTATACCTGGCAAAATAATGGAACAGTTTATATTACGTGTCATCATGTAAAATTTGCAGGATGGCCAGGGTATCAGACCCACCCAGCACGGATTTAGGAGGGGTAGATCACGTCTGACTAACCTGATCACCTTTTATGACCAGGTAACCCGGATAGTGGACGCAGGGAAGGCTGTAGATGTTGTTTTTCTGGATTTCAGCAAGGCCTTCGACACTGTTTCCCATAGCGTACTCCTAGACAAACTCGCAGGCCGTGGTCTGGACAGGAATACCCTTTGCTGGGTTCAGAACTGGCTGGATGGCCGGGCCCAGAGAGTGGTGGTGAATGGTGTCACATCCAGCTGGCGACCAGTCACCAGTGGTGTCCCTCAGGAGTCTGTGCTGGGGCCAGTTCTGTTCAATATTTTTATTGACGATATGGATGAGGGTTTAGAGTCTTTTATTAGTTAATTTGCAGATGACACTAAATTGGGAACGTGTGTAGATCTGCTAGAGGGACGTAGGGCTCTGCAGAGAGATTTGGAACGGTTGGATGGATAGGCAGAATCAAATGGGATGAACTTCAATAAGTCCAAGTGCCGAGTACTGCACTTCGGCCACAATAACACCCTGCATCGATGTAAGCTGGGGACGGTGTGTCTGGACAGTGCTCAGGTGGAAAGGGACCTGGGGGTGCTGGTTGACAGTTGATTGAATATGAGCCAGCAGTGTGCCCAGGTGGCCAAGAGGGCCAATGGCATCCTGGCCAGTATCAGGAATGGTGTGGCCAGCAGGAGCAGGGAGGTCATTCTTCCCCTGTACTCGGCACTGGTGAGGCCTCACCTGGAGTATTGCATCCAGTTCTGGGCCCCTGACTTTAGGAGGGACGTTGAGTTGCTTGAGCGTGTCCAGAGGAGAGCAACGAGGCTGGTGAGGGGCTTGGAGCACAAGCCATATGAAGAATGACTGAGGGAGCTGGGGTTGTTTAGCCTGGAGAAAAGGAGACTAAGGGGTGACCTTATCACTCTCTACAACTTCCTGAAGGGTGGCTGTGGTGAGCTGGGGGTCGGTCTCTTTCTCCGGGCGACAACAGAGAGAACAAGAGGACACAGTCTCAAGATGCAAGTTAGAATTAAGAAGGAAGTATTTTACAGAAAGAGTGGTCAGATACTGCAATCATCTAGCCAGTGAGGTGGTGGAGTCATCATCCCTCGAAGAGTTCAAAAAAAGACTGGATGTGGCACTTGCTGCCATGATCTAGTTGAATTGTTAGAACATGGGTTGGACTTGATGATCTTACAGGTCTCTTCCAGCCTTGAATTTCTGTGATTCTGTGATTCTGTGATCACTGGGTGGCTATGTAACATCATAGGATGGGCTGTGACATCACATAGTGACTTTCTGACACCACAGAGTCTTCTGTGAAATCACAGTGCAGGTGCATGACATTCCAGGGTGACATCCCAGAGCTGGCTCTGTGATATCACAAGGGTGCTGCGTGATGTCCCAGAGTGGGCAGTGACATCACAGATGACTGTGTGACATTGCAAAAGGGCTGTGTGGCATCATAGGGGGCTGTGGAATCACAGATGGCTGTGTGAGGTCCCTGGGGAGGTCACTCTGCCCCGACCCCCCTCACAGTTCCCCCAGGAGCAGTCTAACCCTGCTCGTGCACAGTGGGGTCCCCTGTCCCCCCGGGTCCCCCCGCCCCCAGCCCAGCAGCCTCCCCCAGAGGATGTTCCATGAGATCGACCCCAGAGCCTGACACAGGGACGGAGGGCCGGGGCCCTGGGGGTGGCACAGGGGGACAGGGACCCCCCGGCAGCGTCCATGTGTCCCCCAGGGCCAGAGCCTGGGCCAGGGCTCCTTCACCCTGTTACGAACGAGGCCTTGAGAGTGCTGAAAAAATCCCCAGCAAGGGAGCAGCAAAAACCAGATTTAATATTAAGGGACAGCAGCACAAAGTTCCTTGGCAAGAGTCACTCTGCTCCTGACTGGGCACTTCAGGCACACCAATGAAACAAAGTAACAGCAAAACCAAGCAAAATCCAGTCAATCAAACCAGAAATCAGGCAAGAACTCCTCCTGGGTATGTGTGAGACACAAGGACAGTGAGGGCAAAGATAAAAGGAATATGGGCCAAAAGCTTAACAGAGCTCAAACTTAACAGGACTTTACTCATACCTTAACTTTAACTGGTACCTTCAACTCCCCAATTTAGCAAAAGAACAGCACTTAGCACTATTTAATCTAACTTAAAACCTATGAGTTAGAAATTTAACAGAGGAATTACACTTAACAATCCTTAACTTAGCTAATAAATTAAATGTAACAACTTAGAAAAAGAGCAACTCTTAGCAGCATTTAACTTTGTTTAGACCTCATGACTTGTACTTACTTACTGATATCTGGATATCTGACTCACTCAGGTATCCAAGGCACTCCAACCCCTTAGAGAGCAGCATTTCTGCCACGTTTCCCCAGCACAGGCACTCCTGTGTGCACGCAGACACAAAGAGTCAGTGCAAGGCACTTGGGAACAGTTCCCCTGAGGGCAGGAAATGCTCCCTGTGGATGCTTCGGCATCTCCCCAGCAGGTGAAGGGTTGACCCTGGAGGAGGGGGAGCGGATCGGCCCAGGCTCCATCATTGTTTGGGATCCCCGAATGCAGCAAACGGGAGAGTTCCCGGCTGGGAGAGGCCCCACTCAGAGGGAGTCGCAGGCCCAGGAGAGCTCCAAGGGCTCCTTTTGGAGCACTGTGTGCAGGGCCCCAAGAGAGGGGCTGCAGTCCCAGCAATGGCTCATCCTGGCCGCACTTGGCATCAACAGCTTTCTTTGGCAGTGTGAGAACAGGGAT
This sequence comes from Melospiza melodia melodia, assembly GCF_035770615.1. NCBI lineage: Eukaryota > Metazoa > Chordata > Aves > Passeriformes > Passerellidae > Melospiza > Melospiza melodia. The sequence continues at coordinate 11,851,322 of NC_086200.1, read as the reverse complement.
GTTGTGTTACTGAGATAACAAAAACAGTTCCCAGGGCTGCTGCTCCAGAAAGCAGGAGCTGGTTGCGCAGCAGCAGTGCCTGGAGCAGACAGTGTTTGTGATGAGCTGCGGAGGGGTTGAGCCCAGGGACTGTTGGCCAAGGCCGAGCCCCAAGGAGCTGGCAGGGCGGCCTGAGAAGGGGAGGGGGGAATGCAGCAGCACAGGGCCCATGGAACCAAGGGACCATTGTGACACTGTGGGGCCCTGTGAGACCAAGGGACCATTGTGACTCCGTGGGACCTCATGGAATCATGGAGAGCACTGCGACATTGCTGGGCCTCATGGAACCAAAGGGACAGTACTGACACTGTGTGGCTCCATGGAATGTAGGGATCATTGTGACATTGAGAGGCCCCATCAAACCAAGGGGCCATTGTGACACTGCAAGACCCCATGGAGCCAACAGTCCGTTGTGACATTGCAAGACCTCATAGAACCTAATGGAGAGACCATTTGGGCACTGCAGAGCCTCATGGAACCAAGGTCCATTTTGACACTGAGGGAATCCATAGAATCATTGGGACACTGTGAGGCCCTATGGAATAAGGAAAGCATTGTGACACTCTGAAGCCTCATGGAACCAGTGAGACCATTGTGACCCTGGGGATCCTCACAGAACCAAGAAGACCATTGTGATACTGTGGGGCCTTGTGAAACCAAGAGGCCTTTGTGACACTTCAGGGCTGCATGGAACCAAAGGTCCAGGGTGATATTGCAAGGCCTCATGACATCAGTGGTCCATTGTGACACTGGGCAACCAAAGGAGACCATTGTGACACTGCAGGCTGCATAGAACCGAGGGGCCATGGTGACATTGTGGAACTCCATCGAACCAAGGGTTCATTGTGACACTGCAGGCTTCAGAGAACCAAAGCTCCAGGGTGACACAGAGTGGCTTCCTGTTATCAATTGTCCATTGTGACACTGTGCAGCCAAAGGGAGACCATTGTGACACCACAAACCCCCAGGATCCAAAGGTCAATTGTACATTGCAGGCTGCTTGGTACAGAGGAATCGTGTGTCATTGTAGGGCCTGGGGAACTGTCGGGATCATTAGCTTGTCAGAGTGACCCCGAGAAAAGTTTGAAAGTCTCTTTTCCCAGCCCGGTGCTTGAAGAAGGAGTCAGGGCTCTTCATTTCTCGGTCTCAGGGTTGTTTATTTTATCTTATCTATTAAAAATTTTCTAGTGCCCTGCTGAGGTCAGCTCACAAAGACAGTCCAAAGCATTCTGCCTGCCCACAGGGCGGTGTTATGTTTTTATACAAAAACTATGTATACAATGTTCACAATTACTTTCCAAAACCTATCACCTATGTTAGACATTGAGCTTCTACTCTAAACCAATCTGTAAGTGCCAACACCACAGCAGAAGATGGAGGCCAAGAAGAAGGAGAAAGGCTGGACACACTTAGTTCCCTCCATCTTGCCCCCATACCAAAAACGCAAAAATCTACTTTTCCACCCTGTGAAAACTTCACTAATATTCTATTTAAACTGTTGTGGCTTGCTGATCTTCATACAAGGTTGGTAATTTGCTCCACGGTCATAATCAAAACCACAGGGGCATTTTGGGCTCTGTGCCAGGGTCTCTGAGACCCCTGACAGGGGTCTTGGCTGCTCAGGACAGCCAGAGGGATGTCCTGGGTCCTGACAGGGAACCACAGAGACCATTGTGACACTGCAGGGACTCATGGAATCATTGGGACCATTGTGACACTGTGGGGCCTTATGGAACCAAGGCGCCATTGTGACACTATGGAGCACCATAAAGCCAAGGGAACACAGAACAGGTCTGGCTGGTTTTGCCTCCCATGGACTGCCTGACTGGTCCAACTGATCTTGGCATGTGGAAGGTTGCTTCTCATCTGCTGCTGAAATACTGGGGCTCTGTGCTTTCCTTCTGATGGAAAAGAACTGTCCTTCTTCTCCAGGCACCCATGGCCTGAATTGAGATTTCACCTCCAAACTTCCTTTTATCCAGGGATTGTTCCCTGGAATATTGCCAGGACAAGTTTTTCTGGCAGTGGTTTTGCAAGGGTCACCTCTCATCTTTCCCCAAAACACTGGGGAAGGCTCCGTGTTTTCCTTTCCACGGGAAAGAATTGTGCTGCATCTCCGGGTTTCCATGGGTGAGATTGGTGCTTCACCTCCACAACTCCCTAGATCCAAAGACTGCTTCCCGACAAAATCTGCCATCCCTGACAAGTCTGGCTGGCCTTGGCCTAGTGAGCCTTTCAGCTGCTTTCCAAAAACTGGGTCTCTGTGCTTTCCTACCTATGGAACTGTCCTTCTCAGCCAGGTGCCCATGGCCAGAACTGGGGTTCCACTTCCAACATTGCTTGTTGTGAAAGACTGGAGGAGATTGTTGGATACAAACTTTTCATGTGTGAGGGAAGGAAGAGGCAGGTCCAGACCCTGCCCTGGAGCCCCAATCCCCCCAGAGCCTCTATCCCAGCCCAGCAGTGGCTGCCAGTCCCTGGCACAGCACAGGCAATGCTCCACAGCCACCTCTGCAGCCCCCAGCCCAGCTCCTGAGGGACCAAATGAGCCCAAGGCCCACCTGGGGGAAGGGCCCAGGAAGACCAAGGGGTATTTGAGGCTCACCACAAGGCAAGCACACATCTTGACCCTGCCTCCTCTTGGAATTTCCATCTGAACACTGCTGGAATCCAGGAATTGGTAGCTCTGTGTGTGCTTCTCTAAATCTTTTTTGTCTTTCTCTCTTTCCATGTCTTCTTATGTTTCTTTGCTTCTGCAGATATTGAATAACATGAAATTGAACAGGCTTAGAGTTTGTGAAGTCAAATGGGCCAAGTCAATGCTTTGAGATGTGTTTTTTGTTGATTGAATGTCTGTTGTAGTTTGACATGAGAAGAATTTTAAAAAGTAATACAAAATTTTGTGTAACTGACAATCTGTTTAAACACAAAGACACTGAACACGCCTCTGTGATCACATAGGTAAAGATGAAAAAACCCAGGAACCTCCTCTTTCTTTTCCAGTCAACAAAGAAGCAGCGGGCCCTGGCCCCAGCCCCCATTTCAACCAAACCAAACCAAACCAAGCAACCCTGCCGTGGGCTGAGCCCCTTCCCCCTCCCCAGGCTGCCCCGTCCCCCCGCCATTGGTGTCATTCTAACCAAACCAAACCCCAACAGCTACCAAAAAGGAAAACAAAAGAGGCTACAAAACCCCAACCAGAAAAAAGCTAGCCACAGCTATTAAAATCTTACCATCAAGTCCCCTCCCCCAAGACAATTAAAACTAAAACCCCCAGAACCTACAACCCACACAAAATAACCCTATAACTAATATTAAACACAATAAAAAGCCCCAAACCAGTCATAAAAGCAATCCTAATACAACTCAACCACAACTTCCCCCACAAGTTATCAGCGGGTCAGGTGTAAATCCTTTCAATACTTCAACCCTCCCTCAACTAAAATAAAAAAATTAAAAAAACCAACCAAAAAAAAAACCCATAAAAACATAAAAGTCAGTAAAAAGTTAAATCCCTCCCCCAAAAAAGAAGAAAAAATACCTTTATCTTAAAACTAAAATCTTCTTATTAACTATAAAGAAAAAACTCTTTTTCTTAATAACACATAAAACTATAAAAAATTCAAATTATTCAAAATATTTCAAATTAATCAAAGAAAAACCTGCATGTTAAATAAATAAATGTTAAAATAACTGTAATTTTACAAAACAGGGGGAAAAAAAGGTAATCCAGTATCCCCAAGAGAAGATCTCCATTGTCAGAGATAAAAATAATTTAAAAATAAAAAATAAAAAAAATTACCTTTAAACAACTCATCTTTAAAACAATACCCCTTAATTTGACATGACCCATCAACAAGCTGTAAAAAAGCTTGTAGCAATAAAAACAACATCACAATAACAAAGATCCCGAGACAACTGTTATCCATGACAAAACTAAGAACAAAAAACAACCTATTTTTTCCTCTTGTAAAAAAATCTCCTTAACCTTATAAGAAAAACTTCTCCCCACACTAAACTAAAAAAGTTGATTCTAGAAATAGTGAACTGACTAGAAATTTCTAGTTTACTTTCTTTACATTTTCAGTAAAATGAAAAAGATGTAAAGAAACAAAAATTATTCTAAAAAATTTATTTTAATTCTTACTACCTTTTATTTAATTTTACTTTTAATAAATTTTTTTTCATACCCTTTTAAAATTTTAAGCCCACTATACCTTTCTTGTAATCCTATCTCAAAATAAGATAAATACATAAATAATTACCCAGCACTAAAACCCAACATATTCATCAGTACATTAATTAGGACATCTCAAGATTAGAAAGATCTATAATTAACATACAAAAAGCACTACAGTGCCATAAAAAACATTTTGTCAAAGCTTCTCTGATTTTCCAAAATTGCCAGTAAAGCCTGTTTTGTTGTTTTGAGTTCCTGAGAATCCCCAGTTCGTATATCTCTAGGGAGTCCAGCTCACAGTACCCAAGCAATTGTAATTCTTTTCAAATGTCTCCTTGAGAGAATTGTTTGGCGTTTAGGGGGCAGGGCTTGTGTGTCCTGCTTGGCCCAGCCCAGGCAGGGCTTTCCCAGCCACATTCCACACTCCATTTCCCAGCTGGAGCCGCTGGTGCCTCTGAGTTGTGCTGCCCCAGCCCCAGGGACGCTCTCCTTGTCTGCCCATTCCCCCACGGTCTCTGGGCAGGGATGGCCTCAGTGGGGGCTGCTGACATCCTCAGCACCTTGGAGGCTGCTGCTGAATTTTCCTGCTCCAGAGGCTTGTTCAGCCTGCAGCTCTTCAGTGCAGGAATTCAGTGTCTCAGGGCTCATTAAAATTCAGAACACCTTAACAACCAAAGCCTCTGGGAATAATTTGATTTCGGTTTCCAAATCTTGTGTGGTTAAAAAGAGAGATTTCAGAAGTGCATTCAACTGAATATGTTCTATTTAAAAATACTGTGAGAAAACATTTTTTTGGACCTGTTTATTTTTTTTTTTTTTGTGTTAATAGCAATCTCCACTTGACATTGAAACCAAGTACCTCCTCATGCAGTTTGAAGATATAAAAATCAAGACCTTTCATGGCTGACAATCAATCAGACTCTGTCCCTATCCCCACCCCACCATTTCCCCCATCCAAGCCCTGGCACTCAGAGCAGCCTTGTGCAAATCTGAGCTCCCTCCAGCCCAGGCAGCACCTGCAGCTTTCAGCTCCTTGGCTCCAGCTCCCACCTGCATTCCTTGGAGAAGGAGCTGCCCAAGACACAGAGGGATGTTCATTTCTTCTCAGCCAACAAAGCCAAGGGAAGGCACAGCTCCATCAAATGCAAAAGTCATTCCTCTGCTGGGCTCTGCCCTGCCCCTGATCCCCACAGCCTGTCCTGTTTCCTTCATCCCTCCTTTGTCAGGGACTTTGTGGTACAAGGGAGCTCTGCTCTAGCTACAGGGGGAGGTCCAGGTGCCACCACTGGAGTGGGAATCACAACTCATCATGTCTGTGTCCTTTTGGGGGTCAGGAACTGGTGAGACTCAGAGGCACAGAAAGTTTTTCTTCATGGCCTACAGACCATAGTGGAACAGGACACAATTTAATATCAATCACACTCTTCCCTGAGCTATGTACAACACCCCAGCAGTATCTGATGAGTCCACCATCCACAAGTGATTTCCGTACCAGAATTATTTAGACAAACATGGTTCTATGATTGATGTAAACAGAATTAAGTTCTTGTATCAGGATGCTCACCTAGATTGGGTGCAAAGCAGCTCAAACAATTCCTGATTTGCAAAGCTGTCAGTGGTGGATGGAGAAGGGAAGTCAGGCTGCTTTTGGTGTTGAGGAAATGCTGAAACCAGCCTGACTAATTTCATCTCCTCCTGTCCTGGCTGATCTCCTCTCTTTCCCCTTCTTCCCATTGGCTTTTTCTTTTCCCCCAAGCCCCCTGTCAAGAGCCTGGCTCTGTGTTCTCCATCCTCTCCTCACTGGCACTGCCAGGCTGGGATGAGGAGCCCCTCAGCCTTCCCTGCTCTGGGCTGGACAAGCCCAGCTCCCTCAGCCTCTGCTCACAGCCCAAGGGCTCCAGCCCCACCTTGGAGGCCCTTCCCAGACCCTGCTCCAGCTGTCAGACATCTTTCCTGCCCTGGGGAACCCAACCCAGGCCACAGTGACCTGGATAATCCACGTCCTTGATGTCCTGGTCACACAGCCCTGGCCCCTTGTCCCCATGTCAGGCTCTGGGGTGGATCCTGTGGAACATCCTTTGGTGGAGGCTGAGACGAATTGGGGATCCATTCTGAATTAGGTGAAGTGCCGGGAAGAGGTGAGAGGTCTGTGGGGCCAAAGCTGAAGGAAAGGCCGCATTCCAGAGACAGCAAGGAGACAGAGAAAGGAAAACAGAAATTACCGCAAGGTCGATCTGCCCCAGACCTAGGAATTCCTCTGATAAAGAAGAACTAGTGCTAAATGTCACGCGGAATGAATATGTATGAACTTATTGTGAAACTGTATGCATATGCATTTGGGAGGGGGATAAAAGAAGACCCGAGGTCTTCAGAGGTACGCTTGCCTATTGGGGAGGCTTGCGTCCGGCGCGTGTCGTAATAAAGCATACCGAACTTTACAACTTTTACGAAGTTGGGAGGTTTCATCTTTTCTCTGCAAAACAAGGCTGTGGCTCCAGGTGGGCCGGGGGGATCCCGGGGGACAGGGACCCAGCTGGGCATGGACAGCATTGGACTTGTTGGGAGAAACTGTGAGGGGGAGCTGGGGCGGAGTGACCAACCCAGCGACCTGACACAGCCCTGCTGGGATGTCACACAGCCCCTCTGTGATGTCACACAGCTGGTCTCTGATGTCACAGCCTGCTCTGTGATGTCACAGCCCATTCTCCAATGTCACACAGCTGATCTCTGATGGTTGGTCACAGCTGGTCACAGCCAACTCTGTGATGTCACAGTCTGCTCTGTGATGTCAGACCTCTGCCCTCTGATGTCACAGATGGCTCTGTGATATCACAGGGGCAGTATATGATGTCATAGCTGCTCAAACACCTCACATAACCCACTCTGTGATATCATAGCCCACTCTGTCACCTCATGTTACCAGATGATAAATTGTCTCCACCAGGTGAGCTGACACCCGGACCTTGTTCTCCAAAACCCCAGGCCTGTGGAAACCACACAATGCCCATTGTGTGAGAAGGGGAACTGGAAGTTCAGCAGCCTCAGTGTCCTGCCAGCTCAGCCAGACCCACTGCAACATTGAGATCCACAACCACCATGGACCACCAGAGAGACCCCAAGACAGAACAACACATGGGTGAAGGGGAGGGGAAATATGTGAATGATTTTGGGGAAACCATTATCATATTTATGTTTAGTCTGGGAAAATCAATGAATATGTGTGCAATATACAGAATATAAACAGAAACTTTCCTTCACTCAGCCTGCAGGGCTTAGGGAGGAGCTGTCCCCCGTGCATCCCCCTGAATAAATAATGCTGCTTTTTAATGCTGCATTGGGGTTAAGGAGTTTTCTATTTTACCAAATTTTTGGTAACACTCCCACTGCCAAGGAAAGTTCTGTCTGCTGCTGTTCACAAACACAGAAGGGCTGGTGGCAGATGTTGGGCTCAGAGGTTGCCTGGGGCACAGTGACCATGAAATAAATAAGTTTTCAATGTTCTGGGAAAGAAGGAGGGGCAGCAACAAAACTTCTACACTGGAATTAGGAAGGGCAGACTTTAACCTGTTTAGGATGCTGATTTTGGGAGTACCAAATCAGGTCCTGATTTTTTGAAGAAAAACATCCCTTAAAAACAAAGGGGTCCAGGAAGGATGGACATGTTTCACAGAAGTAATCTTAAGGGGAAGGAGCAGCCTGTCTCAATGTGGCAAAAGATGAGCTAGTGCGGAAAATGACTGGCCTGGCTGCCCATGGACCTTTTGTGGGAACTCAAGGGTAACAAGAGGTGCATCAACTTTGGACAGAAGGTCAAGCAGCTTAGGAAATGTTTAAGGATGTTGTGAAGTCATGCAGAAAAAAAGTCAAGAGGTGAAAGCTCAATTAGAGTTTAACCTGACCACTTCTGTAAAAAAAAAATAGACAAAGTTTCCACAATTAAATTAATAGCAAAACATGGGATTAGGAGAACCTCTACTCTTTATTGGATGCAGTGGGGAATATAGAAACTAAAGATAAGGAGAAGGCAGAGCTACTTAACATTTCGTTTCTCTCAATTTTCGATATTAGGGCAGGCTGTCCTCAGGACAAGTGCTCTGCTGAGCTGGTAGATGGGCACAGGGAAGAGAACAGACCCCCGTAATCCAGGGGGGAGCAGTTGGTGACCTGCTGAGCCCCTCAGATGCTCACAGGTGTGTGGGATCAGATGGGATCCATCCCAGGGGGATGAGGGAGCTGTGGATGAGCTCCCCAAGCTGCTCTCCATCATTCACCATCAGTGCTGGCTCAGCAGGGAGGGCCCAGAGCACTGGAGGTGCCAGTGTGAGCCCATCCCCAGGAAGGGCTGGAAGGAGGATCTGGGGAACTCCAGGCCTATCAGCCTGACCTGGGTGCCCAGCAAGGTTATGGAACAGATCACCTTGAGTGCCATCACAGGGCACCCACAGGATGGCCAAGGGATCAGAGCCAGCCAGCGTGGATTTCAATGTCTGCACTGATGATCTGCATGAGGGGACTGAGTCCAGCATCAGCAAATTTGCAGATGACACCAAGCTGGGTGTGAGTGTGGATCTGCTGGAGGGTAGGTGGGCTCTGCAGAGGGCCCTGGACAGGCTGGATCCAGGAACCAAATCCAACAAGGTGAGGTTTAACAAGTCCAAGTGCTGGGCCCTGCATGTTGGCCACAACAACCCCTGCAGTGCTACAGGCTGGGGACAGAGTGGCTGGAGAGCAGCCAGGCAGAAAGGGACCTGCAGGGACTGATGGACAGCAGGCTGGACATGAGCCAGCAGAGTGCCCAGGTGGCCAAGAAGGCCAATGGCTCCTGGCCTGGGTCAGGAATGGTGTGGCCAGCAGGAGCAGGGCAGTGATTCTTCCCCTTTGCTTAGCACTGCTTGGGCAGCACCTCAAGTGCTGTGTTCAGTTGTGGGTCCCCCAATTTAGGAAGGACATGGAGGGGCTGGAGCGTGTCCAGAGAAGGGCAACAGGGCTGGGGCTGGAGCGTGTCCAGAGAAGGGCAACAGGGCTGGGAAGGCGTCTGGAACACAAACTACCAACTCCTGTGAAGAGCAGCTGAGGGACCTGCAGTTGTTTATCCTGGGTAAAAGGAGGCTCAGGGGAGACAAGGCAGTGTCAGGGCACAGGTTGGACTTGATGATCTCCAAGGTCTTATCCAACATCGCTGATTCTGTGACTCTCTGGAACCACCCTTGGAGCAGTTGCAGGAGGAGCCCTGGGCCTCCTCTTCAGAAGCTCTAGCAGCCCAGGTCCCTCAGCTTCTCCTGCCAGCCCCAAAGCCCATCCTGTCAGTCCAGCAGAGCCTCTGCAGCCCCTCCTCACTGCCCAGAACCGGGAGCCCCAGAGCCAGACACAGCAGCCCAGATGTGCCCCCCTGGCCTGGGGTGCCTCTGGCAAGGGAGCAGCACCAGGCACTGCAGGAGCATGCAGAAAATTCCTGCAGCACTTGTAGGATGATCCTGCTGCCCAAGGGACGTTCCCATGGTGCCAAGTTAGGAACTGCAATGGGAGTGGGGCCAGAGAGGAAAGGGCAAACAGGGATGGGCTGTTTGCAGGGCAGGGAAGAGGGGTGGGAAATAAGAAGAAATGTGTAGTAGGAAGCGTAAAGAAAGCAAAGAAATTTGTAGCAGGAAGAGTAAAGAAAGCAAAGAGTAAAGAAAGTAAAGGAAAGTGAAGCCAAGGAAATGCTCAGGGCAGTTTGGGGGTGGCTGCCAGGCAGCCCTGGCTCTGAGCAACAGCGTCTGCAGTGGGACAGGAAACTCCCAGCTGATGGGAACAAACTTTCTGGCTGACTGCAGATGCCACAACAAACCTGAGTGGTTTCCCTGGTGACCCCACAGCCCTTGCTGGCCCCAGGGGCTGTGATGGCATTTGTGCTGCCTCAGGTTCATGTCCCCACACCAACAGCATGGGTGTGCTCCCCCTGCTGTGTGCAATGCAAACAGGGGCTCCTCAGCCAGTGTTGCCGTGTCTGTGCCTGCAAGGATGGGGCACCTGTGTGAGCTGGGGGAGAGGCCAGGTCTGCAGAGGGGGGATGTTGTTGGCAGCTCCATGAGGATGCCCTGGGATGCTGCCCTGGGCTGTGCAGCGCACTGGGGATAGATCAGCCCCTGCTCTGCTGCTCCTTCCCATCTGCCCCAGGGCCCTTGCAGAGCCCCAGCCATGCTGTTTGCCCCCAGCCTGCCCACAGCCAGCCTGGGGCTGCTCACAGGACTTTTCTGTGCTGAGCATTGGCCTGGGCGTGTTCTTGAGAGAGCCTGGGCAAGGAGCCTGGAGCCCCCAGGCCCTGGCCTGAGGTGTCAGCGCTGCCCCAGCAGTGCCCATGGCCTGTCCCTGCTGCAGCCCCGGCACTGCCACCCCCAGGGCTGTGCCCGGCCCCGAGAGCACTCAGGCCCTACAGCAACACCAGGGCCACCAGGGCAGTGGGGCAGGGCCACGGCAGCAGCACTGGCAACACCAAGTTGGCACAAACAATGACATCACTTTGTAGAAAATATTTAAAATTTTAAACAAGGACAAAGAACCTCCAAAATGAAAATAACAAGAAGTATTAAAGGTTACTTTTATTACAAGTGATTTGCAAATACTGGCCAGAGGTTTAATGTTCTAGAAACCATCCAGTCCTCAGTCTCCAAACTGCAGCCTTGAGCTCCTGGTTCCTCAGGCTGTAGATGAGGGGGTTCAGGGCTGGAGGCACCACTGAGTACAGAACTGACAGGGCCAGATCCAGGGATGGGGAGGAGATGGAGGGGGGCTTCAGGTAGGCAAACGTGCCAGTGCTATAGAAAAGAGAGACCACGGCCAGGTGAGGGAGGCAGGTGGAAAAGGCTTTGTGCCGTCCCTGCTCAGAGGGGATCCTCAGCACAGCCCTGAAGATCTGCATATAGGAGAAAACAATGAACACAAAACAACCAAATGATAAAGAGGCACTAACAGCAAGCAGCCCAAATTCCCTAAGGTAGGATTTGGAGCAGGAGAGTTTGAGGATCTGAGGGATTTCACAGAAGAACTGGCCCAGGACATTGCCATGGCACAGGGGCAGGGAAAATGTATTGGCTGTGTGCAGCAAAGCATTGAGAAAGGCACTGGCCCAGGCAGCTGCTGCCATGTGGGCACAAGCTCTGCTGCCCAGGAGGGTCCCGTAGTGCAGGGGTTTGCAGATGGACACGTAGCGGTCGTAGCACATGATGGTCAGGAGACAAATCTCTGTTGCAAGAAAAAAAAAAATCAGAAAGACTTGGGCAGCACATCCTGTGTAGGAGATGTCCCTGGTGTCCCAGAGGGAATTGTGCATGGCTTTGGGGACAGTTGTGCAGATGGAGCCCAGGTCGCTGAGGGCCAGGTTGAGCAGGAAGAAGAACATGGGCGTGTGCAGGTGGTGGTCACAGGCTACGGCGCTGATGATGAGGCCGTTGCCCAGGAGGGCAGCCAGGGAGATGCCCAGCAAGAGGCAGAAGTGCAGGAGCTGCAGCTGCCACGTGTCTGCCAATGCCAGCAGGAGGAAGTGGCTGATGGAGCTGCTGTTGGACATTTGCTGCCGCTGGCCATGGGGACCTGTTCATGAAGAAAGGACAGCAAAGATTTAGAGGAGGTACCTGTCACCAAAATAAAAGCCATTTCCCATATACCCTCCTCTGGAATAGACACACACACTCTTTTTTGTTTTTCTTTGGTGTTCTGGGGTTCTTTTAAAAAGCTTCTCCCTTTCTCTGCTGCTGTTCTTGGATATCAGAAAGCCTCAGAATTTCCGCTGCCCCCAGGGAAACAGAGTGCATTCTGTGAGGCAAAGTGATGAATGTAAAGTGCGGGTAGATGGTCTCACATTCTGACCTGTTCAGAGTTTCTCTGCGCTTTAACCTTTCTCAGGTGGAGGGGGGCCACATTCCAATGATTCCCCTATAATGTCACCAGGTCCTGGTGAGAGCAGATGGATCCACCACAGCCCAGCTCCACATTTGAAGCCAAAACCTCATATTGCTCATTTTCCAACCCAGAAGCATTTTCAGTGTCAGAACACCTCTGCATCTCCTCTTAAATCTTATAACTCAGAGATGCTCTAGGACAGATTTGCACCCTGGATTGAAGCTCCCAGCTTGGACTGAAATCTCAGGGACACTCCCAAGTGTCCTTATGCTGACATTGGATGAAGGGAGATGCAGCTCCTTCCCTGGCTGCACTGACAGCATTGCCCAGAGCCGGGCAGTGGGGACAGCGTCACCCTGAGCCAGCTGTGCCCCCTGCCAGAGCCCCCAGGGCCAGTCAGCTGCTCCCAGCCCTGTGCTCTGCAGAGGGAACTGGGCCCGGGGCTGCAGAGCTGCTCCACGGCTCTGCTGCAGCTCTGCCTGCACAGGAAGGGCTGCACGCCTTGGAGCCCCAGCCCTGAGGACAGAGGCTTGGCTGGGGGCACAGGAGGGAGGGGGCTTGTTCAGAGGGAGGGGCTGCACTGGAGGGGATCCTGTGGGCATCTCTAAACTCTCCCTGCCACAGCATTGCTGGGTGTTGTTTTGTCTCCTTGCCTGATCTTCTCTCTGCTTCCTGGAGATTTCCCTCCTGCAGGTGTTTCCCTGTGCCTGATCACTCCTTGCCAGCACTCACAGACCACAAAACTCTGTGAACTTATTGATCACTTAAAGTAACAGTTCAGATGTCTCAGGAATTTGTCAAAATTCATAATCAACCTTTAATATTTATCTCTCCTCCCTGCCATTCTCCACGCGTAGGAAACTGAGGACAAAGTATTAGGAAATGTCCTTTTTTTTGCCAAAATCTTTATCTTGGAAATATTGTATGACTGATCAGAACCCCTCAGAATTTTAGACCTTCACGAGCATTTCACCTCCCCTGCACCAGAAATACCCAGAGTTGTACTCACAGAGTCTGTAGGCAGTAGGATGTTCCAGCTTTAGGAGTTCACTGCAGGTGCTGCAGCTGCATTGTGCTGCAGCCAGAGGTTCCTGTGCCAAGGGCTGGCAGTGATTCTGCCCCAGGCACTTCTCAGCACCTTCCCAGCCCTGACTGATTGAAGCTCTCTGTGCCTCTGTGCTGTGCCCAGAATGGCTGCAGGCAGTGTCCCAGCCCTGCTGGTCTGGCAGAAGAGCTGCTCATCAAGAGAAATGTGCTTTTGAAGCTCTTCTTGGTTACCAGGAGCTGCCTCTGTGCCAGGAGCCCAGCCCAGCTCAGCAGCACAGACACAGCACAACGGCCTTTAATGAGCCTCTGGGGCTTTGTGCTCAGGCTCTGACCATCAGTCCCTGAGAGGGAGCTGAAGAAACCTCTCCAGAACTCCAAGTCAGAATCCAACTCCAAAATTTCTTGGACTTTCAATGGGTCCCACTGAGAAACACGACTGAGAAAGTGTCCCCAGGCCCCAGGCAGAGCAGAGAACTGGAGGCAGTGATGACAGGTGGGGACGAAGAGAAGCCAAGTCTTGGTGCCTTGGGGCACAGCAGGGTCTGTGCCACCAAGGCCTGGGAAGAGACCCCTTGTCCTGAGGCCCTGGGGCCTCCTGGCACAGCCCCAGCCAGGCTGGGCACTGTCAGCCCCTTGTCCTGCCCTCAGCATCCACCCCTAGCCCACATCCCAGTGACCTCAAGGATCTGCTGGAAGGAGTCCCTGGGGAGCCTTGCTCAGCAATGGCCCTGGGGGCTCCTGAATGTTCCCAGGGACTGCAGGATTTTGAAAGGACTTTGGGTTTGGCTTTTGCCTTGAGTCTCTGAGATGTCTCTGCTATCCTGGCCTCCAATTATCTGCTGTACTTAGTCCCTGGAGAGGCTTTGTCAGTAACAACACTCAGTGGGATGCATTAATACTTCAAGGTACTTCAGTTATTTTAAGGTACTTGGTGTTTCCCTTTTGATACACACTGTGTGAGAGGTTTTACAATCATGGCCCCAATTATCTGGTTTAACAAGTCCCTTGAGAGCTTTGCACTGACACTCAGTAGGGCTCATTAGCACTTTGAGATACTCAAGGTTTTTAAGGTACTTTATGGATTTAAGGATACTTTTAGGGACTTTTAAGGAATTTCCTTCCAAAATTGAGTGTCTGAGAGGTTTTTGTGCCATCCTGTCCTCCAGTTCTCTCCTCCAAGGAGTCCATGAGGATCCAGGGTTGGGTATCTTCCCCCTTTTCTCTTGTACAACAAAGATGGAACTGAAAGAATTTTGTAAGACTTTCTAAAAGCATCCAAACAAACATGGGACAATTAACAACACAACAACAACCACTAAGAGAATTAATAGTCCTGTTTTAGCTAGACATCATCCAACCCTTTAGTCCTCAGGATTGGAAGAGTTTATTGAACCAATATTTTTTTTCCACTTGAAGCTTCTTCAATCCTTCCTTCAGTACCTGAATGCTCCTGTGGATTGACTCGCTCTGGATGGAGAGGTTCATGCAACACATGCCTTCAGAGTCTACACAGCCATGCCCCTGTGCCCAAAGTAAAAACTCTATCGCTGTTCTGCAAGGTGGCATGTCTGATGGACTCTATGTCTGAGAGCAGGCCACTCAGTGTGAGGGAGGTAGCATTGATTTGCTTACTTAACAGGCACCCAGGATGGTCTGATTGTCCTAAAGCTTTAGCTGCAGCCACCCAAGGCAGTCCACATTGGGGGTGCTACCATCTGATACCTGGATTAAAGCTTGCAAAGCCATCTCTTTGATATCATCCAATACTTCTCTCAGGACACCTGCTGCTTGATCATCTGGTAGGCTGTGTTGTCCTTCTCCAGCTGGATGATTGTTTGTCAATTCTGCCCTTGCCTCATTATTAGCATAGTCTGCTATTAATTGATTTAGTAAACACTTCCATCCCCCTTCCCAAAGGGTGTATTCTGTAGGTGACAACAACATGGTCATAATATATTTTAAATCATATGATGTTGAGACATGTGCTGTAAACATGGCCCTCATTAGTCCATTAAAACAAGGTAAGTCCTTCCTATGGTCTTTATTTGCCCTACACAGATCCTTGATTTCCCTGTAAACCAATGGCTGATACCTGGGATTCTGCCCCCTTCTTTCATAACATACCGGGGCAATGAGGAGTTTTGAGACTATTTGCCAGTCTCCTTCCTTTACTGCTTCTTTCTGGATCCTTTCCTGGGGATCTTCTGGGGTTGAGGGGCAAGGTGGCTCTGGGGAATCCAAACTGTTTTTTAAGGAGGAAGAATAACTTGGAGGAGAAACATTTGGATTAGAAATAGTGTGACAGTTGGGTTTAGTATCTGTGACCATGGGGTTATATTGTTGCTGGAGGGTGAGGCAAAAGGCACTGCCATTTTTTCAGGTGTTGAGGAGGAAGGGTCTTGATTTAGGATGGTATACCCCTGGGCTGGTGTCGCAGTCGAGGCGGTCACGACATAAAGCAGAGACCACAAGCAGTCTCAGTTAGTAACACTTGGCAACAGTTTATTAATGAAAATGGCTGATCTTTTATACACTTTTCAGTTGTTTACCCTTCCTCTACCTTAGCTATTGGCCACAATAATTCAATACCATGCCATTGGTGAAAAGTTACTCTGACTCCACCTAACTTTCTAAAAATGCTTCATCCAGCTGAAGAATGCTCTTATCTTCCTTCTCTCGATCTCCTTGGTTACGGCCTTGGAGAAAGCTCCTTATCAGCTTCTTCTTCTTCTTACTTCTCGCTCCTTTAGCTAACAGGCCCGCTGCTAGCCCCTTCCACAGGCTGGCATTCTGGAGGCATGGCCCAGGCTGAAGGTGGAATGATTGAGAGTGGGGGCGTGACCTGCAGTTCTGGGGGTGGAGTCTGGAGGTTCATTCAGGGTGGAAGAGAAGGTTGTGGTAGCAGGAATTGGAGGAGCCAATATGGAGGGAGGACAGTCAGGCTCAGGGGCATCTGGAAAATTTTTAATGATCCACTTCACAATTGATTTTTATTTGTTCTTTGAAGATATTTGGTCATGATCAGTGAGAATTAACTTAGAGCATCCATATATGCACCTTTCTACTTTGGAGATTCGGCTGCCCATTTTTCTCTTTCTCCACCTTAGGTGGAACAGCCACTGGAACACCCCAAATCAATAATGGGACGTGGGTGCATATTGTAAAAACACAGTGGCAAAATGGGCAATAATTGCCCTGTGTTTCCCTAAACCCACCTGCAATCCTACACAGGTCAAACTGTCGTTGTCCCTGGGAACCTGGCCGAGATCCCTTAAAACAATGATGAATCTGCCAGCCTGACACAATCCAAAATCCTGGGGAGCACTGGTCTATCCATCAGCTAACCACTCTGACGAGACTAAATGTCAGGGTCTCTGGGCGGCAAAGGTCGCAATGAGGTTGGCTGTGACAAACCTTTCTGGTTCCCCAGCTTCAGGGCAAGGGTGGTGAAAACGAAAAGAAGCAGATGCTGGGGAAGATGAGACAGGAAAGCCTTATAAATATGATTGCCTGGCAAAAGATTTTGAGAATATGGAAACTATAAGTGAGATTAAAATGAAATCAAGCTTTGAGACACCAAGCCTTAGTTACTGAACAACTGGAAAAGAATGGTATGGCCAGCTGAAAGTAATCTTCCTTTGATGAAACAATACCCTCTGCTTGCAGACAGGTCCAAGGGTCAGAGCAGACCCTACTAGCTTGGCAGAAGGAGTCTAAAGAGTAGTTTTTAGGGTTTAAAATGTAGCACAGTATGGTAATGTAATCATTCTTATAGGCTGTATATAAATGCTATAAGATTTGTATCTTGTACTAGATTGGTTAGTGAAAATTAGAATATGCAGCACAGTAGAAGATTTATTGTATAGTATTGGGAAGTCCCCTCCTCTTTTGGGCATCCATTTTGGGTGTCTCTTTCGAGCTCCTCCTTCAGGCCTGCTCCGAGCTGGGGCTGGCAGCTCCAAACAAGGCCCCTGCACCCACACCCTTTGCAATAAACCACAAGTTCCAAGACCTGGCTTCAGATATCTCGTCTCTGTCCGTCCCAACCGTCCTAGCCCCCAGGGATCCTACAAGCAGGATCAATGGAGTTGCCCAAAAGAAGTCAAGCACAGTACAAGGGTTGGGATTCAAAGACCTGAGATAAAGGCGAAGCAACAATATAGTGACCAGTATCTTAATGGTCTATTGGTTCCATGAAGGCTCGCTGTGTCCAATGGCCCCTTGGTTCCATTGGGGCCCAGTAGTGCAACAATGATTCCCTTGGTTCCACAAGTTCCCAAAGTGTCACAATGGCCCATCCTTCCATGAGGCCCTGCAGGGTCACAATGGTCTCCATGATTCCAATGGGCCTTGCAATGCCACAATGTTCCCCATGGATCCATGGTGCCCTGCAGGATCACAATGGCCCTTTGACTCCATGAGGCCCTAAAATGCTACAATTGTCTTTTGGTTCCACAAAGCCTCACGGCTTCACACTGGCCCCTTGGGACCATGCAGCTCAACAGAGCCACAATTATGCCCTTGGTTCCACAAGGCCCCACAGTGTCACAGTGGCCCCTTGGATCCATGGTACCCTGCAGGATCAAAATGTTCCCCTTGGTTCCACAAGTTCCTACAGTGGAACAGGGTGCACAAGGGCCTGCAGTGTCACCATGGCCCATTGGTTCCACAATCCTCTACAGTGTCACAACAATCAAAAATCTCCATAGGAAGGAAACAAGTGAGTCCCAGTGGTGCAGGGGCAGATGAGAGGCAGTCACCAGAGGCCAAGTCTAGCCAGGTTTGACTGTATGGGCAGATTTTGTCTGGGAGTAACCCTTGGATATAGAGAATTTTAAACATGGAATCCCAATTTTGGTGAAGGCGCCTGGACAAGAAAGGCAGTTCTTTCCCACAGGAAGGAAAGAACAGAGCCCCAGTGCTTCGCAGTCAGATGGGAATTGGCCCTTGACATGTCAAATTCAGTGGGACCTGTCAGACAGCCTCCAGGAGGCCAAACCAGGCAGACTTGTTCCATGTTCTTTTGATTTCATGGATCCCCATACTGTCACAATGGTCTCATTATTCCATGAGGTCTCGCAATGTCACAATGGCGTCTTTGTTTCATGAGCCCCAACAGAGTCACAAGGGTCCATTGTCTCCATGTAGCCCCGCTGTGTCACAATGGTTCCTTTGATATATTGGTCCCACAGTTTCATTATTGACCCTTCCTTCCACAGGGCCCCCTGAGTTGCACAACAGTACCCTTGATTCTTTGAGGTTCTGTAGTGTCACCATGGTGTCCTTGGATCTGCATTGTCACAACTGACCCATGAGGTTCCGTAGTGCCACCGTGGTCGCTGTCAGAGGCTAGATGAGATCAATGTCCCAAGACACCTTCGGATGCTCGGAACACCCATGTGGGGCCAGGGCTGGGTCAGGCCTTGGTTTGTGGTGGGACAGAACCCCACCAACAGCCCTGACCTGGCAGAGCTGTCAATCACATAGCAGATGCTGTGCCAACCCCACTCTGATTGGCTGAGCTGTCAATCAATCACACACTACCAGCCGGTGCCTACCCTAAACCTGATTGGACAAGCAACTGGCAGTCCCACCCCAGGGGTGGGCCCATGAAGGCCCCGCGAGGTTAAAAGCCAGAGCACAAGGCCAGCCCCTGGCGTGCATCCCAGTTTCTCCTGGGGTTCCTCTGTTGGTGTAGCTGGAATCTGAGTAGTTGGTACCTATGTGTGTGTCTTTCTATGGATCTTCTGTCTTTCTGATGTTCTCTAGTTGTTCTCCTTCTAATCCTACTTACCTGGAACATTTTGGGTAACTAAACATCTTAAGGGTTGAAGGTCTTTTGGTTAAATGGGCTAAGTTAATGTAGTTAATGCTTTGATAAGAGTTTTATGTTGAAGTGGATGTTGTAATAAACCCTTTGCCCAAGTTCCTTGACTGTCGATATTTTGCCAGTAAAATTTTGTGTCATTTGGTCATCTTAGCTCAGCTGGTTTTTGCATGATGCTGGTATCACCGAGGCTGTGGGTTCAATCCCTGTGTGGGCCATTCACTAAAGAGGTGGACTTGATGATTCTTGTGGGTCCCTTCCTACCAATAATATTCTTTGCATCTGCCCATGTTGACAATATCTGGTTGGTGTTTCTCCTGTGCACCAAACACAAATCAAGGAACCTTTGGTTACCCCCAGCATTTCAGTGTTCTGGGGCGTTCCAGCCTTGTAGGCTGACAATGGCCTCTTGTTCCCAATAGGCCCCACAGTGTCACACTGGCCCCTTGGTTCCACGGGCCCCAACAATGCCACAATGATCCCCTTGGTTCCACAACTTCCCACAGTGTCCCACTGGTCCCTTGGTTCCATAAGGATCTGGAGTGTCACATAGTTTTATGACATTCATCCTTGCTGCTCCTCACATCCCCCTGCCCCATAAACAGCCCCAAGCCACTCATGAGGGACAGGCCCTGCTGGCCCAGGCTGGGCTCAGGGCTTGGCCTTTCTGCTTTCCCCAGCCAGCCCAGGTCTTGCTCAGCATTGCAGTTCCCTGCTCAGAGCCTTTGACTCCCTGCAATCCTGGCCTCAAGGATCTGCTCTCAGCAGTCCCTGGGGAGCCTTTGGCACTCCCTGCCCTCAGTGGGGCCCAGCAATGCTCCAAGGCAATTGGAGTTTTGCTTCTGACTCCTTGAGCAGCTTCTTCAGCCTTCTCTCAGTGCCTGAGGGTCCTGGACTCAACCCCAAATCCACTGTGACGATCATCAAAATACAGAAAGCCCTCAGGAGCTCTTTTCCTTCCCTTCCTTCCTTCCTTCCTTCCTTCCTTCCTTCCTTCCTTCCTTCCTTCCTTCCTTCCTTCCTTCCTTCCTTCCTTCCTTCCTTCCTTCCTTCCTTCCTTCCTTCCTTCCTTCCTTCCTTCCTTCCTTCCTTCCTTCCTTCCTTCCTTCCTTCCTTCCTTCCTTCCTTCCTTCCTTCCTTCCTTCCTTCCTTCCTTCCTTCCTTCCTTCCTTCCTTCCTTCCTTCCTTCCTTCCTTCCTTCCTTCCTTCCTTCCTTCCTTCCTTCCTTCCTTCCTTCCTTCCTTCCTTCCTTCCTTCCTTCCTTCCTTCCTTCCTTCCTTCCTTCCTTCCTTCCTTCCTTCCTTCCTTCCTTCCGTCTCCAGGGTTTGTGCAGCTGATTGGAGTCAGTTTGGAGTTCTGCTAAGGAGGAAGATTTCAAAATGCACCACATACTTTTTTTCTTTAATCAAGTGAGTATTTATTATTTTCCAGATCAGAGAAGAGCTGAGAGAAGTATTCTCCAGGTGATCCTAATGCTGAATGTCTCCTTAGGAGGTCTGGGCCCAGAGAAGAATGAGCCCCTTGAGGGCTGACCCTGTTTGGACAAGCTGCTCCTCACCCCCAGCCTCACCATGTCTGACATGGCCCACCTGGCACTGGCATCCCTGTGCCCCGCAGCAGAACCTTGTCCCCTGAGCTCTGCAGCTCCATGTCCAGCCCATTGCACCATGTCCCACCTGCTCTCCTCAGGGCTCTACCTCCACACAGGCCCAGGAGAAGTTTTCCTTTTGGGAAGGAAAGAATGGAAAAGCCTGAGCAGGTTTCCTAAACAACAAACCCCACTCAGGAACCACCTGCTCAGTCCAGGCTGCCTGGAATTGTGTCACCTTTCTCCAAGGGACAGTGTGAGCAGAAATGATCTCTGGGAGCAAAATTCTCTGAGTCTCCCAGCTGAATTCTCTGTCCCTGTCCTTTCCCTGGATCTCTGTTGCAGATAGAAGCTGCTGGTGCCATCCTCACCGTTAACATCTCTCTTGAATGCAAACATATATTTCCAGGTGTATTAAGTGGGATTTTTCCTTGTTTCTACAAAACTTTTGTGTTCCTCAAGGAACGAAGAGCCCCTTTTTTGCAGTGAGGGGGTGATGTGGAAGCAAGGAATCAATTGTGACACTCGAGTCCCATGGAACCAAGGGGCCATGGTGACACAGCAGGGCCACGTGGATCCAGTGGTCCATTGTGACACTGTGGATCCAAGGAGACCATGGAGACACCCCCAGAACCTCCTGGAACCAAGGAGTCCATGGTGACCCAGTGGGGCTGAATGGAGCCAATGGTCCATGGTTACAGTGCCCAATCCAAGGAGTCCATTGTGACACTGCAGAAGCTCATGGAGCGAGGGAGGCCATTGTGACACTGAAGAACTTCATGACACCAAATATCCATGGTGACACATCCATGGGAACCAAGGAACCGCATTTGGCAGTAGGGAAACTCATGGAACCAGGGGCTGTTGTGGCACTGCAGAACCAACAGAGCTGCTGGACCTTGTGCCCTGGCTCTGCACAGCTCCTTGGGAGGCACGGCAGGAGCAGCACCCTGGGAGCCTCAGGAATGCCCAGGATCCACGGCACACACTGCCAGGGGATGGAATTCCAGTTACCAGCCAGGAAAATATTTTCCTGCCCTTGAAGACAAAGCTCTCAAGAAAGGGCTGAAAGCCAAGTGGAGTAAGATCCTACAGTGATATTTCACTGCCAGCCTTCATAACTTCTCCCATGGTTGTTGTAGCTCGTGGATTGGAAATTAACTCAGGACAGGGTCTTTTGTGGGAGCTGCCCTTGGTCAAGGAAGACACTGAGAGAGAAACAGAGCATGGAAAGAAAGGCAAGAGAGAAAGGAGTGCACAAACACAATCAGCTGAGAAGGTGGCATTCTGAAAAACAAACCGGAATTGATGGAAAAGGATTGGGACAGAAATCAATAATTCTGGAAGTTTTATTTACTATCAAAATAGATCACACACACCCAGACCTACACTCCTGATCCCACACCCTCAAATTTGTATGCCACTTCTCCCAATCTCCTTCCAACCCCATCTCATCCTGGAGGCTATGGAACTGAGTAAATTTGGCATGGGACAGAGTTTTTTTGAGGTGGGAACAAGGCAATTTGAAGTTGGATTGAGCCCTTTGGGGTAAGATTGTGGTGTTTTCCGTAGGACTCAGTCGTTTTGAGGTGACAGATCAATCCATCTTGACTTTTGGAGTGCAAAGATATGGAGAACACTTCCTGAAATCCCCCAAGAACCCACAAATCTTCCAGAATATGCCCCAAAACAATAAATTCCTGCTCAAGTAACTGTTAACTGATGGAACTTAAGATGTCTTTGATCAATATCTTTCATTTTAGTCCTATTTCAGGTGTTTTTAAGTGATAAAGAAAAATCAGAAGAAAATTTGGCCAGGGGCCAAACCAAAAGGATAACCAGCCAGGTGTCCTCCCAGTGCAAATCACAGGGAATGTAGGTCACCAGGGCTCTGCCTGACGTGGATCCTCCCATGGGGGATGGAGCTGGAGCGGTGCACAAAGCTCTTCCTGCAATTGGGGCATTTGCAGGGCTTCCCTTACCAGTGCGTCCATAGGTGTCTGGTCAAGTGAGAGCTCATGGTGAAGCTCTTCCCACACTGGGGACACTGGTAGGGCTTCTCCCCAGTGTAGATCCTTATGAGGCAGATCAAGTGGGACTTCTGCCTGAAGCTCTACCAACATTACCCACACTCTTAGGGACGTTCCCTGCTGTGGGTCCTCTGGTGGTAGATAAGGTTGGAGCTCTGGCTAAAGCTCATCCCACATTCCCGACACTCATAGGGCCTCTCCCCAGTGTGGATGCGCCAGTGTCTGACAAGGTGGGATTTGTGCTTGAAGCCCATCCTGCAGTCGGGGCAGTGGAAGGGCCTCTGCTGGGTGTGAATCCGCTGGTGCAGGAGGAGATTGGAGCTGGTCGGAAACCTCTTCTGACACTTGGGACATTCATGGGTCCTGTTCCTGGTGTGGATGGGTTGATGGATGACGAGGATGGATTGGTAGCTGAAGGCCTTCCCACATTCCCCACACTCATAGGGCCATCCTCTGGTGTGGATCATCTGGTGGCTGATCAGGGTGCTGCTCTGCCTGAAGCTCTTCCCACACTCCAAGCACTTGTGGGGCTTCTCCCCATGATGAAGCTGCTCATGGACCACCAGCTTCGAGCTCTGGCTGAAGATCTCTCCACCTTCCTGGCTCAGGGTGGGTCTTTCCTCCTAAGAGCATCCTGTGCTGGGTTTGGAGCCCACCCTCATGCAGGATCTCTTTGGCTTTTCTTCCCTGTTGGATTCCGGTTCCCTGGAGTCACTCAAAATGGCCTCTTCCTTGAGGTTCTGCCATGGGGATTTGTCCTGCCTAGTCTCCACCCCCACTTCCTTGTCTGGGGGAGAAAGGACAAGGAGACAATGGGATTTGCCTCCGTGCCAGAGGGAAGGGGAAGGAGATTCCCCCAGTGCATCCCTGGGAGGACGGCATTGGCAGCAGGGTTGTCCTGCAGCTGGAGGCTGTGCTGGGCTGGGAGATGGAGCAGGAGAGAGAGGGAAAGGGGCACTGAATTCCTCCTCACCTGCCTGGGTATCCCAGGGCTCCTTCCTGTTCCTCGCATCCTCCTCCTCCATCTGGCAAAGGTTTGGGGATGGGAAATCCTGTTTAGGGAGGAAAACAAGGGATGAGCACACTGTTTTTTGTACTAGTTGTAAGGCAAACCTGGGGAGGGTCTAAACCAGAATTACAATTTAATAAAAAAATTTAGATCAAGACAATGATACAGAAACACTGCCTTAAACTGACAGAGTCAGGATATAACCTGACACCCTGTTGGTCACGGTGGTGGTAGCAGTCCCATCATATGGTGCCGGCAGTCCTGTTGGAGTGATCAAGGTGATTCTGTCAAAGCAGATCCTGCAGAAGGGTCTGGTCTTTCTCTCAAGGTCCAGTGGTGGTTGTGGAGCTCTTGTCCTCTGGGAATCCAGTAGGCAAGGTGCTCCTGGTGCTTCAAGCCTCAGCTTATATCCAGGTAGGAATGCTTGGATCCTCCCCCTGGGTGGAGCCTCCCACAATGGGATGATGGAATTTTATCAGTCCTGCAGTGACATTCAATGGCCCATTCACAGAAGATATCTCCCTTGGAGGGCGTTATCAGGGGTGAGTCATGGAAGAGATAAAGAACACTGCCCCACCTGTTTATAGCAGTTGATGAAGATGGGGATTGAAAACATGCATTTGGTTACATCTTATATTTCAACCTGAAGGAGTGGGGTAATCGCTGCTCAGGGGGTGAACACCACCCCCCTTACCCAAACTGGCTCAGGTGTAAACCTCCACCCTGGGAAGGCCACATACACAGGGGACAATGTCACACTTGCACCCACGTCAGGGGAGTGCTCTGTCCCTCTCACTGCCTTGATCTTCCTCCTTTGCTTTTTCACAGGCTGGGGGCCTTTGTCAAATGTGAGAATAATTTTTCTCTTTGTCCGTCCTTGTCCTGTCACCTTGTGACAGCTTGTCCTGGGGTGACATTATGATGCTTGTATCCCCATTCATCTGTTCTGTGCCTTTAAGACCATCTTTGAAGAGTGGAAGGTTTTTTTTTTGGTTTCTCCTATCAGGGACACAGAGACAGGCAGTACATAGGGCTGTTTTTTGCTTCTTGCTTTCGGCTTGCTGCTTTGCTTGCTCTCTTTCTGCTCTCGCTTCTGCTCTGCTTTGGCCTCTGCTTATTAGCTAGTTTAGCTAAACAGTCCAAATTCCTTCCTGGACTCTTTCTCTTCTCCTTTTCTTCGACCATCTCGAACCTGCTCCGGACTGGGGCCTGGGAACACCGAGGGTTGGCACCGTTTGGCTGCAGCAGCTGCCCCAGCGCCGGAGTGACTGAGAGCAGAGCAACCACCTCCGAAAGAGACTTTCTGATTTTGTCATCTTTCTCAGAGTGGTGTCATCGGGTATTGTTCATTTTTTGTGCTGGGAGGTGCTGTGCCTGTCAATAAACAGGTTCTTTCTACCTCTCTCCTAGGAATTCCTCCCAAAGCAGTTGGGGGGAGGGGCCGTGTGGGTTTGCTTTCTGGAGGGGCCCTCCTTTGCAGATTCTTTAACAAATTTGCCCTAAACCAGGACAAATATTGGCGCCCATCCTGGGGGCTCGAGAGAGTGGAAAAACCCTGTTTTGACTGCATTTTTGTTGCTATTAATCTGTGTTCATTTAAATCAGCTAATAGCCATGCTTTTTGAATTCATAATGTCTATTGGGGTGAAGGTTTGCATGCATTTCTGGTCCCTAGGGTTTTTAGAGATTTTGATACCTTTCTGGTCCCTAGGTTTATTTTCTTATCCAGAAATAGCTTTAGTATTGTCCCTAATACGTAGTTTTTACAGCAGAGGGGCAGTGACCAGAGTAGCTATCCTGCTGGGCTTGGTGGCAATGATGTGCAAGAAGTTTATAAACATGCTAGGGTCTGCTCCAGGTATGAATGGTTCATGGCTGTGGTTATGCATCCAGTTTGTTGCAGGAGGAGCAGGAGGGAATGAGGTTTTTCAGCCTCTGCTTTCCTTCTCCTAGGAATCAGTTGCATCACTAGTGAAGGATATTCAGTTTCCCCTCAATGTTAAAGAAACCATCTTTCTGGAATTCAATTTGGTAACCTTCCTCTATACAGCCTGCTGCTTCTCTAGAATGAGGGCTGAGATTTCTAGACGGGCTGATGAGACCCCTGACTCAGAAGTAGACCCCAGTGTGGAAAATCCTAAATGGTGTGGAAAATGGGAGGATATGGGCCAAATCCTGAAGGAATTCTCTGACCCTATAGTCTGGGATTTTCCCCTTGAACAAATTCAGAACACAGCTGAGGTGGGGAAATATCTGAAAGAGAAGTACCAGGATGAGCCTAAGGAGAGGAAGATCATTGCAGTGAGCTGGGCCCTGGCCTATGCTTATTGCACACTGCTAGATACTGTCGGGCAGCAGACAGAGGCAGGGGGGCAGGGAGATAAATCAGCAGCTATCCCAGTGACTCAGGCTGCAGCCAACAGCCCAGGCTCGAAGCCAGCAGCCAAACCAGACAGTGAGCCTAAGCCAGCAGCTAAACCAGACAATAAGCCTCAACCAATGGCTGTGGCTACCAGCACTAGAAGTGGAAAGTGCACGGACAAGACCAATTGACCAGTGGATGATGATGATGATGATGATGATGATGGTGATGGTGATGGTGAAGGAGAAGGACCCTCAATGCCTCCTGACATAAAATCAGTAGTCAAAGCAGCAGATGTAAGATCAGAAGCCAATATTGAGTCCTTTTCCCTGAAGGACCTTCATGGCCTAAGGAAGGATTACACTCAACGACCTGATGAATCCATAATTAGTTGGGCCTGCTCCAGACTGGGACCTGCGAAACACCAAGACTTTACACCCTAGTTAGTCCGTCTCTGGGATGTTGCAGGAGAGGCTACAATTCTGGATGGCACTGAAGCAAGGCATTTGGGATCCCTGTTACATGATCCTGTTATTGACCAAGGAATGATGAGGCGGGCTAACGCTCACAGCCTCTGGGCAGGGGTCTTGGAAAGTGTTGCACAAAGATACCTGTGTGCAGATGATCTCTATATGCAGCAAATCCAGTGGAAGACCATAGAGCAAGGGATCCAACACCTGAGAGAAATGGCAGTGGCAGAGATTGTCTTCTCAGATGATGTAACAACTAGGAACCCAGACTTGGTACCATGCACGTCTGTGATGTGGCGAAAACTCGTACGACTTGGGCCACATGAATATGCTTCTGCTTCAGCCATCATGAAGAGGGATGAGAGGGATGAGACTGTGCTTGACATGGCAAGGAAGCTCCGAGCATATGCAGATGCTGTACATGGCCCGACACATGCCAGAATCAGAGCGGTAGAAACACGTCTGCAGAAATTAGAGGATAAGATAGAGAAGAATCATAAGAAGCTCAGAGAGGAGATTAAAGAAGACCTTCTCCAAATCTCAGCAGTACAGGTCAGAGGTTCTGGTATCCAAGGCAGATATTTCCCAGATGGAGAGAGAAGGTACACCCCATGAGCTGAGCTGTGGTTCTACCTGTGTGATTGTGGGGAAAACATGAGAAGGTGGGATGGAAAACCTACTGCTGTTCTGGCACGACGGGTGCATGAATTGAAGGAAGCCACGAGAAGGAAAACAGCTCCAGTTGCCCATAGCCGAACTGCCGGGTATGATGATGATGACATGTCTGATCCCCTTGAAGGCACATCCAAGACATATGTCCAGTGAAAGAAGGATAACCAGGCTTAGAGGGGCCCTGCCTCTAGCCAGGTAGAGGCTGGGGAAAATCTTGTTTTCTGGTCTGTGTGGATTCGGTGGCCTGGCACATCGGAACCACAAGAGTATAAAGCTTTGGTTGATACTGGTGCTCAGTGTACATTAATCCCATTGAGACATGTGGGGACAGAGTCTGTTTCTATTGCTGATGTGACAGGGGGATCCCAGGATTTCACTTTGGTGGAAGCTGATGTGAGCCTGACTGGGAATGAGTGGAAGAAACATCCTATTGTGAGTGGGCCAGAGGCCCCATGTATTTTGGGCATGGAGTACTTCGCAGTGGGTATTTCAAAGACCCGAAAGAACTCAGATGGGCTTTTGGCATAGCTGCTGTAGAGGCCGAAGACATTAAGCAGTTGAACATTTTGCCTGGACTATCAGAAAGCCCATCTGCAGTAGGACTCCTGAAGGTGGAAGAGCAACAAGGGCCAGTTGCCACCTCTACAGTGCACTGTCAGCAGTATCAGACAACTCGAGATGCTGTGATTCCCATCCACAAAATGATCCATGAGCTGGAGAGCCGAGGGGTGATCAGCAAGACTCACTCACCCTCATCTGGACTGTGCACAAGTCTGACAGAGAATGGAGATTGACTGTGGACTATCGTGGCTTAATGAAGTGACTACACTGCTGAGTGCTGCTGTGCTGGACATGCTGGAACTCCAGTACAAGCTGGAGTCCAAGGCAGCAAAGTGGTTCACCATCATTGACATTGCCAATGCATTTTTCTCCATTCCTCTGGCAGCAGAATGCAGGCCTCAGTTTGCTTTCACCTGGAGGGGCGTGCAGTACACCTGGAACCGACTGCCCCAGGGGTGGAAGCGCAGCCCCACCATCTGCCATGGACTGATCCAGACTGCACTGGAAAAGGGTGAGACTCCAGAACACCTGCAGTGCATTGAGGACATCATTGTGTGGGGGAACACAACCGCAGATGTTTGAGAAATGAGAAATATTTGAGAAAGGAGAAAAAAATCATCCAAATCCTCCTGAGAGCTGGTTTTGCCATCAAAAAGACTAAAGTAGAGGGACCAGCTCGTGAGATTCAGTTCCTGGGAGTGAAGTGGCAAGATGGACAGTGACACATTCCTACAGACGTCATCAACAAGATCACAGCAATGTCTCCACCCACCAATAAGAAGGAGACACAAGCTTTCCTAGGTGCCATAGGCTTTTGGAGAATGCACATTCCTGAGTAGTGAGATCGTGAGCCCTCTTTACCTGGTCACCCACAAGAAGAACAATTTCCAGTGGGGCCCTGAGCAGCAACAAGCCTTTGTCCAGATTAAGCAGGAGATTGCTCATGCAGTAGCCCTTGGCACAGTCAGGACAGGACCAGAGGTAAAGAACGTGCTCTACTCTGCAGACGGGAAGAATGGCTTGTCCTGGAGCCTTTGGCAGAAGGTGCCTGGGGAGACTCGAGGTCGACCACTGGGATTTTGGAGTCTTAGCTACAGAGGTTCTGAAGCCAACTACACTCCCACAGAGAAGGAGATCTTGGCTGCCTATGAAGGAGTCCAAGCTGCCTCAGAGGTGATTGGTGCAGAAGTGCAACTCCTCCTGGCACCCCGAGTACCGGTGCTGGGGTGGATGTTCAAAGGCAAGGTTCCTTCCACTCACCATGCCACCAGTGCTGCATGGAGCAAGTGGATTGCTCTTATCACTCAGCGTGGCTGTATAGGTAAACTGAATCGCCCTGGGATTTTGGAGGTAATTGCAAACTGGCCCAAAGGTGGGAATTTTGGTGTCACAGAAGAAGAACAAGAGCCTGTGACACAGGCTGAAAAAGCTCCTCCCTATAACCAACTGCCACCAGAGGAAACACTCTACCCTCTTTTCACTGACGGTTCCTATTGCATCGTAGGGATGAACCGGAAGTGGAAAGCAGCTGTATGGAGCCCCGCACGACAGGTTGCACAAGCTACTGAAGGAGAAGGTGGATCAAGTCAACTTGCTGAACTCAAAGCTGTTCAACTGGCCCTGGACATTGTAGAAAAAGAGAAATGGCCAAAGCTCTACTTCTACACTGATTCATGGATGGTAGCCAATGCTCTGTGGGGATGGCTGGAGAGCTGGAAAGAGGCTAACTGGTAACGTAGAGGGAAAATGATCGGGGCCGCTGATGAGTGGAAAGACATCCCTACCAGGGTGGGGAGGCTACCTGTGAAAGTCTGCCATGTAGATGCCCGTGTCCCCAAGAGTAGGGCCAATGAGGAGCACCAAAACAATCAGCAGGTAGATCGGGCTGCAAAGATAGAGTTGCCCAAGATGGATCTAGATTGGGAGCACAAGGGAGGTGTCATGGTTTGCCCTGGCACAAAGCCAGCGCCTCCATGAGAATACCCTCTCCCTGGTGTCT
This sequence comes from Melospiza melodia melodia, assembly GCF_035770615.1. Classification (NCBI taxonomy): domain Eukaryota; kingdom Metazoa; phylum Chordata; class Aves; order Passeriformes; family Passerellidae; genus Melospiza; species Melospiza melodia. Next base: position 11,821,660 of record NC_086200.1, on the reverse strand, counting down.
GTTGTGAGATGTGACTGTCCTGTTCTCGGCTGTTTTTTATGGCCTGGAAAGGCTCGGGATGGCCTTGGACAGCCTGCGCTCCAAAGGACGAAAAGAGTCTTCAGGTTTTTTCTCGGTCTTCAGTGTTTATTAGTTTTTATCTACAAGATTTTCTCTCGGCCCAACAGAGGTCTGCACAGCAAGCCAGCCATGAGCACACTGTGAGCCCCCAGGGCGGTCACTTATCTTTATACCCAAAACTACGTATAAGATATTTACCTATTTTCCCCAATACCTTTCACCCTTATTGACAAGTGCACTTTGAGTAAGAACCAATCCCAATGTGCCACCACCACCACAGAAGATGGAGGCCAAGAAGAAGAAGAAGAAGGACAGGACACGCCCCAATTCCTCCATCTTACCTCTCTAGACACCCCTGTACCGAAATTCTAAAACCTGTGTTTCACACTCTAATTAACCTATCCCTTCACCATTTATCCCAGTGAGATCCTCCCATCCTCATACAGGTGTCGTCTCCTGTGCAAGATCAAAGTCCAGCCACCAGACACTTCTGGCAACATTCCAGGACCTCCGAGTCCCCCAAGGGTTATCTCGGTGTCTCTGCATATCAGGTCTGATGTGCTGAGATCCCACATGTGACCAGGAATAAGAAAAGCAGGCTCCTGCTTAGAAATAAAGATAACCTTGTTAACTAAACTACAAGAAAAGAAGAAAGAAAAAAAAAACATGAGGGAAAAAATGAAAAACTTTCCTCCTCCCCCCCACCAAATTTCCCAATGCATTACATTCCCCCAAAATCACCAACTCTCAGTCCAGCACAACCCTTTAGATTACTCAATCTTCAGTTCATGAAGAGGAGAGGAGTCCTTCTTGCACCATAGGCTTCCCCTGGAAACACGTTGAAACCTCGTGTGCTTCCATGTCACTCAGCACCGCCCGGAAAGTGCTTTGCCATCATGAAACCTTTCCTTCCATGCCCAGTGCTCTCACCACTGTGCATGGACCAGAGCTGCTTCTAGAGTTGTCTTTCAAGGATGCCTTGTCTCACTCCAAAAAAAGGCACAGCCTCTCCTTTGGGACTGTCCCCCCCATTTTTTCACCCTCTGGGGCTGAGGGGTACCCACACTCAACCCTCCTGGTTCTGAGGCACTGCCTCCCCCTAAATGCAGGCTCTGGGTCACAGGAATAAAACTGGGTGAGTCTACGGCTACACAAGAAAAGTCCAGCCAAAAGGCCACTACAATAATCTCCCCCCACTCAGCCAGTCGTCTCCATGTCCCTTGGGCCTAGTTCTTGGTTATCTCATTTCCTATCTTTCTTCTTATTCAGCTCCTAGGAGGATCAGCATTTGCAAGGTCTCAATCATGCAAGAAAAAGGGTTAAAAATTTCAGTGTCTGCCTGTCCCAGAGCTCTGGCACTCCCACACTGCCCTCGAACTCCCCCCGCTTCTCCTCCTGGGCCAGCGCCGCTATTGAATTCAGACTCCGGCTCTCCCTCTCTCTCTCCTAGGGGGGAATGGCTGCCCGATGTCTCTTGGTGCTCTTCCACCCTTCCATCCTTGGGCTGGGCCTACCTCATGGCTCCATGGCTTTTCCCCTCCCTCGCCCAGCCGGCAGCTGGGACAGGGGGAGAGATCCAAAGCCTCTCCTGACAGAAGTCCCAAGAGACTCTGGGCGGGCGCAGCTCTGGGTTTTAACCCCTGTGTTTTTCTCAGAGGCGGTCCTAGAATCTGAGCATCCATTGGCCTGATGGTAGTGACCCCAGCATCCCAGAAATCCCATTTCCGGTCCAACCACCACAACTGGGAATACTGGGGCCATTGCAGAGAAGACTGAGGACACTGGGGCATCCTGTGGATGTCACTGGGATGAACTGGGAGGGACTGGGAATGGGCACAGGTGTATTGGGAGGGACTGGACTGTACTGGGAGGGACTGGAGGGGCACTGGGGTTGTGCTGGGTTTTACTTGGGGTCAATTGGTCTGTACTGGGGTTGTACTGATCTGTACTGGGGTTATACTGGTGTGTACTGGGAGGGACTGGAGAGGTTGAATTGGATGTTCCTGCCTCTGCCGCATCCCATTTGCCGTGGTTTCTGCCCATTACTGCCCAAAGCCAATCAGCACCTGGTTTAGGATCTCGCAAGCAGTGCCTGATATTGGCACGACTTTTTTTTGCCTACAACTCCCGTCATGCCCCATGGCCTGATTGAGACCCATTGAAGCTGGACTACAACGCCCACCATGCCCCGCACTCCACAGAACCCCGGGATTGTCCCCCACCTGTCCCTTAAGTGTCCCCCAGATCCTCCAGGATCTCTCAGTGCCCCCTCAGCACCCATTCAGGACTCCCAAAAGCATGCTTGGACCCCTGAGTGCTCCCAACCCCACAGATGCCCAGTATAGCCACTTCTGGGAATTCATCTCCTCTCATACCCCGCGACCCCAGAGGCCCTCAGAAAAATCCTGTGACTAAAACTCCTGCCGTGCCCTGCACCCTAAAGAGCCCGGTTAGAGATGACCGAGCTCCCCGCAAGTGTTCCCGAACTGTTTATGTTCCCCCGAGGATCTCAAGTCGCAACTCGGACGCAGCAGTGTCCCCCAAGAGCCTTCCCGGACCCACTACCAAAGCGTTCCAGCCACTTCCGGAACTATGGCTCCCATCATGCTCCGTGGTGCATGTCCAGTGCTCTTGGAGCCAGGACTTCATCTCCCGTCATGCTCCGCGCCTCCACCGAGAGCCATTGCAGCTGCGCCTCGAACTCCCGTGATGCTCCGTGGCCCCGTTTAACAGTATTACACCCACGTTTTCAACTCCCATCACCCCCCGCGCCCCAGAGAGCCCTGTTCAAGCCCCACAAGGGTCCACCCAGACCCCGAAGGGCCCCAGATTTCCCTCCCTGACCTCCAAGGGCCCCCCTGGACCCCCAAGTGCTGCCCCGGACCCCGAACTGTCCTTCAGAATCCCTGAATGCCCCTCCAAGTGCCCACCCGCCTCCCCCAAGTGTCCTCCAGACCCTCAAGTTGTCTCTGAATTCCCTCTCCAGACCCTGAACTGCCCCAAATGTGCCCCAGAAATGTCACCAGGGACCCCAAAGTGCCCCCCTTGACCCTTTCTGAGAAAACGATGATAAAAAAGGTGACAAAAAGACTCAAATATTACTAGTTACCAAAAAGGGAAATAAATAAATAGCCAATGGAGATTAACGAATGAATGAAGGGCATTGCATTACTTAGAAACAATGACCAATAATTTTTTTCGTTCCTAAAAATGCATTGGTTTTTTAATATAAACGAAATAAATAGGGCAGGAGATCTTTCTCCTTTTTAATGTCTTTATTAAAAATCAGCTCAGGTGGGGTGATCCGATGGGTCTCACACTGCCGCTGCCCCCAGAAGTGGCACAGAGGAGGAGGAAGAGTCCAGTTTGTCCACTGGTGTGCCGGCAGAGCTGGGGGTTCCTTCCTCACGAGAGCACGAGTTGATTCCCAGTATTTTGGTTTGACATTCGAGGTCCTCTTTGCAGCCAACATGTTTTTAGGTTACGGTGAGTGGTAAAAAGGGTCTTAGCGGACACTGGATTCTGTTCTTCCCATCTAGACATCACTTTGACCCCTCAATTCCATGTTGGTTTGTTGTTTTTAGGGGTTTTTGGCTAGGTTTGGTGAGGGGCTTCCTCATTTGCTTGCCAACCCCAATGTCATTTGCATGCCAATCAAATTATTGTCCCATCCTTGGTTGTCCCCTCCTCTTCACTGTCCCGGGTGCCATCCTCCAGGAAGCGGCAGGGTGCCACTCGACAAAAAGGGGATTCCCAACCATCAACAACAGGTAGTTAATGAAAAACTATTAACAACAGGTGATTACAACCACAAACAGTTAGAGCTCCACCCTGGCAGCAACTGGCCCAACCTGGGAACTCTGCAACCTTTTAATAAAATGGGCAACTTTTCTACTCATAACAGTATGACATCACAGAGAGCGCTTTGTGACATCACTGAGGGAGTTGTGACATCATAAAGCTTCTGTGACATCATAGAGTAGGGTGTCTGGCCATAGAGGAGATCCTGCCATCATAGAGGGTGGCTCTGTGGCATGAGTGAATGGATTGTGACATCATTAGGTGGCTGTGTAACATCATAGAGCAGGTTGTGAAATCACAGAACAGATTCTGACATCACCTTATGGCTTTCTGACATCACAGAGTCTTTTGTGACATCACAGTGCAACTGCATGACATTCCAGGCTGACATTCCAGAGTTGGCTCTGTGACATCACAAGGGTGCTCTGTGACATGCTAGAGTGGGCTGTGACATAACAGGTGGCTGTGTGACATTGCTAAAAAGCTGTGTGACATCACCAGGGCTCTGTGACATCACAGGAGCTGTGTGACATCACAGGGGCTGTGTGACATCACAGGTGGCTGTGTGACATCACAGGAGCTGTGTGACATTGCAAAAAAGCTGTGTGGCATCACTGGAGGCTCTGTGACATCACAGGAGCTGGGTAAGGTCACCGGGGAGGTCACTCTGCCCCAGCCCCCCTCACAGTTCCCCCCACAGCAGTCCAACCCTGCTCGTGCACAGTGGGGTCCCCTGTCCCCCCAGGTCCCCCTGCCCCCAGCCCTGAAGCTTCCCCCAGAGGATGTTCAATGAGATCCACCCCAGAGCCTGACACGGGGACAGAGGGCCAGGGCCCTGGGAGTGGGACAGGGGGACAGGGACCCCCTGGCAGCGTCCCCGTGTCCCCCAGGGCCAGAGCCTGGGACAGGACTCCTTCACCCTGTTACGAACGAGGCCTTGAGAGCGCTGAAAATATCCCCAGCAAGGGATCAGCAAAAAACAGATTGAATATTAAGGGACAGCAGCACAAAGTTCCTTGGGAAGAGTCATTCTGCTCCTGACTGGACACTTCAGGCACACCAAGGAAACAAGGCAACAACAACACCAAACATAAACCAGACAATCAAACCAAAATTTAACAGAGAACTGTCCCTCTGTGTGTGTGTGAGACACAAGGACAATGAGGGCAAGGATAAAAGGAATATGGTCCAAAAGCTTAACAGAGCTCAAACTTAACAGGACTTAACTTATTCCTTAACTTTACCTGATCTTGTCAACTTCAAAATTTAGCAAAAGAGCAGCACTTAACAATATTTAACCCAAAATAAAATCTATGACTTAGAAATTAACAGAGGAATAACACTTAACAATCCTTAACTTAGCTAATAACTTAAACTTAACAACTTACAAACAGTGCAACTCTTAGGAGCATTTAACTTAGTTTAGACCTTCTGACTTGACCTTACCTACTGATATCTGGATATCTGACTGACTCAGCTGTCCAAGGCACTCCAACCCCTCAGAGAGCAGCATTTCTGCCACATCTCCCCAGCACAGGCACTCCTGTGTGCACACAGACACAAAGAGTCAGTGCAAGGCACCGGTGAGCAATTCCCCTGAGGGCAGGGAATGCTCCCTGTGGATGCTTTGCCATCTCCCCAGTGGGTGAAGAGTTTAGCCTCGAGGAGTGGGGGGATCGGCACAGGCTCTGTGGTTGCTCAGGATCCCTGAGTGCAGCAAACGGGAGAGTTCCCGGCTGGGAGAGGCCCCACTCAGAGGGAGTCGCTGGCCCAGGAGAGCTCCAAGGGCTCCTTTTGGAGCGCTGTTTGCAGGGCCCCAAGAGAGGGGCTGCAGTCCCAGCAATGGCTCATCCTGACTGCACTTGGCATCAACAGCTTCCTTTGGCAGGGTGAGAACAGGAATGTTGTGTTACTGAGGGAACACAAACAGCTCCCAGGGCTGCTGGTAAAGGAACCAGGAGCTGTTTGGGCAGCAGCAGTGCCTGGAGTGTTTGTGATGAGCTGTGGAGGGGCTGAGCCCAGGGGCTGTTGGCCAAGGCCGCGGCCCAAGGAGCATTTCTCAGCTGGCAGGGCGGCCTGAGAAGGGGAGGGGGAATGCAGCAGCACAGGGCCGATGGAACCAAGGGACCAGTGTGACACTGTGGGGCCCTGTGAGACCAAGGGACTGTTGTGACACTGTGGGGCCCTGTGAGACCAAGGGACCATAGTGACACTGTGGGGCCTCATGGAATCATGGAGACCCCTGTGACATTGCTGGGCCTCATGGAATAAGGGAATTGTAGTGATAGTGTGTGGCTCCATGGAATGTAGGGATCATTGTGACACTGGCAAGCCCCATCAAACCAAGGGTCCACCATGACTCTGTGGAGCCTCATGGAACCAGTGAGACAATTGTGACCCTGGGGTTCCTTACAGAACCATGAGGACCATTGTGATACTGTGGGGCCTTGTGAATCCAAGAGGCATTTGTGACACTGCAGGGCTGCATGGAACCAACCATTGAGACATTGTGGGGCCTCGTGTCATAATTGGTCCCTTGTGACACTGTTGACCCAAAGGAGAACATTGTGACACTAGAAACTCCCAGGGTCCAAAGGGCCATTGTGACATTTCAGGGCTCATGGAACACAGGAGTCACGTGATATTGTGGGGCCTGGAGAGCTATGGAGACCATTGTGACACTGCAAAGCCTCATGGATTCGTTGGGACCGTTGTTACACCACTGGGCCTTATGAAACCTAGGGACCACTGTGACAATGCTGGACTTCATTGAACCAAGGGTCCATTGTGACACTGCAGGTCTTCTTGTAATTAACAGGCAATTGTCCAGCTGACCTTGGCACATTGAGAGTCTCCTCATCTGCTATTGAAATACTGGGGCTCTGTGCTTTCCTTCTCATGGAAAAGAACTGGCCTTCTCCTCCAGACACCCATGGCCAGAATTGGGATTTCACCTCCAAAATTCCATATATCCAGAGATTGTTCCAATAGGAAGATTGTCAGGACAAATCTGGCTGGTAATGGTTTCACAAGGATCACCTTTCATCTGTCCCCAAAACACTGGGGAAGGCTCTGTGCTTTCCTTCCTTTGGGAAAGAACTGTCGTTCTAGTCCAGGTGCCCATGTCCAAGATTGGGATTTCACCTCCAACATTCCCTGTTGTGAGAGACTGGAGATTGTTGGCTGAAAACATTTTGTCAGGGGCGGGGGGGGGGAGGAAGGGGCAGGTCCAGCCCTGCCCGGCCCTGGAACCCCAGCCCTGCCCTGCCCTGGAGCCCCAATCCCCCCAGAGCCTCTATCCCAGCCCAGCAGTGGCTGCCAGTCCCTGGCACAGCACAGGCAATGCTCCACAGCCACCTCTGCAGCCCCAGCCCAGCTCCTGAGGGACCAAATGAGCCCAAGTCCCACCTGGGGGAAGGGCCCAGGGAAACCAAGGGGTATTGAAGGCTGACCACAAGGCAAGCACACATCTTGACCCTACCTCCTCTTGGAATTTCCATCTGAACTGTCCTGGAATTCAGGACTTGGTAGCAGTGTGGGTGCTTCTGTATATGTTTTTGTTTTTTTTTTTCTCTTTCTGTGTATATTTCTTCTATTTCTATTCTCTTGCAAATCTTGAGTAACTTAAAACTGCACAGGCTTAGAATTTGTGAAGGTGAATGGTCCAATTTAAAGCTTTGAAAAGTGGTTTTTCTTTTTTCATTGAATGTCATATTAAACCTTTTGCCAAGTTTCCACAATTTTCTAATATAACTAGTAAAAGCTGTCTTGTTCTTTTGAGCTCCTGATGATCTCGTCAGAATTTCTGCACTGTGTCCAACTCAGAGGAAAAAAACAATTGCAATTCATTTTAAATCTCTCATTGAGAAAGTTTTTTAGTGGATGGGAGTCAGGGCTTGTGTGTCCTGCTTGGCACAGCCCAGGCAGGGCTTTCCCAGCCACATTCCACACTCCATTGCCCAGCTGGAGCCGCTGGTGCCTCTGAGTTGTGCTGCCCCAGCCCCAGGGACGCTCTCCTTGTCTGCCCATTCCCCCACGGTCTCTGGGCAGGGATGGCCTCAGTGGGGGCTGCTGACATCCTCAGCACCTTGGAGGCTGCTGCTGAATTTTCCTGCTCCAGAGGCTTGTTCAGCCTGCAGCTCTTCAGTGCAGGAATTCAGTGTCCCAGGGCTCATTGACATTCAGAACATCTTAACAAACCAAGCCTCTAGGAATAATCTGATTTCAGTTTCCAAATCTTGTGTGTTTAAAAAGGGAGATTTCAGAAGTGCGTTCAGCTGAATATGTTCAATTTAAAAATACTGTGAGAAAACATTTTTTCGGACCTGTTTTTTTTTTTTTTTTCCCTGTTATAAGAAATCTCCACTTGACATTGAAACCAAGTACTTCCTCATGCAATTTGAATAAAGATGAAAATCAAGACCCTACAATCAATCAGACTCTGTCCCTACACCCACCCCACCATTTCCCCCATCCCAGCCCTGGCACTCAGAGCAGCCTTGTGCAAATCTGAGCTCCCTCCAGCCCAGGCTGCACCTGCAGCTTTCAGCTCCTTGGCTCCAACTCCCACCTGATTTCCTTGGAGAAGGAGCTGCCTGAGACACAGAGGGATGTTCATTTCTTGTCAGCCAACAAAGCCAGGGGAAGGCACAGCTCCATCAAATGCAGAAGTCAGTCTTGTCCCTGGATCTACCCCACACCTGATCCCCACAGCATGTCCTGTTTCCATCATCCCTCCATTGCCAGGGACTTTCTGGGACAAGGGAGCTCTGCTCTGGCTATGGAGGAAGGTGGAAGTTCCACCACTGGAGTGGGAATCATAACTCATCATGTCTGTGTCCTTTTGGGGGCAGGAACTGATGAGACTCAGAGGCACAGAAAGTTTCTCTTCATGGCCAACAGACCATAGTGGAACAGGACAAAATTTAATATCAATCACACTCTTCCCTGAGATATGTGCAACATCCCAGCAGTATCTGATGAGTCCACCATCCACAAGTGATTTCCGTACCAGAATTATTTAGACAAACATAGTTCTGTGATTGATGTAAACACAATTAAATTCTTCTATCAGGATGCTCACCTGGAGTGGGTGCAGAGCAGCTCAAACAATTCCTGATTTGCAAAGCTGTCAGTGGTGGATGGAGAAGGGAAGTCAGGCTGCTCTTGGTGGTGAGGAAATGCTGAAACCAGCCTGACTCATTTCACCTCCTCATGTCCTGGCTGATCTTCCCTCTTTCCCCTTCCACCCATTGGCTCTTGTCTCCCACCAGGCCTCCCTGTGAAGAGCCTGGCTCTGTGTTCTCCATCCTCTCCTTGCTGGCACTGCCAGGCTGGGATGAGGAGCCCCTCAGCCTTCCTTGCTCCAGGCTGGACCAGCCCAGCTCCTTCAGCCTCTGCTCACAGCCCAAGGGCTCCAGTACCAGTTTGGAGGCGCTTCCCAGACCCTGCTCCAGCTGTCAGACATCTTTCCTGCCCTGGGCAACCCAAACCAGGTCTCAGTGACCTGGATAATTCACGTCCTTGATGTCCTGGTCACACAGCCCTGGCCCCTTGTCCCCATGTCAGGCTCTGGGGTGGATCCTGTGGAACATCCTTTGGTGGAGGCTGTGGCTCCAGGTGGGCCGGGGGGATCCTGGGGGACAGGGACCCTGCTGGGCATGAACAGCATTGGACTTGTTGGGAGAAACTGTGAGGGGGAGCTGGGGCGAAGTGACCAACCCAGCGACCTGACACAGCCCTGCTGGGATGTCACACAGCCCCTCTGGGATGTCAGACCTCTGCCCTGTGATGTCACAGCCCATTATCTAATGTCACACAGCTGGTATCTGATGTTACAGCCAAATCTGTGATGTCATAGTCTGCTCTGTGATGTCAGACTGCTGCCCTGTGCTGTCACCGCTTGCTCTGTGATGTCATAAATGCAATCTATGTAGCTGTATCTGTAGCTATGTATCTGATGCTGTAGCTTCTCCATGACCTCCTGTCCTCCACTTTCTGATGTCAGAGCCCACTCTGTGTCCTCATGTTACCAGATGATCAATTATCTACACCAGCTGAGCTGACACCTGGAGCTTGTTCTCCAAAACCCCAGGCCTATGGAAACCACACAATGCCCATTGTGTGAGAAGAGGAACTAAAAGTTTACCAGCCTCCTGCCAGCTCAGCCCCACTGGAACATTGGGGTACACGACCACCAGGGACCACCAGAGAGACCCCCAGGACAGAAGAACACATGGGTTAAGGGGAGGGGAAATATCTTAATGATTTTGGGGAAATGATTATCATATTTATGTTTAGTCTGGGAAAATCAATGAATATGTGTGCAATATACAGAATAGAAACAGAAACTTTCCTGCGCTCAGCCTGCATGGCTTTGGAAGGAGCTATCCCCCATGCATCCAGCAGAATAAAGAATGTTGCTTTTTAATGCTGCATTGGGGTTAAGGAGTTTTCTGTTTTACCGAATTTTTGGTGACACTCCCACTGCCAAGGAAAGCTCTGTCTGCTGCTGTTCACAAACAGAGAAGGGCTGGTGGCAGATGTGGGGCTCAGAGGTTGCCTGGGGCACAGTGATCATGGAATAATCAAGTGTTCAATTTTCTGTGAAAGAAGGAAGGGCAGCAACAAAACTTCTACACTGGAATTAGGAAGGGCAGACTTTGGCCTATTTAGGATGCAGATTTGGGGAGTACCAAATCAGGTACTGATTTTTTTAAGGGAAACAGCCCTTAAAAACAAAGGGGTCCAGGAAGGATGGACACATTTCAAGATAGTAATTTTAAGGGGGAAGGAGCAGCCTGTCCCAGTGTGGCAAAAGATGAGCTAGAGAGGAAACTGACTGGCCTGGCTGCCCATGGAGCTTTTGTGCAAACTCAGGGGAAAAAAGAGGGTGCATAAATTTTGGGCAGAAGGCCAAGAAATCTAGGAAGTGTTTAAGGATGTTGTTAGGTTATGCAGAAAGAAAAGTACAGAGGTGAAAGATCAATTAGAGATGAACCTGGCAACTTCTGCAAAAAATAAATGGAAAATATTTCTATAAAACAACTTAGAGCAAAAGGAGGGATAAGGAGAACCTCTCCTCTTTATTGGACGCAGTGGGGAATATAGTAACTAGAGATAAAGAAAAGGCTGACACTTACCATATTGTTTGTCTCAATTTTCAGTATTAGGACAGGTTGTCCTCAGGACAAGAGTTCTCCTGAGCTGGTAGATGGGCACGGGGAGCAGAACAGCCCCCTGTAATACGGGAGGAAGCAGCTGGTGACCTGCTGAGCCACTCAGATGCTTACAGGTGTGTGGGATCGGATGGGATGCATGCTAGGGGGATGAGGGAGCCGTAGATGAGCTCCCCAAGCTGCTCTCCATCATTTACCATCAGTCCTGGCTCACCAGGGAGGTGCGACAGGAGGTGCCAGTGTGAGCCCATCCCCAAGAAGGGCTGGAAGGAGGAGCTCCAGTCCTGTCAGCCTGACCTGGGTGCCCGGCAAGGTTATGGAACAGATGATCCTGAGTGCCATCACAGGGCACCCACAGGATGGCCAAGGGATCAGATACAGCCAGTGTGGATATCAATATCTGCATTGATGGTGTGGATGAGAGGATTGAGTCCAGCATCAGCAAATTTGCAGATGACACCAAGCTGGGTGTGAGTGTGGATCTGCTGGAGGGTAGGAGGGCTCTGCACAGGGCCCTGGACAAGCTGGATCCAGGGACCAAATCCAACAAGCTGAGGTTGAAAAAGACCAAGTGCCAGGTCCTGCACTTTGGCCACAACAACCCCTGCAGCACTACAGGCTGGGGACAGAGTGGCTGGAGAGCAGCCAGGCAGAAAGGGACCTGCAGGGACTGATGGACAGCAGGCTGGACATGAGCCAGCAGTGTGCCCAGGTGGCCAAGAAGGCCAATGGCTCCTGGCCTGGCTCAGGAATGGTGTGGCCAGCAGGAGCAGGGCAGTGATTCTTCCCCTTTGCTTAGCACTGCTTGGGCAGCACCTCAAGTGCTGTGTCCAGTTCTGGGCCCACAATTTAGGAAGGCCATGGAGGGGCTGGAGCATGTCCAGAGAAGGGCAACAAGGCGGGAGAGGGGTCTGGAACACAAGTCCTGTGAGGAGTGGCTGAGGGAGCAGCTGGGGTTGTTTATCCTGCAGAAGAGGTGGCTCAGGGGAGACAAGGCAGTGTCAGGGCACAGGTTGGGCTTGATGATCTCCAAAGACTTTTCTAACATTGCTGATTCTGGGATTCTCTGAAGCCTCCCTTGAAGCAGTTGCAGGATGAGCCTTGGGACTCCTCTTCAGAAGCTCCAGCAGCCCAGGTCCCTCAGCTTCTCCTGCCAGCCCCAAAGCCCATCCTGTCAGTCCTGCAGAGCCTCTGCAGCTCCTCCTCACTGCCCAGACCAGGGAGCCCCAGAGGCAGACACAGCAGCCAAGATGTGCCCTCCTGGCCTGGGGTTCCTCTGGCAAGGGAGCAGCACCAGGCACTGCAGGAGCCTGCAGACAATTCCTGCAGCACTTGTAGGATGATCCTGCTCCCCAGGGGATGTTCCCATGGTGCCAAGTCAGGAACTGCAATGGGGAGAGGGGCCAGAGAGGAAAGGGCAAACAGGGATGGGCTGTTTGCACAGCAGGGAACAAGGCTGCGTTATAGGAAGGGATTTGTAGTAGGAAGGGAAAAGAAATCAAAGGTGAAGCCATGGAAATGCTCAGGGCAGTTTGGGGGTGGCTGCCAGGCAGCCCTGGCTCTGAGCAACAGCGTCTGCAGTGGGACAGGAAAATCCCAGCTGATGGGAACAAATTTTCTGGCTGACTGCAGAGACCAGCACAAAGCTGTGTGGTTTCCCTGGTGTCCCCCAGCCCTTGCTGGCCCCAGGGGCTGATGGCATTTGTGCTCCCTCAGGTTCATGTCCCCACACCAACAGCATGGGGGTGCTCCCCCTGCTCTGTGCAATGCAAACAGGGGCTGCTGAGCCAGTGCTGCCATGTCTGTGCCTGCAAGGATGGGGCACCTGTGTGAGCTGGGGGAGAGACCAGAACTGCAGAGGGGGGATGTTGTTGGCAGCTCCATGAGGACGCTCTGGGACGCTGCCCTGGGCTGTGCAGCACACTGGGGATGGATCAGCCCCTGCTCTGCTGCTCCTTCCCGTCTGCCCCAGGGCCCTTGCAGAGCCCCAGCCATGCTGTTTGCCCCCAGCCTGCCCGTGCCCAGCCTAGGGCTGCTCACGGGGCTTTTCTGTGCTGAGCATTGGCCTGGCTGTGTTCTTGAGAGAGCCTGGGCAAGGAGCCTGGAGCCCCCAGGCCCTGGCCTGAGGCGTCAGCGCTTACCCAGCAGTGCCCATGTCCTGTCCCTGCTGCAGCCCTGGCACTGCCACCCCCAGGGCTGTGCCCAGCCCCGAGAGCACTCAGGCCCTACAGTAACACCAGGGCCACCAGGGCAGCGGGGCAGGGCCACGGCAGCAGCACTGGCAACACCAAGTGCTGCTGCGGCTGGGCACAGCTGCTGGGCCAACCCTGATCTGCCCCAGCTCTGCACACAGACATTGCTGCTGCAGCTCCAGAGAAGGCAACACAAGGGCATCTCTGCAGAAAACTTGGCTGGGACATCCTTTTTTTCCTTTAAAGTCACCCAGAGCGCAACCCCTCATTGACAAAGTCTGTGGCCACAGAGAAGTTGGGGAGAAACAAAATGAGAAATGGCAAAAACAAAGACATTTATTTGTGGACAATATGAGAAAGCTAATATAAAGGAAAAAATACCTACAATCAAACCAACAATAAGATGACCTCTGTTACAAGTGGTTTGCAGCAATTGGCCATCAATTTAATGTTCCTGAAAGCATCCAGTCATCAGTCTCCACACTTCAGCCTTGAGCTCCTGGTTCCTCAGGCTGTAGATTAGCGGGTTCAGGGCTGGAGGCATCACTGAGTACAGAACTGACAGGGCCAGATTGAGGGGTGGGGAGGAGATGGAGGGGGGCTTAAGGTAAGCAAATGTGGAAGTGCTGACAAAGAAGGAAAAAACAGCCAAGTGAGGGAGGCAGGTGGAAAAAGCTTTGTACCGTCCCTGCTCAGAGGGAATCCACAGCACAGCCCTGAAGATCTGCACATAGGAGAAAACAATGAACACAAAACAACCAAATAAAAAACAGACACTAACTGCAATGAGCCCAAGTTCCCTGAGGTAGGATTTGGAGCAGGAGAGCTTGAGGATCTGTGGGATTTCACAGAAGAACTGGCCCAGGGCATTCCCATGGCACAGGGGCAGGGAAAATGTATTGGCTGTGTGCAGCAGAGCATTGAGAAAGGCACTAGCCCAGGCAGCTGCTGCCATGTGGACACAAGCTCTGCTGCCCAGGAGGGTCCCATAGTGCAGGGGTTTGCAGATGGACACATAGCGGTCGTAGCACATGATGGTCAGGAGGAAATACTCTGCTGACAGGAAGAAGAAAATCAGAAAGACTTGGGCAGCACATCCAGTGTAGGAGATGTCCCTGGTGTCCCAGAGGGAATTGTGCATGGCTTTGGGGACAGTGGTGCAGATGGAGCCCAGGTCGCTGAGGGCCAGGTTGAGCAGGAAGAAGAACATGGGCGTGTGCAGGTGGTGGCCGCAGGCTACGGCGCTGATGATGAGGCCGTTGCCCAGGAGGGCAGCCAGGGAGATGCCCAGCAAGAGGCAGAAGTGCAGGAGCTGCAGCTGCCGCGTGTCTGCCAATGCCAGCAGGAGGAAGTGACTGATGGAGCTGCTGTTGGGCACTTACTGTGCCTTGGCATGGGGATCTGTAAAAAAGTAATCATGGCATAGTTGGGTTTGGAGAGGACTTTAAATATCCCAGCACAGCTTGGGGGCACTTTCCTCCCACTGCCTGCCCAGGGCTCTGCTGCCTGGAGCTGTCCCTGCCAGCAGTTGCTTCCCTGTGCCCAGGGCTGGGCCCTGCCAGTGCTGCCAGAGACCAGCCCAGCCCTGGGGGCTCAGCTCTCCCCTGCAGACACCTCCCAGCTCTGGCACTGCCCAGTGGCAGCTCTGGCTCTCCAGGCTCTGATGGCTCTGTCAGAGCAACCCTGAGGAGGCTGAAAAAGCAAAACTGATGCAACTTCTAGGGTGCCCTGTGCAGGTTTCTGTCACTGCCTGGCTTAGTAAGATCTGAGAAATACTATTTTCTTTTTCTGGACCTTAACTGAGAGATTAATATCAATGTGCAATTTTTCATCCTGGCAACAGAAAGCAGTAGATTAAAAAAGCAAGATTTTCCAAATTATGCCGCCCCAGCCTTGCTGTGATCCCTGTATAACCTACTTGGAAATATTCTACAGTTAAAGGTCATGCTGGGAGCAGTCCTGAACAATGCAGCATCCTCACCACACCAAGAAAACACTTCCAAACCTGACCAGCTGTCTTGTCCCACCCAGACCTTGTCCCCCCGTGCTGGGAGCAGCTGCCAGGGCTGGCTGAGAGCTGTCCCAGGTCGCAGAGTCCCTGGCAGGCAGCAGAGTCCCTGGCCCAGCACAGCGCCCTGGGCTGCAGGTCCCTGCTCTGCACGACAGCCCTGGGCACCCCTGGCTGCTCTGCAGAAGAGACAATCAGAGAATGTACTCACAGGGTTTGTAGGCATTGGGATGTTCCAGCTTTAGGAGATGGCTCCAGGTGCTGCCGCTGCATTGTCCTGCAGCCAGAGGCTCCTGTGCCAAGGGCTGGCAGTGATTATGCCCCAGGAACTTCTCAGCACCTTCCCAGCCCTGACTGATTGAAGCTCTCTGTGCATCTGTGCCGTGCCTGGGGTGGCTGCAGGCAGTGCCCCAGCCCTGCTGGGCTGGCAGAAGAGCTGCTCATCAAGAGAAATGTGCTTTTGAAGCTCCTCTAGGTTACCAGGAGCTCCTCTGTGCCAGGAGCCCAGCCCAGCTCAGCAGCACAGACACAGCACAAGGACTTTAATGAGCCTCAGGGGCTTTGTGTTCAGGCCCTGAAAATCAGTCCCTGAGAGGGAGCTGAAGAAACCTCTCCAGAACTCCAAGTCAGAATCCAACACCAAACTTTCTTGGACTTTTAATGGGTCCCACTGAGAGACATGACTGAGAAAGTGTCCCCAGGCCTTGGCAGAGCCGAGAACTGGAGGCAGTGATGACAGGTGGGGACAAAGAGAAGGCAAGTGTTGGGGCCCTTGGGCACAGCAGTGTCTGTGCCACCAAGGGCTGTGAGGAGACACCTTGCCCTGAGGCACTGGGGCCTTCTGGCACAGCCCCAGCCAGGCTGGGCACTGTCAGCCCCTTGTCCTGCCCTCAGCATCCCCCCCTAGCCCACATCCCAGTGGCCTCAAGGATCTGCTGGAAGGAGTCCCTGGAGAGCCTTGCTCAGCAATGGCCCTGGGGAATCCTTAATGCTCCTTTTAGGGACTGCAAGTTTTTGAAAGGACTTTGGGTTTGGCTTTTGCCTTGGAGTCTCTGAGAGGTTTGTGCAATCATGGTCTCCAATTATCTGCAGTAATTATTCTCTGGAGAGTATTTGTCAGTAACAACACTCAGTGGGGCTCATTAGTACTTCAGCTTACTTCAGTTATTTAAAGGTACTTGGTGTTTCCCTTTTAATACTGACTCTGTGAGAGGTTTGTGCAATCATGGCCCCAATTCTCTGCTTTAACGAGTCCCTGGAGAGCTTTGTACTGACACTCAGTGGGGCTCATTAATGGCTATAGATACTCAAGGTTTTTAATGTACTTTATGGATTTAAGAATACTTTTAGGTAATTTTAAGGATTTCCTTGCCCACACTGAGTCTCTGAGAGGTTTTTGTGCCATCCTGACCTCCAGTTCTCTCCTCCAAGGAGTCCATGAGGAGCCTGTGTTGGGTATCTTCCCTCTTTCTTTTTTACAACAAAGATGGAACTGAAATAATTTTGCAAGACCTTCTAAAAGCATCCAGACAAACATGAGACAATTTACAATACAACAACAGCTAAGAAAATTAAATGTCCTGTTTAAATAGACATCATCCAAACTTTTAGTCACTTGGATTGGAAGAGTTCATTGACCCAGTCTTTGTTTCCCACTTGAAGCTTCTTGAACTCTTCATTCAGTACTTGAATGCTCTTGTGGATTGACTTGCTCTGGCTGGAGAGCTTCATGCAACACATGCCCTCAGAGTCTACACAGCCATGCCCATGTGCCCAGAATAAAAATTCTATTGCTGTTCTGCAAGGTAGCATGTCTGATGGTCTCTATGTCTGAGAGCAGGCCACTCAATGTGAGGGAGGTAGCATTGGTTTGCTTACTTAACAGGCACCCAAGATGGTCTGATTGTCCTAAAGCTTTAGCTGCAGCCACCCAAGGTAGTTCAAAATGGGGGTACTACGATGCGATACCTGGATTAAAGCTTACAAAGCCATCTTCTTGATATCATTCAATACTTCTCTGGGGATACCTGCTGCTTGATCATCTAGTCGGCTTTGCTGTCCTTCTCCAGCTAGATGGTTGATTGTCAATTCTGCCCTTGCCTCATTATTAGCATAGTCTCCTATTAATTGATGTAGTAAACACTTCCATCCCCCTTCCCACAGGCTGTATTCTGTAGGCGACAACAACATGGTCCTAATACATTTTAAATCATGGGGAGTTATGATGTGTAGTAAACATGGCCCTCATTAGGCCATTAAAACAAAGTAAGTCCTTCCTATGGTCTTTAGCTGCCTTACACAGATCCTTGATTTCCCCGTAAACCAATGGCTGATACCTAGGATTCTGCCGCCTTCTTTCATAGCATACGGGGGCAATGAGGGAGGAAGAATAACTTGGAGGAGAAACATTTGGATTAGAAATAGTGTGACAGTTGGGCTTAGTATCTGTGACCATGGGGTTATATTATTGCTGGAGGGTGAGGCAAAGGGCACTGCCATTTTGTCAGGTGTTGGGGAGGAAGGGTCTTGATTTACGATGGCAGACTTCCGGGGTAGAGTTCTGGAGGCATTGCCCAGGGTGAAAGTGGAATTATTGACTGTAGGGACATGACCCACAGTTGTGGGGATGGAGTCTGGAGGTTTGTTCGGGGCGGAAGAGAAGGTTGTGGTAGCAGGAAGTGGAGGAGCCAAGATGGAGGGAGGATGATCCGGCTCCCAAGCCACATTCTGGCTCCTTTCATCTTGAGTCTCCAGGGCATGATATTCCTAGACCACGTGGCCATTGCCATCTTGGACCATTGTGGAAGGTCTGAGAAAGGCATGTTGGCTGGGAGGTCCTGAGTCAGAAGCAACCAACGGATTGAGTTTTTGAGACATTGCTTGCTGGTGAAGGGTCTCAAAGATGGTATGGAAGATGGGGAGCATGTGGGCTGCAATGGAGTCCCTTTTGATCGAAAGCTTGTACAGTTTAAGTCTCACTTAGTCCTAAAATTCAGTGGTATGGATTTCATCAGCAGAGGCATCTGGAAAATTTTTAATGATCCACCTCATGATTGATTTTAATTTGTTCTTTGAAAATATTTTGTCAAAATCTGTTAGAATTAACTTAAAGCATCCATATATGCTCCTTTCTACTTTGGACATCTAGCTGCCCATTTTTCTCCTTCTCCACCTTAGGGGCAAGAGCCACCAGAACACATCAAATAAATAATGGGACTTGGGTGCATATTGTAAAAACACAGTGGCAAAATGGGCAATAAATGTCTTGCATTTCCCCAAACCCACCTGCAATCCTATGCAGGTGAAACCGTTTTTTACCCTGCCGATCCTGGGCCGAGGTCCCTTGAAGCAACAATGAATCCGCCAGGCCTGCACAATCCAAAATCCCGGGGAGCACTGACCTATCCATCAGCTAACCCCAGCTGACATGACTGACACAGTGAGCCCTGAATGTCATGGTGCCTGTTTGGGTGCCAAATGTCACAATGAGGGTGGCTGCGACAAACCTCTCTGAGTCCCTGACTTCAGCTGGGCGAGGGTGGCAAAAATGAAAAGAAGTGGGTTCGATGGAGTTTCCCGAAAAGAACTTTAATTACAGGGTGAAAAACAATAAACATGGAGAATTCAAGCAGGGTACGAGGGGCAGTATCGTAAAACCTGAGACAAAGACGAAGTCACAACATAGACACTTGGGGCTAGAAAACTAGAATAATAACCATATAGAAGAAACAAGTTACCAATAAACCAATACAGGAGTAAAACTTGGAGAACTTAGCATAACAACACTAAAGGCTTATGGAAAATGTCGCAAGCTCACCCTAAGTAAATCGAATGACTCCTAGAACTTGAAATTCACGCCCAGTTCTTCCAGGGTAAAATCTGTCTGACTCTGAGTTACAGCTGGGCTAACTCCCACACCGCTGCTTTGCTCTGGCCCCTGGGGACCATGCGGCCAAACAGAGCCACAATGCTATTCTTGGTTCCACAAGGCTCTGCAGTGTCACAATGGCCCCTTCATTTCACAAGGCTCTCAAATGTCACATTGGTCTCCATAGGAAGGAAACCACAGAGCCCCAGTGTTTCAGGAGCTGATGAACAGCAGCCATCTAAGAGGCCAAGATAAGCCTGACCTGTCTGTCCGGGCAGGTTTGCTTGGAGCAACCCCTGGATATTTGAAATCACAAATGCAGAGTCCTAATTTAGGACATTTGTGCCTGGAAAAGTGGAATTTTTTTTCCATACAAAGAAAAGCACAGAGCCCTTTCCAGTGTTTGGAAAATAGATGAGTGCTGCCACTCAGGAGTCAATGACCAGCCAGACTTGTCTGTCCTGGCAACTTTAATTACATCCATACTTGGGGCTAACCGATGCACAGCTGTCTCCTCTGTATGATTTGTTGAAACGAGACTCTGATCTAAAATCACCTTGCACACTGACCCCTGAGGCATGTAAGGTGTTGGAGGTGGTTCAGCAAACTGTTTTGGCTTGCCAAGTTTATCGCATTGATCCCTCCGTTGATGTCACTGTGTTCATCACCACTCCAGATTTATATCCCACGGGCATCATTGGCCAATGGAGTGACAAATGGTCCGATTCCTTGCATGCGTTGGAATGGGTTTTTCTGCCCCATCTGCCACAGCAGAAGGCAATGCATTGTTTGAGCTGATTGCTCGCTTGACAATCAAATGCCAGCAACGGTGTTTGCAATTGATGGGTGTGAATCCCGCAAAGATCATACTCCCAGTGCAACGGGGGATTTTGACTGGAGCTTTGCAAACAGTGTGTCCCTGCAGAGTGCTCTGGAAAAATTTTCAGGGCAGATCATTTATCATCTGCCCAGTCATAGGTTACTGCATATGGCAAAATTCACACAAATCCCTTAGCAGCCCAAAAATACCCAGGAACCTGTGCAAGGACCCACCGTCTTCACTGACGGTTCAGGGAAAACAGGAAAGGCCATTGTTACCTGGAGGGATGGAACTGAGTGACAGGTTCTGGAAGCTCATGAGGATGGGTCAACCCAATTGTTGAACTGAGGGCTGCTGTCATGGCATTTGGGAAATTTTCCCAGGAACCTTTCAACTTGGTCATGGATTCCGCCTATGTGGCCAATACCACACAGAGTTTGGGTCATTCCGTTTTGAAGGAGGTCAGTAATCCTGCCTTGTTTCATTTACTGAAGACCTTGTGGTGTGCCATTCAGGCCCGGGTTCATCCATTCTGTGTTTTGCATGTGAGGAGTCACACCAATTTGCCAGACTTTATAGTGGAAGGTAATGCGAGGGCTGACAAGTTGGCTAACCCAGCATGGGTAGCGCCTCAGCCTGATACACTCATGCAGGCCAAGGCATCACATGGGTTTTTCCACCAAAATGCACATACCCTGCAGAAGCAGTTTCAGCTGATGCCAGCTAAGGCTCGTGACATTGTTGAGTCATGTGATGACTGCCACGCACTTGCTCCGCCTTTGCCGGCTGGGGTAAATCCCAGAGGCCTTAGGGCCTTGGAGCTTTGGCAGACCGCTGTCACCCAAGTTGCCGAGTTTGGCCGGCTCAAGTATGTGCATGTCACTGTGGACACGTTCTGCTCTGCGATGTGGGCTTCGGCTCACACTGGGGAGAAGGCCCGTGACGTCCTTGCCCACTGGAGGCTGGTCTTTGCCGTTCTGGGCATACCTTCTGCTGTGAAAACCAACAATGCTCCTGCTTACGCATTGCAAAAGTGCGGCAGTTCCTGCAGTTGTGGGGTGTCTCGCACAAGTTTGGTATCCCTCATTCTCCGACTGGTCAAGCTATTGTAGAATGCGCTCATGGTACTGTGGAGCAGGTTCTTCAAAACCAAAAACGGGGAATGCAGGGTGAAACCCCGCACAGCCGGTTGGCAAAAGCTTTGTGCACAATCAATCATCTCACTGTGCCGCAGAACTCAAATAACCTTGTCATTTTGAATCACCATCTCTCATTGCAGGCTGCGGAGGAGGCACATCAGCCTCGAGTGAAGGTACAGGTGCAGAATTTAGTCACCAAACAGTGGGAATGTTCTTATGACCTTATCGCTTTGGGGCACGGGCATGCTTGTGTATCCACACACACTGGGGTACGTTGGGTACCTCTGAAGTGTGTTCACCCTGACCTGCAACCGCAGAGACAGAATCCAGCTGATGAGTAAGACCGAAACTGTGACCAACCTGGAAGGCATCAAGCGGGGGAATCATTGAGTGATGATTCAGATGCAGATGATGAGAGTGATCACTCTGATGATTCCTCTGCAAGTGGACACTGAACAGTGTTCATGTTTTCTTTATCATATTGTTCATTTCGGTTTTTTTCATTTTTAAAGGAAAACGGTGAGATGTTGCCCTGGTTTTTTAAGATTTTCTAAGCCTTCTGATGTTGACATTCTTGTAGTGAACTTTCTCACACACTTTCTATAAATAACTCATTGTTTTGCATTTCTTTATGGAGGAGGAGACAGTTGATGGACTGTTGATTTGTCCAGTGTCATTGGAGAGGTGTCACTGTCACCCTCCAATCCACTGTCACTTTTGGAAAACTGTAAATGTTGGAGTCAGAAAATAAACTTCCCCTTTTTTCTTCACCATGAGAACAACGATGTGAGCTTGTGTTCTTTTGTGTCCTATAATGACACTCCTGGGCCAGCGTCTCCCTCTGAGTGCAGCCACTCCCAGCCGGGAACTCTCCCGTTTGCTGCACTTGGGGATCCTGAACAACGACAGAGCCTGGGCTGATCCCCCCACTCCTCCAGGCTCAGCCCTTCACCCCCGGGGGTGATGCCAAATGATCCACAGGGAGCATTCCCTTCCCTCAGGGGAATTGCTCACAGGTGCCTTGCACTGACTCTTTGTGTCTGTGTGCACACAGGAGTGCCTGTGCTGGGGAAATGTGGCAGAAATGCTGCTCCCTGAGGGGTTGGAGTGCCTTGGATAGCTGAATCAGTCAGGCGTGTAGGTAAGGTTAAGTCACAAGGTCTAAGTGAAGTTAAATGCTGCTAAACAGTATTTAACTTAAATTATAACCTATGACTTAGCAATTTAAAAGAGGACTAACACGTAACAATATTTAACTTAGCTTATAACTTATATTCAACCTAAAACTTAGCAAAAAACCAATTCTTAGCAGCATTTGACTTCACTTAGACACTTGACAGCCTCATGGAACCAAGGGGCCATTGTGACACTGAGGGGACTCATGAAATCATGGAGATCATTGTGACACTCTGAGGCCCCATGTAATAAGCAAAGCATTGTGACACTGCAGGGCTTCACGGAACCTCGAGGCCATGGTGACATTGTGGAACTCCATTGAACCAAGGGTTCATTGTGACACTGCCGGCCTGCATGGAACCAAAGCTCCAGGGTGACACAGAGTGGCCTCCTGTCATCAATGGTCCATTGTGA
The DNA here is from genome assembly GCF_035770615.1 of Melospiza melodia melodia. NCBI lineage: Eukaryota > Metazoa > Chordata > Aves > Passeriformes > Passerellidae > Melospiza > Melospiza melodia. The sequence goes on along the minus strand of NC_086200.1, from coordinate 11,799,004 downwards.
CACAGTGGAACCAAAGAGACCATTGTGACTCTGCAAACCCCCAGGGTCCAAAGGTCCATTGTGACATTGCAAGGCTCATGGAAAAGAAGAGTCACATGACATTGTGGGACCTGGGGAACCACAAAGACCATTGCGACACTGCAAGGGCTGATGGAATCAGTGGGACCATTGTGACACTGTGGGGCCTTCTGGAACTTAGGGGCCATTGTGACACTGTGGGACTCTATTGAACCAAGGGTCTATTGTGACACTGCAGGTCTTCTTGTAATCAAGGGACCATTGTGACACTGCTGGACCCCATAGAAACAGGTCAGCATTATGGCACTGTGGGGCCTCATAGATCCAAGGCACCATTGTAACAGTGTGGGACCCCATAAAACCAAAGGAACAAAGGACAGGTCTGGTTGGTTTGGCTTCCCAGGGGCCACCTGACTGGTCCAGCTGACCCTGGCATGTTGAGGATCTCTTCTCATCTGCTGCTGAAGCACAGGGACTCCATGCTTTCCTTCCTATGGAAAAGAACTCTCCTTCTCCTCCAGGAACCCATGGTCAGATTTGGGATTTCTCCTCTGAATTTCCTTATATCCAGGGATTGTTCCCATAGGAATATTGCCAGTACAAATCTGGCTGCAGTGGTTTCTCAAGGGTCACTTCCCATCTGTCCCCAAAACATTGGGGAAATCTCTGCGCTTTCCTTGCTCTGGGAAAGGAATGTCCTGCTTCTCCAGGAGTCCATGGCCAAGATTGTGTTTTCACCTCCAAAATTCCCTAAATCCAAAGACTGCTCCCAGACAAAATCTACCATTCCTGACAAGTCTGGCTGGCCTTGGCCCAGTGAGGCTCTCAACAGCCTTCCAAACACTGGGGCTCTGTGCTTTCCTTTCTATGGGAAAGAACTGCCGTTCTCTTTCAGGCGCCCATGGCCAGAACTGGTGTTCCATCTCCAACATTGCCTGTTGTGACAGATTGGAGGAGATTTTTGGCTCAAAACATTTCATGTGTGAGGGAGGAAGGGGCAGGTCCAGCCTTGCCCTGCCCTGGAACCCCAATTCCCTCAGAGCCTCTATCCCAGCCCAGCAGTGTCTGCCAGTCCCTGGCACAGCACAGGCAATGCTCCACAGCCACCTCTGCAGCCCCAGCCCAGCTCCTGAGGGACCAAATGAGCCCAAGGCCCACCTGGGGGAGGGGCACAGGGAGACCAAGGGGTATTGAAGACTGACCACAAGGCAAGCACACATCTTGACCCTACCTCCTCTTGGAATTTCCACCTGAACAGTGTTGGAATTCATGAGTTGGTAACTGTGTGTGTGCTTCTCTGCATCTTTTTGCCTTTCTATCTTTCTGTGTCTTCTTCTGTTCCTGTGCTCCTGCAAATTTTGATTAATATTAAATGGAACAGGCTTAGAATTTGTGAAATTGAATGGCTCAACTCAATGCTTTGAGAAGTGTTTTATGTTGACTTAATGTCTGTTGTGATTTGAGATGAGAAGAATTTTAAAAAGTAAAACTTTTTCGTGTAAGTGACAATCTGTTAAACCACTGAGATACTGAACACGTCTCTGTGAAACACAAATGTTAAAGATGAAAAAGTCCAGGAACCTCTTTCTTTTCCAGACAACAAAGAAGCAGCAAGCCCTGGCCCTGGCCCCCATCTCAACCAAACCAAACCAAACCAAACCAAACCAAAACAAACCAAACCAAACCCAACCAAACCAAACCAAACCAAAACAAACCAAACCAAACCAAACCAAACCAAACCAAACCAAACCAAACCAAACCAAACCAAACCAAGCAACCCTGCCATGGGCTGAGCTCCTGCTCCCCTCCCCAGGCTGCCCCTCTCTACATTGGCCCCATTCTAACCAAACCAAACCCCAACAACTCCCAAACAGGAAAACAAGAGGCTACAAAACCCCAACCAGGACAAAGCAAGACACAGCCATTGAAATCTTACCAAGTCCCCTCCCCCCAACACAACTAAAACAAAAAACCCCTACAACCTACAACCCATACAAAATAACCTTACAACTAAAAACTTAAACATAAAAAAAGCCAAAAACCAACCATAAAACCAATTGTAGCACAACACAACCACGACTTCCACCACAAGTTACAGGCAGGTCAGATGTTAACCCTTTCAATACTTCAATCCTCCCTCCAGTTAAAGAAAAAACAAAATGCAAGCATATAAAAAAACCCCATAAAACCACCAAAGTCAGTAAAGAAGAAATGAAATCCCAATTTAAAAGAAAGAAAAAAATACCTTAATCTTAAAACTAAAATCTTCCTATAAACTATAAAGAAAAAACTCTTTTTCTTTACAAAACTTTTTTAAAAATTCAAATTTGTATCAAACAAAAACCTCCATGGTAAAATAAACAAATGTTAAAAAACCCGCAGTTTCATGAGAAGTTTAAACAGGAAAAAATAAGTAATTCAGTATCCGCAAGAGAAGATCTCTATTCCCAGAGATAAAAATAATTTAAAAAGTAAATAACAAAAACTTTATTATAACTCATCTTTAAAACAATACCCCACAAGTCAACATGGCCCATCAACCAGCTGTAAAAAAGCTTGTAGCTATAAAGACAATTTCACAATAATGAAGTTCCCCAGACAACTGTTATCCATGACAAAATTAAGTACCACAAAAAAAAAAAATTTCCTCCTGTAAAAAACCTCCATAATCTTAACAAGAAAAACTTATCACCCTAAAACTAAAAAAAAGACAATTCTAGAAATAGTAAACCACTAGAAACTTTATTTTCTTTATATAGTCAGATTTAAAAAAATTTGTAAATAAAAAAAGTGCTCTAAAGAATTTATTTTAATTCTTACTACCTTTTTTTTTAACTTGCTTTTAAAAAAATTTTCTTTAGACCCTTTTAAAATTTTAAGTCTACTTTACCTTTCTTGTAATCCTATCTCACAACAAAATAAACACATAAATAAATAACCGACACTAAAACCGACCACACTCATCAATCCATTAATTAAGAAATCTCAAGATGGGAAAAATCTTAAATTAGCAAACCAAAACCACTACAATGTTATCATGTTATCATTAACCCTTTGCCAAAGTTTCGCTGATTTTCTAAAGCTGCCAGTAAAGGCTGTTTGGTTGGTTTGGGCTCCTGAGAATCTCTTATTGGTATTTCTTCATAGAGTCCAACTCAGAGTACACAAACAATTGTAATTCCTTTTAAATGTTTCCTTGAGAGAGTTTTTTGGGGGATGGGAGTCAGGGCTTGTGTGTCCTGCTTGGCCCAGCCCAGGCAGGGCTTTCCCAGCCACATTCCACACTCCATTGCCCAGCTGGAGCCGCTGCTGCCTCTGAGTTGTGCTGCCCCAGCCCCAGGGACGCTCTCCTTGTCTGCCCATTCCCCCACGGTCTCTGGGCAGGGATGGCCTCAGTGGGGGCTGCTAACATCCTCAGCACCTTGGAGGCTGCTACTGAATTTTCCTGCTCCAAAGGTTTGTTCAGCCTTCAGCTCTTGAGTGCAGGAATTCAATGTCCCAGGGCTCATTAACATTCAGAACACCTTAACAAGCCAAGTCTCTGGGGGTAATTTGATTTAATTTTCAAATCTTTTGTGGTTAATTAGATGAATTCCAGGAGTCTATTCAAGTTGAATAGATTCTATTTAAAGAGACAGTGAGAAAAGATTTCCTAGGTCCAATTTAGGTTTCTTCTCCCTATTAATTTATTGATACGTGCAATCTCCAGCTGACACTGAATCCAAGTACCTCCTCATGCAGTTTGAATAGACATGAAAGTCAAGACCCTTCTCAGCTGACATTCAATGTGACTCTGTCCCTACCCCCACCCCACCATTTCCCCCATCCAAGCCCTGGCACTCAGAGCAGCCTTGTGCAAATCTGAGCTCCCTCCAGCCCAGGCTGCACCTGCAGCTTTCAGCTCCTTGGCTCCAACTCCCACCTGCTTTCCTTGGAGAAGGAGCTGCCCGAGACACAGAGGGATGTTCATTTCTTGTCAGCCAACAAAGCCAAGGGAAGGCACAGCTCCATCAAATGCAAAAGTCAGTCTTGTCCCTGGATCTACCCTGCACCTGATCCCCACAGCCTCTCCTGTTTCCTTCATGCCTCCTTTGCCAGGGACTTTCTGGGACAAAGCAGCTCTGCTCTGGGGATGGAGGAAGGTGGAAGTGCCACTACTGGAGTGGGAAGCACAGCTCATCAGGGTTTCTGTCCTTTGGGGGGTCAGGAACTGATGAGACTCAGAGGCACAGAAAGATTCTCTTCATGGCCAATGGACCACAGTTGAACAGGACACAATTTAATAACAATCACGCTCTTCCCTGAGCTATGTGCAACACCCCAGCAGCATCTGATGAGTCCACCATTCACACGTTATTTCCATACTAAAATTAATTTTATAGAAACGTGGTTATGTGATAGATATAAGCACAATTAAGTTCTTGTATCAGGATGCTCGTTCTGTAGTGGGGACAAAACAGCTAAAACAATTCCTGATTTGCAAAGCTGTCAGTGGTGGACGGAGATGGGAAGTCAGGCTGCTCTTGGTGTTGAGGAAATGCTGAAACCAGCCTGACTCCTTTCATCTCCTCCTGTCCTGGCTGATCTCCCCTCTTTCCCCTTCCACCCATTGGCCTTTGTCTCCCCTCAGCCCTGTGTGAAGAGCCTGGCTCTGTGTTCTCCATCCCCTCCTCGCTGGCACTGCCAGGCTGGCATGAGGAGCCCCTCAGCCTTCCCTGCTCAGGGCTGGACCAGCCCAGCTCCCTCAGCCTCTGCTCACAGCCCAAGGGCTCCAGCCCCACCTCGGAGGCCCTTCCCAGACCCTGTTCCAGCTGCCAGACATCTTTCCTGCCCTGGGGAACCCCACCCAGGCCACAGTGACCTGGACAATCCCCGTCTTTGATGTCCTGGTCACACAGTCCCCTGTCCCCTGTCAGGCTCTGGGGTGGATCCTGTGGAACATCCTTTGGTGGAGGCTGTGGCTCCAGGTGGGCCGGGGGGATCCTGGGGGACAGGGACCCTTCTGGGCACGAACAGCCTTGGACTTGTTGGGAGAAACTGTGAGGGGGGGCTGGGGCAGAGTGACCAAACCAGTGACCTGACACAGCCCTGCTGGGATGTCACACAGCCCCTCTGGGATGTCACAGCCTGCTCTGTGATGTCACAGCCCGTTCTCCAATGCCCCACAGCTGATCTCTGATGGTTGGTCACAGCTGGTCACAGCCAACTCTGTGATGTCACAGTCTGCTCTGTGATGTCAGACATCTGCCCTCTGATGTCACAGCCGGCTCTGTGATGTCACAGAGGCAGTATATGATGTCATATTGCCCAAACACCTCACATAACCCACTCTGTGATGTCATAGCCCACTCTGTGACCTCATGTTATGAGATGATAAATTGTCTCCACCAGGTGAGCTGACACCTGGAGCTTGTTCTCCACAACCCCAGGCCTATGAAAACCACACAATCCCATTGTGTGAGAAGGGGAACTGGAAGTTCAGCAGCCTCAGTGTCCTGCCAGCTCAGCCAGGTGTCACAGACATCTTTTCATTAAAATCCTTTCATTAAGATTTTTCCTGCTGAAGCTGAGAAGTTTCAGCAACAAATGTAAACAATGGTTATCTGCTGCTGTGCAGTGCAACAGGTGGATCCGTGATTGATCTCCTGTGGATGTTTGGATTTACTGACCACTCACGGCAGAGCTGGCTCCCGCTCACTCTCTGAGACACAGATCTTTGTTATTCATTCTTTTTTTTCTGTTCTTAGCTTAGCTAGCCTTCTGAGAACCTTTCTCTTCTATTTCTTTTAGTATAGTTATAATGTAGTATATATATCATAAAATAATAAATCAAGCCTTCTGATCATGGATCAACGTTCTCGCCTCTCTCTTCGCCTGCAACCCTTGTGACCAATGTCACAGCCAGTGCCACTGGAACATTGGGGTCCATGACCACCAGGGACCACCAGAGAGACCTCCAGGACAGAAGAATGCATGGGTTAATGGGAGGGGAAATATGTGAATGATTTTGGGGAAACCATTATCATATATGTGTTTAGTCTGGGAAAATCAATGAATATGTGTGCAATATACAGAATATAAACTGAAACTTCCCTGTACTCAGCATGCACGGCTTTGAGAGGAGCTATCCCCCGTGCATCCAGCTGAATAAAGAATGCAGCTTCTAAATGCTGCATTGGTGTAAAGGAGTTCTCCATTTGACTGAATTTTTGGTAACACTCCCACTGCCAAGGAAAGCTCTGTCTCCTGCTGTTCACAAACAGAGAAGGGCTGGTGGCAGATGTGGGGCTCGGAGGCTGCCTGGGGCACAGTGACCATGAAATAATCAAGTTTTCAATGTTCTGTGAAAGAAGGAGGGGCAGCAAACAAACTTCTGCACTGGAATTAGGAAGGGCAGACTTCGGCCTGTTTAGGATGCTGATTTTGGGAGTACCAATTCAGGTACTGATTTTTTGAAGGGAAACAGCCCTTAAAAACAAAGGGGTCAGGAAGGATGGACACATTTCAAGATAGTAATCTTAAGGGGGAAGGAGCAGCCTGTCCCAGTGTGCCAAAACATGATCTAGTGAGGAAAAGGACTGTCCTGGCTTCCCATGCAGCTTTTCTGGGAACTCAGGAGAAGAAAAGACCAGAATTGCAGGAAGTGTATAAGGATGTCATTAGGTTATTAAGAAAGGGAAGTTGAGAGGTCAAAGCTCAATTAGAATTTAACCTGGAGGCTTGTCTTAAAAGAATGAAAAATGTTTTTATAAAAAAATTTATAGCAACAGGAGGGAGAAGGAGGGAGAATAAAGTAACTGAAAATAAGAAAAAGACAAAGCTACTTAATATCTTGTTTGTCAATTTTCAGTATTTGGACAGGTTGCCCTCAGGATAAGTGTTCTCCAGAGCTGGTGGATGGGCACAGGGAGCAGAACAGCCTTTCTAATCTAGGAGGGAGCAGTTGGTGACCTGCTGAGCCACTCAGATGCTCACAGGTGTATGGGACAGGATGGGATCCATCCCAGGGGGATGAGGGAGCTGGTGGATGAGCTCCCCAAGCTGCTCTCCATCATTTACCATCAGTCCTGGCTCAGCAGGGAGGTCCCAGAGCACTGGAGGTGCCAGTGTGAGCCCATCCCCAAAAAGGGCTGGAAGGAGGATCTGGGGAACTCCAGGCCTGTCAGCCTGACCTGGGTGCCCAGCAAGGTTATGGAACAGATCACCCTGAGTGCCATCACAGGGCACCCACAGGATGGCCGAGGGGTCAGAGCCAGCCAGCATGGATTTCAGTATCTGCATTGATGAACTGGATGAGGGGGCCGAGTCCAGCATCAGCAAATTTGCAGATGACACCAAGCTGGGTGTGAGTGTGGATCTGCTGGAGGGTAGGAGGGCTCTGCACAGGGCCCTGGACAGGCTGGATCCAGGACCCAAATCCAACAAGGTGAGGTTTAACAAGTCCAAGTGCTGGGCCCTGCATGTTGGCCACAACAACCCCTGCAGCGCTACAGGCTGGGGACAGAGTGGCTGGAGAGCAGCCAGGCAGAAAGGGACCTGCAGGGACTGATGGACAGCAGGCTGGGCATGAGCCAGCAGTGTGCCCAGGTGGGCAAGAAGGCCAATGGCTCCTGGCCTGGATCAGGAATGGTGTGGCCAGCAGGAGCAGGGCAGTGATTCTTCCCCTGTGCTCAGGGCTGGTTGGGCAGCCCCTTAAATGCTGTGTCCAGTTGTGGGCCCCCCCAATTTAGGAAGGCCATGGAGGGGCTGGAGCATGTCCAGAGAAGGGCAACTATTGAAGTGAAGGGGAGACGACCATCCTTTAATGCATCGAACTCCGATTTATTGATCGATCAGTCACTTTAAATAACAGTGTTAATTAACTTCATGCATATTCCAAAATCCAGGTTCACGACAGGCTAACAGAGAAAACTCTAACCACTCCCTTTGTTTTACAATGCCTATAATTGTTTAGTAAAAACAAAACCAGTGTTCCCACTGTGATATGAAAGGTTCCCAAAACTTCCATTTCTGTTCCCGGGGTGCCATCTTTTCCCAGAGAGGGTGTTTTGCTTGTTATGGGAAGACTGTCTGAGAACCTTTTTGTTTATAAAGTGATGCACGAGAGAGCCTAATTGTTTATAGAAATCAGCCTGGGAACGGCTTTTGGAACTGTTTCACAACTACCTTTTACTGCTCTCTCAACTGTATGCCTTCATGGCCTTTTTCTTTAAGCCATGCTTGAACTAAACTCTCCACATCTCCCCCGTCTTTTTCTTTTTGAGAAAGGAGGTTAGTTTGCTAGGTTTTCTCTATCATCCTACTAACCATATTTTGGATACAAATTCAGAAACAAGGTAAAATAAGTAAAAGCAATAAGAGTACACCTAATATCCCTATAGCATATATTTCAAGGTTTCTTAGCCATGGTCCCAGTCCTAAACTTTTAAGCCACTCATCAATTCCCAATCCTTCTTCTTCCTTAAGGCTGTTAAGCCCTAGCGGTAGCTCTTTTGTCTTAGCATGAATAGATACAGAATGATCAGATAAATTCATGCAACACATCCCTTCAAACTCTTCACACCCATGGCCTTGTGCTAACAGTAAGAAATCTATTTTGTAAAACAGCGTGATTAACACTCCGTACATCTGCAGTTAACATATCTAATATCTGTGATGTCTTATTCAATTCACCCTTAGCCCAACAACCTATTTGTTTTGCTAAAGTCATTGCTTTGCTTGCAGCACCCCATGGTAGGAGAGCTGAAACCATCACTTGTTTAAATTTACTCCAGAGCCATGGATCTCCTATTTGACTACAGTCTAAGTTATGTAAGCTGCGCCTTTGCCTGCTTGTCTTATGACTTAGTTGCATTAATACAGATATATTCGGGTGGAATAATGATAACTTGCCTAAATAACAAGGTCCATTGTCGACGGAAGGGAACCAGGACATCAATTTGATCATCACAGGCCCGATTTTATTGATCAGTACGGCAGGTTAAATACAGTTAATAATGAGCTTCATACATATTGCAAAAGTTGAGCTCAGGATTGGTCAGTTACATATCAGCACCTACGCCTACTTCTACATTCCTATGGTTCTACTTTTGATACTTTCTACATATTCTTAGGATATATTCAGGACTAATCTCTACTCCCTATCCTGATGTTGCAGCAAGGTCACTGCTGACTTTTCCTTTCAGCTTGCTGGCTGCTGACTTTCCTTCTTCAGCTTAACCAGCGGCATTATGTCAGTATGGCCTTTCTCAGCTAACCAATTATTAATAAATCTCTCCACATTTCCCCCATTTTCTTCTTGAGCAAGGAGATTAGTTTGCCATGTTTTTGCTATTGTACGGCTGACCATGTTTTGAATACAGTTAAAGATACAAGGCAAAATAAGCAAAAACAGTAAAATTACACCCAGAAGTCCTATAGCATAGATCACAAGGTTCCTCAGCCACGGTCCAAGTCCTAAGCCTTTAAGCCATTCGTCAATTCCTAAACCTTCTTCTTCCTTGAGTTTGTGAAGTCCCTGTTGCAGTTCTTTTATCTTAGTGTGAATGGGTACTGAATGATCAGACAGATTCATGCAACACATTCCCTCGAACTCTTCACATCCATGCCCTTGTGCTAAGAGCAAAAAATCTACAGCAGCTCTATTTTGCAAAACAGCATGGTGAACACTTTGCACATCTGCAGTTAACATGTCTAGAATTTGTGATGTCCTGTTCAGCTCATCCTTTGCCCAGCATCCTAATTGTTTTGCTAAATTCATGGCTTTATTGGCAGATCCTCCTGGCAAGATAGTGGAAACCACCACCTGTTTGAATGTGCCCCAAAACTGTGGATCTCCTATCTGGCTGCAGTCTAAGTCATGTATGCTGCGTCTTTTCCTGTTTGAATTTTGACTCAGCTGCATTAGTAAGGACACGTTAGGATGAAACAATGACAATTTTCCCAAAAAACAGGGTCCACCCTGTGGTTTAGCTGGTATACCATTCCATGCCCTGTCTCCACAAATCAAAAATATTCCTGTGGCTAATTTCATTGGTGCTGTGATATTTGTGCCGTTACATTGACTGTAATGCTGTGGAGAGAATTCACTCACATTCAGGGATGAATCTAGGGTGGCCCATGTTTCTTTAGGTTGGTTTAAATTCTGAGCACCCAAAAGTTTGAAGCTAAACCATCCACCAGCTGTAGTGTTAGATATGCTGGCATTTGTACTTCCAAAAAGATCCAATTCTTCAGGAGGAGAATGCAAAGAGGTGTTAAGTGATTGGATTAGTAAGCATTGATGATAGCCATCACTCTGACCTGCAGTATACCCTTGTTGCACCGGCAATGTGATGTTTGACATGTTAGACATACATAAGGTTTGATTGTTTATCAAACTACAAAATTCTCCAGGAGACCACACCGGAAGTCCCACCAGGCATGTTCGAAATGGGTTAGTGACTCCTCCAAGACTAAGACAAAGTGATGATTGGTTAGTTTGATTAGCAAGTGTCACCCATAAATTTTCCCTTGGTTGACTGAAGTGTGTTACTCCTACTGCTTCACTTGCTACAGCATTGAGCAGTATAACAAAAACAAACCTCATTTTTCTTTCTGCTTGCTTTGCTTCTCCTTTTCTTCCTTCTGCTTACGTTGTTTTTTCTTTCTTCGCTGTCTTTTCCCTGGTTTGCTAGATTGTCTATTGTAAGGCTGAGTCAATTCTTGGATATACTGATCTAATTCTAAATCAGCATCCTTGCTCACAAGTATAGCACGAGGTAAGTTTGAAGGCAAATCAGCTTTGCAGCGAGCTGCTATGATGCGTGAGGCTTTAGTAATTTCAAATATTCTAAGGTTTTCCTGTAACTTCCACCTAAGATATGCTATAATCACTTGTTCTGCACTCTCAAAGAGCTGTAATCCTGTCCGTCCTGGCAGGCCAGTACTTTGTTCAAGAGCTCTAACCCAGATATGATTTCGAATCCACTTTCCAAAACAAGATGTACACCATAAATATCCCAATGACTTCTGTGAATACCAATAAACCTGATTACAATCTGCACAATGCAAAGCTACCCATGCATAGCATTTATCTTTATCCTTTTTGCAAACATAACAAGGAAGCGAATGTAAGTAAGGACCAGTATAAAATTCTGGTTCTTCAACCCAAAGCAACCAATTCAATGGTGGTGATCGCAAAGCCTCTTCAGCCTTTTTACTATATGAGGCTAACAGCTCAAGGTCTTTCTTTAACACAAGGTGTATCTTATTTCGTAATCGTAGTTCTTGTTCGTCATCCTCCTCAACAACTATATCCTCCCGAGGGTCCCACAACAGCAAAATTGTTCTAATCATAGAAAATTAATTAGCAATCACTGATACCCCTATTCAAATGAGACCGTTCCCTTTTTTGCCTTCTTCTTCTTATCTGTCTTCAATCTTGCTGCTCCTAATTTCACTGGTCCTGCCACTTTCAAACTTAATTTTTGCAACTTATCAATGCAGCAATCTAATGGTCCATCAGGATCCCCTTGGAAGGGTCCTACAACTGAATGCTGTGTTAAAGGCACTAATTTCCTACACCTTATAGAAACTATACATGATTTACTTTGAACCTTAATTCTATTTACAATACATTGTATTTCCCATCGATAATAAGCAAGAACCTTCTGTTCAGGAGACTCATAAAGATTTAAAGCAATATATGCGTTTTGCCCCATTTGTCTCCTTAATTCATTTTGCCAGCTTTTACCCCACGTGTGCTCGTGTTTACAGGTATGACACCACAAATCCCGTAATAATGATTGTTCTATCCAAAAAGTTCTTTTACAACCCCCACAACGTAGGGCTATCCAGGCAGCACAATGTGGATTGTGACAGTCAAGGCAATGTAGTTTCGCTGGATCTGTTAAGTGAAAAGTTGATAATGAGTCAATGAAACCAATCAACTCCTGGGCCATCCGGTAGTGACGTGTCAGTGCTCTGTCCACCGCTTCCGAGTACCCCTTCAATTGTAACAGTAGTGGTTGTAGGACTAGAAGCAGTTTCTTCCCCAGTCGCTCCTTGTCCTCCTCCGTAAGGCGATCCACCAGAGGCTGCATCAAAAACAGGTTTAGTCCACTTAGCAGGCACCCACAAAGGCCCTGTAGGTGAGGAAACACAAAGATACCCCCGACCCCAATATAATACTTTTGCAGGTTTTTCCCATAATCCTGTACTTGGGTTCTTATACTTAACCCAGACCTCTGTTTCCTTAGTATTTTCCTGACCTGACCTCGGATGATGTTTCATTGCAGGGGGGGTATCATCTTCCCCAAAAATGCATAAATGGTTAATCACATACAAAACCTTAGCCAAACATGCTTGTGGATCTGCCAAATCTTGATGTTTTTCAATATACTGCTTAAGGGTACCGTTTGCTCTTTCCCGTAAAGCTTTCCTTAACTGTATCAGTAACTCATACAATCGTTTATTATTCACTTCCTTAATTGCTGCTTCCTCTATTCGTTTGACTACTCCTGCAACATACATAGAGTCTGTGACCACATTTAAAGGCTCCTGTGAGTTGGACACCGCCCATACTACTGCTAACAATTCCAAAGTTTGTAAGCTATCTGCAGGGTCTGCTGTGAGGAGTTGATGCTTCCATTGTCCTTTTTCTTGCCAGGTAACAGCAGCATGCCTTGATTTCTTTCCTGCATCTGTAAAAGCTGTAATAGCTCCTTCTATGGGGTTTTCTTCTCTCAAAGGTCGAGTAATCCAGTTCTATTCTGTCATCCATTGCAAAACTCTAGGCACTAATTTACTAGTCTCTACTTTAGCAGGTGACATCAATAATGCTTCTTGTAAATTCTTTGAATTTATCAAGTACCAGTCCAAGGTTTCTTTTTCCATAGGCAATCTAATATTAGCAGGTTCTCTACCATCCACTTCAAGAATTCTGGGACGCCCCTTTTTGATTAATGCTGCCAATTGTTCAATTTTTGAAGATATTGTTTTCTTGTGCTGTAGCGGTGGTGACAACCATTCCAACACCCGTATCTCCCCCGTTTTCTTTTGCAACTGAGAGAGAGCACCAAGCAAGTGGCAAGGGCTATTCCAGATAGTAAGGTCAATGGGGTGGTCGAATTGTCGACGAGACACATACCCTTGCTGTACACAGTTACTGATTTGCTGCAAGGCAAGACGATGCTCCTTTGTCAGGTGTACAGGAGTAGTAGGGTCCACGCCTTTTAACAAAGGCCGTAGGGCTTCTAATAAGTGATTTGGTATTCCCACAATAGGCTTCAGCCACTGTAAGTCTCCCAGCAACTTCTGTGCATCATGTAGAGTTTTAATGTCCAATTGTAATTCCAGTTTTTGTGGTATCACTATTTGATCCGTCAAAGTCCATCCCAAATATTTCCAGGGCTTTGTAGTCTGAATTTTCTCTGCAGCAATAACAAGTGAATATGCAGCAAGAGTATTTTTAATGGTGTTAATCTGTAAAGAGGAGAATGGCTGTTGCTGTGCAAACAAAATATCGTCCATGCAATGATATATTATAGTTGCTGGCCATTTACGACGTAGTGGCTGTAATGCTGCATCAACATAAAGCTGACATAAAGTGGGAGAGTTGCGCATGCCCTGCGGAAGAGATGTCCATTTAAATCTTTTATCTGGTTCCCCACGATTTATTGCTGGTAAAGTAAAAGCAAATCTCTTCATGTCATCAGGATGCAGGCCAATAGTGAAAAAACAATCCTTTAGGTCAATAATTAAAAGTGGCCAGTGTTCTGGAATCATAGCTGGATTTGGAAGACCAGGCTGTAAGGCCCCCATTGGTTCCATTTGGTCATTTACAGCCCTCAAATCATGTATCAAATGATATTTCCCTGATTTCTTTTTGATTACAAAAATAGGTGTATTCCAAGGGCTTGTGGACAGTCGTAGGTGCCCTTTCGTATATTGTTCCTGTACCAATTCATGGGCATGCATAAGACTCTCCCCTTTTAATGGCCATTGCTTAACCACCACCGGTGTATCCGTTTTCCAGGTGAGTGGAATGGGGAAAGTCCAAGCAATGGCAATTACCACGAAGGGTGCTGATTAGTTAACACCACTCCCAATTGTGTTAAAATGTCCCTTCCAATTAAGCAGGAAACTGTAGGAGGCAGTTGAACAATTGAAAACACAGCAGATATTTGTTGATTCTCAATGCACACAGACAAAGACGGCGACCTGCTTGCCAATGTAAATCCTCCCACTCCTGTGAGCATGTTTGATGAGGGAAATAGAGGCCAATGTTGTGGCCATGCTTCTGGAGAAATGATGCTAGTATCTGCTCCTGTATCCAATAATCCATAAAGGGTTATGCTTTGATGCCCATAGGTAATTTCAACCTTTTGTTTTGGTCTATTTTGTAAATCCACAGTTAAAAGGGTAACACCAGTAGAGCCAAAACCTTTTTCATCCCGTGCTTGCCCAGTAAATGATTGTATTCCCGATGTCATTTGTGACAGTGGTACCAATTGTGCAATGCGTTGTCCTTTTGTAATTTTAATCGGAGGATAAAGGGTGTAAGCCATAATTTGTATTTCCCCTGTAAAGTCCGCATCGATAACACCAGGCAAAACAAATAATCCCAACATAGTTATAGAGGAACGTCCCAGCAATAATGCTCCACATGTTTGTCCATTTAATATAAGAGGACCCTTTATTCCAGTGGGTATCCTCTCAGGCCGGTTCGTCATTAGTGTGACGTCTACTGCTGCTGATAAGTCCAAGCCGAGGCTCCCGGTTGTAGACAGGAGGTAGCTCTGCGGGTTGCAGACAGGAGGTAGCAGCGATGTTACGGCAGCAGCTGGTGTCTCCGATGTCAGGGCGGCAACTTGTGTCTGTCCCTCATTGCCGTATTGGTAACACTTGATGAATGGTCTCGAGCCTCTTTACGTGACTGCCAGTGAGCCGCTTTGGAGAGGAGCAAGAGCAGCTAACACCTGATTTTGAGTAGACTATGCTTTTGCAACCCTAATCCTAATTCCTTTAAGGCTTCTGCTATAAATGCCTGTGAAGCTGTTGGCATTAATGCCATTCGCTCTAATGCTTCCTCAATAGTCCAATTTGCCCCTAAAGTAGCTAACACTCTTTGGGTTTCTGGATTGCTATTTTGCAAAGCACACCTGCTTCAATAGCGCCCTGCAACACCAGCTCGATCTATAGCAGTAGCTGTTCTATCGATAAAATTTCCAAATGATTCTTCTCTACCTTGTTTAATACCCATATAAGCCGGTAACCCTCCTGGCTCTTTAACCATATCTATTGCAGCACGCACTAACCACATAGACTCTGTAAGTTTATCAGCTCCCAATATCATCTGTGCCTCTGTACGTAAAAATGCCTCTAAGCCCATCAGCTCCTCTACTGTCACCCCATGTAATGGGTCATGTGCATTAAACAATAACTGCTGATGCTGAGTAAATATCAACCGAACTATTCCTCTTAAATCATTAGGACATAAAACCTGAGTATTAAAAAGATAATCTAACATTTGCTTAACAGGTTCACTTTTTACTCCAAACTGACTAACCGTAGAACGTAGCTGAGTTAACAGCTTCCAATCTAAGGGAGTATATTCTGCTATATTATGCGTAAGGTTCCCCTGTGCATCATACTGTGGTGTGTATGTGACCGGACATGCAAGACTAGAAGCTATTTCCACCGCCTCACCATCCCCCATTTGCATTACTTCTTTCGCCAAAGCAGCCCAAGCTTCCCTCCTCTGTTTAGCCATCTCCCCCCATGGATCACGGTGTGCCCCTGGGATGGGATCTGGCCCTTTAAGGGTGCTATGCTGGTGGCGCTTCGGTGCAGACACCGAGGTTTCGCGCGGGGGGGGGCAGTGAAGCAGAGGCTGGCTCGTGCGGGGGAAGCGGGAGCCCCCCCTCCCCCGCTGGAGCTGACAGTGAAACCGGAGCCGGCTCGAGCGGAGCCAGCCTGCGGGGGGCAATCCGCCCCCCCGCTGGAGCCGGCTCGTGCGGGGGAGGTGACCCCTCCACCGAAGCTGTAACCTGAGCCGGCTCACTGAGGGGCACCGGCGGAGGCAAGGCTGGCGGCGGAGGCGAAGCTGGCTTGCCCCTACCCCCACCATCCGACCCGCCTGAAGCTGGTGGCGGAGGCAAAGCTGGCTTGCTCCTACCCCCACCATCCGACTCGCCCTCCCCCTCTGACAGGAAAGGTGCAGACGGTTCCACTGCGCCTATAGAGAAATCCTCCACACCACTTTGCTGGGGACTCTTAGGCATAAGTACCTTAGTTACAGAAGGTGCCAGGGGATCATCTTCACGACCATACCCTCTATTCCTCTTATGAGCTTCTGTTGCCATTTCTGCTGCCTTTCTCTCAGAGACCTGCTGAAGTAACGTGTTATACACCACCCGCCATAACTTCCCGAATTTCTTTGCTGACTTATCATCACCTAGTACTGTATCCCACAATATTTCCCCAAACTTTCTCCACTCTGATAACTCATGAACTGTATGAGGATTAGAAAAGATACCCTTAGCATGGCCATAAGCTAATAACCCTGGTAACTCCTTTTTTAAATCTATCCCTTTTATCCCACGCCGCTCTAAATAGGCGGTAAATAAATCATATGCCGCTTGCCTATCCATACCTATTAATCAGCGCGCGCTGTTGCAGCTCTCCAGGCTCCGGCGGACACGTATTGGCTTAAGTCACAGTTGTGAACCTTAAGGGTGCTTCAAATTCCGGCACCGTCCCGGCTGCTGGGACCCAAACCCAACTTCCGGACCGTGGCGTAATCCCTTTTTCTTTTAATCCGAGAAAAAGGGCAGAGATTCGGTTATGCCCGCATTCTCCACCATTTGTCGACGGAAGGGAACCAGGACATCATTTTGATCATCACAGGCTCGATTTTATTGATCAGTACGGCGGGTTAAATACAGTTAATAATGAGCTTCATACATATTGCAAAAGTTGAGCTCAGGATTGGTCAGCTTACATATCAGCACCTACGCCTACTTCTACATTCCTATGGTTCTACTTTTGATACTTTCTACATATTCTTAGGATGTATTCAGGACTAATCTCAACTCCCTATCCTCATGTTGCAGCAAGGTCGCTGCTGACTCTTCCTTTCAGCTTGCTGACTGCTGACATTTCTCCTTCAGTTTAACCAGCGGCATTATATCAGTGTGGCCTTTCTCAGCTAACCAATTATTAATAATGCTCTCCACACGCTGTGAAAGCAGGCATGTTGTTGCACTTTTGAGCTCCCCTTGGGATGTCTATCGCAGCTGCAGTGTGCCTTGAGATCAGGGCTTCTTCATTATAAAAATCATAATCCTACGACTATCCCTAAGGCTAACCCTAGGAAGGTAAATCAGGCTGGGATTAGGGATGTTCCCAAGGAAAAAGCCCTGGAGGGAGCAAGTTGAGGCAATTTTGCGCTGCCCTAGGGAAGTCTTTCGCAGCTGCAGTGGGCCTGGAGCTCAGAGCTTACTCATTTAAAAAACCCTTTCCCTATCCTGCACTGGAGGCAGGTAAATCAGACTAGGTATAGGGATGTTGCCAAGGAAAAAGAGGTGGAGGCAGCCATGTTGCACCACTTTTGCTCTCCCCTTGGGATGACTTTCGCAGCTCTGCAGTCTTCCTGGAGCTCAGGGCCTCTTGCTTTAAAAACCCTATCTCTAACCCTAACTGGAGGCATGTAAATAAGCCTAGGGGTAGGCATGGTCCCAGGGAAAAAGCTGTGGAGGCAGGCATGTTATGGTACTTTTGCGCTCCTCTTGGGTAGTCCTTGGCAGCTGCTGTGTTCTTGGAACTCAGGGCTTTCTGGTTTAAAAACCACTAAAAATCCACTAGTTCTGGCAGGGAGAAACTCTGCCAGCACAGAAAACATCTCCCATCGTGTTCTAGAGTTTGCACGGAGATCTGCCAAGTGTTTGGCAGGGAGAAAAGGAAAGTTGTCCAAAACAGCTTCCAATCGAATGTTCATGTGATTGGAAAAGTCAGGAGAGTGCCAAGGTACTGTTTTCTATCAGTTGGCAAGCTGCGCACACAATCCCAGTGTCGTACAGCTTCCTTCTTCACCTTTCCGAAGCTGCCGCTCTCTCCGGCTCCTGGAGGGGAAGAAGCGGCTTCTTCGCGCAAAGACGATTGTGCCGCTCACAGTGCTCTCCTTAGCGCGGCTTCTGCCGAAAGACGCCCGGGAGCGGCGCTTAGCTCCCGAGAGCACCGTACCTTCCCATTCTATTTTTAGGCTCGACAAACGAAATGGTATACTTGCAGCAGTAGGGCGGGACATTGAACTGGACTTTCTCCTTTTAGAGAGAAGCTAATGGAAAAGTTTCACCGGAATCAGAGCAGGCTGTAAAAGAAGAAAAGTGTCATGAAAATAAGCCAGCCTTATCCTCTTAGTCTTGCTTGTTGTGATTGGCCAAGAATGAAATGTGTCAACTCTGTGTTTTTGGGTTTCACATCAGTAACAGGTACTTCAGCTGCTGTACTTCTCTCCTAAAGTTAAGAACAGAATCCAAGGAATTGTGATTCCATGGTCTCAATTCACCCTATGGTGCCGAAAAAGGAGTGGAAGGTGCACGGGTCAATTAACTTGAATGGCCTATGTAAATCAGCGGCCACTGATTTCCTGAAGGCTTCAACAGGTTAGTTGCCTATGTTTTTCTTGGAATTGTTTTAACCTTTGGTCATGTTTTTCTTGCGATTCTTTTACCCTTTCCCCATTAGTTCAGCCTTTGCTCTCAAGCCTTTGCTGACATTTCCAATATCTCGGTAGCCTGGAAAAGTGTTGTCTTTATTGATCACATCATTATTCCCTTCCAAGGGTTGTTTGCCTCAAGTCTCAGTTTGGCTGGTTTTCTGCTAGTTGATTGTCAGAGGGCAGCAGGTGTTTTGTAAGAGCAAGTACACAATCCCATCGCTTGCTTTTCTTTGGATTTGGCCTGTCTAGAAAATGGAATGACTGAACATCTCTGAGAGGCTTTTCTCTCCCCATGAGGTTTCACTGGAAGGGCAGATGCAAATGGTCTACCTGAAGTCTTGGCACAGAAGAAAGTAGTGGTTTGCTGCTGCATAGAGCTAGAAGTTTACAAAAGGAAGGCCTTGGGCTGAGGCCCATTACTTTGGCTAAGTAGAAAAGGACTGTGGGAAGGTG
Source organism: Melospiza melodia melodia (assembly GCF_035770615.1). Taxonomy (NCBI): domain Eukaryota; kingdom Metazoa; phylum Chordata; class Aves; order Passeriformes; family Passerellidae; genus Melospiza; species Melospiza melodia. The sequence continues at coordinate 11,779,830 of NC_086200.1, read as the reverse complement.
AGGCAGCTGAATTCGAGGTAGATCAACAAGTTCTAGAACCATCGTGTGTTCACAGCGTGGTGCATGGTGGTTGGTTGAATTGTGTTTGTTATGGCTTAAAGCTATGGAACTGAGAAAGGCCTAAGTGTTTCAAAAGCCTGGTTTTTGTAAGAAAGCAGCTCTCCTTTGCGTCTGCCTGGAGACTCTGCATCACCACGGACCCTCACTGCCAGTTTGCCAAGGAGATGATCAGTAGGAATGTTGCAGAGCTGCTGTGTGCATCTGAATGGAATGGCAGAGAGCGAAGCGCTGGACATTTCTGGCTTTAGTTACAATGCTGCTGCATTGGTGCCAGTTTAGTTGGTTTTCCATCAGTGGCCTTTCTGTCTAGAAGTACACTGCCCAGAGTATTTGATGCCATTTCCTTCCTGTTGTTTTCATACCTTCCTTCAGTTGAAAGGATGATACAACCTTTCCATTTTGAAGATCCCTGTTAGGAAACACTATGCCAGAGGAGTCATCGCTCCCTTTTCTTCTGCCTCCTTTGCCATTTTCAGAGACTCATTTCAAATTTCTGCTCATGTCAAGAAGAATACTGAGACTACTTAGCAGGGTTGACGCTCTCAGCTGCTTTCTTTCCTCTTTCATACTGCTTCATACTGGATGTGACTTCAAGGCCTCGTTTTGTCATCTGCATTTTGCCGTGATCCAAAGCTTCCAGGCCTGTGATTCCAGGCCTGTGAACACAAAAAGAACTCTTAGTCTTTTGCAAGAACTACCCCTAGGAGGATTTGTGTTCACTTTGATCTCTACAGTGTTTCAGAAAAAAGGAGATTGTACTCTCTTCTTGTGTACTCTCTTCTTGTGCTCTCATTTCCCTCTCTCTGCCTTGCATGTCCTAGTTAATCTACCGGCGTGACTCATTTGGCATCATCTCACGGTGCAAATTCTGCATAGTTTCATGTCCTTACAAATGCCAGTTGCCAAGGAGCCTATCTAACCATTCAAGGGGCAAAGAATTGTAGGGCTGGCCAGTTCAGGTGCTGAAACTGTAAGTCATGCCATATCAAAGTGACAGAGCAAATCAATTGATCTCGGACTTTCAGCTGGACACCTCTGAGAATAGCAGCTTGTCAGCAATGACACAGCCATCTTCCTCGCTGTATTCCAGAAAGAGGAAAGGGATACCTTCAACGGTTAATATGTTTGGCATGAGAAAACAGCAAGAAATGTACCGCAAAATACTTGAGTCAGATCAAGTGCGTTTCTCTAGTGAGAATTTTGCTCTTGTTCTTTCTTGTCTGTGCCTTTACTTTTCACAGAAGACAGGGGAGCATTTCATTATTACTGTTCTTTTGTTTTCTCTTGTTGGCCTCCCTCTTTCCACCTGCAATTAACAAATTTGCCTTTCTTTACTGGCTTCTCTTTCTTTACTTCTACAAGTTGACATGAGGTCATCCAACCTTACCATCAATGTTCTCAGACAGTGGAGAGAAGTAGAAGGTACAGCTAAATGGATAAAAGAAACCCACAAAAATAGACAGGTTTTTACAGTCTTCTGTGAGAACATTAGGACACAAGATGTCTTTGAACTGAGTAATGCTCTATTGATTTAACTTTTAGTCCACTCTATTATTATTACTATTATTACATGTGTTTGGCCTTTAGTACAGAGCCTTGGAACTAATCCAGGCCAATAGTTTGGCTAATTTTGTTTTATTTCTAATGAGGACTTTGTTTCTTAAGGAATAGTCCAGAGAAAGAGCGTCCATGGTACAGTTACGGGTCATAAATTTCTGGTACAGTTTGTGCTGGTAATACATCTAGGAAAGAAAGGTTTGACATCTTGTTTGACTTTCAAATGGAACCATGATTTGAAAAACCTAAGAGTTGCGGTTTCCCCCCCACCCCACACCCCAAGTACTTCTCTTTGCACTGTTACTCAGGAATTACACATAAAAGCCCACCCTGTAAAATACGTTGCAGATACTTTGCAATAAGTGCAGCTTAGCAGCTAGAGATGATAACGCGGGTTAAATAACATTGCTTCTGCAGTGATGGAAACTCTGTCTACGCAGACATACTCAACAAAGGTTACGATGGCTTAGCTCCTGTGCTCAAGTGAACGTGCATTTTAGAACTTCCCAAGAAGGTGAATTCAACCTCCTTCATTGCTCTCTGCTGGAGTCCCAAGAGAATTTCAGTCTGCTTTTTGTCATTTACAGCTGTCACTGCCTAGCTCTTGAACATGAGACTCCCTCATGACTGATGAAAGTTGTCTACTTAAGAGTGGGTGAAAGACATGGTCTTGCTCTAGAAGGAGATGAGAAGGTTTCTGCAGTCTTTGTCATCTCTACTGCTTGTGATTTCTATACAAAACCAGCGGGAAGTTTTCTGAAGGCAGTCCAGAAGCTGGCAATATGGACAGCTTACAGCCGAACACTTGCTGCAGTGCAACCATGGTGACACCAGAAAGGACTTCAAAAATTTAAAAGGGCAAACAAAGCAGTTGGAAGGAAAAGAACATGAACCATTATTCCATTTTTCTAATCTATCTTTCTTTCAATCATCATTTTCGTGCAGTTTCGCGGCTTGCGTTGCTATCCCTCCAAAGGAATCTGAGACAGAGTAAGCTTTTGAATGGAGTAGAGGTGAGAAACGCAGGCCAAGTTGCCTTTTTTGCCATCAAATACCAGTTACGCTTGAACTACCCTTTGCTTAAGGTGCTTAGCTTACACTAAGAATTGATTAGCACATTTTGATGTGAGCAAATTTTACTGTCATGACTGAGTAAATTTTGCTGTCACTCAGAATTTTACTGTCGTCTGAATAGCAATGTTTGTGTCAAAATAGTATTTTGTCTCCTGTATCTGCAGCAGGTAAGCCTTTTGCTGTCAGCAGTGTTGCTTAACCTTTCATGTCATATCCCTCTTCACATCCATCTTCTGCTTAAGGCTTATTAATCTACTTTAGAATTGGCACGTGGAATAAGACTACTTTTCATTTTTGAAAGCTAATGTCATTTGACCTACTTACAGCAAATAATTCATTAATTGCAAGTCCCCAGCTAGCATCTTTTTGGCATATTCTAAACTTCTAAAGAAGTAACAAAAGCACTCTCCAATACTTGACTTTAATATCACAGTGGGAACGCTGGTCTTGTTTCCAATAAACAATCATGGGTATGGTAAAACAAAAGGAGGGGTTAGAGTTTTCTCTGTTAACCTATAGTGAGCTTGGATTTTGCAATATGCATGAAGTTAATTAACACTGTTATATAAAATGGCTAATTTAATCAATAAATTGGAGTCAATGCTGATCAACGACAAGGTGGATAGGCTTCCCTTCGCTTTCAACACAGTGCCAAGTCAGGCTGGTTTGATAGTACCAAGTGGCTCCAGCAATCTGCCATCCAGAAGCGGGGCAAGTGAGTTTTGTTTGCCAGGGAAAAGGGCCGAGGTTTGTGTCTGGGAGCCTATAGCCTGGAGTGGCCGGCTGGCTCCTGAAAATCTACGATACACAGGACGGTTCCCAGACCCAAGGTGGCTCCAGTGCCAAGTTGGGCTGGTTTGATAGTATCAAGTGGCTCCTGCAATCTGCCATCCAGAAGAGGGGCAGCTGAATTTTGTTTGCCAGGGAAAAGGGCTGTTGATTATGTTTGAGGGCCTGGGGCTGGAAGAGGCCGGCTGGCCCCTGAAAATCCACGATACGCAGGATGGTTCCCAGACCCAAGGTGGCACCAGTGCCAAGTCAGGCTGGTTTGACAGTAAGAGGTGGCTCCTGCAATCTGCCATCCAGAAGAGGGGCAGGTGAGTTTTGTTTGCCAGGGAAACGGGCGGAAGTTTGTGTTTGGGGGCCTATGGCTGGGAGTGGCCGGCTGGCTCCTGAAAATCCACGATACGCAGGATGGTTCCCAGACCCAAGATGGCACCAGTGCCAAATTGGGCTTGTCCTATAGTACCAAGTGGCTCCTGCAATCTGCCATCCAGAAGAGGGGCAGCTGAATTTTGTTTGCCAGGGAAAAGGGCTGTTGATTATGTTTGAGGGCCTGGGGCTGGAAGAGGCCGGCTGGCCCCTGAAAATCCACGATATGCAGGATGGTTCCCAGACCCAAGATGGCACCAGTGCCAAGTCGGGCTGGTTTGATAGTACCAAGTGGCTCCTGCAATCTCCCATGATCACATGAAGAAATACTTTCTGGTGTGTGTACTGGCCCATATGCTCTTTCTTCTCTCCCTCAACTTCTCCATCATCTCTCATCTGTTTCACATGCGCTATCTTCAAGGTCCACAGGCTACTTTTCACAGAATCTTCAGGCCTGATGCAGTAAGATCGATGAATAAAACAGAGCTGGGATCTATTTTCCAGTTTGGATAAAATGCATTCTGCACACAAATCCAAGGAGAAGGTGCTGCCCGATGCCCAGAAAAACTTTCACTACTGCTAGTGTTCTACGTCAACCGCAACTTAGTCTGAAAGAAAAGGTTTTTCTCTGAGAGCATCTGAGAGGTTTGCATGAAGCACTGATATCTGACATATGCAATTTTGAATTGGAGAGGAAAAAGAAAATGTCAAGAAGTTTTTAATTTTAGTGGTTTCAATTTTAATTTCCGTGCACTTTTTCAAAACTTGTCAGCTCAAATGCCCATCTACATCTTTTAGTCATCTGTAAGTCAGTATTCATATAAAATGTGCTTCAAATCAAAAGAATTTCAAATTTGCACTCCAAGTTTCTATGCCTAGATTTATGATTTCCTACACATATTAGATGAAAGGAAGGCCTTTTTTACTGAGGGAGTGCTGGAACACTGGAACAGGTTGCCCAGAGAAGTTGTGGATGTCCCATGCCTGAAAGTATTCAAGGTCAGCTTGGACGGGACTTGGAGCAGCAACAAAGGAGAAGCTTGACGGTAGAGAAACAAAGTTGGACTATAGAAGAAACTCGGATTGAAGTATAGGAGCAAGTTTTCTCTCAGCTCTTGGGGTAAATTCAAAGTTGTACAAAATGACATTTATCTGTGATATTCACTACTGTAACAGAAAGGTTCATGAAAACTGTACAGAAGATAGCAAATTTTAAAAGAGATAAGAATTACAGCATAAAATCCACGGGATGGGTTACAACATGAGACACTCTCTAAGAGAAAATCTCTGTGTTTCAGCACTTCATCATGGTAAGATTTCATGAAGTGCCAAAGAAGGCGGCAAAATATCATTCGGGACATTATTGACTGGAATTCAGCCTGGCCATTAGTAGGAACTGGCTTTGAACACATCATGTAGATATACCACACACACTTTCCCTTCACTGAAAAATTACTGTTTACAACGAATAAGCAATTGACGATCACAATTGATTGAAAGCATCTTAAACATGTCAAGTATTTCATTGTAGATGATCTGTGATCCAAATGCTTCTTCCACCTTAGAGAGGGACAGAACAATTCTTCCATATCATGATGGTTTAAAATTGTATCAACCAATGTTTTCTGCTGAAAAGATATCATCTATTTTTTTCTATTTTTGGAAGAAAATATTCCTAGACATACAACAGGTGAGAACTAAGTAATTTTAAAGAAACAAATGAAATGAAAGTATTCTGTAAATAGAATTAAATGAAAAGCTGTGTTTTAATCAGGAGCTAAATATTAAACAGAATTTTTGTACCAGGCATTTGAATTACTGCACCAGCTCTTTTGCCCATAAAGAGAGCATTTCAGTCTTTTCCTGCCTGCTGCCCCTTTGGAGACAGCTGTGGCCCTAGGATTTGCGTCTGAGGGAGAGCTCCATCCTTGGACCTCCTGATCTTTCCCAAGTGGCCAAATGGGGATGCACCAGCAGCACTGCTGGGAAGGTGCTGGCTCAGTGGCTGTTTTTTGAGACTGTGCCCCCCATATCAGCTTTATGTGTGTGTGGGGGGGGGGGGGTGCTCTGGTGGCTGTGGTTACACACTCACTGGCCTTGGCAGAGCACAAGTCGGAACCTTTGAAGGTTCCAGCTGCTGTGAGGCGCAGGAGGCAGAGCTGGTGCTAGGCACAGTGTGGTACTGTGCTGAGGGAAAGGTGAATACAGTTAATAATCCACCCTCAGCTAATCACTGAGGGCTGATGGGAGGCACAGGCTTGGTGGAGTTGCTCAGACACTGCGGCTACACCGTGCAAAGCAGCGTGGCTGAGCTGGTTGTTGGTCAGGTAAGGGCTCAAATATATTTCCTGCAACTTGCTCCAGCACAGTTCAGCCTGGAAAAAAGGCATTTTTCCAAGTGTAGGGGAGTCAAGCTCCAATAAATGTCAGCTGAGCGCTGGTGCTTGCTCCCCTGCATGAAGCCTCAGTGAGGCACCAGGGCCTCCTGTCAGCAGGAGGGGAAGGGAGATCAGAGTTGTTGGAAGAATACATGACTGAAGGCTGAGCACAGGGTTGGTGGTGCTTTGCGTGGCTCTTGCATGACATCCAGGCTGGGTGTTGCAGTGTGAGCTAACCTTTTGTTTTGCATCAGGCGTTATGCCAGAGCCAGCCCCAGGCTGCACATTTTCACCCAAATCCATTTTTGTTGTTGCAAGACTGCTATACCTGCCACTGGGTTTCAACCAGTGTTACCAGCAACACAGGTCTGTTGGTGTGAGTGAAACACCCACACAAGCTCTTTACAGCTTCAGCACAAATTGCAATACAGGAAAGAGGCCTTCTCCTCACAGCCCCAACAGATAAGGCTGAGTAAGAATCCCAAGCCAGGACAAACTTCTCTGCCATCCCTAACCCATGCCACACATAGATTGAGGGATAGGAGTTTGCAACAACTGGAAACTGCCCTTGACCCACTGCTTTACCTGGAGAGGATGCAGCTGTTCCAGCCGAGGGTTCCCACATGGGCGCAATGGCTGGTCATGGTTCGGAGACGTTTCTGCTGCTCAACGTCCCATAGCTTATAGGGGCCTGAGTAAATATATGTATTGCAGTAAAAGATCTCTGTATTGTATAAGTGACCCTGCCCTGATTCTAGTTATTGTAAATGGGCTGCAGCTGCAATGTCCTTGATTGGGCAGTAGCCTGTGGAGGTAGCTGGGATAAAAGGGGGTGGGGCATTCAGGGAGGGCTGTAGAGGAGCCCTGGCTGAGAAGGAACAACAACCCTGCTGTGAAGAGCTGCTGTGAGAAAACCACCCAGAAGGTATGAGACCCTAGAAATATTATATACAACAATGTAAATGCAACAATAGCTGGAGAGGCAAAGTAGAAAGTTCTTCAGAAGAAACCAAATCCTGTTTCTATGCCCTAGGAACCTCACTGCACAGGCTCTGGCATTCAGCTTTCTCAGTAAGGGAACAGAGAAAATATGTATCTCATGACTATAGCACAGAAGGTAACGCTGCTTATCAGAAAACGCCCAAATCAAACCCTGCCTTGCACACTGGGCAGTTCCACCCCACACCAGGGAAGACAAGTCAGGTGCATGGCATCCTTCCTCTGCCAGCCAAGGTTTTGTCCCCAGGCCCCACAGTTCTGTCAATCCCTTGAAAACACCTCTAGTTTTACTCCTGCATTCACCTGAATCTCAGCACTACTTGGGCCAACAGCAAGGTAGTCTCCTTCTTTAATCCATGATGCAGAGGAAATGTAAACATCTGGATGCTCCGTCTGCAGCAGGGGGATAATCTCCCTAGTAGCGTGATTCCACAGATAAACAGTGTCATCCAGAACCACTGCCAGGAAGTTCTGGGAGCTCCAGTCTATGAGATTCAGTTCTACAATTTGAAAGAGCAATGCAGGTCACACCATGATGGCTAGAGAGCCCTGCCCTTCACCCGTGCTGCTGCAGCAGGTGTGGGTGCACACGTGCACACACACACGTGCAGGTGAGGGGCAGCCTTCTGAGTGTCACTATGCCCAGCTGCTGGGGCCAGGTACCCTGCTCCAAGGCACCTACACAGTGCCCTAGACCACTGTGCCTGTAAGGCCACACAGGGACACTCCAGAAGTGGTCTGTGCTAGCCTGGGTACACAAAATAATACAGACAGCCCAGTTACCCTGTCCTAGGAACAGCAATCCAGTACAGAATGTTCTGGATGCCCAGCACTCAACCCTGTAGCCTACTTACAGTAGTCGTTGAATATCTCTGGTGCATCCAAGACCCGTTCTGGCTTTGAGGGAATATATCTGCTCTTCTTCCTGCTGAATCCAGGTGCCATTTTCTGACTGTAGAGCACTTTCAGGTTATTCTGATAGTCTGTGTGCAGGGAAACAGGTTTGTTAACCTGAGTTAGTTTCCTCCCAGCTGAGTGCTGCTCACCCAACTAGGAATCCCTTGGAGTGAAATTAAAGTCCTAAGAGAAACACTCACAAGCCTGCAGTGCACTAAAATCACTGGCAGAATGAACTGCTGAGCAGGGGTGAGCTACAATTTCCTCATTCATGGAAACAAATTTAACAAACACTTGGGTTTTTGAATCCCATTATATTTAGTTGCAGTTTAAGCTAGAAAGTGCACAGCAGAGGCTTTGATGCTCTTACAGACTTCATGAACGTTTGGAACCTGCAGTACCGGTAGCTGTCACCGACATCTTTCCATAAAAATCCTTTCTTTAGGATTTTTCCCTCTTCTGAGAAGCTGTGGCCTCAGCAACAAAAGGTAAACAATGGTTATCTGCTGCTGGGGAATGCAACAGGTGGATGCGTGATCAGTCTTGGGTGAATGTTTGGATTTACTGACCACTCACAGCGGAGCTGGGTCTCACCCTCTGCTGAGAAACAGCCCTTTGTTTATTCATTCTTTTCCTATTCTTAGCTTAGCTAGCTTCTGAGAACTTCCCTTCTATTTCTTTTAGTATAGTAATAATGTAATATATATCATAAAATATTAAATCAAGCCTTCTGAACATGAGGTCAAGATTCTCATCTCTCTCTCCACCCTGAAGACCCTTGCAAGCCCTGTAACAGGTGACCAACTGGCAGTCATAGCAACTCTCCTAAATAAATTCACTTTAACTGTTATGCCCTCCCTCGACCTCAGGAACCTTAAGAAAGGAGACTCCAGCCTGTACAGCTCTCAGAAACCAGTTGATTTCTCCTGTGACCACACACAGAGCCTCTGTGTTGCTGTTCCCCTGACCTGATCCCTCCTGCTGATTCAGCTCACACGGAGCCTGTATCATACCTTCTGGAGCATTCTGTGGTTTTCCTCTGAGGTGGAGGATCTTTGCCTCTTCCACATCAAAACCATTCAGATTCACTGCCCAGGCTTTCTGTTGCTCCTACAGAGACAAATCACCCTCAGTGCAATGCATTTAAAACAATTCCCACAGTACAATTTAAACAGACATCTAAGTCCCCTTCTCTTAGAATCTGAAGATGTTTGACTGTGCTGCAAGGGTCAGTCACACAGAGGCAGGTCAAAGCAGTTTTCCTCAGACTTTCATACATTGTCCTGCTCACATTTTCAAACAATGGCAAATTCAGTGTCATTGCCAGAGGGAAAAGCCACAGCCACAAAGCGACCAAATGCTTCACAAACAGATTTCAGAACACAGTGTAAAACATTCCAGAAGTGTTCCCGGTGGAGACCTTGTCCTAGAATAGCTACCACCAGCAGTTTCACTTTGCATAGGCTTACAGCTTTGTGTTTTTGTTGCCTGCTACATTTTAAAGCCTCGTTAGTCAAAAGCTAAATTTTGCTACCAGAAGCAGCATAGGCTTCGAGTGCATGGCAGTCTCTACAGCTTCAGTCTCATCCTAGGCTCCTGAAGCCCAGAGCTGCAAGTAGTGATGGCTGGGACTTGTCAGTGCCGTCTGCCCCCTTGATAGAACCTATTGTTCACTGCTCTGTAAAGGGGCAGGAAGGAGTAGCGGTTGTTGAAGCAACTGTAACTTAGCAACATGCTCACCTTCTTGGTAGGGGAATCCTCAGCAGGGTCATTCTCTTTGGTTAGGAGGAAATTTGCCATCTCCATCTGCATAGTGCTGCGTTTGGGAATGTAGCGATCCCCCCCAGCCTTTGTGGGGGTGCTTTGAATTTTGGATCCAGATTTACCTGCATTCACATATGAAAATATTGTCTTACAGCTATTTAACAGCCTGTATTCGAGCTTTCACGGGAGCAAACCCAACACTCTTCCACATCACACCCACCAGACAAGTAGGACTCTGAGGTCTCATGCCACCCAGTCCCAACTAACTTATATTTTCCTCCCTGCCACCAAGTTGGTTACGGACTGTGTGGTGCAACTCCTTGGGTCTAGTGCAACAATTCCAGAGTCCAGAGATAAGGGGAAGATACAAAAACGCTCACAGGATGTAAAGCTGTCAGCTGACAGTCCTGCCCACACTCGTCCTAGCATCCAGCTGTGACAGCAAGGCTCAGCTGGGCGAACAGCAGCTCGCCAGCCCCAGTGCTCAGAGCTCTGCCCCTCATGCTGGCAAGGAGGTGGGTGGCTGTCAGGAGCACAGCCCACCTCCTCCTGCCTGAGCAGCAGCCGGTAGGGCAGCGTGGCAGGGAGCCCAGAGCCCCATGGCTACGGACAAGCAGCCTCGGCCAGGCTCCCGCACTCAACCTCTGCCGCCGGTGGCCGGCGCTCACCGGGTGTCTTGGACGGCGTCTTGCTGGGGCTGTGGGAGCGACATGCCGGCTTTATGGGGGACACGCCGACGGGGCTGGGCCCGGGGCCGCTCTCCTTGGCCTTGCGCTGCCATGGCGCAGGCGGCGCATTCGGGATCAGCGTGTCCAGCTTCAGCAGCCCGTGCAGGTCCGCCTCCAACAGGAACTGCGCCGTGGTCCTGCGGGCGGGCAGGGTGAGCCGTGCCCACCGGCCGGGCTGAGCCTACTCCGACAGCCCCGCCGGCCTCCCCACCACCGGACCGTGCAAGCGCTCCAGCTGCTCCTCCCCACTAAGGGACACCCCCACTCTCCCCAGCCGCTCCTCGGGACACCCCATCATCCGATACGCCCTCCCTCCGCTTCTCGGGGGTCCTTGATCAGGCAGCACCCCTTCCAGCCGCTCTTTGGGGCTTCTTCCGATAAGCAACATTCTCCCTTCCCCTGCCTTTCAAGGGCAATCTCGTCCCTGCTCTTTCTCCTCCCCACCGAGCTTTGCCTCTGCCCAGTGCCCCTGGGGCTGCTCTTGGCCAGGCAGCCTCAGTGGGAGCCAGCACTGGCTGCAGCCCCAGCGGGCCCCCCCAGGACAGGGCCCAGCAATTAGGAGGCCAATGAAAGCTCTGGGCAGCAGCAGAACCCTCAGCAGAGTTCTTTGGACAATCAAGGACTGGCCACCCCTACACTGCAACCTCACTGGGAATGTTTTCTGTCTGATGTAGACTTTCAAAAGAAGCTGTTTGAGGGAAAGGTGAACTAAACACTCACCCTTTTCTCTTCCAGCAAGTCCAACTTCGGACAGAGCATAAGATGAAGATCAGCTCCAAGACAAGCAGGCCTGCCAGTAACCCTAGCCAGAAGCCTGTTCCCTGATAGAAACCCCTTCCAAGGCCCTTCTGGGAATCAGGAACATGTGCTGTGGTTCCAGCTGCACCTGTGGGAGCAATGGGGAGTGTCAGCCCGTGCTGTGCTGCACTGCTGAGCTGGCAGCACGGTGGATGCAGGCAGGACGTTCTCCATTTCCCCAGAGCTGGGGCCTGCAGGCACCTTGCTGCCCCTTGGCACAGGCTGTGCCACCCAACAAAGCCCAGCAGGCCGGGAGGAGAGCCCGGGCGCAGCAGGAAGCTGAGAGAAGGCCCTGCTCTAGAACGGAGGGAGTTCCACCAGAAGCAAACAAAGATGGTAATTTGAAGACATTCCCACTGTGCTCAAAATTTGTCTGAGAAAATTAAGACGTGAGCTTGTCATAAATCCCAGGAAATATCTGGGAAAAGGTTTTATGTATGTTGGTTGTGACTAGGTACAAAGCTCCTGTGGGAAAAGAGCCTCTGCAGCAGGCTGGCTGGCTGAAGGGGTCTTACTTCTTCCTAGAATAAAGATTACCAGTGAAATGCAATTTTATTTTTTATTGTATAAGGGGAAAATATTTTCCAGACCTCTAAAACCAGTTTCAAAAATACAGATGTGTTGTGGAAAAAGGAATGAAACATATGAGGATTTCTCTACACAAGAGATATTTCTAAATATTTTTAAAAATGAGAAGTGAAGACAAAATGAGGTCATTTTTTTGGATTCTAAAACTACTTTAAAAAATTTTTAAGTACTATAGGAATTGGGAAAAAATATTTGGGGGTGTCTGTCTACAGAAAAAATATTTTGAAATATTTCTACAAATTTCTAATATCTAAAAGTGAAAAATTAAGAAAATGGGGTTGCTTTTTCTCGGGAGCCCCATGCTGCTGCCTGCCCACTGGGCTCCCCCAGCCCTCGGGACCCCGCCGCTGGTCACAGCAGCCCCTGCCTGGCTCCTGCCTGCCCACACCGTGGGCATCCACGGCTGCTCCTGGCCATGGAGCTCAGCCAGTGGTGCTGCCGGCCGGGCTTTGCTGCTGCTGCCACCCAAACACTGGGGTGATGGCACCTTCCCTTTAGTGCAACTAAAGAAAGGGCCATCACCTAGCCTGGCAGAGAGCGGGGATAACTTCAGTGTTGTTTAGAGGGCAGGCCCAGGGGGCTCAGGGGCAGAGGAAGGGACATGTTGGACTCAGGAGGGGCAGGAGGGTGCTGGGCTGCTCCTGGGGTCTATAGAAGAAGTCGGGACAGGACAGAGGAGGATTAAAAAAGAGATGGAAGTAGCTTGGGGATATACATGGGGAGAGGAGGTGGCAGTGGGATATCCAGGAGAATAGGAGATTTCCTTGTCGATGGCTGTTCTGCAGTCTTCTTCTCAGAACTCATGACAGGGCTGCCCAGGCCCTTCTAACTGCTGGAGGAGGTGCTCCTGCTGTTTGGGTGTGACATGCAGCCACCATCTTAAAACTCCTGTCCAGAGGTGGAACTGTGGAAAGAAGAGGTGGCTGGGGCCCCAGCTGCCAGTGGCACACAGGGAGCCTCCTGCACAGCTGGCCCAGAGCTGGCAAGGCTCCCCAGCACGGCTGGAGCTGCCGGCACATCTTGGCCCAGCTGCACAGCTGTCCCTCAAGGCCCCGGCCCGCAGGGCACGGCTCTGGGCAGGCTCCCTGGCCAGGAGCGGGCCCCAGAGCGCCTCTGCCTTTCAAGGGCAATCTCGTCCCTGCTCTTTCTCCTCCCCACCGTGCTTTGCCTCTGCCCAGTGCCCCTGGGGCTGCTCTTGGCCAGGCAGCCTCAGTGGGAGCCAGCACTGGCTGCAGCCCCAGCGGGCCCCCCCAGGACAGGGCCCAGCAATTAGGAGGCCAATGAAAGCTCTGGGCAGCAGCAGAACCCTCAGCAGAGTTCTTTGGACAATCAAGGACCGGCCACCCCTACACTGCAACCTCACTGGGAATGTTTTCTGTCTGATGTAGACTTTCAAAAGAAGCTGTTTGAGGGAAAGGTGAACTAAACACTCACCCTTTTCTCTTCCAGCAAGTCCAACTTCGGACAGAGCATAAGATGAAGATCAGCTCCAAGACAAGCAGGCCTGCCAGTAACCCTAGCCAGAAGCCTGTTCCCTGATAGAAACCCCTTCCAAGGCCCTTCTGGGAATCAGGAACATGTGCTGTGGTTCCAGCTGCACCTGTGGGAGCGATGGGGATCGTCAGCCCGTGCTGTGCTGCACTGCTCAGCTGGCAGCACGGTGGATGCGGGCAGGACATTCTCCGTTTCCCCCAGAGCTGGGGCCTGCAGGGACCTTGCCACCCCGTGGCACAGGCTGTGCCACCCAACAAAGCCCAGCAGGCCGGGAGGAGAGCCCGGGGGCAGCGCAGCTTTTTGGGCAGTCACTGCTTGGAGGGACACGGGCCACACCCATCCCTGAGCAGCCCCTGCCAGCCCTGGCCCTCCCTGCCCCGTGACAGCTCCCCCCGCCCCAGGGCACAGAGTCAGGCCCTGTCAGGACCCAGTGCAGCCCCTGCCCAGTAAGGAGCCAAGGCTGGCTCTGGCCCTGGGCTCGCGGCAGGGCTCCCGCTCGGGGCTGCTCCTGTGCCTTGGGCCTCTGGGCACTCAGGGCCAGCTCCAGAGCAGCTGCAGCGGGAGGGACGTTGGTGCACGAGTCCCCTTTTCCCAGGGCTCTGAACGAGCTCCAAAGGCACCTCCAGCTTTGCCGGGCTGTGCAAGGGAGGCCCTGGTAGAAGAAGAAGAGCTGCAGCCACACAGCTCTGCCAATGGCTGAGCCCTGCTGAGCCTGGCACAGCAATTACCTTCTGTGCCTGTGCCCATGCCTGTGTTTGGCTCGGACTTCCTTCCTGCAGCAGGGGCTGCCAATCGGCCTCTGCTTTGTTGGGGAAACACCTCCTTCTGTCCTAACTTCTGGCCCATCACTTGAGAAACAAAAAGTACACCTTAAAAGATGGACCTCCATTCTCCATTTCTTTAATGGCATGTTCAGAACGTCATGCTTATGCAAAATCGGATAAAATCAACAAATCATCTGGGCTTTTTCAGCTGGGCCATGGCCCACCGTCCTTCAAACACCTGCCAGTGCTGAGCAGAAGTTGTGAGTGGATCGTGCAGGGTGAGGGCACACACATGCATGGCTCTGTCCTGGCACCTGCAGCGATGCCCCCCTGGCCGAGCTTTGGGCTCTGAGCTGGCAGGTCTCACAGGGGAAAGGCCTTGGCGTACCCTCACCATCTCCCAGAGGCTCAATCCTGAACATGGGCTGGGAAGCCAGATCACCTTTAGCAACAGGCTCAGCTGCAAAGAAAGGCAGGACACAACAGCTCCAATGGCACTGCTGAAGATTCTCCTTCAGGCCCGAGTGGCAGTGAGGGCATCTGGGTGATTGGTGCCCTCCAAGGCACTCCCTTGGCTCTGCCTTCCACTCAGGAGCAGGGCCAGGGGGACCTCGTGCCTGCAGTGGCCCCACACTGGGATGGAAGGAGCCCCTTGCAGGGCAGTCGGGGCAGAAAGGACTCCCTGGAGCAGCCAGCAGCTTGAAACCCAGCCCCAGGCAGGGCCAGGGCTTAGCAGTGGCAGCAGAAGCAGCTCGGGCTCCCTGGGGGCTGCAAAGGAGCTGAGAAAGGCTCAGCCCCCAGGCACAGCCCTGGGCCCAGCCCCTTCCCTCTCTGCTCTTCTCTGTGGCTGCACAGAGCACACAGAAGGACACAGTGGCATTGCACACGGGAGGAGGATGGACAGCCAAATGCCCCTTCCTCCCACTGACAGTGATCCTGTGGGATCCCTCAGGGCTCCAGAAGGGAGCAGGGTAAGGTTTCCAGAACTGATCTACCTTCAGTGAAATTTAAGGGAACTGGCTCATGGTAAGCTCTTGGCATACTGACACAGATTATTCTGTCAGGAAAGGTACATTCAGAACATGCCTCCAACATCTGACAAGGTCTTCAAAGCACCATTCACCAGCATTTCCAAGTAATCCAAGTCATGATCCCAGTCGAGGAGGGATCACAGATGTTACAGAACCATTTCCATGGTGTATTGGGATCCCCTTCTCCCGTGGGGAACTGGGGACTGCAAGGGGGTGGGGTAAGGCTGCGGGAGCCTGTGGCTCCTGGTCACTCTGTACGCTCTTTGCAGGTCCTGTGCAACATGCCTGGAGGGGCAGCTGGAGCAGCCCAGGGCCCTGGGGCTCTCTCCCTGCCACACAGGAAACCCTCACTAAATGCTTGGGGAAATCTGCAGTGCCACAGCTGTCACTCCCAACCTCCGTCCCTCCCTCCTGCTTGCCCACCTGCCCATGGAACAGCTCCCACATCACATGGGCACATAGCCAGGCCCTCTCAGGACACACTGGAGCCTTGCTCTCCCCCTCTGCCCTTTCCCCACCACGGGCACCCCGTGCAGCCGCTCCCAGGTTTCGGGACATGTCTCCCACGGAGGGAGCCCAGCAGGACAGCTCAGTACCCGAGTGCCCTGAGCCTGCTCGGGACAATTCCTCTGGGCTGTGCCCATCTTATCCGGGCTGTGCCCGCAGTGCCAAGCAGCAGAGAGGGCAGCTCAAGCCTCAGCAGGGCTCAGGCCCAGAAGCAGAGCAACTACCTCCTGTGGCTGTGTCTGGCATCGCCTCCCTTCCTGCAGGAAATGCCACCTTCAATAGAGCCCCTCTGTCCATCCCTTGAGAAAGGAAGAGGCACAGCTGGATCAGATGGAATCATTGCACATCCAGGAGGTGGCCTGTTCAGGAGGCAATACTTGTCCAAAACATGGATAAGGATCAGGAAAATTGATCTTGGAAGGGCATTAAACCAAGAAACAAGTACTTCAAAACCCCTGGAGGTGGCTGCCATGGTGAGTTCCCTGAGGTGTCAAAGGCCAAGCCACACCCATGGCTGCTTTCCCTGAGGTGTCACAGCTGCAGCCCCAGCCCCATGGCCGGGTTTCCTGAGGGCTGGCAGTCCCAGTCTCGCTCCATGGCTGGTTTCCTGAGGTGTCACAGTCCCAGTCCCACTCCATGGCCGGTTTCCCTGAGGGCTGACACCCCCAGTCCCACTCCATGGCCAGTTTCCCTGAGGTGTCACAGTCCCAGTCCCGCTCCATGGCCGGTTTCCCTGAGGTGTCACAGTCCCAGTCCCACTCCATGGCCGGTTTCCTGAGGTGTCACAGTCCCAGTCCCACTCCATGGCCGGTTTCCTGAGGTGTCACAGTCCCAGTCCCGCTCCATGGCCAGTTTCCCTGAGGTGTCACAGTCCCAGTCCCGCTCCATGGCCGCTTTCCCTGAGGTGTCACAGCCCCAGCCCCGCTCCATTGCCAGTTTCCCTGAGGGCTGACAGCCCCAGTCCCGCTCCGTGTCCGGTTTCCCTGAGGTGTCAAAGCCCCAGCCTCGCTCCATGGCCGGGTTTCCTGGTCACTTTGAGGTGCTGTTCCTCTCTCTCTGTGGAGAAAGTAGAGGCCAAGGAGCTTGCAGAGCAAGCCCAGAGCCACGAGGGCTCTACTGCCTGCTCAGCCCTGTGTGAGCTCTGCTCCTTCATGCCTTCTCCTCCCGTTGTCAGGTCGCACTGACACTCGGCCTGAGCCCAGTGTTCCCTTTTGGGGCCAAGGGAAATCTCTGCTCCTGCCTCTGGCACAGGGTGCTCTGCCAGCAGGTCAGGGAAGGAGACAGCCCTGGAGAGAGGCATGAGCAGTGGAGGAAAGCCAACATCACTGCAGTCTTGCAAAAGGGCACCAAGAAAGAGCCAGGAAACTGCAGGGCCATCAGCCTCAGCTCCATCCCCAGAAAGGTGACAGAACAGCTCCTCTTGGATGCCATCTCTAAGCCTGTGGAATAACAGGAATGGAAACCATGCTTGACCAATCCCATAGCCACCTGTGCTGCAGTGACTGGCTGGGCTTGTGAGGGGAGAGCAGTGGTTGTTGCCAGCTGGGACTTCAGCAAGGCTTTGTCCCTGCCTCCCATAACAGGCCCCTGAGGCAGCTCAGGGACAGTGGGGCAGAGAAGTGGACAGGGGAGCTCCAAACTCAGGTAGCTGTGAGCTCAGGGCGCCGTGCTGGGCCCAGCCTTGTTTGCCTTATTCCCCAGTGACCTGGCAGAAGGGACAGAGTGTTCCCTCAGTGTTTGCTGATGGGACAGAATTGGGAGCAGGGCCTGAGGCACCACAAGGCTCTGCTGCCCTTCAGTGAGACCTGGAGAGGCTCGAGAGTTGGGCAGAGAGGAACCTAATGAAGTTGCACTGGGAAAAGCCTCTAGAAGAGCTTCAGGCTTTGTAATTACCAGGCAACAGAAGTGTTTTAGTATAGTGGAGTCTATAACGTTGTCTTGTAATGTCCAGTCAGGGAAACCACTGCGTCTCTGTATGTCATAGGACCAGTCACTTGTATGTATGTCAAGAAAGTCTTTGGGAGAAACATGAATGAATTCAGAAACTTCCCCTGATATTATTTTGGATTTTCACGATTTTCTGGAATGCTGGGTGAAGTGTAAGGATGCCAAAAGGAAAGTGAAAGCAAACCAATAAATCTTTAAAAACTCAGAAGCCTCTCCTGTCTGTTCCTTGAAGAAGTTGCCAAACAATGTCACTTTTGCAATCCTTGGAAAGATCTTATAGGAAAAAGCATTGGCCAAAAGTGCTGCCCTGTGTTTCTGAACAGCAACATGCATTTTGTGTTGATGCAAGTTTTGTACCAGGGTTTGGGGTTTTTGTGTGTGCTTTGAATGTGAGTCTTTGCAGGACTATTAATAATTAGACCATGTACTGAAGAGAACATGTTACTGTGTTGTGCTGTTCAGTGCTGAAGAGGGTTGAGACAGAGCAGGTAGCTCTGTGTCTGTGTGTAATTGCATGAGCAGCACGGGAGCAGTGCCCAGGGCCTGGAGAAGCAAACGGGTTCCCGGTGCTGAGGACAAGGTGTCCAGAGCTCGGGATTGTCCGGCCAAGCTCTTCTGGCTCCTTGTGCTTCGAGACCTAGCCGGGAGCCCTGCAGAGCCCCGGGTGCAGCTTCCTAACTTCCCCCCTCTTCCTCTGCCTCCTTCCTGCCTCCAGGGTAAAGGCACTCCCTGGCATTGCACTGGCTGTGCCTCCCTCCTAGACCAGTGAAGGGATCGTTTCCCAGCCAAGGTGGCTCTGCCATGGAGACAGGAAAATGGGCAAACTCCTGCTGCCCCAGCATCAGGCAGGTGCAGTGTGTCCTTGCCTGTCAGTCCCTGCCCTGCTTCCCAGAGATGCCACTGATTGTTCCACAAGTCATGGATCTGCATTTCCAGGAGCATGTTTGCAAAGACACGAAAGAGAAAAATTGACAAGAATTGTTTGTGCTTCTCTTCCTAATTTTTTCCAATGTATTTTCTAGTAGGAAAGCATGGACCAAACTGGCAAAGTTCCTATAATGTAGGAAAAGCATCCTCCTGTATTTGACTTGAGTTGAGGACAGTTGCAAGCTCTCCTGTCAAATGTACACAGAAAATTCTCAGTGAATTTTCTGTCTTTCTGCTGAGTCAGTATAAAAGATGACGCTTCTCAGAAGCTTAATACTAATTTTTCCATTTATATGGAAAGTCAAAGTTGTTAGTTCATATGATGGCAGGATAACGGAGGCAGCTGTGGTGGTGTCCAGGTTTATCTCCTGTACCCAATGGTGATCAGCAGCAGCATCAAATCAGGTTCATCTTAGTTTTCTGCAGACAGGTCTTGATGAAAACATCAGTTCACCTAGAGCAGGGTTTGAATCCCTGTAGTGCAGCTGACTCCGCACGGGCTCTCTGGGCCACCGCCTGCCAGGGGCAGGAGCAGAAATTTCCCTTGGCCGGGGCCGGAGCCCTAGTGTGGCAGTGCCTGAACAGCACCTCCCTGCCTACAGTGCCACCCTGGCTGGCTGCCCCAGGGCCTGGCATTTGACGCTGCACTTGCTGCAGGAGTCCTGGCCCTGCTTCCACCCTGAGCAAACGCTCGGACCATTTTAGAAGCTCGGTGCCCAAGGGGGCCGCCACAAGTGGTTGCCAGGGACCTGGGGCCATGGCTGCCCCGATTTTGGGTACACGGTGCTGATGTCAGAGTGGCCATTGTGACCTGTGCCACCAAGGCCACAAAAGGGAACGCGGGGCTCAAGCCGAGTGTCAGTGCGACCTGACAACGGGAGGAGAAGGTAGGGCAGGGATGTGGCTGCCCAGGGACCAGAGGGGCCCCACACCTCGGGGCTCTGGGCCTGTCCTGCAGGCTCACCTGCCTCTCCCTTCCCAAAATCACAGAATCAGCAGAGGAACAGCCAGAGGACACTGCAGTGTTACTCAAGGCGACGACGGGAGGAGAAACAGACAGGAGCAGGGCTCACGCAGGGCTGAGCAGGGAGTAGAGCCTCGTGGTTCTGGGCCTGTTCTGCAAACTCCGCCCCCCCCCCCCCCCTTCTTTCTCCCATAGACAGAGAGGAACAGCACCTCGAAGTGACCACGTCCCTCGAGGAGATAGACTCAGCGTAGACAGCCGCCATGTCTGACAGAAAGCAGGAGGGTCCTGGTGCCAGGGAGCCAGGTGAAGGCAAAGCAGCTCTCTGATAGCTTGGCCCAGGGGCTCTTGTGGTAGCAGGCAGCGTGGGGATCAGAACAGAGGCAGGGGGAGGCAGGAGCTGCTCGGCCATGCCAGGGCTGGGAGCCTCCTTCCTGCCCAAGTGGGGCCCAGCTGGGCCAGGGGGCAGCTCCTGGGACAGCCGTGCCCACAATGGCCCCTGCTCTGCAAGGCCTCCAGCGCTGCCCATCAGCCAGGCAGGGACAGAGCAGCCTTGGGGCCGATGCTGCTGCAGGCTCAGAGCCCCGCACAGCTGCTCATGCCCGGTGCCATTGGCTCTGTCCCCTGCAGCCTGCATGCTGTGTCGCCGTGCCGAGGCTGACCCGGACATGTGCGGTGACAAACTGCAGAAGGGTGGGCTCTGTGCCCACGTGTTCTGCATGGTGAGTGGCTCCGGGCGCTCTCTCCACCTTTGCAATGGGCAGCTCCTCCCGCCCCCTCCTCATCAGCTTCTCCCCTTGGCTGCAGTTCTTCGCCACTCTACTATTTCGGCAAGAGACGGACCGCGGGGGACTCATGGACTTTCTCCCTCGAGATCTCCTAATTGCAGTGCGGCGGGTGGCACAGAAGGTGAGAGCCTGACAAGAGCAGGGAGATTTGTGCCTGGCGAGGTTTGCCAGAGCTTAGCCCAGACTGCAGGAAAGAAAGGCCGGCCCAGCAGTCGGGACAAAGTCTGGCTCCCAGCAGCTCTGGCACAGAGGCCCTGGCACAGCAGCCTCCCTCCTCCAGCTGGCGGCTCTGTGGGCTGGGAGCCGGCAGCGGCCACGTCCTGCGCCCTGCCCTTAGCCCTGGGGCTGCCTGGGGAGGCCTCGAGGCTGCTGCTGCTGCTGCTGCTGCTGATGCAGCTGCTTGGCTCTTTCCAGCGCTGCTGCGTCTGCGGCCAGAGCGGGGCAACCATCATGTGCTGCAGGGAGAACTGTGACAGATGGTTCCACTTGCCCTGTACCAAGGAGGGCGGCTGTGTCAATCTATACGTTACTCCGTTCAGGTACCTCATCTCTCTTTATGACCACCCCTGGGGAATGATCCAGCATTTCTCACTTTCCCCATCCCTTTGCCCCCAGCTCTTTCTGCCCTGAGCACCGTCCAGAGCAGGAGGTGGATGCGACTCCTGAGCCGGACACCGTTTGCCTCATCTGCATGGAACCTGTGGAGGACAGAAAGACCTTCACAACATTGGTGTGCCCAGCGTGCAAAAAGGCCTGGTTCCACAGGGACTGCATCCAGGTAGGAGCTCTCCCCTGAGCCCTGGGGCACAGCAGGTGCTCAGCAGCAGCAGCAGCAGCAGCAGCAGCAGGGCCTCGCTCACCCTGCCTGTGTTTGCCCTGCAGGGACAGGCCTTGCGCGCTGGTGCTTTCTATTTCCAGTGCCCCCTGTGCAGAGACAGTGGGGAATTCCCTGTTGAAATGTTCATCTTGGGGATCCGAGTCCCCTTCAGGTTGGTGTCCTTCTGCCTGGCCCACCAGCCAGGAGGGTGCAAGTGCTGTGCTGTGCCAGGCCCTGCCCCAGGAGCCCTGGCCCTGCCCTGTCCTGTGAGTCTGGGCTTCAGCTTCACCCCCAACTTGGAAAAGCGCTGGAGAAAGAGCTGGGACACCCTGGACCTCCGTGAGGGAGAGCAGCAGAAATTCATCATCTCTTCCTTTCTCCATCAGACAGCCAACGTGGGAGGACAACGATGCCTTCGCAGATCTAGGAGTGAGGCACGGCCAATGCAATGCCAGGGATTGCCTTTACCCTGGGGGCAGGGAGGAGGCAGAGGAACAGGGGTAAGTTGGGAAGCTGCACCTGGGGCTCTGCAGGGAACCTGTGTCTCGACAAGGGCTCAAAGCAGGAAGAAGCAGAAGCGCTTGGCTAGACAACCACGTGCTGGTACACTTTTTGTTCTCAGTGCTATGAGCTTGTTTGCCTCCCCAGGCCCTGGCAATTGCTCCTGTGCTCCTCCTGTGCTGCTGAGGGCACCCACAGGCGCTGCTCTGGCCTGAGGAACAGCACACAGAGATGGGAGTGTGACAGTTGTGCTGGGCTCGGAACATGTATGAGTCAAAGTCCCCGGTGTCCCTGGGCTAGGGCAGTGCCCAGGCCGGGCTTGGCAGAGCGCAGCATCCACTGCTGGAGGGCTGGAGGCACTGCTCTGGCCTGGCCTGGCCAGGGCCTGGGTGATCTTTGATATTCCTGCTTGCCCTTACAGCCTCCAGGGATGAGACAGAGCTCAATGGCCCCAGGCCGGCCAGACAGTCAGGACTACAATCTGCTCGTGGCTGGTCAGAATCTGAGGCCATCAGCCCCAGCTCCCACAGCCCTGTGCCATTGGTGCTGGTTTCCCCACCTCCATCTCCAGAGACGGGCAGCCACAGCAGGCCCCAACACGCAGCATGGCAGCAGGCGCTGCCATCTTCCTCACTGGACACCAGCAGCATCAGCAGATCAAGGGCAACACGCAGCACGTCCCCTGACCCTGAGGACAGGGTCCATTCCAGACGTGCTGGGCCCAGCCGCAGGCGAAGCTCCTCTCGCCGGCAAAGTCGCGCCCAGAGTCCACCTGTCCGGTCCAGGAGTCGCCGTGACAGGAACCGTAGGACAGGGCCATGGGCTGAGAGGCCCAAGCAAAGGGAGACACCATCACGGACATCCCCCAGACGCAGGTGCTCCCGCCAGCAAGGTCGTGCCCAGAGTCCACCTGTCCGCTCCAGGAGTTGCCATGACAGGAACAGAGGGACAGGGCCAAGGGCTGAGAGGCCCAGGCGAAGGGAGACATGGTCAGGGCCATCCCCCAGACGCAGGCGCTCCCGCCAGCAAGGCTGGGCCCGGAGTCCACCTGTCCGCTCCAGGAGCTGCTGTGACAGGAGCAGTGGGACAGGGACAAGGGCTGAGAGGCCCAGGCGAAGGGAGACATGGTCCGGGCCATCCCCCAGACGCAGCCGCTCCCGCCAGCAAGGCTGGGCCCAGAGTCCACCTGTCCGCTCCAGGAGTCGCCGCGGCAGCAGCAGTGGGACAGGGACAAGGGCTGAGAGGCCCAGGCGAAGGGAGACATGGTCAGGGCCATCCCCCAGATGCAGGCGCTCCCGCCAGCAAGGCTGGGCCCAGAGTCCACCTGTCCGCTCCAGGAGTCGCCGCGGCAGCAGCAGTGGCACAGGGACAAGGGCTGAGAGGCCCAGGCGAAGGGAGACATGGTCAGGGCCATTCCCCAGACGCAGCCGCTCCCGTCAGCAGCGCCGGGCCTCGACTCAAACTGTGCGGTCCAGGAGTCGCCAGGACAGGAGCCGGAGGACAGCAGCGAGTGCTGAGAGGCCCAGGCGTAGGGGGACATGGTCGGGGACATCCCGCAGGAGCAGCCGCTCCCACCAGCGACGTCGGACCTCAACTGGGACCTCCAACAGCAGCACGTAGCGCCGTCATCTTTTCTTTCTAGGCCGTGTGTTCCTTGCCAGAAGTGAAGGTGAGAACGGTCAGTGCAGGGACCCTGAGATGTGCAGCTCTGTGGGCAAACCCTATTAGCTCTTGATGTTTCTACTGGCAGGAAGAAGTCTGGGCTAAATACCTTGATTTCTGTGTAACTGTGTATTCAGTGAAAAGTCACTTAAGGATGTGGCTAATTAAAAAGGACTCTTGTTCCTGCCTTTAGACTTCAACCTCAGGTGTTTCCCCACTGCTTACCCTTGATAATGAACCACTCCTTAATGGGCTTGGATATGCTTAGGGAGACATTCAGAGCAAGGTGGCTCTTAGGGAAGCTGTGTCCGAAAAGGACGTGTGCTGTGTTGCTATCCTTGAACAATCTCATTTCAGTAAAGCCAAAAAAAGAAGAAAGAGATGAGACACTGCCTCACTGTCTGAAGACAACTCCTACACCATTGCTGCAGATTTGAAAGAGGCCTTTCAAAGAACAAACCAGAATAGACGGTATTTCCTCCGTCTATTCTGGTTTATTCTTTGAAAGACCTTCAAAGAGCAAACCAGACTGAGGAAATACCCTGGGACAAAGAGGGTGCACAGGACTCTGCCCCAGATGACCATTTGGGACCTTTGCCTGAGGATGATGCAGCTCAGGAGACGAGTTACTTCAAGTTTTCTTTCTTTGGAGGCACAGAGGAGTTGGGCATCAAAGAAGGTAACAGCAGAACCCTTCTAACAGTGCCATTGCTAAGGAAGAGCTTCTGGCAGGCACTGTAGGGCAATATGGTGTAATAAAGGTCAGGATGCAGGGGATTTTCAGCAACAGAAGTCAGTAATTAGGCAGAAGCATTTTGATCTTCATTTCTGCTTGCTAGGGTTGTGGTAGATTATTGAGAGGTGCCTCATGCTTGCATCTCAGGAATTCTGAAAGGCATGCTTTGAGAAGGCATTGGGGGTTTTTGCTGAGTGGTGAAAAAGCTTGTTCTCATGCCCTGAATTCCTCAAACAGGGAAAAAGGTGACACACCAGTCATATCAAGTTTCATAGGAACTCACAAGGCTTTTAAGGAAATGTGCGTTAATGTAGAGGGAGGAGCAAAGTCCGAGAGCTGGCCCCAAGATCCATGAACATTCTGTTTGTTACTGAATTCTACTCTTGGACCTTTAGAAAAAGGAAATGGAATGACACATGATCATTGGGGTGTCCTAACCTTAGATAAAATGAGGCCGTCTGAAATGAAGATGAAACAACATTAACTCAAGTCCCAGTCATGTAGGAGAGAAAAGAAACCCCGTGAAGTTACCCAAAATATTAAAAAACCCAACGCAACAGCACAAAGCAATGAGCCCCCCAGACTTGCGCTGAACTGAAAAGGTATTCAGTGTCTTCTGAATGCAATGAGAAATGTTTAAGAATACATAAGGGCTCCCTGGAACAAAGTGGAAAATACAAAGTGGAGCAGAAATGTAGCTTAGAAAATCTGGCAGGGTCAGATTCTGTCCTTCCTAAATCTCTCTTCTCCACTGTAAGTATTTCACGTGAAAGGAGGAATTCTTCCTGATGATTAGAGGAATAATCTGGTTTTGGCTTTTTTTCTCTATTGGTGCTGTCATTGCAGAGCCTCACGCGCTTGGGACAATAAAGCCAGTAAAAGCCACATGGCAAGAGGATCCACGTTTCCAGGACAGCAGTTCTGAGGGTGACGATGAGCCTGAGATGTCAGAAATTGAACAGGACCAAGAAATGCAAGTTCCATTTCTCTTTGTTGTCTACTTGGCTGTAGTAGTTGGATGCTGTGGGAATATTAATAGCAGCACTCAGGGAATGGGAAACTGACATTGCACACCTCTGAGCAATGAAAGTCATCTTAGAAAACCGTTTGTGCTGCACAGAGTCAAAACTCCCAGCAACCCATTGGATGTGAATGTGAATATGGAAAGAAAGAGCAGAGCACAGGAAATTAACTGGGTCATTTTGGTTTGACCAACTCCAAACTGAGTTTGGCCAAAAACCAAAGACACAGTCAGTTTTCTCTTTAAAAGAGGATTTGGAAAATAAAAAGATTTATTTGGTTTCTAGGGAATAAAGCTTTTCAATGTATGGCATTTCTCTGAAGCACTACAGGATTAACTCGTGTTCATGAAATTTGATAGTACAATTTAGGATGCTCAAATCCCTTTGTCCTTTTCTAGGTTTCTTTCTTTACCATGCACAGGAAGTGCTAGAGTTTTTTTTTTTTGTTCTCCAAAGATGATGAACGCCTAAGAGGTATGATAGAATTTCTTTACGCTCTTTTATATTTTTTTTTCCTTTTAAACCCTTCCTGTAATTCAGTGAGGAGGAAAAAATGCTGCCTAGTTATCAAAGTTTTCTAGTCAAAATTTGCCACCCTCACTTGTGATCCAAGTTGTGGTAGAATCCCGTGAGAAAGTCCTGGCAAAATAAAGGTCAACCAGATTTTCTGGCTTTCTTTTCTTTCAGACAATTACCGAATAGGAATCTGGACTTTTAGAGTTTACCAAAAACTTAGTCACTTGACAGCTTATGTAGACATTTCGGATCCTTTCGGGTATTTAAATCATCTTTATCTTTTTCCTCTCTTTCTGGTGTTACCATTAGAAATGAGGAGTGTTCTTGTCAGCCACATATGTCCCTGTGGTTCTTTGTTCTAATGAATCTGGGGTTTCGCTTCTGAATCCAGTGAATTTTGTATTTAGAAACAAAGAAAACAACATCCAAAGGAAACATGCACAGTCCCCAAAACCTGCACAGGCCACCAAAACAATTGCTGGCTAGATTTTGTAGAATAGAGTCTTAAGCTTAAAGGATGTGCCTTCCATGAGACTGATTCCATAACTCTGCTGAAATGCACTGCTGTGTTCACACAGTTACCAGCCTGCAATCTTCCAGGCAGCCTGATTTACAGGGTGTGTTGAAATGGAGAGCTCAGGCCTCAGCAGGCCTCAGTTCTGGGGGAAGATGTGGGGTGCTGGTGCTGAGCTTCTAATGCAACAGCTGCAATTTCACTGCAATTCAGATTGCAGCATGTTGAGGAAAAGTGCTGCTGCCTTTGATTGTTCTTAGCACACCAGGCTGCAGTAGGGAACATTTCTGCTGGAGCCAAGGCGTGGTGGGGGCAGGAGAACAGGAAGGATGTGAAGAATTGATTTCTGATTTTAGTGCTGTGGTGGTCAAGATTGTTAGAAGTAGCAGCACATTCACAAGTGTTTAAGGCTATTAATTGGATGTTTCTTTTGTGCAGAGGGTCCAAGTTATTTTGTAGATTAGTAGAAGTCAGTGAAGAAAAAGAGGGTTAGGAAGACAGACGTAGATTATTGCTTGAGGTGAGTATGGAACATCTGTTCCCTGGTAAGTCTAGGTGAAAACTGAGCATGGGGAGGGATTGCAGGTATGAATGTGCATGTAAAATTAAGTCAGGACCTCGAGAAGAGCTTTAAATTTGTGATGAACAGGGAAGAGAAGTTTTTTAGTGTAGCGGTGTGTATAACATCCTGTTGTGTGGTCCAGTCAGGTAAACCACTACATCTTTGTGTGTTACAGGAGCAGCTACTTAAGTGTATGTAAGGATAGTGAATGTAGAGACTTCTCCTCATAGTGGATTCAAGAACTTCTCTTTAGAATTTGTTAGATTTTCATTATTTTCTGGAATGCCAAAGGAAGCATTAGGATACCCTATAGGAAGTGCAAGCAAACCAATAAAGTTTTTACTGATTAGAAGCGAATCACGTTTGTTCCTTGAAGGACTTGCCAAACAAGGTTACTTTCAACATGCTTTCAAAGGTCTAACAGGGATCAATATCAGCAAACCCTGTTAGGTCATGTTTGGGAGCTGGGGCTGAGGCTCTCGTGCCCTGGGGAGCCATGGGCACTGCCCCCAGCCCAGGGACACGCGGGTGCTTTGCCCAAGGGCTGGGCCCAGAGCAGCAGAGCTGTCACAGCCCCAGCTGGTTCTGGTCTGCGTGCGGCCCAAGCAGGGCCCGTGGGTGCCCTGGGCAGTGCAGGAGCAGCACAGGAACAGTTGCCAGGGCCAGGGGAGGCACAGGGCTCAGCCTCTGCACGGTGACACAGCATGCAGGCTGCAGGGGACAGAGCCAATGGCACCGGGCATGAGCAGCTGTGCGGGGCTCTGAGCCTGCAGCAGCATCGGCCCCAAGGCTGCTCTGTCCCTGCCTGGCTGATGGGCAGCGCTGGAGGCCTTGCAGAGCAGGGGCCATTGCGGGCACGGCTGTCCCAGGAGCTGCCCCCTGGCCCAGCTGGGCCCCACTTGGGCAGGAAGGAGGCTCCCAGCCCTGGCATGGCCGAGCAGCTCCTGCCTCCCCCTGCCTCTGTTCTGATCCCCACGCTGCCTGCTGCCACAAGAGCCCCTGGGCCAGGCTGTCACAGGGCTGCTTTGCCCTCACTTGGCTCCCTGGCACCAGCGCCGTCCTGCTTGCTGCCAGACATCGCAACTGTAAGCAGATAGTCCCTTTCCAGGAATGACGCAGTCACCTCCAGGTGCTGATCCTCTCTTTCTGTGGGATAAACAAGAGCTTGGGGCGCTGCCATGGCAGGGCTTCCCTCAGCTGTCGGCACTTCCAGCCCGGCTCTGCCAGGGGCTCTGGCAGTGCCACGGCGCACGGCAGCTCTGGCATGGCAGCTCTGCACTGCAGCCTCGGCCAGCAGCCAGATCTGCGGGCTGGGACTCCGCAGCGGCCGCACGCTTCTCCCAGAGCCCGAGCAGCGGCGGCTCGCTCCCAACACCGAGCCGGGAAGGCGCCGAGGTACAGCGCGGGCTCGGCTCTAGGCACGAACCGCCCCGCCCCTCACACCCGCCCGCCCTTTCCCGCCCTCTGGCCCCGCCGCGCGGCGCCCGCGCTGTCGAGGCGACTCTTGCCCACAAGGAGGCGCCCTGAGCCCTGCAATGGCGCCGCGAACCTTCTGGCGCTCTGGAAGGCGCGGGCCTGGACCTGGTGCAAGCTGGGCCCTACGTCCCATTTCCTGAAGAAAACATATCCTGTCATGCCTGGGCTGTCCGCACTTCCAAGCCTGATCAACAGGAAGAGACATTTAACCTGTGACACACATAGCAGCCTACAAGCTCGAAGTGATGGCCAGGTATTAGAAAAGCAAAGTAGTTGTTGCTAGAATTGTCTTTAAGACTCAGGGCTGGGCCCGTTTCACTGATCTCAGACCCAGAGGGAGGTTGACAAAGCTTGGGAAGAAGGATGCCCATTGATAGTGGACACAAAGGATGCAGAATTTAGGGGCCATAAGGACATCTGCTAGAACTGCCAAGTTAAGGAAAACAGTCCTAAAGTTGTCTCAGCAAATATGCTGAGCTGAGCACCAGCTGGGTAAAAAAGAGTGTGATGTTTGCAGGCAATGGGACTTTGGCACCCAAATTATCCTGGGCCTGGCCATGGGATGGTTCTGGTCACCAGAACACATGAAAAGACAGCATAATGCAAGCACTGGGCATTGTGCTTCATAGAACCCAGACAAAAAAGCTGGGAAGACTCTGCTGGATTCTTGTGTGGTATCTACCCCTTCTGTTCCTTCTTCTTCTCAAAATATATTGCAAGCCTGATTAAAAAAACTTACTTAGAGCCATGGTCAGTGCCATATTCTGAAAACTTACAGCTGACTTACAGGTTTAGTATCTCACAGAGCAGGTTTGAGGCCCTGGAATTGGAGGGACAGACAAGTGATGAAGTGGGCAAAAGTCCTTCTGGAATAGAGGAGCACCTAGGGCAGGTCAGGCAACACCATGCATGGTGACCACCTCTGTTCCAAGGAAAGGCAGGGTCCCTTCAGGCCTTCCTAAAAGCATCTCAAGGGAAGGTTTCCATCTCCCCTGCCCTCTTTCCTTGACTTTAGCTGAATCTTTCTCTCACTGAAAGACAGGAAGCTCAAGTGTGTTAGGAGAATACTGTGAGCATTGGCAGCGGTGAACAGTCAGTGTGAAAAACACCAATCACTTGTTTTTAAAATTTTAAAAAGTTTCATAGTAATAAAATAGTTATAAAAATAGTAACACAATTAGAGTAATAACAATTTGGATAAATTGAATTAAGACAATATGAGACAATAAAAACAAAGAGTTACGGATGTCCGGGTACCTTTTTCTGGGCATCAGGAGCCTGAAAAAGGACACCCATTAACAAAGGATTAACCCTTAAGAACAATAGCCTGTTGCATATTCATATACTTCATACATGATGCATAAATTCCATTCAAATACAGGATTCTGTCTGGTCATTGTCAACTTCTTTCCTTCTAATCCTAACAGTGCCTCCAAGGTGAGAAGAAGTTCATTTTTTCTGATAAGAAGGCAAGAAATTCCCTTTCTCTGAAAGATTTAGATGTCCTGTGGCTGCTATCTCGCTGCAAGCCCTTTCTGTTAAACAAAGCATCTTACATAGCATAGTTTCTATTTTTATAACCTAAAACTATATTTAACACAGTGCTTAAGAAAATTAATACTGCATTGCTTTCTCACACAACACATATAATATTCATTTTAATATTTGCGAAAAGCCAATCATAAAATACATGCATTTTTCACAATCCCCACTCTTATTCTTTGTAAATCATTTGGCTTGAGCAATATTTTTTTTCTACTTATATCTTCTGGACTATGCTGGTAAAATAAAACACGGGATTACACAAGAAAGAAATATAAAAACAGTTGTAACACAAATGAAAGATCTTAATTTCTTCTAATACATTACCCCACCAGCTAGATTTTAACATTGTTTTCTAATTTTTGGACTGGTACCTGGGTTGTTATATGCGTATATATTTTTCTTTTTGATTTCTTTTGCTTTTGCTAGAATGACTTTTCTGTGGTCATCAATTTTCAACGATCTGATATATTGAACTTTCCACAAACACCCCCTTCTTTGGCCAATAAATAGTCTAAAGCGAACCTTTCTGATACCCTACAGTTTTTGTTTGGCTTAGCTGACTTAATGTTAACTCTAATGCCTGGGCAGCCTTATTTGCTATCATTTCTATAACTGCTTGGAGTCTTGTAATACAATTCAACAGATAATTTGGAGTCAATACAGAGTTAGATTGCTGTGCTGGTTTTACCTTTTCCTTTATTATTTGGGGTTTTTTTTCCAAATCTTGAACCGCATCTTCAAGATTAAATTTAAAACAAATCCCTCTCTCTCCTTTTGGACATTCAGTTCTAAATCTATTGCCACTTTTTCTTAAGTTTCTTGTAATCTAATAATTTACTCTGTTTTGCCTACAAGTTCTTAATTTGGATGGGTTATAACAGTGGCTGTTGACACAGGTGTGTGTAATAAAGGAGGAACTTTGGTTTCTTTCTATGTGATGCTTTCTGTAGCATTTGTGACACAATCCTGCTGGTATCCCGAAAGGGAAAAGACAACAAGTGAGTGCCAGAAACAGGAATAACAGAGGTCCAGTATGGCTTATACTCCCACCTCCCATGCCTGTGAGGTTGCAACCCACAGCAGGTTTATTTGATCTTCTTGGTGGTGAAATACAGAGGCCAATCTGGTCTTGCCCTCTATTTTCTTGTCACTTTCTCTTAACTAATTGCTAGGCAAATTGTTTTTGACACTCTTTAACTGTGGTCTCTGACTGTTCCTCAGGTAGCTCTCATTTAACAGGCACTAATAATTCCCATCCACAAAACCAAGTCAGTACTTTAACACTTTTTGCAATAAGAGCATAAATTTTGCGAATCACAACACTAATTACTCTTACAATTTAAGCATTTACTTATAACCCACCTAGCATGTCCAGTATTGGAATGAATCAAGTAAAGTTTACTAATGGAAATAGTAATTCCCCTTCTCCCTTGTACAATTCTAGGGCTAAGGTCAGAATACAAAAACGTTCTTGATCTTTCTATCTGAGGTATTCCTCCCCCAAGGAGATGTTTTATTCAGGCAGTGCTCAAATCCAGTGATATAAGCATTATCTTATTTCTTAATTCAGTGTTATTCTTTGTACATTTCTTGGATCATTTGGGTTTTCTCAAACCATTACCACTCAGTCCCCATTGGAAAGTCAGTTCAGTATCACCCGGTTTAAATATGATAGTCCGTTCCTCAAGTTTCTTCACAAGTCCTTTGATTCTGCTGGCATGAATTCACTCTCTTTCCGTGATTTTGATTGTTGCTTCAGTAGTACCTGGAAAGGACTTCTTAATAGCATAGATAATAAAAGAAAGATAATACTGCATTAACTTTTACGATTCGCTTTCCTTCTAAAC
Organism: Melospiza melodia melodia; assembly: GCF_035770615.1. NCBI lineage: Eukaryota > Metazoa > Chordata > Aves > Passeriformes > Passerellidae > Melospiza > Melospiza melodia. The sequence goes on along the minus strand of NC_086200.1, from coordinate 11,748,215 downwards.
TTTCTGGGTTTAGCTAAAAGCTTTCTCTACAGCAGCCTCTTCTTCAGGAAAAAAGCCTTCTCGTTAACGGCAAACAAAACACACAAAAGAAAAAAAAACCAAAAAACCTCTTACTTAAGAAAAACAAACCGCTTTGTGAGGTTTGGAGAGTCAGCAATCTCTGCTTTGATTTTATCTTTTAGTGCTAGTCCCCCCTGCCCCTCTTTTCACAGCCCTGCTGTCAATGCTTTTCTTGGCCCTTCCCCCGGTGCGGCCCCTTGGCTGCAGGGCCGGGGCAGGGGAGAGCAGCACGGGGATGGGGACCCTGGGGGCTGCCCTGGGTCTCTTTTGCCCTCTCCCTCTCTCTCTCTCTCTCTCTCTCTCTCCCCTTCTCTCTCTCGGCCTACTTCCAGGCTGACGCTGCCATCCTGGGCTCGGCACCCCGACAGTCTGGGAGCCCCCCGGCAGCTCTGCCCCGGAGCCAGCCCGCTCCTGGCCGCAAACCTGTGTCCTCTGCTGCCAGCCCCGCCCGGGGCATCTCCATGGATCGGTCCCTGCCGCGGCCCCCGAGACCCCGCCGATCGCAGGGAGCGCTCAGACACCTCCCAGCCTTGACAACCCCAAACCTGGCGTGCCCAGGTGCTCCTGACATTCTTTCTCTTTCTCTCGTCAACTTATCCTCTTTTCTCTTCAAGGAGGGCCCGTTCTGCTAAGGCTTTTCCGGACCCCAGTGTGGCATTGAATAACCTCTTAACAACCATGTGTTAAGATACTTCTCTGCCTTTCATGCAAAAAACTTGCATTCACACTTCTGCTCTCTTCTAGCACCAAGATGTCATCACTTCACATTCTAACATCTCAGAGTTTCCTAACTACTTCTCTACTTCAACTTCTCTCTTTCTCCTCTCTCAGTTGTAACCCTTATGGGGTCGATATTTATTCTTCCCCTATTTCTTTCTCCAGCCCAAACTTCTTTGTTGATTTTTTTTTCTTCATCCTCTTGGCTTAATTTCAAAACTCTAGCTGTCATTTTCTTATTTTCTGATATAACTCTTACTCTTAATTGCACTTGTAAGACTCTTCCCAATAAATTGCTACCTGCCCCTGGGACCAATAACACATCTCCCACCTAAATTTTAGTTTCTTCCCTCAATTACCACATCTTTAATGACCAGAAATGTAAAACTTCCTCTTTTTGCCCCTGTTACTTTCACTATATGTTTGCTCACACTATACCCTTTTGGAACGTTTAACAGGCAGGTTTTCTCTGCCCCTGTGTCTATAACAAATTCCAATTCTTCTTCTTGGGGACCCACTTTTAAAGTTATCACAGGCTCCTGATGGTGTTTGTTCCCCCCCAAAAAAATTAAAGCCTATGACTTTTTTTTTTTTTTTTAATGGGCCCATTTCTTTAAAGATTTTCAGATCTTCTGCTTACTTAGGACCATTTTCCTTTTTCTCTAAAGTTTGTTTATCTATTTAGTTGGAGTTTTTTCTTTCCCCTCTAAAAGCTGTCTCTCAAAAATCTTTTGTTTTCACATTTCGCCTTTGATATGCTGTCTCATTTATTCTCTTGGTTATGTAATTACAATAACTGTTCATGTGTTTACTCCCCTCCTCATTATTTTAACCCCATTCAGGAGGTACAGTTGGCATTTTGTCTTCTCTGGGGGTCCCTGCAGATTATCTTTTTCTTAAGCTTTTATTTCAGTTGCTCTGATTAATTGCTTTTCTTCCTGAGAAAAATATTATTTTCATTACCAACCACATCTGTTCTCAAGTATACATGTTTGGACCTAAAAGTTGGTCTAATTGTTCAGCTATGCCTATGAGATTCTCCAAATATCTCTTTTATTTATTTCTTAAAATTTCAGACCTCAGACAAAGTCAAAGAAGCATTTACAAACTCTGATCCATCACCCCCCTTTGAGAACCTCTCTTAATGGAAATAGACCAATCTCTTTATCCCATTCTTTTTGGATTTTTATCTTCTACAGCCTTTCTCACGTATTTTTAGGAAGAATCAGGAGAGGGCTTTCTTCTAACTGATTTTTTAGTGTTTCAATAAAGTGATTCCTTTAGAGAGTTTCCTTAAGCAGCCGGAGCTGTGGTTACCAAGGGAATGGAGCTCAGGGCAGGACGGGGAGGCTCGGCACAGCTCAGGGTCTGGGGGCTCCAGAGGCGGGGTCTGTGGTTGGGATGGCCCGAGGGGCTCGGCACAGCTCAGGGTCTGGGGGCTCCAGAGGCGGGGTCTGTGGCTGGGATGGCCCGAGGGGATCGGCCCAGCTCAGGGTCTGGGGGCTCCAGAGGCGGGGTCTGCAGCCGGGATGGCCCGAGGGGATCGGCACAGCTCAGGGTCTGGGGGCTCCAGAGGCGGGGTCTGCAGCCGGGATGGCCCGAGGGGATCGGCACAGCTCAGGGTCTGGGGGCTCCAGAGGCGGGGTCTGCAGCCGGGATGGCCCGAGGGGATCGGCACAGCTCAGGGTCTGGGGGCTCCAGAGGCGGGGTCTGTGGCTGGGATGGCCCGAGGGGATCGGCACAGCTCAGGGTCTGGGGGCTCCAAAGGCGGGGTCTGTGGCTGGGATCGCCGAGGGGCTGTTCCTGTGCAGACCGAGCTGGAGCGGGGATCGCCCTCACTCGGCTCACGGTGGCTGATCCGGCAGAGACAAAGCCGGGACTGACCCCGGCTGCAGCGGCGGGAGCCGACAGAGTCAGGGCAGCCGGGGATGGGACAGACGGGACCCCCCTCGGTGCGATCAGCGCGGTAACCACGGTGCACACGGCAGGACAGACCCCCACCCCCGGCAAGAACGCGGGCCAGGCGGCCGGACCGGGACAGACGGACCGGGACAGACGGACCGGGACAGACGGACTGTGCCGGAGCCGGCACAGGGGCTGGGAGGGCTGGTGCGAACGAGTGGGGGAACGAACGGGAATGGATGAGGTAATTTGTTCTCAGCTCTGTACTTTCCCCGTTTTGCTTTTTGGATGCTTTGAAATGGTCGACGAGCTAACTGACGACCTTCTCATATTGTTTTTCTCATCACCCTTTTATTTATCTTTTGGCAAATTATACATGTTTCAGGTACTTGTTTTTTTACTCTAAAAGTCTCAATGCACCCATAGTTCTTTTAAAAAAATGATCACACCTAGCCTGTGTATCCCACCGGGCTTTTTGATACACGTCCTCTGCTATTCCCTCGTAAGCGTTTTATTATCTAATTGTCTTCCATATCAAGATGTTTCTATTTCCCCAATTTATCTTGTTCGCCACAATCTTGTTTTAATTCCCCCCCCCCTTTTTTTTTCTTCATTTGGAGTTAATATTAACTCTTTCAGCTCTATTTTCTGCTGCATCTTTAGCTTCTTGATCTGCCAATTATTTATTTTATTTCTTCTTATTTCTAGGTCTTTACCTTTTGGTGTCCTTTAATATGTACTATTGCTATCTCTCTTAGGTAATTGTAATGCCTCTAAAACCTCGAAAATAAGTTTCTCATGTACTAATCTTTTTCTTCTTTAATTAAGCAATCTCCCTTTCGAAATTTTTCTTAAGGTATGTGCTACTCTAAAGGCATACCTTGAATCAATGTATAACTCTTTTGTGTTAAATTTTCTAATGCTGTTTTTAAGTATATAATGCACAAGTTTGCATGTTCTTTCTCATCAACTTCTGCATACCCTGTATTTTGCAATGAGTTGTATTTCTGTTTGTTAACATAACTCCCAAAGTGCTGTCTTGGGGTATTTCTGTTGGTATTTTTTTTCTGCTTTTCTTTTCCTGTATCCACCTTACTGAATTTCTGTCTCATTTTTCAGTTTTCTATCTATTCGTCCCCTGCTTCTGTTTGTCATTTTTTACTAACAACTTAAATACCACTTTTCTTTCAACTACTTACACCCAAAAAAAACCCTTTTTCTCACACTGCTTTTCAATACAATCCAACTCCCTCCAAGGAGATATGGTAAGGCTTAAAATGCACAATCGACATTACCTATACTTTCATTCGTCTACATTCACTCACTTTTATTTCTCATTCACTTTCACACATTCCTTCACACTCTCAAGACACAGAGTGGATCCTTATTGCTAGAAAATCACAGGTCCTTGTGGCCCCCTCTTTCGCTTTGGGGTTTACCTCCAGGTCTCAGTGTCACCAGGCCCCCTAGAAGGGCCCTGACTCTGGCTGCCTCTGGTGCCCGTTCCCCTGTGAGGCTGTCTGCGTGTCTTTCACACTCTTCAGCTACGGCCCCTCACACGCCCAGGGAACGCTAGCTTGGTTCGCAGGTCACTCGCTCCTCTTGGGCCCAGAAGCCCCCACCCAGCCGGGAGCTGCAGCCTGGTGTGCAGGTCACTCGCTCTTTCCACACCTCCCCCTTCCCACCTGCCCAGGAAGTTGAGGCTGGCTCTGTGTGTGTGTCACTCTCACACACCACAAAACAACAATAAGGTACCTTTTACTTTCACATCGCCTATTACAAGTTTAGGTGTTACTGGCCAGTCCCGGTGCTATTGGATATCCCTCAACCCAGCTGTGTTATCCAACCCCAAATGCTCTTGGGCAATTTTTCCCTCAATCCTGTCATGTTGTCCAACCCCAGATGCTCTCGGGTAATTTTCCTTCAATCCAGCTGTGTTGTTCAACCTCAGATGCTCTTGGGCATTTTCTGTCCCTCAACCCAGCGGTGTGGTACAACTACAGATGCTCTTTGGCATTTAATTTGTTCTGCTGTGTTGTCCAACCCTGGATGTTCTTGGGCATTTTTTTATCCCCCAATCTAGCTGTGTTGTCCCACCCTGAGTGTTCTCGGGCATATCCTCACTCGGACAGAATTCTGCTCAACCCTGCTCTTGGATGCTCTTGGAATATAAATCCCTCAACCCAGCAGGTTTTAGGAGCCCCTCCTGTCCTGTTTCCTAGTGGATTGGGCTAGGAAACCTTGCTCCCCACCACCGAGGGGTCCAAGCCCTCCCTGAGACCCAGTCCCAGTCACCCCCGGGGATTCTTTCACTCTCTTATGAGTCGCTTTGTCTCTTTACTGGCCGCTTTTCCAGCGAAAAGTCGGAAACGCAGCGTGGGAGACTCCGCACTCACTTGGCAGGTCTGGGACAACCAGCCCGCCTCTCATTCACACACATTCATCCCCCCGTACCTGCCCCCCGAGAAATACTTACCAATCCTTTTTCCTTCCCGGGTTCTTCGTGCGCACTACTACTCTTAGGGGGCAAATTACAGCAGTTGTAGGGACCCTTTTCCCGTTCTCTTTGTTTTATTGTCTCCTTTTGTCCACAGATCGTAACCTGCGTCTGTCGGTCACTTCAGGGGAAGCAGAGCGAGGCTGCCAAAGAGGGCAGGGCGCGCCTTCCCCACTCTGACTCTCCCAAAGCACCGGCAGCGAGGAGTTAGTAACCATCCTCTGCTACCAAATTGTGAAAAACGCCAATCACTTGTTTTTAAAATTTTTAAAGTTTAATAGTAATAAGGTGGTTATATAGTAACACAATTAGAGTAATAACAATTTGGACAAATTGAATAAAGACAATATGAGACAATAAAAACAAAGAGTTATGGACGTCCAGGTACCTTTTTCTGGGCATCACGGGCCCAAAAAAGGACCCCTGGTAACAAAGGATTAACCCTTAAAAACAACAGCCCGTTGCATATTCATACACTTCATACATGATGCATAAATTCCATTCAAACACAGGATTCTGTCTGACCAGTGTCAACTTCTTCCCTCTAATCCTAATAGCACCTCCAAGGTGGGAAGAAGTTTGTTTCTTCTGATAAGAAGGCCGTAAATTCTTTTTCTCTGAAAGATCTAGGTGTCCTGTGGCTGCAAGTTATCTCGCTGCAAGTGTCCTTTCTTTTAAACAAAGCATCTTACATAGCATAGTTCTATTTTAACAATTTTTATAACCTAAAACTATATTTAACACAGTACTTAAGAAAATTAATACAGCATTGCTTTCTAATACAACACATATAATATTCATTTTAATATTTGTGAAAAGCCAATCATAAAATACATGCATTTTTCACACCCCATTCCTGGACATCAGGGCTCTCTGCTCCCCTTTTCCCGGCCATCCCATGGCTCCCAGCCTCCAGACTGGCCATTGGCTTGACCCTGGGATGCCCTGGAATGCCTTGGTCCCCCATTCCTGCCTTTCCCAGCCCCCAGCCCCAGCTGTGTGCAAAACCAGAGACCCCCTGAACTCCTCGTTCTCGAACATCCCTGGTGTCCCCACCCTTGTCCCCCCTTTTTGGGAAACCCTGGACTCCCCTTTCCTGGGCTCAAGGACCCCCTGGAACTCCCTTTTACCTCTCCACGTCCCTGCCCCTGTCTCCTGTCCCTCAGCTGTCCCCTGTCCCTCGGCTCTGTGGGGCCCAGGGTGGCAGCAGGAGCCAGGGCAGCCCTGGGGGAGAACAACCCTGAGCCCCAGCCGGGCCAGTTCCCCCAGTTCCCCCCAGGTCACTCCCAGCATGGGCCCTGTGGCTCCCAGTCACCCCCAGGATGGTCCCAGTCACTTCCAGTTACACTCAGTGTGATCCCAGTATCATCCCAGTCACTCCCAGTATGATCCCACGTGTTCCCATTCAGCCCTACTATAGTTCCAGACACTCCCAGTATGGTTCCAGTCCTTCCCAGTATGATTCCAGGATGAACCCAGTCACTCTCAGTACAGTGCCATTTGCCCCCAGTATGGTCCCAGTCACTCCAAGTCACCCAGTAGGATTCCAGTCACGCCCAGTAGGATTCCAGTCAATCCCAGATACTCCCAGTATTATTCCAGTGACTTCCTTTATGGTTCTTTTGTGATTCCAGTCACTCCTGGTCTCTCCCAGTACATCCCAGTTGTCCCTAATGTGTTTCCACTCACTCCCAGTTGCTCCCAGTAGCTTCCGGTATGATTCCATTTGCTCACAGCCACTCCCAGTCACCTCCAGCATGATTCCTGTAATTTCCTGTATATCCCAGTTGCCCCAACATGGTCCCAATTGCCCTCAGCCTGCCCCTAGTCACTTCCAGTATGATTCCAGAAGGATCCCAGTCACCCTCAGTGTGGTGCCAGTTGTTCCCAGTATGATCCCATTGGTCCCCAGCATGTCCCCATTTCCTCCCAGTGTGATCCCAGTTGCCTCTAGCACAGACCCAGTCCCTCCCAGTATGATCCTACTCTGATGCCATGATGATCCCAGTTGCTCCCAGCTTGGTCCTAGCTGCTCCCAGTTGCTCCCAGTCTGATCCCAGTTGTTCCCAGTGGCCCCTGTGTTACGTTTGGGAATGGGAGGAAATGTAGGGAAGTGATGCAAAGTTTTTTGTGTATCTGACAGTCTGTTGAGCTGCTGAAAAGCTAGACACGCTTTTGTGAAACACACATGGTAAAGACCAAAAAATTCAGAAACTTTTCTTTTCTTTGTTGGTCGGCAGGGAGGTGCTGGGTTTCGGTTTGGGCTTCAGCTCTGTGTCTGGGCTGGGCTGGGCCGTCTTGCTGCAGGCTGGGCTTCTTTTCTATTTCCTGGGCTGCTTGCTGGCTTCTCTCTCCATGGGCTCTGGTTTGGCCGGGCTGGGCTTCAGCAGCTGCCGGGCAAGGAGACAGGGGAGGCTGCGGAGCTTTAGCCAGAGCAGGGCTGGCTGTGGCTGCGAAGATCTCGCTGTCAGGCTGCTGCTTCTTCTTCTTAGCCTGGCTGAGACCAGAGACTTCTGTGGCTGGTGTAGAAAACTAAACACTAACTACAAAGCTGATCTGAACACAACTGAGCCACAGCTTTCTGTTAGTAGTTATTGGTGGGTTAGGTAGGCTTCAGGCATGATGTTAACTTTTTCAGTGCTTCAGTCTTCTTCTGAGTGAGAGAAAAGAACAACATGCACGTATATTAAAAACAAGATGAAGATATTAAAGGTAATAAAGAAGAAGGTAAGTAAGGCCCAGATGGGAAGGGGAGAAGATGCTTTGTTTTTAGAGCTGAAATCCTCTTGTAAGCTATAAAGAAAAGACTCTTTTCCCTTATAACACATAAAACTATAAGGAAATGAAAGTGTTTGAATTGATATTAGGTAAAGGCTTCTATGTTAAAGTAAGCAGATGTTGAAATAGCTGTAATCTCATGAGAAGTTTGCACAAAGAAAGAGCACAGTCTTGTGCTTCTAAAAATAAAGATCTGTGCTCCCAGAGATGAAGATGATTTTAGAGATAGATAATGAGAACTTTTGCCTTTGAACAGCTCATCTTTAAAACAATACCCCATCAATCAACATAGCCCGTCTCCAAGCTGTGGGAAGGTTTGTAGAAATAAGAAAGATTTTACGATAGCAAGGTTCCCCTGGCAGTTGTTATTCATGACAAAATTGAGAACCACGAGAAAACTGTTTTTTTCCTTTTGTAGAAAAGTCTCCATAACTTTATCAAGAGGGACTTCTCTCCCTAAGTGAACTAAAAAAAGACTCTTTGAGAGGTAGTAAACTGACTAGAAATCTTCAGTTTAGTTTCTTTACATTGTCAGTGAGAAAGAAAAACTTGTGGGGAGAAGTATTCTAAAAAGTTTGCTTTGATTCTTACTACCTTTATTTTCTTTTTACTTACTATTATTAAAATTTTTCTTTCTACCCTTTTAAAGTTTTGAGCCTGCTTTACCTTTCTCCTAATCCTATCTCACAACCAAAAATAAGTGTATTAGTAATTAACCAACACCAAACCCACCACATTCTTTAGTGCATTAGCCAAAAAAAATCTCAAAATTAAAGAGATCTTATATTAGCAAACCAAAACCACGACACCCTAGCACAGACCCAGTCACTCCCAGTATGACCCCGGTAGGAATCCACTGTGATCCCAGTCTTCCCAGTTGCCCCCAATGTAGACTCAGTGACTCCAGTCACTCTCAGTGTGTTCCCAGTCATCCCCAGTATGGTTGCAGTCACTCCCAGTATATCCCAGTGGGTCCCACTATGATCCCTTTTGCCCCAGTTCTGGCCCTGCTGAGTCCCAGTGTGCTCTGATCCTGCTCCCAGTGGGTCCCAGTGCTGGGCACGGTGAATCCCAGGGTGTCCTGGTGTATCCTGGAGTATCCTGGTGTGTCTTGGTATGTCCCGGTGTATCCCAGTATATCCCAGTGTGTCCCAGTGTATCCCAGTGTGTCCCGGTGTATCCCAGTGTATCCCAGTTTATCCCGGTGTATCCCAGTGTATCCTGCCTGGTGTATCCCGGTGTCCCAGTCCATCCCAGCCTGTCCCAGTCCATCCCGGTCCGTTCCCTTCACTGGGAGTGACTGGGATCATACTGGTGGAAAGTGGAATCTTACTGGGCCAAGTGGATGTGGGACTGGGAATGACTGTGAGTGTGCTGAAGGCAACTGGGATATACTGGGAGTGTCTGTAACCATGCTGGGGGTGTCTGGGAACACACTGAGAGTCCCAGCAGGTCCAAGGACACCGTGGTGGCACTATGGAACCTCATGGAACCAAGGGGATCATTGTGGCACCCCTGGAGCCCATGGAACCGAGGGGCCTTGGTGACACAGCGGGGCTTCATGGAACCCAGAGACCATTATGGTTCTGTGGGGCCTGATGGAACCATGGAGACCATTGGGACCCTTCAGGGCCTCGTGTCACCAAGGGGGCATTATGGCACCTCAGGGACACATGGAAGCAAGGGACCATTGGGTCTCATGGAACTGAGGGAACATGGAACAGGCCTGGCTGGCTTGGCCTCCCAGGGGCCACCGGACAGCTTTGGCTGATGTTGGAATGTCAAAGGCTGCCTTTCATCAGCTCCTGGAGCACTGCGGCTCTGTGCTTTCCTTGCTAGGAAAGGAACTGTCAATCTCTTCTAATTACTCATGGCCAGAACTGGGATTTCAACTCCAGATTTTTCCCATAGGAATATTGCCAGGACAAGTGTGGCAGGCAATGTTTTCAGGAGAGTCACCTCCCATCTGTCCCCAAAACACTGGGGAAGGCTCCGTGCTTTCCTCCCTATGAGAAAGAACTGTCCTACTTCTCCAGGCATGCATGGCTGAGATTGGTCTTCCACCTCCAGAATTCCCTAAATCCAAAGACTGCTCCCAAAAAAAATCTGCCATTCCTGACAAGTCTGGCTGGCCTTGGCCTAGTGAGACTCTCACCTGCCTTCCAAACACTGAGGCTCTGTGCTTTCCTTCCTATGGAACAAAACTGTCCTTCTCAGCCAGGTGCCCATGGCCACAACTGGGATTTCACTTCCAGCATTCCCTGTTGTGACAGACTGGAGGAGATTGTTGGCTCTAAACATTTTGTGTGGGGGGGAGGAAGGGGCAGGTCCAGCCTTGCCCTGCCCTGGAGCCCCAATCCCCCCAGAGCCTCTATCCCAGCCCAGCAGTGGCTGCCAGTCCCTGGCACAGCACAGGCAATGCTCCACAGCCACCTCTGCAGCCCCAGCCCAGCTCCTGAGGGAGCAAATGAGCCCAAGCCCCACCTGGGGGAAGGGCCCAGAGAGACCAAGGGGTATTGAAGGCTGACCACAAGGCAAGCACACATCTTGACCCTGCCTCCTGTTGTAATTTCTATCTGAACACTGCTGGAATCCAGGAGTTGGTAACTCTGTGTGTGCTCCTCTGTATCTTTTCAGCCAACAAAGCCAAGGGAAGGCACAGTTCCATCAAATGCAAAAGTCATTCCTCTGCTGGATATTAAATCCACTTTCCACAGCAGACAGCCTCAGAGAAATAGAAAGCACCTTCTGTGCCCAGCACAGATCCCAAGGTCCCCCCAAACCCTCCCTGCCCCAATTCTGCCCAGATTTGCTCTTTGCACACATGAGTCACACACTGAAGTCAGGAGCTCCCTCCATGCCCAGAGGGAGGAAAAGAGAGAAAGGGGATGAAGAGCTCTCCTGTGCAGAGCCAAGGTCCAAGTGCTCTGGGATGTCCCAGCAGCATCTGACATGTCCACCATCCCCCAGAGATTTCCGCACAGGAACCGTTTTAAACAAAGGCAAAAGAAAAGGCAATTCTGTGAGATATAAACACAATTAAGATGTTGACTAATATGATATTTATTTCAGCTTCAGAAAGATTGGGCAATTCCCTGAAGCTCAAAGCATGAAACCAGTCAGCTGAAGGGCACTTGAATGACCAGAAAGCACCGGGAGGAGTGCTGAGGGTTTTTTGGAGGACAATGGACATATGTAACATGTTCACAATCCAGCCTTCATAGAACCTGAGTGAGGTCACCATGCCCTTGAAGGACACAAAAGAAGGAGAACACGCTCAGCAGCAGACGGTTCAGGATGCAAAGGCAGACAAGAAAACCACAGCGAGATGCATGAAGAAGAAAGACTAACTAAAATTAACTGAAATATCAAAATGCGTGCGTAAAAAGGATTTAACCAATCATGTGTCGACGGAAGGGAACCAGGACATCAGTTTGATCATCACAGGCTCAATTTTATTGATCAGTATGGCGGGTTAAATACAGTTAATAATGAGCTTCATACATATTGCAAAAGTTGAGCTCAGGATTGGTCAGCTTGCATATCAGCACCTACGCCTACTTCTACATTCCTATGGTTCTACTTTTGATACTTTCTACATATTCTTAGGATGTATTCAGGACTAATCTCAACTCCCTATCCTCATGTTGCAGCAAGGTCACTGCTGACTCTTCCTTTCAGCTTGCTGACTGCTGACTTTTCTCCTTCAGCTTAACCAGTGGCATTATATCAGTGTGGCCTTTCTCAGCTAACCAATTATTAATAATGCTCTCCACATTTCCCCCGTTTTCTTCTTGAGCAAGGAGATTAGTTTGCCATGTTTTTGCTATTGTATGGCTGACCATGTTTTGGATACAGTTAAAGATACAAGGCAAAATAAGCAAAACCAGTAAAATTACACCCAGAAATCCTATAGCATAGATCACAAGGTTCCTCAGCCACGGTCCGAGTCCCAGGCCTTTAAGCCATTCGTCAATTCCTAAACCGTCTTCTTCCTTAAGTTTGTGAAGTCCCTGTTGTAATTCTTTTATCTTAGTGTGAATGGACACTGAATGATCAGACAGATTCATGCAACACATTCCCTCGAACTCTTCACATCCATGCCCTTGTGCTAAGAGCAAAAAATCTACAGCAGCTCTATTTTGCAAAACAGCATGGTTAACACTTTGCACATCTGCAGTTAACATGTCTAGAATTTGTGATGTCTTGTTCAGCTCATCCCTTGCCCAGCATCCCAATTGTTTTGCTAAATTCATGGCTTTATTGGCAGATCCTCCTGGTAAGATAGTTGAAACTACCACCTGTTTGAATGTGCCCCAAAACCGTGGATCTCCTATCTTGCTGCAGTCTAAGTCATGTATGCTACGTTTTCTCCTGTTTGAATTTTGACTCAGCTGCATTAGCAAGGACACATTAGGATGAAACAGTGACAATTTTCCCAAAAAACAGGGTCCACCCTGTGGTTTAGCTGGTATACCATTCCATGCCCTGTCTCCACAAATCAAAAATATTCCTGTGGGTAATTTCATTGGTGCTGTGATATTTGTGCCGTTACATTGACTGTAATGCTGTGGAGAGAATTCACTCACATTCAGGGATGAATCTAGGGTGGCCCATGTTTCTTTAGGTTGGTTTAAATTCTGAGCACCCAAAAGTTTGAAGCTAAACCATCCACCAGCTGTAGTGTTAGATATGCTGGCATTTGTACTTCCAAAAAGATCCAATTCTTCAGGAGGAGAATGCAAAGAGGTGTTAAGTGATTGGATTAGTAAGCATTGATGATAGCCATCACTCTGACCTGCAGTATACCCTTGTTGCACCGGCAATGTGAGGTTTGACATGTTAGACATACATAAGGTTTGATTGTTTATCAAACTACAAAATTCTCCAGGAGACCACACCGGAAGTCCCACCAGGCATGTTCGAAATGGGTTAGTGACTCCTCCAAGACTAAGACAAAGTGATGATTGGTTAGTTTGATTAGCAAGTGTTACCCATAAATTTTCCCTTGGTTGACTAAAGTGTGTTACTCCTACTGCTTCACTTGCTACAGCATTGAGCAGTATAACAAAAACAAACCTCATTTTTCTTTCTGCTTGCTTTGCTTCTCCTTTTCTTCCTTCTGCTTACGTTGGTTTTTCTTTCTTCGCTGTCTTTTCCCTGGTTTGCTAGATTGTCTATTGTAAGGCTGAGTCAATTCTTGAATATTCTGATCTAATTCTAAATCAGCATCCTTGCTCACAAGTATAGCACGAGGTAAGTTTGAAGGCAAATCAGCTTTGTAGCGAGCTGCTATGATGCGTGAGGCTTTAGTAATTTCAAATATTCTAAGGTTTTCCTGTAACTTCCACCTAAGATATGCTATAACCACTTGTTCTGCACTCTCAAAGAGCTGTAATCCTGTCCGTCCTGGCAGGCCAGTACTTTGTTCAAGAGCTCTAACCCAGATATGATTTCGAATCCACTTTCCAAAACAAGATGTACACCATAAATATCCTAATGACTTCTGTGAATACCAATAAACCTGATTACAATCTGCACAATGCAAAGCTACCCATGCATAGCATTTATCTTTATCCTTTTTGCAAACATTACAAGGAAGCGAATGTAAGTAAGGACCAGTATAAAATTGTGTATCTTCAACCCAAAGCAACCAATTCAATGGTGGTGATCGCAAAGCCTCTTCAGCCTTTTTACTATATGAGGCTAACAGCTCAAGGTCTTTCTTTAACACAAGGTGTATCTTATTTCGTAATCGTAGTTCTTGTTCGTTATCCTCCTCAACAACTATATCCTCCCGAGGGTCCCACAACAGTAAAATTGCTCTAATCATAGAAAATTAATTAGCAATCACTGATACCCCTATTCAAATGGGACCATTCCCTTTTTTGCCTTCTTTTTCTTATCAGTCTTCAATCTTGCTGCTCCTAATTTCACTGGTCCTGTCCCTTTCAAACTTAATTTTTGCAACTTATCAATGCAGCAATCTAATGCTCTATCAGGATCCCCTTGGAAGGGTCCTACAACTGAATGCTGTGTTAAAGGCACTAATTTCCTACACCTTATAGAAACTATACGTGATTTACTTTGAACCTTAATTCTATTTACAATACATTGTATTTCCCATCGATAATAAGCAAGAACCTTCTGTTCAGGAGACTCATAACGATTTAAAGCTATATATGCGTTTTGCCCCGTTTGTCTCCTTAATTCATCTTGCCAGCTTTTTCCCCACGTATGCTCGTGTTCACAAGTATGACACCACAAATCCCGTAATAATGATTGTTCTATCCAAAAAGTTCTTTTACAACCCCCACAACGTAGAGCTATCCAGGCAGCACAATGTGGATTGTGACAGTCAAGGCAATGTAGTTTCGCTGGATCTGTTAAGTGAAAAGTTGATAATGAGTCAATGAAACCAATCAACTCCTGGGCCGTCCAGTAGTGACGTGTCAGTGCTCTGTCCACCGCTTCCGAGTACCCCTTCAATTGAAACAGTAGTGGTTGTAGGAGTAGAAGCAGTTTCTTCCCCAGCCGCTCCTTGTCCTCCTCTGTAAGGCAATCCACCAGAGGCTGCATCAAAAACAGGTTTAGTCCACTTAGCAGGCACCCACAAAGGCCCTGTAGGTGAGAAAACACAAAGATAGCCCCGACCCCAATATAATACTTTTGCAGGTTTTTCCCATAATCCTGTACTTGGGTTCTTATACTTAACCCAGACCTCTGTTTCCTTAGTATTTTCCTGACCTGACCTTGGATGATGTTTCATTGCAGGGGGGGTATCATCTTCCCCAAAAATGCATAAATGATTAATCACATACAAAACCTTAGCCAAACATGCTTGTGGATCTGTCAAATCTTGATGTTTTTCAATATACTGCTTAAGGGTACCGTTTGCTCTTTCCACTATTGCCTGTCCAGTAGAAGAGTGTGGAATACCTGTCACGTGCTTAACAGACCACTGATTCAAAAATTTCTGGACCCTAGCACTTACATAACCTCGACCATTATCTGTTTTGATACTTTTTGGAACTCCCATAACAGCGAAACAACTTAACAGATGTCTGATAACCTGTATAGCTTTCTGTCCTGCCTGAGCCGTAGCCCATATGTAATGACTATATGTGTCTATGGTGACGTGCACATGCTTGACTTTACCGAATCTAGCTACGTGTGTAACATCCATTTGCCATATCTCATTTATTTTTAAACCTCAAGGATTAACCCCGATGCCTAGACCTATCCCACCATTATGATAACTACATGTTGGACATGCTCTGACAATGGCCTTGGCTTCTGACAAACTCAGCTCAAAGTGTTTTGCTAAACCTCTTGCATTTTGATGATATCTACTATGTGCTTCTCTGGCCAATGTGTGCTTGTCAATAGGACAAGAATTATCAATGGGTAGGGTAACCAATTTATCTGCACGTTCATTCCCTTCTCCTAAACCTTCAGACCACTTATGGCTCCTAATATGAATCACAGAATATGCTGCCTTTCTTTCTCGTAAAGCCTTCCTTAACTGTATCAGTAACTCATACAATCGTTTATTATTCACTTCCTTAATTGCTGCTTCCTCTATTCGTTTGACTACTCCTGCAACATACATAGAGTCTGTGACCACATTTAAAGGCTCCTGTAAGTTGGACACCGCCCATACTACTGCTAACAATTCCAAAGTTTGTAAGCTATCTGCAGGGTCTGCTGTGAGGAGTTGATGCTTCCATTGTCCTTTTTCTTGCCAGGTAACAGCAGCACGCCTTGATTTCTTTCCTGCATCTGTAAAAACTGTAATAGCTCCTTCTATGGGGTTTTCTTCTCTCAAAGGTCGAGTAATCCAGTTCCATTCTGTCATCCATTGCAAAACTCTAGGCACTAATTTACTAGTCTCTACTTTAGCAGGTGACATCAATAATGCTTCTTGTAAATTCTTTGAATTTATCAAGTACCAGTCCAAGGTTTCTTTTTCCATAGGTAATCTAATAGTAGCAGGTTCTCTACCATCCACTTCAAGAATTCTGAGACGCCCCTTTTTGATTAATGCAGCCAATTGTTCAATTTTTGAAGATATTGTTTTCTTATGCTGTAGTGGTGGTGACAACCATTCCAACACCCGTATCTCCCCCGTTTTCTTTTGCAACTGAGAGAGCACCAAGCAAGTGGCAAGGGCTATTCCAGATAGTAAGGTCAATGGGGTGGTCGAGTTGTTGACGAGACACATACCCTTGCTGTACACAGTTACTAATTTGCTGCAAGGCAAGACGATGCTCCTTTGTCAGGTGTACAGGAGTAGTAGGGTCCACACCTTTTAACAAAGGTCGTAGGGCTTCTAATAAGTGATTTGGTATTCCCACAATAGGCTTCAGCCACTGTAAGTCTCCCAGCAACTTCTGTGCATCATGTAGAGTTTTAATGTCCAATTGTAATTCCAATTTTTGTGGTATCACTATTTGATCTGTCAAAGTCCATCCCAAATATTTCCAGGGCTTTGTAGTCTGAATTTTCTCTGCAGCAATAACAAGTGAATATGCAGCAAGAGTATTTTTAATGGTGTTAATCTGTAAAGAGGAGAATGGCTGTTGCTGTGCAAACAAAATATCGTCCATGTAATGATATATTATAGTTGCTGGCCATTTACGACGTAGTGGCTGTAATGCTGCATCAACATAAAGCTGACATAAAGTGGGAGAGTTGCGCATGCCCTGCGGAAGAGATGTCCATTCAAATCTTTTATCTGGTTCCCCACGATTTATTGCTGGTAAAGTAAAAGCAAATCTCTTCATGTCATCAGGATGCAGGCCAATAGTGAAAAAACAATCCTTTAGGTCAATAATTAAAAGTGGCCAGTGTTCTGGAATCATAGCTGGATTTGGAAGACCAGGCTGTAAGGCCCCCATTGGTTCCATTTGGTCATTTACAGCCCTCAAATCATGTATCAAATGATATTTCCCTGATTTCTTTTTGATTACAAAAATAGGTGTATTCCAAGGGCTTGTGGACAGTCGCAGGTGTCCCTTTGTATATTGTTCCTGTACCAATTCATGGGCATGCATAAGACTCTCCCCTTTTAATGGCCATTGCTTAACCATCACCGGTGTATCCGTTTTCCAGGTGAGTGGAATGGGGAAAGTCCAAGCAATGGCAATTACCCCAAAGGGTGCTGATTAGTTAACACCACTCCCAATTGTGTTAAAATGTCCCTTCCAATTAAGCAGGAAACTGTAGGAGGCAGTTGAACAATTGAAAACACAGCAGATATTTGTTGATTTTCAATGCACACAGACAAAGACGGCGACCTGCTTGCCAATGTAAATCCTCCCACTCCTGTGAGCATGTTTGATGAGGGAAATAGAGGCCAATGTTGTGGCCAGGCTTCTGGAGAAATGATGCTAGTATCTGCTCCTGTATCCAATAATCCATAAAGGGTTATGCTTTGATGCCCATAGGTAATTTCAACCTTTTGTTTTGGTCTATTTTGTAAATCCACAGTTAAAAGTGTAACACCAGTAGAGCCAAAACCTTTTTCATCCCGTGCTTGCCCAGTAAATGATTGTATTCCCGATGTCATTTGTGACAGTGGTACCAATTGTGCAATGCGTTGTCCTTTTGTAATTTTAATCGGAGGATAAAGGGTGTAAGCCATAATTTGTATTTCCCCTGTAAAGTCCGCATCGATAACACCAGGCAAAACAAAAAATCCCAACATAGTTATAGAGGAACGTCCCAGCAATAATGCTCCACATGTTTGTCCATTTAATATAAGAGGGCCCTTTATTCCAGTGGGTATCCTCTCAGGCTGGTTTGTCATTAGTGTGACGTCTACTGCTGCTGATAAGTCCAAGCCGAGGCTCCGTGTTGTTGCGGGTTGCAGACAGGAGGTAGCAGCGATGTCACGGCAGTAACTTGTGTCTGTCCCTCATTGCCGCATCGGTAACACTTGATGAATGGTCTCGAGCCTCTTTACGTGACTGCCAGTGAGCCGCTTTGGAGAGGAGCAAGAGCAGCTAACACCCGATTTTGAGTAGACTATGCTTTTGCAACCCTAATCCTAATTCCTTTAAGGCTTCTGCAATAAATGCCTGTGAAGCTGTTGGCATTAATGCCATTCGCTCTAATGCTTCCTCAATAGTCCAATTTGCCCCTAAAGTAGCTAACACTCTTTGGGTTGCTGGATTGCTATTTTGCAAAGCACACCTGCTTCAATAGCGCCCTGCAACACCAGCCCGATCTATAGCAGTAGCTGTTCTATCGATAAAATTTCCAAATGATTCTTCTCTACCTTGTTTAATACCCATATAAGCCGGTAACCCTCCTGGCTCTTTAACCATATCTATTGCAGCACGCACTAACCACATAGACTCTGTAAGTTTATCAGCTCCCAATATCATCTGTGCCTCTGTACGTAAAAATGCCTCTAAGCCCATCAGCTCCTCTACTGTCACCCCATGTAATGGGTCATGTGCATTAAACAATAACTGCTGATGCTGAGTAAATATCAACCGAACTATTCCTCTTAAATCATTAGGACATAAAACCTGAGTATTAAAAAGATAATCTAACATTTGCTTAACAGGTTCACTTTTTACTCCAAACTGACTAACCTTAAACGTAGCTGAGTTAACAGCTTCCAATCTAAGGGAGTATATTCTGCTATATTATGCGTAAGGTTCCCCTGTGCATCATATTGTGGTGTGTATGTGACCGGACATGCAAGACTAGAAGCTATTTCCACCGCCTCACCATCCCCCATTTGCATTACTTCTTTCGCCAAAGCAGCCCAAGCTTCCCTCCTCTGTTTAGCCATCTCCCCCCATGGATCACGGTGTGCCCCTGGGATGGGATCTGGCCCTTTAAGGGTGCTATGCTGGTGGCGCTTCGGTGCAGACACCGAGGTTTCGCGCGGGGGGGGGGCAGTGAAGCAGAGGCTGGCTCGTGCGGGGGAAGCGGGAGCCCCCCCTCCCCCGCTGGAGCTGACAGTGAAACCGGAGCCGACTCAAGCGGAGCCGGCCTGCGGGGGGCAATCCGCCCCCCCGCTGGAGCCGGATCGGGCGGGGGAATGGGCCCTTCCCTCGCCGAAGCTGTAACCGGAGCCGGCTCACTGAGGGGTAGCGGCGGAGGCAAGGCTGGCGGCGGAGGCGAAGCTGGCTTGCCCCTACCCCCACCATCCGACCCGCCTGAAGCTGGTGGCGGAGGCAAAGCTGGCTTGCTCCTACCCCCACCATCCGACTCGCCCTCCCCCTCTGACAGGAAAGGTGCAGACGGTTCCACTGCGCCTATAGAGAAATCCTCCACACCACTTTGCTGGGGACTCTTAGGCATAAGTACCTTAGTTACAGAGGGTGCCAGGGGATCATCTTCACGACCATACCCTATATTCCTCTTATGAGCTTCTGTTGCCCTTTCTGCTGCCTTTCTCTCAGAGACCTGCTGAAGTAACGTGTTATACACCACCCGCCATAACTTCCCGAATTTCTTTGCTGACTTATCATCATCTAGTACTGTATCCCACAATATTTCCCCAAACTTTCTCCACTCTGATAACTCATGAACTGTATGAGGATTAGAAAAGATACCCTTAGCATGGCCATAACCTAATAACCCTGGTAACTCCTTTTTTAAATCTATCCCTTTTATCCCACGCCGCTCTAAATAGGCGGTAAATAAATCATATGTCGCTTGCCTATCCATACCTATTAATCAGCGCGCGCTGTTGCAGCTCTCCAGGCTCCGGCGGACACGTATTGGCTTAAGTCACAGTTGTGAACCTTAAGGGTGCTTCAAATTCCGGCACCGTCCCGGCTGCTGGGACCCAAACCCAACTTCCGGACCATGGCGTAATCCCTTTTTCTTTTAATCCGAGAAAAAGGGCAGAGATTCGGTTATGCCCGCATTCTCCACCATTTGTCGACGGAAGGGAACCAGGACATCATTTTGATCATCACAGGCTCAATTTTATTGATCAGTACGGCGGGTTAAATACAGTTAATAATGAGCTTCATACATATTGCAAAAGTTGAGCTCAGGATTGTTCAGCTTGCATATCAGCACCTACGCCTACTTCTACATTCCTATGGTTCTACTTTTGATACTTTCTACATATTCTTAGGATGTATTCAGGACTAATCTCAACTCCCTATCCTCATGTTGCAGCAAGGTCGCTGCTGACTCTTCCTTTCAGCTTGCTGACTGCTGACATTTCTCCTTCAGTTTAACCAGCGGCATTATATCAGTGTGGCCTTTCTCAGCTAACCAATTATTAATAATGCTCTCCACACGCTGTGAAAGCAGGCATGTTGTTGCACTTTTGAGCTCCCCTTGGGATGTCTATCGCAGCTGCAGTGTGCCTTGAGATCAGGGCTTCTTCATTATAAAAATCATAATCCTACGACTATCCCTAAGGCTAACCCTAGGAAGGTAAATCAGGCTGGGATTAGGGATGTTCCCAAGGAAAAAGCCCTGGAGAGAGCAAGTTGAGGCAATTTTGCGCTGCCCTAGGGAAGTCTTTCGCAGCTGCAGTGGGCCTGGAGCTCACAGCTTACTCATTTAAAAAACCCTTTCCCTATCCCGCACTGGAGGCAGGTAAATCAGACTAGGTATAGGGATGTTGCCAAGGAAAAAGAGGTGGAGGCAGCCATGTTGCACCATTTTTGCTCTCCCCTTGGGATGACTTTCGCAGCTCTGCAGTCTTCCTGGAGCTCAGGGCCTCTTGCTTTAAAAACCCTATCTCTAACCCTAACTGGAGGCATGTAAATAAGCCTAGGGGTAGGCATGGTCCCAGGGAAAAAGCTGTGGAGGCAGGCATGTTATGGTACTTTTGCGCTCCTCTTGGGTAGTCCTTGGCAGCTGCTGTGTTCTTGGAACTCAGGGCTTTCTGGTTTAAAAACCACTAAAAATCCACTAGTTCTGGCAGGGAGAAACTCTGCCAGCACAGAAAACATCTCCCATCGTGTTCTAGAGTTTGCACGGAGATCTGCCAAGTGTTTGGCAGGGAGAAAAGGAAAGTTGTCCAAAACAGCTTCCAATCGAATGTTCATGTGATTGGAAAAGTCAGGAGAGTGCCAAGGTACTGTTTTCTATCAGTTGGCAAGCTGCGCACACAATCCCAGTGTCGTACAGCTTCCTTCTTCACCTTTCCGAAGCTGCCGCTCTCTCCGGCTCCTGGAGGGGAAGAAGCGGCTTCTTCGCGCAAAGACGATTGTGCCGCTCACAGTGCTCTCCTTAGCGCGGCTTCTGCCGAAAGACGCCCGGGAGCGGCGCTTAGCTCCCGAGAGCACCGTACCTTCCCATTCTATTTTTAGGCTCGACAAACGAAATGGTATACTTGCAGCAGTAGGGCGGGACATTGAACTGGACTTTCTCCTTTTAGAGAGAAGCTAATGGAAAAGTTTCACCGGAATCAGAGCAGGCTGTAAAAGAAGAAAAGTGTCATGAAAATAAGCCAGCCTTATCCTCTTAGTCTTGCTTGTTGTGATTGGCCAAGAATGAAATGTGTCAACTCTGTGTTTTTGGGTTTCACATCAGTAACAGGTACTTCAGCTGCTGTACTTCTCTCCTAAAGTTAAGAACAGAATCCAAGGAATTGTGATTCCATGGTCTCAATTCACCCTATGGTGCCGAAAAAGGAGTGGAAGGTGCACGGGTCAATTAACTTGAATGGCCTATGTAAATCAGCGGCCACTGATTTCCTGAAGGCTTCAACAGGTTAGTTGCCTATGTTTTTCTTGGAATTGTTTTAACCTTTGGTCATGTTTTTCTTGCGATTCTTTTACCCTTTCCCCATTAGTTCAGCCTTTGCTCTCAAGCCTTTGCTGACATTTCCAATATCTCGGTAGCCTGGAAAAGTGTTGTCTTTATTGATCACATCATTATTCCCTTCCAAGGGTTGTTTGCCTCAAGTCTCAGTTTGGCTGGTTTTCTGCTAGTTGATTGTCAGAGGGCAGCAGGTGTTTTGTAAGAGCAAGTACACAATCCCATAGCTTGCTTTTCTTTGGATTTGGCCTGTCTAGAAAATGGAATGACTGAACATCTCTGAGAGGCTTTTCTCTCCCCATGAGGTTTCACTGGAAGGGCAGATGCAAATGGTCTACCTGAAGTCTTGGCACAGAAGAAAGTAGTGGTTTGCTGCTGCATAGAGCTAGAAGCTTACAAAAGGAAGGCCTTGGGCTGAGGCCCATTACTTTGGCTAAGTAGAAAAGGACTGTGGGAAGGTGAGGCAGCTGAATTCGAGGTAGATCAACAAGTTCTAGAACCATCGTGTGTTCACAGCGTGGTGCATGGTGGTTGGTTGAATTGTGTTTGTTATGGCTTAAAGCTATGGAACTGAGAAAGGCCTAAGTGTTTCAAAAGCCTGGTTTTTGTAAGAAAGCAGCTCTCCTTTGCGTCTGCCTGGAGACTCTGCATCACCACGGACCCTCACTGCCAGTTTGCCAAGGAGATGATCAGTAGGAATGTTGCAGAGCTGCTGTGTGCATCTGAATGGAATGGCAGAGAGCGAAGCGCTGGACATTTCTGGCTTTAGTTACAATGCTGCTGCATTGGTGCCAGTTGAGTTGGTTTTCCATCAGTGGCCTTTCTGTCTAGAAGTACACTGCCCAGAGTATTTGATGCCATTTCCTTCCTGTTGTTTTCATACCTTCCTTCAGTTGAAAGGATGATACAACCTTTCCATTTTGAAGATCCCTGTTAGGAAACACTATGCCAGAGGAGTCATCGCTCCCTTTTCTTCTGCCTCCTTTGCCATTTTCAGAGACTCATTTCAAATTTCTGCTCATGTCAAGAAGAATACTGAGACTACTTAGCAGGGTTGACGCTCTCAGCTGCTTTCTTTCCTCTTTCATACTGCTTCATACTGGATGTGACTTCAAGGCCTCGTTTTGTCATCTGCATTTTGCCGTGATCCAAAGCTTCCAGGCCTGTGATTCCAGGCCTGTGAACACAAAAAGAACTCTTAGTCTTTTGCAAGAACTACCCCTAGGAGGATTTGTGTTCACTTTGATCTCTACAGTGTTTCAGAAAAAAGGAGATTGTACTCTCTTCTTGTGTACTCTCTTCTTGTGCTCTCATTTCCCTCTCTCTGCCTTGCATGTCCTAGTTAATCTACCGGCGTGACTCATTTGGCATCATCTCACGGTGCAAATTCTGCATAGTTTCATGTCCTTACAAATGCCAGTTGCCAAGGAGCCTATCTAACCATTCAAGGGGCAAAGAATTGTAGGGCTGGCCAGTTCAGGTGCTGAAACTGTAAGTCATGCCATATCAAAGTGACAGAGCAAATCAGTTGATCTAGGACTTTCAGCTGGACACCTCTGAGAACAGCAGCTTGTCAGCAATGACACAGTCATCTTTCTCGCTGTATTCCAGAAAGAGGAAAGGGATACCTTCAACGGTTAATATGTTTGGCATGAGAAAACAGCAAGAAATGTACCGCAAAATACTTGAGTCAGATCAAGTGCGTTTCTCTAGTGAGAATTTTGCTCTTGTTCTTTCTTGTCTGTGCCTTTACTTTTCACAGAAGACAGGGGAGCATTTCATTATTACTGTTCTTTTGTTTTCTCTTGTTGGCCTCCCTCTTTCCACCTGCAATTAACAAATTTGCCTTTCTTTACTGGCTTCTCTTTCTTTACTTCTACAAGTTGACATGAGGTCATCCAACCTTACCATCAATGTTCTCAGACAGTGGAGAGAAGTAGAAGGTACAGCTAAATGGATAAAAGAAACCCACAAAAATAGACAGGTTTTTACAGTCTTCTGTGAGAACATTAGGACACAAGATGTCTTTGAACTGAGTAATGCTCTATTGATTTAACTTTTAGTCCACTCTATTATTATTACTATTATTACATGTGTTTGGCCTTTAGTACAGAGCCTTGGAACTAATCCAGGCCAATAGTTTGGCTAATTTTGTTTTATTTCTAGTGAGGACTTTGTTTCTTAAGGAATAGTCCAGAGAAAGAGCGTCCATGGTACAGTTACGGGTCATAAATTTCTGGTACAGTTTGTGCTGGTAATACATCTAGGAAAGAAAGGTTTGACATCTTGTTTGACTTTCAAATGGAACCATGATTTGAAAAACCTAAGAGTTGCGGTTCCCCCCCCACCCCACACCCCAAGTACTTCTCTTTGCACTGTTACTCAGGAATTACACATAAAAGCCCACCCTGTAAAATACGTTGCAGATACTTTGCAATAAGTGCAGCTTAGCAGCTAGAGATGATAACGTGGGTTAAATAACATTGCTTCTGCAGTGATGGAAACTCTGTCTACGCAGACATACTCAACAAAGGTTACGATGGCTTAGCTCCTGGGCTCAAGTGAACGTGCATTTTAGAACTTCCCAAGAAGGTGAATTCAACCTCCTTCATTGCTCTCTGCTGGAGTCCCAAGAGAATTTCAGTCTGCTTTTTGTCATTTACAGCTGTCACTGCCTAGCTCTTGAACATGAGACTCCCTCATGACTGATGAAAGTTGTCTACTTAAGAGTGGGTGAAAGACATGCTCTTGCTCTAGAAGGAGATGAGAAGGTTTCTGCAGTCTTTGTCATCTCTACTGCTTGTGATTTCTATACAAAACCAGCGGGAAGTTTTCTGAAGGCAGTCCAGAAGCTGGCAATATGGACAGCTTACAGCCGAACACTTGCTGCAGTGCAACCATGGTGACACCAGAAAGGACTTCAAAAATTTAAAAGGGCAAACAAAGCAGTTGGAAGGAAAAGAACATGAACCATTATTCCATTTTTCTAATCTATCTTTCTTTCAATCATCATTTTCGTGCAGTTTCGCGGCTTGCGTTGGTATCCCTCCGAAGGAATCTGAGACAGAGTAAGCTTTTGAATGGAGTAGAGGTGAGAAACGCAGGCCAAGTTGCCTTTTTTGCCATCAAATACCAGTTACGCTTGAACTACCCTTTGCTTAAGGTGATTAGCTTACACTAAGAATTGATTAGCACATTTTGATGGGAGCAAATTTTACTGTCATGACTGAGTAAATTTTGCTGTCACTCAGAATTTTACTGTCGTCTGAATAGCAATGTTTGTGTCAAAATAGTATTTTGTCTCCTGTATCTGCAGCAGGTAAGCCTTTTGCTGTCAGCAGTGTTGCTTAACCTTTCATGTCATATCCCTCTTCACATCCATCTTCTGCTTAAGGCTTATTAATCTACTTTAGAATTGGCACGTGGAATAAGACTACTTTTCATTTTTGAAAGCTAATGTCATTTGACCTACTTACAGCAAATAATTCATTAATTGCAAGTCCCCAGCTAGCATCTTTTTGGCATATTCTAAACTTCTAAAGAAGTAACAAAAGCACTCTCCAATACTTGACTTTAATATCACAGTGGGAACGCTGGTCTTGTTTCCAATAAACAATCATGGGTATGGTAAAACAAAAGGAGGGGTTAGAGTTTTCTCTGTTAACCTATAGTGAGCTTGGATTTTGCAATATGCATGAAGTTAATTAACACTGTTATATAAAATGGCTAATTTAATCAATAAATTGGAGTCAATGCTGATCAACGACAAGGTGGATAGGCTTCCCTTCGCTTTCAACACAGTGCCAAGTCGGGCTGGTTTGATAGTACCAAGTGGCTCCAGCAATCTGCCATCCAGAAGCGGGGCAGGTGAGTTTTGTTTGCAAGGGAAAGGGGCCGTGGTTTTTGTTTGGGAGCCTGTGGATTGGAGTGGCCGGCTGGCTCCTGAAAATCCACGATACGCAGCATGGTTCCTAGACCCAAGGTGGCACCAGTGCCAAGTCAGGCTGGTTTGATAGTACCAAGTGGCTCCTGCAATCTGCCATCCAGAAGAGGGGCAGGTGAGTTTTGTTTGCCAGGGAAAAGGGCCAAGGTTTGTGTCTGGGAGCCTATAGCCTGGAGTGGCCGGCTGGCTCCTGAAAATCTACGATACGCAGGATGGTTCCCAGACCCAAGGTGGCACCAGTGCCAAGTTGGGCTGGTTTGATAGTATTAAGTGGCTCCTACAATCTGCCATCCAGAAGAGGGGCAGCTGAATTTTGTTTGCAAGGGAAAAGGGCTGTTGATTATGTTTGAGGGCCTGGGGCTGGAAGAGGCCGGCTGGCCCCTGAAAATCCACGATACGCAGGACGGTTCCCAGACCCAAGGTGGCTCCAGTGCCAAGTCGGGCTGGTTTGATAGTACCAAGTGGCTCCTGCAATCTGCCATCCAGAAGAGGGGCAGGTGAGTTTTGTTTGCCAGGGAAACGGGCGGAAGTTTGTGTTTAGGGGCCTGTGGATGGGAGTGGCCGGCTGGCTCCTGAAAATCTACGATACGCAGGATGGTTCCCAGACCCAAGATGGCACCAGTGCCAAACTGGGCTGGTTTTATAGTACCAAGTGGCTCCTGCAATCTGCCATCCAGAAGAGGGGCAGCTGAATTTTGTTTGCCAGGGAAAAGGGCCGTGGTTTGTGTTTGGGGGCCTGTGGCTGGGAGTGACCGGCTGGCCCCTGAAAATCCACGATACGCAGGATGTTTCCCAGACCCAAGATGGCACCAGTGCCAAGTCGGGCTGGTTTGATAGTACCAAGTGGCTCCTGCAATCTCCCATGATCACATGAAGAAATACTTTCTGGTGTGTGTACTGGCCCATATGCTCTTTCTTCTCTCCCTCAACTTCTCCATCATCTCTCATCTGTTTCACATGCGCTATCTTCAAGGTCCACAGGCTACTTTTCACAGAATCTTCAGGCCTGATGCAGTAAGATTGATGAATAAAACAGAGCTGGGATCTATTTTCCAGTTTGGATAAAATGCATTCTGCACACAAATCCAAGGAGAAGGTGCTGCCCGATGCCCAGAAAAACTTTCACTACTGCTAGTGTTCTACGTCAACCACAACTTAGTCTGAAAGAAAAGCTTTTTCTCTGAGAGCATCTGAGAGGTTTGCATGAAGCACTGATATCTGACATATGCAATTTTGAATTGGAGAGGAAAAAGAAAATGGCAAGAAGTTTTTAATTTTAGTGGTTTCAATTTTAATTTCCGTGCACTTTTTCAAAACTTGTCAGCTCAAATGCCCATCTACATCTTTTAGTCATCTGTAAGTCAGTATTCATATAAAATGTGCTTCAAATCAAAAGAATTTCAAATTTGCACTCCAAGTTTCTATGCCTAGATTTATGATTTCCTACACATATTAGATGAAAGGAAGGCCTTTTTTACTGAGGGAGTGCTGGAACACTGGAACAGGTTGCCCAGAGAAGTTGTGGATGTCCCATGCCTGAAAGTATTCAAGGTCAGCTTGGACGGGACTTGGAGCAGCAACAAAGGAGAAGCTTGACGGTAGAGAAACAAAGTTGGACTATAGAAGAAACTCGGACTGAAGTATAGGAGCAAGTTTTCTCTCAGCTCTTGGGGTAAATTCAAAGTTGTACAAAATGACATTTATCTGTGATATTCACTACTGTAACAGAAAGGTTCATGAAAACTGTACAGAAGATAGCAAATTTTAAAAGAGATAAGAATTACAGCATAAAATCCACGGGATGGGTTACAACATGAGACACTCTCTAAGAGAAAATCTCTGTGTTTCAGCACTTCATCATGGTAAGATTTCATGAAGTGCCAAAGAAGGCGGCAAAATATCATTCGGGACATTATGGACTGGAATTCAGCCTGGCCATTAGTAGGAACTGGCTTTGAACACATCATGTAGATATACCACACACACTTTCCCTTCACTGAAAAATGACTGTTTACAACGAATAAGCAATTGACGATCACAATTGATTGAAAGCATCTTAAACATGTCAAGTATTTCATTGTAGATGATCTGTGATCCAAATGCTTCTTCCACCTTAGAGAGGGACAGAACAATTCTTCCATATCATGATGGTTTAAAATTGTATCAACCAATGTTTTCTGCTGAAAAGATATCATCTATTTTTTTCTATTTTTGGAAGAAAATATTCCTAGACATACAACAGGTGAGAACTAAGTAATTTTAAAGAAACAAATGAAATGAAAGTATTCTGTAAATAGAATTAAATGAAAAGCTGTGTTTTAAATAGGAGCTAAATATTAAACAGAATTTTTGTACCAGGCATTTGAATTACTGCACCAGCTCTTTTGCCCATAAAGAGAGCATTTCAGTCTTTTCCTGCCTGCTTCCCCTTTGGAGACAGCTGTGGCCCTAGGATTTGCGTCTGAGGGAGAGCTCCATCCTTGGACCTCCTGATCTTTCCCAAGTGGCCAAATGGGGATGCACCAGCAGCACTGCTGGGAAGGTGCTGGCTCAGTGGCTGTTTTTTGAGACTGTGCCCCCCATATCAGCTTTATGTGTGTGTGTGTGTGGGGGGGGGTGCTCTGGTGGCTGTGGTTACACACTCACTGGCCTTGGCAGAGC
The DNA here is from genome assembly GCF_035770615.1 of Melospiza melodia melodia. Classification (NCBI taxonomy): domain Eukaryota; kingdom Metazoa; phylum Chordata; class Aves; order Passeriformes; family Passerellidae; genus Melospiza; species Melospiza melodia. The sequence continues at coordinate 11,719,905 of NC_086200.1, read as the reverse complement.
ACAAGTGGGAACCTTTGAAGGTTCCAGCTGCTGTGAGGCGCAGGAGGCAGAGCTGGTGCTAGGCACAGTGTGGTACTGTGCTGAGGGAAAGGTGAATACAGTTAATAATCCACCCTCAGCTAATCACTGAGGGCTGATGGGAGGCACAGGCTTGGTGGAGTTGCTCAGACACTGCGGCTCCGCCGTGCAAAGCAGCATGGCTGAGCTGGTTGTTGGTCAGGTAAGGGCTCAAATATATTTCCTGCAACTTGCTCCAGCACAGTTCAGCCTGGAAAAAAGGCGTTTTTCCAAGTGTAGGGGAGTCAAGCTCCAATAAATGTCAGCTGAGCCCTGGTGCTTGCTCCCCTGCATGAAGCCTCAGTGAGGCACCAGGGCCTCCTGTCAGCAGGAGGGGAAGGGAGATCAGAGTTGTTGGAAGAATACATGACTGAAGGCTGAGCACAGGGTTGGTGGTGCTTTGCGTGGCTCTTGCATGACATCCAGGCTGGGTGTTGCAGTGTGAGCTAACCTTTTGTTTTGCATCAGGCTTTATGCCAGAGCCAGCCCCAGGCTGCACATTTTCACCCAAATCCATTTTTGTTGTTGCAAGACTGCTATACCTGCCACTGAGTTTCAACCAGTGTTACCAGCAACACAGGTCTGTTGGTGTGAGTGAAACACCCACACAAGCTCTTTACAGCTTCAGCACAAATTGCAATACAGGAAAGAGGCCTTCTCCTCACAGCCCCAACAGATAAGGCTGAGTAAGAATCCCAAGCCAGGACAAACTTCTCTGCCATCCCTAACCCATGCCACACATAGATTGAGGGATAGGAGTTTGCAACAACTGGAAACTGCCCTTGACCCACTGCTTTACCTGGAGAGGATGCAGCTGTTCCAGCTGAGGGTTCCCACACGGGCACAATGGCTGGTCATGGTTCGGAGACGTTTCTGCTGCTCAACGTCCCATAGCTTATAGGGGCCTGAGTAAATATATGTATTGCAGTAAAAGATCTCTGTATTGTATAAGTGACCCTGCCCTGATTCTAGTTATTGTAAATGGGCTGCAGCTGCAATGTCCTTGATTGGGCAGTAGCCTATGGAGGTAGCTGGGATAAAAGGGGGTGGGGCATTCAGGGAGGGCTGTAGAGGAGCCCTGGCTGAGAAGGAACAACAGCACTGCTGTGAAGAGCTGCTGTGAGAAAACCACCCAGAAGGTATGAGACCCTAGAAATATGATATACAACAATGTAAATGCAACAATAGCTGGAGAGGCAAAGTAAAAAGTTCTTCAGAAGAAACCAAATCCTGTTTCTATGCCCTAGGAACCTCACTGCACAGGCTCTGGCATTCAGCTTTCTCAGTAAGGGAACAGAGAAAATATGTATCTCATGACTATAGCACAGAAGGTAACGCTGCTTATCAGAAAACGCCCAAATCAAACCCTGCCTTGCACACTGGGCAGTTCCACCCCACACCAGGGAAGACAAGTCAGGTGCATGGCATCCTTCCTCTGCCAGCCAAGGTTTTGTCCCCAGGCCCCACAGTTCTGTCAATCCCTTGAAAACACCTCTAGTTTTACTCCTGCATTCACCTGAATCTCAGCACTACTTGTGCCAACAGCAAGGTAGTCTCCTTCTTTAATCCATGACGCAGAGGAAATGTAAACATCTGGATGCTCCATCTGCAGCAGGGGGATAATCTCCCTAGTAGCGTGATTCCACAGATAAACAGTGTCATCCAGAACCACTGCCAGGAAGTTCTGGGAGCTCCAGTCTATGAGATTCAGTTCTACAATTTGAAAGAGCAATGCAGGTCACACCATGATGGCTAGAGAGCCCTGCCCTTCACCCGTGCTGCTGCAGCAGGTGTGGGTGCACACGTGCACACACACACGTGCAGGTGAGGGGCAGCCTTCTGAGTGTCACTATGCCCAGCTGCTGGGGCCAGGTACCCTGCTCCAAGGCACCTACACAGTGCCCTAGACCACTGTGCCTGTAAGGCCACACAGGGACACTCCAGAAGTGGTCTGTGCTAGCCTGGGTACACAAAATAATACAGACAGCCCAGTTACCCTGTCCTAGGAACAGCAATCCAGTACAGAATGTTCTGGATGCCCAGCACTCAACCCTGTAGCCTACTTACAGTAGTCGTTGAATATCTCTGGTGCATCCAAGACCCGTTCTGGCTTTGAGGGAATATATCTGCTCTTCTTCCTGCTGAATCCAGGTGCCATTTTCTGACTGTAGAGCACTTTCAGGTTATTCTGATAGTCTGTGTGCAGGGGAACAGGTTTGTTAACCTGAGTTACTTTCCTCCCAGCTGAGTGCTGCTCACCCAACTAGGAATCCCTTGGAGTGAAAATAAAGTCCTAAGAGAAACACTCACAAGCCTGCAGTGCACTAAAATCACTGGCAGAATGAACTGCTGAACAGGGGTGAGCTACAATTTCCTCATTCATGGAAACAAATTTAACAAACATTTGGGTTTTTGAATCCCATTATATTTAGTTGCAGTTTAAGCTAGAAAGTGCACAGCAGAGGGTTTGATGCTGTTACAGACTTCATGAACGTTTGGAACCTGCAGTACCGGTAACTGTCACCGACATCTTTCCATAAAAATCCTTTCTTTAGGATTTTTCCCCCTTCTGAGAAGCTGTGGCCTCAGCAACAAAAGGTAAACAATGGTTATCTGCTGCTGGGGAATGCAACAGGTGGATGCATGATCAGTCTTGGGTGAATGTTTGGATTTACTGACCACTCACAGCGGAGCTGGGTCTCACCCTCTGCTGAGAAACAGCCCTTTGTTTATTCATTCTTTTCCTATTCTTAGCTTAGCTAGCTTCTGAGAACTTCCCTTCTATTTCTTTTAGTATAGTAATAATGTAATATATATCATAAAATATTAAATCAAGCCTTCTGAACATGAGGTCAAGATTCTCATCTCTCTCTCCACCCTGAAGACCCTTGCAAGCCCTGTAACAGGTGACCAACTGGCAGTCATAGCAACTCTCCTAAATAAATTCACTTTAACTGTTATGCCCTCCCTCGACCTCAGGAACCTTAAGAAAGGAGACTCCAGCCTGTACAGCTCTCAGAAACCAGTTGATTTCTCCTGTGACCACACACAGAGCCTCTGTGTTGCTGTTCCCCTGACCTGATCCCTCCTGCTGATTCAGCTCACACGGAGCCTGTATCATACCTTCTGGAGCATTCTGTGGTTTTCCTCTGAGGTGGAGGATCTTTGCCTCTTCCACATCAAAACCATTCAGATTCACTGCCCAGGCTTTCTGTTGCTCCTACAGAGACAAATCACCCTCAGTGCAATGCATTTAAAACAATTCCCACAGTACAATTTAAACAGACATCTAAGTCCCCTTCTCTTAGAATCTGAAGATGTTTGACTGTGCTGCAAGGGTCAGTCACACAGAGGCAGGTCAAAGCAGTTTTCCTCAGACTTTCATACATTGTCCTGCTCACATTTTCAAACAATGGCAAATTCAGTGTCATTGCCAGAGGGAAAAGCCACAGCCACAAAGCGACCAAATGCTTCATAAACAGATTTCAGAACACAGTGTAAAACATTCCAGAAGTGTTCCCGGTGGAGACCTTGTCCTAGAATAGCTACCACCAGCAGTTTCACTTTGCATAGGCTTACAGCTTTGTGTTTTTGTTGCCTGCTACATTTTAAAGCCTCGTTAGTCAAAAGCTAAATTTTGCTACCAGAAGCAGCATAGGCTTCGAGTGCATGGCAGTCTCTACAGCTTCAGTCTCATCCTAGGCTCCTGAAGCCCAGAGCTGCAAGTAGTGATGGCTGGGACTTGTCAGTGCCGTGTGCCCCCTTGATAGAACCTATTGTTCACTGCTCTGTAAAGGGGCAGGAAGGAGTAGCAGTTATTGAAGTAATTGTAACTTAGCAACATGCTCACCTTCTTGGTAGGGGAATCCTCAGCAGGGTCATTCTCTTTGGTTAGGAGGAATTTGCCATCTCCATCTGCATAGTGCTGCGTTTGGGAATGTAGCGATCCCCCCCAGCCTTTGTGGGGGTGCTTTGAATTTTGGATCCAGATTTACCTGCATTCACATATGAAAATATTGTCTTACAGCTATTTAACAGCCTGTATTCGAGCTTTCACGGGAGCAAACCCAACACTCTTCCACATCACACCCACCAGACAAGTAGGACTCTGAGGTCTCATGCCACCCAGTCCCAACTAACTTATATTTTCCTCCCTGCCACCAAGTTGGTTAGGGACTGTGTGGTGCAACTCCTTGGGTCTAGTGCAACAATTCCAGAGTCCAGAGATAAGGGGAAGATACAAAAACGCTCACAGGATGTAAAGCTGTCAGCTGACAGTCCTGCCCACACTTGTCCTAGCATCCAGCTGTGACAGCAAGGCTCAGCTGGGCGAACAGCAGCTCGCCAGCCCCAGTGCTCAGAGCTCTGCCCCTCATGCTGGCAAGGAGGTGGGTGGCTGTCAGGAGCACAGCCCACCTCCTCCTGCCTGAGCAGCAGCCGGTAGGGCAGCGTGGCAGGGAGCCCAGAGCCCCATGGCTACGGACAAGCAGCCTCGGCCAGGCTCCCGCACTCAACCTCTGCCGCCGGTGGCCGGCGCTCACCGGGTGTCTTGGATGGCGTCTTGCTGGGGCTGTGGGAGCGACATGCCGGCTTTATGGGGGACACGCCAACGGGGCTGGGCCCGGGGCCGCTCTCCTTGGCCTTGCGCTGCCATGGCGCAGGCGGCGCGTTCGGGATCAGCGTGTCCAGCTTCAGCAGCCCGTGCAGGTCCGCCTCCAACAGGAACTGCACCGTGGTCCTGCGGGCGGGCAGGGTGAGCCGTGCCCACCGGCCGGGCTGAGCCTACTCCGACTGCCCCACCGGCCTCCCCACCACTGGACCGTGCAAGCGCTCCAGCTGCTCCTCCCCACTAAGGGACACCCCCACTCTCCCCAGCCGCTCCTCGGGACACCCCATCAGCCGATACGCCCTCCCTCCGCTTCTCGGGGGTCCTTGATCAGGCAGCACCCCTTCCAGCCGCTCTTTGGGGCTTCTTCCGATAAGCAACATTCTCCCTTCCCCTGCCTTTCAAGGGCAATCTCGTCCCTGCTCTTTCTCCTCCCCACCGTGCTTTGCCTCTGCCCTGTGCCCCTGGGGCTGCTCTTGGCCAGGCAGCCTCAGTGGGAGCCAGCACTGGCTGCAGCCCCAGCGGGGCCCCGGGACAAGGCCCAGCATTTAGGAGGCCAATGAAAGCTCTGGGCAGCAGCAGAACCCTCAGCAGAGTTCTTTGGACAATCAAGGACTGGCCACCCCTACACTGCAACCTCACTGGGAATGTTTTCTGTCTGACGTAGACTTTCAAAAGAAGCTGTCTGAGGGAAAGGTGAACTAAACACTCACCCTTTTCTCTTCCAGCAAGTCCATATTCGGGCACAGCATAAGATGAAGATAAGCTGCAAAACAAGCAGGCCTGCCAGTAACCCTAGCCAGAAGCCTGTTCCCTGACAGAAACCCCTTCCAAGGCCCTTCTGGGAATCAGGAACATGTGCTGTGGTTCCAGCTGCACCTGTGGGAGCAATGGGGAGCGTCAGCCCGTGCTGTGCTGCACTGCTGAGCTGGCAGCACGGTGGATGCGGGCAGGACGTTCTCCATTTCCCCAGAGCTGGGGCCTGCAGGCACCTTGCTGCCCCTTGGCACAGGCTGTGCCACCCAACAAAGCCCAGCAGGCCGAGAGGAGAGCCCGGGCGCAGCAGGAAGCTGAGAGAAGGCCCTGCTCTAGAACGGAGGGAGTTCCACCAGAAGCAACCAAACATAGTAATTTGAAGACATTCCCACTGTGCTCAAAATTTGTCTGAGAAGATTAGGACGTGAGCTTGTCAAAAATCCCAGGAAATATCTGGGAAAAGGTTTTATGTATGTTGGTTGTGACTAGGTACAAAGCTCCTGTGGGAAAAGAGCCTCTGCAGCAGGCTGGCTGGCTGAAGGGGTCTTACTTCTTCCTAGAATAAAGATTACCACTGAAATGCAATTTTATTTTTTATTGTATAAGGGGAAAATATTTTCCAGACCTCTAAAACCAGTTTCAAAAATACAGATGTGTTGTGGAAAAAGGAATGAAACATATGAGGATTTCTCTACACAAGAGATATTTCTAAATATTTTTAAAAATGAAAAGTGAAGACAAAATGAGGTCATTTTTTTGGATTCTAAAACTACTTTAAAAAATCTTTAAGTACTATAGGAATTGGGAAGAAATATTTGGGGGTGTCTGTCTACAGAAAAAATATTTTGAAATATTTCTACAAATTTCTAATATCTAAAAGTGAAAAATTAAGAAAATGGGGTTGCTTTTTCTCGGGAGCCCCATGCTGCTGCCTGCCCACTGGGCTCCCCCAGCCCTCGGGACCCCGCCGCTGGTCACAGCAGCCCCTGCCTGGCTCCTGCCTGCCCACACCGTGGGCATCCACGGCTGCTCCTGGCCATGGAGCTCAGCCAGTGGTGCTGCCGGCCGGGCTTTGCTGCTGCTGCCACCCAAACACTGGGGTGACGGCACCTTCCCTTTAGTGCAACTAAAGAAAGGGCCATCACCTGGCCTGGCAGAGAGCGGGGATAACTTCAGTGTTGTTTAGAGGGCAGGCCCAGGGGGCTCAGGGGCAGAGGAAGGGACATGTTGGACTCAGGAGGGGCAGGAGGGTGCTGGGCTGCTCCTGGGGTCTATAGAAGAAGTCGGGACAGGACAGAGGAGGATTAAAAAAGAGATGGAAGTAGCTTGGGGATATACATGGGGAGAGGAGGTGGCAGTGGGATATCCAGGAGAATAGGAGATTTCCTTGTCGATGGCTGTTCTGCAGTCTTCTTCTCAGAACTCATGACAGGGCTGCCCAGGCCCTTTTAACTGCTGGAGGAGGTGCTCCTGCTGTTTGGGTGTGACATGCAGCCACCATCTTAAAACTCCTGTCCAGAGGTGGAACTGTGGAAAGAAGAGGTGGCTGAGGCCCCAGCTGCCAGTGGCACACAGGGAGCCTCCTGCACAGCTGGCCCAGAGCTGGCAAGGCTCCCCAGCACGGCTGGAGCTGCTGGCACAGCTTGGCCCAGCTGCACAGCTGTCCCTCAAGGCGCCGGCCCACAGGGCACGGCTCTGGGCAGGCTCCCTGGCCAGGAGCGGGCCCCAGAGCGCCTCTGCCTTTCAAGGGCAATCTCGTCCCTGCTCTTTCTCCTCCCCACCGTGCTTTGCCTCTGCCCAGTGCCCCTGGGGCTGCTCTTGGCCAGGCAGCCTCAGTGGGAGCCAGCACTGGCTGCAGCCCCAGCGGGGCCCCGGGACAAGGCCCAGCATTTAGGAGGCCAATGAAAGCTCTGGGCAGCAGCAGAACCCTCAGCAGAGTTCTTTGGACAATCAAGGACTGGCCACCCCTACACTGCAACCTCACTGGGAATGTTTTCTGTCTGACGTAGACTTTCAAAAGAAGCTGTTTGAGGGAAAGGTGAACTAAACACTCACCCTTTTCTCTTCCAGCAAGTCCAACTTCGGACAGAGCATAAGATGAAGATCAGCTCCAAGACAAGCAGGCCTGCCAGTAACCCTAGCCAGAAGCCTGTTCCCTGACAGAAACCCCTTCCAAGGCCCTTCTGGGAATCAGGAACATGTGCTGTGGTTCCAGCTGCACCTGTGGGAGCGATGGGGATCGTCAGCCCGTGCTGTGCTGCACTGCTGAGCTGGCAGCACGGTGGATGCGGGCAGGACATTCTCCGTTTCCCCCAGAGCTGGGGCCTGCAGGGACCTTGCCACCCCGTGGCACAGGCTGTGCCACCCAACAAAGCCCAGCAGGCCGAGAGGAGAGCCCGGGGGCAGCGCAGCTTTTTGGGCAGTCGCTGCTTGGAGGGACACGGGCCACACCCATCCCTGAGCAGCCCCTGCCAGCCCTGGCCCTCCCTGCCCTGTGACAGCTCCCCCCGCCCCAGGGCACAGAGTCAGGCCCTGTCAGGACCCAGTGCAGCCCCTGCCCAGTCGGGAGCCAAGGGTGGCTCTGGCCCTGGGCTCGCGGCAGGGCTCCCGCTCGGGGCTGCTCCTGTGCCTTGGGCCTCTGGGCACTCAGGGCCAGCTCCAGAGCAGCTGCAGCGGGAGGGACGTTGGTGCACGAGTCCCCTTTTCCCAGGGCTCTGAACGAGCTCCAAAGGCACCTCCAGCTTTGCCGGGCTGTGCAAGGGAGGCCCTGGTAGAAGAAGAAGAGCTGCAGCCACACAGCTCTGCCAATGGCTGAGCCCTGCTGAGCCTGGCACAGCAATTACCTTCTGTGCCTGTGCCCATGCCTGTGTTTGGCTCGGACTTCCTTCCTGCAGCAGGGGCTGCCAATCGGCCTCTGCTTTGTTGGGGAAACACCTCCTTCTGTCCTAACTTTTGGCCCATCACTTGAGAAACAAAAAGTACACCTTAAAAGATGGAGAAATTCTCCATTTCTTTAATGGCATGTTCAGAACGTCATGCTTATGCAAAATCGGATAAAATCAACAAATCATCTGGGCTTTTTCAGCTGGGCCATGGCCCACCGTCCTTCAAACACCTGCCAGTGCTGAGCAGAAGTTGTGAGTGGATCGTGCAGGGTGAGGGCACACACATGCATGGCTCTGTCCTGGCACCTGCAGCGATGCCCCCCTGGCCGAGCTTTGGGCTCTGAGCTGGCAGGTCTCACAGGGGAAAGGCCTTGGCGTACCCTCACCATCTCCCAGAGGCTCAATCCTGAACATGGGCTGGGAAGCCAGATCACCTTGAGCAACAGGCTCAGCTGCAAAGAAAGGCAGGACACAACAGCTCCAATGGCACTGCTGAAGATTCTCCTTCAGGCCCGAGTGGCAGTGAGGGCATCTGGGTGATTGGTGCCCTCCAAGGCACTCCCTTGGCTCTGCCTTCCACTCAGGAGCAGGGCCAGGGGGACCTCGTGCCTGCAGTGGCCCCACACTGGGATGGAAGGAGCCCCTTGTGGGGCAGTCGGGGCAGAAAGGACTCCCTGGAGCAGCCAGCAGCTTGAAACCCAGCCCCAGGCAGGGCCAGGGCTTAGCAGTGGCAGCAGAAGCAGCTCGGGCTCCCTGGGGGCTGCAAAGGAGCTGAGAAAGGCTCAGCCCCCAGGCACAGCCCTGGGCCCAGCCCCTTTCCTCTCTGCTCTTCTCTGTGGCTGCACAGAGCACACAGAAGGACACAGTGGCATTGCACACGGGAGGAGGATGGACAGCTAAATGCCCCTTCCTCCCACTGACAGTGATCCTGTGGGATCCCTCAGGGCTCCAGAAGGGAGCAGGGTAAGGTTTCCAGAACTGATCTACCTTCAGTGAAATTTAAGGGAACTGGCTCATGGTAAGCTCTTGGCATACTGACACAGATTATTCTGTCAGGAAAGGTACATTCAGAACATGCCTCCAACATCTGACAAGGTCTTCAAAGCACCATTCACCAGCATTTCCAAGTAATCCAAGTCATGATCCCAGTCGAGGAGGGATCACAGATGCTACAGAACCATTTCCATGGTGTGTTGGGATCCCCTTCTCCCTTGGGGAATTGGGGACTGCAAGGGGGTGGGGTAAGGCTGCGGGAGCCTGTGGCTCCTGGTCACTCTGTACGCTCTTTGCAGGTCCTGTGCAACATGCCTGGAGGGGCAGCTGGAGCAGCCCAGGGCCCTGGGGCTCTCTCCCTGCCACACAGGAAACCCTCACTAAATGCTTGGGGAAATCTGCAGTGCCACAGCTGTCACTCCCAACCTCCGTCCCTCCCTCCTGCTTGCCCACCTGCCCATGGAACAGCTCCCACATCACATGGGCACATAGCCAGGCCCTCTCAGGACACACTGGAGCCTTGCTCTCCCCCTCTGCCCTTTCCCCACCACGGGCACCCTGTGCAGCCGCTCCCAGGTTTCGGGACATGTCTCCCACGGAGGGAGCCCAGCAGGACAGCTCAGTACCCGAGTGCCCTGAGCCTGCTCGGGACAATTCCTCTGGGCTGTGCCCATCTTATCCGGGCTGTGCCCGCAGTGCCAAGCAGCAGAGAGGGCAGCTCAAGCCTCAGCAGGGCTCAGGCCCAGAAGCAGAGCAACTACCTCCTGTGGCTGTGTCTGGCATCGCCTCCCTTCCTGCAGGAAATGCCACCTTCAATAGAGCCCCTCTGTCCATCCCTTGAGAAAGGAAGAGGCACAGCTGGATCAGATGGAATCATTGCACATCCAGGAGGTGGCCTGTTCAGGAGGCAATACTTGTCCAAAACATGGATAAGGATCAGGAAAACTGATCTTGGAAGGGCATTAAACCAAGAAACAAGTACTTCAAAACCCCTGGAGGTGGCTGCCATGGTGAGTTCCCTGAGGTGTCAAAGGCCAAGCCACACCCATGGCTGCTTTCCCTGAGGTGTCACAGCTGCAGCCCCAGCCCCATGGCCGGGTTTCCTGAGGGCTGGCAGTCCCAGTCCCGCTCCATGGCTGGTTTCCTGAGGTGTCACAGCCCCAGCCCCACTCCATGGCCGGTTTCCCTGAGGGCTGACAGCCCCAGTCCCGCTCCATGGCCGGGTTTCCTGAGGGCTGACAGCCCCAGTCCCGCTCCATGGCCGGTTTCCTGAGGTGTCACAGTCCCAGTCTCGCTCCATGGCCAGTTTCCTGAGGTGTCACAGCCCCAGCCTCGCTCCATGGCCGCTTTCCCTGAGGTGTCACAGCCCCAGTCCCACTCCATGGCCGGTTTCCCTGAGGTGTCACAGCCCCAGCCTCGCTCCATGGCCAGTTTCCCTGAGGGCTGGCAGTCCCAGTCTCGCTCCATGGCCGGTTTCCTGAGGGCTGGCAGTCCCAGTCTCGCTCCATGGCTGGTTTCCTGAGGTGCCACAGCCCCAGTCCCACTCCATGGCCGGTTTCCCTGAGGGCTGACAGCCCCAGTCCCGCTCCATGGCTGGTTTCCTGAGGTGTCACAGTCCCAGTCCCACTCCATGGCCAGTTTCCTGAGGTGTCACAGCCCCAGTCCCGCTCCATGGCCAGTTTCCTGAGGTGTCACAGCCCCAGCCCCGCTCCATTGCCAGTTTCCCTGAGGGCTGACAGCCCCAGTCCTGCTCCGTGTCCGGTTTCCCTGAGGTGTCACAGCCCCAGCCTCGCTCCATGGCCGGGTTTCCTGGTCGCTTTGAGGTGCTGTTCCTCTCTCTCTGTGGAGAAAGTAGAGGCCAAGGAGCTTGCAGAGCAAGCCCAGAGCCACGAGGGCTCTACTGCCTGCTCAGCCCTGTGTGAGCTCTGCTCCTTCATGCCTTCTCCTCCCATTGTCAGGTCGCACTGACACTCGGCCTGAGCCCAGTGTTCCCTTTTGGGGCCAAGGGAAATCTCTGCTCCTGCCTCTGGCACAGGGTGCTCTGCCAGCAGGTCAGGGAAGGAGACAGCCCTGGAGAGAGGCATGAGCAGTGGAGGAAAGCCAACATCACTGCAGTCTTGCAAAAGGGCACCAAGAAAGAGCCAGGAAACTGCAGGGCCATCAGCCTCAGCTCCATCCCCAGAAAGGTGACAGAACAGCTCCTCTTGGATGCCATCTCTAAGCCTGTGGAATAACAGGAATGGAAACCATGCTTGACCAATCCCATAGCCATCTGTGCTGCAGTGACTGGCTGGGCTTGTGAGGGGAGAGCAGTGGTTGTTGCCAGCTGGGACTTCAGCAAGGCTTTGTCCCTGCCTCCCATAACAGGCCCCTGAGGCAGCTCAGGGACAGTGGGGCAGAGAAGTGGACAGGGGAGCTCCAAACTCAGGTAGCTGTGAGCTCAGGGCGCCGTGCTGGGCCCAGCCTTGTTTGCCTTATTCCCCAGTGACCTGGCAGAAGGGACAGAGTGTTCCCTCAGTGTTTGCTGATGGGACAGAATTGGGAGCAGGGCCTGAGGCACCACAAGGCTCTGCTGCCCTTCAGTGAGACCTGGAGAGGCTCGAGAGTTGGGCAGAGAGGAACCTAATGAAGTTGCACTGGGAAAAGCCTCTAGAAGAGCTTCAGGCTTTGTAATTACCAGGCAACAGAAGTGTTTTAGTATAGTGGAGTCTATAACGTTGTCTTGTAATGTCCAGTCAGGGAAACCACTGCGTCTCTGTATGTCATAGGACCAGTCACTTGTATGTATGTCAAGAAAGTCTTTGGGAGAAACATGAATGAATTCAGAAACTTCCCCTGATATTATTTTGGATTTTCACGATTTTCTGGAATGCTGGGTGAAGTGTAAGGATGCCAAAAGGAAAGTGAAAGCAAACCAATAAATCTTTAAAAACTCAGAAGCCTCTCCTGTCTGTTCCTTGAAGAAGTTGCCAAACAATGTCACTTTTGCAATCCTTTGAAAGATCTTATAGGAAAAAGCATTGGCCAAAAGTGCTGCCCTGTGTTTCTGAACAGCAACATGCATTTTGTGTTGATGCAAGGTTTGTACCAGGGTTTGGGGTTTTTGTGTGTGCTTTGAATGTGAGTCTTTGCAGGACTATTAATAATTAGACCATGTACTGAAGAGAACATGCTACTGTGTTGTGCTGTTCAGTGCTGAAGAGGGTTGAGACAGAGCAGGTAGCTCTGTGTCTGTGTGTAATTGCATGAGCAGCACGGGAGCAGTGCCCAGGGCCTGGAGAAGCAAACGGGTTCCCGGTGCTGAGGACAAGGTGTCCAGAGCTCGGGATTGTCCGGCCAAGCTCTTCTGGCTCCTTGTGCTTCGAGACCTAGCCGGGAGCCCTGCAGAGCCCCGGGTGCAGCTTCCTAACTTCCCCCCTCTTCCTCTGCCTCCTCCCTGCCTCCAGGGTAAAGGCGCTCCCTGGCATTGCACTGGCTGTGCCTCCCTCCTAGACCAGTGAAGGGATCATTTCCCAGCCAAGGTGGCTCTCCCATGGAGACAGGAAAATGGGCAAACTCCTGCTGCCCCAGCATCAGGCAGGTGCAGTGTGTCCTTGCCTGTCAGTCCCTGCCCTGCTTCCCAGAGATGCCACTGATTGTTCCAGAAGTCATGGATCTGCATTTCCAGGAGCATGTTTGCAAAGACACGAAAGAGAAAAATTGACAAGAATTGTTTGTGCTTCTCTTCCTAATTTTTTCCAATGTATTTTCTAGTAGGAAAGCATGGACCAAACTGGCAAAGTTCCTATAATGTAGGAAAAGCATCCTCCTGTATTTGACTTGAGTTGAGGACAGTTGCAAGCTCTCCTGTCAAATGTACACAGAAAATTCTCAGTGAATTTTCTGTCTTTCTGCTGAGTCAGTATAAAAGATGACGCTTCTCAGAAGCTTAATACTAATTTTTCCATTTATATGGAAAGTCAAAGTTGTTAGTTCATATGATGGCAGGATAACGGAGGCAGCTGTGGTGGTGTCCAGGTTTATCTCCTGTACCCAATGGTGATCAGCAGCAGCATCAAATCAGGTTCATCTTAGTTTTCTGCAGACAGGTCTTGATGAAAACATCAGTTCACCTAGAGCAGGGTTTGAATCCCTGTAGTGCAGCTGACTCCGCACGGGCTCTCTGGGCCACCGCCTGCCAGGGGCAGGAGCAGAAATTTCCCTTGGCCGGGGCCGGAGCCCTAGTGTGGCAGTGCCTGAACAGCACCTCCCTGCCTACAGTGCCACCCTGGCTGGCTGCCCCAGGGCCTGGCATTTGACCCTGCACTTGCTGCAGGAGTCCTGGCCCTGCTTCCACCCTGAGCAAACGCTCGGACCATTTTAGAAGCTCGGTGCCCAAGGGGGCCGCCACAAGTGGTTGCCAGGGACCTGGGGCCATGGCTGCCCCGATTTTGGGTACACGGTGCTGATGTCAGAGTGGCCATTGTGACCTGTGCCACCAAGGCCACAAAAGGGAACGCGGGGCTCAAGCCGAGTGTCAGTGCGACCTGACAACGGGAGGAGAAGGTAGGGCGGGGATGTGGCTGCCCAGGGACCAGAGGGGCCCCACACCTCGGGGCTCTGGGCCTGTGCTGCAGGCTCACCTGCCTCTCCCTTCCCAAAATCACAGAATCAGCAGAGGAACAGCCAGAGGACACTGCAGTGTTACTCAAGGCGACGACGGGAGGAGAAACAGACAGGAGCAGGGCTCACGCAGGGCTGAGCAGGGAGTAGAGCCTCGTGGTTCTGGGCCTGTTCTGCAAACTCCCCCCGCCCCTTCTTTCTCCCATAGACAGAGAGGAACAGCACCTCGAAGTGACCACGTCCTTCGAGGAGATAGACTCAGCGTAGACAGCCGCCATGTCTGACAGAAAGCAGGAGGGTCCTGGTGCCAGGGAGCCAGGTGAAGGCAAAGCAGCTCTCTGATAGCTTGGCCCAGGGGCTCTTGTGGCAGCAGGCAGCGTGGGGATCAGAACAGAGGCAGGGGGAGGCAGGAGCTGCTCGGCCATGCCAGGGCTGGGAGCCTCCTTCCTGCCCAAGTGGGGCCCAGCTGGGCCAGGGGGCAGCTCCTGGGACAGCCGTGCCCGCAATGGCCCCTGCTCTGCAAGGCCTCCAGCGCTGCCCATCAGCCAGGCAGGGACAGAGCAGCCTTGGGGCCGATGCTGCTGCAGGCTCAGAGCCCCGCACAGCTGCTCATGCCCGGTGCCATTGGCTCTGTCCCCTGCAGCCTGCATGCTGTGTCGCCGTGCCGAGGCTGACCCGGACATGTGCGGTGACAAACTGCAGAAGGGTGGGCTCTGTGCCCACGTGTTCTGCATGGTGAGTGGCTCCGGGCGCTCTCTCCACCTTTGCAATGGGCAGCTCCTCCCGCCCCCTCCTCATCAGCTTCTCCCCTTGGCTGCAGTTCTTCGCCACTCTACTTTTTCGGCAAGAGACGGACCGCGGGGGACTCATGGACTTTCTCCCTCGAGATCTCCTAATTGCAGTGCGGCGGGCGGCACAGAAGGTGAGAGCCTGACAAGAGCAGGGAGATTTGTGCCTGGCGAGGTTTGCCAGAGCTTAGCCCAGACTGCAGGAAAGAAAGGCCGGCCCAGCAGTCGGGACAAAGTCTGGCTCCCAGCAGCTCTGGCACAGAGGCCCTGGCACAGCAGCCTCCCTCCTCCAGCTGGCGGCTCTGTGGGCTGGGAGCCGGCAGCGGCCACGTCCTGCGCCCTGCCCTTAGCCCTGGGGCTGCCTGGGGAGGCCTCGAGGCTGCTGCTGCTGCTGCTGCTGCTGCTGATGCAGCTGCTTGGCTCTTTCCAGCGCTGCTGCGTCTGCGGCCAGAGCGGGGCAACCATCATGTGCTGCAGGGAGAACTGTGACAGATGGTTCCACTTGCCCTGTACCAAGGAGGGCGGCTGTGTCAATCTATACGTTACTCCGTTCAGGTACCTCATCTCTCTTTATGGCCACCCCTGGGGAATGATCCAGCATTTCTCACTTTCCCCATCCCTTTGCCCCCAGTACTTTCTGCCCTGAGCACCGTCCAGAGCAGGAGGTGGATGCGACTCCTGAGCCGGACACCGTTTGCCCCATCTGCATGGAACCTGTGGAGGACAGAAAGACCTTCACAACATTGGTGTGCCCAGCATGCAAAAAGGCCTGGTTCCACAGGGACTGCATCCAGGTAGGAGCCCTCCCCTGAGCCCTGGGGCACAGCAGGTGCTCAGCAGCAGCAGCAGCAGCAGCAGGGCCTCGCTCACCCTGCCTGTGTTTGCCCTGCAGGGACAGGCCTTGCGCGCTGGTGCTTTCTATTTCCAGTGCCCCCTGTGCAGAGACAGTGGGGAATTCCCTGTTGAAATGTTCATCTTGGGGATCCGAGTCCCCTTCAGGTTGGTGTCCTTCTGCCTGGCCCACCAGCCAGGAGGGTGCAAGTGCTGTGCTGTGCCAGGCCCTGCCCCAGGAGCCCTGGCCCTGCCCTGTCCTGTGAGTCTGGGCTTCAGCTTCACCCCCAACTTGGAAAAGCGCTGGAGAAAGAGCTGGGACACCCTGGACCTCCGTGAGGGAGAGCAGCAGAAATTCATCATCTCTTCCTTTCTCCATCAGACAGCCAACGTGGGAGGACAACGATGCCTTCGCAGATCTAGGAGTGAGGCACGGCCAATGCAATGCCAGGGATTGCCTTTACCCTGGGGGCAGGGAGGAGGCAGAGGAACAGGGGTAAGTTGGGAAGCTGCACCTGGGGCTCTGCAGGGAACCTGTGTCTCGACAAGGGCTCAAAGCAGGAAGAAGCAGAAGCGCTTGGCTAGACAACCACGTGCTGGTACACTTTTTGTTCTCAGTGCTATGAGCTTGTTTGCCTCCCCAGGCCCTGGCAATTGCTCCTGTGCTCCTCCTGTGCTGCTGAGGGCACCCACAGGCGCTGCTCTGGCCTGAGGAACAGCACACAGAGATGGGAGTGTGACAGCTGTGCTGGGCTCGGAACATGTATGAGTCAAAGTCCCCGGTGTCCCTGGGCTGGGGGCAGTGCCCAGGCCGGGCTTGGCAGAGCGCAGCATCCACTGCTGGAGGGCTGGGGGCACTGCTCTGGCCTGGCCTGGCCGGGGCCTGGGTGATCTTTGACATTCCTGCTTGCCCTTACAGCCTCCAGGGATGAGACAGAGCTCAATGGCCCCAGGCCGGCCAGACAGTCAGGACTACAGTCTGCTCGTGGCTGGTCAGAATCTGAGGCCATCAGCCCCAGCTCCCACAGCCCTGTGCCATTGGTGCTGGTTTCCCCACCTCCATCTCCAGAGACGGGCAGCCACAGCAGGCCCCAACACGCAGCATGGCAGCAGGCGCTGCCATCTTCCTCACTGGACACCAGCAGCATCAGCAGATCAAGGGCAACACGCAGCACGTCCCCTGACCCTGAGGACAGGGTCCATTCCAGACGTGCTGGGCCCAGCCACAGGCGAAGCTCCTCTCGCCGGCAAAGTCGCGCCCAGAGTCCACCTGTCCGCTCCAGGAGTTGCCATGACAGGAACAGTAGGACAGGGGCAAGGGCTGAGAGGCCCAAGCAAAGGGAGACACCATCACGGACATCCCCCAGACGCAGGTGCTCCCGCCAGCAAGGTCGTGCCCAGAGTCCACCTGTCCGCTCCAGGAGTTGCCATGACAGGAACAGAGTGACAGGGCCAAGGACTGAGAGGCCCAGGCGAAGGGAGACATGGTCAGGGCCATCCCCCAGACGCAGGCGCTCCCGCCAGCAAGGCTGGGCCCGGAGTCCACCTGTCCGCTCCAGGAGCTGCTGTGACAGGAGCAGTGGGACAGGGACAAGGGCTGAGAGGCCCAGGCGAAGGGAGACATGGTCAGGGCCATCCCCCAGACGCAGGCGCTCCCGCCAGCAAGGCTGGGCCCAGAGTCCACCTGTCCGCTCCAGGAGCTGCTGTGACAGGAGCAGTGGGACAGGGACAAGGGCTGAGAGGCCCAGGCGAAGGGAGACATGGTCCGGGCCATCCCCCAGACGCAGCCGCTCCCGCCAGCAAGGCTGGGCCCAGAGTCCACCTGTCCGCTCCAGGAGTCGCCGCGGCAGCAGCAGTGGCACAGGGACAAGGGCTGAGAGGCCCAGGCGAAGGGAGACATGGTCAGGGCCATTCCCCAGACGCAGCCGCTCCCGTCAGCAGCGCCGGGCCTCGACTCAAACTGTGCGGTCCAGGAGTCGCCAGGACAGGAGCCGGAGGACAGCAGCGAGTGCTGAGAGGCCCAGGCGTAGGGGGACATGGTCGGGGACATCCCGCAGGAGCAGCCGCTCCCACCAGCGACGTCGGACCTCAACTGGGACCTCCAACAGCAGCACGTAGCGCCGTCATCTTTTCTTTCTAGGCCGTGTGTTCCTTGCCAGAAGTGAAGGTGAGAACGGTCAGTGCAGGGACCCTGAGATGTGCAGCTCTGTGGGCAAACCCTATTAGCTCTTGATGTTTCTACTGGCAGGAAGAAGTCTGGGCTAAATACCTTGATTTCTGTGTAACTGTGTATTCAGTGAAAAGTCACTTAAGGATGTGGCTAATTAAAAAGGACTCTTGTTCCTGCCTTTAGACTTCAACCTCAGATGTTTCCCCACTGCTTACCCTTGATAATGAACCACTCCTTAATGGGCTTGGATATGCTTAGGGAGACATTCAGAGCAAGGTGGCTCTTAGGGAAGCTGTGTCCGAAAAGGACGTGTGCTGTGTTGCTATCCTTGAACAATCTCATTTCAGTAAAGCCAAAAAAAGAAGAAAGAGATGAGATACTGCCTCACTGTCTGAAGACAACTCCTACACCATTGCTGCGGATTTGAAAGAGGCCTTTCAAAGAACAAACCAGAATAGACGGTATTTCCTCCGTCTATTCTGGTTTATTCTTTGAAAGACCTTCAAAGAGCAAACCAGACTGAGGAAATACCCTGGGACAAAGAGGATGCACAGGACTCTGCCCCAGATGACCATTTGGGACCTTTGCCTGAGGATGATGCAGCTCAGGAGACGAGTTACTTCAAGTTTTCTTTCTTTGGAGGCACAGAGGAGTTGGGCATCAAAGAAGGTAACAGCAGAACCCTTCTAACAGTGCCATTGCTAAGGAAGAGCTTCTGGCAGGCACTGTAGGGCAATATGGTGTAATAAAGGTCAGGATGCAGGGGATTTTCAGCAACAGAAGTCAGTAATTAGGCAGAAGCATTTTGATCTTCATTTCTGCTTGCTAGGGTTGTGGTAGATTATTGAGAGGTGCCTCATGCTTGCATCTCAGGAATTCTGAAAGGCATGCTTTGAGAAGGCATTGGGGGTTTTTGCTGAGTGGTGAAAAAGCTTGTTCTCATGCCCTGAATTCCTCAAACAGGGAAAAAGGTGACACACCAGTCATATCAAGTTTCATAGGAACTCACAAGGCTTTTAAGGAAATGTGCGTTAATGTAGAGGGAGGAGCAAAGTCCGAGAGCTGGCCCCAAGATCCATGAACATTCTGTTTGTTACTGAATTCTACTCTTGGACCTTTAGAAAAAGGAAATGGAATGACACATGATCATTGGGGTGTCCTAACCTTAGATAAAACAAGGCCGTCTGAAATGAAGATGAAACAACATTAACTCAAGTCCCAGTCATGTAGGAGAGAAAAGAAACCCCGTGAAGTTACCCAAAATATTAAAAAACCCAACGCAACAGCACAGAGCAATGAGCCCCCCAGACTTGTGCTGAACTGAAAAGGTATTCAGTGTCTTCTGAATGCAATGAGAAATGTTTAAGAATACATAAGGGCTCCCTGGAACAAAGTGGAAAATACAAAGTGGAGCAGAAATGTAGCTTAGAAAATCTGGCAGGGTCAGATTCTGTCCTTCCTAAATCTCTCTTCTCCACTGTAAGTATTTCACGTGAAAGGAGGAATTCTTCCTGATGATTAGAGGAATAATCTGGTTTTGGCTTTTTTTCTCTATTGGTGCTGTCATTGCAGAGCCTCACGCGCTTGGGACAATAAAGCCAGTAAAAGCCACATGGCAAGAGGATCCACGTTTCCAGGACAGCAGTTCTGAGGGTGACGATGAGCCTGAGATGTCAGAAATTGAACAGGACCAAGAAATGCAAGTTCCATTTTTCTTTGTTGTCTACTTGGCTGTAGTAGTTGGATGCTGTGGGAATATTAATAGCAGCACTCAGGGAATGGGAAACTGACATTGCACACCTCTGAGCAATGAAAGTCATCTTAGAAAACCGTTTGTGCTGCACAGAGTCAAAACTCCCAGCAACCCATTGGATGTGAATGGGAATATGGAAAGAAAGAGCAGAGCACAGGAAATTAACTGGGTCATTTTGGTTTGACCAACTCCAAACTGAGTTTGGCCAAAAGCCAAAGACACAGTCAGTTTTCTCTTTAAAAGAGGATTTGGAAAATAAAAAGATTTATTTGGTTTCTAGGGAATAAAGCTTTTCAATGTATGGCATTTCTCTGAAGCACTACAGGATTAACTTGTGTTCATGAAATTTGATAGTACAATTTAGGATGCTCAAATCCCTTTGTCCTTTTCTAGGTTTCTTTCTTTACCATGCACAGGAAGTGCTAGAGTTTTTTTTTTTTGTTCTCCAAAGATGATGAACGCCTAAGAGGTATGATAGAATTTCTTTACGCTCTTTTATATTTTTTTTTCCTTTTAAACCCTTCCTGTAATTCAGTGAGGAGGAAAAAATGCTGCCTAGTTATCAAAGTTTTCTAGTCAAAATTTGCCACCCTCACTTGTGATCCAAGTTGTGGTAGAATCCCGTGAGAAAGTCCTGGCAATATAAAGGTCAACCAGATATTCTGGCTTTCTTTTCTTTCAGACAATTACCGAATAGGAATCTGGACTTTTAGAGTTTACCAAAAACTTAGTCACTTGACAGCTTATGTAGACATTTCAGATCCTTTCGGGTATTTAAATCATCTTTATCTTTTTCCTCTCTTTCTGGTGTTACTATTAGAAATGAGGAGTGTTCTTGTCAGCCACATATGTCCCTGTGGTTCTTTCTTCTAATGAATCTGGGGTTTTGCTTCTGAATGCAGTGAATTTTGTGTTTAGAAACAAAGAAAACAACATCCAAAGGAAACATGCACAGTCCCCAAAACCTGCACAGGCCACCAAAACAATTGCTGGCTAGATTTTGTAGAATAGAGTCTTAAGCTTAAAGGATGTGCCTTCCATGAGACTGATTCCATAACTCTGCTGAAATGCACTGCTGTGTTCACACAGTTACCAGCCTGCAATCTTCCAGGCAGCCTGATTTACAGGGTGTGTTGAAATGGAGAGCTCAGGCCTCAGCAGGCCTCAGTTCTGGGGGAAGATGTGGGGTGCTGGTGCTGAGCTTCTAATGCAACAGCTGCAATTTCACTGCAATTCAGATTGCAGCATGTTGAGGAAAAGTGCTGCTGCCTTTGATTGTTCTTAGCACACCAGGCTGCAGTAGGGAACATTTCTGCTGGAGCCAAGGCGTGGTGGGGGCAGGAGAACAGGAAGGATGTGAAGAATTGATTTCTGATTTTAGTGCTGTGGTGGTCAAGATTGTTAGAAGTAGCAGCACAATCACAAGTGTTTAAGGCTATTAATTGGATGTTTCTTTTGTGCAGAGGGTCCAAGTTATTTTGTAGATTAGTAGAAGTCAGTGAAGAAAAAGAGGGTTAGGAAGACAGACGTAGATTATTGCTTGAGGTGAGTATGGAACATCTGTTCCCTGGTAAGTCTAGGTGAAAACTGAGCATGGGGAGGGATTGCAGGTATGAATGTGCATGTAAAATTAAGTCACGACCTCAAGAAGAGCTTTAAATTTGTGATGAACAGGGAAGAGAAGTTTTTTAGTGTAGCGGTGTGTATAACATCCTGTTGTGTGGTCCAGTCAGGTAAACCACTACATCTTTGTGTGTTACAGGAGAAGCTACTTCAGTGTATGTAAGGATAGTGAATGTAGAGACTTCTCCTCATAGTGGATTCAAGAACTTCTCTTTAGAATTTGTTAGATTTTCATTATTTTCTGGAACGCCAAAGGAAGCATTAGGATACCCTATAGGAAGTGCAAGCAAACCAATAAAGTTTTTACTGATTAGAAGCGAATCACGTTTGTTCCTTGAAGGAGTTGTCAAACAAGGTTACTTTCAAAATGCTTTCAAAGGTCTAACAGGGATCAATATCAGCAAACCCTGTTAGGCCGTGTTTGGGAGCTGGGGCTGAGTCTCTCGTGCCCTGGGGAGCCATGGGAAGGCTCCAGGCCTGAGTGTGCGGCCAGGCCGGGGCCATTGAGCTGCAGCCCATCCCTGGTGGATGCAAGGGCAAGCAGGAATGCCAAGGGACCCCAGGGCCGGGCCAGGCCAGGCCAGAGCAGTGCCCCCAGCCCTCCAGGAGCGGACGGGCTCTGCCAAGCCCAGCCTGGGCACTGCCCCCAGCCCAGGGACAGGCGGGTGCTTTGCCCAAGGGCTGGGCCCAGAGCAGCAGAGCTGTCACAGCCCCAGCTGGTTCTGGTCTGCGTGCGGCCCAAGCAGGGCCCGTGGGTGCCCTGGGCAGTGCAGGAGCAGCACAGGAGCAGTTGCCAGGGCCAGGGGAGGCACAGGGCTCAGCCTCTGCACGGCGACACAGCATGCAGGCTGCAGGGGACAGAGCCAATGGCACCGGGCATGAGCAGCTGTGCGGGGCTCTGAGCCTGCAGCAGCATCGGCCCCAAGGCTGCTCTGTCCCTGCCTGGCTGATGCGCAGCGCTGGAGGCCTTGCAGAGCAGGGGCCATTGCGGGCACGGCTGTCCCAGGAGCTGCCCCCTGGCCCAGCTGGGCCCCACTTGGGCAGGAAGGAGGCTCCCAGCCCTGGCATGGCCGAGCAGCTCCTGCCTCCCCCTGCCTCTGTTCTGATCCCCACGCTGCCTGCTGCCACAAGAGCCCCTGGGCCAGGCTGTCACAGGGCTGCTTTGCCCTCACTTGGCTCCCTGGCACCAGCGCCTTCCTGCTTGCTGCCAGACATTGCAACTGTAAGCAGATAGTCCCTTTCCAGGAATAACGCAGTCACCTCCAGGTGCTGATCCTCTCTTTCTGTGGGATAAACAAGAGCTTGGGGCACTGCCATGGCAGGGCTTCCCTCAGCTGTCGGCACTTCCAGCCCGGCTCTGCCAGGGGTTCTGGCAGTGCCACGGCGCACGGCAGCTCTGGCATGGCAGCTCTGCACTGCAGCCTCGGCCAGCAGCCAGATCTGCGGGCTGGGACTCCGCAGCGGCCGCACGCTTCTCCCAGAGCCCGAGCAGCGGCGGCTCGCTCCCAACACCGAGCCGGGAAGGCGCCGAGGTACAGCGCGGGCTCGGCTCTAGGCACGAACCGCCCCGCCCCTCACACCCGCCCGCCCTTTCCCGGCCTCTGGCCCCGCTGCGCGGCGCCCGCGCTGTCGAGGCCACTCTTGCCCACAAGGAGGCGCCCTGAGCCCTGCAATGGCGCCGCGAACCTTCTGGCGCTCTGGAAGGCGCGGGCCTGGACCTGTTGCAAGCTGGGCCCTACGTCCCATTTCCTGAAGAAAACATATCCTGTCATGCCTGGGCTGTCCGCACTTCCAAGCCTGATCAACAGGAAGAGACATTTAACCTGTGACACACATAGCAGCCTACAAGCTCGAAGTGATGGCCAGGTATTAGAAAAGCAAAGTAGTTGTTGCTAGAATTGTCTTTAAGACTCAGGGCTGGGCCCGTTTCACTGATCTCAGACCCAGAGGGAGGTTGACAAAGCTTGGGAAGAAGGATGCCCATTGATAGTGGACACAAAGGATGCAGAATTTAGGGGCCATAAGGACATCTGCTAGAACTGCCAAGTTAAGGAAAACAGTCCTAAAGTTGTCTCAGCAAATATGCTGAGCTGAGCACCAGCTGGGTAAAAAAGAGTGTGATGTTTGCAGGCAATGGGACTTTGGCACCCAAATTATCCTGGGCCTGGCCATGGGATGGTTCTGGTCACCAGAACACATGAAAAGACAGCATAATGCAAGCACTGGGCATTGTGCTTCATAGAACCCAGACAAAAAAGCTGGGAAGACTCTGCTGGATTCTTGTGTGGTATCTACCCCTTCTGTTCCTTCTTCTTCTCAAAATATATTGTAAGCCTGATTAAAAAAACTTACTTAGAGCCACGGTCAGTGCCATATTCTGAAAACTTACAGCTGACTTACAGGTTTAGTATCTCACAGAGCAGGTTTGAGGCCCTGGAATTGGAGGGACAGACAAGTGATGAAGTGGGCAAAAGTCCTTCTGGAATAGAGGAGCACCTAGGGCAGGTCAGGCAACACCATGCATGGTGACCACCTCTGTTCCAAGGAAAGGCAGGGTCCCTTCAGGCCTTCCTAAAAGCATCCCAAGGGAAGGTTTCCATCTCCCCTGCCCTCTTTCCTTGACTTTAGCTGAATCTTTCTCTCACTGAAAGACAGGAAGCTCAAGTGTGTTAGGAGAATACTGTGAGCATTGGCAGCGGTGAACAGTCAGTGTGAAAAACGCCAATCACTTGTTTTTAAAATTTTAAAAGTTTCATAGTAATAAAATAGTTATAAAAATAGTAACACAATTAGAGTAATAACAATTTGGATAAATTGAATTAAGACAATATGAGACAATAAAAACAAAGAGTTACGGATGTCCGGGTACCTTTTTCTGGGCATCAGGAGCCTGAAAAAGGACACCCATTAACAAAGGATTAACCCTTAAGAACAATAGCCTGTTGCATATTCATATACTTCATACATGATGCATAAATTCCATTCAAATACAGGATTCTGTCTGGTCATTGTCAACTTCTTTCCTTCTAATCCTAACAGTGCCTCCAAGGTGAGAAGAAGTTCATTTTTTCTGATAAGAAGGCAAGAAATTCCCTTTCTCTGAAAGATTTAGATGTCCTGTGGCTGCTATCTCGCTGCAAGCCCTTTCTGTTAAACAAAGCATCTTACATAGCATAGTTTCTATTTTTATAACCTAAAACTATATTTAACACAGTGCTTAAGAAAATTAATACAGCATTGCTTTCTCACACAACACATATAATATTCATTTTAATATTTGCGAAAAGCCAATCATAAAATACATGCATTTTTCACAATCCCCACTCTTATTCTTTGTAAATCATTTGGCTTGAGCAATATTTTTTTTCTACTTATATCTTCTGGACTATGCTGGTAAAATAAAACACGGGATTACACAAGAAAGAAATATAAAAACAGTTGTAACACAAATGAAAGATCTTAATTTCTTCTAATACATTACCCCACCAGCTAGATTTTAACATTGTTTTCTAATTTTTGGACTGGTACCTGGGTTGTTATATGCGTATATATTTTTCTTTTTGATTTCTTTTGCTTTTGCTAGAATGACTTTTCTGTGGTCATCAATTTTCAACGATCTGATATATTGAACTTTCCACAAACACCCCCTTCTTTGGCCAATAAATAGTCTAAAGCGAACCTTTCTGATACCCTACAGTTTTTGTTTGGCTTAGCTGACTTAATGTTAACTCTAATGCCTGGGCAGCCTTATTTGCTATCATTTCTGTAACTGCTTGGAGTCTTGTAATACAATTCAACAGATAATTTGGAGTCAATACAGAGTTAGATTGCTGTGCTGGTTTTACCTTTTCCTTTATTATTTGGGGTTTTTTTTTCCAAATCTTGAACCGCATCTTCAGATTAAATTTAAAACAAATCCATCTCTCTCCTTTTGGACATTCAGTTCTAAATCTATTGCCACTTTTTCTTAAGTTTCTTGTAATCTAATAATTTACTCAGTTTTGCCTACAGGTTCTTAATTTGGATGGGTTATAACAGTGGCTGTTGACATAGGTGTGTGTAATAAAGGAGGAACTTTGGTTTCTTTCTATGTGATGCTTTCTGTAGCATTTGTGACACAATCCTGCTGGTATCCCGAAAGGGAAAAGACAACAAGTGAGTGCCAGAAACAGGAATAACAGAGGTCCAGTATGGCTTATACTCCCACCTCCCATGCCTGTGAGGTTGCAACCCACAGCAGGTTTATTTGATCTTCTTGGTGGTGAAATACAGAGGCCAATCTGGTCTTGCCCTCTATTTTCTTGTCACTTTCTCTTAACTAATTGCTAGGCAAATTGTTTTTGACACTCTTTAACTGTGGTCTCTTACTGTTCCTCAGGTATCTCTCATTTAACAGGCACTAATAATTCCCATCCACAAAACCAAGTCAGTACTTTAACACTTTTTGCAATAAGAACATAAATTTTGCGAATCACAACACTAATTACTCTTACAATTTAAGCATTTACTTATAACCCACCTACCATGTCCAGTATTGGAATGAATCAAGCAAAGTTTACTAATGGAAATAGTAATTCCCCTTCTCCCTTGTACAATTCTAGGGCTAAGGTCAGAATACAAAAACGTTCTTGATCTTTCTATCTGAGGTATTCCTCCCCCAAGGAGATGTTTTATTCAGGCAGTGCTCAAATCCAGTGATATAAGCATTATCTTATTTCTTAATTCAGTGTTATTCTTTGTACATTTCTTGGATCATTTGGGTTTTCTCAAACCATTACCACTCAGTCCCCATTGGAAAGTCAGTTCAGTATCACCCGGTTTAAATATGATAGTCCGTTCCTCAAGTTTCTTCACAAGTCCTTTGATTCTGCTGGCATGAATTCACTCTCTTTCCGTGATTTTGGTTGTTGCTTCAGTAGTACCTGGAAAGGACTTCTTAATAGCATAGATAATAAAAGAAAGATAATACTGCATTAACTTTTACGATTCGCTTTCCTTCTAAACTTTCTGGGTTTAGCTAAAAGCTTTCTCTACAGCAGCCTCTTCTTCAGGAAAAAAGCCTTCTCGTTAACGGCAAACAAAACACACAAAAGAAAAAAAAAAACAAAAAACCTCTTACTTAAGAAAAACAAACCGCTTTGTGAGGTTTGGAGAGTCAGCAATCTCTGCTTTGATTTTATCTTTTAGTGCTAGTCCCCCCTGCCCCTCTTTTCACAGCCCTGCTGTCAGTGCTGTTCTTGGCCCTTCCCCCGGTGCGGCCCCTTGGCTGCAGGGCCGGGGCAGGGGAGAGCAGCCCCGGGCATGGGGACCCTGGGGGCTGCCCTGGGTCTCTTTTGCCCTCTCCCTCTCCCTCTCCCTCTCTCTCTCTCTCCCCTTCTCTCTCTCGGCCTACTTCCAGGCTGACGCTGCCATCCTGGGCTCGGCACCCCGACAGTCTGGGAGCCCCCCGGCAGCTCTGCCCCGGAGCCAGCCCGCTCCTGGCCGCAAACCTGTGTCCTCTGCTGCCAGCCCCGCCCGGGGCACCTCCATGGATCGGTCCCTGCCGCGGCCCCCGAGACCCCGCCGATCGCAGGGAGCGCTCAGACACCTCCCAGCCTTGACAACCCCAAACCTGGCGTGCCCAGGTGCTCCTGACATTCTTTCTCTTTCTCTCGTCAACTTATCCTCTTTTCTCTTCAAGGAGGGCCCGTTCTGCTAAGGCTTTTCCGGACCCCAGTGTGGCATTGAATAACCTCTTAACAACCATGTGTTAAGATACTTCTCTGCCTTTCATGCAAAAAACTTGCATTCACACTTCTGCTCTCTTCTAGCACCAAGATGTCATCACTTCACATTCTAACATCTCAGAGTTTCCTAACTACTTCTCTACTTCAACTTCTCTCTTTCTCCTCTCTCAGTTGTAACCCTTATGGGGTCGATATTTATTCTTCCCCTATTTCTTTCTCCAGCCCAAACTTCTTTGTTGATTTTTTTTTTCTTCATCCTCTTGGCTTAATTTCAAATCTCTAGCTGTCATTTTCTTATTTTCTGAAATAACTCTTAATCTTACTTGCACTTGTAAGACTCTTCCCAATAAATTGCTACCTGCCCCTGGGACCAATAACACATCTCCCACCTAAATTTTAGTTTCTTCCCTCAATTACCACATCTTTAATGACCAGAAATGTAAAACTTCCTCTTTTTGCCCCTGTTACTTTCACTCTATGTTTGCTCACACTATAACCTTTTGGAACGTTTAACAGGCAGGTTTTCTCTGCCCCTGTGTCTATAACAAATTCCAATTCTTCTTCTTGGGGACCCACTTTTAAAGTTATCACAGGCTCCTGATGGTATTTGTTCCCCCCCAAAAAAAATTAAAGCCTATGACTTTTTTTTTTTTTAATGGGCCCATTTCTTTGAAGATTTTCAGATCTTCTGCTTACTTAGGACCATTTTCCTTTTTCTCTAAAGTTTGTTTATCTATTTAGTTGGAGTTTTTTCTTTCCCCTCTAAAAGCTGTCTCTCAAAAATCTTTTGTTTTCACATTTCGCCTTTGATATGCTGTCTCATTTATTCTCTTGGTTATGTAATTACAATAACTGTTCATGTGTTTACTCCCCTCCTCATTATTTTAACCCCATTCAGGAGGTACAGTTGGCATTTTGTCTTCTCTGGGGGTCCCTGCAGATTATCTTTTTCTGAAGCTTTTATTTCAGTTGCTCTGATTAATTGCTTTTCTTCCTGAGAAAAATATTATTTTCATTACCAACCACATCTGTTCTCAAGTATACATGTTTGGACCTAAAAGTTGGTCTAATTGTTCAGCTATGCCTATGGGATTCTCCAAATATCTCTTTTATTTATTTCTTAAAATTTCAGACCTCAGACAAAGTCAAAGAAGCATTTACAAACTCTGATCCATCACCCCCCTTTGAGAACCTCTCTTAATGGAAATAGACCAATCTCTTTATCCCATTCTTTTTGGATTTTTATCTTCTACAGCCTTTCTCACGTATTTTTAGGAAGAATCAGGAGAGGGCTTTCTTCTAACTGATTTTTTAGTGTTTCAATAAAGTGATTCCTTTAGAGAGTTTCCTTAAGCAGCCGGAGCTGTGGTTACCAAGGGAATGGAGCTCAGGGCAGGACGGGGAGGCTCGGCCCAGCTCAGGGTCTGGGGGCTCCAGAGGCGGGGTCTGCAGCCGGGATGGACCGAGGGGATCGGCCCAGCTCAGGGTCTGGGGGCTCCAAAGGCGGGGTCTGCAGCCGGGATGGCCCGAGGGGATCGGCACAGCTCAGGGTCTGGGGGCTCCAAAGGCGGGGTCTGTGATTGGGATGGCCCGAGGGGATCAGCACAGCTCAGGGTCTGGGGGCTCCAGAGGCGGGGTCTGTGGTTGGGATGGCCCGAGGGGATCGGCACAGCTCAGGGTCTGGGGGCTCCAGAGGCGGGGTCTGTGGCTGGGATCGCCCGAGGGGATCGGCACAGCTCAGGGTCTGGGGGCTCCAGAGGCGGGGTCTGTGGCTGGGATCGCCCGAGGGGATCGGCACAGCTCAGGGTCTGGGGGCTCCAAAGGCGGGGTCTGTGGCTGGGATGGCCCGAGGGGATCGGCACAGCTCAGGGTCTGGGGGCTCCACAGGCGGGGTCTGCAGCCGGGATGGCCCGAGGGGATCGGAACAGCTCAGGGTCTGGGGGCTCCAGAGGCGGGGTCTGTGGCTGGGATCGCCCGAGGGGCTGTTCCTGTGCAGACCGAGCTGGAGCGGGGATCGCCCTCACTCGGCTCACGGGGGCTGATCCGGCAGAGACAAAGCCGGGACTGACCCCGGCTGCAGCGGCGGGAGCCGACAGAGTCAGGGCAGCCGGGGATGGGACAGACGGGACCCCCTCGGTGCGATCAGCGCGGTAACCACGGTGCACACGGCAGGACAGACCCCCACCCCCGGCAAGAACGCGGGCCAGGCGGCCGGACCGGGACAGACGGACCGGGACAGACGGACCGGGACAGACGGACTGTGCCGGAGCCGGCACAGGGGCTGGGAGGGCTGGTGCGAACGAGTGGGGGAACGAACGGGAATGGATGAGGTAATTTGTTCTCAGCTCTATACTTTCCCCGTTTTGCTTTTTGGATGCTTTGAAATGGTCGACGAGCTAACTGACGACCTTCTCATATTGTTTTTCTCATCACCCTTTTATTTATCTTTTGGCAAATTATACATGTTTCAGGTACTTGTTTTTTACTCTAAAGGTCTCAATGCACCCATAGTTCTTTTAAAAAAATGATCACACCTAGCCTGTGTATCCCACCGGGGTTTTTGATACACGTCCTCTGCTATTCCCTCGTAAGCGTTTTATTATCTAATTGTCTTCCATATCAAGATGTTTCTAGTTCCCCGATTTATCTTGTTCGCCACAATCTTGTTTTAATTCCCCCCCCCCTTTTTTTTTTCTTCATTTGGAGTTAATATTAACTCTTTCAGCTCTATTTTCTGCTGCATCTTTAGCTTCTTGATCTGCCAGTTATTTATTTTATTTCTTCTTATTTCTAGGTCTTTACCTTTTGGTCTCCTTTAATACGTACTATTGCTATCTCTCTTAGGTAATTGTAATGCCTCTAAAACCTCGAAAATAAGTTTCTCATGTACTAATCTTTTTCTTCTTTAATTAAGCAATCTCCCTTTTAAAATTTTTCTTAAGGTATGTGCTACTCTAAAGGCATACCTTGAATCAATGTATAACTCTTTTGTGTTAAATTTTCTAATGCTGTTTTTAAGTATATAATTCACAAGTTTGCATGTTTTTTCTCATCAACTTCTGCATACCCTGTATTTTGCAATGAGTTGTATTTCTGTTTGTTAACATAACTCCCAAAGTGCTGTCTTGGGGTATTTCTGTTGGTATTTTTTTTCTGCTTTTCTTTTCCTGTATCCACCTTACTGAATTTCTGTCTCATTTTTCAGTTTTCTATCTATTCGTCCCCTGCTTCTGTTTTTCACTTTTTACTAACAACTTAAATACCACTTTTCTTTCAACTACTTACACCCAAAAAAACCCCTTTTTCTCACACTGCTTTTCAATACAATCCAACTCCCTCCAAGGAGATATGGTAAGGCTTAAAATGCACAATCGACATTACCTATACTTTCATTCGTCTACATTCACTCACTTTTATTTCTCATTCACTTTCACACATTCCTTCACACTCTCAAGACACAAAGGGGATCCTTATTGCTAGGAAATCACAGGTCCTTGTGGCCCCCTCTTTCGCTTTGGGGTTTACCTCCAGGTCTCAGTGTCACCAGGCCCCCTAGAAGGGCCCTGACTCTGGCTGCCTCTGGTGCCCGTTCCCCTGTGAGGCTGTCTGCGTGTCTTTCACACTCTTCAGCTACGGCCCCTCACACGCCCAGGGAACGCTAGCTTGGTTCGCAGGTCACTCGCTCCTCTTGGGCCCAGAAGCCCCCACCCAGCCGGGAGCTGCAGCCTGGTGTGCAGGTCACTCGCTCTTTCCACACCTCCCCCTTCCCACCTGCCCAGGAAGCTGAGGCTGGCTCTGTGTGGGTCTCACTCTCACACACCACAAAACAACACTAAGGTACCTTTTACTTTCACATCGCCTATTACAAGTTTAGGTGTTACTGGCCAGTCCCGGTGCTATTGGATATCCCTCAACCCAGCTGTGTTATCCAACCCCAAATGCTCTTGGGCAATTTTTCCCTCAATCCTGTCGTGTTGTCCAACCCCAGATGCTCTCGGGTAATTTTCCTTCAATCCAGCTGTGTTGTTCAACCTCAGATGCTCTTGGGCATTTTCTGTCCCTCAACCCAGCGGTGTGGTACAACTACAGATGCTCTTTGGCATTTCATTTGTTCTGCTGTGTTGTCCAACCCTGGATGTTCTTGGGCATTTTTTTATCCCCCAATCTAGCTGTGTTGTCCCACCCTGAGTGTTCTCGGGCATATCCTCACTCGGACAGAATTCTGCTCAACCCTGCTCTTGGATGCTCTTGGAATATAAATCCCTCAACCCAGCAGGTTTTAGGAGCCCCTCCTGTCCTGTTTCCTAGTGGATTGGGCTAGGAAACCTTGCTCCCCACCACCGAGGGGTCCAACCCCTCCCTGAGACCCAGTCCCAGTCACCCCCGGGGATTCTTTCACTCTCTTATGAGTCGCTTTGTCTCTTTACTGGCCGCTTTTCCAGCGAAAAGTCGGAAACGCAGCGTGGGAGACTCCGCACTCACTTGGCAGGTCTGGGACAACCAGCCCGCCTCTCATTCACACACATTCATCCCCCCGTACCTGCCCCCCGAGAAATACTTACCAATCCTTTTTCCTTCCCGGGTTCTTCGTGCGCACTACTACTCTTAGGGGGCAAATTACAGCAGTTGTAGGGACCCTTTTCCTGTTCTCTTTGTTTTATTGTCTCCTTTTGTCCACAGATCGTAACCTGCGTCTGTCGGTCACTTCAGGGGAAGCAGAGCGAGGCTGCCAAAGAGGGCAGGGCGCGCCTTCCCCACTCTGACTCTCCCAAAGCACCGGCAGCGAGGAGTTAGTAACCATCCTCTGCTACCAAATTGTGAAAAACGCCAATCACTTGTTTTTAAAATTTTTAAAGTTTAATAGTAATAAGGTGGTTATATAGTAACACAATTAGAGTAATAACAATTTGGACAAATTGAATAAAGACAATATGAGACAATAAAAACAAAGAGTTATGGACGTCCAGGTACCTTTTTCTGGGCATCACGGGCCCAAAAAAGGACCCCTGGTAACAAAGGATTAACCCTTAAAAACAACAGCCCGTTGCATATTCATACACTTCATACATGATGCATAAATTCCATTCAAACACAGGATTCTGTCTGACCAGTGTCAACTTCTTCCCTCTAATCCTAATAGCACCTCCAAGGTGGGAAGAAGTTTGTTTCTTCTGATAAGAAGGCCGTAAATTCTTTTTCTCTGAAAGATCTAGGTGTCCTGTGGCTGCAAGTTATCTCGCTGCAAGTCCTTTCTTTTAAACAAAGCATCTTACATAGCATAGTTCTATTTTAACAATTTTTATAACCTAAAACTATATTTAACACAGTACTTAAGAAAATTAATACAGCATTGCTTTCTAATACAACACATATAATATTCATTTTAATATTTGTGAAAAGCCAATCATAAAATACATGCATTTTTCACACCCCATTCCTGGACATCAGGGCTCTCTGCTCCCCTTTTCCCGGCCATCCCATGGCTCCCAGCCTCCAGACTGGCCATTGGCTTGACCCTGGGATGCCCTGGAATGCCTTGGTCCCCCATTCCTGCCTTTCCCAGCCCCCAGCCCCAGCTGTGTGCAAAACCAGAGACCCCCTGAACTCCTCGTTCTCGAACATCCCTGGTGTCCCCACCCTTGTCCCCCCTTTTTGGGAAACCCTGGACTCCCCTTTCCTGGGCTCAAGGACCCCCTGGAACTCCCTTCTACCTCTCCACGTCCCTGCCCCTGTCTCCTGTCCCTCAGCTGTCCCCTGTCCCTCGGCTCTGTGGGGCCCAGGGTGGCAGCAGGAGCCAGGGCAGCCCTGGGGGAGAACAACCCTGAGCCCCAGCCGGGCCAGTTCCCCCAGTTCCCCCCAGGTCACTCCCAGCATGGGCCCTGTGGCTCCCAGTCACCCCCAGGATGGTCCCAGTCACTTCCAGTTACACTCAGTGTGATCCCAGTATCATCCCAGTCACTCCCAGTATGATCCCAGGTGTTCCCATTCAGCCCTACTATAGTTCCAGACACTCCCAGTATGGTTCCAGTCCTTCCCAGTATGATTCCAGGATGAACCCAGTCACTCTCAGTACAGTGCCATTTGCCCCCAGTATGGTCCCAGTCACTCCAAGTCACCCAGTAGGATTCCAGCCACGCCCAGTAGGATTCCAGTCAATCCCAGATACTCCCAGTATTATTCCAGTGACTTCCTTTATGGTTCTTTTGTGATTCCAGTCACTCCTGGTCTCTCCCAGTACATCCCAGTTGTCCCTAATGTGTTTCCACTCACTCCCAGTTGCTCCCAGTAGCTTCCGGTATGATTCCATTTGCTCACAGCCACTCCCAGTCACCTCCAGCATGATTCCTGTAATTTCCTGTATATCCCAGTTGCCCCAACATGGTCCCAATTGCCCTCAGCCTGCCCCTAGTCACTTCCAGTATGATTCCAGAAGGATCCCAGTCACCCTCAGTGTGGTGCCAGTTGTTCCCAGTATGATCCCATTGGTCCCCAGCATGTCCCCATTTCCTCCCAGTGTGATCCCAGTTGCCTCTAGCACAGACCCAGTCCCTCCCAGTATGATCCTACTCTGATGCCATGATGATCCCAGTTGCTCCCAGCTTGGTCCTAGCTGCTCCCAGTTGCTCCCAGTCTGATCCCAGTTGTTCCCAGTGGCCCCTGTGTTACGTTTGGGAATGGGAGGAAATGTAGGGAAGTGATGCAAAGTTTTTTGTGTATCTGACAGTCTGTTGAGCTGCTGAAAAGCTAGACACGCTTTTGTGAAACACACATGGTAAAGACCAAAAAATTCAGAAACTTTTCTTTTCTTTGTTGGTCGGCAGGGAGGTGCTGGGTTTCGGTTTGGGCTTCAGCTCTGTGTCTGGGCTGGGCTGGGCCGTCTTGCTGCAGGCTGGGCTTCTTTTCTATTTCCTGGGCTGCTTGCTGGCTTCTCTCTCCATGGGCTCTGGTTTGGCCGGGCTGGGCTTCAGCAGCTGCTGGGCAAGGAGACAGGGGAGGCTGCGGAGCTTTAGCCAGAGCAGGGCTGGCTGCGGCTGCGAAGATCTCGCTGTCAGGCTGCTGCTTCTTCTTCTTCTTAGCGTGGCTGAGACCAGAGACTTCTGTGGCTGGCGTAGAAAACTAAACACTAACTACAAAGCTGATCTGAACACAACTGAGCCACAGCTTTCTGTTAGTAGTTATTGGTGGGTTAGGTAGGCTTCAGGCGTG
Source organism: Melospiza melodia melodia (assembly GCF_035770615.1). NCBI lineage: Eukaryota > Metazoa > Chordata > Aves > Passeriformes > Passerellidae > Melospiza > Melospiza melodia. The sequence continues at coordinate 11,685,909 of NC_086200.1, read as the reverse complement.
ATGTTAACTTTTTCAGTGCTTCAGTCTTCTTCTGAGTGAGAGAAAAGAACAACATGCACGTATATTAAAAACAAGATGAAGATATTAAAGGTAATAAAGAAGAAGGTAAGTAAGGCCCAGATGGGAGGGGGAGAAGATGCTTTGTTTTTAGAGCTGAAATCCTCTTGTAAGCTATAAAGAAAAGACTCTTTTCCCTTATAACACATAAAACTATAAGGAAATGAAAGTGTTTGAATTGATATTAGGTGAAGGCTTCTATGTTAAAGTAAGCAGATGTTGAAATAGCTGTAATCTCATGAGAAGTTTGCACAAAGAAAGAGCACAGTCTTGTGCTTCTAAATATAAAGATCTGTGCTCCCAGAGATGAAGATGATTTTAGAGATAGATAATGAGAACTTTTGCCTTTGAACAGCTCATCTTTAAAACAATACCCCATCAATCAACATAGCCCGTCTCCAAGCTGTGGGAAGGTTTGTAGAAATAAGAAAGATTTTACGATAGCAAGGTTCCCCTGGCAGTTGTTATTCATGACAAAATTGAGAACCACGAGAAAACTGTTTTTTTCCTTTTGTAGAAAAGTCTCCATAACTTTATCAAGAGGGACTTCTCTCCCTAAGTGAACTAAAAAAAGACTCTTTGAGAGGTAGTAAACTGACTAGAAATCTTCAGTTTAATTTCTTTACATTGTCAATGAGAAAGAAAAACTTGTGGGGAGAAGTATTCTAAAAAGTTTGCTTTGATTCTTACTACCTTTTTTTTTCTTTTTACTTACTATTATTAAAATTTTTCTTTCTACCCTTTTAAAGTTTTGAGCCTGCTTTACCTTTCTCCTAATCCTATCTCACAACCAAAAATAAGTGTATTAGTAATTAACCAACACCAAACCCACCACATTCTTTAGTGCATTAGCCAAAAAAAATCTCAAAATTAAAGAGATCTTATATTAGCAAACCAAAACCACGACACCCTAGCACAGACCCAGTCACTCCCAGTATGACCCCGGTAGGAATCCACTGTGATCCCAGTCTTCCCAGTTGCCCCCAATGTAGACTCAGTGACTCCAGTCACTCTCAGTGTGTTCCCAGTCATCCCCAGTATGGTTGCAGTCACTCCCAGTATATCCCAGTGGGTCCCACTATGATCCCTTTTGCCCCAGTTCTGGCCCTGCTGAGTCCCAGTGTGCTCTGATCCTGCTCCCAGTGGGTCCCAGTGCTGGGCACGGTGAATCCCAGGGTGTCCTGGTGTATCCTGGAGTATCCTGGTGTGTCTTGGTATGTCCCGGTGTATCCCAGTATATCCCAGTGTGTCCCAGTGTATCCCAGTGTGTCCCGGTGTATCCCAGTGTATCCCAGTTTATCCTGGTGTATCCCAGTGTATCCTGCCTGGTGTATCCCGGTGTCCCAGTCCATCCCAGCCTGTCCCAGTCCATCCCGGTCCGTTCCCTTCACTGGGAGTGACTGGGATCATACTGGTGGAAAGTGGAATCTTACTGGACCAAGTGGATGTGACTGGGAATGACTGTGAGTATGCTGAAGGCAACTGGGATATACTGGGAGTGTCTGTAACCATGCTGGGGGTGTCTGGGAACACACCGAGAGTCCCAGCAGGTCCAAGGACACCGTGGTGGCACTATGGAACCTCATGGAACCAAGGGGATCATTGTGGCACCCCTGGAGCCCATGGAACCAAGGGGCCTTGGTGATACAGCGGGGCTTCATGGAACCCAGAGACCATTATGGTTCTGTGGGGCCTGATGGAACCATGGAGACCATTGGGACCCTTCAGGGCCTCGTGTCACCAAGGGGGCATTATGGCACCTCAGGGACACATGGAAGCAAGGGACCATTGGGTCTCATGGAACTGAGGGAACATGGAACAGGCCTGGCTGGCTTGGCCTCCCAGGGGCCACTGGACAGCTCTGGCTGATGTTGGAATGTCAAAGGCTGCCTTTCATCAGCTCCTGGAGCACTGCGGCTCTGTGCTTTCCTTGCTGTGAAAGGAACTGTCAATCTCTTCTAATTACTCATGGCCAGAACTGGGATTTCAACTCCAAATTTTTCCCATAGGAATATTGCCAGGACAAGTGTGGCAGGCAGTGTTTTCAGGAGAGTCACCTCCCATCTGTCCCCAAAACACTGGGGAAGGCTCCGTGCTTTCCTCCCTATGAGAAAGAACTGTCCTACTTCTCCAGGCATGCATGGCTGAGATTGGTCTTCCACCTCCAGAATTCCCTAAATCCAAAGACTGCTCCCAAAAAAAAATCTGCCATTCCTGACAAGTCTGGCTGGCCTTGGCCTAGTGAGACTCTCACCTGCCTTCCAAACACTGAGGCTCTGTGCTTTCCTTCCTATGGAACAAAACTGTCCTTCTCAGCCAGGTGCCCATGGCCACAACTGGGATTTCACTTCCAGCATTCCCTGTTGTGACAGACTGGAGGAGATTGTTGGCTCTAAATATTTTGTGTGGGAGGGAGGAAGGGGCAGGTCCAGCCTTGCCCTGCCCTGGAGCCCCAATCCCCCCAGAGCCTCTATCCCAGCCCAGCAGTGGCTGCCAGTCCCTGGCACAGCACAGGCAATGCTCCACAGCCACCTCTGCAGCCCCAGCCCAGCTCCTGAGGGACCAAATGAGCCCAAGGCCCACCTGGGGGAAGGGCCCAGAGAGACCAAGGGGTATTGAAGGCTGACCACAAGGCAAGCACACATCTTGACCCTGCCTCCTGTTGTAATTTCTATCTGAACACTGCTGGAATCCAGGAGTTGGTAACTCTGTGTGTGCTCCTCTGTATCTTTTCAGCCAACAAAGCCAAGGGAAGGCACAGTTCCATCAAATGCAAAAGTCATTCCTCTGCTGGATATTAAATCCACTTTCCACAGCAGACAGCCTCAGAGCAATGGAAAGCACCTTCTGTGCCCAGCACAGATCCCAAGGTCCCCCCAAACCCTCCCTGCCCCAATTCTGCCCAGATTTGCTCTTTGCACACACGAGTCACACACTGAAGTCAGGAGCTCCCTCCATGCCCAGAGGGAGGAAAAGAGAGAAAGGGGATGAAGAGCTCTCCTGTGCAGAGCCAAGGTCCAAGTGCTCTGGGATGTCCCAGCAGCATCTGACATGTCCACCATCCCCCAGAGATTTCCGCACAGGAACAGTTTTAGACAAAGGCAAAAGAAAAGGCAATTCTGTGAGATATAAACACAATTAAGATGTTGACTAATATGATATTTATTTCAGCTTCAGAAAGATTGGGCAATTCCCTGAAGCTCAAAGCATGAAACCAGTCAGCTGAAGGGCACTTGAATGACCAGAAAGCACCGGGAGGAGTGCTGAGGGTTTTTTGCAGGACAATGGACATATGCAACATGTTCACAATCCAGCCTTCATAGAACCTGAGTGAGGTCACCATGCCCTTGAAGGACACAAAAGAAGGAGAACACGCTCAGCAGCAGACGGTTCAGGATGCAAAGGCAGACAAGAAAACCACAGCGAGATGCATGAAGAAGAAAGACTAACTAAAATTAACTGAAATATCAAAATGCGTGCGTAAAAAGGATTTAACCAATCATGTATCAGCTTGAGGTGTGAACAATAGAGAACAGTATAAATATGGCTTGCTTTTTGTAATAAATTGGTTTCCCTTATCATATTAATCATGGTGTGATGTCCCATTAATGATCCTCTGCACCTGGGGACCAGAAATGCATGCAAGCCTCCACGCCAAGAGACATTATGAATTCAAAAAACATGGCCATTAACTGCTTTATACCAACACAGAGTAATGGCAACCAAAATGCAGTCAGAACAGGGTTTTTTCCACTCTCTCTCAAGCCCCACACGTTGGGCACCAAATTTTGTCCTGGTTTAGGGCAAATTTGGGAGAAAACCTCCAAAGGGGCTCCTCCAGAAAGCAAACGCACATTGCCCCTCCCCACAACTGGGTCAGGAAGGATTCCCTGGAGAGAAGTGGAAAGAACCTGTTTATTTAACAGGCAAAGCACCCCCAGCACACAAAATGAACAATACCAGGTGACAACACTCTTTCACCACTCTGAAAAAGATGACAAATTCAGAAAGTCTCTCTTGGGAGTGGTCGCTCTGTTATCAGTCCCTCCGGTGCTGGGGCAGCTGCTGCAGCCACAAGGTGCAAACTCTCAGTGTTTCCAAGGTCCCAGTCCGGAGCAGGTTTGAGTGGTTCCAAAAAAGAGAAAGGAAAAACAGTCCAGGGAAAAATTCGGAGTGCTTAGCTAAACTAAGTAATGAGCAGAAACAAAAGCAAGAGCAAAGCAAAAAGCCAAGCAAAAAGCAAAAGCAGCACCATGTACTGCCCTGTCTCTGTGTCCCGCCAGCCGTGGGGGAGCGGCTGATAACAAAACCAAAACAAAACTTCGCTCTTCAGAGCCAGTCTTGAAGGCACAGAACATAATATCCAGCATAAACAGAACACATGGATGGGGATACAAGCATCATAACGTCACCATAGGACAGTCCTGCACCCAAAATTCTGTCCTGCACCCACTGCTGCATCCTGAGTCCTGTCCTGCACCCCGAGCCCCATCCTGTACCCAAATTCTGTACTGTCCCATACCCCAAACTCAAAGCTGCCCCCAAACCCCAACCCCACCCCTCATTTATCACCACATTCCTGTTCCACACCTTCTCTTCAACTCCTCCCCCTCTCCCACCCCTGTCCCACCCCCAAATTTATCCCATGTCCCTGATCCCCTCCCTGTTCCCTCCCCAACCCAGCCCTTCCCCGCAGGCCAAGTGGGCGGCAGCAGCAGTGGCAGCTGGTGGGGGCCGGTGGAGTTGGAGGAGCTGCAGCCCCTGAGCCTCCTCACCCTGGACACGCTCCAGAAGTGCATCTTCAGCTATGAGACCCACGGCCAGGAGTGATTGACACCTGTCCCCACTGATCATCTGTAAGAGACACTCTGAGGTTTCCCTCAGCTGCCTCACGACCGCTGTGACGGAGACTGAAGCCCCCTCCCAAGGGCTGAGACTGAGACCCCTATAACTCTAACACAGGGGGCTGGCCGAACTGAAGCCAGATGTTTGCCAAGTGTTGCCTGCAGGTGTGTTCCCTGGACCAAGAAAACAATTGGTCTCACTCACTGCTGAGAACATGGACTGTCTGTAAACTCACCTGTTCCCTCTCGGTGCTTTCAATAGACTTACCTGCTCCCCCCCTTGGTGGAGGACTATAACAGAACCAAGACTTTGAGATTCTCCCTGACGTGACAAGATGGATCTATTGGCTGGACCACGAGGGTTTCATCTCTCCACTGGCAGCTATTCCTCCCCTCTTTCTCTCTCTCTCTCTCTCTCTCTCCTTTATTCTCCTTTCTTATCCTTCCATCACATCTGCTGTGGGCACTCAACAAGAGGTGCATTTGTTTTGATTAATACCAAAATCCCCTTCCGTGTTGCTTTTGCACTCAGATCAGTTAACAAACCATCATGACCCTTGCTTGTACGAGCGGATCATGACACCATCCTGGTGGCCCTACCATTGTCCCTGCTGGCCATCCTGGTGGCTGTGCTGGCTCTGCCATGGTCCCCACTGGCCATCCTGTCCAATCACTGTCCCTGCTGGCCATTCTGGTGGCCCCAATGGTCCTGCTATCATCCATGCTGGTGGCCACAGTGTCCCCACATGGTCCCTGGTACAGGCAGCCCAGCGAGTACATCCTGCTGCTCACCAAGGTGGGGCTGGGGTGGTGGCCATGGGGCATGAAAGTGGTCAAGAGAGTGGTGGTGGCCATGGAAGGATTGACCATAGAGGCCAGTAGGATGCTGGTGGCCATGGGAAGCTTGGACATAGACTGGTGGCTACAGGGGAACAGTGGTGGCCATGGGCAGCATTGACCATAGAGCTGGTGGCCAGTGGGATGGTGGTGCCATAGGGTGGTGGCCATGGATGGGATTTGGCCCCAGGTGGCCCACAGACTGGTGGCCCCAGTGGCCCGTGGCTCATCTTGCCTCTGCAGGACGAGAATGGCCGCACCCTGTCGGACGAGGACATCGCGGCTGAGGCTGACACCTTCATGTTTGAGGGTGAGCACGAGCTCCCAGGTGCCACTGGGGAGGAGCCACTCCAGTATCCCCTCACTCACCCAGTGTCCCCACAGGCCATGACACCACGGCCAGTGGCCTGGCATGGCTCTTCTACAACCTGGCCGGCCATCCTGAGCACCAGGAGCGATGCCGCCAGCAGGTACAGGAGCTCCTGGCTGGCCGGGACACTGCAGACATTGAATGGTGAGATGTCCCCAGGGCCACCCCGGTCATGTGGCTTGGGGACACAATGCCACCCCCGCTTGTCCCCAGGGACGACCTGTCCCAGCTGCCCTTCACCACCATGTGCATCAAGGAGAGCCTGCGGCTGCACCCTCCTGTCACTGCTGTGTCCTGGCGCTGCACCGAGGACATCCCCCTGTGTGATGGCTGTGTCATCCCCAAGGGTATGGCATGGCCAGGGTGTCCCCAGTGTCACCACCCATCCTCATCTGCTGTCCCTAAAGTGGCCATTCCCATCCCAGCAGGGGTCATCTGCCTGATGAGCATCTATGGGACCCACCACAACCCAGACCTCTGGCCCAAGCGTGAGGTAGGGCCACCCTATGAGGTGTCCCTGTCACCATGGTGGTGACAGCTGTGTCCCCTCGGTGTGACTGTGTTGGTGTCACCCCAGGTGTTCAGTCCTCTGAGGTTCAGTCTGGAAAACAGCAAGGAACGGTCCCCGTCGTCCTTCATCCCCTTCTCTGCTGGCCCCAGGTATGTGCTGGAGTGGGGACAGGAGTGTCCCCAAATGTCACCCCTGTCCCTGGCTGGGTTCACAGTGGGGTGACAATGGGGAGGAGCAGGGAATAAATGGCAGCATGAAAGGGACAGTATCATGGTGGTGGTGGGGATGTGTTGTCCTTGGCCATGGGACACCCCATGGCATGGACATGTCAACCCATGGACTTGTCTCTAGGCCACTTGTGTCACCATCCATGGCCATGTCCCCCATTTCCTCATCCATGGCCATAGAGCCCCATGTCACCATCTCTATCTGTGACACCCCCCATGCCCAATATCGCCATCCACAGCCATGTCCTTGTCCCCATCCCCACCACATCCCCACCCAGGTCCTTGTCCCCATCCCCACCACATCCCCACCCAGGTCCTTGTCCCTATCCCCACCATATCCCCACCCACGTCCTTGTCCCCATCCCTACCATGTCCCCACCCAAGTCCCACAATGTCACCATCCATGTCTTAGTTGAATGTCTTTATATTTACCCCAATGTTGGGTGAAGCATAATGAAAAATGAAAGAAAATAAAGGCCAAAATAAAAGCATTTATGTGTCCATGCTGGCTGAGTATCCGTGTGCCTGGGCGGGTAGAAAGGACCTTTTCTAGAAAGATTTCCACTCCATTGTCTCCAAAATCCTGGGTTTTGCCCCAGTCAATCACCATTTGGCTGTGGAAGATGCTGGTGGGCCAGAGAGAATTAGAATCATGGAATGATTCAGGTTGGAAAAGACCTCCAACACCATTTGGAATTCTGGATGCCACTCGAAGCAATGACTGGATGCAAAAGGTGAGACTGTTTTGGGGTCGAAAGTAAAAAACTGTGCTGTCCACTATGAAATTCTGATGTCTGTTTGCATCCCAATGGATTTTTCTCTGGCCGTGTCCAAGTGCCCAAGGAGAGCCAGGAAGATGTGGGGACCACCAGCCAGGTGTCTTCCCAACATGGATCACCAGGACCATGGATGACCAAGTCTCCGCCCAGCGAGGGTCACTGTGGACCATCCAGTGGGGGTCCCCAATGGGGGATGGAGTTGAAGCAGCACTCAAAGCTCTTCCTGTCACTGTAGGACACAAAACAACACGAGCGCACACACTGCTGCTCTCAAGGGGAAGAAAAGGGAAGTTTATTTCCTGACTCCAACATTTACAGTTTTCTAAAAGCGACCGTGGATTGGAGGGTGAAAGTGCCACCTCTCCAATGACACTGGACAAACTAACAGTCCATCATATTTTTCTTCTTCTATAAAAGAATGCCAAACAAGAAGTTATTTACAGAAAGTGTTTGAGAAAGTTTGCTACAAGAATGTAAACATTAGAAGGCTCAGAAAATCTTTAAAAATCAAGGCAACACTCTTCCTGCACACAGGGCACTTGTTGGGCATCCCTTACTGCTGCCTCCCTTGGTGTTGGGTCATGGCAGAGTTCTGGGAGAAGTTCTTCCCACACTTGGGACACTGTCAGGGCCTCTCCCCAGTGTGGATCCACTGGTGGGTGACGAGAGTGCAGTTTTTCTAAAAGCCCTTCCTGCAGTCAGGGCAGCAGAAGGGCCTCTATTCTGTGTGAATCTGCTGATGCTTGAGGAGACGGTATCGGCTCTGAAACCTCTCCCCACACTCAGAACACTCATAGGATCTCTCCCCAGTGTGGATTCTCTGGTGGGCAATCAGCCTAGAGTTCTGCCTGAAGCATTTCCCACATTCCCCACACCTGTAAGGCCTCTCCCTGGTGTGGATCGTCTGGTGCAGAATCAGCCTAGTGCTCTGACTGAAGCTTTTCCCACATTCCCCACACCTGTAAGGCCTCTCCCCAGTGTGGATCCTCTGGTGGACACTCAGGCCGGAGGGGTCGATGAAGCTTTTCCCACATTCCCTGCACTTATAGGGCCTCTCCCCAGTGTGGATCCTCTGGTGGGCATTCAGATGGCAGCTCTGCCTAAAGCTTTTCCCACATTCCCTGCACTTGTAGGGCCTCTCCCCAGTGTGGATCCTCTGGTGCAGAATCAGGCTGGAGTTCTCAATGAAGCTCTTCCCACACTCTGAGCACGTGTAGGGGCACTCCCCAGTGTGCATTGTCTGGTGGATGATCAGGCGGGAGCTGTCACGGAAGCCCTTCCCACACTCCCCACACACAAAGGGTCGTATCCCAGTGTGGATCATCTGGTGGAGTTTCAAGCTGGAGCTCCTCCTGAAGCCCTTCCCACATTCTCCACATTTATAGGGCCGTTCATTGGTGTGGATCCTCTGGTGGGTGATCAGGTTGGAGTTGATCCTGAAGCTCTTCCCACATTCCCCACACTTGTGGGGCCGTTCATTGGTGTAGATCCTCTGGTGGACAGTCAGGTGGGAGCTGATCCTGAAGCTCTTCCCACATTCCCTACACTCATAGGGCCGTTCCCCGGTGTAGGTCCTCTGGTGGATGAGCAGGTGGTCGCTCCTGCCGAAACTCTTCCCACATTCCAAGCTTGGTGGGACTTCTTGCCATCATCAAGCTGCTGATGGACCACCACTTCAGCGCTCTGGCCAGATCTCTGGCTGCCTTCCAGGCACAGGCTGAGTCTCTCCTCCTCGGAGCACCCTGGGCTGGGTTTGCAGCCCCTCCTCTTGAGGGATCTCCGGGGCTTTTCCTCCCCAGTGGATTCCTGTGCCCTGGAGCCGCTCAAAATGGCCTCTTCCACCAGGTTCTGCTGTGAGGATTTGTCCTCCCTGGTCTCCATCCTCAGCTCCTTCCCTGGGGGAGGAAGGACAAGGAGAGGCTGGGATTTGCCTCCGTGCCACAGGGAAGGGGAAGGAGATCCCCCCAGAGCATCCCTGGCTGGACAGCATCAGCAGTGGGGCTGTGCTGCACCTGGGGCCGTGCTGGGCTGGGAGACGGAGCAGGACAGAGGGGAAAAGGGGCACTGACTTCCTTCTCACCTGCCTCAGTGCCCTGGGGCATCTTCCTCTTCCTCACAGCCTTCTCCATCCAGATGAGGTTTGGGAATGGGAAATCCTGATTTGGGGGAAAAACAAGATGTGAGTGCATTGCCTTCGGAGGTCCCACTGGCCAAGTCCATCTCTAGAAGTCACCGGACATCTGGTGGCCAGAAATACCTCCAAAAATCAAGGAGTCCAAAAACCTCTCCCAGGAGTTCCCTGTTTCCAGTGTCCTCACTTTGGGCTTATGGGGGTCCCTCTTCTCAGAGCTGCTGGGGGGGCTGTGGGGCCTGGGCATTCCCCCTCTCCTGGGTCCTGCTTACACAGGCTGAGGGTCTTTTGGGGGTCCCAGGGGTGAAATTATGATGCTCGTATCCCCATTTGTCTGAAATAAGCTTTGCACCTTTAATACTGGTTCTGAGAGCAGAGAGGGAGGAAGAAGAAGCACGGAGTTTGTTTTCAGAACCTCTCTCACTCCTCCACATTCCTGCTCCTCTCTTGTCTGCAGATGGACAGACAGCGGGACAGAGCCCTCCTTTGCTGTTAGTCAGTTTGAGCTAGCAGAGGAAGAGAAGCTCCCTGGACTGTGGTTTTTGGTTTATCCTTTTCTTTGGACCTGTCTAAACCTGCTCTGGATTGAACACCCAGAAGAGCACCAGGTGCTCACACCTGTGCCCCACCGGGGCTGGGCCACGGCATTTCCAGCACCAGAGAGACTGATAAGAGACTGAGCAAGCCATGCTACAGCTCACGGAGGGACTTTGTGAGTTTGTCATCTCTTTTGGAGCAGCAAGAGATTTTATTGTTTAATACTGTTCATTTTTGGGGCTGGTGAGTGCTTTGCCTGTTCAATAAACAGTTTTTTCCACTTCTCTCAAAGAAAATACTTTTCCAGAACCAGCTGGAGGAGGGGCCACTTGACTTTGCTCTTCTACAGGAAACACCTTTAGAGTTTTTCCTCCCAAAATTGCCCTAAGCCAGGACATTGACTTTGAAGGTCCCACTGGCCAAGTCCATCTCTAGAAGTCACTGAGTGTCTGGTGGCCAGAAATACCTCCAAAAATCAGGAATTCCAAAAACCTCTCCCAGGAGTGCCTCGTTTCCAGTGTCCTTATTTTGGGCTTATGGGGGTCCCTCTTCTCACAGCTGATGGGGGGCCTGTGGGTCCTGGGCATTCCCCCTCTCCCGGGTCCTGCTCAGGCATGCTGAGGGGGTTTTGGGGGTCCCAGGGCTCACCCTCCCCTGATTCTGTGGAAATTGTTTTTGTGACACGTGCCAATTGGGAATGGAATCAGCAAATGCTTCTATCTGCTGTGTCCAAAACAAGACACAAAGAAAGGTTTTGAAACTTTCTGACCAAATAGACAAATAAAGCATCAAAATCAAAGAAGTATAGTAGAGCAAAAGAGATGAGGCAGCAAGACGACTGATGCTTAGAATAAAATAGAGGAAGTTGGGGTAAAGCTAAGAGATATTGTAACAAAGCAATTAAAAGCTTATGTATAATAAAAAGCTTGATGCACTTGACAAATCATGTAGCAGACACCAGTGCAAGGCCTCCCTCCAGACAATCACAAGAAGGATAGCAATCAATGACCACCTAGAAATATTGTGAAATTACTGCTCCCAGCTTATTGATATTTGCTAATTTGGACTAACCAAGCATATTGGAAAATGCTTTGTAGGCTTAAAAACAGTATATATAATTTACTGAACTGTGTGTGCTATGAGTGGAGCAGTGACTCCCCAGCCACCCAGCGCTGCGTGCTTGCTTTAAAATAAAAGGTATAGAAGTAAAATTCACATTCGCTATTGAAATTTTACATCAGGTGTTCCAGGGTCCCCTTTCTCCAGCATCCCCCCACTCTAGGCACTCAGCGCTTCCCCTGCTCCCCTTTGCACTCCTGAGAGATCCAAAAGTACCCCCTTCATCAAATGAATTAAAAATACCTCTCTCAGCGACACCAAAATATATTTGGGACTCAACTCCTGTGAAAAACGCCAATCACTTGTTTTTAAAATTTTAAAAGTTTAATAGTAATAAAATGGTTCTAAAAACAGTAATACAATTAGAGTAATAATAATTTGGACAATTTGAATTAGAACAATACGAGACAACAAATACAAAGAATTATGGATGTCCGGGTACCTTTTTCTGGGCAGCACGAGCCTGAAAATGGGCACCGGTTAACAAAGATTAACCCTTAAAAACAATAACCCGTTGCACATTCATGCACTTCATACATGATGCATAAATTCCATTCAAACACAGGATTCTGTCTGGCCATCATCAACTTCTTCCTTCTAATCCTAACAGCCCCTTTGAGGCGGGAAGAAGTTCGTTTCTTCTGGTAAGAGAGCAAAAAATTCTTTTTTCTGAAAGATTCAGGTGTCCTGTGGCTGCTATCTGATGCGAGTGCCTCATTCCTTCCTTTAAAAAAACCTCACTGACATAGTTCTTCTTTTAACTACAAAAGTTACCTTTTAATTACAAGACTACATTTATTATTAAACTGTTAATACAGCACTACTAATCAATACACCAAAATACATATGGTAAATGTGAAAATGCCTGTATTTTATGATTGGCTTTTCGCAAATATTAAATGAATATTATATGTGTTGTGTTAGAAAGTAATGCTGTATTAATTCTCTTAAGTACCATGTTAAATATAGTTTTAGGTTATAAAAATTGTTAAAATAGAAACGATGCCACGTAGGATACTTTTTTAAAGAAAGGACTTCCAGCGAGATAGCAGCCACAGGACACCTGAATCTTTCAGAGAAAAATAATTTATTGCTCTCTTACCAGAAGAAACGAACTTCTTCCTGCCTCGAAGGTGCTGTTAGGATTCAGAGGAAGAAGCTGACACTGACCAGACAGAATCCTGTGTTTGAATGGAATTTATGCATCATGTATGAAGTGCATGAATATGCAATGGGCTATTGTTTTTAAGGGTTAATCTTTGTTAGCGGGGGTCCTTTTTCGGGCTCATGCTGCCCAGAAAAAGGTACCCAGAGGTCCGTAACTCTTTGTATTTGTTGTCTTGTATTGTCCTAATTCAAATTGTCCAAATTATTATTACTCTAATTGTATTACTATTTTTAGAACCATTTTATTACTACTAAACTTTTACAATTTTTCACACACCATAAGCACACGTACCTTTGCTTAAAACAATGCTTGCTTATTTCGAATACAATACCTGCTTGTAAGCCTTAAAACACAACACACAGAGCTCCATTCTTAAGCTTTAACCTTCCTAATATCTTGCTTGTCGGCGGAAGGGAACCAGGACATCAATTTGATCATCACAGGCTCGATTTTATTGATCAGTATGGCGGGTTAAATACAGTTAATAATGAGCTTCATACATATTGCAAAAGTTGAGCTCAGGATTGGTCAGCTTGCATATCAGCACCTACGCCTACTTCTACATTCCTATGGTTCTACTTTTGATACTTTCTACATATTCTTAGGATATATTCAGGACTAATCTCAACTCCCTATCCTCATGTTGCAGCAAGGTCGCTGCTGACTCTTCCTTTCAGCTTGCTGACTGCTGACTTTTCTCCTTCAGTTTAACCAGCGGCATTATATCAGTGTGGCCTTTCTCAGCTAACCAATTATTAATAATACTCTCCACATTTCCCCCGTTTTCTTCTTGTGCAAGGAGATTAGTTTGCCATGTTTTTGCTATTGTACGGCTGACCATGTTTTGAATACAGTTAAAGATACAAGGCAAAATAAGCAAAAACAGTAAGATTACACCCAGCAGTCCTATAGCATAGATCACAAGGTTCCTCAGCCACGGTCCGAGTCCCAAGCCTTTAAGCCATTCGTCAATTCCTAAACCGTCTTCTTCCTTAAGTTTGTGAAGTCCCTGTGATAATTCTTTTATCTTAGTGTGAATGGACACTGAATGATCAGACAGATTCATGCAACACATTCCCTCAAACTCTTCACATCCATGTCCTTGTGCTAAGAGCAAAAAATCTACAGCAGCTCTATTTTGCAAAACAGCATGGTTAACACTTTGCACATCTGCAGTTAACATGTCTAGAATTTGTGATGTCTTGTTCAGCTCATCCCTTGCCCAGCATCCTAATTGTTTTGTCAAATTCATGGCTTTATTGGCAGATCCTCCTGGTAAGATAGTTGAAACCACCACCTGTTTGAATGTGCCCCAAAACCGTGGATCTCCTATCTTGCTGCAGTCTAAGTCATGGATGCTACGTTTTCTCCTGTTTGAATTTTGACTCAGCTGCATTAGCAAGGACACATTAGGATGAAACAGTGACAATTTTCCCAAAAAACAGGGCCCACCCTGTGGTTTAGCTGGTATACCATTCCATGCCCTGTCTCCACAAATCAAAAATATTCCTGTGGGTAATTTCATTGGTGCTGTGATATTTGTGCCGTTACATTGACTGTAATGCTGTGGAGAGAATTCACTCACATTCAGGGATGAATCTAGGGTGGCCCATGTTTCTTTAGGTTGGTTTAAATTCTGAGCACCCAAAAGTTTGAAGCTAAACCATCCACCAGCTGTAGTGTTAGATATGCTGGCATTTGTACTTCCAAAAAGATCCAATTCTTCAGGAGGAGAATGCAAAGAGGTGTTAAGTGATTGGATTAGTAAGCATTGATGATAGCCATCACTCTGACCTGCAGTATACCCTTGTTGCACCGGCAATGTGATGTTTGACATGTTAGACATACATAAGGTTTGATTGTTTATCAAACTGCAAAATTCTCCCGGACACCACACCGGAAGTCCCACCAGGCATGTTCGAAATGGGTTAGTGACTCCTCCAAGACTAAGACAAAGTGATGATTGGTTAGTTTGATTAGCAAGTGTTACCCATAAATTTTCCCTTGGTTGACTAAAGTGTGTTACTCCTACTGCTTCACTTGCTACAGCATTGAGCAGTATAACAAAAACAAACCTCATTTTTCTTTCTGCTTGCTTTGCTTCTCCTTTTCTTCCTTCTGCTTACATTGTTTCTCCTTTCTTCGCTGTCTTTTCCCTGGTTTGCTAGATTGTCTATTGTAAGGCTGAGTCAATTCTTGAATATACTGATCTAATTCTAAATCAGCATCCTTGCTCACAAGTATAGCACGAGGTAAGTTTGAAGGCAAATCAGCTTTGCGGCGAGCTGCTATGATGCGTGAGGCTTTAGTAATTTCAAATATTCTAAGGTTTTCCTGTAACTTCCACCTAAGATATGCTATAACCACTTGTTCTGCACTCTCAAAGAGCTGTAATCCTGTCCGTCCTGGCAGGCCAGTACTTTGTTCAAGAGCTCTAACCCAGATATGATTTCGAATCCACTTTCCAAAACAAGATGTACACCATAAATATCCCAATGACTTCTGTGAATACCAATAAACCTGATTACAATCTGCACAATGCAAAGCTACCCATGCATAGCATTTATCTTTATCCTTTTTGCAAACATAACAAGGAAGCGAATGTAAGTAAGGACCAGTATAAAATTCTGGTTCTTCAACCCAAAGCAACCAATTCAATGGTGGTGATCGCAAAGCCTCTTCAGCCTTTTTACTATATGAGGCTAACAGCTCAAGGTCTTTCTTTAACACAAGGTGTATCTTATTTCGTAATCGTAGTTCTTGTTCGTTATCCTCCTCAACAACTATATCTTCCTGAGGGTCCCACAACTGTAAAAGTGTTCTAATCATAGAAAATTAATTAGCAATCACTGATACCCCTATTCAAATGAGACCCTTCTCTTTTTTGCCTTCTTTTTCTTATCTGTCTTCAATCTTGCTGCTCCTAATTTCACTGGTCCTGCCACTTTCAAACTTAATTTTTGCAACTTATCAACGCAGCAATCTAATGGTCCATCAGGATCCCCTTGGAAGGGTCCTACAACTGAATGCTGTGTTAAAGGCACTAATTTCCTACACCTTATAGAAACTATACGTGATTTACTTTGAACCTTAATTCTATTCACAGTACATTGTATTTCCCATCGATAATAAGCAAGAACCTTCTGTTCAGGAGACTCATAAAGATTTAAAGCTATATATGCGTTTTGCCCTGTTTGTCTCCTTAATTCATCTTGCCAGCTTTTTCCCCACGTATGCTCGTGTTCACAAGTATGACACCACAAATCCCGTAATAATGATTGTTCTATCCAAAAAGTTCTTTTACAACCCCCACAACGTAGAGCTATCCAGGCAGCACAATGTGAATTGTGACAGTCAAGGCAATGTAGTTTCGCTGGATCTGTTAAATGAAAAGTTGATATTGAGTCAATGAAACCAATCAACTCCTGGGCCGTCCGGTAGTGACGTGTCAGTGCTCTGTCCACCGCTTCCAAGTACCCCTTCAATTGTAACAGTAGTGGTTGTAGGACTAGAAGCAGTTTCTTCCCCAGTCGCTCCTTGTCCTCCTCCGTAAGGCGACTCACCAGAGGCTGCATCAAAAACAGGTTTAGTCCACTTAGCAGGCACCCACAAAGGCCCTGTAGGTGAGGAAACACAAAGATACCCCCGACCCCAATATAATACCTTTGCAGGTTTTTCCCATAATCCTGTACTTGGGTTCTTATACTTAACCCAGACCTCTGTTTCCTTAGTATTTTCCTGATCTGACCTCGGATGATGTTTCATTGCAAGGGGGGTATCATCTTCCCCAAAAATGCATAAATGATTAATCACATACAAAACCTTAGCCAAACATGCTTGTGGATCTGCCAAATCTTGATGTTTTTCAATATACTGCTTAAGGGTACCGTTTGCTCTTTCCCGTAAAGCTTTCCTTAACTGTATCAGTAACTCATACAATCGTTTATTATTCACTTCCTTAATTGCTGCTTCCTCTATTCGTTTGACTACTCCTGCAACATACATAGGGTCTGTGACCACATTTAAAGGCTCCTGTGAGTTGGACACCGCCCATACTACTGCTAACAATTCCAAAGTTTGTAAGCTGCTGTGAGGAGTTGATGCTTCCATTGTCCTTTTTCTTGCCAGGTAACAGCAGCACGCCTTGATTTCTTTCCTGCATCTGTAAAAGCTGTAATAGCTCCTTCTATGGGGTTTTCTTCTCTCAAAGGTCGAGTAATCCAGTTCCATTCTGTCATCCATTGCAAAACTCTAGGCACTAATTTACTAGTCTCTACTTTAGCAGGTGACATCAATAATGCTTCTTGTAAATTCTTTGAATTTATCAAGTACCAGTCCAAGGTTTCTTTTTCCATAGGCAATCTAATATTAGCAGGTTCTCTACCATCCACTTCAAGAATTCTGAGACGCCCCTTTTTGATTAATGCAGCCAATTGTTCAATTTTTGAAGATATTGTTTTCTTATGCTGTAGTGGTGGTGATAACCATTCCAACACCCGTATCTCCCCTGTTTTCTTTTGCAACTGAGAGAGAGCACCAAGCAAGTGGCAAGGGCTATTCCAGATAGTAAGGTCAATGGGGTGGTCGAATTGTCGACGAGACACATACCCTTGCTGTACACAGTTACTGATTTGCTGCAAGGCAAGACGATGCTCCTTTGTCAGGTGTACAGGAGTAGTAGGGTCCACGCCTTTTAACAAAGGCCGTAGGGCTTCTAATAAGTGATTTGGTATTCCCACAATAGGCTTCAGCCACTGTAAGTCTCCCAGCAACTTCTGTGCATCATGTAGAGTTTTAATGTTCAATTGTAATTCCAATTTTTGTGGTATCACTATTTGATCCGTCAAAGTCCATCCCAAATATTTCCAGGGCTTTGTAGTCTGAATTTTCTCTGCAGCAATAACAAGTGAATATGCAGCAAGAGTATTTTTAATGGTGTTAATCTGTAAAGAGGAGAATGGCTGTTGCTGTGCAAACAAAATATCGTCCATGTAATGATATATTATAGTTGCTGGCCATTTACGACGTAGTGGCTGTAATGCAGCATCAACATAAAGCTGACATAAAGTGGGAGAGTTGCGTATGCCCTGCGGAAGAGATGTCCATTCAAATCTTTTATCTGGTTCCCCACGATTTATTGCTGGTAAAGTAAATGCAAATCTCTTCATGTCATCAGGATGCAGGCCAATAGTGAAAAAACAATCCTTTAGGTCAATAATTAAAAGTGGCCAGTGTTCTGGAATCATAGCTGGATTTGGAAGACCAGGCTGTAAGGCCCCCATTGGTTCCATTTGGTCATTTACAGCCCTCAAATCATGTATCAAATGATATTTCCCTGATTTCTTTTTGATTACAAAAATAGGTGTATTCCAAGGGCTTGTGGACAGTCGTAGGTGCCCTTTTGTATATTGTTCCTGTACCAATTCATGGGCATGCATAAGACTCTCCCCTTTTAATGGCCATTGCTTAACCACCACCGGTGTATCCGTTTTCCAGGTGAGTGGAATGGGGAAAGTCCAAGCAATGGCAATTACCCCAAAGGGTGCTGATTAGTTAACACCACTCCCAATTGTGTTAAAATGTCCCTTCCAATTAAGCAGGAAACTGTAGGAGGCAGTTGAACAATTGAAAACACAGCAGATATTTGCTGATTCTCAATGCACACAGACAAAGACGGCGACCTGCTTGCCAATGTAAATCCTCCCACTCCTGTGAGCATGTTTGATGAGGGAAATAGAGGCCAATGTTGTGGCCATGCTTCTGGAGAAATGATGCTAGTATCTGCTCCTGTATCCAATAATCCATAAAGGGTTATGCTTTGATGCCCATAGGTAATTTCAACCTTTTGTTTTGGTCTATTTTGTAAATCCACAGTTAAAAGTGTAACACCAGTAGAGCCAAAACCTTTTTCATCCCGTGCTTGCCCAGTAAATGATTGTATTCCTGATGTCATTTGTGACAGTGGTACCAATTGTGCAATGCGTTGTCCTTTTGTAATTTTAATCGGAGGATAAAGGGTGTAAGCCATAATTTGTATTTCCCCTGTAAAGTCCGCATCGATAACACCAGGCAAAACAAATAATCCCAACATAGTTATAGAGGAACGTCCCAGCAATAATGCTCCACATGTTTGTCCATTTAATATAAGAGGACCCTTTATTCCAGTGGGTATCCTCTCAGGCCGGTTCGTCATTAGTGTGACGTCTACTGCTGCTGATAAGTCCAAGCCGAGGCTCCCGGTTGTTGCGGGTTGCAGACAGGAGGTAGCAGCGATGTTACGGCAGCAGCTGGTGTCTCCGATGTCAGGGCGGCAACTTGTGTCTGTCCCTCATTGCTGTATTGGTAACACTTGATGAATGGTCTCGAGCCTCTTTACGTGACTGCCAGTGAGCCGCTTTGGAGAGGAGCAAGAGCAGCTAACACCTGATTTTGAGTAGACTATGCTTTTGCAACCCTAATCCTAATTCCTTTAAGGCTTCTGCTATAAATGCCTGTGAAGCTGTTGGCATTAATGCCATTCGCTCTAATGCTTCCTCAATAGTCCAATTTGCCCCTAAAGTAGCTAACACTCTTTGGGTTGCTGGATTGCTATTTTGCAAGGCACACGTTTTCAATAGCGCTCTGCAACACCAGCCCGATCTATAGCAGTAGCTGCTCTATCGATAAAATTTCCAAATGATTCTTCTCTACCTTGTTTAATGCCCATATAAGCCGGTAACCCTCCTGGCTCTTTAACCATGTCTATTGCAGCATGCACTAACTGCATAGACTCTCTAAGTTTATCTTCTCCCGATATCATCTGTGCCTCTGAATGTAAAAATGCCCCTAAGCCAATCAGCTCCTTTACTGTTACTCCATGTAATGGGTCATGTGCATTAAACAATAACTGCTGATGCTGAGTGAATATCAACCGAACTATTCCTCTTAAATCATTAAGACATAAAACCTGAGTATTAAAAAGATAATCTAACATTTGCTTAACAGGTTCACTTTTTACTCCAAACTGACTAACCGTAGAACGTAGCTGAGTTAACAGCTTCCAATCTAAGGGAGTATATTCTGCTATATTATGCGTAAGGTTCCCCTGTGCATCATACTGTGGTGTGTATGTGACTGGACATGCAAGACTAGAAGCTATTTCCACCGCCTCACCATCCCCCATTTGCATTACTTCTTTCGCCAAAGCAGCCCAAGCTTCCCTCCTCTGTTTAGCCATCTCCCCCCATGGATCACGGTGTGCCCCTGGGATGGGATCTGGCCCTTTAAGGGTGTATGCTGCTGGCGCTTTGGTACAGACCCCGAGCTTTCGCACAGGGAAGGCAGTGGAGCAGAGGCTGGCTCGCGCGGGGGAAGCGGCCCCCCCGCTGGAGCTGACAGTGAAACCGGAGCCGGCTCACCCAGGGGAAGTGGCGGAGGCAAAGCTGGCGGCGGAGGCGAAGTTGACTTGCTCCAACCCCCACCATCCGACCCACCTGAAGCTGGTGGCGGAGGCAAAGCTGGCTTGCTCTTACCCCCACCATCTGACCCGCCTGAAGCTGGTGGCGGAGGCAAAGCTGGCTTGCTCCTACCCCCACCATCCGACTCGCCCTCCCCCTCTGACAGGAAATGTGCAGACGGTTCCACTGCGCCTATAGGAAAATCCTCCACACCACTTTGCTGGGGACTCTTAGGCATAAGTACCTTAGTTACAGAAGGTGCCAGGGGATCATCTTCACGACCATACCCTATATTCCTCTTATGAGCTTCTGTTGCCGTTTCTGCTGCCTTTCTCTCAGAGACCTGCTGAAGTAACGTGTTATACACCACCCGCCATAACTTCCCGAATTTCTTTGCTGACTTATCATCGTCTAGTATTGTATCCCACAATATTTCCCCAAACTTCTTCCACTCTGCTAGCTCATGAACTGTATGAGGATTAGAAAAGATACCCTTAGCATGGCCATAAGCTAATAACTCTGGTAGCTCCTTTTTTAAATCTATCCCTTTTATCCCACGCTGCTCTAAATAGGCGGTAAATAAATCATATGCCGCTTGCCTATCCATACCTATTAATCAGCGCGCGCTGTTGCAGCTCTCCAGGCTCCGGCGGACACGTATTGGCTTAAGTCACAGTTGTGAACCTTAAGGGTGCTTCAAATTCCGGCACCGTCCCGGCTGCTGGGACCCAAACCCAACTTCCTCGACCGTGGCGTAATCCCTTTTTCTTTTAATCCGAGAAAAAGGGCAGAGATTCAGTTATGCCCGCATTCTCCACCATTTGTCGGCGGAAGGGAACCAGGACATCAGTTTGATCATCACAGGCTCGATTTTATTGATCAGTACGGCGGGTTAAATACAGTTCATAATGAGCTTCATACATATTGCAAAAGTTGAGCTCAGGATTGGTCAGCTTACATATCAGCACCTACGCCTACTTCTACATTCCTATGGTTCTACTTTTGATACTTTCTACATATTCTTAGGATATATTCAGGACTAATCTCAACTCCCTATCCTCATGTTGCAGCAAGGTCGCTGCTGACTCTTCCTTTCAGCTTGCTGACTGCTGACTTTTCTCCTTCAGCTTAACCAGCGGCATTATATCAGTGTGGCCTTTCTCAGCTAACCAATTATTAATAATGCTCTCCACACCTGTAGCCTACTTACAGTAGTCGTTGAATATCTCTGGTGCATCCAAGACCCGTTCTGGCTTTGAGGGAATATATCTGCTCTTCTTCCTGCTCAATCCAGGTGCCATTTTCTGACTGTAGAGCACTTTCAGGTTATTCTGATAGTCTGTGTGCAGGGGAACAGGTTTGTTAACCTGAGTTAGTTTCCTCCCAGCTGAGTGCTGCTCACCCAACTAGGAATCCCTTGGAGTGAAAATAAAGTCCTAAGAGAAACACTCACAAGCCTGCAGTGCACTAAAATCACTGGCAGAATGAACTGCTGAGCAGGGGTGAGCTACAATTTCCTCATTCATGGAAACAAATTTAACAAACACTTGGGTTTTTGAATCCCATTATATTTAGTTGCAGTTTAAGCTAGAAAGTGCACAGCAGAGGCTTTGATGCTCTTACAGACTTCATGAACGTTTGGAACCTGCAGTACCGGTAGCTGTCACCGACATCTTTCCATAAAAATCCTTTCTTTAGGATTTTTCCCCCTTCTGAGAAGCTGTGGCCTCAGCAACAAAAGGTAAACAATGGTTATCTGCTGCTGGGGAATGCAACAGGTGGATGCATGATCAGTCTTGGGTGAATGTTTGGATTTACTGACCACTCACAGCGGAGCTGGGTCTCACCCTCTGCTGAGAAACAGCCCTTTGTTTATTCATTCTTTTCCTATTCTTAGCTTAGCTAGCTTCTGAGAACTTTCCTTCTATTTCTTTTAGTATAGTAATAATGTAATATATATCATAAAATATTAAATCAAGCCTTCTGAATATGAGGTCAAGATTCTCATCTCTCTCTCCACCCTGAAGACCCTTGCAAGCCCTGTAACAGGTGACCAACTGGCAGTCATAGCAACTCTCCTAAATAAATTCACTTTAACTGTTATGCCCTCCCTCGACCTCAGGAACCTTAAGAAAGGAGACTCCAGCCTGTACAGCTCTCAGAAACCAGCTGATTTCTCCTGTGACCACACACAGAGCCTCTGTGTTGCTGTTCCCCTGACCTGATCCCTCCTGCTGATTCAGCTCACACGGAGCCTGTATCATACCTTCTGGAGCATTCTGTGGTTTTCCTCTGAGGTGGAGGATCTTTGCCTCTTCCACATCAAAACCATTCAGATTCACTGCCCAGGCTTTCTGTTGCTCCTACAGAGACAAATCACCCTCAGTGCAATGCATTTAAAACAATTCCCACAGTACAATTTAAACAGACACCTAAGTCCCCTTCTCTTAGAATCTGAAGATGTTTGACTGTGCTGCAAGGGTCAGTCACACAGAGGCAGGTCAAAGCAGTTTTCCTCAGACTTTCATACATTGTCCTGCTCACATTTTCAAACAATGGCAAATTCAGTGTCATTGCCAGAGGGAAAAGCCACAGCCACAAAGCGACCAAATGCTTCACAAACAGATTTCAGAACACAGTGTAAAACATTCCAGAAGCGTTCCCTGTGGAGACCTTGTCCTAGAATAGCTACCACCAGCAGTTTCACTTTGCATAGGCTTACAGCTTTGTGTTTTTGTTGCCTGCTACATTTTAAAGCCTCGTTAGTCAAAAGCTAAATTTTGCTACCAGAAGCAGCATAGGCTTCGAGTGCATGGCAGTCTCTACAGCTTCAGTCTCATCCTAGGCTCCTGAAGCCCAGAGCTGCAAGTAGTGATGGCTGGGACTTGTCAGTGCCATGTGCCCCCTTGATAGAACCTATTGTTCACTGCTCTGTAAAGGGGCAGGAAGGAGTAGCGGTTGTTTAAGTAATTGTAACTTAGCAACATGCTCACCTTCTTGGTAGGGGAATCCTCAGCAGGGTCATTCTCTTTGGTTAGGAGGAAATTTGCCATCTCCATCTGCATAGTGCTGCGTTTGGGAATGTAGCGATCCCCCCCAGCCTTTGTGGGGGTGCTTTGAATTTTGGATCCAGATTTACCTGCATTCACATATGAAAATATTGTCTTACAGCTATTTAACAGCCTATATTCGAGCTTTCACGGGAGCAAACCCAACACTCTTCCACATCACACCCACCAGACAAGTAGGACTCTGAGGTCTCATGCCACCCAGTCCCAACTAACTTATATTTTCCTCCCTGCCACCAAGTTGGTTAGGGACTGTGTGGTGCAACTCCTTGGGTCTAGTGCAACAATTCCAGAGTCCAGAGATAAGGGGAAGATACAAAAACGCTCACAGGATGTAAAGCTGTCAGCTGACAGTCCTGCCCACACTCGTCCTAGCATCCAGCTGTGCCAGCAAGGCTCAGCTGGCCGAACAGCAGCTCGCCAGCCCCAGTGCTCAGAGCTCTGCCCCTCATGCTGGCAAGGAGGTGGGTGGCTGTCAGGAGCACAGCCCACCTCCTCCTGCCTGAGCAGCAGCCGGTAGGGCAGCGTGGCAGGGAGCCCAGGGCCCCATGGCTACGGACAAGCAGCCTGGGCCAGGCTCCCGCACTCAACCTCTGCCGCCGGTGGCCGGCGCTCACCGGGTGTCTTGGATGGCGTCTTCCTGGGGCTGTGGGAGCGACATGCCGGCTTTATGGGGGACACGCCGACAGGGCTGGGCCCAGGGCCGCTCTCCTTGGCCTTGCGCTGCCATGGCGCAGGCGGCGCGTTCGGGATCAGCGTGTCCAGCTTCAGCAGCCCGTGCAGGTCCGCCTCCAACAGGAACTGCGCCGTGGTCCTGCGGGCGGGCAGGGTGAGCCGTGCCCACCGGCCGGGCTGAGCCTACTCCAACAGGCCCCGCCGGCCTCCCCACCACCGGACCGTGCAAGCGCTCCGGCTGCTCCTCCCCACTAAAGGACACCCCCACTCTCCCCAGCCGCTCCTCGGGACACCCCATCAGCCGATACGACCTCCCTCCGCTTCTCGGGGGTCCTTGATCAGGCAGCACCCCTTCCAGCCGCTCTTTGGGGCTTCTTCCGATAAGTAACATTCTCCCTTCCCCTGCCTTTCAAGGGCAATCTCGTCCCTGCTCTTTCTCCTCCCCACCGTGCTTTGCCTCTGCCCTGTGCCCCTGGGGCTGCTCTTGGCCAGGCAGCCTCAGTGGGAGCCAGCACTGGCTGCAGCCCCAGCGGGGCCCCCCAGGACAAGGCCCAGCAATTAGGAGGCCAATGAAAGCTCTGGGCAGCAGCAGAACCCTCAGCAGAGTTCTTTGGACAATCAAGGACTGGCCACCCCTACACTGCAACCTCACTGGGAATGTTTTCTGTCTGACGTAGACTTTCAAAAGAAGCTCTTTGAGGGAAAGGTGAACTAAACACTCACCCTTTTCTCTTCCAGCAAGTCCAACTTCGGACAGAGCATAAGATGAAGATCAGCTCCAAGACAAGCAGGCCTGCCAGAAACCCTAGCCAGAAGCCTGTTCCCTGACAGAAACCCCTTCCAAGGCCCTTCTGGGAATCAGGAACATGTGCTGTGGTTCCAGCACACCTGTGGGAGCGATGGGGAGCGTCAGCCCGTGCTGTGCTGCACTGCTGAGCTGGCAGCACGGTGGATGCGGGCAGGACATTCTCCGTTTCCCCCAGAGCTGGGGCCTGCAGGGACCTTGCCGCCCCGTGGCACAGGCTGTGCCACCCAACAAAGCCCAGCAGGCCGAGAGGAGAGCCCGGGGGCAGCGCAGCTTTTTGGGCAGTCGCTGCTTGGAGGGACACGGGCCACACCCATCCCTGAGCAGCCCCTGCCAGCCCTGGCCCTCCCTGCCCCGTGACAGCTCCCCCCGCCCCAGGGCACAGAGTCAGGCCCTGTCAGGACCCAGTGCAGCCCCTGCCCAGTCGGGAGCCAAGGCTGGCTCTGGCCCTGGGCTCGCGGCAGGGCTCCCGCTCGGGGCTGCTCCTGTGCCTTGGGACTCTGGGCACTCAGGGCCAGCT
Source organism: Melospiza melodia melodia (assembly GCF_035770615.1). NCBI lineage: Eukaryota > Metazoa > Chordata > Aves > Passeriformes > Passerellidae > Melospiza > Melospiza melodia. The sequence continues at coordinate 11,660,825 of NC_086200.1, read as the reverse complement.
CCGGAGCAGCTGCAGCGGGAGGGACGTTGGTGCATGAGTCCCCTTTTCCCAGGGCTCTGAACGAGCTCCAAAGGCACCTCCAGCTTTGCCGGGCTGTGCAAGGGAGGCCCTGGTAGAAGAAGAAGAGCTGCAGCCACACAGCTCTGCCAATGGCTGAGCCCTGCTGAGCCTGGCACAGCAATTACCTTCTGTGCCTGTGCCCATGCCTGTGCTTGGCTTGGACTTCCTTCCTGCAGCAGGGGCTGCCAATCGGCCTCTGCTTTGTTGGGGAAACACCTCCTTCTGTCCTAACTTTTGGCCCATCACTTGAGAAACAAAAAGTACACCTTAAAAGATGGAGAAATTCTCCATTTCTTTAATGGCATGTTCAGAACGTCATGCTTATGCAAAATCGGATAAAATCAACAAATCATCTGGGCTTTTTCAGCTGGGCCATGGCCCACCGTCCTTCAAACACTTGCCAGTGCTGAGCAGAAGTTGTTGGTGGATCGTGCAGGGTGAGGGCACACACATGCATGGCTCTGTCCTGGCACCTGCAGCGATGCCCCCCTGGCCGAGCTTTGGGCTCTGAGCTGGCAGGTCTCACAGGGGAAAGGCCTTGGCGCACCCTCACCATCTCCCAGAGGCTCAATCCTGAATGTGGGCTGGGAAGCCAGATCACCTTGAGCAACAGGCTCAGCTGCAAAGAAAGGCAGGACACAACAGCTCCAATGGCACTGCTGAAGATTCTCCTTCAGGCCCGAGTGGCAGTGAGGGCATCTGGGTGATTGGTGCCCTCCAAGGCACTCCCTTGGCTCTGCCTTCCACTCAGGAGCAGGGCCAGGGGGACCTCGTGCCTGCAGTGGCCCCACACTGGGATGGAAGGAGCCCCTTGCGGGGCAGTCGGGGCAGAAAGGACTCCCTGGAGCAGCCAGCAGCTTGAAACCCAGCCCCAGGCAGGGCCAGGGCTTAGCAGTGGCAGCAGAAGCAGCTCGGGCTCCCTGGGGGCTGCAAAGGAGCTGAGAAAGGCTCAGCCCCCAGGCACAGCCCTGGGCCCAGCCCCTTCCCTCTCTGCTCTTCTCTGTGGCTGCACAGAGCACACAGAAGGACACAGTGGCATTGCACACGGGAGGAGGATGGACAGCTAAATGCCCCTTCCTCCCACTGACAGCGATCCTGTGGGATCCCTCAGGGCTCCAGAAGGGAGCAGGGTAAGGTTTCCAGAACTGATCTACCTTCAGTGAAATTTAAGGGAACTGGCTCATGGTAAGCTCTTGGCATACTGACACAGATTATTCTGTCAGGAAAGGTACATTCAGAACATGCCTCCAACATCTGACAAGGTCTTCAAAGCACCATTCACCAGCATTTCCAAGTAATCCAAGTCATGATCCCAGTCGAGGAGGGATCACAGATGCTACAGAACCATTTCCATGGTGTGTTGGGATCCCCTTCTCCCTTGGGGAATTGGGCACTGCAAGGGGGTGGGGTAAGGCTGCGGGAGCCTGTGGCTCCTGGTCACTCTCCACGCTCTTTGCAGGTCCTGTGCAACATGCCTGGAGGGGCAGCTGGAGCAGCCCAGGGCCCTGGGGCTCTCTCCCTGCCACACAGGAAACCCTCACTAAATGCTTGGGGAAATCTGCAGTGCCACAGCTGTCGCTCCCAACCTCCGTCCCTCCCTCCTGCTTGCCCACCTGCCCATGGAACAGCTCCCACAGCCCACGGGCACATAGCCAGGCCCTCTCAGGACACACTGGAGCCTTGCTCTCCCCCTCTGCCCTTTCTCCACCACGGGCACCCCGTGCAGCCGCTCCCAGGTTTTGGGACATGTCTCCCACAGAGGGAGCCCAGCAGGACAGCTCAGTACCCGAGTGCCCTGAACCTGCTCGGGACAATTCCTCTGGGCTGTGCCCATCTTATCCGGGCTGTGCCCGCAGTGCCAAGCAGCAGAGAGGGCAGCTCAAGCCTCAGCAGGGCTCAGGCCCAGAAGCAGAGCAACTACCTCCTGTGGCTGTGTCTGGCATCGCCTCCCTTCCTGCAGGAAATGCCACCTTCAATAGAGCCCCTCTGTCCATCGCTTGAGAAAGGAAGAGGCACAGCTGGATCAGATGGAATCATTGCACATCCAGGAGGTGGCCTGTTCAGGAGGCAATACTTGTCCAAAACATGGATAAGGATCAGGAAAATTGATCTTGGAAGGGCATTAAACCAAGAAACAAGTACTTCAAAACCCCTGGAGGTGGCTGCCATGGTGAGTTCCCTGAGGTGTCAAAGGCCAAGCCACACCAATGGCTGCTTTCCCTGAGGTGTCACAGCTGCAGCCCCAGCCCCATGGCCGGGTTTCCTGAGGGCTGGCAGTCCCAGTCTCGCTCCATGGCCGCTTTCCTGAGGTGTCACAGTCCCAGTCCCACTCCATGGCCGGTTTCCTGAGGTGTCACAGCCCCAGTCCCGCTCCATGGCCAGTTTCCCTGAGGTGTCTCAGCCCCAGCCCCACTCCATTGCCAGTTTCCCTGAGGGCTGACAGCCCCAGTCCCGCTCCGTGTCCGGTTTCCCTGAGGTGTCACAGCCCCAGCCTCGCTCCATGGCCGGGTTTCCTGGTCGCTTTGAGGTGCTGTTCCTCTCTCTCTGTGGAGAAAGTAGAGGCCAAGGAGCTTGCAGAGCAAGCCCAGAGCCACGAGGGCTCTACTGCCTGCTCAGCCCTGAGTGAGCTCTGCTCCTTCATGCCTTCTCCTCCCGTTGTCAGGTCGCACTGACACTCGGCCTGAGCCCAGTGTTCCCTTTTGGGGCCAAGGGAAATCTCTGCTCCTGCCTCTGGCACAGGGTGCTCTGCCAGCAGGTCAGGGAAGGAGACAGCCCTGGAGAGAGGCATGAGCAGTGGAGGAAAGCCAACATCACTGCAGTCTTGCAAAAGGGCACCAAGAAAGAGCCAGGAAACTGCAGGGCCATCAGCCTCAGCTCCATCCCCAGAAAGGTGACAGAACAGCTCCTCTTGGATGCCATCTCTAAGCCTGTGGAATAACAGGAATGGAAACCATGCTTGACCAATCCCATAGCCACCTGTGCTGCAGTGACTGGCTGGGCTTGTGAGGGGAGAGCAGTGGTTGTTGCCAGCTGGGACTTCAGCAAGGCTTTGTCCCTGCCTCCCATAACAGGCCCCTGAGGCAGCTCAGGGACAGTGGGGCAGAGAAGTGGACAGGGGAGCTCCAAACTTAGGTAGCTGTGAGCTCAGGGCGCCGTGCTGGGCCCAGCCTTGTTTGCCTTATTCCCCAGTGACCTGGCAGAAGGGACAGAGTGTTCCCTCAGTGTTTGCTGATGGGACAGAATTGGGAGCAGGGCCTGAGGCACCACAAGGCTCTGCTGCCCTTCAGTGAGACCTGGAGAGGCTCGAGAGTTGGGCAGAGAGGAACCTAATGAAGTTGCACTGGGAAAAGCCTCTAGAAGAGCTTCAGGCTTTGTAATTACCAGGCAACAGAAGTGTTTTAGTATAGTGGAGTCTATAACGTTGTCTTGTAATGTCCAGTCAGGGAAACCACTGCGTCTCTGTATGTCATAGGACCAGTCACTTGTATGTATGTCAAGAAAGTCTTTGGGAGAAACATGAATGGATTCAGAAACTTCCCCTGATATTATTTTGGATTTTCACGATTTTCTGGAATGCTGGGTGAAGTGTAAGGATGCCAAAAGGAAAGTGAAAGCAAACCAATAAATCTTTAAAAACTCAGAAGCCTCTCCTGTCTGTTCCTTGAAGAAGTTGCCAAACAATGTCACTTTTGCAATCCTTTGAAAGATCTTATAGGAAAAAGCATTGGCCAAAAGTGCTGCCCTGTGTTTCTGAACAGCAACATGCATTTTGTGTTGATGCAAGGTTTGTACCAGGGTTTGGGGTTTTTGTGTGTGCTTTGAATGTGAGTCTTTGCAGGACTATTAATAATTAGACCATGTACTGAAGAGAACATGTTACTGTGTTGTGCTGTTCAGTGCTGAAGAGGGTTGAGACAGAGCAGGTAGCTCTGTGTCTGTGTGTAATTGCATGAGCAGCACGGGAGCAGTGCCCAGGTCCTGGAGAAGCAAACGGGTTCCCGGTGCTGAGGACAAGGTGTCCAGAGCTCGGGATTGTCCGGCCAAGCTCTTCTGGCTCCTTGTGCTTCGAGACCTAGCCGGGAGCCCTGCAGAGCCCCGGGTGCAGCTTCCTAACTTCCCCCCTCTTCCTCTGCCTCCTCCCTGCCTCCAGGGTAAAGGCGCTCCCTGGCATTGCACTGGCTGTGCCTCCCTCCTAGACCAGTGAAGGGATCGTTTCCCAGCCAAGGTGGCTCTCCCATGGAGACAGGAAAATGGGCAAACTCCTGCTGCCCCAGCATCAGGCAGGTGCAGTGTGTCCTTGCCTGTCAGTCCCTGCCCTGCTTCCCAGAGATGCCACTGATTGTTCCACAAGTCATGGATCTGCATTTCCAGGAGCATGTTTGCAAAGACACGAAAGAGAAAAATTGACAAGAATTGTTTGTGCTTCTCTTCCTAATTTTTTCCAATGTATTTTCTAGTAGGAAAGCATGGACCAAACTGGCAAAGTTCCTATAATGTAGGAAAAGCATCCTCCTGTATTTGACTTGAGTGGAGGACAGTTGCAAGCTCTCCTGTCAAATGTACACAGAAAATTCTCAGTGAATTTTCTGTCTTTCTGCTGAGTCAGTATAAAAGATGACGCTTCTCAGAAGCTTAATACTAATTTTTCCATTTATATGGAAAGTCAAAGTTGTTAGTTCATATGATGGCAGGATAACGGAGGCAGCTGTGGTGGTGTCCAGGTTTATCTCCTGTACCCAATGGTGATCAGCAGCAGCATCAAATCAGGTTCATCTTAGTTTTCTGCAGACAGGTCTTGATGAAAACATCAGTTCACCTAGAGCAGGGATGGAATCCCTGTAGTGCAGCTGACTCCGCACGGGCTCTCTGGGCCACCGCCTGCCAGGGGCAGGAGCAGAAATTTCCCTTGGCCGGGGCCGGAGCCCTAGTGTGGCAGTGCCTGAACAGCACCTCCCTGCCTACAGTGCCACCCTGGATGGCTGCCCCAGGGCCTGGCATTTGACCCTGCACTTGCTGCAGGAGTCCTGGCCCTGCTTCCACCCTGAGCAAACGCTCGGACCATTTTAGAAGCTCGGTGCCCAAGGGGGCCGCCACAAGTGGTTGCCAGGGACCTGGGGCCATGGCTGCCCCGATTTTGGGTACACGGTGCTGATGTCAGAGTGGCCATTGTGACCTGTGCCACCAAGGCCACAAAAGGGAACGCGGGGCTCAAGCCGAGTGTCAGTGCGACCTGACAACGGGAGGAGAAGGTAGGGCGGGGATGTGGCTGCCCAGGGACCAGAGGGGCCCCACACCTCGGGGCTCTGGGCCTGTGCTGCAGGCTCACCTGCCTCTCCCTTCCCAAAATCACAGAATCAGCAGAGGAACAGCCAGAGGACACTGCAGTGTTACTCAAGGCGACGACGGGAGGAGAAACAGACAGGAGCAGGGCTCACGCAGGGCTGAGCAGGGAGTAGAGCCTCGTGGTTCTGGGCCTGTTCTGCAAACTCCCCCCCCCCCCTTTTTTCTCCCATAGACAGAGAGGAACGGCACCTCGAAGTGACCACGTCCTTCGAGGAGATAGACTCAGCGTAGACAGCCGCCATGTCTGACAGAAAGCAGGAGGGTCCTGGTGCCAGGGAGCCAGGTGAAGGCAAAGCAGCTCTCTGATAGCTTGGCCCAGGGGCTCTTGTGGTAGCAGGCAGCGTGGGGATCAGAACAGAGGCAGGGGGAGGCAGGAGCTGCTCGGCCATGCCAGGGCTGGGAGCCTCCTTCCTGCCCAAGTGGGGCCTAGCTGGGCCAGGGGGCAGCTCCTGGGACAGCCGTGCCCGCAATGGCCCCTGCTCTGCAAGGCCTCCAGCGCTGCCCATCAGCCAGGCAGGGACAGAGCAGCCTTGGGGCCGATGCTGCTGCAGGCTCAGAGCCCCGCACAGCTGCTCATGCCCGGTGCCATTGGCTCTGTCCCCTGCAGCCTGCATGCTGTGTCGCCGTGCCGAGGCTGACCCGGACATGTGCGGTGACAAACTGCAGAAGGGTGGGCTCTGTGCCCACGTGTTCTGCATGGTGAGTGGCTCCGGGCGCTCCCTCCACCTTTGCAATGGGCAGCTCCTCCCGCCCCCTCCTCATCAGCTTCTCCCCTTGGCTGCAGTTCTTCGCCACTCTACTATTTCAGCAAGAGACGGACCGCGGGGGACTCATGAACTTTCTCCCTCGAGATCTCCTAATTGCAGTGCGGCGGGCGGCACAGAAGGTGAGAGCCTGACAAGAGCAGGGAGATTTGTGCCTGGCGAGGTTTGCCAGAGCTTAGCCCAGACTGCAGGAAAGAACAGCCGGCCCAACAGTCGGGACAAAGTCTGGCTCCCAGCAGCTCTGGCACAGAGGCCCTGGCACAGCAGCCTCCCTCCTCCAGCTGGCGGCTCTGTGGGCTGGGAGCCGGCAGCGGCCACGTCCTGCGCCCTGCCCTTAGCCCTGGGGCTGCCTGGGGAGGCCTCGAGGCTGCTGCTGCTGCTGCTGCTGCTGATGCAGCTGCTTGGCTCTTTCCAGCGCTGCTGCGTCTGCGGCCAGAGCGGGGCAACCATCATGTGCTGCAGGGAGAACTGTGACAGATGGTTCCACTTGCCCTGTACCAAGGAGGGCGGCTGTGTCAATCTATACGTTACTCCGTTCAGGTACCTCATCTCTCTTTATGGCCACCCCTGGGGAATGATCCAGCATTTCTCACTTTCCCCATCCCTTTGCCCCCAGCTCTTTCTGCCCTGAGCACCGTCCAGAGCAGGAGGTGGATGTGACTCCTGAGCCGGACACCGTTTGCCTCATCTGCATGGAACCTGTGGAGGACAGAAAGACCTTCACAACATTGGTGTGCCCAGCGTGCAAAAAGGCCTGGTTCCACAGGGACTGCATCCAGGTAGGAGCCCTCCCCTGAGCCCTGGGGCACAGCAGGTGCTCAGCAGGAGCAGCAGCAGCAGCAGGGCCTCGCTCACCCTGCCTGTGTTTGCCCTGCAGGGACAGGCCTTGCGCGCTGGTGCTTTCTATTTCCAGTGCCCCCTGTGCAGAGACAGTGGGGAATTCCCTGTTGAAATGTTCATCTTGGGGATCCGAGTCCCCTTCAGGTTGGTGTCCTTCTGCCTGGCCCACCAGCCAGGAGGGTGCAAGTGCTGTGCTGTGCCAGGCCCTGCCCCAGGAGCCCTGGCCCTGCCCTGTCCTGTGAGTCTGGGCTTCAGCTTCACCCCCAACTTGGAAAAGTGCTGGAGAAAGAGCTGGGACACCCTGGACCTCCGTGAGGGAGAGCAGCAGAAATTCATCATCTCTTCCTTTCTCCATCAGACAGCCAACGTGGGAGGACAACGATGCCTTCGCAGATCTAGGAGTGAGGCACGGCCAATGCAATGCCAGGGAGTGCCTTTACCCTGGGGGCAGGGAGGAGGCAGAGGAACAGGGGTAAGTTGGGAAGCTGCACCTGGGGCTCTGCAGGGAACCTGTGTCTCGACAAGGGCTCAAAGCAGGAAGAAGCAGAAGCGCTTGGCTAGACAACCACGTGCTGGTACACTTTTTGTTCTCAGTGCTATGAGCTTGTTTGCCTCCCCAGGCCCTGGCAATTGCTCCTGTGCTCCTCCTGTGCTGCTGAGGGCACCCACAGGCGCTGCTCTGGCCTGAGGAACAGCACACAGAGATGGGAGTGTGACAGCTGTGCTGGGCTCGGAACATGTATGAGTCAAAGTCCCCGGTGTCCCTGGGCTAGGGGAGTGCCCAGGCCGGGCTTGGCAGAGCGCAGCATCCACTGCTGGAGGGCTGGGGGCACTGCTCTGGCCTGGCTTGGCCGGGGCCTGGGTGATCTTTGACATTCCTGCTTGCCCTTACAGCCTCCAGGGATGAGACAGAGCTCAATGGCCCCAGGCCGGCCAGACAGTCAGGACTACAATCTGCTCGTGGCTGGTCAGAATCTGAGGCCATCAGCCCCAGCTCCCACAGCCCTGTGCCATTGGTGCTGGTTTCCCCACCTCCATCTCCAGAGATGGGCAGCCACAGCAGGCCCCAACACGGAGCATGGCAGCAGGCGCTGCCATCTTCCTCACTGGACACCAGCAGCATCAGCAGATCAAGGGCAACACGCAGCACGTCCCCTGACCCTGAGGACAGGGTCCATTCCAGACATGCTGGGCCCAGCCGCAGGCGAAGCTCCTCTCGCCGGCAAAGTCGCGCCCAGAGTCCACCTGTCCGGTCCAGGAGTCACCGTGACAGGAACAGTAGGACAGGGCCAAGGGCTGAGAGGCCCAAGCAAAGGGAGACACCATCACGGACATCCCCCAGACGCAGGTGCTCCCGCCAGCAAGGTCGTGCCCAGAGTCCACCTGTCCGCTCCAGGAGTTGCCATGACAGGAACAGAGGGACAGGGCCAAGGGCTGAGAGGCCCAGGCGAAGGGAGACATGGTCAGGGCCATCCCCCAGACGCAGGCGCTCCCGCCAGCAAGGCTGGGCCCGGAGTCCACCTGTCCGCTCCAGGAGCTGCTGTGACAGGAGCAGTGGGACAGGGACAAGGGCTGAGAGGCCCAGGCGAAGGGAGACATGGTCAGGGCCATCCCCCAGACGCAGGCGCTCAAGCCAGCAAGGCTGGGCCCGGAGTCCACCTGTCCGCTCCAGGAGCTGCTGTGACAGGAGCAGTGGGACAGGGACAAGGGCTGAGAGGCCCAGGCGAAGGGAGACATGGTCCGGGCCATCCCCCAGACGCAGCCGCTCCCGCCAGCAAGGCTGGGCCCAGAGTCCACCTGTCCGCTCCAGGAGTCGCCGCGGCAGCAGCAGTGGCACAGGGACAAGGGCTGAGAGGCCCAGGCGAAGGGAGACATGGTCAGGGCCATTCCCCAGACGCAGCCGCTCCCGCCAGCAGCGCCGGGCCTCGACTCAAACTGTGCGGTCCAGGAGTCGCCAGGACAGGAGCAGGAGGACAGCAGCGAGTGCTGAGAGGCCCAGGCGTAGGGGGACATGGTCGGGGACATCCCGCAGGAGCAGCCGCTCCCACCAGCGACGTCGGACCTCAACTGGGACCTCCAACAGCAGCACGTAGTGCCGTCATCTTTTCTTTCTAGGCCGTGTGTTCCTTGCCAGAAGTGAAGGTGAGAACGGTCAGTGCAGGGACCCTGAGATGTGCAGCTCTGTGGGCAAACCCTATTAGCTCTTGATGTTTCTACTGGCAGGAAGAAGTCTGGGCTAAATACCTTGATTTCTGTGTAACTGTGTATTCAGTGAAAAGTCACTTAAGGATGTGGCTAATTAAAAAGGACTCTTGTTCCGGCCTTTAGACTTCAACCTCAGATGTTTCCCCACTGCTTACCCTTGATAATGAACCACTCCTTAATGGGCTTGGATATGCTTAGGGAGACATTCAGAGCAAGGTGGCTCTTAGGGAAGCTGTGTCCGAAAAGGACGTGTGCTGTGTTGCTATCCTTGAACAATCTCATTTCAGTAAAGCCAAAAAAAGAAGAAAGAGATGAGATACTGCCTCACTGTCTGAAGACAACTCCTACACCATTGCTGCGGATTTGAAAGAGGCCTTTCAAAGAACACACCAGAATAGACGGCATTTCCTCCGTCTATTCTGGTTTATTCTTTGAAAGACCTTCAAAGAGCAAACCAGACTGAGGAAATACCCTGGGACAAAGAGGATGCACAGGACTCTGCCCCAGATGACCATTTGGGACCTTTGCCTGAGGATGATGCAGCTCAGGAGACGAGTTACTTCAAGTTTTCTTTCTTTGGAGGCACAGAGGAGTTGGGCATCAAAGAAGGTAACAGCAGAACCCTTCTAACAGTGCCATTGCTAAGGAAGAGCTTCTGGCAGGCACTGTAGGGCAATATGGTGTAAAAAAGGTCAGGATGCAGGGGATTTTCAGCAACAGAAGTCAGTAATTAGGCAGAAGCATTTTGATCTTCATTTCTGCTTGCTAGGGTTGTGGTAGATTATTGAGAGGTGCCTCATGCTTGCATCTCAGGAATTCTGAAAGGCATGCTTTGAGAAGGCATTGGGGGTTTTTGCTGAGTGGTGAAAAAGCTTGTTCTCATGCCCTGAATTCCTCAAACAGGGAAAAAGGTGACACACCAGTCATATCAAGTTTCATAGGAACTCACAAGGCTTTTAAGGAAATGTGCGTTAATGTAGAGGGAGGAGCAAAGTCCGAGAGCTGGCCCCAAGATCCATGAACATTCTGTTTGTTACTGAATTCTACTCTTGGACCTTTAGAAAAAGGAAATGGAATGACACATGATCATTGGGGTGTCCTAACCTTAGATAAAACGAGGCCGTCTGAAATGAAGATGAAACAACATTAACTCAAGTCCCAGTCATGTAGGAGAGAAAAGAAACCCCGTGAAGTTACCCAAAATATTAAAAAACCCAACGCAACAGCACAAAGCAATGAGCCCCCCAGACTTGCGCTGAACTGAAAAGGTATTCAGTGTCTTCTGAATGCAATGAGAAATGTTTAAGAATACATAAGGGCTCCCTGGAACAAAGTGGAAAATACAAAGTGGAGCAGAAATGTAGCTTAGAAAATCTGGCAGGGTCAGATTCTGTCCTTCCTAAATCTCTCTTCTCCACTGTAAGTATTTCACGTGAAAGGAGGAATTCTTCCTGATGATTAGAGGAATAATCTGGTTTTGGCTTTTTTTCTCTATTGGTGCTGTCATTGCAGAGCCTCACGCGCTTGGGACAATAAAGCCAGTAAAAGCCACATGGCAAGAGGATCCACGTTTCCAGGACAGCAGTTCTGAGGGTGACGATGAGCCTGAGATGTCAGAAATTGAACAGGACCAAGAAATGCAAGTTCCATTTTTCTTTGTTGTCTACTTGGCTGTAGTAGTTGGATGCTGTGGGAATATTAATAGCAGCACTCAGGGAATGGGAAACTGACATTGCACACCTCTGAGCAATGAAAGTCATCTTAGAAAACCGTTTGTGCTGCACAGAGTCAAAACTCCCAGCAACCCATTGGATGTGAATGGGAATATGGAAAGAAAGAGCAGAGCACAGGAAATTAACTGGGTCATTTTGGTTTGACCAACTCCAAACTGAGTTTGGCCAAAAGCCAAAGACACAGTCAGTTTTCTCTTTAAAAGAGGATTTGGAAAATAAAAAGATTTATTTGGTTTCTAGGGAATAAAGCTTTTCAATGTATGGCATTTCTCTGAAGGACTACAGGATTAACTTGTGTTCATGAAATTTGATAGTACAATTTAGGATGCTCAAATCCCTTTTGTCCTTTTCTAGGTTTCTTTCTTTACCATGCACAGGAAGTGCTAGAGTTTTTTTTTTTTGTTCTCCAAAGATGATGAACGCCTAAGAGGTATGATAGAATTTCTTTACGCTCTTTTATAATTTTTTTTCCTTTTAAACCCTTCCTGTAATTCAGTGAGGAGGAAAAAATGCTGCCTAGTTATCAAAGTTTTCTAGTCAAAATTTGCCACCCTCACTTGTGATCCAAGTTGTGGTAGAATCCCTTGAGAAAGTCCTGGCAAAATAAAGGTCAACCAGATTTTCTGGCTTTCTTTTCTTTCAGACAATTACCGAATAGGAATCTGGACTTTTAGAGTTTACCAAAAACTTAGTCACTTGACAGCTTATGTAGACATTTCGGATCCTTTCGGGTATTTAAATCATCTTTATCTTTTTCCTCTCTTTCTGGTGTTACCATTAGAAATGAGGAGTGTTCTTGTCAGCCACATATGTCCCTGTGGTTCTTTGTTCTAATGAATCTGGGGTTTCGCTTCTGAATCCAGTGAATTTTGTATTTAGAAACAAAGAAAACAACATCCAAAGGAAACATGCACAGTCCCCAAAACCTGCACAGGCCACCAAAACAATTGCTGGCTAGATTTTGTAGAATAGAGTCTTAAGCTTAAAGGATGTGCCTTCCATGAGACTGATTCCATAACTCTGCTGAAATGCACTGCTGTGTTCACACAGTTAGCAGCCTGCAATCTTCCAGGCAGCCTGATTTACAGGGTGTGTTGAAATGGAGAGCTCAGGCCTCAGCAGGCCTCAGTTCTGGGGGAAGATGTGGGGTGCTGGTGCTGAGCTTCTAATGCAACAGCTGCAATTTCACTGCAATTCAGATTGCAGCATGTTGAGGAAAAGTGCTGCTGCCTTTGATTGTTCTTAGCACACCAGGCTGCAGTAGGGAACATTTCTGCTGGAGCCAAGGCGTGGTGGGGGCAGGAGAACAGGAAGGATGTGAAGAATTGATTTCTGATTTTAGTGCTGTGGTGGTCAAGATTGTTAGAAGTAGCAGCACAATCACAAGTGTTTAAGGCTATTAATTGGATGTTTCTTTTGTGCAGAGGGTCCAAGTTATTTTGTAGATTAGTAGAAGTCAGTGAAGAAAAAGAGGGTTAGGAAGACAGACGTAGATTATTGCTTGAGGTGAGTATGGAACATCTGTTCCCTGGTAAGTCTAGGTGAAAACTGAGCATGGGGAGGGATTGCAGGTATGAATGTGCATGTAAAATTAAGCCAGGACCTCGAGAAGAGCTTTAAATTTGTGATGAACAGGGAAGAGAAGTTTTTTAGTGTAGCGGTGTGTATAACATCCTGTTGTGTGGTCCAGTCAGGTAAACCACTACATCTTTGTGTGTTACAGGAGCAGCTACTTAAGTGTATGTAAGGATAGTGAATGTAGAGACTTCTCCTCATAGTGGATTCAAGAACTTCTCTTTAGAATTTGTTAGATTTTCATTATTTTCTGGAACGCCAAAGGAAGCATTAGGATACCCTATAGGAAGTGCAAGCAAACCAATAAAGTTTTTACTGATTAGAAGCGAATCACGTTTGTTCCTTGAAGGAGTTGCCAAACAAGGTTACTTTCAAAATGCTTTCAAAGGTCTAACAGGGATCAATATCAGCAAACCCTGTTAGGTCGTGTTTGGGAGCTGGGGCTGAGGCTCTCGTGCCCTGGGGAGCCATGGGAAGGCTCCAGGCCTGAGTGTGCGGCCAGGCCGGGGCCATTGAGCTGCAGCCCATCCCTGGTGGATGCAAGGGCAAGCAGGAATGCCAAGGGACCCCAGGGCCGGGCCAGGCCAGGCCAGAGCAGTGCCCCCAGCCCTCCAGGAGCGGACGGGCTCTGCCAAGCCCAGCCTGGGCACTGCCCCCAGCCCAGGGACAGGCGGGTGCTTTGCCCAAGGGCTGGGCCCAGAGCAGCAGAGCTGTCACAGCCCCAGCTGGTTCTGGTCTGCGTGCGGCCCAAGCAGGGCCCGTGGGTGCCCTGGGCAGTGCAGGAGCAGCACAGGAACAGTTGCCAGGGCCAGGGGAGGCACAGGGCTCAGCCTCTGCACGGTGACACAGCATGCAGGCTGCAGGGGACAGAGCCAATGGCACCGGGCATGAGCAGCTGTGCGGGGCTCTGAGCCTGCAGCAGCATCGGCCCCAAGGCTGCTCTGTCCCTGCCTGGCTGATGGGCAGCGCTGGAGGCCTTGCAGAGCAGGGGCCATTGCGGGCACGGCTGTCCCAGGAGCTGCCCCCTGGCCCAGCTGGGCCCCACTTGGGCAGGAAGGAGGCTCCCAGCCCTGGCATGGCCGAGCAGCTCCTGCCTCCCCCTGCCTCTGTTCTGATCCCCACGCTGCCTGCTGCCACAAGAGCCCCTGGGCCAGGCTGTCACAGGGCTGCTTTGCCCTCACTTGGCGCCCTGGCACCAGCGCCGTCCTGCTTGCTGCCAGACATCGCAACTGTAAGCAGATAGTCCCTTTCCAGGAATGACGCAGTCACCTCCAGGTGCTGATCCTCTCTTTCTGTGGGATAAACAAGAGCTTGGGGCGCTGCCATGGCAGGGCTTCCCTCAGCTGTCGGCACTTCCAGCCCGGCTCTGCCAGGGGCTCTGGCAGTGCCACGGCGCACGGCAGCTCTGGCATGGCAGCTCTGCACTGCAGCCTCGGCCAGCAGCCAGATCTGCGGGCTGGGACTCCGCAGCGGCCGCACGCTTCTCCCAGAGCCCGAGCAGCGGCGGCTCGCTCCCAACACCGAGCCGGGAAGGCGCCGAGGTACAGCGCGGGCTCGGCTCTAGGCACGAACCGCCCCGCCCCTCACACCCGCCCGCCCTTTCCCGGCCTCTGGCCCCGCCGCGCGGCGCCCGCGCTGTCGAGGCGACTCTTGCCCACAAGGAGGCGCCCTGAGCCCTGCAATGGCGCCGCGAACCTTCTGGCGCTCTGGAAGGCGCGGGCCTGGACCTGTTGCAAGCTGGGCCCTACGTCCCATTTCCTGAAGAAAACATATCCTGTCATGCCTGGGCTGTCCGCACTTCCAAGCCTGATCAACAGGAAGAGACATTTAACCTGTGACACACATAGCAGCCTACAAGCTCGAAGTGATGGCCAGGTATTAGAAAAGCAAAGTAGTTGTTGCTAGAATTGTCTTTAAGACTCAGGGCTGGGCCCGTTTCACTGATCTCAGACCCAGAGGGAGGTTGACAAAGCTTGGGAAGAAGGATGCCCATTGATAGTGGACACAAAGGATGCAGAATTTAGGGGCCATAAGGACATCTGCTAGAACTGCCAAGTTAAGGAAAACAGTCCTAAAGTTGTCTCAGCAAATATGCTGAGCTGAGCACCAGCTGGGTAAAAAAGAGTGTGATGTTTGCAGGCAATGGGACTTTGGCACCCAAATTATCCTGGGCCTGGCCATGGGATGGTTCTGGTCACCAGAACACATGAAAAGACAGCATAATGCAAGCACTGGGCATTGTGCTTCATAGAACCCAGACAAAAAAGCTGGGAAGACTCTGCTGGATTCTTGTGTGGTATCTACCCCTTCTGTTCCTTCTTCTTCTCAAAATATATTGCAAGCCTGTTTAAAAAAACTTACTTAGAGCCATGGTCAGTGCCATATTCTGAAAACTTACAGCTGACTTACAGGTTTAGTATCTCACAGAGCAGGTTTGAGGCCCTGGAATTGGAGGGACAGACAAGTGATGAAGTGGGCAAAAGTCCTTCTGGAATAGAGGAGCACCTAGGGCAGGTCAGGCAACACCATGCATGGTGACCACCTCTGTTCCAAGGAAAGGCAGGGTCCCTTCAGGCCTTCCTAAAAGCATCTCAAGGGAAGGTTTCCATCTCCCCTGCCCTCTTTCCTTGACTTTAGCTGAATCTTTCTCTCACTGAAAGACAGGAAGCTCAAGTGTGTTAGGAGAATACTGTGAGCATTGGCAGCGGTGAACAGTCAGTGTGAAAAACGCCAATCACTTGTTTTTAAAATTTTAAAAAGTTTCATAGTAATAAAATAGTTATAAAAATAGTAACACAATTAGAGTAATAACAATTTGGATAAATTGAATTAAGACAATATGAGACAATAAAAACAAAGAGTTACGGATGTCCGGGTACCTTTTTCTGGGCATCAGGAGCCTGAAAAAGGACACCCATTAACAAAGGATTAACCCTTAAGAACAATAGCCTGTTGCATATTCATATACTTCATACATGATGCATAAATTCCATTCAAATACAGGATTCTGTCTGGTCATTGTCAACTTCTTTCCTTCTAATCCTAACAGTGCCTCCAAGGTGAGAAGAAGTTCATTTTTTCTGATAAGAAGGCAAGAAATTCCCTTTCTCTGAAAGATTTAGATGTCCTGTGGCTGCTATCTCGCTGCAAGCCCTTTCTGTTAAACAAAGCATCTTACATAGCATAGTTTCTATTTTTATAACCTAAAACTATATTTAACACAGTGCTTAAGAAAATTAATACAGCATTGCTTTCTCACACAACACATATAATATTCATTTTAATATTTGCGAAAAGCCAATCATAAAATACATGCATTTTTCACAATCCCCACTCTTATTCTTTGTAAATCATTTGGCTTGAGCAATATTTTTTTTCTACTTATATCTTCTGGACTATGCTGGTAAAATAAAACACGGGATTACACAAGAAAGAAATATAAAAACAGTTGTAACACAAATGAAAGATCTTAATTTCTTCTAATACATTACCCCACCAGCTAGATTTTAACATTGTTTTCTAATTTTTGGACTGGTACCTGGGTTGTTATATGCGTATATATTTTTCTTTTTGATTTCTTTTGCTTTTGCTAGAATGACTTTTCTGTGGTCATCAATTTTCAACGATCTGATATATTGAACTTTCCACAAACACCCCCTTCTTTGGCCAATAAATAGTCTAAAGCGAACCTTTCTGATACCCTACAGTTTTTGTTTGGCTTAGCTGACTTAATGTTAACTCTAATGCCTGGGCAGCCTTATTTGCTATCATTTCTGTAACTGCTTGGAGTCTTGTAATACAATTCAACAGATAATTTGGAGTCAATACAGAGTTAGATTGCTGTGCTGGTTTTACCTTTTCCTTTATTATTTGGGTTTTTTTTCCAAATCTTGAACCGCATCTTCAAGATTAAATTTAAAACAAATCCATCTCTCTCCTTTTGGACATTCAGTTCTAAATCTATTGCCACTTTTTCTTAAGTTTCTTGTAATCTAATAATTTACTCTGTTTTGCCTACAAGTTCTTAATTTGGCTGGGTTATAACAGTGGCTGTTGACATAGGTGTGTGTAATAAAGGAGGAACTTTGGTTTCTTTCTATGTGATGCTTTCTGTAGCATTTGTGACACAATCCTGCTGGTATCCCGAAAGGGAAAAGACAACAAGTGAGTGCCAGAAACAGGAATAACAGAGGTCCAGTATGGCTTATACTGCCACCTCCCATGCCTGTGAGGTTGCAACCCACAGCAGGTTTATTTGATCTTCTTGGTGGTGAAATACAGAGGCCAATCTGGTCTTGCCCTCTATTTTCTTGTCACTTTCTCTTAACTAATTGCTAGGCAAATTGTTTTTGACACTCTTTAACTGTGGTCTCTTACTGTTCCTCAGGTATCTCTCATTTAACAGGCACTAATAATTCCCATCCACAAAACCAAGTCAGTACTTTAACACTTTTTGCAATAAGAGCATAAATTTTGCGAATCACAACACTAATTACTCTTACAATTTAAGCATTTACTTATAACCCACCTAGCATGTCCAGTATTGGAATGAATCAAGTAAAGTTTACTAATGGAAATAGTAATTCCCCTTCTCCCTTGTACAATTCTAGGGCTAAGGTCAGAATACAAAAACGTTCTTGATCTTTCTATCTGAGGTATTCCTCCCCCAAGGAGATGTTTTATTCAGGCAGTGCTCAAATCCAGTGATATAAGCATTATCTTATTTCTTAATTCAGTGTTATTCTTTGTACATTTCTTGGATCATTTGGGTTTTCTCAAACCATTACCACTCAGTCCCCATTGGAAAGTCAGTTCAGTATCACCCGGTTTAAATATGATAGTCCGTTCCTCAAGTTTCTTCACAAGTCCTTTGATTCTGCTGGCATGAATTCACTCTCTTTCCGTGATTTTGATTGTTGCTTCAGTAGTACCTGGAAAGGACTTCTTAATAGCATAGATAATAAAAGAAAGATAATACTGCATTAACTTTTACGATTCGCTTTCCTTCTAAACTTTCTGGGTTTAGCTAAAAGCTTTCTCTACAGCAGCCTCTTCTTCAGGAAAAAAGCCTTCTCGTTAACGGCAAACAAAACACACAAAAGAAAAAAAAACCAAAAAACTTCTTACTTAAGAAAAACAAACCGCTTTGTGAGGTTTGGAGAGTCAGCAATCTCTGCTTTGATTTTATCTTTTAGTGCTAGTCCCCCCTGCCCCTCTTTTCACAGCCCTGCTGTCAATGCTGTTCTTGGCCCTTCCCCCGGTGCGGCCCCTTGGCTGCAGGGCCGGGGCAGGGGAGAGCAGCCCCGGGCATGGGGACCCTGGGGGCTGCCCTGGGTCTCTTTTGCCCTCTCCCTCTCCCTCTCTCTCTCTCTCTCTCCCCTTCTCTCTCTCGGCCTACTTCCAGGCTGACGCTGCCATCCTGGGCTCGGCACCCCGACAGTCTGGGAGCCCCCCGGCAGCTCTGCCCCGGAGCCAGCCCGCTCCTGGCCGCAAACCTGTGTCCTCTGCTGCCAGCCCCGCCCGGGGCACCTCCATGGATCGGTCCCTGCCGCAGCCCCCGAGACCCCGCCGATCGCAGGGAGCGCTCAGACACCTCCCAACCTTGACAACCCCAAACCTCCGTTTCCCCCAGAGCTGGGGCCTGCAGGGACCTTGCCACCCCGTGGCACAGGCTGTGCCACCCAACAAAGCCCAGCAGGCCGAGAGGAGAGCCCGGGGGCAGCGCAGCTTTTTGGGCAGTCGCTGCTTGGAGGGACACGGGCCACAGCCATCCCTGAGCAGCCCATGCCAGCCCTGGCCCTCCCTGCCCTGTGACAGCTCCCCCAGCCCCAGGGCACAGAGTCAGGCCCTGTCAGGACCCAGTGCAGCCCCTGCCCAGTCGGGAGCCAAGGCTGGCTCTGGCCCTGGGCTCGCGGCAGGGCTCCCGCTCGGGGCTGCTCCTGTGCCTTGGGCCTCTGGGCACTCAGGGCCAGCTCCAGAGCAGCTGCAGCGGGAGGGACGTTGGTGCACGAGTCCCCTTTCCCCGGGCTGTGAACGAGCTCCAAAGGCACCTCCAGCTTTGCCGGGCTGTGCAAGGGAGGCCCTGGTAGAAGAAGAAGAGCTGCAGCCACACAGCTCTGCCAATGGCTGAGCCCTGCTGAGCCTGGCACAGCAATTACCTTCTGTGCCTGTGCCCATGCCTGTGTTTGGCTCGGACTTCCTTCCTGCAGCAGGGGCTGCCAATCGGCCTCTGCTTTGTTGGGGAAACACCTCCTTCTGTCCTAACTTTTGGCCCATCACTTGAGAAACAAAAAGTACACCTTAAAAGATGGAGAAATTCTCCATTTCTTTAATGGCATGTTCAGAACGTCATGCTTATGCAAAATCGGATAAAATCAACAAATCATCTGGGCTTTTTCAGCTGGGCCATGGCCCACCGTCCTTCAAACACTAGCCAGTGCTGAGCAGAAGTTGTGAGTGGATCGTGCAGGGTGAGGGCACACACATGCATGGCTCTGTCCTGGCACCTGCAGCGATGCCCCCCTGGCCGAGCTTTGGGCTCTGAGCTGGCAGGTCTCACAGGGAAAAGGCCTTGGCGTACCCTCACCATCTCCCAGAGGCTCAATCCTGAATGTGGGCTGGGAAGCCAGATCACCTTTAGCAACAGGCTCAGCTGCAAAGAAAGGCAGGACACAACAGCTCCAATGGCACTGCTGAAGATTCTCCTTCAGGCCCGAGTGGCAGTGAGGGCATCTGGGTGATTGGTGCCCTCCAAGGCACTCCCTTGGCTCTTCCTTCCACTCAGGAGTAGGGCCAGGGGGACCTCGTGCCTGCAGTGGCCCCACACTGGGATGGAAGGAGCCCCTTGTGGGGCAGTCGGGGCAGAAAGGACTCCCTGGAGCAGCCAGCAGCTTGAAACCCAGCCCCAGGCAGGGCCAGGGCTTAGCAGTGGCAGCAGAAGCAGCTCGGGCTCCCTGGGGGCTGCAAAGGAGCTGAGAAAGGCTCAGCCCCCAGGCACAGCCCTGGGCCCAGCCCCTTCCCTCTCTGCTCTTCTCTGTGGCTGCACAGAGCACACAGAAGGACACAGTGGCATTGCACACGGGAGGAGGATGGACAGCTAAATGCCCCTTCCTCCCACTGACAGTGATCCTGTGGGATCCCTCAGGGCTCCAGAAGGGAGCAGGGTAAGGTTTCCAGAACTGATCTACCTTCAGTGAAATTTAAGGGAACTGGCTCATGGTAAGCTCTTGGCATACTGACACAGATTATTCTGTCAGGAAAGGTACATTAAGAACATGCCTCCAACATCTGGCAAGGTCTTCAAAGCACCATTCACCAGCATTTCCAAGTAATCCAAGTCATGATCCCAGTCGAGGAGGGATCACAGATGCTACAGAACCATTTCCATGGTGTGTTGGGATCCCCTTCTCCCTTGGGGAATTGGGGACTGCAAGGGGGTGGGGTAAGGCTGTGGGAGCCTGTGGCTCCTGGTCACTCTCCACGCTCTTTGCAGGTCCTGTGCAACATGCCTGGAGGGGCAGCTGGAGCAGCCCAGGGCCCTGGGGCTCTCTCCCTGCCACACAGGAAACCCTCACTAAATGCTTGGGGAAATCTGCAGTGCCACAGCTGTCACTCCCAACCTCCGTCCCTCCCTCCTGCTTGCCCACCTGCCCATGGAACAGCTCCCACATCACATGGGCACATAGCCAGGCCCTCTCAGGACACACTGGAGCCTTGCTCTCCCCCTCTGCCCTTTCCCCACCACGGGCACCCTGTGCAGCCGCTCCCAGGTTTCGGGACATGTCTCCCACGGAGGGAGCCCAGCAGGACAGCTCAGTACCCGAGTGCCCTGAGCCTGCTCGGGACAATTCCTCTGGGCTGTGCCCATCTTATCCGGGCTGTGCCCGCAGTGCCAAGCAGCAGAGAGGGCAGCTCAAGCATCAGCAGGGCTCAGGCCCAGAAGCAGAGCAACTACCTCCTGTGGCTGTGTCTGGCATCGCCTCCCTTCCTGCAGGAAATGCCACCTTCAATAGAGCCCCTCTGTCCATCGCTTGAGAAAGGAAGAGGCACAGCTGGATCAGATGGAATCATTGCACATCCAGGAGGTGGCCTGTTCAGGAGGCAATACTTGTCCAAAACATGGATAAGGATCAGGAAAATTGATCTTGGAAGGGCATTAAACCAAGAAACAAGTACTTCAAAACCCCTGGAGGTGGCTGCCATGGTGAGTTCCCTGAGGTGTCAAAGGCCAAGCCACACCCATGGCTGCTTTCCCTGAGGTGTCACAGCTGCAGCCCCAGCCCCATGGCCGGGTATCCTGAGGGCTGGCAGTCCCAGTCTCGCTCCATGGCCGGTTTCCTGAGGTGTCACAGCCCCAGTCCCACTCCATGGCTGGTTTCCCTGAGGGCTGACAGCCCCAGCCCCACTCCATGGCCAGTTTCCCTGAGGTGTCTCAGCCCCAGCCCCGTTTCATTGCCAGTTTCCCTGAGGTGTCACAGTCCCAGTCCCGCTCCATGGCTGCTTTCCCTGAGGTGTCACAGCCCCAGCCCCACTCCATGGCCGGTTTCCCTGAGGTGTCACAGTCCCAGTCCCACTCCATGGCCGGTTTCCCTGAGGTGTCTCAGCCCCAGCCCCGCTCCATTGCCAGTTTCCCTGAGGGCTGACAGCCCCAGTCCCGCTCCGTGTCCGGTTTCCCTGAGGTGTCACAGCCCCAGCCTCGCTCCATGGCCGGGTTTCCTGGTCGCTTTGAGGTGCTGTTCCTCTCTCTCTGTGGAGAAAGTAGAGGCCAAGGAGCTTGCAGAGCAAGCCCAGAGCCACGAGGGCTCTACTGCCTGCTCAGCCCTGAGTGAGCTCTGCTCCTTCATGCCTTCTCCTCCCGTTGTCAGGTCGCACTGACACTCGGCCTGAGCCCAGTGTTCCCTTTTGGGGCCAAGGGAAATCTCTGCTCCTGCCTCTGGCACAGGGTGCTCTGCCAGCAGGTCAGGGAAGGAGACAGCCCTGGAGAGAGGCATGAGCAGTGGAGGAAAGCCAACATCACTGCAGTCTTGCAAAAGGGCACCAAGAAAGAGCCAGGAAACTGCAGGGCCATCAGCCTCAGCTCCATCCCCAGAAAGGTGACAGAACAGCTCCTCTTGGATGCCATCTCTAAGCCTGTGGAATAACAGGAATGGAAACCATGCTTGACCAATCCCATAGCCACCTGTGCTGCAGTGACTGGCTGGGCTTGTGAGGGGAGAGCAGTGGTTGTTGCCAGCTGGGACTTCAGCAAGGCTTTGTCCCTGCCTCCCATAACAGGCCCCTGAGGCAGCTCAGGGACAGTGGGGCAGAGAAGTGGACAGGGGAGCTCCAAACTTAGGTAGCTGTGAGCTCAGGGCGCCGTGCTGGGCCCAGCCTTGTTTGCCTTATTCCCCAGTGACCTGGCAGAAGGGACAGAGTGTTCCCTCAGTGTTTGCTGATGGGACAGAATTGGGAGCAGGGCCTGAGGCACCACAAGGCTCTGCTGCCCTTCAGTGAGACCTGGAGAGGCTCGAGAGTTGGGCAGAGAGGAACCTAATGAAGTTGCACTGGGAAAAGCCTCTAGAAGAGCTTCAGGCTTTGTAATTACCAGGCAACAGAAGTGTTTTAGTATAGTGGAGTCTATAACGTTGTCTTGTAATGTCCAGTCAGGGAAACCACTGCGTCTCTGTATGTCATAGGACCAGTCACTTGTATGTATGTCAAGAAAGTCTTTGGGAGAAACATGAATGGATTCAGAAACTTCCCCTGATATTATTTTGGATTTTCACGATTTTCTGGAATGCTGGGTGAAGTGTAAGGATGCCAAAAGGAAAGTGAAAGCAAACCAATAAATCTTTAAAAACTCAGAAGCCTCTCCTGTCTGTTCCTTGAAGAAGTTGCCAAACAATGTCACTTTTGCAATCCTTTGAAAGATCTTATAGGAAAAAGCATTGGCCAAAAGTGCTGCCCTGTGTTTCTGAACAGCAACATGCATTTTGTGTTGATGCAAGGTTTGTACCAGGGTTTGGGGTTTTTGTGTGTGCTTTGAATGTGAGTCTTTGCAGGACTATTAATAATTAGACCATGTACTGAA
Organism: Melospiza melodia melodia; assembly: GCF_035770615.1. NCBI lineage: Eukaryota > Metazoa > Chordata > Aves > Passeriformes > Passerellidae > Melospiza > Melospiza melodia. The sequence goes on along the minus strand of NC_086200.1, from coordinate 11,638,236 downwards.
GAGAACATGTTACTGTGTTGTGCTGTTCAGTGCTGAAGAGGGTTGAGACAGAGCAGGTAGCTCTGTGTCTGTGTGTAATTGCATGAGCAGCACGGGAGCAGTGCCCAGGGCCTGGAGAAGCAAACGGGTTCCCGGTGCTGAGGACAAGGTGTCCAGAGCTCGGGATTGTCCGGCCAAGCTCTTCTGGCTCCTTGTGCTTCGAGACCTAGCCGGGAGCCCTGCAGAGCCCCGGGTGCAGCTTCCTAACTTCCCCCCTCTTCCTCTGCCTCCTCCCTGCCTCCAGGGTAAAGGCGCTCCCTGGCATTGCACTGGCTGTGCCTCCCTCCTAGAGCAGTGAAGGGATCGTTTCCCAGCCAAGGTGGCTCTCCCATGGAGACAGGAAAATGGGCAAACTCCTGCTGCCCCAGCATCAGGCAGGTGCAGTGTGTCCTTGCCTGTCAGTCCCTGCCCTGCTTCCCAGAGATGCCACTGATTGTTCCACAAGTCATGGATCTGCATTTCCAGGAGCATGTTTGCAAAGACACGAAAGAGAAAAATTGACAAGAATTGTTTGTGCTTCTCTTCCTAATTTTTTCCAATGTATTTTCTAGTAGGAAAGCATGGACCAAACTGGCAAAGTTCCTATAATGTAGGAAAAGCATCCTCCTGTATTTGACTTGAGTGGAGGACAGTTGCAAGCTCTCCTGTCAAATGTACACAGAAAATTCTCAGTGAATTTTCTGTCTTTCTGCTGAGTCAGTATAAAAGATGACGCTTCTCAGAAGCTTAATACTAATTTTTCCATTTATATGGAAAGTCAAAGTTGTTAGTTCATATGATGGCAGGATAACGGAGGCAGCTGTGGTGGTGTCCAGGTTTATCTCCTGTACCCAATGGTGATCAGCAGCAGCATCAAATCAGGTTCATCTTAGTTTTCTGCAGACAGGTCTTGATGAAAACATCAGTTCACCTAGAGCAGGGATGGAATCCCTGTAGTGCAGCTGACTCCGCACGGGCTCTCTGGGCCACCGCCTGCCAGGGGCAGGAGCAGAAATTTCCCTTGGCCGGGGCCGGAGCCCTAGTGTGGCAGTGCCTGAACAGCACCTCCCTGCCTACAGTGCCACCCTGGATGGCTGCCCCAGGGCCTGGCATTTGACCCTGCACTTGCTGCAGGAGTCCTGGCCCTGCTTCCACCCTGAGCAAACGCTCGGACCATTTTAGAAGCTCGGTGCCCAAGGGGGCCGCCACAAGTGGTTGCCAGGGACCTGGGGCCATGGCTGCCCCGATTTTGGGTACACGGTGCTGATGTCAGAGTGGCCATTGTGACCTGTGCCACCAAGGCCACAAAAGGGAACGCGGGGCTCAAGCCGAGTGTCAGTGCGACCTGACAACGGGAGGAGAAGGTAGGGCGGGGATGTGGCTGCCCAGGGACCAGAGGGGCCCCACACCTCGGGGCTCTGGGCCTGTGCTGCAGGCTCACCTGCCTCTCCCTTCCCAAAATCACAGAATCAGCAGAGGAACAGCCAGAGGACACTGCAGTGTTACTCAAGGCGACGACGGGAGGAGAAACAGACAGGAGCAGGGCTCACGCAGGGCTGAGCAGGGAGTAGAGCCTCGTGGTTCTGGGCCTGTTCTGCAAACTCCCCCCCCCCCCTTTTTTCTCCCATAGACAGAGAGGAACGGCACCTCGAAGTGACCACGTCCTTCGAGGAGATAGACTCAGCGTAGACAGCCGCCATGTCTGACAGAAAGCAGGAGGGTCCTGGTGCCAGGGAGCCAGGTGAAGGCAAAGCAGCTCTCTGATAGCTTGGCCCAGGGGCTCTTGTGGTAGCAGGCAGCGTGGGGATCAGAACAGAGGCAGGGGGAGGCAGGAGCTGCTCGGCCATGCCAGGGCTGGGAGCCTCCTTCCTGCCCAAGTGGGGCCTAGCTGGGCCAGGGGGCAGCTCCTGGGACAGCCGTGCCCGCAATGGCCCCTGCTCTGCAAGGCCTCCAGCGCTGCCCATCAGCCAGGCAGGGACAGAGCAGCCTTGGGGCCGATGCTGCTGCAGGCTCAGAGCCCCGCACAGCTGCTCATGCCCGGTGCCATTGGCTCTGTCCCCTGCAGCCTGCATGCTGTGTCGCCGTGCCGAGGCTGACCCGGACATGTGCGGTGACAAACTGCAGAAGGGTGGGCTCTGTGCCCACGTGTTCTGCATGGTGAGTGGCTCCGGGCGCTCCCTCCACCTTTGCAATGGGCAGCTCCTCCCGCCCCCTCCTCATCAGCTTCTCCCCTTGGCTGCAGTTCTTCGCCACTCTACTATTTCAGCAAGAGACGGACCGCGGGGGACTCATGAACTTTCTCCCTCGAGATCTCCTAATTGCAGTGCGGCGGGCGGCACAGAAGGTGAGAGCCTGACAAGAGCAGGGAGATTTGTGCCTGGCGAGGTTTGCCAGAGCTTAGCCCAGACTGCAGGAAAGAAAGGCCGGCCCAACAGTCGGGACAAAGTCTGGCTCCCAGCAGCTCTGGCACAGAGGCCCTGGCACAGCAGCCTCCCTCCTCCAGCTGGCGGCTCTGTGGGCTGGGAGCCGGCAGCGGCCACGTCCTGCGCCCTGCCCTTAGCCCTGGGGCTGCCTGGGGAGGCCTCGAGGCTGCTGCTGCTGCTGCTGCTGCTGCTGATGCAGCTGCTTGGCTCTTTCCAGCGCTGCTGCGTCTGCGGCCAGAGCGGGGCAACCATCATGTGCTGCAGGGAGAACTGTGACAGATGGTTCCACTTGCCCTGTACCAAGGAGGGCGGCTGTGTCAATCTATACGTTACTCCGTTCAGGTACCTCATCTCTCTTTATGGCCACCCCTGGGGAATGATCCAGCATTTCTCACTTTCCCCATCCCTTTGCCCCCAGCTCTTTCTGCCCTGAGCACCGTCCAGAGCAGGAGGTGGATGTGACTCCTGAGCCGGACACCGTTTGCCTCATCTGCATGGAACCTGTGGAGGACAGAAAGACCTTCACAACATTGGTGTGCCCAGCGTGCAAAAAGGCCTGGTTCCACAGGGACTGCATCCAGGTAGGAGCCCTCCCCTGAGCCCTGGGGCACAGCAGGTGCTCAGCAGGAGCAGCAGCAGCAGCAGGGCCTCGCTCACCCTGCCTGTGTTTGCCCTGCAGGGACAGGCCTTGCGCGCTGGTGCTTTCTATTTCCAGTGCCCCCTGTGCAGAGACAGTGGGGAATTCCCTGTTGAAATGTTCATCTTGGGGATCCGAGTCCCCTTCAGGTTGGTGTCCTTCTGCCTGGCCCACCAGCCAGGAGGGTGCAAGTGCTGTGCTGTGCCAGGCCCTGCCCCAGGAGCCCTGGCCCTGCCCTGTCCTGTGAGTCTGGGCTTCAGCTTCACCCCCAACTTGGAAAAGTGCTGGAGAAAGAGCTGGGACACCCTGGACCTCCGTGAGGGAGAGCAGCAGAAATTCATCATCTCTTCCTTTCTCCATCAGACAGCCAACGTGGGAGGACAACGATGCCTTCGCAGATCTAGGAGTGAGGCACGGCCAATGCAATGCCAGGGAGTGCCTTTACCCTGGGGGCAGGGAGGAGGCAGAGGAACAGGGGTAAGTTGGGAAGCTGCACCTGGGGCTCTGCAGGGAACCTGTGTCTCGACAAGGGCTCAAAGCAGGAAGAAGCAGAAGCGCTTGGCTAGACAACCACGTGCTGGTACACTTTTTGTTCTCAGTGCTATGAGCTTGTTTGCCTCCCCAGGCCCTGGCAATTGCTCCTGTGCTCCTCCTGTGCTGCTGAGGGCACCCACAGGCGCTGCTCTGGCCTGAGGAACAGCACACAGAGATGGGAGTGTGACAGCTGTGCTGGGCTCGGAACATGTATGAGTCAAAGTCCCCGGTGTCCCTGGGCTAGGGGAGTGCCCAGGCCGGGCTTGGCAGAGCGCAGCATCCACTGCTGGAGGGCTGGGGGCACTGCTCTGGCCTGGCTTGGCCGGGGCCTGGGTGATCTTTGACATTCCTGCTTGCCCTTACAGCCTCCAGGGATGAGACAGAGCTCAATGGCCCCAGGCCGGCCAGACAGTCAGGACTACAATCTGCTCGTGGCTGGTCAGAATCTGAGGCCATCAGCCCCAGCTCCCACAGCCCTGTGCCATTGGTGCTGGTTTCCCCACCTCCATCTCCAGAGATGGGCAGCCACAGCAGGCCCCAACACGGAGCATGGCAGCAGGCGCTGCCATCTTCCTCACTGGACACCAGCAGCATCAGCAGATCAAGGGCAACACGCAGCACGTCCCCTGACCCTGAGGACAGGGTCCATTCCAGACATGCTGGGCCCAGCCGCAGGCGAAGCTCCTCTCGCCGGCAAAGTCGCGCCCAGAGTCCACCTGTCCGGTCCAGGAGTCACCGTGACAGGAACAGTAGGACAGGGCCAAGGGCTGAGAGGCCCAAGCAAAGGGAGACACCATCACGGACATCCCCCAGACGCAGGTGCTCCCGCCAGCAAGGTCGTGCCCAGAGTCCACCTGTCCGCTCCAGGAGTTGCCATGACAGGAACAGAGGGACAGGGCCAAGGGCTGAGAGGCCCAGGCGAAGGGAGACATGGTCAGGGCCATCCCCCAGACGCAGGCGCTCCCGCCAGCAAGGCTGGGCCCGGAGTCCACCTGTCCGCTCCAGGAGCTGCTGTGACAGGAGCAGTGGGACAGGGACAAGGGCTGAGAGGCCCAGGCGAAGGGAGACATGGTCAGGGCCATCCCCCAGACGCAGGCGCTCAAGCCAGCAAGGCTGGGCCCGGAGTCCACCTGTCCGCTCCAGGAGCTGCTGTGACAGGAGCAGTGGGACAGGGACAAGGGCTGAGAGGCCCAGGCGAAGGGAGACATGGTCCGGGCCATCCCCCAGACGCAGCCGCTCCCGCCAGCAAGGCTGGGCCCAGAGTCCACCTGTCCGCTCCAGGAGTCGCCGCGGCAGCAGCAGTGGCACAGGGACAAGGGCTGAGAGGCCCAGGCGAAGGGAGACATGGTCAGGGCCATTCCCCAGACGCAGCCGCTCCCGCCAGCAGCGCCGGGCCTCGACTCAAACTGTGCGGTCCAGGAGTCGCCAGGACAGGAGCAGGAGGACAGCAGCGAGTGCTGAGAGGCCCAGGCGTAGGGGGACATGGTCGGGGACATCCCGCAGGAGCAGCCGCTCCCACCAGCGACGTCGGACCTCAACTGGGACCTCCAACAGCAGCACGTAGTGCCGTCATCTTTTCTTTCTAGGCCGTGTGTTCCTTGCCAGAAGTGAAGGTGAGAACGGTCAGTGCAGGGACCCTGAGATGTGCAGCTCTGTGGGCAAACCCTATTAGCTCTTGATGTTTCTACTGGCAGGAAGAAGTCTGGGCTAAATACCTTGATTTCTGTGTAACTGTGTATTCAGTGAAAAGTCACTTAAGGATGTGGCTAATTAAAAAGGACTCTTGTTCCGGCCTTTAGACTTCAACCTCAGATGTTTCCCCACTGCTTACCCTTGATAATGAACCACTCCTTAATGGGCTTGGATATGCTTAGGGAGACATTCAGAGCAAGGTGGCTCTTAGGGAAGCTGTGTCCGAAAAGGACGTGTGCTGTGTTGCTATCCTTGAACAATCTCATTTCAGTAAAGCCAAAAAAAGAAGAAAGAGATGAGACACTGCCTCACTGTCTGAAGACAACTCCTACACCATTGCTGCGGATTTGAAAGAGGCCTTTCAAAGAACAAACCAGAATAGACGGCATTTCCTCCGTCTATTCTGGTTTATTCTTTGAAAGACCTTCAAAGAGCAAACCAGACTGAGGAAATACCCTGGGACAAAGAGGATGCACAGGACTCTGCCCCAGATGACCATTTGGGACCTTTGCCTGAGGATGATGCAGCTCAGGAGACGAGTTACTTCAAGTTTTCTTTCTTTGGAGGCACAGAGGAGTTGGGCATCAAAGAAGGTAACAGCAGAACCCTTCTAACAGTGCCATTGCTAAGGAAGAGCTTCTGGCAGGCACTGTAGGGCAATATGGTGTAAAAAAGGTCAGGATGCAGGGGATTTTCAGCAACAGAAGTCAGTAATTAGGCAGAAGCATTTTGATCTTCATTTCTGCTTGCTAGGGTTGTGATTATTGAGAGGTGCCTCATGCTTGCATCTCAGGAATTCTGAAAGGCATGCTTTGAGAAGGCATTGGGGGTTTTTGCTGAGTGGTGAAAAAGCTTGTTCTCATGCCCTGAATTCCTCAAACAGGGAAAAAGGTGACACACCAGTCATATCAAGTTTCATAGGAACTCACAAGGCTTTTAAGGAAATGTGCGTTAATGTAGAGGGAGGAGCAAAGTCCGAGAGCTGGCCCCAAGATCCATGAACATTCTGTTTGTTACTGAATTCTACTCTTGGACCTTTAGAAAAAGGAAATGGAATGACACATGATCATTGGGGTGTCCTAACCTTAGATAAAATGAGGCCGTCTGAAATGAAGATGAAACAACATTAACTCAAGTCCCAGTCATGTAGGAGAGAAAAGAAACCCCGTGAAGTTACCCAAAATATTAAAAAACCCAACGCAACAGCACAAAGCAATGAGCCCCCCAGACTTGCGCTGAACTGAAAAGGTATTCAGTGTCTTCTGAATGCAATGAGAAATGTTTAAGAATACATAAGGGCTCCCTGGAACAAAGTGGAAAATACAAAGTGGAGCAGAAATGTAGCTTAGAAAATCTGGCAGGGTCAGATTCTGTCCTTCCTAAATCTCTCTTCTCCACTGTAAGTATTTCACGTGAAAGGAGGAATTCTTCCTGATGATTAGAGGAATAATCTGGTTTTGGCTTTTTTTCTCTATTGGTGCTGTCATTGCAGAGCCTCACGCGCTTGGGACAATAAAGCCAGTAAAAGCCACATGGCAAGAGGATCCACGTTTCCAGGACAGCAGTTCTGAGGGTGACGATGAGCCTGAGATGTCAGAAATTGAACAGGACCAAGAAATGCAAGTTCCATTTCTCTTTGTTGTCTACTTGGCTGTAGTAGTTGGATGCTGTGGGAATATTAATAGCAGCACTCAGGGAATGGGAAACTGACATTGCACACCTCTGAGCAATGAAAGTCATCTTAGAAAACCGTTTGTGCTGCACAGAGTCAAAACTCCCAGCAACCCATTGGATGTGAATGTGAATATGGAAAGAAAGAGCAGAGCACAGGAAATTAACTGGGTCATTTTGGTTTGACCAACTCCAAACTGAGTTTGGCCAAAAGCCAAAGACACAGTCAGTTTTCTCTTTAAAAGAGGATTTGGAAAATAAAAAGATTTATTTGGTTTCTAGGGAATAAAGCTTTTCAATGTATGGCATTTCTCTGAAGCACTACAGGATTAACTTGTGTTCATGAAATTTGATAGTACAATTTAGGATGCTCAAATCCCTTTGTCCTTTTCTAGGTTTCTTTCTTTACCATGCACAGGAAGTGCTAGAGTTTTTTTTTTTTGTTCTCCAAAGATGATGAACGCCTAAGAGGTATGATAGAATTTCTTTACGCTCTTTTATAATTTTTTTTCCTTTTAAACCCTTCCTGTAATTCAGTGAGGAGGAAAAAATGCTGCCTAGTTACCAAAGTTTTCTAGTCAAAATTTGCCACCCTCACTTGTGATCCAAGTTGTGGTAGAATCCCTTGAGAAAGTCCTGGCAAAATAAAGGTCAACCAGATTTTCTGGCTTTCTTTTCTTTCAGACAATTACCGAATAGGAATCTGGACTTTTAGAGTTTACCAAAAACTTAGTCACTTGACAGCTTATGTAGACATTTCGGATCCTTTCGGGTATTTAAATCATCTTTATCTTTTTCCTCTCTTTCTGGTGTTACCATTAGAAATGAGGAGTGTTCTTGTCAGCCACATATGTCCCTGTGGTTCTTTGTTCTAATGAATCTGGGGTTTTGCTTCTGAATCCAGTGAATTTTGTATTTAGAAACAAAGAAAACAACATCCAAAGGAAACATGCACAGTCCCCAAAACCTGCACAGGCCACCAAAACAATTGCTGGCTAGATTTTGTAGAATAGAGTCTTAAGCTTAAAGGATGTGCCTTCCATGAGACTGATTCCATAACTCTGCTGAAATGCACTGCTGTGTTCACACAGTTAGCAGCCTGCAATCTTCCAGGCAGCCTGATTTACAGGGTGTGTTGAAATGGAGAGCTCAGGCCTCAGCAGGCCTCAGTTCTGGGGGAAGATGTGGGGTGCTGGTGCTGAGCTTCTAATGCAACAGCTGCAATTTCACTGCAATTCAGATTGCAGCATGTTGAGGAAAAGTGCTGCTGCCTTTGATTGTTCTTAGCACACCAGGCTGCAGTAGGGAACATTTCTGCTGGAGCCAAGGCGTGGTGGGGGCAGGAGAACAGGAAGGATGTGAAGAATTGATTTCTGATTTTAGTGCTGTGGTGGTCAAGATTGTTAGAAGTAGCAGCACAATCACAAGTGTTTAAGGCTATTAATTGGATGTTTCTTTTGTGCAGAGGGTCCAAGTTATTTTGTAGATTAGTAGAAGTCAGTGAAGAAAAAGAGGGTTAGGAAGACAGACGTAGATTATTGCTTGAGGTGAGTATGGAACATCTGTTCCCTGGTAAGTCTAGGTGAAAACTGAGCATGGGGAGGGATTGCAGGTATGAATGTGCATGTAAAATTAAGCCAGGACCTCGAGAAGAGCTTTAAATTTGTGATGAACAGGGAAGAGAAGTTTTTTAGTGTAGCGGTGTGTATAACATCCTGTTGTGTGGTCCAGTCAGGTAAACCACTACATCTTTGTGTGTTACAGGAGCAGCTACTTAAGTGTATGTAAGGATAGTGAATGTAGAGACTTCTCCTCATAGTGGATTCAAGAACTTCTCTTTAGAATTTGTTAGATTTTCATTATTTTCTGGAACGCCAAAGGAAGCATTAGGATACCCTATAGGAAGTGCAAGCAAACCAATAAAGTTTTTACTGATTAGAAGCGAATCACGTTTGTTCCTTGAAGGAGTTGCCAAACAAGGTTACTTTCAAAATGCTTTCAAAGGTCTAACAGGGATCAATATCAGCAAACCCTGTTAGGTCGTGTTTGGGAGCTGGGGCTGAGGCTCTCGTGCCCTGGGGAGCCATGGGAAGGCTCCAGGCCTGAGTGTGCGGCCAGGCCGGGGCCATTGAGCTGCAGCCCATCCCTGGTGGATGCAAGGGCAAGCAGGAATGCCAAGGGACCCCAGGGCCGGGCCAGGCCAGGCCAGAGCAGTGCCCCCAGCCCTCCAGGAGCGGACGGGCTCTGCCAAGCCCAGCCTGGGCACTGCCCCCAGCCCAGGGACAGGCGGGTGCTTTGCCCAAGGGCTGGGCCCAGAGCAGCAGAGCTGTCACAGCCCCAGCTGGTTCTGGTCTGCGTGCGGCCCAAGCAGGGCCCGTGGGTGCCCTGGGCAGTGCAGGAGCAGCACAGGAACAGTTGCCAGGGCCAGGGGAGGCACAGGGCTCAGCCTCTGCACGGTGACACAGCATGCAGGCTGCAGGGGACAGAGCCAATGGCACCGGGCATGAGCAGCTGTGCGGGGCTCTGAGCCTGCAGCAGCATCGGCCCCAAGGCTGCTCTGTCCCTGCCTGGCTGATGGGCAGCGCTGGAGGCCTTGCAGAGCAGGGGCCATTGCGGGCACGGCTGTCCCAGGAGCTGCCCCCTGGCCCAGCTGGGCCCCACTTGGGCAGGAAGGAGGCTCCCAGCCCTGGCATGGCCGAGCAGCTCCTGCCTCCCCCTGCCTCTGTTCTGATCCCCACGCTGCCTGCTGCCACAAGAGCCCCTGGGCCAGGCTGTCACAGGGCTGCTTTGCCCTCACTTGGCGCCCTGGCACCAGCGCCGTCCTGCTTGCTGCCAGACATCGCAACTGTAAGCAGATAGTCCCTTTCCAGGAATGACGCAGTCACCTCCAGGTGCTGATCCTCTCTTTCTGTGGGATAAACAAGAGCTTGGGGCGCTGCCATGGCAGGGCTTCCCTCAGCTGTCGGCACTTCCAGCCCGGCTCTGCCAGGGGCTCTGGCAGTGCCACGGCGCACGGCAGCTCTGGCATGGCAGCTCTGCACTGCAGCCTCGGCCAGCAGCCAGATCTGCGGGCTGGGACTCCGCAGCGGCCGCACGCTTCTCCCAGAGCCCGAGCAGCGGCGGCTCGCTCCCAACACCGAGCCGGGAAGGCGCCGAGGTACAGCGCGGGCTCGGCTCTAGGCACGAACCGCCCCGCCCCTCACACCCGCCCGCCCTTTCCCGGCCTCTGGCCCCGCCGCGCGGCGCCCGCGCTGTCGAGGCGACTCTTGCCCACAAGGAGGCGCCCTGAGCCCTGCAATGGCGCCGCGAACCTTCTGGCGCTCTGGAAGGCGCGGGCCTGGACCTGGTGCAAGCTGGGCCCTACGTCCCATTTCCTGAAGAAAACATATCCTGTCATGCCTGGGCTGTCCGCACTTCCAAGCCTGATCAACAGGAAGAGACATTTAACCTGTGACACACATAGCAGCCTACAAGCTCGAAGTGATGGCCAGGTATTAGAAAAGCAAAGTAGTTGTTGCTAGAATTGTCTTTAAGACTCAGGGCTGGGCCCGTTTCACTGATCTCAGACCCAGAGGGAGGTTGACAAAGCTTGGGAAGAAGGATGCCCATTGATAGTGGACACAAAGGATGCAGAATTTAGGGGCCATAAGGACATCTGCTAGAACTGCCAAGTTAAGGAAAACAGTCCTAAAGTTGTCTCAGCAAATATGCTGAGCTGAGCACCAGCTGGGTAAAAAAGAGTGTGATGTTTGCAGGCAATGGGACTTTGGCACCCAAATTATCCTGGGCCTGGCCATGGGATGGTTCTGGTCACCAGAACACATGAAAAGACAGCATAATGCAAGCACTGGGCATTGTGCTTCATAGAACCCAGACAAAAAAGCTGGGAAGACTCTGCTGGATTCTTGTGTGGTATCTACCCCTTCTGTTCCTTCTTCTTCTCAAAATATATTGCAAGCCTGTTTAAAAAAACTTACTTAGAGCCATGGTCAGTGCCATATTCTGAAAACTTACAGCTGACTTACAGGTTTAGTATCTCACAGAGCAGGTTTGAGGCCCTGGAATTGGAGGGACAGACAAGTGATGAAGTGGGCAAAAGTCCTTCTGGAATAGAGGAGCACCTAGGGCAGGTCAGGCAACACCATGCATGGTGACCACCTCTGTTCCAAGGAAAGGCAGGGTCCCTTCAGGCCTTCCTAAAAGCATCTCAAGGGAAGGTTTCCATCTCCCCTGCCCTCTTTCCTTGACTTTAGCTGAATCTTTCTCTCACTGAAAGACAGGAAGCTCAAGTGTGTTAGGAGAATACTGTGAGCATTGGCAGCGGTGAACAGTCAGTGTGAAAAACGCCAATCACTTGTTTTTAAAATTTTAAAAAGTTTCATAGTAATAAAATAGTTATAAAAATAGTAACACAATTAGAGTAATAACAATTTGGATAAATTGAATTAAGACAATATGAGACAATAAAAACAAAGAGTTACGGATGTCCGGGTACCTTTTTCTGGGCATCAGGAGCCTGAAAAAGGACACCCATTAACAAAGGATTAACCCTTAAGAACAATAGCCTGTTGCATATTCATATACTTCATACATGATGCATAAATTCCATTCAAATACAGGATTCTGTCTGGTCATTGTCAACTTCTTTCCTTCTAATCCTAACAGTGCCTCCAAGGTGAGAAGAAGTTCATTTTTTCTGATAAGAAGGCAAGAAATTCCCTTTCTCTGAAAGATTTAGATGTCCTGTGGCTGCTATCTCGCTGCAAGCCCTTTCTGTTAAACAAAGCATCTTACATAGCATAGTTTCTATTTTTATAACCTAAAACTATATTTAACACAGTGCTTAAGAAAATTAATACAGCATTGCTTTCTCACACAACACATATAATATTCATTTTAATATTTGCGAAAAGCCAATCATAAAATACATGCATTTTTCACAATCCCCACTCTTATTCTTTGTAAATCATTTGGCTTGAGCAATATTTTTTTTCTACTTATATCTTCTGGACTATGCTGGTAAAATAAAACACGGGATTACACAAGAAAGAAATATAAAAACAGTTGTAACACAAATGAAAGATCTTAATTTCTTCTAATACATTACCCCACCAGCTAGATTTTAACATTGTTTTCTAATTTTTGGACTGGTACCTGGGTTGTTATATGCGTATATATTTTTCTTTTTGATTTCTTTTGCTTTTGCTAGAATGACTTTTCTGTGGTCATCAATTTTCAACGATCTGATATATTGAACTTTCCACAAACACCCCCTTCTTTGGCCAATAAATAGTCTAAAGCGAACCTTTCTGATACCCTACAGTTTTTGTTTGGCTTAGCTGACTTAATGTTAACTCTAATGCCTGGGCAGCCTTATTTGCTATCATTTCTGTAACTGCTTGGAGTCTTGTAATACAATTCAACAGATAATTTGGAGTCAATACAGAGTTAGATTGCTGTGCTGGTTTTACCTTTTCCTTTATTATTTGGGTTTTTTTTCCAAATCTTGAACCGCATCTTCAAGATTAAATTTAAAACAAATCCATCTCTCTCCTTTTGGACATTCAGTTCTAAATCTATTGCCACTTTTTCTTAAGTTTCTTGTAATCTAATAATTTACTCTGTTTTGCCTACAAGTTCTTAATTTGGCTGGGTTATAACAGTGGCTGTTGACATAGGTGTGTGTAATAAAGGAGGAACTTTGGTTTCTTTCTATGTGATGCTTTCTGTAGCATTTGTGACACAATCCTGCTGGTATCCCGAAAGGGAAAAGACAACAAGTGAGTGCCAGAAACAGGAATAACAGAGGTCCAGTATGGCTTATACTGCCACCTCCCATGCCTGTGAGGTTGCAACCCACAGCAGGTTTATTTGATCTTCTTGGTGGTGAAATAAAGAGGCCAATCTGGTCTTGCCCTCTATTTTCTTGTCACTTTCTCTTAACTAATTGCTAGGCAAATTGTTTTTGACACTCTTTAACTGTGGTCTCTTACTGTTCCTCAGGTATCTCTCATTTAACAGGCACTAATAATTCCCATCCACAAAACCAAGTCAGTACTTTAACACTTTTTGCAATAAGAGCATAAATTTTGCGAATCACAACACTAATTACTCTTACAATTTAAGCATTTACTTATAACCCACCTAGCATGTCCAGTATTGGAATGAATCAAGTAAAGTTTACTAATGGAAATAGTAATTCCCCTTCTCCCTTGTACAATTCTAGGGCTAAGGTCAGAATACAAAAACGTTCTTGATCTTTCTATCTGAGGTATTCCTCCCCCAAGGAGATGTTTTATTCAGGCAGTGCTCAAATCCAGTGATATAAGCATTATCTTATTTCTTAATTCAGTGTTATTCTTTGTACATTTCTTGGATCATTTGGGTTTTCTCAAACCATTACCACTCAGTCCCCATTGGAAAGTCAGTTCAGTATCACCCGGTTTAAATATGATAGTCCGTTCCTCAAGTTTCTTCACAAGTCCTTTGATTCTGCTGGCATGAATTCACTCTCTTTCCGTGATTTTGATTGTTGCTTCAGTAGTACCTGGAAAGGACTTCTTAATAGCATAGATAATAAAAGAAAGATAATACTGCATTAACTTTTACGATTCGCTTTCCTTCTAAACTTTCTGGGTTTAGCTAAAAGCTTTCTCTACAGCAGCCTCTTCTTCAGGAAAAAAGCCTTCTCGTTAACGGCAAACAAAACACACAAAAGAAAAAAAAACCAAAAAACTTCTTACTTAAGAAAAACAAACCGCTTTGTGAGGTTTGGAGAGTCAGCAATCTCTGCTTTGATTTTATCTTTTAGTGCTAGTCCCCCCTGCCCCTCTTTTCACAGCCCTGCTGTCAATGCTGTTCTTGGCCCTTCCCCCGGTGCGGCCCCTTGGCTGCAGGGCCGGGGCAGGGGAGAGCAGCCCCGGGCATGGGGACCCTGGGGGCTGCCCTGGGTCTCTTTTGCCCTCTCCCTCTCCCTCTCTCTCTCTCTCTCTCCCCTTCTCTCTCTCGGCCTACTTCCAGGCTGACGCTGCCATCCTGGGCTCGGCACCCCGACAGTCTGGGAGCCCCCCGGCAGCTCTGCCCCGGAGCCAGCCCGCTCCTGGCCGCAAACCTGTGTCCTCTGCTGCCAGCCCCGCCCGGGGCACCTCCATGGATCGGTCCCTGCCGCAGCCCCCGAGACCCCGCCGATCGCAGGGAGCGCTCAGACACCTCCCAACCTTGACAACCCCAAACCTGGCGTGCCCAGGTGCTCCTGACATTCTTTCTCTTTCTCTCGTCAACTTATCCTCTTTTCTCTTCAAGGAGGGCCCGTTCTGCTAAGGCTTTTCCGGACCCCAGTGTGGCATTGAATAACCTCTTAACAACCGTGTGTTAAGATACTTCTCTGCCTTTCATGCAAAAAACTTGCATTCACACTTCTGCTCTCTTCTAGCACCAAGATGTCATCACTTCACATTCTAACATCTCAGAGTTTCCTAACTACTTCTCTACTTCAACTTCTCTCTTTCTCCTCTCAGTTGTAACCCTTATGGGGTCGATATTTATTCTTCCCCTATTTCTTTCTCCAGCCCAAACTTCTTTGTTGATTTTATTTTCTTCATCCTCTTGGCTTAATTTCAAAACTCTAGCTGTCATTTTCTTATTTTCTGATATAACTCTTACTCTTAATTGCACTTGTAAGACTCTTCCCAATAAATTGCTACCTGCCCCTGGGACCAATAACACATCTCCCACCTAAATTTTAGTTTCTTCCCTCAATTACCACATCTTTAATGACCAGAAATGTAAAACTTCCTCTTTTTGCCCCTGTTACTTTCACTATATGTTTGCTCACACTATAACCTTTTGGAACGTTTAACAGGCAGGTTTTCTCTGCCCCTGTGTCTATAACAAATTCCAATTCTTCTTCTTGGGGACCCACTTTTAAAGTTATCACAGGCTCCTGATGGTATTTGTTCCCCCCCAAAAAAATTAAAGCCTATGACTTTTTTTTTTTTTTTTTTTTAATGGGCCCATTTCTTTAAAGATTTTCAGATCTTCTGCTTACTTAGGACCATTTTCCTTTTTCTCTAAAGTTTGTTTATCTATTTAGTTGGAGTTTTTTCTTTCCCCTCTAAAAGCTGTCTCTCAAAAATCTTTTGTTTTCACATTTCGCCTTTGATATGCTGTCTCATTTATTCTCTTGGTTATGTAATTACAATAACTGTTCATGTGTTTACTCCCCTCCTCATTATTTTAACCCCATTCAGGAGGTACAGTTGGCATTTTGTCTTCTCTGGGGGTCCCTGCAGATTATCTTTTTCTTAAGCTTTTATTTCAGTTGCTCTGATTAATTGCTTTTCTTCCTGAGAAAAATATTATTTTCATTACCAACCACATCTGTTCTCAAGTATACATGTTTGGACCTAAAAGTTGGTCTAATTGTTCAGCTATGCCTATGGGATTCTCCAAATATCTCTTTTATTTATTTCTTAAAATTTCAGACCTCAGACAAAGTCAAAGAAGCATTTACAAACTCTGATCCATCACCCCCCTTTGAGAACCTCTCTTAATGGAAATAGACCAATCTCTTTATCCCATTCTTTTTGGATTTTTATCTTCTACAGCCTTTCTCACGTATTTTTAGGAAGAATCAGGAGAGGGCTTTCTTCTAACTGATTTTTTAGTGTTTCAATAAAGTGATTCCTTTAGAGAGTTTCCTTAAGCAGCCGGAGCTGTGGTTACCAAGGGAATGGAGCTCAGGGCAGGACGGGGAGGCTCGGCACAGCTCAGGGTCTGGGGGCTCCAAAGGCGGGGTCTGCAGCCGGGATGGCCCGAGGGGCTCGGCACAGCTCAGGGTCTGGGGGCTCCAGAGGCGGGGTCTGCAGCCGGGATGGCCCGAGGGGATCGGCACAGCTCAGGGTCTGGGGGCTCCAGAGGCGGGGTCTGCAGCCGGGATGGCCCGAGGGGATCGGCCCAGCTCAGGGTCTGGGGGCTCCAGAGGCGGGGTCTGTGGCTGGGATCGCCCGAGGGGATCGGCACAGCTCAGGGTCTGGGGGCTCCAGAGGCGGGGTCTGTGGCTGGGATGGCCCGAAGGGATCGGCCCAGCTCAGGGTCTGGGGGCTCCAGAGGCGGGGTCTGTGGCTGGGATCGCCCGAGGGGATCGGCACAGCTCAGGGTCTGGGGGCTCCAAAGGCGGGGTCTGCAGCCGGGATGGCCCGAGGGGATCGGCACAGCTCAGGGTCTGGGGGCTCCAGAGGCGGGGTCTGCAGCAGGGATGGCCCGAGGGGATCGGCACAGCTCAGGGTCTGGGGGCTCCAGAGGCGGGGTCTGTGGCTGGGATGGCCCGAGGGGATCGGCACAGCTCAGGGTCTGGGGGCTCCACAGGCGGGGTCTGCAGCCGGGATCGCCCGAGGGGATTCGGCACAGCTCAGGGTCTGGGGGCTCCAAAGGCGGGGTCTGTGGCTGGGATCGCCCGAGGGGCTGTTCCTGTGCAGACCGAGCTGGAGCGGGGATCGCCCTCACTCGGCTCACGGGGGCTGATCCGGCAGAGACAAAGCCGGGACTGACCCCGGCTGCAGCGGCGGGAGCCGACAGAGTCAGGGCAGCCGGGGATGGGACAGACGGGACCCCCCTCGGTGCGATCAGCGCGGTGACCACGGTGCACACGGCAGGACAGACCCCCACCCCCGGCAAGAACGCGGGCCAGGCGGCCGGACCGGGACAGACGGACCGGGACAGACGGACCGGGACAGACGGACTGGGACAGACGGACTGTGCCGGAGCCGGCACAGGGGCTGGGAGGGCTGGTGCGAACGAGTGGGGGAACGAACGGGAATGGATGAGGTAATTTGTTCTCAGCTCTATACTTTCCCCGTTTTGCTTTTTGGATGCTTTGAAATGGTCGACGAGCTAACTGACGACCTTCTCATATTGTTTTTCTCATCACCCTTTTATTTATCTTTTGGCAAATTATACATGTTTCAGGTACTTGTTTTTTACTCTAAAAGTCTCAATGCACCCATAGTTCTTTTTAAAAAATGATCACACCTAGCCTGTGTATCCCACCGGGCTTTTTGATACACGTCCTCTGCTATTCCCTCGTAAGCGTTTTATTATCTAATTGTCTTCCATATCAAGATGTTTCTATTTCCCCGATTTATCTTGTTCGCCACAATCTTGTTTTAATCCCCCCCCTTTTTTTTTCTTCGTTTGGAGTTAATATTAACTCTTTCAGCTCTATTTTCTGCTGCATCTTTAGCTTCTTGATCTGCCAGTTATTTATTTTATTTCTTCTTATTTCTAGGTCTTTACCTTTTGGTGTCCTTTAATATGTACTATTGCTATCTCTCTTAGGTAATTGTAATGCCTCTAAAACCTCGGAAATAAGTTTCTCATGTACTAATCTTTTTCTTCTTTAATTAAGCAATCTCCCTTTTAAAATTTTTCTTAAGGTATGTGCTACTCTAAAGGCATACCTTGAATCAATATATAACTCTTTTGTGTTAAATTTTCTAATGCTGTTTTTAAGTATATAATTCACAAGTTTGCATGTTTTTTCTCATCAACTTCTGCATACCCTGTATTTTGCAATGAGTTGTATTTCTGTTTGTTAACATAACTCCCAAAGTGCTGTCTTGGGGTATTTCTGTTGGTATTTTTTTTCTGCTTTTCTTTTCCTGTATCCACCTTACTGAATTTCTGTCTCATTTTTCAGTTTTCTATCTATTCGTCCCCTGCTTCTGTTTGTCACTTTTTACTAACAACTTAAATACCACTTTTCTTTCAACTACTTACACCCAAAAAAACCCCTTTTTCTCACACTGCTTTTCAATACAATCCAACTCCCTCCAAGGAGATATGGTAAGGCTTAAAATGCACAATCGACATTACCTATACTTTCATTCGTCTACATTCACTCACTTTTATTTCTCATTCACTTTCACACATTCCTTCACACTCTCAAGACACAAAGGGGATCCTTATTGCTAGAAAATCACAGGTCCTTGTGGCCCCCTCTTTCGCTTTGGGGTTTACCTCCAGGTCTCAGTGTCACCAGGCCCCCTAGAAGGGCCCTGACTCTGGCTGCCTCTGGTGCCCGTTCCCCTGTGAGGCTGTCTGCGTGTCTTTCACACTCTTCAGCTACGGCCCCTCACACGCCCAGGGAACGCTAGCTTGGTTCGCAGGTCACTCGCTCCTCTTGGGCCCAGAAGCCCCCACCCAGCCGGGAGCTGCAGCCTGGTGTGCAGGTCACTCGCTCTTTCCACACCTCCCCCTTCCCACCTGCCCAGGAAGCTGAGGCTGGCTCTGTGTGGGTCTCACTCTCACACACCACAAAACAACACTAAGGTACCTTTTACTTTCACATCGCCTATTACAAGTTTAGGTGTTACTGGCCAGTCCTGGTGCCATTGGATATCCCTCAACCCAGCTGTGTTATCCAACCCCAAATGCTCTTGGGCAATTTTTCCCTCAATCCTGTCGTGTTGTCCAACCCCAGATGCTCTCGGGTAATTTTCCTTCAATCCAGCTGTGTTGTTCAACCTCAGATGCTCTTGGGCATTTTCTGTCCCTCAACCCAGCGGTGTGGTACAACTACAGATGCTCTTTGGCATTTAATTTGTTCTGCTGTGTTGTCCAACCCTGGATGTTCTTGGGCATTTTTTTATCCCCCAATCTAGCTGTGTTGTCCCACCCTGAGTGTTCTCGGGCATATCCTCACTCGGACAGAATTCTGCTCAACCCTGCTCTTGGATGCTCTTGGAATATAAATCCCTCAACCCAGCAGGTTTTAGGAGCCCCTCCTGTCCTGTTTCCTAGTGGATTGGGCTAGGAAACCTTGCTCCCCACCACCGAGGGGTCCAACCCCTCCCTGAGACCCAGTCCCAGTCACCCCCGGGGATTCTTTCACTCTCTTATGAGTCGCTTTGTCTCTTTACTGGCCGCTTTTCCAGCGCAAAGTCGGAAACGCAGCGTGGGAGACTCCGCACTCACTTGGCAGGTCTGGGACAACCAGCCCGCCTCTCATTCACACACATTCATCCCCCCGTACCTGCCCCCCAAGAAATACTTACCAATCCTTTTTCCTTCCCGGGTTCTTCGTGCGCACTACTACTCTTAGGGGGCAAATTACAGCAGTTGTAGGGACCCTTTTCCCGTTCTCTTTGTTTTATTGTCTCCTTTTGTCCACAGATCGTAACCTGCGTCTGTCGGTCACTTCAGGGGAAGCAGAGCGAGGCTGCCAAAGAGGGCAGGGCGCGCCTTCCCCACTCTGACTCTCCCAAAGCACCGGCAGCGAGGAGTTAGTAACCATCCTCTGCTACCAAATTGTGAAAAACGCCAATCACTTGTTTTTAAAATTTTTAAAGTTTAATAGTAATAAGATGGTTATATAGTAACACAATTAGAGTAATAACAATTTGGACAAATTGAATTAAGACAATATGAGACAATAAAAACAAAGAGTTATGGACGTCCAGGTACCTTTTTCTGGGCATCACGGGCCCAAAAAAGGACCCCTGGTAACAAAGGATTAACCCTTAAAAACAACAGCCCGTTGCATATTCATACACTTCATACATGATGCATAAATTCCATTCAAACACAGGATTCTGTCTGACCAGTGTCAACTTCTTCCCTCTAATCCTAATAGCACCTCCAAGGTGGGAAGAAGTTTGTTTCTTCTGATAAGAAGGCCATAAATTCTTTTTCTCTGAAAGATCTAGGTGTCCTGCGGCTGCAAGTTATCTCGCTGCAAGTCCTTTCTTTTAAACAAAGCATCTTACATAGCATAGTTCTATTTTAACAATTTTTATAACCTAAAACTATATTTAACACAGTACTTAAGAAAATTAATACAGCATTGCTTTCTAATACAACACATATAATATTCATTTTAATATTTGTGAAAAGCCAATCATAAAATACATGCATTTTTCAAACCCCATTCCTGGACATCAGGGCTCTCTGCTCCCCTTTTCCCGGCCATCCCATGGCTCCCAGCCTCCAGACTGGCCATTGGCTTGACCCTGGGATGCCCTGGAATGCCTTGGTCCCCCATTCCTGCCTTTCCCAGCCCCCAGCCCCAGCTGTGTGCAAAACCAGAGACCCCCTGAACTCCTCGTTCTCGAACATCCCTGGTGTCCCCACCCTTGTCCCCCCTTTTTGGGAAACCCTGGACTCCCCTTTCCTGGGCTCAAGGACCCCCTGGAACTCCCTTCTACCTCTCCACGTCCCTGCCCCTGTCTCCTGTCCCTCAGCTGTCCCCTGTCCCTCGGCTCTGTGGGGCCCAGGGTGGCAGCAGGAGCCAGGGCAGCCCTGGGGGAGAACAACCCTGAGCCCCAGCCGGGCCAGTTCCCCCAGTTCCCCCCAGGTCACTCCCAGCATGGGCCCTGTGGCTCCCAGTCACCCCCAGGATGGTCCCAGTCACTTCCAGTTACACTCAGTGTGATCCCAGTATCATCCCAGTCACTCCCAGTATGATCCCAGGTGTTCCCATTCAGCCCTACTATAGTTCCAGACACTCCCAGTATGGTTCCAGTCCTTCCCAGTATGATTCCAGGATGAACCCAGTCACTCTCAGTACAGTGCCATTTGCCCCCAGTATGGTCCCAGTCACTCCAAGTCACCCAGTAGGATTCCAGCCACGCCCAGTAGGATTCCAGTCAATCCCAGATACTCCCAGTATTATTCCAGTGACTTCCTTTATGGTTCTTTTGTGATTCCAGTCACTCCTGGTCTCTCCCAGTACATCCCAGTTGTCCCTAATGTGTTTCCACTCACTCCCAGTTGCTCCCAGTAGCTTCCGGTATGATTCCATTTGCTCACAGCCACTCCCAGTCACCTCCAGCATGATTCCAGTCATTTCCTGTATATCCCAGTTGCCCCAACATGGTCCCAATTGCCCTCAGCCTGCCCCTAGTCACTTCCAGTATGATTCCAGAAGGATCCCAGTCACCCTCAGTGTGGTGCCAGTTGCTCCCAGTATGATCCCATTGGTCCCCAGCATGTCCCCATTTCCTCCCAGTGTGATCCCAGTTGCCTCTAGCACAGACCCAGTCCCTCCCAGTATGATCCTACTCTGATGCCATGATGATCCCAGTTGCTCCCAGCTTGGTCCTAGCTGCTCCCAGTTGCTCCCAGTCTGATCCCAGTTGTTCCCAGTGGCCCCTGTGTTATGTTTGGGAATGGGAGGAAATGTAGGGAAGTGATGCAAAGTTTTTTGTGTATCTGACAGTCTGTTGAGCTGCTGAAAAGCTAGACACGCTTTTGTGAAACACACATGGTAAAGACCAAAAAATTCAGAAACTTTTCTTTTCTTTGTTGGTCGGCAGGGAGGTGCTGGGTTTCGGTTTGGGCTTCAGCTCTGTGTCTGGGCTGGGCTGGGCCGTCTTGCTGCAGGCTGGGCTTCTTTTCTATTTCCTGGGCTGCTTGCTGGCTTCTCTCTCCATGGGCTCTGGTTTGGCCGGGCTGGGCTTCAGCAGCTGCCGGGCAAGGAGACAGGGGAGGCTGCGGAGCTTTAGCCAGAGCAGGGCTGGCTGTGGCTGCGAAGATCTCGCTGTCAGGCTGCTGCTTCTTCTTCTTCTTAGCCTGGCTGAGACCAGAGACTTCTGTGGCTGGCGTAGAAAACTAAACACTAACTACAAAGCTGATCTGAACACAACTGAGCCACAGCTTTCTGTTAGTAGTTATTGGTGGGTTAGGTAGGCTTCAGGCGTGATGTTAACTTTTTCAGTGCTTCAGTCTTCTTCTGAGTGAGAGAAAAGAACAACATGCAAGTATATTAAAAACAAGATGAAGATATTAAAGGTAATAAAGAAGAAGGTAAGTAAGTCCCAGATGGGAGGGGGAGAAGATGCTTTGTTTTTAGAGCTGAAATCCTCTTGTAAGCTATAAAGAAAAGACTCTTTTCCCTTATAACACATAAAACTATAAGGAAATGAAAGTGTTTGAATTGATATTAGGTAAAGGCTTCTATGTTAAAGTAAGCAGATGTTGAAATAGCTGTAATCTCATGAGAAGTTTGCACAAAGAAAGAGCACAGTCTTGTGCTTCTAAAAATGAAGATCTGTGCTCCCAGAGATGAAGAGGATTTTAGAGATAGATAATGAGAACTTTTGCCTTTGAACAGTTCATCTTTAAAACAATACCCCATCAATCAACATAGCCCGTCTCCAAGCTGTGGGAAGGTTTGTAGAAATAAGAAAGATTTTACGATAGCAAGGTTCCCCTGGCAGTTGTTATTCATGACAAAATTGAGAACCACGAGAAAACTGTTTTTTTCCTTTTGTAGAAAAGTCTCCATAACTTTATCAAGAGGGACTTCTCTCCCTAAGTGAACTAAAAAAAGACTCTTTGAGAGGTAGTAAACTGACTAGAAATCTTCAGTTTAGTTTCTTTACATTGTCAGTGAGAAAGAAAAAGTTGTGGGGAGAAGTATTCTAAAAAGTTTGCTTTGATTCTTACTACCTTTTTTTTTCTTTTTACTTACTATTATTAAAATTTTTCTTTCTACCCTTTTAAAGTTTTGAGCCTGCTTTACCTTTCTCCTAATCCTATCTCACAACCAAAAATAAGTGTATTAGTAATTAACCAACACCAAACCCACCACATTCTTTAGTGCATTAGCCAAAAAAAATCTCAAAATTAAAGAGATCTTATATTAGCAAACACAAACCACGACACCCTAGCACAGACCCAGTCACTCCCAGTATGACCCCGGTAGGAATCCACTGTGATCCCAGTCTTCCCAGTTGCCCCCAATGTAGACTCAGTGACTCCAGTCACTCTCAGTGTGTTCCCAGTCATCCCCAGTATGGTTGCAGTCACTCCCAGTATATCCCAGTGGGTCCCACTGTGATCCCTTTTGCCCCAGTTCTGGCCCTGCTGAGTCCCAGTGTGCTCTGATCCTGCTCCCAGTGGGTCCCAGTGCTGGGCACGGTGAATCCCAGGGTGTCCTGGTGTATCCTGGAGTATCCTGGTGTGTCTTGGTATGTCCCGGTGTATCCCAGTATATCCCAGTGTGTCCCAGTGTATCCCAGTGTGTCCCAGTGTATCCCAGTGTATCCCAGTTTATCCTGGTGTATCCCAGTGTATCCTGCCTGGTGTATCCCGGTGTCCCAGTCCATCCCAGCCTGTCCCAGTCCATCCCGGTCCGTTCCCTTCACTGGGAGTGACTGGGATCATACTGGTGGGAAGTGGAATCTTACTGGGCCAAGTGGATGTGACTGGGAATGACTGTGAGTATGCTGAAGGCAACTGGGATATACTGGGAGCGTCTGTAACCATGCTGGGGGTGTCTGGGAACACACCGAGAGTCCCAGCAGGTCCAAGGACACCGTGGTGGCACTATGGAACCTCATGGAACCAAGGGGATCATTGTGGCACCCCTGGAGCCCATGGAACCAAGGGGCCTTGGTGACACAGCGGGGCTTCATGGAACCCAGAGACCATTATGGTTCTGTGGGGCCTGATGGAACCATGGAGACCATTGGGACCCTTCAGGGCCTGGTGTCACCAAGGGGGCATTATGGCACCTCAGGGACACATGGAAGCAAGGGACCATTGGGTCTCATGGAACTGAGGGAACATGGAACAGGCCTGGCTGGCTTGGCCTCCCAGGGGCCAGCGGACAGCTCTGGCTGATGTTGGAATGTCAAAGGCTGCCTTTCATCAGCTCCTGGAGCACTGCGGCTCTGTGCTTTCCTTGCTAGGAAAGGAACTGTCAATCTCTTCTAATTACTCATGGCCAGAACTGGGATTTCAACTCCAAATTTTTCCCATAGGAATATTGCCAGGACAAGTGTGGCAGGCAATGTTTTCAGGAGAGTCACCTCCCATCTGTCCCCAAAACACTGGGGAAGGCTCCGTGCTTTCCTCCCTATGAGAAAGAACTGTCCTACTTCTCCAGGCATGCATGGCTGAGATTGGTCTTCCACCTCCAGAATTCCCTAAATCCAAAGACTGCTCCCAAAAAAAATCTGCCATTCCTGACAAGTCTGGCTGGCCTTGGCCTAGTGAGACTCTCACCTGCCTTCCAAACACTGAGGCTCTGTGCTTTCCTTCCTATGGAACAAAACTGTCCTTCTCAGCCAGGTGCCCATGGCCACAACTGGGATTTCACTTCCAGCATTCCCTGTTGTGACAGACTGGAGGAGATTGTTGGCTCTAAACATTTTGTGTGGGAGGGAGGAAGGGGCAGGTCCAGCCTTGCCCTGCCCTGGAGCCCCAATCCCCCCAGAGCCTCTATCCCAGCCCAGCAGTGGCTGCCAGTCCCTGGCACAGCACAGGCAATGCTCCACAGCCACCTCTGCAGCCCCAGCCCAGCTCCTGAGGGACCAAATGAGCCCAAGGCCCACCTGGGGGAAGGGCCCAGAGAGACCAAGGGGTATTGAAGGCTGACCACAAGGCAAGCACACATCTTGACCCTACCTCCTGTTGTAATTTCTATCTGAACACTGCTGGAATCCAGCAGTTGGTAACTCTGTGTGTGCTCCTCTGTATCTTTTCAGCCAACAAAGCCAAGGGAAGGCACAGTTCCATCAAATGCAAAAGTCATTCCTCTGCTGGATATTAAATCCACTTTCCACAGCAGACAGCCTCAGAGCAGTGGAAAGCACCTTCTGTGCCCAGCACAGATCCCAAGGTCCCCCCAAACCCTCCCTGCCCCAATTCTGCCCAGATTTGCTCTTTGCACACACGAGTCACACACTGAAGTCAGGAGCTCCCTCCATGCCCAGAGGGAGGAAAAGAGAGAAAGGGGATGAAGAGCTCTCCTGTGCAGAGCCAAGGTCCAAGTGCTCTGGGATGTCCCCGCAGCATCTGACATGTCCACCATCCCCCAGAGATTTCCGCACAGGAACAGTTTTAGACAAAGGCAAAAGAAAAGGCAATTCTGTGAGATATAAACACAATTAAGATGTTGACTAATATGATATTTATTTCAGCTTCACAAAGATTGGGCAATTCCCTGAAGCTCAAAGCATGAAACCAGTCAGCTGAAGGGCACTTGAATGACCAGAAAGCACCGGGAGGAGTGCTGAGGGTTTTTTGGAGGACAATGGACATATGTAACATGTTCACAATCCAGCCTTCATAGAACCTGAGTAAGGTCACCATGCCCTTGAAGGACACAAAAGAAGGAGAACACGCTCAGCAGCAGACGGTTCAGGATGCAAAGGCAGACAAGAAAACCACAGCGAGATGCATGAAGAAGAAAGACTAACTAAAATTAACTGAAATATCAAAATGCGTGCGTAAAAAGGATTTAACCAATCATGTATCAGCTTGAGGTGTGAACAATAGAGAACAGTATAAATATGGCTTGCTTTTTGTAATAAATTGGTTTCCCTTATCATATTAATCATGGTGTGATGTCCCATTAATGATCCTCTGCACCTGGGGACCAGAAATGCATGCAAGCCTCCACCCCAAGAGACATTATGAATTCAAAAAACATGGCCATTAACTGCTTTATACCAACACAGAGTAATGGCAACCAAAATGCAGTCAGAACAGGGTTTTTTCCACTCTCTCTCAAGCCCCACACGTTGGGCACCAAATTTTGTCCTGGTTTAGGGCAAATTTGGGAGAAAACCTCCAAAGGGGCTCCTCCAGAAAGCAAACGCACATTGCCCCTCCCCACAACTGGGTCAGGAAGGATTCCCTGGAGAGAAGTGGAAAGAACCTGTTTATTTAACAGGCAAAGCACCCCCAGCACACAAAATGAACAATACCAGGTGACAACACTCTTTCACCACTCTGAAAAAGATGACAAATTCAGAAAGTCTCTCTTGGGAGTGGTCGCTCTGTTATCAGTCCCTCTGGTGCTGGGGCAGCTGCTGCAGCCACAAGGTGCAAACTCTCAGTGTTTCCCAGGTCCCAGTCCGGAGCAGGTTTGAGTGGTTCCAAAAAAGAGAAAGGAAAAACAGTCCAGGGAAAAATTCGGAGTGCTTAGCTAAACTAAGTAATGAGCAGAAACAAAAGCAAGAGCAAAGCAAAAAGCCAAGCAAAAAGCAAAGGCAGCACCATGTACTGCCCTGTCTCTGTGTCCCGCCAGCCGTGGGGGAGCGGCTGATAACAAAACCAAAACAAAACTTCGCTCTTCAGAGCCAGTCTTGAAGGCACAGAACATAATATCCAGCATAAACAGAACACATGGATGGGGATACAAGCATCATAACGTCACCATAGGACAGTCCTGCACCCAAAATTCTGTCCTGCACCCACTGCTGCATCCTGAGTCCTGTCCTGCACCCCGAGCCCCGTCCTGTACCCAAATTCTGTACTGTCCCATACCCCAAACTCAAAGCTGCCCCCAAACCCCAACCCCACCCCTCATTTATCACCACATTCCTGTTCCACACCTTCTCTTCAACTCCTCCCCCTCTCCCACCCCTGTCCCACCCCCAAATTTATCCCATGTCCCTGATCCCCTCCCTGTTCCCTCCCCAACCCAGCCCTTCCCCGCAGGCCAAGTGGGCGGCAGCAGCAGTGGCAGCTGGTGGGGGCCGGTGGAGTTGGAGGAGCTGCAGCCCCTGAGCCTCCTCACCCTGGACACGCTCCAGAAGTGCATCTTCAGCTATGAGACCCACGGCCAGGAGTGATTGACACCTGTCCCCACTGATCATCTGTAAGAGACACTCTGAGGTTTCCCTCAGCTGCCTCACGACCGCTGTGACGGAGACTGAAGCCCCCTCCCAAGGGCTGAGACTGAGACCCCTATAACTCTAACACAGGGGGCTGGCCGAACTGAAGCCAGATGTTTGCCAAGTGTTGCCTGCAGGTGTGTTCCCTGGACCAAGAAAACAATTGGTCTCACTCACTGCTGAGAACATGGACTGTCTGTAAACTCACCTGTTCCCTCTCGGTGGTTTCAATAGACTTACCTGCTCCCCCCCTTGGTGGAGGACTATAACAGAACCAAGACTTTGAGATTCTCCCTGACGTGACAAGACGGATCTATTGGCTGGACCACGAGGGTTTCATCTCTCCATTGGCAGCTATTCCTCCCCTCTTTCTCTCTCTCTCTCTCTCTCCTTTATTCTCCTTTCTAATCCTTCCATCACATCTGCTGTGGGCACTCAACAAGAGGTGCATTTGTTTTGATTAATACCAAAATCCCCTTCCGTGTTGCTTTTGCACTCAGATCAGTTAACAAACCATCATGACCCTCGCTTGTACGAGCGGATCATGACACCATCCTGGTGGCCCTACCATTGTCCCTGCTGGCCATCCTGGTGGCTGTGCTGGCTCTGCCATGGTCCCCACTGGCCATCCTGTCCAATCACTGTCCCTGCTGGCCATTCTGGTGGCCCCAATGGTCCTGCTATCATCCATGCTGGTGGCCACAGTGTCCCCACATGGTCCCTGGTACAGGCAGCCCAGCGAGTACATCCTGCTGCTCACCAAGGTGGGGCTGGGGTGGTGGCCATGGGGCATGAAAGTGGTCAAGAGAGTGGTGGTGGCCATGGAAGGATTGAGCATAGAGGCCAGTAGGATGCTGGTGGCCATGGGAGGCTTGGACATAGACTGGTGGCTACAGGGGAACAGTGGTGGCCATGGGCAGCATTGACCATAGAGCTGGTGGCCAGTGGGATGGTGGTGCCATAGGGTGGTGGCCATGGATGGGATTTGGCCCCAGGTGGCCCACAGACTGGTGGCCCCAGTGGCCCATGGCTCATCTTGCCTCTGCAGGACGAGAATGGCCGCACCCTGTCGGACGAGGACATCGCGGCTGAGGCTGACACCTTCATGTTTGAGGGTGAGCACGAGCTCCCAGGTGCCACTGGGGAGGAGCCACTCCAGTGTCCCCTCACTCACCCAGTGTCCCCACAGGCCATGACACCACGGCCAGTGGCCTGGCATGGCTCTTCTACAACCTGGCCGGCCATCCTGAGCACCAGGAGCGATGCCGCCAGCAGGTACAGGAGCTCCTGGCTGGCCGGGACACTGCAGACATTGAATGGTGAGATGTCCCCAGGGCCACCCCGGTCATGTGGCTTGGGGACACGATGCCACCCCCGCTTGTCCCCAGGGACGACCTGTCCCAGCTGCCCTTCACCACCATGTGCATCAAGGAGAGCCTGCGGCTGCACCCTCCTGTCACTGCTGTGTCCTGGCGCTGCACCGAGGACATCCCCCTGTGTGATGGCTGTGTCATCCCCAAGGGTATGGCATGGCCAGGGTGTCCCCAGTGTCACCACCCATCCTCATCTGCTGTCCCTAAAGTGGCCATTCCCATCCCATCAGGGGTCATCTGCCTGATGAGCATCTATGGGACCCACCACAACCCAGACCTCTGGCCCAAGCGTGAGGTAGGGCCACCCTATGAGGTGTCCCTGTCACCATGGTGGTGACAGCTGTGTCCCCTCGGTGTGACTGTGTTGGTGTCACCCCAGGTGTTCAGTCCTCTGAGGTTCAGTCTGGAAAACAGCAAGGAACGGTCCCCGTCGTCCTTCATCCCCTTCTCTGCTGGCCCCAGGTATGTGCTGGAGTGGGGACAGGAGTGTCCCCAAATGTCACCCCTGTCCCTGGCTGGGTTCACAGTGGGGTGACAATGGGGAGGAGCAGGGAATAAATGGCAGCATGAAAGAGACAGTATCATGGTGGTGGTGGGGATGTGTTGTCCTTGGCCATGGGACACCCCATGGCATGGACATGTCAACCCATGGACTTGTCTCTAGGCCACTTGTGTCACCATCCATGGCCATGTCCCCCATTTCCTCATCCATGGCCATAGAGCCCCATGTCACCATCTCTATCTGTGACACCCCCCATGCCCAATATCGCCATCCACAGCCATGTCCTTGTCCCCATCCCCACCATATCCCCACCCAGGTCCTTGTCCACATCCCCACCACATCCCCACCCAGGTCCTTGTCCCCATCCCCACCATATCCCCACCCACGTCCTTGTCCCCATCCCTACCATGTTCCCACCCAAGTCCCACAATGTCACCATCCATGTCTTAGTTGAATGTCTTTATATTTACCCCAATGTTGGGTGAAGGATAATGGAAAATGAAAGAAAATAAAGGCCAAAATAAAAGCATTTATGTGTCCATGCTGGCTGAGTATCCATGTGCCTGGGCGGGTAGAAAGGACCTTTTCTAGAAAGATTTCCACTCCATTGTCTCCAAAATCCTGGGTTTTGCCCCAGTCAATCACCATTTGGCTGTGGAAGATGCTGGTGGGCCAGAGAGAATTGGAATCATGGAATGATTCAGGTTGGAAAAGACCTCCAACACCATTTGGAATTCTGGATGCCACTCGAAGCAATGACTGGATACAAAAGGTGAGACTGTTTTGGGGTCGAAAGTAAAAAACTGTGCTGTCCACTATGAAATTCTGATGTCTGTTTGCATCCCAATGGATTTTTCTCTGGCCGTGTCCAAGTGCCCAAGGAGAGCCAGGAAGATGTGGGGACCACCAGCCAGGTGTCTTCCCAACATGGATCACCAGGATCATGGATGACCAAGTCTCCGCCCAGCGAGGGTCACTGTGGACCATCCAGTGGGGGTCCCCAATGGGGGATGGAGTTGAAGCAGCACTCAAAGCTCTTCCTGTCACTCTAGGACACAAAACAACACGAGCGCACACACTGCTGCTCTCAAGGGGAAGAAAAGGGAAGTTTATTTCCTGACTCCAACATTTACAGTTTTCTAAAAGCGACCATGGATTGGAGGGTGAAAGTGCCACCTCTCCAATGACACTGGACAAACTAACAGTCCATCATATTTTTCTTCTTCTATAAAAGAATGCCAAACAAGAAGTTATTTACAGAAAGTGTTTGAGAAAGTTTGCTACAAGAATGTAAACATTAGAAGGCTCAGAAAATCTTTAAAAATCAAGGCAACACTCTTCCTGCACACAGGGCACTTGTTGGGCATCCCTTACTGCTGCCTCCCTTGGTGTTGGGTCACGGCAGAGTTCTGGGAGAAGTTCTTCCCACACTTGGGACACTGTCAGGGCCTCTCCCCAGTGTGGATCCACTGGTGGGTGACGAGAGTGTAGTTTTTCTAAAAGCCCTTCCTGCAGTCAGGGCAGCAGAAGGGCCTCTATTCTGTGTGAATCTGCTGATGCTTGAGGAGACGGTATCGGCTCTGAAACCTCTCCCCACACTCAGAACACTCATCGGATCTCTCCCCAGTGTGGATTCTCTGGTGGGCAATCAGCCTAGAGTTCTGCCTGAAGCATTTCCCACATTCCCCACACCTGTAAGGCCTCTCCCTGGTGTGGATCGTCTGGTGCAGAATCAGCCTAGTGCTCTGACTGAAGCTTTTCCCACATTCCCCACACCTGTAAGGCCTCTCCCCAGTGTGGATCCTCTGGTGGACACTCAGGCCGGAGGGGTCGATGAAGCTTTTCCCACATTCCCTGCACTTATAGGGCCTCTCCCCAGTGTGGATCCTCTGGTGGGCATTCAGATGGCAGCTCTGCCTAAAGCTTTTCCCACATTCCCTGCACTTGTAGGGCCTCTCCCCAGTGTGGATCCTCTGGTGCAGAATCAGGCTGGAGTTCTCAATGAAGCTCTTCCCACACTCTGAGCACGTGTAGGGGCACTCTCCAGTGTGCATTGTCTGGTGGATGATCAGGCGGGAGCTGTCACGGAAGCCCTTCCCACACTCCCCACACACAAAGGGTAGTATCCCAGTGTGGATCATCTGGTGGAGTTTCAAGCTGGAGCTCCTCCTGAAGCCCTTCCCACATTCTCCACATTTATAGGGCCGTTCATTGGTGTGGATCCTCTGGTGGGCGATCAGGTTGGAGTTGATCCTGAAGCTCTTCCCACATTCCCCACACTTGTGGGGCCGTTCATTGGTGTGGATCCTCTGGTGGACAGTCAGGTGGGAGCTGATCCTGAAGCTCTTCCCACATTCCCTACACTCATAGGGCCGTTCCCCGGTGTGGGTCCTCTGGTGGATGAGCAGGTGGTCGCTCCTGCCGAAACTCTTCCCACATTCCAAGCACTGGTGGGGCTTCTTGCCATCATCAAGCTGCTGATGGACCACCACTTCAGCGCTCTGGCCAGATCTCTGGCTGCCTTCCAGGCACAGGCTGAGTCTCTCCTCCTCGGAGCACCCTGGGCTGGGTTTGCAGCCCCTCCTCTTGAGGGATCTCCGGGGCTTTTCCTCCCCAG
Source organism: Melospiza melodia melodia (assembly GCF_035770615.1). Lineage (NCBI taxonomy): Eukaryota > Metazoa > Chordata > Aves > Passeriformes > Passerellidae > Melospiza > Melospiza melodia. The sequence goes on along the minus strand of NC_086200.1, from coordinate 11,607,144 downwards.
TGGATTCCTGTGCCCTGGAGCCGCTCAAAATGGCCTCTTCCACCAGGTTCTGCTGTGAGGATTTGTCCTCCCTGGTCTCCATCCTCAGCTCCTTCCCTGGGGGAGGAAGGACAAGGAGAGGCTGGGATTTGCCTCCGTGCCACAGGGAAGGGGAAGGAGATCCCCCCAGTGCATCCCTGGCTGGACAGCATCAGCAGTGGGGCTGTGCTGCAGCTGGGGCCGTGCTGGGCTGGGAGACGGAGCAGGACAGAGGGGAAAAGGGGCACTGACTTCCTTCTCACCTGCCTCAGTGCCCTGGGACATCTTCCTCTTCCTCACAGCCTTCTCCATCCAGATGAGGTTTGGGAGTGGGAAATCCTGATTTGGGGGAAAAACAAGATGTGAGTGCATTGCCTTCGGAGGTCCCACTGGCCAAGTCCATCTCTAGAAGTCACCGGACGTCTGGTGGCCAGAAATACCTCCAAAAATCAAGGAGTCCAAAAACCTCTCCCAGGAGTTCCCTGTTTCCAGTGTCCTCACTTTGGGCTTATGGGGGTCCCTCTTCTCAGAGCTGCTGGGGGGGCTGTGGGGCCTGGGCATTCCCCCTCTCCCGGGTCCTGCTTACACAGGCTGAGGGTCTTTTGGGGGTCCCAGGGGTGAAATTATGATGCTCGTATCCCCATTTGTCTGAAATAAGCTTTGCACCTTTAACACTGGTTCTGAGAGCAGAGAGGGAGGAAGAAGAAGCACGGAGTTTGTTTTCAGAACCTCTCTCACTCCTCCACATTCCTGCTCCTCTCTTGTCTGCAGATGGACAGACAGCGGGACAGAGCCCTCCTTTGCTGTTAGTCAGTTTGAGCTAGCAGAGGAAGAGAAGCTCCCTGGACTGTGGTTTTTGGTTTATCCTTTTCTTTGGACCTGTCTAAACCTGCTCTGGATTGAACACCCAGAAGAGCACCAGGTGCTCACACCTGTGCCCCACCGGGGCTGGGCCACGGCATTTCCAGCACCAGAGAGACTGATAAGAGACTGATAAGAGACTGAGCAAGCCATGTTACAGCTCACGGAGGGACTTTGTGAGTTTTTCATCTCTTTTGGAGCAGCAAGAGATTTTATTGTTTAATACTGTTCATTTTGGGGGCTGGTGAGTGCTTTGCCTGTTCAATAAACAGTTTTTTCCACTTCTCTCAAAGAAAATACTTTTCCAGAACCAGCTGGAGGAGGGGCCACTTGACTTTGCTCTTCTACAGGAAACACCTTTAGAGTTTTTCCTCCCAAAATTGCCCTAAGCCAGGACATTGGCTTTGAAGGTCCCACTGGCCAAGTCCATCTCTAGAAGTCACTGAGTGTCTGGTGGCCAGAAATACCTCCAAAAATCAAGAATTCCAAAAACCTCTCCCAGGAGTGCCTCGTTTCCAGTGTCCTTATTTTGGGCTTATGGGGGTCCCTCTTCTCACAGCTGATGGGGGGCCTGTGGGTCCTGGGCATTCCCCCTCTCCCGGGTCCTGCTCAGGCATGCTGAGGGGGTTTTGGGGGTCCCAGGGCTCACCCTCCCCTGATTCTGTGGAAATTGTTTTTGTGACACGTGCCAATTGGGAATGGAAACAGCAAATGCTTCTATCTGCTGTGTCCAAAACAAGACACAAAGAAAGGTTTTGAAACTTTCTGACCAAATAGACAAATAAAGCATCAAAATCAAAGAAGTATAGTAGAGCAAAAGAGATGAGGCAGCAAGACGACTGATGCTTAGAATAAAATAGAGGAAGTTGGGGTAAAGCTAAAAGATATTGTAACAAAGCAATTAAAAGCTTATGTATAATAAAAAGCTTGATGCACTTGACAAATCATGTAGCAGACACCAGTGCAAGGCCTCCCTCCAGACAATCACAAGAAGGATAGCAATCAATGACCACCTAGAAATATTGTGAAATTACTGCTCCCAGCTTATTGATATTTGCTAATTTGGACTAACCAAGCATATTGGAAAATGCTTTGTAGGCTTAAAAACAGTATATATAATTTACTGAACTGTGTGTGCTATGAGTGGAGCAGTGACTCCCCAGCCACCCAGCGCTGCGTGCTTGCTTTAAAATAAAAGGTATAGAAGTAAAATTCACATTCGCTATTGAAATTTTACATCAGGTGTTCCAGGGTCCCCTTTCTCCAGCATCCCCCCACTCTAGGCACTCAGCGCTTCCCCTGCTCCCCTTTGCACTCCTGAGAGATCCAAAAGTACCCCCTTCATCAAATAAATTAAAAATACCTCTCTCAGCGACACCAAAATATATTTGGGACTCAACTCCTGTGAAAAACGCCAATCACTTGTTTTTAAAATTTTAAAAGTTTAATAGTAATAAAATGGTTCTAAAAACAGTAATACAATTAGAGTAATAATAATTTGGACAATTTGAATTAGGACAATACGAGACAACAAATACAAAGAATTATGGATGTCCGGGTACCTTTTTCTGGGCAGCACGAGCCTGAAAAAGGGCACCGGTTAACAAAGATTAACCCTTAAAAACAATAACCCGTTGCACATTCATACACCTCATACATGATGCATAAATTCCATTCAAACACAGGATTCTGTCTGGCCATCATCAACTTCTTCCTTCTAATCCTAACAGCCCCTTTGAGGCGGGAAGAAGTTCGTTTCTTCTGGTAAGAGAGCAAAAAATTCTTTTTTCTGAAAGATTCAGGTGTCCTGTGGCTGCTATCTGATGCGAGTGCCTCATTCCTTCCTTTAAAAAAACCTCACTGACATAGTTCTTCTTTTAACTACAAAAGTTACCTTTTAATTACAAGACTACATTTATTATTAAACTGTTAACACAGCACTACTAATCAATACACCAAAATACATATGGTAAATGTGAAAATGCCTGTATTTTATGATTGGCTTTTCGCAAATATTAAATGAATATTATATGTGTTGTGTTAGAAAGTAATGCTGTATTAATTCTCTTAAGTACCATGTTAAATATAGTTTTAGGTTATAAAAATTGTTAAAATAGAAACGATGCCACGTAGGATACTTTTTTAAAGAAAGGACTTCCAGCGAGATAGCAGCCACAGGACACCTGAATCTTTCAGAGAAAAATAATTTATTGCTCTCTTACCAGAAGAAACGAACTTCTTCCTGCCTCGAAGGTGCTGTTAGGATTCAGAGGAAGAAGCTGACACTGACCAGACAGAATCCTGTGTTTGAATGGAATTTATGCATCATGTATGAAGTGCATGAATATGCAATGGGCTATTGTTTTTAAGGGTTAATCTTTGTTAGCGGGGGTCCTTTTTCGGGCTCATGCTGCCCAGAAAAAGGTACCCAGAGGTCCGTAACTCTTTGTATTTGTTGTCTTGTATTGTCCTAATTCAAATTGTCCAAATTATTATTACTCTAATTGTATTACTATTTTTAGAACCATTTTATTACTACTAAACTTTTACAATTTTTCACACACCATAAGCACACGTTTGCTTAAAACAATGCTTGCTTATTTCGAATACAATACCTGCTTGTAAGCCTTAAAACACAACACACAGAGCTCCATTCTTAAGCTTTAACCTTCCTAATATCTTGCTTGTCGACGGAAGGGAACCAGGACATCAATTTGATCATCACAGGCTCAATTTTATTGATCAGTACGGCGGGTTAAATACAGTTAATAATGAGCTTCATACATATTGCAAAAGTTGAGCTCAGGATTGGTCAGTTTACATATCAGCACCTACGCCTACTTCTACATTCCTATGGTTCTACTTTTGATACTTTCTACATATTCTTAGGATATATTCAGGACTAATCTCAACTCCCTATCCTCATGTTGCAGCAAGGTCACTGCTGACTCTTCCTTTCAGCTTGCTGACTGCTGTCTTTTCTCCTTCAGCTTAACCAGTGGCATTATGTCAGTATGGCCTTTCTCAGCTAACCAATTATTAATAATACTCTCCACATTTCCCCCGTTTTCTTCTTGTGCAAGGAGATTAGTTTGCCATGTTTTTGCTATTGTACGGCTGACCATGTTTTGAATACATTTAAAGATACAAGGCAAAATAAGCAAAAACAGTAAGATTACACCCAGCAGTCCTATAGCATAGATCACAAGGTTCCTCAGCCACGGTCCGAGTCCCAGGCCTTTAAGCCATTCGTCAATTCCTAAACCGTCTTCTTCCTTAAGTTTGTGAAGTCCCTGTTGTAATTCTTTTATCTTAGTGTGAATGGACACTGAATGATCAGACAGATTCATGCAACACATTCCCTCGAACTCTTCACATCCATGTCCTTGTGCTAAGAGCAAAAAATCTACAGCAGCTCTATTTTGCAAAACAGCATGGTTAACACTTTGCACATCTGCAGTTAACATGTCTAGAATTTGTGATGTCTTGTTCAGCTCATCCCTTGCCCAGCATCCTAATTGTTTTGCTAAATTCATGGCTTTATTGGCAGATCCTCCTGGTAAGATAGTTGAAACCACCACCTGTTTGAATGTGCCCCAAAACCGTGGATCTCCTATCTTGCTGCAGTCTAAGTCATGTATGCTACGTTTTCTCCTGTTTGAATTTTGACTCCGCTGCATTAGCAAGGACACATTAGGATGAAACAGTGACAATTTTCCCAAAAAACAGGGTCCACCCTGTGGTTTAGCTGGTATACCATTCCATGCCCTGTCTCCACAAATCAAAAATATTCCTGTGGCTAATTTCATTGGTGCTGTGATATTTGTGCCGTTACATTGACTGTAATGCTGTGGAGAGAATTCACTCACATTCAGTGATGAATCTAGGGTGGCCCATGTTTCTTTAGGTTGGTTTAAATTCTGAGCACCCAAAAGTTTGAAGCTAAACCATCCACCAGCTGTAGTGTTAGATATGCTGGCATTTGTACTTCCAAAAAGATCCAATTCCTCAGGAGGAGAATGCAAAGAGGTGTTAAGTGATTGGATTAGTAAGCATTGACGATAGCCATCACTCTGACCTGCAGTATACCCTTGTTGCACCGGCAATGTGATGTTTGACATGTTAGACATACATAAGGTTTGATTGTTTATCAAACTGCAAAATTCTCCCAGAAACCACACCGGAAGTCCCACCAGGCATGTTCGAAATGGGTTAGTGACTCCTCCAAGACTAAGACAAAGTGATGATTGGTTAGTTTGATTAGCAAGTGTTACCCATAAATTTTCCCTTGGTTGACTAAAGTGTGTTACTCCTACTGCTTCACTTGCTACAGCATTGAGCAGTATTACAAAAACAAACCTCATTTTTCTTTCTGCTTGCTTTGCTTCTCCTTTTCTTCCTTCTGCTTACGTTGTTTTTTCTTTCTTCGCTGTCTTTTCCCTGGTTTGCTAGATTGTCTATTGTAAGGCTGAGTCAATTCTTGAATATACTGATCTAATTCTAAATCAGCATCCTTGTTCACAGGTATAGCATGAGGTAAGTTTGAAGGCAAATCAGCTTTGCAGCGAGCTGCTATGATGCGTGAGGCTTTAGTAATTTCAAATATTCTAAGGTTTTCCTGTAACTTCCACCTAAGATATGCTATAATCACTTGTTCTGCACTCTCAAAGAGCTGTAATCCTGTCCGTCCTGGCAGGCCAGTACTTTGTTCAAGAGCTCTAACCCAGATATGATTTCGAATCCACTTTCCAAAACAAGATGTACACCATAAATATCCCAATGACCTCTGTGGATACCAATAAACCTGATTACAATCTGCACAATGCAAAGCTACCCATGCATAGCATTTATCTTTATCCTTTTTGCAAACATAACAAGGAAGCGAATGTAAGTAAGGACCAGTATAAAATTCTGGTTCTTCAATCCAAAGCAACTAATTCAATGGTGGTGATCTCAAAGCCTCTTCAGCTTTTTTACTATATGAGGCTAACAGCTCAAGGTCTTTCTTTAACACAAGGTGTATCTTATTTCGTAATCGTAGTTCTTGTTCGTTATCCTCCTCAACAACTATATCCTCCCGAGGGTCCCACAACAGTAAAATTGTTCTAATCATAGAAAATTAATTAGCAATCACTGATACCCCTATTCAAATGAGACCGTTCCCTTTTTTGCCTTCTTTTTCTTATCAGTCTTCAATCTTGCTGCTCCTAATTTCACTGGTCCTGTCCCTTTCAAACTTAATTTTTGCAACTTATCAATGCAGCAATCTAATGCTCTATCAGGATCCCCTTGGAAGGGTCCTACAACTGAATGCTGTGTTAAAGGCACTAATTTCCTACACCTTATAGAAACTATACATGATTTACTTTGAACCTTAATTCTATTTACAATACATTGTATTTCCCATCGATAATAAGCAAGAACCTTCTGTTCAGGAGACTCATAAAGATTTAAAGCTATATATGCGTTTTGCCCCGTTTGTCTCCTTAATTCATCTTGCCAGCTTTTTCCCCACGTATGCTCGTGTTCACAAGTATGACACCACAAATCCCGTAATAATGATTGTTCTATCCAAAAAGTTCTTTTACAACCCCCACAACGTAGAGCTATCCAGGCAGCACAATGTGGATTGTGACAGTCAAGGCAATGTAGTTTCGCTGGATCTGTTAAGTGAAAAGTTGATAATGAGTCAATGAAACCAATCAACTCCTGGGCCGTCCGGTAGTGACGTGTCAGTGCTCTGTCCACCGCTTCCGAGTACCCCTTCAATTGAAACAGTAGTGGTTGTAGGACTAGAAGCAGTTTCTTCCCCAGCCGCTCCTTGTCCTCCTCTGTAAGGCAATCCACCAGAGGCTGCATCAAAAACAGGTTTAGTCCACTTAGCAGGCACCCACAAAGGCCCTGTAGGTGAGGAAACACAAAGATACCCCCGACCCCAATATAATACTTTTTCAGGTTTTTCCCATAATCCTGTACTTGGGTTCTTATACTTAACCCAGACCTCTGTTTCCTTAGTATTTTCCTGACCTGACCTTGGATGATGTTTCATTGCAGGGGGGGTATCATCTTCCCCAAAAATGCATAAATGATTAATCACATACAAAACCTTAGCCAAACATGCTTGTGGATCTGTCAAATCTTGATGTTTTTCAATATACTGCTTAAGGGTACCGTTTGCTCTTTCCACTATTGCCTGTCCAGTAGAAGAGTGTGGAATACCTGTCACGTGCTTAACAGACCACTGATTCAAAAATTTCCGGACCCTAGCACTTACATAACCTCGACCATTATCTGTTTTGATACTCTTTGGAACTCCCATAACAGCGAAACAACTTAACAGATGTCTGATAACCTGTATAGCTTTCTGTCCTGCCTGAGCCGTAGCCCATATGTAATGACTATATGTGTCTATGGTGACGTGCACATGCTTGACTTTACCGAATCTAGCTACGTGTGTAACATCCATTTGCCATATCTCATTTATTTTTAAACCTCGAGGATTAACCCCGATGCCTAGACCTATCCCACCATTATGATAACTACATGTTGGACATGCTCTGACAATGGCCTTGGCTTCTGACAAACTCAGCTCAAAGTGTTTTGCTAAACCTCTTGCATTTTGATGATATCTACTATGTGCTTCTCTGGCCAATGTGTGCTTGTCAATAGGATAAGAATTATCAATGGGTAGGGTAACCAATTTATCTGCACGTTCATTCCCTTCTCCTAAACCTTCAGACCACTTATGGCTCCTAATATGAATCACAGAATATGCTGCCTTTCTTTCTCGTAAAGCCTTCCTTAACTGTATCAGTACCTCATACAATCGTTTATTATTCACTTCCTTAATTGCTGCTTCCTCTATTCGTTTGACTACTCCTGCAACATACATAGAGTCTGTGACCACATTTAAAGGCTCCTGTAAGTTTGACACCGCCCATACTACTGCTAACAATTCCAAAGTTTGTAAGTTATCTGCAGGGTCTGCTGTGAGGAGTTGATGCTTCCATTGCCCTTTTTCTTGCCAGGTAACAGCAGCACGCCTTGATTTCTTTCCTGCATCTGTAAAAACTGTAATAGCTCCTTCTATGGGGTTTTCTTCTCTCAAAGGTCAAGTAATCCAGTTCCATTCTGTCATCCATTGCAAAACTCTAGGCACTAATTTACTAGTCTCTACTTTAGCAGGTGACATCAATAATGCTTCTTGTAAATTCTTTGAATTTATCAAGTACCAGTCCAAGGTTTCTTTTTCCATAGGTAATCTAATAGTAGCAGGTCCTCTACCATCCACTTCAAGAATTCTGAGACGCCCCTTTTTGATTAATGCAGCCAATTGTTCAATTTTTGAAGATATTGTTTTCTTATGCTGTAGTGGTGGTGACAACCATTCCAACACCCGTATCTCCCCCGTTTTCTTTTGCAACTGAGAGAGCACCAAGCAAGTGGCAAGGGCTATTCCAGATAGTAAGGTCAATGGGGTGGTCGAGTTGTCGACGAGACACATACCCTTGCTGTACACAGTTACTAATTTGCTGCAAGGCAAGATGATGCTCCTTTGTCGGGTGTACAGGAGTAGTAGGGTCCACACCTTTTAACAAAGGTCGTAGGGCTTCTAATAAGTGATTTGGTATTCCCACAATAGGCTTCAGCCACTGTAAGTCTCCCAGCAATTTCTGTGCATCATGTAGAGTTTTAATGTCCAATTGTAATTCCAGTTTTTGTGGTATCACTATTTGATCTGTCAAAGTCCATCCCAAATATTTCCAGGGCTTTGTAGTCTGAATTTTCTCTGCAGCAATAACAAGTGAATATGCAGCAAGAGTATTTTTAATGGTGTTAATCTGTAAAGAGGAGAATGGCTGTTGCTGTGCAAACAAAATATCGTCCATGTAATGATATATTATAGTTGCTGGCCATTTACGACGTAGTGGCTGTAATGCTGCATCAACATAAAGCTGACATAAAGTGGGGGAGTTGCGCATGCCCTGCGGAAGAGATGTCCATTCAAATCTTTTATCTGGTTCCCCACGATTTATTGCTGGTAAAGTAAAAGCAAATCTCTTCATGTCATCAGGATGCAGGCCAATAGTGAAAAAACAATCCTTTAGGTCAATAATTAAAAGTGGCCAGTGTTCTGGAATCATAGCTGGATTTGGAAGACCAGGCTGTAAGGCCCCCATTGGTTCCATTTGGTCATTTACAGCCCTCAAATCATGTATCAAACGATATTTCCCTGATTTCTTTTTGATTACAAAAATAGGTGTATTCCAAGGGCTTGTGGACAGTCGCAGGTGTCCCTTTGTATATTGTTCCTGTACCAATTCATGGGCATGCATAAGACTCTCCCCTTTTAATGGCCATTGCTTAACCATCACCGGTGTATCCGTTTTCCAGGTGAGTGGAATGGGGAAAGTCCAAGCAATGGCAATTACCACGACGGGTGCTGATTAGTTAACACCACTCCCAATTGTGTTAAAATGTCCCTTCCAATTAAGCAGGAAACTGTAGGAGGCAGTTGAACAATTGAAAACACAGCAGATATTTGTTGATTTTCAATGCACACAGACAAAGACGGCGACCTGCTTGCCAATGTAAATCCTCCCACTCCTGTGAGCATGTTTGATGAGGGAAATAGAGGCCAATGTTGTGGCCAGGCTTCTGGAGAAATGATGCTAGTATCTGCTCCTGTATCCAATAATCCATAAAGGGTTATGCTTTGATGCCCATAGGTAATTTCAACCTTTTGTTTTGGTCTATTTTGTAAATCCACAGTTAAAAGTGTAACACCAGTAGAGCCAAAACCTTTTTCATCCCGTGCTTGCCCAGTAAATGATTGTATTCCCGATGTCATTTGTGACAGTGGTACCAATTGTGCAATGCGTTGTCCTTTTGTAATTTTAATCGGAGGATAAAGGGTGTAAGCCATAATTTGTATTTCCCCTGTAAAGTCCGCATCGATAACACCAGGCAAAACAAATAATCCCAACATAGTTATAGAGGAACGTCCCAGCAATAATGCTCCACATGTTTGTCCATTTAATATAAGAGGGCCCTTTATTCCAGTGGGTATCCTCTCAGGCTGGTTTGTCATTAGTGTGACGTCTACTGCTGCTGATAAGTCCAAGCCGAGGCTCCCGGTTGTTGCGGGTTGCAGACAGGAGGTAGCAGCAATGTCACGGCAGTAACTTGTGTCTGTCCCTCATTGCCGCATCGGTAACACTTGATGAATGGTCTCGAGCCTCTTTACGTGACTGCCAGTGAGCCGCTTTGGAGAGGAGCAGGAGCAGCTAACACCCGATTTTGAGTAGACTATGCTTTTGCAACCCTAATCCTAATTCCTTTAAGGCTTCTGCTATAAATGGCTGTGAAGCTGTTGGCATTAATGCCATTCGCTCTAATGCTTCCTCAATAGTCCAATTTGCCCCTAAAGTAGCTAACACTCTTTGGGTTGCTGGATTGCTATTTTGCAAAGCACACTGCTTCAATAGCGCCCTGCAACACCAGCCCGATCTATAGCAGTAGCTGTTCTATCGATAAAATTTCCAAATGATTCTTCTCTACCTTGTTTAATACCCATATAAGCCGGTAACCCTCCTGGCTCTTTAACCATATCTATTGCAGCACGCACTAACCACATAGACTCTGTAAGTTTATCAGCTCCCAATATCATCTGTGCCTCTGTACGTAAAAATGCCTCTAAGCCCATCAGCTCCTCTACTGTCACCCCATGTAATGGGTCATGTGCATTAAACAATAACTGCTGATGCTGAGTAAATATCAACCGAACTATTCCTCTTAAATCATTAGGACATAAAAGCTGAGTATTAAAAAGATAATCTAACATTTGCTTAACAGGTTCACTTTTTACTCCAAACTGAATAACCGTAGAACATAGCTGAGTTAACAGCTTCCAATCTAAGGGAGTATATTCTGCTATATTATGCGTAAGGTTCCCCTGTGCATCATATTGTGGTGTGTATGTGACCGGACATGCAAGACTAGAAGCTATTTCCACCGCCTCACCATCCCCCATTTGCATTACTTCCTTTGCCAAAGCAGCCCAAGCTTCCCTCCTCTGTTTAGCCATCTCCCCCCATGGATCACGGTGTGCCCCTGGGATGGGATCTGGCTCTTTAAGGGTGCTATGCTGCTGGCGCTTCGGTGCAGACACCGAGCTTTTGCGCGGGGGGGGGCAGTGAAGCAGAGGCTGGCTCGCGCGGGGGAAGCGGGAGCCCGCCCTCCCCCGCTGGAGCTGACAGTGAAACCGGAGCCGACTCAAGAGGAGCCAGCCTGCGGGGGCAATCCGCCCCCCCGCTGGAGCCGGCTCGTGCGGGGGAGGTGACCCCCCCACCGAAGCTGTAACCTGAGCCGGCTCACTGAGGGGAAGCGGCGGAGGCAAGGCTGGCGGCGGAGGCGAAGCTGGCTTGCCCCTACCCCCACCATCCGACCTGCCTGAAGCTGGTGGCGGAGGCAAAGCTGGCTTGCTCCTACCCCCACCATCCGACTCGCCCTCCCCCTCTGACAGGAAAGGTGCAGACGGTTCCACTGCGCCTATAGAGAAATCCTCCACACCACTTTGCTGGGGACTCTTAGGCATAAGTACCTTAGTTACAGAGGGTGCCAGGGGATCATCTTCACGACCATACCCTATATTCCTCTTATGAGCTTCTGTTGCCCTTTCTGCTGCCTTTCTCTCAGAGACCTGCTGAAGTAACGTGTTATACACCACCCGCCATAACTTCCCGAATTTCTTTGCTGACTTATCATCATCTAGTACTGTATCCCACAATATTTCCCCAAACTTTCTCCACTCTGATAACTCATGAACTGTATGAGGATTAGAAAAGATACCCTTAGCATGGCCATAAGCTAATAACCCTGGTAACTCCTTTTTTAAATCTATCCCTTTTATCCCACGCCGCTCTAAATAGGCGGTAAATAAATCATATGCCGCTTGCCTATCCATACCTATTAATCAGCGCGCGCTGTTGCAGCTCTCCAGGCTCCGGCGGACACGTATTGGCTTAAGTCACAGTTGTGAACCTTAAGGGTGCTTCAAATTCCGACACCGTCCCGGCTGCTGGGACCCAAACCCAACTTCCGGACCGTGGCGTAATCCCTTTTTCTTTTAATCCGAGAAAAAGGGCAGAGATTCGGTTATGCCCGCATTCTCCACCATTTGTCGACGGAAGGGAACCAGGACATCAGTTTGATCATCACAGGCTCGATTTTATTGATCAGTACGGCGGGTTAAATACAGTTAATAATGAGCTTCATACATATTGCAAAAGTTGAGCTCAGGATTGGTCAGTTTACATATCAGCACCTACGCCTACTTCTACATTCCTATGGTTCTACTTTTGATACTTTCTACATATTCTTAGGATGTATTCAGGACTAATCTCAACTCCCTATCCTCATGTTGCAGCAAGGTCACTGCTGACTCTTCCTTTCAGCTTGCTGACTGCTGACTTTTCTCCTTCAGCTTAACCAGTGCCATTATATCAGTGTGGCCTTTCTCAGCTAACCAATTATTAATAATACTCTCCAACCCGGTAGCCTACTTACAGTAGTCGTTGAATATCTCTGGTGCATCCAAGACCCGTTCTGGCTTTGAGGGAATATATCTGCTCTTCTTCCTGCTCAATCCAGGTGCCATTTTCTGACTGTAGAGCACTTTCAGGTTATTCTGATAGCCTGTGTGCAGGGGAACAGGTTTGTTAACCTGAGTTAGTTTCCTCCCAGCTGAGTGCTGCTCACCCAACTAGGAATCCCTTGGAGTGAAAATAAAGTCCTAAGAGAAACACTCACAAGCCTGCAGTGCACTAAAATCACTGGCAGAATGAACTGCTGAGCAGGGGTGAGCTACAATTTCCTCATTCATGGAAACAAATTTAACAAACACTTGGGTTTTTGAATCCCATTATATTTAGTTGCAGTTTAAGCTAGAAAGTGCACAGCAGAGGCTTTGATGCTCTTACAGACTTCATGAACGTTTGGAACCTGCAGTACCGGTAACTGTCACAGACATCTTTCCATAAAAATCCTTTCTTTAGGATTTTTCCCCCTTCTGAGAAGCTGTGGCCTCAGCAACAAAAGGTAAACAATGGTTATCTGCTGCTGGGGAATGCAACAGGTGGATGCATGATCAGTCTTGGGTGAATGTTTGGATTTACTGACCACTCACAGCGGAGCTGGGTCTCACCCTCTGCTGAGAAACAGCCCTTTTTTTATTCATTCTTTTCCTATTCTTAGCTTAGCTAGCTTCTGAGAACTTCCCTTCTATTTCTTTTAGTATAGTAATAATGTAATATATATCATAAAATATTAAATCAAGCCTTCTGAACATGAGGTCAAGATTCTCATCTCTCTCTCCACCCTGAAGACCCTTGCAAGCCCTGTAACAGGTGACCAACTGGCAGTCATAGCAACTCTCCTAAATAAATTCACTTTAACTGTTATGCCCTCCCTCGACCTCAGGAACCTTAAGAAAGGAGACTCCAGCCTGTATAGCTCTCAGAAACCAGTTGATTTCTCCTGTGACCACACACAGAGCCTCTGTGTTGCTGTTCCCCTGACCTGATCCCTCCTGCTGATTCAGCTCACACGGAGCCTGTATCATACCTTCTGGAGCATTCTGTGGTTTTCCTCTGAGGTGGAGGATCTTTGCCTCTTCCACATCAAAACCATTCAGATTCACTGCCCAGGCTTTCTGTTGCTCCTACAGAGACAAATCACCCTCAGTGCAATGCATTTAAAACAATTCCCACACTACAATTTAAACAGACATCTAAGTCCCCTTCTCTTAGAATCTGAAGATGTTTGACTGTGCTGCAAGGGTCAGTCACACAGAGGCAGGTCAAAGCAGTTTTCCTCAGACTTTCATACATTGTCCTGCTCACATTTTCAAACAATGGCAAATTCAGTGTCATTGCCAGAGGGAAAAGCCACAGCCACAAAGCGACCAAATGCTTCATAAACAGATTTCAGAACACAGTGTAAAACATTCCAGAAGTGTTCCCTGTGGAGACCTTGTCCTAGAATAGCTACCACCAGCAGTTTCACTTTGCATAGGCTTACAGCTTTGTGTTTTTGTTGCCTGCTACATTTTAAAGCCTCGTTAGTCAAAAGCTAAATTTTGCTACCAGAAGCAGCATAGGCTTCAAGTGCATGGCAGTCTCTACAGCTTCAGTCTCATCCTAGGCTCCTGAAGCCCAGAGCTGCAAGTAGTGATGGCTGGGACTTGTCAGTCCCGTGTGCCCCCTTGATAGAACCTATTGTTCACTGCTCTGTAAAGGGGCAGGAAGGAGTAGCGGTTGTTTAAGTAATTGTAACTTAGCAACATGCTCACCTTCTTGGTAGGGGAATCCTCAGCAGGGTCATTCTCTTTGGTTAGGAGGAAATTTGCCATCTCCATCTGCATAGTGCTGCGTTTGGGAATGTAGCGATCCCCCCCAGCCTTTGTGGGGGTGCTTTGAATTTTGGATCCAGATTTACCTGCATTCACATATGAAAATATTGTCTTACAGCTATTTAACAGCCTGTATTCGAGCTTTCACGGGAGCAAACCCAACACTCTTCCACATCACACCCACCAGACAAGTAGGACTCTGAGGTCTCATGCCACCCAGTCCCAACTAACTTATATTTTCCTCCCTGCCACCAAGTTGGTTAGGGACTGTGTGGTGCAACTCCTTGGGTCTAGTGCAACAATTCCAGAGTCCAGAGATAAGGGGAAGATACAAAAACGCTCACAGGATGTAAAGCTGTCAGCTGACAGTCCTGCCCACACTTGTCCTAGCATACAGCTGTGCCAGCAAGGCTCAGCTGGCCGAACAGCAGCTCGCCAGCCCCAGTGCTCAGAGCTCTGCCCCTCATGCTGGCAAGGAGGTGGGTGGCTGTCAGGAGCACAGCCCACCTCCTCCTGCCTGAGCAGCAGCCGGTAGGGCAGCGTGGCAGGGAGCCCAGAGCCCCGTGGCTACGGACAAGCAGCCTGGGCCAGGCTCCCGCACTCAACCTCTGCCGCCGGTGGCCGGCGCTCACCGGGTGTCTTGGACGGCGTCTTGCTGGGGCTGTGGGAGCGACATGCCGGTTTTATGGGGGACACGCCGACAGGGCTGGGCCCGGGGCCGCTCTCCTTGGCCTTGCGCTGCCATGGCGCAGGCGGCGCGTTCGGGATCAGCGTGTCCAGCTTCAGCAGCCCGTGCAGGTCGGCCTCCAACAGGAACTGCGCCGTGGTCCTGCGGGCGGGGAGGGTTAGCCGTGCCCACCGGCCGGGCTGAGCCTACTCCGACTGCCCCGCCGGCCTCCCCACCACCGGACCGTGCAAGCGCTCCGGCTGCTCCTCCCCACTAAGGGACACCCCCACTCTCCCCAGCCGCTCCTCGGGACACCCCATCAGCCGATACACCCTCCCTCCGCTTCTCGGGGGTCCTTGATCAGGCAGCACCCCTTCCAGCCGCTCTTTGGGGCTTCTTCCGATAAGCAACATTCTCCCTTCCCCTGCCTTTCAAGGGCAATCTCGTCCCTGCTCTTTCTCCTCCCCACCGTGCTTTGCCTCTGCCCAGTGCCCCTGGGGCTGCTCTTGGCCAGGCAGCCTCAGTGGGAGCCAGCACTGGCTGCAGCCCCAGCGGGCCCCCCCAGGACAAGGCCCAGCAATTAGGAGGCCAATGAAAGCTCTGGGCAGCAGCAGAACCCTCAGCAGAGTTCTTTGGACAATCAAGGACTGGCCACCCCTACACTGCAACCTCACTGGGAATGTTTTCTGTCTGACGTAGACTTTCAAAAGAAGCTGTTTGAGGGAAAGGTGAACTAAACACTCACCCTTTTCTCTTCCAGCAAGTCCAACTTCGGACAGAGCATAAGATGAAGATCAGCTCCAAGACAAGCAGGCCTGCCAGTAACCCTAGCCAGAAGCCTGTTCCCTGACAGAAACCCCTTCCAAGGCCCTTCTGGGAATCAGGAACATGTGCTGTGGTTCCAGATGCACCTGTGGGAGCGATGGGGATCGTCAGCCCGTTCTGTGCTGCACTGCTGAGCTGGCAGCACGGTGGATGCGGGCAGGACATTCTCCGCTTCCCCCAGAGCTGGGGCCTGCAGGCACCTTGCCACCCCGTGGCACAGGCTGTGCCACCCAACAAAGCCCAGCAGGCCGGGAGGAGAGCCCGGGGGCAGCGCAGCTTTTTGGGCAGTCACTGCTTGGAGGGACACGGGCCACAGCCATCCCTGAGCAGCCCCTGCCAGCCCTGGCCCTCCCTGCCCCGTGACAGCTCCCCCAGCCCCAGGGCACAGAGTCAGGCCCTGTCAGGACCCAGTGCAGCCCTTGCCCAAACGGGAGCCAAGGGTGGCTCTGGCCCTGGGCTCGCGGCAGGGCTCCCGCTCGGGGCTGCTCCTGTGCCTTGGGCCTCTGGGCACTCAGGGCCAGCTCCAGAGCAGCTGCAGCGGGAGGGATGTTGGTGCACGAGTCCCCTTTTCCCAGGGCTCTGAACGAGCTCCAAAGGCACCTCCAGCTTTGCCGGGCTGTTCAAGGGAGGCCCTGGTAGAAGAAGAAGAGCTGCAGCCACACAGCTCTGCCAATGGCTGAGCCCTGCTGAGCCTGGCACAGCAATTACCTTCTGTGCCTGTGCCCATGCCTGTGTTTGGCTCGGACTTCCTTCCTGCAGCAGGGGCTGCCAATCGGCCTCTGCTTTGTTGGGGAAACACCTCCTTCTGTCCTAACTTTTGGCCCATCACTTGAGAAACAAAAAGTACACCTTAAAAGATGGAGAAATTCTCCATTTCTTTAATGGCATGTTCAGAACGTCATGCTTATGCAAAATCGGATAAAATCAACAAATCATCTGGGCTTTTTCAGCTGGGCCATGGCCCACCGTCCTTCAAACACCTGCCAGTGCTGAGCAGAAGTTGTGAGTGGATCGTGCAGGGTGAGGGCACACACATGCATGGCTCTGTCCTGGCACCTGCAGCGATGCCCCCCTGGCCGAGCTTTGGGCTCTGAGCTGGCAGGTCTCACAGGGGAAAGGCCTTGGCGTACCCTCACCATCTCCCAGAGGCTCAATCCTGAACATGGGCTGGGAAGCCAGATCACCTTGAGCAACAGGCTCAGCTGCAAAGAAAGGCAGGACACAACAGCTCCAATGGCACTGCTGAAGATTCTCCTTCAGGCCCGAGTGGCAGTGAGGGCATCTGGGTGATTGGTGCCCTCCAAGGCACTCCCTTGGCTCTGCCTTCCACTCAGGAGCAGGGCCAGGGGGACCTCGTGCCTGCAGTGGCCCCACACTGGGATG
Source organism: Melospiza melodia melodia (assembly GCF_035770615.1). Classification (NCBI taxonomy): domain Eukaryota; kingdom Metazoa; phylum Chordata; class Aves; order Passeriformes; family Passerellidae; genus Melospiza; species Melospiza melodia. The sequence goes on along the minus strand of NC_086200.1, from coordinate 11,589,979 downwards.
GAAGGAGCCCCTTGCGGGGCAGTCGGGGCAGAAAGGACTCCCTGGAGCAGCCAGCAGCTTGAAACCCAGCCCCAGGCAGGGCCAGGGCTTAGCAGTGGCAGCAGAAGCAGCTCGGGCTCCCTGGGGGCTGCAAAGGAGATGAGAAAGGCTCAGCCCCCAGGCACAGCCCTGGGCCCAGCCCCTTCCCTCTCTGCTCTTCTCTGTGGCTGCACAGAGCACACAGAAGGACACAGTGGCATTGCACACGGGAGGAGGATGGACAGCTAAATGCCCCTTCCTCCCACTGACAGTGATCCTGTGGGATCCCTCAGGGCTCCAGAAGGGAGCAGGGTAAGGTTTCCAGAACTGATCTACCTTCAGTGAAATTTAAGGGAACTGGCTCATGGTAAGCTCTTGGCATACTGACACAGATTATTCTGTCAGGAAAGGTACATTCAGAACATGCCTCCAACATCTGACAAGGTCTTCAAAGCACCATTCACCAGCATTTCCAAGTAATCCAAGTCATGATCCCAGTCGAGGAGGGATCACAGATGCTACAGAACCATTTCCATGGTGTGTTTGGATCCCCTTCTCCCTTGGGGAATTGGGGACTGCAAGGGGGTGGGGTAAGGCTGCGGGAGCCTGTGGCTCCTGGTCACTCTGTACGCTCTTTGCAGGTCCTGTGCAACATGCCTGGAGGGGCAGCTGGAGCAGCCCAGGGCCCTGGGGCTCTCTCCCTGCCACACAGGAAACCCTCACTAAATGCTTGGGGAAATCTGCAGTGCCACAGCTGTCACTCCCAACCTCCGTCCCTCCCTCCTGCCCGCCCACCTGCCCATGGAACAGCTCCCACATCACATGGGCACACAGCCAGGCCCTCTCAGGACACACTGGAGCCTTGCTCTCCCCCTCTGCCCTTTCCCCACCACGGGCACCCTGTGCAGCCGCTCCCAGGTTTCGGGACATGTCTCCCACGGAGGGAGCCCAGCAGGACAGCTCAGTACCCGAGTGCCCTGAGCCTGCTCGGGACAATTCCTCTGGGCTGTGCCCATCTTATCCGGGCTGTGCCCGCAGTGCCAAGCAGCAGAGAGGGCAGCTCAAGCCTCAGCAGGGCTCAGGCCCAGAAGCAGAGCAACTACCTCCTGTGGCTGTGTCTGGCATCGCCTCCCTTCCTGCAGGAAATGCCACCTTCAATAGAGCCCCTCTGTCCATCGCTTGAGAAAGGAAGAGGCACAGCTGGATCAGATGGAATCATTGCACATCCAGGAGGTGGCCTGTTCAGGAGGCAATACTTGTCCAAAACATGGATAAGGATCAGGAAAATTGATCTTGGAAGGGCATTAAACCAAGAAACAAGTACTTCAAAACCCCTGGAGGTGGCTGCCATGGTGAGTTCCCTGAGGTGTCAAAGGCCAAGCCACACCCATGGCTGCTTTCCCTGAGGTGTCACAGCTGCAGCCCCAGCCCCATGGCCGGGTTTCCTGAGGGCTGGCAGTCCCAGTCTCGCTCCATGGCCGGTTTCCTGAGGTGTCACAGCCCCAGCCCCGCTCCATGGCCGCTTTCCCTGAGGTGTCTCAGCCCCAGCCCCGCTCCATTGCCAGTTTCCCTGAGGGCTGACAGCCCCAGTCCCGCTCCGTGTCCGGTTTCCCTGAGGTGTCAGAGCCCCAGCCTCGCTCCATGGCTGGGTTTCCTGGTCACCTTGAGGTGCTGTTCCTCTCTCTCTGTGGAGAAAGTAGAGGCCCAGGAGCTTGCAGAGCAAGCCCAGAGCCACGAGGGCTCTACTGCCTGCTCAGCCCTGTGTGAGCTCTGCTCCTTCATGCCTTCTCCTCCCGTTGTCAGGTCGCACTGACACTCGGCCTGAGCCCAGTGTTCCCTTTTGGGGCCAAGGGAAATCTCTGCTCCTGCCTCTGGCACAGGGTGCTCTGCCAGCAGGTCAGGGAAGGAGACAGCCCTGGAGAGAGGCATGAGCAGTGGAGGAAAGCCAACATCACTGCAGTCTTGCAAAAGGGCACCAAGAAAGAGCCAGGAAACTGCAGGGCCATCAGCCTCAGCTCCATCCCCAGAAAGGTGACAGAACAGCTCCTCTTGGATGCCATCTCTAAGCCTGTGGAATAACAGGAATGGAAACCATGCTTGACCAATCCCATAGCCACCTGTGCTGCAGTGACTGGCTGGGCTTGTGAGGGGAGAGCAGTGGTTGTTGCCAGCTGGGACTTCAGCAAGGCTTTGTCCCTGCCTCCCATAACAGGCCCCTGAGGCAGCTCAGGGACAGTGGGGCAGAGAAGTGGACAGGGGAGCTCCAAACTCAGGTAGCTGTGAGCTCAGGGCGCCGTGCTGGGCCCAGCCTTGTTTGCCTTATTCCCCAGTGACCTGGCAGAAGGGACAGAGTGTTCCCTCAGTGTTTGCTGATGGGACAGAATTGGGAGCAGGGCCTGAGGCACCACAAGGCTCTGCTGCCCTTCAGTGAGACCTGGAGAGGCTCGAGAGTTGGGCAGAGAGGAACCTAATGAAGTTGCACTGGGAAAAGCCTCTAGAAGAGCTTCAGGCTTTGTAATTACCAGGCAACAGAAGTGTTTTAGTATAGTGGAGTCTATAACGTTGTCTTGTAATGTCCAGTCAGGGAAACCACTGCGTCTCTGTATGTCATAGGACCAGTCACTTGTATGTATGTCAAGAAAGTCTTTGGGAGAAACATGAATGAATTCAGAAACTTCCCCTGATATTATTTTGGATTTTCACGATTTTCTGGAATGCTGGGTGAAGTGTAAGGATGCCAAAAGGAAAGTGAAAGCAAACCAATAAATCTTTAAAAACTCAGAAGCCTCTCCTGTCTGTTCCTTGAAGAAGTTGCCAAACAATGTCACTTTTGCAATCCTTTGAAAGATCTTATAGGAAAAAGCATTGGCCAAAAGTGCTGCCCTGTGTTTCTGAACAGCAACATGCATTTTGTGTTGATGCAAGGTTTGTACCAGGGTTTGGGGTTTTTGTGTGTGCTTTGAATGTGAGTCTTTGCAGGACTATTAATAATTAGACCATGTACTGAAGAGAACATGTTACTGTGTTGTGCTGTTCAGTGCTGAAGAGGGTTGAGACAGAGCAGGTAGCTCTGTGTCTGTGTGTAATTGCATGAGCAGCACGGGAGCAGTGCCCAGGGCCTGGAGAAGCAAACGGGTTCCCGGTGCTGAGGACAAGGTGTCCAGAGCTCAGGATTGTCCGGCCAAGCTCTTCTGGCTCCTTGTGCTTCGAGACCTAGCCGGGAGCCCTGCAGAGCCCCGGGTGCAGCTTCCTAACTTCCCCCCTCTTCCTCTGCCTCCTCCCTGCCTCCAGGGTAAAGGCGCTCCCTGGCATTGCACTGGCTGTGCCTCCCTCCTAGAGCAGTGAAGGGATCGTTTCCCAGCCAAGGTGGCTCTCCCATGGAGACAGGAAAATGGGCAAACTCCTGCTGCCCCAGCATCAGGCAGGTGCAGTGTGTCCTTGCCTGTCAGTCCCTGCCCTGCTTCCCAGAGATGCCACTGATTGTTCCACAAGTCATGGATCTGCATTTCCAGGAGCATGTTTGCAAAGACACGAAAGAGAAAAATTGACAAGAATTGTTCGTGCTTCTCTTCCTAATTTTTTCCAATGTATTTTCTAGTAGGAAAGCATGGACCAAACTGGCAAAGTTCCTATAATGTAGGAAAAGCATCCTCCTGTATTTGACTTGAGTTGAGGACAGTTGCAAGCTCTCCTGTCAAATGTACACAGAAAATTCTCAGTGAATTTTCTGTCTTTCTGCTGAGTCAGTATAAAAGATGACGCTTCTCAGAAGCTTAATACTAATTTTTCCATTTATATGGAAAGTCAAAGTTGTTAGTTCATATGATGGCAGGATAACGGAGGCAGCTGTGGTGGTGTCCAGGTTTATCTCCTGTACCCAATGGTGATCAGCAGCAGCATCAAATCAGGTTCATCTTAGTTTTCTGCAGACAGGTCTTGATGAAAACATCAGTTCACCTAGAGCAGGGTTTGAATCCCTGTAGTGCAGCTGACTCCGCACGGGCTCTCTGGGCCACCGCCTGCCAGGGGCAGGAGCAGAAATTTCCCTTGGCCGAGGCCGGAGCCCTAGTGTGGCAGTGCCTGAACAGCACCTCCCTGCCTACAGTGCCACCCTGGATGGCTGCCCCAGGGCCTGGCATTTGACCCTGCACTTGCTGCAGGAGTCCTGGCCCTGCTTCCACCCTGAGCAAACGCTCGGACCATTTTAGAAGCTCGGTGCCCAAGGGGGCCGCCACAAGTGGTTGCCAGGGACCTGGGGCCATGGCTGCCCCGATTTTGGGTACACGGTGCTGATGTCAGAGTGGCCATTGTGACCTGTGCCACCAAGGCCACAAAAGGGAACGCGGGGCTCAAGCCGAGTGTCAGTGCGACCTGACAACGGGAGGAGAAGGTAGGGCGGGGATGTGGCTGCCCAGGGACCAGAGGGGCCCCACACCTCGGGGCTCTGGGCCTGTGCTGCAGGCTCACCTGCCTCTCCCTTCCCAAAATCACAGAATCAGCAGAGGAACAGCCAGAGGACACTGCAGTGTTACTCAAGGCGACGACGGGAGGAGAAACAGACAGGAGCAGGGCTCACGCAGGGCTGAGCAGGGAGTAGAGCCTCGTGGTTCTGGGCCTGTTCTGCAAACTCCCCCCCCCCTTCTTTCTCCCATAGACAGAGAGGAACAGCACCTCGAAGTGACCACGTCCTTCGAGGAGATAGACTCAGCGTAGACAGCCGCCATGTCTGACAGAAAGCAGGAGGGTCCTGGTGCCAGGGAGCCAGGTGAAGGCAAAGCAGCTCTCTGATAGCTTGGCCCAGGGGCTCTTGTGGTAGCAGGCAGCGTGGGGATCAGAACAGAGGCAGCGGGAGGCAGGAGCTGCTCGGCCATGCCAGGGCTGGGAGCCTCCTTCCTGCCCAAGTGGGGCCCAGCTGGGCCAGGGGGCAGCTCCTGGGACAGCCGTGCCCGCAATGGCCCCTGCTCTGCAAGGCCTCCAGCGCTGCCCATCAGCCAGGCAGGGACAGAGCAGCCTTGGGGCCGATGCTGCTGCAGGCTCAGAGCCCCGCACAGCTGCTCATGCCCGGTGCCATTGGCTCTGTCCCCTGCAGCCTGCATGCTGTGTCGCCGTGCCGAGGCTGACCCGGACATGTGCGGTGACAAACTGCAGAAGGGTGGGCTCTGTGCCCACGTGTTCTGCATGGTGAGTGGCTCCGGGCGCTCCCTCCACCTTTGCAATGGGCAGCTCCTCCCGCCCCCTCCTCATCAGCTTCTCCCCTTGGCTGCAGTTCTTCGCCACTCTACTATTTCAGCAAGAGACGGACCGCGGGGGACTCATGGACTTTCTCCCTCGAGATCTCCTAATTGCAGTGCGGCGGGCGGCACAGAAGGTGAGAGCCTGACAAGAGCAGGGAGATTTGTGCCTGGCGAGGTTTGCCAGAGCTTAGCACAGACTGCAGAAAAGAAAGGCCGGCCCAACAGTCGGGACAAAGTCTGGCTCCCAGCAGCTCTGGCACAGAGGCCCTGGCACAGCAGCCTCCCTCCTCCAGCTGGTGGCTCTGTGGGCTGGGAGCCGGCAGCGGCCACGTCCTGCGCCCTGCCCTTAGCCCTGGGGCTGCCTGGGGAGGCCTCGAGGCTGCTGCTGCTGCTGCTGCTGCTGATGCAGCTGCTTGGCTCTTTCCAGCGCTGCTGCGTCTGCGGCCAGAGCGGGGCAACCATCATGTGCTGCAGGGAGAACTGTGACAGATGGTTCCACTTGCCCTGTACCAAGGAGGGCGGCTGTGTCAATCTATACGTTACTCCGTTCAGGTACCTCATCTCTCTTTATGGCCACCCCTGGGGAATGATCCAGCATTTCTCACTTTCCCCATCCCTTTGCCCCCAGCTCTTTCTGCCCTGAGCACCGTCCAGAGCAGGAGGTGGATGTGACTCCTGAGCCGGACACCGTTTGCCTCATCTGCATGGAACCTGTGGAGGACAGAAAGACCTTCACAACATTGGTGTGCCCAGCGTGCAAAAAGGCCTGGTTCCACAGGGACTGCATCCAGGTAGGAGCCCTCCCCTGAGCCCTGGGGCACAGCAGGTGCTCAGCAGCAGCAGCAGCAGCAGCAGGGCCTTGCTCACCCTGCCTGTGTTTGCCCTGCAGGGACAGGCCTTGCGCGCTGGTGCTTTCTATTTCCAGTGCCCCCTGTGCAGAGACAGTGGGGAATTCCCTGTTGAAATGTTCATCTTGGGGATCCGAGTCCCCTTCAGGTTGGTGTCCTTCTGCCTGGCCCACCAGCCAGGAGGGTGCAAGTGCTGTGCTGTGCCAGGCCCTGCCCCAGGAGCCCTGGCCCTGCCCTGTCCTGTGAGTCTGGGCTTCAGCTTCACCCCCAACTTGGAAAAGCGCTGGAGAAAGAGCTGGGACACCCTGGACCTCCGTGAGGGAGAGCAGCAGAAATTCATCATCTCTTCCTTTCTCCATCAGACAGCCAACGTGGGAGGACAACGATGCCTTCGCAGATCTAGGAGTGAGGCACGGCCAATGCAATGCCAGGGATTGCCTTTACCCTGGGGGCAGGGAGGAGGCAGAGGAACAGGGGTAAGTTGGGAAGCTGCACCTGGGGCTCTGCAGGGAACCTGTGTCTCGACAAGGGCTCAAAGCAGGAAGAAGCAGAAGCGCTTGGCTAGACAACCACGTGCTGGTACACTTTTTGTTCTCAGTGCTATGAGCTTGTTTGCCTCCCCAGGCCCTGGCAATTGCTCCTGTGCTCCTCCTGTGCTGCTGAGGGCACCCACAGGCGCTGCTCTGGCCTGAGGAACAGCACACAGAGATGGGAGTGTGACAGCTGTGCTGGGCTCGGAACATGTATGAGTCAAAGTCCCCGGTGTCCCTGGGCTAGGGGAGTGCCCAGGCCGGGCTTGGCAGAGCGCAGCATCCACTGCTGGAGGGCTGGGGGCACTGCTCTGGCCTGGCTTGGCCGGGGCCTGGGTGATCTTTGACATTCCTGCTTGCCCTTACAGCCTCCAGGGATGAGACAGAGCTCAATGGCCCCAGGCCGGCCAGACAGTCAGGACTACAATCTGCTCGTGGCTGGTCAGAATCTGAGGCCATCAGCCCCAGCTCCCACAGCCCTGTGCCATTGGTGCTGGTTTCCCCACCTCCATCTCCAGAGATGGGCAGCCACAGCAGGCCCCAACACGGAGCATGGCAGCAGGCGCTGCCATCTTCCTCACTGGACACCAGCAGCATCAGCAGATCAAGGGCAACACGCAGCACGTCCCCTGACCCTGAGGACAGGGTCCATTCCAGACGTGCTGGGCCCAGCCGCAGGCGAAGCTCCTCTCGCCGGCAAAGTCGCGCCCAGAGTCCACCTGTCTGGTCCAGGAGTCACCGTGACAGGAACAGTAGGACAGGGCCAAGGGCTGAGAGGCCCAAGCAAAGGGAGACACCATCACGGACATCCCCCAGACGCAGGTGCTCCCGCCAGCAAGGTCGTGCCCAGAGTCCACCTGTCCGCTCCAGGAGTTGCCATGACAGGAACAGAGGGACAGGGCCAAGGGCTGAGAGGCCCAGGCGAAGGGAGACATGGTCAGGGCCATCCCCCAGACGCAGGCGCTCCCGCCAGCAAGGCTGGGCCCGGAGTCCACCTGTCCGCTCCAGGAGCTGCTGTGACAGGAGCAGTGGGACAGGGACAAGGGCTGAGAGGCCCAGGCGAAGGGAGACATGGTCAGGGCCATCCCCCAGACGCAGGCGCTCCCGCCAGCAAGGCTGGGCCCGGAGTCCACCTGTCCGCTCCAGGAGCTGCTGTGACAGGAGCAGTGGGACAGGGACAAGGGCTGAGAGGCCCAGGCGAAGGGAGACATGGTCAGGGCCATCCCCCAGACGCAGGCGCTCCCGCCAGCAAGGCTGGGCCCAGAGTCCACCTGTCCGCTCCAGGAGTCGCCGCGGCAGCAGCAGTGGCACAGGGACAAGGGCTGAGAGGCCCAGGCGAAGGGAGACATGGTCAGGGCCATCCCCCAGACGCAGCCGCTCCCGCCAGCAGCGCCGGGCCTCGACTCAAACTGTGCGGTCCAGGAGTCGCCAGGACAGGAGCAGGACGACAGCAGCGAGTGCTGAGAGGCCCAGGCGTAGGGGGACATGGTCGGGGACATCCCGCAGGAGCAGCCGCTCCCACCAGCGACGTCGGACCTCAACTGGGACCTCCAACAGCAGCACGTAGTGCCGTCATCTTTTCTTTCTAGGCCGTGTGTTCCTTGCCAGAAGTGAAGGTGAGAACGGTCAGTGCAGGGACCCTGAGATGTGCAGCTCTGTGGGCAAACCCTATTAGCTCTTGATGTTTCTACTGGCAGGAAGAAGTCTGGGCTAAATACCTTGATTTCTGTGTAACTGTGTATTCAGTGAAAAGTCACTTAAGGATGTGGCTAATTAAAAAGGACTCTTGTTCCGGCCTTTAGACTTCAACCTCAGATGTTTCCCCACTGCTTACCCTTGATAATGAACCACTCCTTAATGGGCTTGGATATGCTTAGGGAGACATTCAGAGCAAGGTGGCTCTTAGGGAAGCTGTGTCCGAAAAGGACGTGTGCTGTGTTGCTATCCTTGAACAATCTCATTTCAGTAAAGCCAAAAAAAGAAGAAAGAGATGAGACACTGCCTCACTGTCTGAAGACAACTCCTACACCATTGCTGCGGATTTGAAAGAGGCCTTTCAAAGAACAAACCAGAATAGACGGTATTTCCTCCGTCTATTCTGGTTTATTCTTTGAAAGACCTTCAAAGAGCAAACCAGACTGAGGAAATACCCTGGGACAAAGAGGATGCACAGGACTCTGCCCCAGATGACCATTTGGGACCTTTGCCTGAGGATGATGCAGCTCAGGAGACGAGTTACTTCAAGTTTTCTTTCTTTGGAGGCACAGAGGAGTTGGGCATCAAAGAAGGTAACAGCAGAACCCTTCTAACAGTGCCATTGCTAAGGAAGAGCTTCTGGCAGGCACTGTAGGGCAATATGGTGTAAAAAAGGTCAGGATGCAGGGGATTTTCAGCAACAGAAGTCAGTAATTAGGCAGAAGCATTTTGATCTTCATTTCTGCTTGCTAGGGTTGTGGTAGATTATTGAGAGGTGCCTCATGCTTGCATCTCAGGAATTCTGAAAGGCATGCTTTGAGAAGGCATTGGGGGTTTTTGCTGAGTGGTGAAAAAGCTTGTTCTCATGCCCTGAATTCCTCAAACAGGGAAAAAGGTGACACACCAGTCATATCAAGTTTCATAGGAACTCACAAGGCTTTTAAGGAAATGTGCGTTAATGTAGAGGGAGGAGCAAAGTCCGAGAGCTGGCCCCAAGATCCATGAACATTCTGTTTGTTACTGAATTCTACTCTTGGACCTTTAGAAAAAGGAAATGGAATGACACATGATCATTGGGGTGTCCTAACCTTAGATAAAATGAGGCCGTCTGAAATGAAGATGAAACAACATTAACTCAAGTCCCAGTCATGTAGGAGAGAAAAGAAACCCCGTGAAGTTACCCAAAATATTAAAAAACCCAACGCAACAGCACAAAGCAATGAGCCCCCCAGACTTGTGCTGAACTGAAAAGGTATTCAGTGTCTTCTGAATGCAATGAGAAATGTTTAAGAATACATAAGGGTTCCCTGGAACAAAGTGGAAAATACAAAGTGGAGCAGAAATGTAGCTTAGAAAATCTGGCAGGGTCAGATTCTGTCCTTCCTAAATCTCTCTTCTCCACTGTAAGTATTTCACGTGAAAGGAGGAATTCTTCCTGATGATTAGAGGAATAATCTGGTTTTGGCTTTTTTTCTCTATTGGTGCTGTCATTGCAGAGCCTCACGCGCTTGGGACAATAAAGCCAGTAAAAGCCACATGGCAAGAGGATCCACGTTTCCAGGACAGCAGTTCTGAGGGTGACGATGAGCCTGAGATGTCAGAAATTGAACAGGACCAAGAAATGCAAGTTCCATTTCTCTTTGTTGTCTACTTGGCTGTAGTAGTTGGATGCTGTGGGAATATTAATAGCAGCACTCAGGGAATGGGAAACTGACATTGCACACCTCTGAGCAATGAAAGTCATCTTAGAAAACCGTTTGTGCTGCACAGAGTCAAAACTCCCAGCAACCCATTGGATGTGAATGTGAATATGGAACGAAAGAGCAGAGCACAGGAAATTAACTGGGTCATTTTGGTTTGACCAACTCCAAACTGAGTTTGGCCAAAAGCCAAAGACACAGTCAGTTTTCTCTTTAAAAGAGGATTTGGAAAATAAAAAGATTTATTTGGTTTCTAGGGAATAAAGCTTTTCAATGTATGGCATTTCTCTGAAGCACTACAGGATTAACTTGTGTTCATGAAATTTGATAGTACAATTTAGGATGCTCAAATCCCTTTGTCCTTTTCTAGGTTTCTTTCTTTACCATGCACAGGAAGTGCTAGAGTTTTTTTTTTTTGTTCTCCAAAGATGATGAACGCCTAAGAGGTATGATAGAATTTCTTTATGCTCTTTTATATTTTTTTTTCCTTTTAAACCCTTCCTGTAATTCAGTGAGGAGGAAAAAATGCTGCCTAGTTATCAAAGTTTTCTAGTCAAAATTTGCCACCCTCACTTGTGATCCAAGTTGTGGTAGAATCCCGTGAGAAAGTCCTGGCAAAATAAAGGTCAACCAGATTTTCTGGCTTTCTTTTCTTTCAGACAATTACCGAATAGGAATCTGGACTTTTAGAGTTTACCAAAATCTTAGTCACTTGACAGCTTATGTAGACATTTCGGATCCTTTCGGGTATTTAAATCATCTTTATCTTTTTCCTCTCTTTCTGGTGTTACCATTAGAAATGAGGAGTGTTCTTGTCAGCCACATATGTCCCTGTGGTTCTTTGTTCTAATGAATCTGGGGTTTCGCTTCTGAATCCAGTGAATTTTGTATTTAGAAACAAAGAAAACAACATCCAAAGGAAACATGCACAGTCCCCAAAACCTGCACAGGCCACCAAAACAATTGCTGGCTAGATTTTGTAGAATAGAGTCTTAAGCTTAAAGGATGTGCCTTCCATGAGACTGATTCCATAACTCTGCTGAAATGCACTGCTGTGTTCACACAGTTACCAGCCTGCAATCTTCCAGGCAGCCTGATTTACAGGGTGTGTTGAAATGGAGAGCTCAGGCCTCAGCAGGCCTCAGTTCTGGGGGAAGATGTGGGGTGCTGGTGCTGAGCTTCTAATGCAACAGCTGCAATTTCACTGCAATTCAGATTGCAGCATGTTGAGGAAAAGTGCTGCTGCCTTTGATTGTTCTTAGCACACCAGGCTGCAGTAGGGAACATTTCTGCTGGAGCCAAGGCGTGGTGGGGGCAGGAGAACAGGAAGGATGTGAAGAATTGATTTCTGATTTTAGTGCTGTGGTGGTCAAGATTGTTAGAAGTAGCAGCACAATCACAAGTGTTTAAGGCTATTAATTGGATGTTTCTTTTGTGCAGAGGGTCCAAGTTATTTTGTAGATTAGTAGAAGTCAGTGAAGAAAAAGAGGGTTAGGAAGACAGACGTAGATTATTGCTTGAGGTGAGTATGGAACATCTGTTCCCTGGTAAGTCTAGGTGAAAACTGAGCATGGGGAGGGATTGCAGGTATGAATGTGCATGTAAAATTAAGTCAGGACCTCGAGAAGAGCTTTAAATTTGTGATGAACAGGGAAGAGAAGTTTTTTAGTGTAGCGGTGTGTATAACATCCTGTTGTGTGGTCCAGTCAGGTAAACCACTACATCTTTGTGTGTTACAGGAGCAGCTACTTAAGTGTATGTAAGGATAGTGAATGTAGAGACTTCTCCTCATAGTGGATTCAAGAACTTCTCTTTAGAATTTGTTAGATTTTCATTATTTTCTGGAACGCCAAAGGAAGCATTAGGATACCCTATAGGAAGTGCAAGCAAACCAATAAAGTTTTTACTGATTAGAAGCGAATCACGTTTGTTCCTTGAAGGAGTTGCCAAACAAGGTTACTTTCAACATGCTTTCAAAGGTCTAACAGGGATCAATATCAGCAAACCCTGTTAGGTCGTGTTTGGGAGCTGGGGCTGAGGCTCTCGTGCCCTGGGGAGCCATGGGAAGGCTCCAGGCCTGAGTGTGCGGCCAGGCCGGGGCCATTGAGCTGCAGCCCATCCCTGGTGGATGCAAGGGCAAGCAGGAATGCCAAGGGACCCCAGGGCCGGGCCAGGCCAGGCCAGAGCAGTGCCCCCAGCCCTCCAGGAGCGGACGGGCTCTGCCAAGCCCAGCCTGGGCACTGCCCCCAGCCCAGGGACAGGCGGGTGCTTTGCCCAAGGGCTGGGCCCAGAGCAGCAGAGCTGTCACAGCCCCAGCTGGTTCTGGTCTGCGTGCGGCCCAAGCAGGGCCCGTGGGTGCCCTGGGCAGTGCAGGAGCAGCACAGGAACAGTTGCCAGGGCCAGGGGAGGCACAGGGCTCAGCCTCTGCACGGTGACACAGCATGCAGGCTGCAGGGGACAGAGCCAATGGCACCGGGCATGAGCAGCTGTGCGGGGCTCTGAGCCTGCAGCAGCATCGGCCCCAAGGCTGCTCTGTCCCTGCCTGGCTGATGGGCAGCGCTGGAGGCCTTGCAGAGCGGGGGCCATTGCGGGCACGGCTGTCCCAGGAGCTGCCCCCTGGCCCAGCTGGGCCCCACTTGGGCAGGAAGGAGACTCCCAGCCCTGGCATGGCCGAGCAGCTCCTGCCTCCCCCTGCCTCTGTTCTGATCCCCACGCTGCCTGCTGCCACAAGAGCCCCTGGGCCAGGCTGTCACAGGGCTGCTTTGCCCTCACTTGGCGCCCTGGCACCAGCGCCGTCCTGCTTGCTGCCAGACATCGCAACTGTAAGCAGATAGAGCCTTTCCAGGAATGACGCAGTCACCTCCAGGTGCTGATCCTCTCTTTCTGTGGGATAAACAAGAGCTTGGGGCGCTGCCATGGCAGGGCTTCCCTCAGCTGTCGGCACTTCCAGCCCGGCTCTGCCAGGGGCTCTGGCAGTGCAACGGCGCACGGCAGCTCTGGCATGGCAGCTCTGCACTGCAGCCTCCGCCAGCAGCCAGATCTGCGGGCTGGGACTCCGCAGCGGCCGCACGCTTCTCCCAGAGCCCGAGCAGCGGCGGCTCGCTCCCAACACCGAGCCGGGAAGGCGCCGAGGTACAGCGCTAGCTCGGCTCTCGGCACGAACCGCCCCGCCCCTCACACCCGCCCGCCCTTTCCCGCCCTCTGGCCCCGCCGCGCGGCGCCCGCGCTGTCGAGGCGACTCTTGCCCACAAGGAGGCGCCCTGAGCCCTGCAATGGCGCCGCGAACCTTCTGGCGCTCTGGAAGGCGCGGGCCTGGACCTGTTGCAAGCTGGGCCCTACGTCCCATTTCCTGAAGAAAACATATCCTGTCATGCCTGGGCTGTGCACACTTCCAAGCCTGATCAACAGGAAGAGACATTTAACCTGTGACACACATAGCAGCCTACAAGCTCGAAGTGATGGCCAGGTATTAGAAAAGCAAAGTAGTTGTTGCTAGAATTGTCTTTAAGACTCAGGGCTGGGCCCGTTTCACTGATCTCAAACCCAGAGGGAGGTTGACAAAGCTTGGGAAGAAGGATGCCCATTGATAGTGGACACAAAGGATGCAGAATTTAGGGGCCATAAGGACATCTGCTAGAACTGCCAAGTTAAGGAAAACAGTCCTAAAGTTGTCTCAGCAAATATGCTGAGCTGAGCACCAGCTGGGTAAAAAAGAGTGTGATGTTTGCAGGCAATGGGACTTTGGCACCCAAATTATCCTGGGCCTGGCCATGGGATGGTTCTGGTCACCAGAACACATGAAAAGACAGCATAATGCAAGCACTGGGCATTGTGCTTCATAGAACCCAGACAAAAAAGCTGGGAAGACTCTGCTGGATTCTTGTGTGGTATCTACCCCTTCTGTTCCTTCTTCTTCTCAAAATATATTGTAAGCCTGATTAAAAAAACTTACTTAGAGCCATGGTCAGTGCCATATTCTGAAAACTTACAGCTGACTTACAGGTTTAGTATCTCACAGAGCAGGTTTGAGGCCCTGGAATTGGAGGGACAGACAAGTGATGAAGTGGGCAAAAGTCCTTCTGGAATAGAGGAGCACCTAGGGCAGGTCAGGCAACACCATGCATGGTGACCACCTCTGTTCCAAGGAAAGGCAGGGTCCCTTCAGGCCTTCCTAAAAGCATCCCAAGGGAAGGTTTCCATCTCCCCTGCCCTCTTTCCTTGACTTTAGCTGAATCTTTCTCTCACTGAAAGACAGGAAGCTCAAGTGTGTTAGGAGAATACTGTGAGCATTGGCAGCGGTGAACAGTCAGTGTGAAAAACGCCAATCACTTGTTTTTAAAATGTTAAAAAGTTTCATAGTAATAAAATAGTTATAAAAATAGTAACACAATTAGAGTAATAACAATTTGGATAAATTGAATTAAGACAATATGAGACAATAAAAACAAAGAGTTACGGATGTCCGGGTACCTTTTTCTGGGCATCAGGAGCCTGAAAAAGGACACCCATTAACAAAGGATTAACCCTTAAGAACAATAGCCTGTTGCATATTCATATACTTCATACATGATGCATAAATTCCATTCAAATACAGGATTCTGTCTGGTCATTGTCAGCTTCTTTCCTTCTAATCCTAACAGTGCCTCCAAGGTGAGAAGAAGTTCATTTTTTCTGATAAGAAGGCAATAAATTCCCTTTCTCTGAAAGATCTAGGTGTCCTGTGGCTGCAAGTTATCTCGCTGCAAGTGTCCTTTCTTTTAAACAAAGCATCTTACATAGCATAGTTCTATTTTAACAATTTTTATAACCTAAAACTATATTTAACACAGTACTTAAGAAAATTAATACAGCATTGCTTTCTAATACAACACATATAATATTCATTTTAATATTTGCAAAAAGCCAATCATAAAATACATGCATTTTTCACAATCCCCACTCTTATTCTTTGTAAATCATTTGGCTTGAGCAATATTTTTTTTCTACTTATATCTTCTGGACTATGCTGGTAAAATAAAACACGGGATTACACAAGAAAGAAATATAAAAACAGTTGTAACACAAATGAAAGATCTTAATTTCTTCTAATACATTACCCCACCAGCTAGATTTTAACATTGTTTTCTAATTTTTGGACTGGTACCTGGGTTGTTATATGCGTATACATTTTTCTTTTTGATTTCTTTTGCTTTTGCTAGAATGACTTTTCTGTGGTCATCAATTTTCAACGATCTGATATATTGAACTTTCCACAAACACCCCCTTCTTTGGCCAATAAACAGTCTAAAGCGAACCTTTCTGATACCCTACAGTTTTTGTTTGGCTTAGCTGACTTAATGTTAACTCTAATGCCTGGGCAGCCTTATTTGCTATCATTTCTGTAACTGCTTGGAGTCTTGTAATACAATTCAACAGATAATTTGGAGTCAATACAGAGTTAGATTGCTGTGCTGGTTTTACCTTTTCCTTTATTATTTGGGTTTTTTTTTTCCAAATCTTGAACCGCATCTTCAAGATTAAATTTAAAACAAATCCATCTCTCTCCTTTTGGACATTCAGTTCTAAATCTATTGCCACTTTTTCTTAAGTTTCTTGTAATCTAATAATTTACTCTGTTTTGCCTACAAGTTCTTAATTTGGCTGGGTTATAACAGTGGCTGTTGACATAGGTGTGTGTAATAAAGGAGGAACTTTGGTTTCTTTCTATGTGATGCTTTCTGTAGCATTTGTGACACAATCCTGCTGGTATCCCGAAAGGGAAAAGACAACAAGTGAGTGCCAGAAACAGGAATAACAGAGGTCCAGTATGGCTTATACTGCCACCTCCCATGCCTGTGAGGTTGCAACCCACAGCAGGTTTATTTGATCTTCTTGGTGGTGAAATAAAGAGGCCAATCTGGTCTTGCCCTCTATTTTCTTGTCACTTTCTCTTAACTAATTGCTAGGCAAATTGGTTTTGACACTCTTTAACTGTGGTCTCTTACTGTTCCTCAGGTATCTCTCATTTAACAGGCACTAATAATTCCCATCCACAAAACCAAGTCAGTACTTTAACACTTTTTGCAATAAGAGCATAAATTTTGCGAATCACAACACTAATTACTCTTACAATTTAAGCATTTACTTATAACCCACCTAGCATGCCCAGTATTGGAATGAATCAAGTAAAGTTTACTAATGGAAATAGTAATTCCCCTTCTCCCTTGTACAATTCTAGGGCTAAGGTCAGAATACAAAAACGTTCTTGATCTTTCTATCTGAGGTATTCCTCCCCCAAGGAGATGTTTTATTCAGGCAGTGCTCAAATCCAGTGATATAAGCATTATCTTATTTCTTAATTCAGTGTTATTCTTTGTACATTTCTTGGATCATTTGGGTTTTCTCAAACCATTACCACTCAGTCCTCATTGGAAAGTCAGTTCAGTATCACCCGGTTTAAATATGATAGTCCGTTCCTCAAGTTTCTTCACAAGTCCTTTGATTCTGCTGGCATGAATTCACTCTCTTTCCGTGATTTTGATTGTTGCTTCAGTAGTACCTGGAAAGGACTTCTTAATAGCATAGATAATAAAAGAAAGATAATACTGCATTAACTTTTACGATTCGCTTTCCTTCTAAACTTTCTGGGTTTAGCTAAAAGCTTTCTCTACAGCAGCCTCTTCTTCAGGAAAAAAGCCTTCTCGTTAACGGCAAACAAAACACACAAAAGAAAAAAAAACCAAAAAACTTCTTACTTAAGAAAAACAAACCGCTTTGTGAGGTTTGGAGAGTCAGCAATCTCTGCTTTGATTTTATCTTTTAGTGCTAGTCCCCCCTGCCCCTCTTTTCACAGCCCTGCTGTCAGTGCTGTTCTTGGCCCTTCCCCCGGTGCGGCCCCTTGGCTGCAGGGCCGGGGCAGGGGAGAGCAGCCCCGGGCATGGGGACCCTGGGGGCTGCCCTGGGTCTCTTTTGCCCTCTCCCTCTCCCTCTCTCTCTCTCTCTCTCTCCCCTTCTCTCTCTCGGCCTACTTCCAGGCTGACGCTGCCATCCTGGGCTCGGCGCCCCGACAGTCTGGGAGCCCCCCGGCAGCTCTGCCCCGGAGCCAGCCCGCTCCTGGCCGCAAACCTGTGTCCTCTGCTGCCAGCCCCGCCCGGGGCACCTCCATGGATCGGTCCGTGCCGCAGCCCCCGAGACCCCGCCGATCGCAGGGAGCGCTCAGACACCTCCCAGCCTTGACAACCCCAAACCTGGCGTGCCCAGGTGCTCCTGACATTCTTTCTCTTTCTCTCGTCAACTTATCCTCTTTTCTCTTCAAGGAGGGCCCGTTCTGCTAAGGCTTTTCTGGACCCCAGTGTGGCATTGAATAACCTCTTAACAACCATGTGTTAAGATACTTCTCTGCCTTTCATGCAAAAAACTTGCATTCACACTTCTGCTCTCTTCTAGCACCAAGATGTCATCACTTCACATTCTAACATCTCAGAGTTTCCTAACTACTTCTCTACTTCAACTTCTCTCCTTCTCCTCTCTCAGTTGTAACCCTTATGGGGTCGATATTTATTCTTCCCCTATTTCTTTCTCCAGCCCAAACTTCTTTGTTGATTTTTTTTTCTTCATCCTCTTGGCTTAATTTCAAAACTCTAGCTGTCATTTTCTTATTTTCTGATATAACTCTTACTCTTAATTGCACTTGTAAGACTCTTCCCAATAAATTGCTACCTGCCCCTGGGACCAATAACACATCTCCCATCTAAATTTTAGTTTCTTCCCTCAATTACCACATCTTTAATGACCAGAAATGTAAAACTTCCTCTTTTTGCCCCTGTTACTTTCACTATATGTTTGCTCACACTATAACCTTTTGGAACGTTTAAAAGGCAGGTTTTCTCTGCCCCTGTGTCTATAACAAATTCCAATTCTTCTTCTTGGGGACCCACTTTTAAAGTTATCACAGGCTCCTGATGGTATTTGTTCCCCCCCAAAAAAATTAAAGCCTATGACTTTTTTTTTTTTTTTTTTTTTAATGGGCCCATTTCTTTAAAGATTTTCAGATCTTCTGCTTACTTAGGACCATTTTCCTTTTTCTCTAAAGTTTGTTTATCTATTTAGTTGGAGTTTTTTCTTTCCCCTCTAAAAGCTGTCTCTCAAAAATCTTTTGTTTTCACATTTCGCCTTTGATATGCTGTCTCATTTATTCTCTTGGTTATGTAATTACAATAACTGTTCATGTGTTTACTCCCCTCCTCATTATTTTAACCCCATTCAGGAGGTACAGTTGGCATTTTGTCTTCTCTGGGGGTCCCTGCAGATTATCTTTTTCTTAAGCTTTTATTTCAGTTGCTCTGATTAATTGCTTTTCTTCCTGAGAAAAATATTATTTTCATTACCAACCACATCTGTTCTCAAGTATACATGTTTGGACCTAAAAGTTGGTCTAATTGTTCAGCTATGCCTATGGGATTCTCCAAATATCTCTTTTATTTATTTCTTAAAATTTCAGACCTCAGACAAAGTCAAAGAAGCATTTACAAACTCTGATCCATCACCCCCCTTTGAGAACCTCTCTTAATGGAAATAGACCAATCTCTTTATCCCATTCTTTTTGGATTTTTATCTTCTACAGCCTTTCTCACATATTTTTAGGAAGAATCAGGAGAGGGCTTTCTTCTAACTGATTTTTTAGTGTTTCAATAAAGTGATTCCTTTAGAGAGTTTCCTTAAGCAGCCGGAGCTGTGGTTACCAAGGGAATGGAGCTCAGGGCAGGACAGGGAGGCTTGGCACAGCTCAGGGTCTGGGGGCTCCAGAGGCGGGGTCTGCAGCCGGGATGGCCCGAGGGGATCAGCACAGCTCAGGGTCTGGGGGCTCCAGAGGCGGGGTCTGTGGCTGGGATGGCCCGAGGGGATCGGCACAGCTCAGGGTCTGGGGGCTCCAAAGGCGGGGTCTGCAGCCGGGATGGCCCGAGGGGATCGGCACAGCTCAGGGTCTGGGGGCTCCAGAGGCGGGGTCTGCAGCCGGGATGGCCCGAGGGGATCGGCACAGCTCAGGGTCTGGGGGCTCCAGAGGCGGGGTCTGCAGCCGGGATGGCCCGAGGGGATCGGCACAGCTCAGGGTCTGGGGGCTCCAAAGGCGGGGTCTGTGGCTGGGATCGCCCGAGGGGATCGGCACAGCTCAGGGTCTGGGGGCTCCAGAGGCGGGGTCTGCAGCCGGGATCGCCCGAGGGGATCGGCACAGCTCAGGGTCTGGGGGCTCCAGAGGCGGGGTCTGCAGCCGGGATGGCCCGAGGGGATCGGCACAGCTCAGGGTCTGGGGGCTCCAAAGGCGGGGTCTGCGGCCGGGATGGCCCGAGGGGATCGGCACAGCTCAGGGTCTGGGGGCTCCAAAGGCGGGGTCTGCGGCCGGGATGGCCCGAGGGGATCGGCAAAGCTCAGGGTCTGGGGGCTCCAAAGGCGGGGTCTGTGGCTGGGATCGCCCGAGGGGCTGTTCCTGTGCAGACCGAGCTGGAGCGGGGATCGCCCTCACTCGGCTCACGGGGGCTGATCCGGCAGAGACAAAGCCGGGACTGACCCCGGCTGCAGCGGCGGGAGCCGACAGAGTCAGGGCAGCCGGGGATGGGACAGACGGGACCCCCTCGGTGCGATCAGCGCGGTGACCACGGTGCACACGGCAGGACAGACCCCCACCCCCGGCAAGAACGCGGGCCAGGCGCCTGGACCGGGACAGACGGACCGGGACAGACGGACCGGGACAGACGGACTGTGCCGGAGCCGGCACAGGGGCTGGGAGGGCTGGTGCGAACGAGTGGGGGAACGAACGGGAATGGATGAGGTAATTTCTTCTCAGCTCTGTACTTTCCCCGTTTTGCTTTTTGGATGCTTTGAAATGGTCGACGAGCTAACTGACGACCTTCTCATATTGTTTTTCTCATCACCCTTTTATTTATCTTTTGGCAAATTATACATGTTTCAGGTACTTGTTTTTTTACTCTAAAGGTCTCAATGCACCCATAGTTCTTTTAAAAAAATGATCACACCTAGCCTGTGTATCCCACCGGGCTTTTTGATACACGTCCTCTGCTATTCCCTCGTAAGCGTTTTATTATCTAATTGTCTTCCATATCAAGATGTTTCTAGTTCCCCGATTTATCTTGTTCGCCACAATCTTGTTTTAATTCCCCCCCCTTTTTTTTTCTTCATTTGGAGTTAATATTAACTCTTTCAGCTCTATTTTCTGCTGCATCTTTAGCTTCTTGATCTGCCAGTTATTTATTTTATTTCTTCTTATTTCTAGGTCTTTACCTTTTGGTGTCCTTTAATATGTACTATTGCTATCTCTCTTAGGTAATTGTAATGCCTCTAAAACCTCGAAAATAAGTTTCTCATGTACTAATCTTTTTCTTCTTTAATTAAGCAATCTCCCTTTTAAAATTTTTCTTAAGGTATGTGCTACTCTAAAGGCATACCTTGAATCAATGTATAACTCTTTTGTGTTAAATTTTCTAATGCTGTTTTTAAGTATATAATTCACAAGTTTGCATGTTTTTTCTCATCAACTTCTGCATACCCTGTATTTTGCAATGAGTTGTATTTCTGTTTGTTAACATAACTCCCAAAGTGCTGTCTTGGGGTATTTCTGTTGGTATTTTTTTTCTGCTTTTCTTTTCCTGTATCCACCTTACTGAATTTCTGTCTCATTTTTCAGTTTTCTATCTATTCGTCCCCTGCTTCTGTTTTTCACTTTTTACTAACAACTTAAATACCACTTTTCTTTCAACTACTTACACCCAAAAAAACCCCTTTTTCTCACACTGCTTTTCAATACAATCCAACTCCCTCCAAGGAGATATGGTAAGGCTTAAAATGCACAATCAACATTACCTACACTTTCATTCATCTACATTCACTCACTTTTATTTCTCATTCACTTTCACACATTCCTTCACACTCTCAAGACACAGAGTGGATCCTTATTGCTAGAAAATCACAGGTCCTTGTGGCCCCCTCTTTCGCTTTGGGGTTTACCTCCAGGTCTCAGTGTCACCAGGCCCCCTAGAAGGGCCCTGACTCTGGCTGCCTCTGGTGCCCGTTCCCCTGTGAGGCTGTCTGCGTGTCTTTCACACTCTTCAGCTACGGCCCCTCACACGCCCAGGGAACGCTAGCTTGGTTCGCAGGTCACTCGCTCCTCTTGGGCCCAGAAGCCCCCACCCAGCCGGGAGCTGCAGCCTGGTGTGCAGGTCACTCGCTCTTTCCACACCTCCCCCTTCCCACCTGCCCAGGAAGCTGAGGCTGGCTCTGTGTGTGTGTCACTCTCACACACCACAAAACAACAATAAGGTACCTTTTACTTTCACATCGCCTATTACAAGTTTAGGTGTTACTGGCCAGTCCCGGTGCTATTGGATATCCCTCAACCCAGCTGCGTTATCCAACCCCAAATGCTCTTGGGCAATTTTTCCCTCAATCCTGTCGTGTTGTCCAACCCCAGATGCTCTCGGGTAATTTTCCTTCAATCCAGCTGTGTTGTTCAACCTCAGATGCTCTTGGGCATTTTCTGTCCCTCAACCCAGCGGTGTGGTACAACTACAGATGCTCTTTGGCATTTAATTTGTTCTGCTGTGTTGTCCAACCCTGGATGTTCTTGGGCATTTTTTTATCCCCCAATCTAGCTGTGTTGTCCCACCCTGAGTGTTCTCGGGCATATCCTCACTCGGACAGAATTCTGCTCAACCCTGCTCTTGGATGCTCTTGGAATATAAATCCCTCAACCCAGCAGGTTTTAGGAGCCCCTCCTGTCCTGTTTCCTAGTGGATTGGGCTAGGAAACCTTGCTCCCCACCACCGAGGGGTCCAACCCCTCCCTGAGACCCAGTCCCAGTCACCCCCGGGGATTCTTTCACTCTCTTATGAGTCGCTTTGTCTCTTTACTGGCCGCTTTTCCAGCGAAAAGTCGGAAACGCAGCGTGGGAGACTCCGCACTCACTTGGCAGGTCTGGGACAACCAGCCCGCCTCTCATTCACACACATTCATCCCCCCGTACCTGCCCCCCGAGAAATACTTACCAATCCTTTTTCCTTCCCGGGTTCTTCGTGCGCACTACTACTCTTAGGGGGCAAATTACAGCAGTTGTAGGGACCCTTTTCCCGTTCTCTTTGTTTTGTTGTCTCCTTTTGTCCACAGATCGTAACCTGCGTCTGTCGGTCACTTCAGGGGAAGCAGAGCGAGGCTGCCAAAGAGGGCAGGGCGCGCCTTCCCCACTCTGACTCTCCCAAAGCACCGGCAGCGAGGAGTTAGTAACCATCCTCTGCTACCAAATTGTGAAAAACGCCAATCACTTGTTTTTAAAATTTTTACAGTTTAATAGTAATAAGATGGTTATATAGTAACACAATTAGAGTAATAACAATTTGGACAAATTGAATTTAGACAATATGAGACAATAAAAACAAAGAGTTATGGACGCCCAGGTACCTTTTTCTGGGCATCACGGGCCCAAAAAAGGACCCCTGGTAGCAAAGGATTAACCCTTAAAAACAACAGCCCGTTGCATATTCATACACTTCATACATGATGCATAAATTCCATTCAAACACAGGATTCTGTCTGACCAGTGTCAACTTCTTCCCTCTAATCCTAATAGCACCTCCAAGATGGGAAGAAGTTTGTTTCTTCTGATAAGAAGGCCATAAATTCTTTTTCTCTGAAAGATCTAGGTGTCCTGTGGCTGCAAGTTATCTCGCTGCAAGTCCTTTCTTTTAAACAAAGCATCTTACATAGCATAGTTCTATTTTAACAATTTTTATAACCTAAAACTATTATTAACACAGTACTTAAGAAAATTAATACAGCATTGCTTTCTAATACAACACATATAATATTCATTTTAATATTTGTGAAAAGCCAATCATAAAATACATGCATTTTTCACACCCCATTCCTGGACATCAGGGCTCTCTGCTCCCCTTTTCCCGGCCATCCCATGGCTCCCAGCCTCCAGACTGGCCATTGGCTTGACCCTGGGATGCCCTGGAATGCCTTGGTCCCCCATTCCTGCCTTTCCCAGTCCCCAGCCCCAGCTGTGTGCAAAACCAGAGACCCCCTGAACTCCTCGTTCTCGAACATCCCTGGTGTCCCCACCCTTGTCCCCCCTTTTTGGGAAACCCTGGACTCCCCTTTCCTGGGCTCAAGGACCCCCTGGAACTCCCTTCTACCTCTCCACGTCCCTGCCCCTGTCTCCTGTCCCTCAGCTGTCCCCTGTCCCTCGGCTCTGTGGGGCCCAGGGTGGCAGCAGGAGCCAGGGCAGCCCTGGGGGAGAACAACCCTGAGCCCCAGCTGGGCCAGTTCCCCCAGTTCCCCCCAGGTCACTCCCAGCATGGGCCCTGTGGCTCCCAGTCACCCCCAGGATGGTCCCAGTCACTTCCAGTTACACTCAGTGTGATCCCAGTATCATCCCAGTCACTCCCAGTATGATCCCAGTATCATCCCAGTCACTCCCAGTATGATCCCAGGTGTTCCCATTCAGCCCTACTATAGTTCCAGACACTCCCAGTATGGTTCCAGTCCTTCCCAGTATGATTCCAGGATGAACCCAGTCACTCTCAGTACAGTGCCATTTGCCCCCAGTATGGTCCCAGTCACTCCAAGTCACCCAGTAGGATTCCAGTCACGCCCAGTAGGATTCCAGTCAATCCCAGATACTCCCAGTATTATTCCAGTGACTTCCTTTATGGTTCTTTTGTGATTCCAGTCACTCCTGGTCTCTCCCAGTACATCCCAGTTGTCCCTAATGTGTTTCCACTCACTCCCAGTTGCTCCCAGTAGCTTCCGGTATGATTCCATTTGCTCACAGCCACTCCCAGTCACCTCCAGCATGATTCCTGTCATTTCCTGTATATCCCAGTTGCCCCAACATGGTCCCAATTGCCCTCAGCCTGCCCCTAGTCACTTCCAGTATGATTCCAGAAGGATCCCAGTCACCCTCAGTGTGGTGCCAGTTGCTCCCAGTATGATCCCATTGGTCCCCAGCATGTCCCCATTTCCTCCCAGTGTGATCCCAGTTGCCTCTAGCACAGACCCAGTCCCTCCCAGTATGATCCTACTCTGATGCCATGATGATCCCAGTTGCTCCCAGCTTGGTCCTAGCTGCTCCCAGTTGCTCCCAGTCTGATCCCAGTTGTTCCCAGTGGCCCCTGTGTTACGTTTGGGAATGGGAGGAAATGCAGGGAAGTGATGCAAAGTTTTTTGTGTATCTGACAGTCTGTTGAGCTGCTGAAAAGCTAGACACGCTTTTGTGAAACACACATGGTAAAGACCAAAAAATTCAGAAACTTTTCTTTTCTTTGTTGGTCGGCAGGGAGGTGCTGGGTTTCGGTTTGGGCTTCAGCTCTGTGTCTGGGCTGGGCTGGGCCGTCTTGCTGCAGGCTGGGCTTCTTTTCTATTTCCTGGGCTGCTTGCTGGCTTCTCTCTCCATGGGCTCTGGTTTGGCCGGGCTGGGCTTCAGCAGCTGCCGGGCAAGGAGACAGGGGAGGCTGCGGAGCTTTAGCCAGAGCAGGGCTGGCTGTGGCTGCGAAGATCTCGCTGTCAGGCTGCTGCTTCTTCTTCTTAGCCTGGCTGAGACCAGAGACTTCTGTGGCTGGTGTAGAAAACTAAACACTAACTACAAAGCTGATCTGAACACAACTGAGCCACAGCTTTCTGTTAGTAGTTATTGGTGGGTTAGGTAGGCTTCAGGCGTGATGTTAACTTTTTCAGTGCTTCAGTCTTCTTCTGAGTGAGAGAAAAGAACAACATGCACGTATATTAAAAACAAGATGAAGATATTAAAGGTAATAAAGAAGAAGGTAAGTAAGTCCCAGATGGGAGGGGGAGAAGATGCTTTGTTTTTAGAGCTGAAATCCTCTTGTAAGCTATAAAGAAAAGACTCTTTTCCCTTATAACACATAAAACTATAAGGAAATGAAAGTGTTTGAATTGATATTAGGTAAAGGCTTCTATGTTAAAGTAAGCAGATGTTGAAATAGCTGTAATCTCATGAGAAGTTTGCACAAAGAAAGAGCACAGTCTTGTGCTTCTAAAAATGAAGATCTGTGCTCCCAGAGATGAAGATGATTTTAGAGATAGATAATGAGAACTTTTGCCTTTTTCCTCAGGCTTCTCTCCTCAGGAGCTATCAGTGCTCTCCTGGGAACTCGTCGTAGATTGGAGCTGCCCTCTTGGCTCTTCAGCTCTTGAGCTTCAGCTCTTCAGGGCTGATCCCCCCCCAAAAGGGTTGGCGGGGAGTAGCCCAAGCAGCGAACGCCACTTGTCGGTTTCTCGGCTGTTTAGGTGGCCTGGAAAGGCCCAGGGTGGCCTTGGACAGCCCGGCGCTTCAAAGGACGAGGAGAGACTTCTGATCTTGTTTCAGTCTCAGTGTTTATTAATTGTTTATCTAAAAGATTTTCTTTCAGCCCAACAGAGGTTTGCACAGCAAGCCAGCCATGAGCACACTGAGAGCCCCCGGGGCGGTCACTTATCTTTATACCCGAAGTTATGTGTACAATATTTATAATTTTTCTCCAATACCTTCTACTCTTATTAACCGGTGAACTTCTAGTAATGACCAATCCCAAAGTGCCAACATCACCACAGAAGATGGAGGCCAAGAAAAAGAAGAAGAAGGACAGGACACGCCCCAATTCCTCCATCTTACTTCTTTAGACCCCCCTGTACAGAAATCCTAAACCCTGTGTCTCACACTCTAATTAAATTATCCCTTCACCATTCACCCCAGTGAAATCCTCCCAGTCCTCATACAGGTGTCATCTCCTGTGTAGGATCAATGTCCAGCCACCAGACACTTCTGGCAACATTCCAGGACTCCCGAGCCCCCCAAGGGTGTTCTTGGCCACTCTGCACCTCCATCCTGAGGTGCTGAGATCCCACAAAGGAAGATAAATCAGCCGGGTATGAGGGTTCTTCCTAAGGAAAAAGCTGTGAAAGCTGCCATGTCGTGGCACTTTTGCACTCCTTTTTGGACGCCTTTCACAGCTCCAGTGTGCCTGGAGGTCTGGGCTTCCTGATTTTAAAAATCCTAGCCCTAGGCCTAACCCCAACCCTAAGACGAGAAAGGCAAATCAGCCCGGAATTAGGGATGTCCCCAAGGAAAAAGCTGTGGAGGCAGGCATGTTGTGGTGCTTTTGCTCTCTTCTTGGGTAGTCCTTCGCAGCTGCTGTGTTCTTGGAACTCAGGGCTTTCTGGTTAAAAAACACTAACCCTAGGCGTAACTCAACCCTTAAGCCTAGGAAGGAAAATCAGCCTATGGTTGGGCATGGTCTCATGGAAATAGCAGTGGAGGCAGCCAAGTTGTGTCACTTTTGCGCTCCCCTTGGGATGCCTTTGACAGCTGCAGTGTGCCTGGAGCACAGGGCTTCCTGGTTTTAAAAGTCCTAGGCGTAAGCCTAACAGTAACCCTAGGAAGGTAAATCAGCCGGGTATTAGGCTTCTTCCTAAGGAAAAAGCTGTGAAAGCTGCCATGTTGTGGCACTTCTGTGCTCCCTTTGGGATGCCTTTCGCAGCTGCAATAAGCCTGGAACTCAGGGCTTCCTGGTTAAAAAAACCCTATCCCTTGGGTGAACCTCACCCTAGCCCTAGGCAGATAAATCAGCCTCGGTATAGGGATGGAGCCAAGGAAAAAGCGCTGTGAAAGCAGGCATGTTGTGGCACTTTTGAGCTCCCCTTGGGATGACTTTCGCAGCTCCAGTGGGCCTGGAGATTAGGGCTTCTTCATTATAAAAATCAAAATCCTACGACTATCCCTAAGGCTAACCCTAGGAAGAAAAATCAGGCTTGGATTAGGCATGTTCCCTAGGAAAAAGCTGTGCAGGTAGCCATGATGTGGCACTTTTGCACTCCCTTTGGAATGTCTTTCACAGTTCCAGTGTGCCTGGAGCTCTGGGCTTCCTAGTTTTACAAATCCTAGCCCTAGACCAAAACCCAACCGTAAGATGAGAAAGGAAAATCAGCCAGGAATAAGGGATGCTCCCAAGGAAAAAGCTGTGGAGACAGCCATGTTGTGGTACTTTTGCGCTCTTCTTGGGTAGTCCTTCGCAGCTACTGTGTTCTTGGAACTCAGGGCGTCCTGGTTAAAAACCACTAACCCTAGGTGTAAGTCAAACCGTAACCCTAGGAAGGTAAATCAGCCTATGGTTCGGGAGGGTCTCATGGGAATAGCAGCGGAGGCAGCCAAGTTGTGGCACTTTTGCGCTGTCCTAGGGATGCTTTTCACAGCTGCAGTGTGCCTGGAGCTCAGGGCTTCCTAGTTTTAAAAATCCGAGCCCTAGGCCTAAATCCACCACTAACCCTTGGGAGGTAAATCAGCCTGGTGTTAGGGTTCTTCCCAAGGAAAAAGCCGTGAAAGCTGCCATGTTGTGGCACTTTTGCACTCCCTTTGGGATGCCTTTGGCAGCTGCATTAAGCCTGGAACTCAGGGCTTCCTGATTTTAAAAATCCTAGCCCTAGGCCTAAAACCAACCCTAAGACTCAAAGCCAAATCAGCCAGGAATTAGGGATGTTAAAAGGAAATAGCTGTGGAGGCAGGCATGTTGTGGTACTTTTGCGCTCTTCTTGAGTAGTCCATTGCAGCTGCTTTGTTCTTGGAACTCAGGGCTTTCTGGTTAAAAAACTACTAAAAATCCAGTATGTCTGGCAGGGAGAAACTCTGCCAGCACAGAAAACATGTCTCATCGTGTTCCAGAAGTTGCAGAGAGGTCTGCCAAGTGTTTGGATGGAAGAAAAGAAAAGATGTACAAAACGGCTTCCAATTGAATGTTCATGTGATTGGAAAAGTCAGGAGAGTGGTAACGTACTGTTTTCTATCAGTTGGCAAGCTGCGCACACAATCCCAGTGTTGTACAGCTTCCTTCTTCACCTTTCCGAAGCTGCCGCTCTCGCTGGCTCCCAGAGGCGAAGAAGCGCCTTCTTCCCGCAAAGACGATTGTGCCGCTCACAGTGCTCTCCAGATCTCAGCTTCTGCCGAAAGACGCCCGGGAGCGGCGCTTAGCTCCAGAGAGCATCGTACCTTCGTCTTTAGCGTCTTTTGTAGTCTACATCTTAGCAGAAAGTTTTTCCACTATGTCTGGCTAGGAAAAACTGTGCCAGTACAGAAAACCACACCCATCGTGTTCTAGAAGTTGCAGAGTTGTCACTTTTGCGCTCTCCTTGGGAAGTCTTTCGCAGCTGCAGTGGGCCTGGAGCTCAGAGCTTACTCATTTAAAAAACCCTTTCCCTATCCAGCACTGGTGGCAGGTAAATCAGCCTAGGTATAGGGATGTTCCTAAGGAAAAAGAGGTGGAGGCAGCCATGTTGCACCACTTTTGCTCTCCCCTGGGGATGCCTTTCGCAGCTCTGCAGTGCGCCTGCAGCTCAGGGCTTCCTAGTTTTAAAAATCCTAGCCCTAGGCCTAAGCCCACCTCTAACCCTAGGGAGGGAAATCAGCCTGGTATTAGGGTTCCTCCCAAGGAAAAAGCTGTGAAAGCAGCCATGTGTGGCACTTTTGCGCTCCCTTTGGGATGCCTTTGGCAGCTGCAGTAAGCCTGGAACTCAGGGCTTCCTGGTTAAAAAAACCCTAGCCCTCGGGTGAACCCTAACCCTAAACATAGGCAGATAAATCAGCCTAGGTATAGGGATGGTGCCAAGGAAAAAGCGCTGTGAAAGCAGCCATGTTGTTGCACTTTTGAGCTCCCCTTGGGATGTCTATCGCAGCTGCAGTGTGCCTTGAGATCAGGGCTTCTTCATTATAAAAATCATAATCCTACGACTATCCCTAAGGCTAACCCTAGGAAGGTAAATCAGGCTGGGATTAGGGATGTTCCCAAGGAAAAAGCCCTGGAGGGAGCAAGTTGAGGCAATTTTGCGCTGCCCTAGGGAATTCTTTCGCAGCTGCAGTGGGCCTGGAGCTCAGAGCTTACTCATTTAAAAAACCCTTTCCCTATCCCGCACTGGAGGCAGGTAAATCAGACTAGGTATAGGGATGTTGCCAAGGAAAAAGAGGTGGAGGCAGCCATGTTGCACCACTTTTGCTCTCCCCTTGGGATGACTTTCGCAGCTCTGCAGTCTTCCTGGAGCTCAGGGCCTCTTGCTTTAAAAACCCTATCTCTAACCCTAACTGGAGGCATGTAAATAAGCCTAGGGGTAGGCATGGTCCCAGGGAAAAAGCTGTGGAGGCAGGCATGTTGTGGTACTTTTGCGCTCCTCTTGGGTAGTCCTTGGCAGCTGCTGTGTTCTTGGAACTCAGGGCTTTCTGGTTTAAAAACCACTAAAAATCCACTAGTTCTGGCAGGGAGAAACTCTGCCAGCACAGAAAACATCTCCCATCGTGTTCTAGAGTTTGCACGGAGATCTGCCAAGTGTTTGGCAGGGAGAAAAGGAAAGTTGTCCAAAACAGCTTCCAATCGAATGTTCGTGTGATTGGAAAAGTCAGGAGAGTGGTAAGGTACTGTTTTCTATCAGTTGGCAAGCTGCGCACACAATCCCAGTGTCGTACAGCTTCCTTCTTCACCTTTCCGAAGCTGCCGCTCTCTCCGGCTCCTGGAGGGGAAGAAGCGCCTTCTTCGCGCAAAGACGATTGTGCCGCTCACAGTGCTCTCCTTAGCGCGGCTTCTGCCGAGAGACGCCCGGGAGCGACGCTTAGCTCCGGAGTGCTCCGTACCTTCCCATTCAATTTTTAGGCTCGACAAACGAAATGGTATACTTGCAGCAGTAGGGCGGGACATTGAACTGGACTTTCTCCTTTTAGAGAGAAGCTAATGAAAAAGTTTCACCGGAATCAGAGCAGGCTGTAAAAGAAGAAAAGTGTCATGAAAATAAGCCAGCCTTATCCTCTTAGTCTTGCTTGTTGTGATTGGCCAAGAATGAAATGTGTCAACTCTGTGTTTTTGGGTTTCACATCAGTAACAGGTACTTCAGCTGCTGTACTTCTCTCCTAAAGTTAAGAACAGAATCCAAGGAATTGTGATTCCATGGTCTCAATTCACCCTATGGTGCCGAAAAAGGAGTGGAAGGTGCACGGGTCAATTAACTTGAATGGCCTATGTAAATCAGCGGCCACTGATTTCCTGAAGGCTTCAACAGGTTAGTTGCCTATGTTTTTCTTGGAATTGTTTTAACCTTTGGTCATGTTTTTCTTGCGATTCTTTTACCCTTTCCCCATTAGTTCAGCCTTTGCTCTCAAGCCTTTGCTGACATTTCCAATATCTCGGTAGCCTGGAAAAGTGTTGTCTTTATTGATCACATCATTATTCCCTTCCAAGGGTTGTTTGCCTCAAGTCTCAGTTTGGCTGGTTTTCTGCTAGTTGATTGTCAGAGGGCAGCAGGTGTTTTGTAAGAGCAAGTACACAATCCCATAGCTTGCTTTTCTTTGGATTTGGCCTGTCTAGAAAATGGAATGACTGAACATCTCTGAGAGGCTTTTCTCTCCCCATGAGGTTTCACTGGAAGGGCAGATGCAAATGGTCTACCTGAAGTCTTGGCACAGAAGAAAGTAGTGGTTTGCTGCCGCATAGAGCTAGAAGCTTACAAAAGGAAGGCCTTGGGCTGAGGCCCATTACTTTGGCTAAGTAGAAAAGGACTGTGGGAAGGTGAGGCAGCTGAATTCGAGGTAGATCAACAAGTTCTAGAACCATCGTGTGTTCACAGCGTGGTGCATGGTGGTTGGTTGAATTGTGTTTGTTATGGCTTAAAGCTATGGAACTGAGAAAGGCCTAAGTGTTTCAAAAGCCTGGTTTTTGTAAGAGAGCAGCTCTCCTTTGCGTCTGCCTGGAGACTCTGCATCACCACGGACCCTCACTGCCAGTTTGCCAAGGAGATGATCAGTAGGAATGTTGCAGAGCTGCTGTGTGCATCTGAATGGAATGGCAGAGAGCGAAGCGCTGGACATTTCTGGCTTTAGTTACAATGCTGCTGCATTGGTGCCAGTTTAGTTGGTTTTCCATCAGTGGCCTTTCTGTCTAGAAGTACACTGCCCAGAGTATTTGATGCCATTTCCTTCCTGTTGTTTTCATACCTTCCTTCAGTTGAAAGGATGATACAACCTTTCCATTTTGAAGATCCCTGTTAGGAAACACTATGCCAGAGGAGTCATCGCTCCCTTTTCTTCTGCCTCCTTTGCCATTTTCAGAGACTCATTTCAAATTTCTGCTCATGTCAAGAAGAATACTGAGACTACTTAGCAGGGTTGACGCTCTCAGCTGCTTTCTTTCCTCTTTCATACTGCTTCATACTGGATGTGACTTCAAGGCCTCGTTTTGTCATCTGCATTTTGCCGTGATCCAAAGCTTCCAGGCCTGTGATTCCAGGCCTGTGAACACAAAAAGAACTCTTAGTCTTTTGCAAGAACTACCCCTAGGAGGATTTGTGTTCACTTTGATCTCTACAGTGTTTCAGAAAAAAGGAGATTGTACTCTCTTCTTGTGTACTCTCTTCTTGTGCTCTCATTTCCCTCTCTCTGCCTTGCATGCCCTAGTTAATCTACCGGCGTGACTCATTTGGCATCATCTCACGGTGCAAATTCTGCATAGTTTCATGTCCTTACAAATGCCAGTTGCCAAGGAGCCTATCTAACCATTCAAGGGGCAAAGAATTGCAGGGCTGGCCAGTTCAGGTGCTGAAACTGTAAGTCATGCCATATCAAAGTGACAGAGCAAATCAATTGATCTAGGACTTTCAGCTGGACACCTCTGAGAATAGCAGCTTGTCAGCAATGACACAGCCATCTTCCTAGCTGTATTCCAGAAAGAGGAAAGGGATACCTTCAACGGTTAATATGTTTGGCATGAGAAAACAGCAAGAAATGTACCGCAAAATACTTGAGTCAGATCAAGTGCGTTTCTCTAGTGAGAATTTTGCTCTTGTTCTTTCTTGTCTGTGCCTTTACTTTTCACAGAAGACAGGGGAGCATTTCATTATTACTGTTCTTTTGTTTTCTCTTGTTGGCCTCCCTCTTTCCACCTGCAATTAACAAATTTGCCTTTCTTTACTGGCTTCTCTTTCTTTACTTCTACAAGTTGACATGAGGTCATCCAACCTTACCATCAATGTTCTCAGACAGTGGAGAGAAGTAGAAGGTACAGCTAAATGGATAAAAGAAACCCACAAAAATAGACAGGTTTTTACAGTCTTCTGTGAGAACATTAGGACACAAGATGTCTTTGAACTGAGTAATGCTCTATTGATTTAACTTTTAGTCCACTCTATTATTATTACTATTATTACATGTGTTTGGCCTTTAGTACAGAGCCTTGGAACTAATGCAGGCCAATACTTTGGCTAATTTTGTTTTATTTCTAGTGAGGACTTTGTTTCTTAAGGAATAGTCCAGAGAAAGAGCGTCCATGGTACAGTTATGGGTCATAAATTTCTGGTACAGTTTGTGCTGGTAATACATCTAGGAAAGAAAGGTTTGACATCTTGTTTGACTTTCAAATGGAACCATGATTTGAAAAACCTAAGAGTTGCGGTTCCCCCCCCACCCCACACCCCAAGTACTTCTCTTTGCACTGTTACTCAGGAATTACACATAAAAGCCCACCCTGTAAAATACGTTGCAGATACTTTGCAAGAAGTGCAGCTTAGCAGCTAGAGATGATAACGTGGGTTAAATAACATTGCTTCTGCAGTGATGGAAACTCTGTCTACGCAGACATACTCAACAAAGGTTACGATGGCTTAGCTCCTGGGCTCAAGTGAACGTGCATTTTAGAACTTCCCAAGAAGGTGAATTCAACCTCCTTCATTGCTCTCTGCTGGAGTCCCAAGAGAATTTCAGTCTGCTTTTTGTCATTTACAGCTGTCACTGCCTAGCTCTTGAACATGAGACTCCCTCATGACTGATGAAAGTTGTCTAGTTAAGAGTGGGTGAAAGACATGCTCTTGCTCTAGAAGGAGATGAGAAGGTTTCTGCAGTCTTTGTCATCTCTACTGCTTGTGATTTCTATACAAAACCAGCGGGAAGTTTTCTGAAGGCAGTCCAGAAGCTGGCAATATGGACAGCTTACAGCCGAACACTTGCTGCAGTGCAACCATGGTGACACCAGAAAGGACTTCAAAAATTTAAAAGGGCAAACAAAGCAGTTGGAAGGAAAAGAACATGAACCATTATTCCATTTTTCTAATCTATCTTTCTTTCAGTCATCATTTTCGTGCAGTTTCGCGGCTTGCGTTGGTATCCCTCCGAAGGAATCTGAGACAGAGTAAGCTTTTGAATGGAGTAGAGGTGAGAAACGCAGGCCAAGTTGCCTTTTTTGCCATCAAATACCAGTTACGCTTGAACTACCCTTTGCTTAAGGTGCTTAGCTTACACTAAGAATTGATTAGCACATTTTGATGTGAGCAAATTTTACTGTCATGACTGAGTAAATTTTGCTGTCGTCTGAATAGCAATGTTTGTGTCAAAATAGTATTTTGTCTCCTGTATCTGCAGCAGGTAAGCCTTTTGCTGTCAGCAGTGTTGCTTAACCTTTCATGTCATATCCCTCTTCACATCCATCTTCTGCTTAAGGCTTATTAATCTACTTTAGAATTGGCACGTGGAATAAGACTACTTTTCATTTTTGAAAGCTAATGTCATTTGACCTACTTACAGCAAATAATTCATTAATTGCAAGTCCCCAGCTAGCATCTTTTTGGCATATTCTAAACTTCTAAAGAAGTAACAAAAGCACTCTCCAATACTTGACTTTAATATCACAGTGGGAACGCTGGTCTTGTTTCCAATAAACAATCATGGGTATGGTAAAACAAAAGGAGGGGTTAGAGTTTTCTCTGTTAACCTATAGTGAGCTTGGATTTTGCAATATGCATGAAGTTAATTAACACTGTTATATAAAATGGCTAATTTAATCAATAAATTTGAGTCAATGCTGATCAACGACAAGGTGGATAGGCTTCCCTTCGCTTTCAACACAGTGCCAAGTCGGGCTGGTTTGATAGTACCAAGTGGCTGCTAAAATCTGCCATCCAGAAGCGGGGCAGGTGAGTTTTGTTTGCAAGGGAAAGGGGCTGTGGTTTTTGTTTGGGGGCCTGTGGATTGGAGTGGCCGGCTGGCTCCTGAAAATCCACGATACGCAGCATGGCTCCTAGACCCAAGGTGGCACCAGTGCCAAGTCGGGCTGGTTTGATAGTACCAAGTGGCTCCAGCAATCTGCCATCCAGAAGCGGGGCAGGTGAGTTTTGTTTGCCAGGGAAAAGGGCCGAGGTTTGTGTCTGGGAGCCTATAGCCTGGAGTGGCCGGCTGGCTCCTGAAAATCTACGATACGCAGGACGGTTCCCAGACCCAAGGTGGCTCCAGTGCCAAGTTGGGCTGGTTTGATAGTACCAAGTCGCTCCTGCAATCTGCCATCCAGAAGCGGGGCAGCTGAATTTTGTTTGCCAGGGAAAAGGGCTGTTGATTATGTTTGAGGGCCTGTGGCTGGGAGTGACCGGCTGGCTCCTGAAAATCCACGATACGCAGGACGGTTCCCAGACCCAACGCGGCACCAGTGCCAAGTCGGGCTGGTTTGATAGTACCAAGTGGCTCCTGCAATCTCCCATGATCACATGAAGAAATACTTTCTGGTGTCTGTACTGGCCCATATGCTCTTTCTTCTCTCCCTCAACTTCTCCATCACCTCTCATCTGTTTCACATGCGCTATCTTCAAGGTCCACAGGCTACTTTTCACAGAATCTTCAGGCCTGATGCAGTAAGATGGATGAATAAAACAGAGCTGGGATCTATTTTCCAGTTTGGATAAAATGCATTCTGCACACAAATCCAAGGAGAAGGTGCTGCCCGATGCCCAGAAATACTTTCACTACTGCTAGTGTTCTACGTCAACCGCAACTTAGTCTGAAAGAAAAGCTTTTTCTCTGAGAGCATCTGAGAGGTTTGCATGAAGCACTGATATCTGACATATGCAATTTTGAATTGGAGAGGAAAAAGAAAATGTCAAGAAGTTTTTAATTTTAGTGGTTTCAATTTTAATTTCCGTGCACTTTTTCAAAACTTGTCAGCTCAAATGCCCATCTACATCTTTTAGTCATCTGTAAGTCAGTATTCATATAAAATGTGCTTCAAATCAAAAGAATTTCAAATTTGCACTCCAAGTTTCTATGCCTAGATTTATGATTTCCTACACATATTAGATGAAAGGAAGGCCTTTTTTACTGAGGGAGTGCTGGAACACTGGAACAGGTTGCCCAGAGAAGTTGTGGATGTCCCATGCCTGAAAGTATTCAAGGTCAGCTTGGACGGGGCTTGGAGCAGCAACAAAGGAGAAGCTTGATGGTAGAGAAACAAAGTTGGACTATAGAAGAAACTCGGATTGAAGTATAGGAGCAAGTTTTCTCTCAGCTCTTGGGGTAAATTCAAAGTTGTACAAAATGACATTTATCTGTGATATTCACTACTGTAACTGAAAGGTTCATGAAAACTGTACAGAAGATAGCAAATTTTAAAAGAGATAAGAATTACAGCATAAAATCCACGGGATGGGTTACAACATGAGACACTCTCTAAGAGAAAATCTCTGTGTTTCAGCACTTCATCATGGTAAGATTTCATGAAGTGCCAAAGAAGGCGGCAAAATATCATTCGGGACATTATTGACTGGAATTCAGCCTGGCCATTAGTAGGAACTGGCTTTGAACACATCATGTAGATACACCACACACACTTTCCCTTCACTGAAAAATGACTGTTTACAACGAATAAGCAATTGACGATCACAATTGATTGAAAGCATCTTAAACATGTCAAGTATTTCATTGTAGATGATCTGTGATCCAAATGCTTCTTCCACCTTAGAGAGGGACAGAACAATTCTTCCTTATCATGATGGTTTAAAATTGTATCAACCAATGTTTTCTGCTGAAAAGATATCATCTATTTTTTTCTATTTTTGGAAGAAAATATTCCTAGACATACAACAGGTGAGAACTAAGTAATTTTAAAGAAACAAATGAAATGAAAGTATTCTGTAAATAGAATTAAATGAAAAGCTGTGTTTTAAATAGGAGCTAAATATTAAACAGAATTTTTGTACCAGGCATTTGAATTACTGCACCAGCTCTTTTGCCCATAAAGAGAGCATTTCAGTCTTTTCCTGCCTGCTGCCCCTTTGGAGACAGCTGTGGCCCTAGGATTTGCGTCTGAGGGAGAGCTCCATCCTTGGACCTCCTGATCTTTCCCAAGTGGCCAAATGGGGATGCACCAGCAGCACTGCTGGGAAGGTGCTGGCTCAGTGGCTGTTTTTTGAGACTGTGCCCCCCATATCAGCTTTATGTGTGTGTGTGTGGGGGGGGGGGTGCTCTGGTGGCTGTGGTTACACACTCACTGGCCTTGGCAGAGCACAAGTGGGAACCTTTGAAGGTTCCAGCTGCTGTGAGGCGCAGGAGGCAGAGCTGGTGCTAGGCACAGTGTGGTACTGTGCTGAGGGAAAGGTGAATACAGTTAATAATCCACCCTCAGCTAATCACTGAAGGCTGATGGGAGGCACAGGCTTGGTGGAGTGGCTCAGACACTGCGGCTCCGCCGTGCAAAGCAGCGTGGCTGAGCTGGTTGTTGGTCAGGTAAGGGCTCAAATATATTTCCTGCAACTTGCTCCAGCACAGTTCAGCCTGGAAAAAAGGCGTTTTTCCAAGTGTAGGGGAGTCAAGCTCCAATAAATGTCAGCTGAGCCCTGGTGCTTGCTCCCCTGCATGAAGCCTCAGTGAGGCACCAGGGCCTCCTGTCAGCAGGAGGGGAAGGGAGATCAGAGTTGTTGGAAGAATATGTGACTGAAGGCTGAGCACAGGGTTGGTGGTGCTTTGCGTGGCTCTTGCATGACATCCAGGCTGGGTGTTGCAGTGTGAGCTAACCTTTTGTTTTGCATCAGGCTTTATGCCAGAGCCAGCCCCAGGCTGCACATTTTCACCCAAATCCATTTTTGTTGTTGCAAGACTGCTATACCTGCCACTGGGTTTCAACCAGTGTTACCAGCAACACAGGTCTGTTGGTGTGAGTGAAACACCCACACAAGCTCTTTACAGCTTCAGCACAAATTGCAATACAGGAAAGAGGCCTTCTCCTCACAGCCCCAACAGATAAGGCTGTGTAAGAATCCCAAGCCAGGACAAACTTCTCTGCCATCCCTAACCCATGACACACATAGATTGAGGGATAGGAGTTTGCAACAACTGGAAACTGCCCTTGACCCACTGCTTTACCTAGAGAGGATGCAGCTGTTCCAGCTGAGGGTTCCCACACGGGCACAATGGCTGGTCATGGTTCGGAGACGTTTCTGCTGCTCAACGTCCCATAGCTTATAGGGGCCTGAGTAAATATATGTATTGCAGTAAAAGATCTCTGTATTGTATAAGTGACCCTGCCCTGATTCTAGTTATTGTAAATGGGCTGCAGCTGCACTGTCCTTGATTGGGCAGTAGCCTGTGGAGGTAGCTGGGATAAAAGGGGGTGGGGCATTCAGGGAGGGCTGTAGAGGAGCCCTGGCTGAGAAGGAACAACAGCACTGCTGTGAAGAGCTGCTGTGAGAAAACCACCCAGAAGGTGGTTGAGACCCTAGAAATATTATATACAACAATGTAAATGCAACAATAGCTGGAGAGGCAAAGTAAAAAGTTCTTCAGAAGAAACCAAATCCTGTTTCTATGCCCTAGGAACCTCACTGCACAGGCTCTGGCATTCAGCTTTCTCAGTAAGGGAACAGAGAAAATATGTATCTCATGACTATAGCACAGAAGGTAACGCTGCTTATCAGAAAACGCCCAAATCAAACCCTGCCTTGCACACTGGGCAGTTCCACCCCACACCAGGGAAGACAAGTCAGGTGCATGGCATCCTTCCTCTGCCAGCCAAGGTTTTGTCCCCAGGCCCCACAGTTCTGTCAATCCCTTGAAAACACCTCTAGTTTTACTCCTGCATTCACCTGAATCTCAGCACTACTTGTGCCAACAGCAAGGTAGTCTCCTTCTTTAATCCATGATGCAGAGGAAATGTAAACATCTGGATGCTCCGTCTGCAGCAGGGGGATAATCTCCCTAGTAGCGTGATTCCACAGATAAACAGTGTCATCCAGAACCACTGCCAGGAAGTTCTGGGAGCTCCAGTCTATGAGATTCAGATCTACACTTTGAAAGAGCAATGCAGGTCACACCATGATGGCTAGAGAGCCCTGCCCTTCACCCGTGCTGCTGCAGCAGGTGTGGGTGCACACGTGCACACACACACGTGCAGGTGAGGGGCAGCCTTCTGAGTGTCACTATGCCCAGCTGCTGGGGCCAGGTACCCTGCTCCAAGGCATCTACACTGTGCCCTAGACCACTGTGCCTGTAAGGCCACACAGGGACACTCCAGAAGTGGTCTGTGCTAGCCTGGGTACACAAAATAATACAGACAGCCCAGTTACCCTGTCCTAGGAACAGCAATCCAGTACAGAATGTTCTGGATGCCCAGCACTCAACCCTGTAGCCTACTTACAGTAGTCGTTGAATATCTCTGGTGCATCCAAGACCCGTTCTGGCTTTGAGGGAATATATCTGCTCTTCTTCCTGCTGAATCCAGGTGCCATTTTCTGACTGTAGAGCACTTTCAGGTTATTCTGATAGTCTGTGTGCAGGGGAACAGGTTTGTTAACCTGAGTTAGTTTCCTCCCAGCTGAGTGCTGCTCACCCAACTAGGAATCCCTTGGAGTGAAAATAAAGTCCTAAGAGAAACACTCACAAGCCTGCAGTGCACTAAAATCACTGGCAGAATGAACTGCTGAGCAGGGGTGAGCTACAATTTCCTCATTCATGGAAACAAATTTAACAAACATTTGGGTTTTTGAATCCCATTATATTTAGTTGCAGTTTAAGCTAGAAAGTGCACAGCAGAGGGTTTGATGCTCTTACAGACTTCATGAATGTTTGGAACCTTCAGTACCGGTAACTGTCACCGACATCTTTCCATAAAAATCCTTTCTTTAGGATTTTTCCCCCTTCTGAGAAGCTGTGGCCTCAGCAACAAAAGGTAAACAATGGTTATCTGCTGCTGGGGAATGCAACAGGTGGATGCATGATCAGTCTTGGGTGAATGTTTGGATTTACTGACCACTCACAGCGGAGCTGGGTCTCACCCTCTGCTGAGAAACAGCCCTTTGTTTATTCATTCTTTTCCTATTCTTAGCTTAGCTAGCTTCTGAGAACTTCCCTTCTATTTCTTTTAGTATAGTAATAATGTAATATATATCATAAAATATTAAATCAAGCCTTCTGAACATGAGGTCAAGATTCTCATCTCTCTCTCCACCCTGAAGACCCTTGCAAGCCCTGTAACAGGTGACCAACTGGCAGTCATAGCAACTCTCCTAAATAAATTCACTGTAACTGTTATGCCCTCCCTCGACCTCAGGAACCTTAAGAAAGGAGACTCCAGCCTGTACAGCTCTCAGAAACCAGTTGATTTCTCCTGTGACCACACACAGAGCCTCTGTGTTGCTGTTCCCCTGACCTGATCCCTCCTGCTGATTCAGCTCACACGGAGCCTGTATCATACCTTCTGGAGCATTCTGTGGTTTTCCTCTGAGGTGGAGGATCTTTGCCTCTTCCACATCAAAACCATTCAGATTCACTGCCCAGGCTTTCTGTTGCTCCTACAGAGACAAATCACCCTCAGTGCAATGCATTTAAAACAATTCCCACACTACAATTTAAACAGACATCTAAGTCCCCTTCTCTTAGAATCTGAAGATGTTTGACTGTGCTGCAAGGGTCAGTCACACAGAGGCAGGTCAAAGCAGTTTTCCTCAGACTTTCATACATTGTCCTGCTCACATTTTCAAACAATGGCAAATTCAGTGTCATTGCCAGAGGGAAAAGCCACAGCCACAAAGCGACCAAATGCTTCATAAACAGATTTCAGAACACAGTGTAAAACATTCCAGAAGTGTTCCCTGTGGAGACCTTGTCCTAGAATAGCTACCACCAGCAGTTTCACTTTGCATAGGCTTACAGCTTTGTGTTTTTGTTGCCTGCTACATTTTAAAGCCTCGTTAGTCAAAAGCTAAATTTTGCTACCAGAAGCAGCATAGGCTTCGAGTGCATGGCAGTCTCTACAGCTTCAGTCTCATCCTAGGCTCCTGAAGCCCAGAGCTGCAAGTAGTGATGGCTGGGACTTGTCAGTGCCGTGTGCCCCCTTGATAGAACCTATTGTTCACTGCTCTGTAAAGGGGCAGGAAGGAGTAGCGGTTGTTTAAGTAATTGTAACTTAGCAACATGCTCACCTTCTTGGTAGGGGAATCCTCAGCAGGGTCATTCTCTTTGGTTAGGAGGAAATTTGCCATCTCCATCTGCATAGTGCTGCGTTTGGGAATGTAGCGATCCCCCCCAGCCTTTGTGGGGGTGCTTTGAATTTTGGATCCAGATTTACCTGCATTCACATATGAAAATATTGTCTTACAGCTATTTAACAGCCTGTATTAGAGCTTTCACGGGAGCAAACCCAACACTCTTCCACATCACACCCACCAGACAAGTAGGACTCTGAGGTCTCATGCCACCCAGTCCCAACTAACTTATATTTTCCTCCCTGCCACCAAGTTGGTTAGGGACTGTGTGGTGCAACTCCTTGGGTCTAGTGCAACAATTCCAGAGTCCAGAGATAAGGGGAAGATACAAAAACGCTCACAGGATGTAAAGCTGTCAGCTGACAGTCCTGCCCACACTCGTCCTAGCATACAGCTGTGCCAGCAAGGCTCAGCTGGCCGAACAGCAGCTCGCCAGCCCCAGTGCTCAGAGCTCTGCCCCTCATGCTGGCAAGGAGGTGGGTGGCTGTCAGGAGCACAGCCCACCTCCTCCTGCCTGAGCAGCAGCCGGTAGGGCAGCGTGGCAGGGAGCCCAGGGCCCCGTGGCTACGGACAAGCAGCCTGGACGAGGTCCCGCACTCAACCTCTGCCGCCGGTGGCCGGCGCTCACCGGGTGTCTTGGATGGCGTCTTGCTGGGGCTGTGGGAGCGACATGCCGGCTTTATGGGGGACATGCCGACGGGGCTGGGCCCGGGGCCGCTCTCCTTGGCCTTGCGCTGCCATGGCGCAGGCGGCGCGTTCGGGATCAGCGTGTCCAACTTCAGCAGCCCGTGCAGGTCCGCCTCCAACAGGAACTGCGCCGTGGTCCTGCGGGCGGGCAGGGTGAGCCGTGCCCACCGGCCGGGCTGAGCCTACTCCAACAGGCCCCGCCGGCCTCCCCACCACCGGACCGTGCAAGCGCTCCAGCTGCTCCTCCCCACTAAGGGACACCCCCACTCTCCCCAGCCGCTCCTCAGGACACCCCATCAGCCGATACGCCCTCCCTCCGCTTCTCGGGGGTCCTTGATCAGGCAGCACCCCTTCCAGCCGCTCTTTGGGGCTTCTTCCGATAAGCAACATTCTCCCTTCCCCTGCCTTTCAAGGGCAATCTCGTCCCTGCTCTTTCTCCTCCCCACCGTGCTTTGCCTCTGCCCAGTGCCCCTGGGGCTGCTCTTGGCCAGGCAGCCTCAGTGGGAGCCAGCACTGGCTGCAGCCCCAGCGGGCCCCCCCAGGACAGGGCCCAGCAATTAGGAGGCCAATGAAAGCTCTGGGCAGCAGCAGAACCCTCAGCAGAGTTCTTTGGACAATCAAGGACTGGCCACCCCTACACTGCAACCTCACTGGGAATGTTTTCTGTCTGACGTAGACTTTCAAAAGAAGCTGTTTGAGGGAAAGGTGAACTAAACACTCACTCTTTTCTCTTCCAGCAAGTCCAACTTCGGACAGAGCATAAGATGAAGATCAGCTCCAAGACAAGCAGGCCTGCCAGTAACCCTAGCCAGAAGCCTGTTCCCTGACAGAAACCCCTTCCAAGGCCCTTCTGGGAATCAGGAACATGTGCTGTGGTTCCAGCTGCACCTGTGGGAGCGATGGGGATCGTCAGCCCCTGCTGTGCTGCACTGCTGAGCTGGCAGCACGGTGGATGCGGGCAGGACATTCTCCGTTTCCCCAAGAGCTGGGGCCTGCAGGGACCTTGCTGCCCCTTGGCACAGGCTGTGCCACCCAACAAAGCCCAGCAGGCCGGGAGGAGAGCCCGGGCGCAGTGCAGCTTTTTGGGCAGTCGCTGCTTGGAGGGACACGGGCCACACCCATCCCTGAGCAGCCCCTGCCAGCCCTGGCCCTCCCTGCCCCGTGACAGCTCCCCCCGCCCCAGGGCACAGAGTCAGGCCCTGTCAGGACCCAGTGCAGCCCCTGTCCAGTCAGGAGCCAAGGCTGGCTCTGGCCCTCGGCTCGCGGCAGGGCTCCCGCTCGGGGCTGCTCCTGTGCCTTGGGCCTCTGGGCACTCAGGGCCAGCTCCAGAGCAGCTGCAGCGGGAGGGACGTTGGTGCACGAGTCCCCTTTCCCCAGGGCTGTGAACGAGCTCCAAAGGCACCTCCAGCTTTGCCGGGCTGTGCAAGGGAGGCCCTGGTAGAAGAAGAAGAGCTGCAGCCACACAGCTCTGCCAATGGCTGAACCCTGCTGAGCCTGGCACAGCAATTACCTTCTGTGCCTGTGCCCATGCCTGTGTTTGGCTCGGACTTCCTTCCTGCAGCAGAGGCTGCCAATTGGCCTCTGCTTTGTTGGGGAAACACCTCCTTCTGTCCTAACTTTTGGCCCATCACTTGAGAAACAAAAAGTACACCTTAAAAGATGGAGAAATTCTCCATTTCTTTAATGGCATGTTCAGAACGTCATGCTTATGCAAAATCGGATAAAATCAACAAATCATCTGGGCTTTTTCAGCTGGGCCATGGCCCACCGTCCTTCAAACACCTGCCAGTGCTGAGCAGAAGTTGTGAGTGGATCGTGCAGGGTGAGGGCACACACATGCATGGCTCTGTCCTGGCACCTGCAGCGATGCCCCCCTGGCCGAGCTTTGGGCTCTGAGCTGGCAGGTCTCACAGGGGAAAGGCCTTGGCGTACCCTCACCCTCTCTCAGAGGCTCAATCCTGAACATGGGCTGGGAAGCCAGATCACCTTTAGCAACAGGCTCAGCTGCAAAGAAAGGCAGGACACAACAGCTCCAATGGCACTGCTGAAGATTCTCCTTCAGGCCCGAGTGGCAGTGAGGGCATCTGGGTGATTGGTGCCCTCCAAGGCACTCCCTTGGCTCTGCCTTCCACTCAGGAGCAGGGCCAGGGGGACCTCGTGCCTGCAGTGGCCCCACACTGGGATGGAAGGAGCCCCTTGTGGGGCAGTCGGGGCAGAAAGGACTCCCTGGAGCAGCCAGCAGCTTGAAACCCAGCCCCAGGCAGGGCCAGGGCTTAGCAGTGGCAGCAGAAGCAGCTCGGGCTCCCTGGGGGCTGCAAAGGAGATGAGAAAGGCTCAGCCCCCAGGCACAGCCCTGGGCCCAGCGCCTTCCCTCTCTGCTCTTCTCTGTGGCTGCACAGAGCACACAGAAGGACACAGTGGCATTGCACACGGGAGGAGGATGGACAGCTAAATGCCCCTTCCTCCCACTGACAGTGATCCTGTGGGATCCCTCAGGGCTCCAGAAGGGAGCAGGGTAAGGTTTCCAGAACTGATCTACCTTCAGTGAAATTTAAGGGAACTGGCTCATGGTAAGCTCTTGGCATACTGACACAGATTATTCTGTCAGGAAAGGTACATTCAGAACATGCCTCCAACATCTGACAAGGTCTTCAAAGCACCATTCACCAGCATTTCCAAGTAATCCAAGTCATGATCCCAGTCGAGGAGGGATCACAGATGCTACAGAACCATTTCCATGGTGTGTTGGGATCTCCTTCTCCCTTGGGGAATTGGGGACTGCAAGGGGGTGGGGTAAGGCTGTGGGAGCCTGTGGCTCCTGGTCACTCTGTACGCTCTTTGCAGGTGCTGTCCAACATGCCTGGAGGGGCAGCTGGAGCAGCCCAGGGCCCTGGGGCTCTCTCCCTGCCACACAGGAAACCCTCACTAAATGCTTGGGGAAATCTGCAGTGCCACAGCTGTCGCTCCCAACCTCCGTCCCTCCCTCCTGCTTGCCCACCTGCCCATGGAACAGCTCCCACAGCCCACGGGCACATAGCCAGGTCCTCTCAGGACACACTGGAGCCTTGCTCTCCCCCTCTGCCCTTTCCCCACCACGGGCACCCTGTGCAGCTGCTCCCAGGTTTCGGGACATGTCTCCCACGGAGGGAGCCCAGCAGGACAGCTCAGCACCCGAGTGCCCTGAGCCTGCTCGGGACAATTCCTCTGGGCTGTGCCCATCTTATCCGGGCTGTGCCCGCAGTGCCAAGCAGCAGAGAGGGCAGCTCAAGCCTCAGCAGGGCTCAGGCCCAGAAGCAGAGCAACTACCTCCTGTGGCTGTGTCTGGCATCGCCTCCCTTCCTGCAGGAAATGCCACCTTCAATAGAGCCCCTCTGTCCATCCCTTGAGAAAGGAAGAGGCACAGCTGGATCAGATGGAATCATTGCACATCCAGGAGGTGGCCTGTTCAGGAGGCAATACTTGTCCAAAACATGGATAAGGATCAGGAAAATTGATCTTGGAAGGGCATTAAACCAAGAAACAAGTACTTCAAAACCCCTGGAGGTGGCTGCCATGGTGAGTTCCCTGAGGTGTCAAAGGCCAAGCCACACCCATGGCTGCTTTCCCTGAGGTGTCACAGCTGCAGCCCCAGCCCCATGGCCGGGTTTCCTGAGGGCTGGCAGTCCCAGTCTCGCTCCATGGCCGGTTTCCTGAGGTGTCACAGCCCCAGTCCCACTCCATGGCTGGTTTCCCTGAGGGCTGACAGCCCCAGCCCCACTCCATGGCCAGTTTCCCTGAGGTGTCTCAGCCCCAGCC
The DNA here is from genome assembly GCF_035770615.1 of Melospiza melodia melodia. Lineage (NCBI taxonomy): Eukaryota > Metazoa > Chordata > Aves > Passeriformes > Passerellidae > Melospiza > Melospiza melodia. Next base: position 11,545,169 of record NC_086200.1, on the reverse strand, counting down.
CCGCTCCATTGCCAGTTTCCCTGAGGGCTGACAGCCCCAGCCCCACTCCATGGCCAGTTTCCCTGAGGTGTCACAGTCCCAGTCCCGCTCCATGGCCGGTTTCCTGAGGTGTCAGAGCCCCAGCCTCGCTCCATGGCCGGGTTTCCTGGTCGCTTTGAGGTGCTGTTCCTCTCTCTCTGTGGAGAAAGTAGAGGCCAAGGAGCTTGCAGAGCAGCTTGCAGAGCAAGCCCAGAGCCACGAGGGCTCTACTGCCTGCTCAGCCCTGAGTGAGCTCTGCTCCTTCATGCCTTCTCCTCCCGTTGTCAGGTCACACTGACACTCGGCCTGAGCCCAGTGTTCCCTTTTGGGGCCAAGGGAAATCTCTGCTCCTGCCTCTGGCACAGGGTGCTCTGCCAGCAGGTCAGGGAAGGAGACAGCCCTGGAGAGAGGCATGAGCAGTGGAGGAAAGCCAACATCACTGCAGTCTTGCAAAAGGGCACCAAGAAAGAGCCAGGAAACTGCAGGGCCATCAGCCTCAGCTCCATCCCCAGAAAGGTGACAGAACAGCTCCTCTTGGATGCCATCTCTAAGCCTGTGGAATAACAGGAATGGAAACCATGCTTGACCAATCCCATAGCCACCTGTGCTGCAGTGACTGGCTGGGCTTGTGAGGGGAGAGCAGTGGTTGTTGCCAGCTGGGACTTCAGCAAGGCTTTGTCCCTGCCTCCCATAACAGGCCCCTGAGGCAGCTCAGGGACAGTGGGGCAGAGAAGTGGACAGGGGAGCTCCAAACTCAGGTAGCTGTGAGCTCAGGGCGCCGTGCTGGGCCCAGCCTTGTTTGCCTTATTCCCCAGTGACCTGGCAGAAGGGACAGAGTGTTCCCTCAGTGTTTGCTGATGGGACAGAATTGGGAGCAGGGCCTGAGGCACCACAAGGCTCTGCTGCCCTTCAGTGAGACCTGGAGAGGCTCGAGAGTTGGGCAGAGAGGAACCTAATGAAGTTGCACTGGGAAAAGCCTCTAGAAGAGCTTCAGGCTTTGTAATTACCAGGCAACAGAAGTGTTTTAGTATAGTGGAGTCTATAACGTTGTCTTGTAATGTCCAGTCAGGGAAACCACTGCGTCTCTGTATGTCATAGGACCAGTCACTTGTATGTATGTCAAGAAAGTCTTTGGGAGAAACATGAATGAATTCAGAAACTTCCCCTGATATTATTTTGGATTTTCACGATTTTCTGGAATGCTGGGTGAAGTGTAAGGATGCCAAAAGGAAAGTGAAAGCAAACCAATAAATCTTTAAAAACTCAGAAGCCTCTCCTGTCTGTTCCTTGAAGAAGTTGCCAAACAATGTCACTTTTGCAATCCTTTGAAAGATCTTATAGGAAAAAGCATTGGCCAAAAGTGCTGCCCTGTGTTTCTGAACAGCAACATGCATTTTGTGTTGATGCAAGGTTTGTACCAGGGTTTGGGGTTTTTGTGTGTGCTTTGAATGTGAGTCTTTGCAGGACTATTAATAATTAGACCATGTACTGAAGAGAACATGTTACTGTGTTGTGCTGTTCAGTGCTGAAGAGGGTTGAGACAGAGCAGGTAGCTCTGTGTCTGTGTGTAATTGCATGAGCAGCACGGGAGCAGTGCCCAGGGCCTGGAGAAGCAAACGGGTTCCCGGTGCTGAGGACAAGGTGTCCAGAGCTCGGGATTGTCCGGCCAAGCTCTTCTGGCTCCTTGTGCTTCGAGACCTAGCCGGGAGCCCTGCAGAGCCCCGGGTGCAGCTTCCTAACTTCCCCCCTCTTCCTCTGCCTCCTCCCTGCTTCCAGGGTAAAGGCGCTCCCTGGCATTGCACTGGCTGTGCCTCCCTCCTAGACCAGTGAAGGGATCGTTTCCCAGCCAAGGTGGCTCTCCCATGGAGACAGGAAAATGGGCAAACTCCTGCTGCCCCAGCATCAGGCAGGTGCAGTGTGTCCTTGCCTGTCAGTCCCTGCCCTGCTTCCCAGAGATGCCACTGATTGTTCCACAAGTCATGGATCTGCATTTCCAGGAGCATGTTTGCAAAGACACGAAAGAGAAAAATTGACAAGAATTGTTTGTGCTTCTCTTCCTAATTTTTTCCAATGTATTTTCTAGTAGGAAAGCATGGACCAAACTGGCAAAGTTCCTATAATGTAGGAAAAGCATCCTCCTGTATTTGACTTGAGTGGAGGACAGTTGCAAGCTCTCCTGTCAAATGTACACAGAAAATTCTGAGTGAATTTTCTGTCTTTCTGCTGAGTCAGTATAAAAGATGACGCTTCTCAGAAGCTTAATACTAATTTTTCCATTTATATGGAAAGTCAAAGTTGTTAGTTCATATGATGGCAGGATAACGGAGGCAGCTGTGGTGGTGTCCAGGTTTATCTCCTGTACCCAATGGTGATCAGCAGCAGCATCAAATCAGGTTCATCTTAGTTTTCTGCAGACAGGTCTTGATGAAAACATCAGTTCACCTAGAGCAGGGTTTGAATCCCTGTAGTGCAGCTGACTCCGCACGGGCTCTCTGGGCCACCGCCTGCCAGGGGCAGAAATTTCCCTTGGCCGGGGCCGGAGCCCTAGTGTGGCAGTGCCTGAACAGCACCTCCCTGCCTACAGTGCCACCCTGGATGGCTGCCCCAGGGCCTGGCATTTGACCCTGCACTTGCTGCAGGAGTCCTGGCCCTGCTTCCACCCTGAGCAAACGCTCGGACCATTTTAGAAGCTCGGTGCCCAAGGGGGCCGCCACAAGTGGTTGCCAGGGACCTGGGGCCATGGCTGCCCCGATTTTGGGTACACGGTGCTGATGTCAGAGTGGCCATTGTGACCTGTGCCACCAAGGCCACAAAAGGGAACGCGGGGCTCAAGCCGAGTGTCAGTGCGACCTGACAACGGGAGGAGAAGGTAGGGCGGGGATGTGGCTGCCCAGGGACCAGAGGGGCCCCACACCTCGGGGCTCTGGGCCTGTGCTGCAGGCTCACCTGCCTCTCCCTTCCCAAAATCACAGAATCAGCAGAGGAACAGCCAGAGGACACTGCAGTGTTACTCAAGGCGACGACGGGAGGAGAAACAGACAGGAGCAGGGCTCACGCAGGGCTGAGCAGGGAGTAGAGCCTCGTGGTTCTGGGCCTGTTCTGCAAACTCCCCCCCCCCCTTCTTTCTCCCATAGACAGAGAGGAACAGCACCTCGAAGTGACCACGTCCCTCGAGGAGATAGACTCAGCGTAGACAGCCGCCATGTCTGACAGAAAGCAGGAGGGTCCTGGTGCCAGGGAGCCAGGTGAAGGCAAAGCAGCTCTCTGATAGCTTGGCCCAGGGGCTCTTGTGGTAGCAGGCAGCGTGGGGATCAGAACAGAGGCAGGGGGAGGCAGGAGCTGCTCGGCCATGCCAGGGCTGGGAGCCTCCTTCCTGCCCAAGTGGGGCCCAGCTGGGCCAGGGTGCAGCTCCTGGGACAGCCGTGCCCACAATGGCCCCTGCTCTGCAAGGCCTCCAGCGCTGCCCATCAGCCAGGCAGGGACAGAGCAGCCTTGGGGCCGATGCTGCTGCAGGCTCAGAGCCCCGCACAGCTGCTCATGCCCGGTGCCATTGGCTCTGTCCCCTGCAGCCTGCATGCTGTGTCACCGTGCCGAGGCTGACCCGGACATGTGCGGTGACAAACTGCAGAAGGGTGGGCTCTGTGCCCACGTGTTCTGCATGGTGAGTGGCTCCGGGCGCTCCCTCCACCTTTGCAATGGGCAGCTCCTCCCGCCCCCTCCTCATCAGCTTCTCCCTTTGGCTGCAGTTCTTCGCCACTCTACTATTTCGGCAAGAGACGTACCGCGGGGGACTCATGGACTTTCTCCCTCGAGATCTCCTAATTGCAGTGCGGCGGGCGGCACAGAAGGTGAGAGCCTGACAAGAGCAGGGAGATTTGTGCCTGGCGAGGTTTGCCAGAGCTTAGCCCAGACTGCAGGAAAGAAAGGCCGGCCCAACAGTCGGGACAAAGTCTGGCTCCCAGCAGCTCTGGCACAGAGGCCCTGGCACAGCAGCCTCCCTCCTCCAGCTGGCGGCTCTGTGGGCTGGGAGCCGGCAGCGGCCACGTCCTGCGCCCTGCCCTTAGCCCTGGGGCTGCCTGGGGAGGCCTCGAGGCTGCTGCTGCTGCTGCTGCTGCTGATGCAGCTGCTTGGCTCTTTCCAGCGCTGCTGCGTCTGCGGCCAGAGCGGGGCAACCATCATGTGCTGCAGGGAGAACTGTGACAGATGGTTCCACTTGCCCTGTACCAAGGAGGGCGGCTGTGTCAATCTATACGTTACTCCGTTCAGGTACCTCATCTCTCTTTATGGCCACCCCTGGGGAATGATCCAGCATTTCTCACTTTCCCCATCCCTTTGCCCCCAGCTCTTTCTGCCCTGAGCACCGTCCAGAGCAGGAGGTGGATGCGACTCCTGAGCCGGACACCGTTTGCCCCATCTGCATGGAACCTGTGGAGGACAGAAAGACCTTCACAACATTGGTGTGCCCAGCGTGCAAAAAGGCCTGGTTCCACAGGGACTGCATCCAGGTAGGAGCCCTCCCCTGAGTCCTGGGGCACAGCAGGTGCTCAGCAGCAGCAGCAGCAGCAGCAGCAGCAGGGCCTCGCTCACCCTGCCTGTGTTTGCCCTGCAGGGACAGGCCTTGCGCGCTGGTGCTTTCTATTTCCAGTGCCCCCTGTGCAGAGACAGTGGGGAATTCCCTGTTGAAATGTTCATCTTGGGGATCCGAGTCCCCTTCAGGTTGGTGTCCTTCTGCCTGGCCCACCAGCCAGGAGGGTGCAAGTGCTGTGCTGTGCCAGGCCCTGCCCCAGGAGCCCTGGCCCTGCCCTGTCCTGTGAGTCTGGGCTTCAGCTTCACCCCCAACTTGGAAAAGCGCTGGAGAAAGAGCTGGGACACCCTGGACCTCCGTGAGGGAGAGCAGCAGAAATTCATCATCTCTTCCTTTCTCCATCAGACAGCCAACGTGGGAGGACAACGATGCCTTCGCAGATCTAGGAGTGAGGCACGGCCAATGCAATGCCAGGGATTGCCTTTACCCTGGGGGCAGGGAGGAGGCAGAGGAACAGGGGTAAGTTGGGAAGCTGCACCTGGGGCTCTGCAGGGAACCTGTGTCTCGACAAGGGCTCAAAGCAGGAAGAAGCAGAAGCGCTTGGCTAGACAACCACGTGCTGGTACACTTTTTGTTCTCAGTGCTATGAGTTGTTTGCCTCCCCAGGCCCTGGCAATTGCTCCTGTGCTCCTCCTGTGCTGCTGAGGGCACCCACAGGCGCTGCTCTGGCCTGAGGAACAGCACACAGAGATGGGAGTGTGACAGCTGTGCTGGGCTCGGAACATGTATGAGTCAAAGTCCCCGGTGTCCCTGGGCTGGGGGCAGTGCCCAGGCCGGGCTTGGCAGAGCGCAGCATCCACTGCTGGAGGGCTGGAGGCACTGCTCTGGCCTGGCCTGGCCGGGGCCTGGGTGATCTTTGACATTCCTGCTTGCCCTTACAGCCTCCAGGGATGAGACAGAGCTCAATGGCCCCAGGCCGGCCAGACAGTCAGGACTACAGTCTGCTCGTGGCTGGTCAGAATCTGAGGCCATCAGCCCCAGCTCCCACAGCCCTGTGCCATTGGTGCTGGTTTCCCCACCTCCATCTCCAGAGACGGGCAGCCACAGCAGGCCCCAACACGCAGCATGGCAGCAGGCGCTGCCATCTTCCTCACTGGACACCAGCAGCATCAGCAGATCAAGGGCAACACGCAGCACGTCCCCTGACCCTGAGGACAGGGTCCATTCCAGACGTGCTGGGCCCAGCCGCAGGCGAAGCTCCTCTCGCCGGCAAAGTCGCGCCCAGAGTCCACCTGTCTGGTCCAGGAGTCACCGTGACAGGAACAGTAGGACAGGGCCAAGGGCTGAGAGGCCCAAGCAAAGGGAGACACCATCACGGACATCCCCCAGACGCAGGTGCTCCCGCCAGCAAGGTCGTGCCCAGAGTCCACCTGTCCGCTCCAGGAGTTGCCATGACAGGAACAGAGGGACAGGGCCAAGGACTGAGAGGCCCAGGCGAAGGGAGACATGGTCAGGGCCATCCCCCAGACGCAGGCGCTCCCGCCAGCAAGGTCGTGCCCAGAGTCCACCTGTCCGCTCCAGGAGCTGCTGTGACAGGAGCAGTGGGACAGGGACAAGGGCTGAGAGGCCCAGACGAAGGGAGACATGGTCAGGGCCATCCCCCAGACGCAGGCGCTCCCGCCAGCAAGGCTGGGCCCAGAGTCCACCTGTCTGCTCCAGGAGTGTCTGTGAAAGGAGCATTGGGACAGGGACAAGGGCTGAGAGGCCCAGGCGAAGGGAGACATGGTCAGGGCCATCCCCCAGACGCAGCCGCTCCCGCCAGCAAGGCTGGGCCCAGAGTCCACCTGTCCGCTCCAGGAGTCGCCGCGGCAGCAGCAGTGGCACAGGGACAAGGGCTGAGAGGCCCAGGCGAAGGGAGACATGGTCAGGGCCATCCCCCAGACGCAGCCGCTCCCGCCAGCAGCGCCGGGCCTCGACTCAAACTGTGCGGTCCAGGAGTCGCCAGGACAGGAGCAGGACGACAGCAGCGAGTGCTGAGAGGCCCAGGCGTAGGGGGACATGGTCGGGGACATCCCGCAGGAGCAGCCGCTCCCACCAGCGACGTCGGACCTCAACTGGGACCTCCAACAGCAGCACGTAGCGCCGTCATCTTTTCTTTCTAGGCCGTGTGTTCCTTGCCAGAAGTGAAGGTGAGAACGGTCAGTGCAGGGACCCTGAGATGTGCAGCTCTGTGGGCAAACCCTATTAGCTCTTGATGTTTCTACTGGCAGGAAGAAGTCTGGGCTAAATACCTTGATTTCTGTGTAACTGTGTATTCAGTGAAAAGTCACTTAAGGATGTGGCTAATTAAAAAGGACTCTTGTTCCTGCCTTTAGACTTCAACCTCAGATGTTTCCCCACTGCTTACCCTTGATAATGAACCACTCCTTAATGGGCTTGGATATGCTTAGGGAGACATTCAGAGCAAGGTGGCTCTTAGGGAAGCTGTGTCCGAACAGTACGTGTGCTGTGTTGCTATCCTTGAACAATCTCATTTCAGTAAAGCCAAAAAAAGAAGAAAGAGATGAGACACTGCCTCACTGTCTGAAGACAACTCCTACACCATTGCTGCGGATTTGAAAGAGGCCTTTCAAAGAACAAACCAGAATAGACGGTATTTCCTCCGTCTATTCTGGTTTATTCTTTGAAAGACCTTCAAAGAGCAAACCAGACTGAGGAAATACCCTGGGACAAAGAGGATGCACAGGACTCTGCCCCAGATGACCATTTGGGACCTTTGCCTGAGGATGATGCAGCTCAGGAGACGAGTTACTTCAAGTTTTCTTTCTTTGGAGGCACAGAGGAGTTGGGCATCAAAGAAGGTAACAGCAGAACCCTTCTAACAGTGCCATTGCTAAGGAAGAGCTTCTGGCAGGCACTGTAGGGCAATATGGTGTAAAAAAGGTCAGGATGCAGGGGATTTTCAGCAACAGAAGTCAGTAATTAGGCAGAAGCATTTTGATCTTCATTTCTGCTTGCTAGGGTTGTGGTAGATTATTGAGAGGTGCCTCATGCTTGCATCTCAGGAATTCTGAAAGGCATGCTTTGAGAAGGCATTGGGGGTTTTTGCTGAGTGGTGAAAAAGCTTGTTCTCATGCCCTGAATTCCTCAAACAGGGAAAAAGGTGACACACCAGTCATATCAAGTTTCATAGGAACTCACAAGGCTTTTAAGGAAATGTGCGTTAATGTAGAGGGAGGAGCAAAGTCCGAGAGCTGGCCCCAAGATCCATGAACATTCTGTTTGTTACTGAATTCTACTCTTGGACCTTTAGAAAAAGGAAATGGAATGACACATGATCATTGGGGTGTCCTAACCTTAGATAAAACGAGGCCGTCTGAAATGAAGATGAAACAACATTAACTCAAGTCCCAGTCATGTAGGAGAGAAAAGAAACCCCGTGAAGTTACCCAAAATATTAAAAAACCCAATGCAACAGCACAAAGCAATGAGCCCCCCAGACTTGTGCTGAACTGAAAAGGTATTCAGTGTCTTCTGAATGCAATGAGAAATGTTTAAGAATACATAAGGGATCCCTGGAACAAAGTGGAAAATACAAAGTGGAGCAGAAATGTAGCTTAGAAAATCTGGCAGGGTCAGATTCTGTCCTTCCTAAATCTCTCTTCTCCACTGTAAGTATTTCACGTGAAAGGAGGAATTCTTCCTGATGATTAGAGGAATAATCTGGTTTTGGCTTTTTTTCTCTATTGGTGCTGTCATTGCAGAGCCTCACGCGCTTGGGACAATAAAGCCAGTAAAAGCCACATGGCAAGAGGATCCACGTTTCCAGGACAGCAGTTCTGAGGGTGACGATGAGCCTGAGATGTCAGAAATTGAACAGGACCAAGAAATGCAAGTTCCATTTCTCTTTGTTGTCTACTTGGCTGTAGTAGTTGGATGCTGTGGGAATATTAATAGCAGCACTCAGGGAATGGGAAACTGACATTGCACACCTCTGAGCAATGAAAGTCATCTTAGAAAACCGTTTGTGCTGCACAGAGTCAAAACTCCCAGCAACCCATTGGATGTGAATGGGAATATGGAAAGAAAGAGCAGAGCACAGGAAATTAACTGGGTCATTTTGGTTTGACCAACTCCAAACTGAGTTTGGCCAAAAGCCAAAGACACAGTCAGTTTTCTCTTTAAAAGAGGATTTGGAAAATAAAAAGATTTATTTGGTTTCTAGGGAATAAAGCTTTTCAATGTATGGCATTTCTCTGAAGCACTACAGGATTAACTTGTGTTCATGAAATTTGATAGTACAATTTAGGATGCTCAAATCCCTTTGTCCTTTTCTAGGTTTCTTTCTTTACCATGCACAGGAAGTGCTAGAGTTTTTTTTTTTTTGTTCTCCAAAGATGATGAACGCCTAAGAGGTATGATAGAATTTCTTTACGCTCTTTTATATTTTTTTTCCTTTTAAACCCTTCCTGTAATTCAGTGAGGAGGAAAAAATGCTGCCTAGTTATCAAAGTTTTCTAGTCAAAATTTGCCACCCTCACTTGTGATCCAAGTTGTGGTAGAATCCCGTGAGAAAGTCCTGGCAAAATAAAGGTCAACCAGATTTTCTGGCTTTCTTTTCTTTCAGACAATTACCGAATAGGAATCTGGACTTTTAGAGTTTACCAAAATCTTAGTCACTTGACAGCTTATGTAGACATTTCGGATCCTTTCGGGTATTTAAATCATCTTTATCTTTTTCCTCTCTTTCTGGTGTTACCATTAGAAATGAGGAGTGTTCTTGTCAGCCACATATGTCCCTGTGGTTCTTTGTTCTAATGAAGCTGGGGTTTCGCTTCTGAATCCAGTGAATTTTGTATTTAGAAACAAAGAAAACAACATCCAAAGGAAACATGCACAGTCCCCAAAACCTGCACAGGCCACCAAAACAATTGCTGGCTAGATTTTGTAGAATAGAGTCTTAAGCTTAAAGGATGTGCCTTCCATGAGACTGATTCCATAACTCTGCTGAAATGCACTGCTGTGTTCACACAGTTAGCAGCCTGCAATCTTCCAGGCAGCCTGATTTACAGGGTGTGTTGAAATGGAGAGCTCAGGCCTCAGCAGGCCTCAGTTCTGGGGGAAGATGTGGGGTGCTGGTGCTGAGCTTCTAATGCAACAGCTGCAATTTCACTGCAATTCAGATTGCAGCATGTTGAGGAAAAGTGCTGCTGCCTTTGATTGTTCTTAGCACACCAGGCTGCAGTAGGGAACATTTCTGCTGGAGCCAAGGCGTGGTGGGGGCAGGAGAACAGGAAGGATGTGAAGAATTGATTTCTGATTTTAGTGCTGTGGTGGTCAAGATTGTTAGAAGTAGCAGCACAATCACAAGTGTTTAAGGCTATTAATTGGATGTTTCTTTTGTGCAGAGGGTCCAAGTTATTTTGTAGATTAGTAGAAGTCAGTGAAGAAAAAGAGGGTTAGGAAGACAGACGTAGATTATTGCTTGAGGTAAGTATGGAACATCTGTTCCCTGGTAAGTCTAGGTGAAAACTGAGCATGGGGAGGGATTGCAGGTATGAATGTGCATGTAAAATTAAGTCAGGACCTCGAGAAGAGCTTTAAATTTGTGATGAACAGGGAAGAGGAGTTTTTTAGTGTAGCGGTGTGTATAACATCCTGTTGTGTGGTCCAGTCAGGTAAACCACTACATCTTTGTGTGTTACAGGAGCAGCTACTTAAGTGTATGTAAGGATAGTGAATGTAGAGACTTCTCCTCATAGTGGATTCAAGAACTTCTCTTTAGAATTTGTTAGATTTTCATTATTTTCTGGAACGCCAAAGGAAGCATTAGGATACCCTATAGGAAGTGCAAGCAAACCAATAAAGTTTTTACTGATTAGAAGCGAATCACGTTTGTTCCTTGAAGGAGTTGCCAAACAAGGTTACTTTCAACATGCTTTCAAAGGTCTAACAGGGATCAATATCAGCAAACCCTGTTAGGTCGTGTTTGGGAGCTGGGGCTGAGGCTCTCGTGCCCTGGGGAGCCATGGGAAGGCTCCAGGCCTGAGTGTGCGGCCAGGCCGGGGCCATTGAGCTGCAGCCCATCCCTGGTGGATGCAAGGGCAAGCAGGAATGCCAAGGGACCCCAGGGCCGGGCCAGGCCAGGCCAGAGCAGTGCCCCCAGCCCTCCAGGAGCGGACGGGCTCGGCCAAGCCCAGCCTGGGCACTGCCCCCAGCCCAGGGACAGGTGGGTGCTTTGCCCAAGGGCTGGGCCCAGAGCAGCAGAGCTGTCACAGCCCCGGCTGGTTCTGGTCTGCGTGCGGCCCAAGCAGGGCCCGTGGGTGCCCTGGGCAGTGCAGGAGCAGCACAGGAACAGTTGCCAGGGCCAGGGGAGGCACAGGGCTCAGCCTCTGCACGGTGACACAGCATGCAGGCTGCAGGGGACAGAGCCAATGGCACCGGGCATGAGCAGCTGTGCGGGGCTCTGAGCCTGCAGCAGCATCGGCCCCAAGGCTGCTCTGTCCCTGCCTGGCTGATGGGCAGCGCTGGAGGCCTTGCAGAGCAGGGGCCATTGCGGGCACGGCTGTCCCAGGAGCTGCCCCCTGGCCCAGCTGGGCCCCACTTGGGCAGGAAGGAGGCTCCCAGCCCTGGCATGGCCGAGCAGCTCCTGCCTCCCCCTGCCTCTGTTCTGATCCCCACGCTGCCTGCTGCCACAAGAGCCCCTGGGCCAGGCTGTCACAGGGCTGCTTTGCCCTCACTTGGCTCCCTGGCACCAGCGCCGTCCTGCTTGCTGCCAGACATCGCAACTGTAAGCAGATAGTCCCTTTCCAGGAATGACGCAGTCACCTCCAGGTGCTGATCCTCTCTTTCTGTGGGATAAACAAGAGCTTGGGGCGCTGCCATGGCAGGGCTTCCCTCAGCTGTCGGCACTTCCAGCCCGGCTCTGCCAGGGGCTCTGGCAGTGCCACGGCGCACGGCAGCTCTGGCATGGCAGCTCTGCACTGCAGCCTCGGCCAGCAGCCAAATCTGCGGGCTGGGACTCCGCAGCGGCCGCACGCTTCTCCCAGAGCCCGAGCAGCGGCAGCTCGCTCCCAACACCGAGCCGGGAAGGCGCCGAGGTACAGCGCGGGCTCGGCTCTAGGCACGAACCGCCCCGCCCCTCACACCCGCCCGCCCTTTCCCGGCCTCTGGCCCCGCCGCGCGGCGCCCGCGCTGTCGAGGCGACTCTTGCCCACAAGGAGGCGCCCTGAGCCCTGCAATGGCGCCGCGAACCTTCTGGCGCTCTGGAAGGCGCGGGCCTGGACCTGTTGCAAGCTGGGCCCTACGTCCCATTTCCTGAAGAAAACATATCCTGTCATGCCTGGGCTGTCCGCACTTCCAAGCCTGATCAACAGGAAGAGACATTTAACCTGTGACACACATAGCAGCCTACAAGCTCGAAGTGATGGCCAGGTATTAGAAAAGCAAAGTAGTTGTTGCTAGAATTGTCTTTAAGACTCAGGGCTGGGCCCGTTTCACTGATCTCAGACCCAGAGGGAGGTTGACAAAGCTTGGGAAGAAGGATGCCCATTGATAGTGGACACAAAGGATGCAGAATTTAGGGGCCATAAGGACATCTGCTAGAACTGCCAAGTTAAGGAAAACAGTCCTAAAGTTGTCTCAGCAAATATGCTGAGCTGAGCACCAGCTGGGTAAAAAAGAGTGTGATGTTTGCAGGCAATGGGACTTTGGCACCCAAATTATCCTGGGCCTGGCCATGGGATGGTTCTGGTCACCAGAACACATGAAAAGACAGCATAATGCAAGCACTGGGCATTGTGCTTCATAGAACCCAGACAAAAAAGCTGGGAAGACTCTGCTGGATTCTTGTGTGGTATCTACCCCTTCTGTTCCTTCTTCTTCTCAAAATATATTGTAAGCCTGATTAAAAAAACTTACTTAGAGCCATGGTCAGTGCCATATTCTGAAAACTTACAGCTGACTTACAGGTTTAGTATCTCACAGAGCAGGTTTGAGGCCCTGGAATTGGAGGGACAGACAAGTGATGAAGTGGGCAAAAGTCCTTCTGGAAAAGAGGAGCACCTAGGGCAGGTCAGGCAACACCATGCATGGTGACCACCTCTGTTCCAAGGAAAGGCAGGGTCCCTTCAGGCCTTCCTAAAAGCATCCCAAGGGAAGGTTTCCATCTCCCCTGCCCTCTTTCCTTGACTTTAGCTGAATCTTTCTCTCACTGAAAGACAGGAAGCTCAAGTGTGTTAGGAGAATACTGTGAGCATTGGCAGCGGTGAACAGTCAGTGTGAAAAACGCCAATCACTTGTTTTTAAAATTTTAAAAAGTTTCATAGTAATAAAATAGTTATAAAAATAGTAACACAATTAGAGTAATAACAATTTGGATAAATTGAATTAAGACAATATGAGACAATAAAAACAAAGAGTTACGGATGTCCGGGTACCTTTTTCTGGGCATCAGGAGTCTGAAAAAGGACACCCATTAACAAAGGATTAACCCTTAAGAACAATAGCCTGTTGCATATTCATATACTTCATACATGATGCATAAATTCCATTCAAATACAGGATTCTGTCTGGTCATTGTCAACTTCTTTCCTTCTAATCCTAACAGTGCCTCCAAGGTGAGAAGAAGTTCATTTTTTCTGATAAGAAGGCAAGAAATTCCCTTTCTCTGAAAGATTTAGATGTCCTGTGGCTGCTATCTCGCTGCAAGCCCTTTCTGTTAAACAAAGCATCTTACATAGCATAGTTTCTATTTTTATAACCTAAAACTATATTTAACACAGTGCTTAAGAAAATTAATACAGCATCGCTTTCTCACACAACACATATATTATTCATTTTAATATTTGCGAAAAGCCAATCATAAAATACATGCATTTTTCCACAATCCCCACTCTTATTCTTTGTAAATCATTTGGCTTGAGCAATATTTTTTTTCTACTTATATCTTCTGGACTATGCTGGTAAAATAAAACACGGGATTACACAAGAAAGAAATATAAAAACAGTTGTAACACAAATGAAAGATCTTAATTTCTTCTAATACATTACCCCACCAGCTAGATTTTAACATTGTTTTCTAATATTTGGACTGGTACCTGGGTTGTTATATGCGTATATATTTTTCTTTTTGATTTCGTTTGCTTTTGCTAGAATGACTTTTCTGTGGTCATCAATTTTCAACGATCTGATATATTGAACTTTCCACAAACACCCCCTTCTTTGGCCAATAAATAGTCTAAAGCGAACCTTTCTGATACCCTACAGTTTTTGTTTGGCTTAGCTGACTTAATGTTAACTCTAATGCCTGGGCAGCCTTATTTGCTATCATTTCTATAACTGCTTGGAGTCTTGTAATACAATTCAACAGATAATTTGGAGTCAATACAGAGTTAGATTGCTGTGCTGGTTTTACCTTTTCCTTTATTATTTGGGTTTTTTTTTCCAAATCTTGAACCGCATCTTCAAGATTAAATTTAAAACAAATCCATCTCTCTCCTTTTGGACATTAAGTTCTAAATCTATTGCCACTTTTTCTTAAATTTCTTGTAATCTAATAATTTACTCTGTTTTGCCTACAAGTTCTTAATTTGGCTGGGTTATAACAGTGGCTGTTGACATAGGTGTGTGTAATAAAGGAGGAACTTTGGTTTCTTTCTATGTGATGCTTTCTGTAGCATTTGTGACACAATCCTGCTGGTATCCCGAAAGGGAAAAGACAACAAGTGAGTGCCAGAAACAGGAATAACAGAGGTCCAGTATGGCTTATACTCCCACCTCCCATGCCTGTGAGGTTGCAACCCACAGCAGGTTTATTTGATCTTCTTGGTGGTGAAATACAGAGGCCAATCTGGTCTTGCCCTCTATTTTCTTGTCACTTTCTCTTAACTAATTGCTAGGCAAATTGTTTTTGACACTCTTTAACTGTGGTCTCTGACTGTTCCTCAGGTATCTCTCATTTAACAGGCACTAATAATTCCCATCCACAAAACCAAGTCAGTACTTTAACACTTTTTGCAATAAGAGCATAAATTTTGCGAATCACAACACTAATTACTCTTACAATTTAAGCATTTACTTATAACCCACCTCCATGTCCAGTATTGGAATGAATCAAGTAAAGTTTACTAATGGAAATAGTAATTCCCCTTCTCCCTTGTACAATTCTAGGGCTAAGGTCAGAATACAAAAACGTTCTTGATCTTTCTATCTGAGGTATTCCTCCCCCAAGGAGATGTTTTATTCAGTCAGTGCTCAAATCCAGTGATATAAGCATTATCTTATTTCTTAATTCAGTGTTATTCTTTGTACATTTCTTGGATCATTTGGGTTTTCTCAAACCATTACCACTCAGTCCCCATTGGAAAGTCAGTTCAGTATCACCCGGTTTAAATATGATAGTCCGTTCCTCAAGTTTCTTCACAAGTCCTTTGATTCTGCTGGCATGAATTCACTCTCTTTCCGTGATTTTGATTGTTGCTTCAGTAGTACCTGGAAAGGACTTCTTAATAGCATAGATAATAAAAGAAAGATAATACTGCATTAACTTTTACGATTCGCTTTCCTTCTAAACTTTCTGGGTTTAGCTAAAAGCTTTCTCTACAGCAGCCTCTTCTTCAGGAAAAAAGCCTTCTCGTTAACGGCAAACAAAACACACAAAAGAAAAAAAAACCAAAAAACTTCTTACTTAAGAAAAACAAACCGCTTTGTGAGGTTTGGAGAGTCAGCAATCTCTGCTTTGATTTTATCTTTTAGTGCTAGTCCCCCCTGCCCCTCTTTTCACAGCCCTGCTGTCAGTGCTGTTCTTGGCCCTTCCCCCGGTGCGGCCCCTTGGCCGCAGGGCCGGGGCAGGGGAGAGCAGCCCCGGGCATGGGGACCCTGGGGCTGCCCTGGGTCTCTTTTGCCCTCTCCCTCTCTCTCTCTCTCTCTCTCTCTCTCTCTCCCCTTCTCTCTCTCGGCCTACTTCCAGGCTGACGCTGCCATCCTGGGCTCGGCGCCCCGACAGTCTGGGAGCCCCCCGGCAGCTCTGCCCCGGAGCCAGCCCGCTCCTGGCCGCAAACCTGTGTCCTCTGCTGCCAGCCCCGCCCGGGGCACCTCCATGGATCGGTCCGTGCCGCAGCCCCCGAGACCCCGCCGATCGCAGGGAGCGCTCAGACACCTCCCAGCCTTGACAACCCCAAACCTGGCGTGCCCAGGTGCTCCTGACATTCTTTCTCTTTCTCTCGTCAACTTATCCTCTTTTCTCTTCAAGGAGGGCCCGTTCTGCTAAGGCTTTTCTGGACCCCAGTGTGGCATTGAATAACCTCTTAACAACCATGTGTTAAGATACTTCTCTGCCTTTCATGCAAAAAACTTGCATTCACACTTCTGCTCTCTTCTAGCACCAAGATGTCATCACTTCACATTCTAACATCTCAGAGTTTCCTAACTACTTCTCTACTTCAACTTCTCTCTTTCTCCTCTCTCAGTTGTAACCCTTATGGGGTCGATATTTATTCTTCCCCTATTTCTTTCTCCAGCCCAAACTTCTTTGTTGATTTTTTTTTCTTCATCCTCTTGGCTTAATTTCAAAACTCTAGCTGTCATTTTCTTATTTTCTGATATAACTCTTACTCTTAATTGCACTTGTAAGACTCTTCCCAATAAATTGCTACCTGCCCCTGGGACCAATAACACATCTCCCACCTAAATTTTAGTTTCTTCCCTCAATTACCACATCTTTAATGACCAGAAATGTACAACTTCCTCTTTTTGCCCCTGTTACTTTCGCTATATGTTTGCTCACACTATAACCTTTTGGAACGTTTAACAGGCAGGTTTTCTCTGCCCCTGTGTCTATAACAAATTCCAATTCTTCTTCTTGGGGACCCACTTTTAAAGTTATCACAGGCTCCTGATGGTATTTGTTCCCCCCCAAAAAAATTAAAGCCTATGACTTTTTTTTTTTTTTTTAATGGGCCCATTTCTTTAAAGATTTTCAGATCTTCTGCTTACTTAGGACCATTTTCCTTTTTCTCTAAAGTTTGTTTATCTATTTAGTTGGAGTTTTTTCTTTCCCCTCTAAAAGCTGTCTCTCAAAAATCTTTTGTTTTCGCATTTCGCCTTTGATATGCTGTCTCATTTATTCTCTTGGTTATGTAATTACAATAACTGTTCATGTGTTTACTCCCCTCCTCATTATTTTAACCCCATTCAGGAGGTACAGTTGGCATTTTGTCTTCTCTGGGGGTCCCTGCAGATTATCTTTTTCTTAAGCTTTTATTTCAGTTGCTCTGATTAATTGCTTTTCTTCCTGAGAAAAATATTATTTTCATTACCAACCACATCTGTTCTCAAGTATACATGTTTGGACCTAAAAGTTGGTCTAATTGTTCAGCTATGCCTATGGGATTCTCCAAATATCTCTTTTATTTATTTCTTAAAATTTCAGACCTCAGACAAAGTCAAAGAAGCATTTACAAACTCTGATCCATCACCCCCCTTTGAGAACCTCTCTTAATGGAAATAGACCAATCTCTTTATCCCATTCTTTTTGGATTTTTATCTTCTACAGCCTTTCTCACGTATTTTTAGGAAGAATCAGGAGAGGGCTTTCTTCTAACTGATTTTTTAGTGTTTCAATAAAGTGATTCCTTTAGAGAGTTTCCTTAAGCAGCCGGAGCTGTGGTTACCAAGGGAATGGAGCTCAGGGCAGGACGGGGAGGCTCGGCACAGCTCAGGGTCTGGGGGCTCCAGAGGCGGGGTCTGTGGCTGGGATGGCCCGAGGGGATCGGCCCAGCTCAGGGTCTGGGGGCTCCAAAGGCGGGGTCTGTGGCTGGGATCGCCCGAGGGGATCGGCACAGCTCAGGGTCTGGGGGCTCCAAAGGCGGGGTCTGTGGCTGGGATGGCCCGAGGGGATCGGCACAGCTCAGGGTCTGGGGGCTCCAAAGGCGGGGTCTGTGGCTGGGATCGCCCGAGGGGCTGTTCCTGTGCAGACCGAGCTGGAGCGGGGATCGCCCTCACTCGGCTCACGGTGGCTGATCCGGCAGAGACAAAGCCGGGACTGACCCCGGCTGCAGCGGCGGGAGCCGACAGAGTCAGGGCAGCCGGGGATGGGACAGACGGGACCCCCCTCGGTGCGATCAGCGCGGTGACCACGGTGCACACGGCAGGACAGACCCCCACCCCCGGCAAAAACGCGGGCCAGGCGGCCGGACTGGGACAGACGGACCGGGACAGACGGACCGGGACCGACGGACTGTGCCGGAGCCGGCACAGGGGCTGGGAGGGCTGGTGCGAACGAGTCGGGGAACGAACGGGAATGGATGAGGTAATTTGTTCTCAGCTCTGTACTTTCCCCGTTTTGCTTTTTGGATGCTTTGAAATGGTCGACGAGCTAACTGACGACCTTCTCATATTGTTTTTCTCATCACCCTTTTATTTATCTTTTGACAAATTATACATGTTTCAGGTACTTGTTTTTTACTCTAAAGGTCTCAATGCACCCATAGTTCTTTTAAAAAAATGATCACACCTAGCCTGTGTATCCCACCGGGCTTTTTGATACACGTCCTCTGCTATTCCCTCGTAAGCGTTTTATTATCTAATTGTCTTCCATATCAAGATGTTTCTAGTTCCCCGATTTATCTTGTTCGCCACAATCTTGTTTTAATTCCCCCCCCTTTTTTTTCTTCATTTGGAGTTAATATTAACCCTTTCAGCTCTATTTTCTGCTGCATCTTTAGCTTCTTGATCTGCCAGTTATTTATTTTATTTCTTCTTATTTCTAGGTCTTTACCTTTTGGTGTCCTTTAATACGTACTATTGCTATCTCTCTTAGGTAATTGTAATGCCTCTAAAACCTCGAAAATAAGTTTCTCATGTACTAATCTTTTTCTTCTTTAATTAAGCAATCTCCCTTTTAAAATTTTTCTTAAGGTATGTGCTACTCTAAAGGCATACCTTGAATCAATATATAACTCTTTTGTGTTAAATTTTCTAATGCTGTTTTTAAGTATATAATTCACAAGTTTGCATGTTTTTTCTCATCAACTATTGCATACCCTGTATTTTGCAATGAGTTGTATTTCTGTTTGTTAACATAACTCCCAAAGTGCTGTCTTGGGGTATTTCTGTTGGTATTTTTTTTCTGCTTTTCTTTTCCTGTATCCACCTTACTGAATTTCTGTCTCATTTTTCAGTTTTCTATCTATTCGTCCCCTGCTTCTGTTTTTCACTTTTTACTAACAACTTAAATACCACTTTTCTTTCAACTACTTACACCCAAAAAAACCCCTTTTTCTCACACTGCTTTTCAATACAATCCAACTCCCTCCAAGGAGATACGGTAAGGCTTAAAATGCACAATCGACATTACCTATACTTTCATTCGTCTACATTCACTCACTTTTATTTCTCATTCACTTTCACACATTCCTTCACACTCTCAAGACACAAAGGGGATCCTTATTGCTAGAAAATCACAGGTCCTTGTGGCCCCTTCTTTCGCTTTGGGGTTTACCTCCAGGTCTCAGTGTCACCAGGCCCCCTAGAAGGGCCCTGACTCTGGCTGCCTCTGGTGCCCGTTCCCCTGTGAGGCTGTCTGCGTGTCTTTCACACTCTTCAGCTACGGCCCCTCACACGCCCAGGGAACGCTAGCTTGGTTCGCAGGTCACTCGCTCCTCTTGGGCCCAGAAGCCCCCACCCAGCCGGGAGCTGCAGCCTGGTGTGCAGGTCACTCGCTCTTTCCACACCTCCCCCTTCCCACCTGCCCAGGAAGCTGAGGCTGGCTCTGTGTGTGTGTCACTCTCACACACCACAAAACAACAATAAGGTACCTTTTACTTTCACATCGCCTATTACAAGTTTAGGTGTTACTGGCCAGTCCCGGTGCTATTGGATATCCCTCAACCCAGCTGTGTTATCCAACCCCAAATGCTCTTGGGCAATTTTTCCCTCAATCCTGTCGTGTTGTCCAACCCCAGATGCTCTCGGGTAATTTTCCTTCAATCCAGCTGTGTTGTTCAACCTCAGATGCTCTTGGGCATTTTCTGTCCCTCAACCCAGCGGTGTGGTACAACTACAGATGCTCTTTGGCATTTAATTTGTTCTGCTGTGTTGTCCAACCCTGGATGTTCTTGGGCATTTTTTTATCCCCCAATCTAGCTGTGTTGTCCCACCCTGAGTGTTCCCGGGCATATCCTCACTCGGACAGAATTCTGCTCAACCCTGCTCTTGGATGCTCTTGGAATATAAATCTCTCAACCCAGCAGGTTTTAGGAGCCCCTCCTGTCCTGTTTCCTAGTGGATTGGGCTAGGAAACCTTGCTCCCCACCACCGAGGGGTCCAACCCCTCCCTGAGACCCAGTCCCAGTCACCCCCGGGGATTCTTTCACTCTCTTATGAGTCGCTTTGTCTCTTTACTGGCCGCTTTTCCAGCGCAAAGTCGGAAACGCAGCGTGGGAGACTCCGCACTCACTTGGCAGGTCTGGGACAACCAGCCCGCCTCTCATTCACACACATTCATCCCCCCGTACCTGCCCCCCGAGAAATACTTACCAATCCTTTTTCCTTCCCGGGTTCTTCGTGCGCACTACTACTCTTAGGGGGCAAATTACAGCAGTTGTAGGGACCCTTTTCCCATTCTCTTTGTTTTATTGTCTCCTTTTGTCCACAGATCGTAACCTGCGTCTGTCGGTCACTTCAGGGGAAGCAGAGCGAGGCTGCCAAAGAGGGCAGGGCGCGCCTTCCCCACTCTGACTCTCCCAAAGCACCGGCAGCGAGGAGTTAGTAACCATCCTCTGCTACCAAATTGTGAAAAACGCCAATCACTTGTTTTTAAAATTTTTAAAGTTTAATAGTAATAAGATGGTTATATAGTAACACAATTAGAGTAATAACAATTTGGACAAATTGAATTAAGACAATATGAGACAATAAAAACAAAGAGTTATGGACGTCCAGGTACCTTTTTCTGGGCATCACGGGCCCAAAAAAGGACCCCTGGTAACAAAGGATTAACCCTTAAAAACAACAGCCCGTTGCATATTCATACACTTCATACATGATGCATAAATTCCATTCAAACACAGGATTCTGTCTGACCAGTGTCAACTTCTTCCCTCTAATCCTAATAGCACCTCCAAGGTGGGAAGAAGTTTGTTTCTTCTGATAAGAAGGCTGTAAATTCTTTTTCTCTGAAAGATCTAGGTGTCCTGTGGCTGCAAGTTATCTCGCTGCAAGTCCTTTCTTTTAAACAAAGCATCTTACATAGCATAGTTCTATTTTAACAATTTTTATAACCTAAAACTATATTTAACACAGTACTTAAGAAAATTAATACAGCATTGCTTTCTAATACAACACATATAATATTCATTTTAATATTTGTGAAAAGCCAATCATAAAATACATGCATTTTTCACACCCCATTCCTGGACATCAGGGCTCTCTGCTCCCCTTTTCCCGGCCATCCCATGGCTCCCAGCCTCCAGACTGGCCATTGGCTTGACCCTGGGATGCCCTGGAATGCCTTGGTCCCCCATTCCTGCCTTTCCCAGTCCCCAGCCCCAGCTGTGTGCAAAACCAGAGACCCCCTGAACTCCTCCTTCTCGAACATCCCTGGTGTCCCCACCCTTGTCCCCCCTTTTTGGGAAACCCTGGACTCCCCTTTCCTGGGCTCATGGACCCCCTGGAACTCCCTTCTACGTCTCCACGTCCCTGCCCCTGTCTCCTGTCCCTCAGCTGTCCCCTGTCCCTCGGCTCTGTGGGGCCCAGGGTGGCAGCAGGAGCCAGGGCAGCCCTGGGGGAGAACAACCCTGAGCCCCAGCCGGGCCAGTTCCCCCAGTTCCCCCCAGGTCACTCCCAGCATGGGCCCTGTGGCTCCCAGTCACCCCCAGGATGGTCCCAGTCATTTCCAGTTACACTCAGTGTGATCCCAGTATCATCCCAGTCACTCCCAGTATGATCCCAGGTGTTCCCATTCCGCCCTACTATAGTTCCAGACACTCCCAGTATGGTTCCAGTCCTTCCCAGTATGATTCCAGGATGAACCCAGTCACTCTCAGTACAGTGCCATTTGCCCCCAGTATGGTCCCAGTCACTCCAAGTCACCCAGTAGGATTCCAGTCACGCCCAGTAGGATTCCAGTCAATCCCAGATACTCCCAGTATTATTCCAGTGACTTCCTTTATGGTTCTTTTGTGATTCCAGTCACTCCTGGTCTCTCCCAGTACATCCCAGTTGTCCCTAATGTGTTTCCACTCACTCCCAGTTGCTCCCAGTAGCTTCCGGTATGATTCCATTTGCTCACAGCCACTCCCAGTCACCTCCAGCATGATTCCTGTCATTTTCTGTATATCCCAGTTGCCCCAACATGGTCCCAATTGCCCTCAGCCTGCCCCTAGTCACTTCCAGTATGATTCCAGAAGGATCCCAGTCACCCTCAGTGTGGTGCCAGTTGCTCCCAGTATGATCCCATTGGTCCCCAGCATGTCCCCATTTCCTCCCAGTGTGATCCCAGTTGCCTCTAGCACAGACCCAGTCCCTCCCAGTATGATCCTACTCTGATGCCATGATGATCCCAGTTGCTCCCAGCTTGGTCCTAGCTGCTCCCAGTTGCTCCCAGTCTGATCCCAGTTGTTCCCAGTGGCCCCTGTGTTATGTTTGGGAATGGGAGGAAATGCAGGGAAGTGATGCAAAGTTTTTTGTGTATCTGACAGTCTGTTGAGCTGCTGAAAAGCTAGACACACTTTTGTGAAACACACATGGTAAAGACCAAAAAATTCAGAAACTTTTCTTTTCTTTGTTGGTCGGCAGGGAGGTGCTGGGTTTCGGTTTGGGCTTCAGCTCTGTGTCTGGGCTGGGCTGGGCCGTCTTGCTGCAGGCTGGGCTTCTTTTCTATTTCCTGGGCTGCTTGCTGGCTTCTCTCTCCATGGGCTCTGGTTTGGCCGGGCTGGGCTTCAGCAGCTGCCGGGCAAGGAGACAGGGGAGGCTGCGGAGCTTTAGCCAGAGCAGGGCTGGCTGTGGCTGCGAAGATCTCGCTGTCAGGCTGCTGCTGCTTCTTCTTCTTAGCCTGGCTGAGACCAGAGACTTCTGTGGCTGGCGTAGAAAACTAAACACTAACTACAAAGCTGATCTGAACACAACTGAGCCACAGCTTTCTGTTAGTAGTTATTGGTGGGTTAGGTAGGCTTCAGGCGTGATGTTAACTTTTTCAGTGCTTCAGTCTTCTTCTGAGTGAGAGAAAAGAACAACATGCACGTATATTAAAAACAAGATGAAGATATTAAAGGTAATAAAGAAGAAGGTAAGTAAGTCCCAGATGGGAGGGGGAGAAGATGCTTTGTTTTTAGAGCTGAAATCCTCTTGTAAGCTATAAAGAAAAGACTCTTTTCCCTTATAACACATAAAACTATAAGGAAATGAAAGTGTTTGAATTGATATTAGGTGAAGGCTTCTATGTTAAAGTAAGCAGATGTTGAAATAGCTGTAATCTCATGAGAAGTTTGCACAAAGAAAGAGCACAGTCTTGTGCTTCTAAAAATGAAGATCTGTGCTCCCAGAGATGAAGATGATTTTAGAGATAGATAATGAGAACTTTTGCCTTTGAACAGTTCATCTTTAAAACAATACCCCATCAATCAACATAGCCCATCTCCAAGCTGTGGGAAGGTTTGTAGAAATAAGAAAGATTTTACGATAGTAAGGTTCCCCTGGCAGTTGTTATTCATGACAAAATTGAGAACCACGAGAAAACTGTTTTTTTCCTTTTGTAGAAAAGTCTCCATAACTTTATCAAGAGGGACTTCTCTCCCTAAGTGAACTAAAAAAAGACTCTTTGAGAGGTAGTAAACTGACTAGAAATCTTAAGTTTAGTTTCTTTACATTGTCAGTGAGAAAGAAAAAGTTGTGGGGAGAAGTATTCTAAAAAGTTTGCTTTGATTCTTACTACCTTTTTTTTTCTTTTTACTTACTATTATTAAAATTTTTCTTTCTACCCTTTTAAAGTTTTGAGCCTGCTTTACCTTTCTCCTAATCCTATCTCACAACCAAAAATAAGTGTATTAGTAATTAACCAACACCAAACCCACCACATTCTTTAGTGCATTAGCCAAAAAAATCTCAAAATTAAAGAGATCTTATATTAGCAAACCAAAACCACGACACCCTAGCACAGACCCAGTCACTCCCAGTATGACCCCGGTAGGAATCCACTGTGATCCCAGTCTTCCCAGTTGCCCCCAATGTAGACTCAGTGACTCCAGTCACTCTCAGTGTGTTCCCAGTCATCCCCAGTATGGTTGCAGTCACTCCCAGTATATCCCAGTGGGTCCCACTGTGATCCCTTTTGCCCCAGTTCTGGCCCTGCTGAGTCCCAGTGTGCTCTGATCCTGCTCCCAGTGGGTCCCAGTGCTGGGCACGGTGAATCCCAGGGTGTCCTGGTGTATCCTGGAGTATCCTGGTGTGTCTTGGTATGTCCCGGTGTATCCCAGTATATCCCAGTGTGTCCCAGTGTATCCCAGTGTGTCCCAGTGTATCCCAGTGTATCCCAGTTTATCCTGGTGTATCCCAGTGTATCCTGCCTGGTGTATCCCGGTGTCCCAGTCCATCCCAGCCTGTCCCAGTCCATCCCGGTCCGTTCCCTTCACTGGGAGTGACTGGGATCATACTGGTGGAAAGTGGAATCTTACTGGGCCAAGTGGATGTGACTGGGAATGACTGTGAGTATGCTGAAGGCAACTGGGATATACTGGGAGCGTCTGTAACCATGCTGGGGGTGTCTGGGAACACACCGAGAGTCCCAGCAGGTCCAAGGACACCGTGGTGGCACTATGGAACCTCATGGAACCAAGGGGATCATTGTGGCACCCCTGGAGCCCATGGAACCAAGGGGCCTTGGTGACACAGCGGGGCTTCATGGACTCAGAGACCATTATGGTTCTGTGGGGCCTGATGGAACCATGGAGACCATTGGGACCCTTCAGGGCCTGGTGTCACCAAGGGGGCATTATGGCACCTCAGGGACACATGGAAGCAAGGGACCATTGGGTCTCATGGAACTGAGGGAACGTGGAACAGGCCTGGCTGGCTTGGCCTCCCAGGGGCCACCGGACAGCTCTGGCTGATGTTGGAATGTCAAAGGCTGCCTTTCATCAGCTCCTGGAGCACTGCGGCTCTGTGCTTTCCTTGCTAGGAAAGGAACTGTCAATCTCTTCTAATTACTCATGGCCAGAACTGGGATTTCAACTCCAAATTTTTCCCATAGGAATATTGCCAGGACAAGTGTGGCAGGCAGTGTTTTCAGGAGAGTCACCTCCCATCTGTCCCCAAAACACTGGGGAAGGCTCCGTGCTTTCCTCCCTATGAGAAAGAACTGTCCTACTTCTCCAGGCATGCATGGCTGAGATTGGTGTTCCACCTCCAGAATTCCCTAAATCCAAAGACTGCTCCCAAAAAAAATCTGCCATTCCTGACAAGTCTGGCTGGCCTTGGCCTAGCGAGACTCTCACCTGCCTTCCAAACACTGAGGCTCTGTGCTTTCCTTCCTATGGAACAAAACTGTCCTTCTCAGCCAGGTGCCCATGGCCACAACTGGGATTTCACTTCCAGCATTCCCTGTTGTGACAGACTGGAGGAGATTGTTGGCTCTAAACATTTTGTGTGGGAGGGAGGAAGGGGCAGGTCCAGCCTTGCCCTGCCCTGGAGCCCCAATCCCCCCAGAGCCTCTATCCCAGCCCAGCAGTGGCTGCCAGTCCCTGGCACAGCACAGGCAATGCTCCACAGCCACCTCTGCAGCCCCAGCCCAGCTCCTGAGGGAGCAAATGAGCCCAAGGCCCACCTGGGGGAAGGGCCCAGAGAGACCAAGGGGTATTGAAGGCTGACCACAAGGCAAGCACACATCTTGACCCTACCTCCTGTTGTAATTTCTATCTGAACACTGCTGGAATCCAGGAGTTGGTAACTCTGTGTGTGCTCCTCTGTATCTTTTCAGCCAACAAAGCCAAGGGAAGGCACAGTTCCATCAAATGCAAAAGTCATTCCTCTGCTGGATATTAAATCCACTTTCCACAGCAGACAGCCTCAGAGCAGTGGAAAGCACCTTCTGTGCCCAGCACAGATCCCAAGGTCCCCCCAAACCCTCCCTGCCCCAATTCTGCCCAGATTTGCTCTTTGCACACACGAGTCACACACTGAAGTCAGGAGCTCCCTCCATGCCCAGAGGGAGGAAAAGAGAGAAAGGGGATGAAGAGCTCTCCTGTGCAGAGCCAAGGTCCAAGTGCTCTGGGATGTCCCAGCAGCATCTGACATGTCCACCATCCCCCAGAGATTTCCGCACAGGAACTGTTTTAGACAAAGGCAAAAGAAAAGGCAATTCTGTGAGATATAAACACAATTAAGATGTTGACTAATATGATATTTATTTCAGCTTCAGAAAGATTGGGCAATTCCCTGAAGCTCAAAGCATGAAACCAGTCAGCTGAAGGGCACTTGAATGACCAGAAAGCACCGGGAGGAGTGCTGAGGGTTTTTTGCAGGACAATGGACATATGCAACATGTTCACAATCCAGCCTTCATAGAACCTGAGTGAGGTCACCATGCCCTTGAAGGACACAAAAGAAGGAGAACACGCTCAGCAGCAGACGGTTCAGGATGCAAAGGCAGACAAGAAAACCACAGCGAGATGCATGAAGAAGAAAGACTAACTAAAATTAACTGAAATATCAAAATGCGTGCGTAAAAAGGATTTAACCAATCATGTATCAGCTTGAGGGGTGAACAATAGAGAACAGTATAAATATGGCTTGCTTTTTGTAATAAATTGGTTTCCCTTATCATATTAATCATGGTGTGATGTCCCATTAATGATCCTCTGCACCTAGGGACCAGAAATGCATGCAAGCCTCCACCCCAAGAGACATTATGAATTCAAAAAACATGGCCATTAACTGCTTTATACCAACACAGAGTAATGGCAACCAAAATGCAGTCAGAACAGGGTTTTTTCCACTCTCTCTCAAGCCCCACACGTTGGGCACCAAATTTTGTCCTGGTTTAGGGCAAATTTGGGAGAAAACCTCCAAAGGGGCTCCTCCAGAAAGCAAACGCACATTGCCCCTCCCCACAACTGGGTCAGGAAGGATTCCCTGGAGAGAAGTGGAAAGAACCTGTTTTTTTAACAGGCAAAGCACCCCCAGCACACAAAATGAACAATACCAGGTGACAACACTCTTTCACCACTCTGAAAAAGATGACAAATTCAGAAAGTCTCTCTTGGGAGTGGTCGCTCTGTTATCAGTCCCTCCGGTGCTGGGGCAGCTGCTGCAGCCACAAGGTGCAAACTCTCAGTGTTTCCCAGGTCCCAGTCCGGAGCAGGTTTGAGTGGTTCCAAAAAAGAGAAAGGAAAAACAGTCCAGGGAAAAATTCGGAGTGCTTAGCCAAACTAAGTAATGAGCAGAAACAAAAGCAAGAGCAAAGCAAAAAGCCAAGCAAAAAGCAAAAGCAGCACCATGCACTGCCCTGTCTCTGTGTCCCGCCAGCCGTGGGGGAGCGGCTGATAACAAAACCAAAACAAAACTTCGCTCTTCAGAGCCAGTCTTGAAGGCACAGAACATAATATCCAGCATAAACAGAACACATGGATGGGGATACAGGCATCATAACGTCACCATAGGACAGTCCTGCACCCAAAATTCTGTCTTGCACCCACTGCTGCATCCTGAGTCCTGTCCTGCACCCCGAGCCCCGTCCTGTACCCAAATTCTGTACTGTCCCATACCCCAAACTCAAAGCTGCCCCCAAACCCCAACCCCACCCCTCATTTATCACCACATTCCTGTTCCACACCTTCTCTTCAACTCCTCCCCCTCTCCCACCCCTGTCCCACCCCCAAATTTATCCCATGTCCCTGATCCCCTCCCTGTTCCCTCCCCAACCCAGCCCTTCCCCGCAGGCCAAGTGGGCGGCAGCAGCAGTGGCAGCTGGTGGGGGCCGGTGGAGTTGGAGGTGCTGCAGCCCCTGAGCCTCCTCACCCTGGACACGCTCCAGAAGTGCATCTTCAGCTATGAGACCCACGGCCAGGAGTGATTGACACCTGTCCCCACTGATCATCTGTAAGAGACACTCTGAGGTTTCCCTCAGCTGCCTCACGACCACTGTGACGGAGACTGAAGCCCCCTCCCAAGGGCTGAGACTGAGACCCCTATAACTCTAACACAGGGGGCTGGCCGAACTGAAGCCAGATGTTTGCCAAGTGTTGCCTGCAGGTGTGTTCCCTGGACCAAGAAAACAATTGGTCTCACTCACTGCTGAGAACATGGACTGTCTGTAAACTCACCTGTTCCCTCTCGGTGGTTTCAATAGACTTACCTGCTCCCCCCCTTGGTGGAGGACTATAACAGAACCAAGACTTTGAGATTCTCCCTGACGTGACAAGACGGATCTATTGGCTGGACCACGAGGGTTTCATCTCTCCACTGGCAGCTATTCCTCCCCTCTTTCTCTCTCTCTCTCTCTCTCTCCTTTATTCTCCTTTCTTATCCTTCCATCACATCTGCTGTGGGCACTCAACAAGAGGTGCATTTGTTTTGATTAATACCAAAATCCCCTTCCGTGTTGCTTTTGCACTCAGATCGGTTAACAAACCATCATGACCCTCGCTTGTACGAGCGGATCATGACACCATCCTGGTGGCCCTACCATTGTCCCTGCTGGCCATCCTGGTGGCTGTGCTGGCTCTGCCATGGTCCCCACTGGCCATCCTGTCCAATCACTGTCCCTGTTGGCCATTCTGGTGGCCCCAATGGTCCTGCTATCATCCATGCTGGTGGCCACAGTGTCCCCACATCGTCCCTGGTACAGGCAGCCCAGCGAGTACATCCTGCTGCTCACCAAGGTGGGGCTGGGGTGGTGGCCATGGGGCATGAAAGTGGTCAAGAGAGTGGTGGTGGCCATGGAAGGATTGAGCATAGAGGCCAGTAGGATGCTGGTGGCCATGGGAGGCTTGGACATAGACTGGTGGCTACAGGGGAACAGTGGTGGCCATGGGCAGCATTGACCATAGAGCTGGTGGCCAGTGGGATGGTGGTGCCATAGGGTGGTGGCCATGGATGGGATTTGGCCCCAGGTGGCCCACAGACTGGTGGCCCCAGTGGCCCGTGGCTCATCTTGCCTCTGCAGGACGAGAATGGCCGCACCCTGTCGGACGAGGACATCGCGGCTGAGGCTGACACCTTCATGTTTGAGGGTGAGCACGAGCTCCCAGGTGCCACTGGGGAGGAGCCACTCCAGTGTCCCCTCACTCACCCAGTGTCCCCACAGGCCATGACACCACGGCCAGTGGCCTGGCATGGCTCTTCTACAACCTGGCCGGCCACCCTGAGCACCAGGAGCGATGCCGCCAGCAGGTACAGGAGCTCCTGGCTGGCCGGGACACTGCAGACATTGAATGGTGAGATGTCCCCAGGGCCACCCCGGTCATGGGCTTGGGGACACGATGCCACCCCCGCTTGTCCCCAGGGACGACCTGTCCCAGCTGCCCTTCACCACCATATGCATCAAGGAGAGCCTGCGGCTGCACCCTCCTGTCACTGCTGTGTCCTGGCGCTGCACCGAGGACATCCCCCTGCGCGATGGCCGTGTCATCCCCAAGGGTATGGCATGGCCAGGGTGTCCCCAGTGTCACCACCCATCCTCATCTGCTGTCCCTAAAGTGGCCATTCCCATCCCACCAGGGGTCATCTGCCTGATGAGCATCTATGGGACCCACCACAACCCAGACCTCTGGCCCAAGCGTGAGGTAGGGCCACCCTATGAGGTGTCCCTGTCACCATGGTGGTGACAGCTGTGTCCCCTCGGTGTGACTGTGTTGGTGTCACCCCAGGTGTTCAGTCCTCTGAGGTTCAGTCTGGAAAACAGCAAGGAACGGTCCCCGTCGTCCTTCATCCCCTTCTCTGCTGGCCCCAGGTATGTGCTGGAGTGGGGACAGGAGTGTCCCCAAATGTCACCCCTGTCCCTGGCTGGGTTCACAGTGGGGTGACAATGGGGAGGAGCAGGGAATAAATGGCAGCATGAAAAGGACAGTATCATGGTGGTGGTGGGGATGTGTTGTCCTTGGCCATGGGACACCCCATGGCATGGACATGTCAACCCATGGACTTGTCTCTAGGCCACTTGTGTCACAATCCATGGCCATGTCCCCCATTTCCTCATCCATGGCCATAGAGCCCCATGTCACCATCTCTATCTGTGACACCCCCCATGCCCAATATCGCCATCCACAGCCATGTCCTTGTCCCCATCCCCACCACATCCCCACCCAGGTCCTTGTCCACATCCCCACCACATCCCCACCCAGGTCCTTGTCCCCATCCCCACCATATCCCCACCCACGTCCTTGTCCCCATCCCTACCATGTTCCCACCCAAGTCCCACAATGTCACCATCCATGTCTTAGTTGAATGTCTTTATATTTACCCCAATGTTGGGTGAAGGATAATGAAAAATGAAAGAAAATAAAGGCCAAAATAAAAGCATTTATGTGTCCATGCTGGCTGAGTATCCGTGTGCCTGGGCGGGTAGAAAGGACCTTTTCTAGAAAGATTTCCACTCCATTGTCTCCAAAATCCTGGGTTTTGCCCCAGTCAATCACCATTTGGCTGTGGAAGATGCTGGTGGGCCAGAGAGAATTAGAATCATGGAATGATTCAGGTTGGAAAAGACCTCCAACACCATTTGGAATTCTGGATGCCACTCGAAGCAATGACTGGATGCAAAAGGTGAGACTGTTTTGGGGTCGAAAGTAAAAAACTGTGCTGTCCACTATGAAATTCTGATGTCTGTTTGCATCCCAATGGATTTTTCTCTGGCCGTGTCCAAGTGCCCAAGGAGAGCCAGGAAGATGTGGGGACCACCAGCCAGGTGTCTTCCCAACATGGATCACCAGGATCATGGATGACCAAGTCTCCGCCCAGCGAGGGTCACTGTGGACCATCCAGTGGGGGTCCCCAATGGGGGATGGAGTTGAAGCAGCACTCAAAGCTCTTCCTGTCACTGTAGCACACAAAACAACACGAGCGCACACACTGCTGCTCTCAAGGGGAAGAAAAGGGAAGTTTATTTCCTGACTCCAACATTTACAGTTTTCTAAAAGCGACCGTGGATTGGAGGGTGAAAGTGCCACCTCTCCAATGACACTGGACAAACTAACAGTCCATCATATTTTTCTTCTTCTATAAAAGAATGCCAAACAAGAAGTTATTTACAGAAAGTGTTTGAGAAAGTTTGCTACAAGAATGTAAACATTAGAAGGCTCAGAAAATCTTTAAAAATCAAGGCAACACTCTTCCTGCACACAGGGCACTTGTTGGGCATCCCTTACTGCTGCCTCCCTTGGTGTTGGGTCATGGCAGAGTTCTGGGAGAAGTTCTTCCCACACTTGGGACACTGTCAGGGCCTCTCCCCAGTGTGGTTCCACTGGTGGGTGATGAGAGTGGAGTTTTTCTAAAAGCCCTTCCTGCAGTCAGGGCAGCAGAAGGGCCTCTATTCTGTGTGAATCTGCTGATGCTTGAGGAGACGGTATCGGCTCTGAAACCTCTCCCCACACTCAGAACACTCATAGGATCTCTCCCCAGTGTGGATTCTCTGGTGGGCAATCAGCCTAGAGTTCTGACTGAAGCTTTTCCCACATTCCCCACACCTGTAAGGCCTCTCCCTGGTGTGGATCGTCTGGTGCAGAATCAGCCTAGAGTTCTGACTGAAGCTTTTCCCACATTCCCCACACCTGTAAGGCCTCTCCCCAGTGTGGATCCTCTGGTGGACACTCAGGCCGGAGGGGTCGATGAAGCTTTTCCCACATTCCCTGCACTTATAGGGCCTCTCCCCAGTGTGGATCCTCTGGTGGGCATTCAGATGGCAGCTCTGCCTAAAGCTTTTCCCACATTCCCTGCACTTGTAGGGCCTCTCCCCAGTGTGGATCCTCTGGTGCAGAATCAGGCTGGAGTTCTCAATGAAGCTCTTCCCACACTCTGAGCACGTGTAGGGGCACTCCCCAGTGTGCATTGTCTGGTGGATGATCAGGCGGGAGCTGTCACGGAAGCCCTTCCCACACTCCCCACACACAAAGGGTCGTATCCCAGTGTGGATCATCTGGTGGAGTTTCAAGCTGGAGCTCCTCCTGAAGCCCTTCCCACATTCTCCACATTTATAGGGCCGTTCATTGGTGTGGATCCTCTGGTGGGCGATCAGGTTGGAGTTGATCCTGAAGCTCTTCCCACATTCCCCACACTTGTGGGGCCGTTCATTGGTGTGGGTCCTCTGGTGGACAATCAGGTGGGAGCTGATCCTGAAGCTCTTCCCACATTCCCCACACTTGTGGGGCCGTTCATTGGTGTGGGTCCTCTGGTGGACAATCAGGTGGGAGCTGATCCTGAAGCTCTTCCCACATTCCCTACACTCATAGGGCCGTTCCCCGGTGTGGGTCCTCTGGTGGATGAGCAGGTGGTCGCTCCTGCCGAAACTCTTCCCACATTCCAAGCACTGGTGGGGCTTCTTGCCATCATCAAGCTGCTGATGGACCACCACTTCAGCGCTCTGGCCAGATCTCTGGCTGCCTTCCAGGCACAGGCTGAGTCTCTCCTCCTCGGAGCACCCTGGGCTGGGTTTGCAGCCCCTCCTCTTGAGGGATCTCCGGGGCTTTTCCTCCCCAGTGGATTCCTGTGCCCTGGAGCCGCTCAAAATGGCCTCTTCCACCAGGTTCTGCTGTGAGGATTTGTCCTCCCTGGTCTCCATCCTCAGCTCCTTCCCTGGGGGAGGAAGGACAAGGAGAGGCTGGGATTTGCCTCCGTGCCACAGGGAAGGGGAAGGAGATCCCCCCAGTGCATCCCTGGCTGGACAGCATCAGCAGTGGGGCTGTGCTGCAGCTGGGGCCGTGCTGGGCTGGGAGACGGAGCAGGACAGAGGGGAAAAGGGGCACTGACTTCCTTCTCACCTGCCTCAGTGCCCTGGGGCATCTTCCTCTTCCTCACAGCCTTCTCCATCCAGATGAGGTTTGGGAATGGGAAATCCTGATTTGGGGGAAAAACAAGATGTGAGTGCATTGCCTTCGGCGGTCCCACTGGCCAAGTCCATCTCTAGAAGTCACCGGACGTCTGGTGGCCAGAAATACCTCCAAAAATCAAGGAGTCCAAAAACCTCTCCCAGGAGTTCCCTGTTTCCAGTGTCCTCACTTTGGGCTTATGGGGGTCCCTCTTCTCAGAGCTGCTGGGGGGGCTGTGGGGCCTGGGCATTCCC
This sequence comes from Melospiza melodia melodia, assembly GCF_035770615.1. Taxonomy (NCBI): domain Eukaryota; kingdom Metazoa; phylum Chordata; class Aves; order Passeriformes; family Passerellidae; genus Melospiza; species Melospiza melodia. Next base: position 11,512,359 of record NC_086200.1, on the reverse strand, counting down.
CCTCTCCCGGGTCCTGCTTACACAGGCTGAGGGTCTTTTGGGGGTCCCAGGGGTGAAATTATGATGCTCGTATCCCCATTTGTCTGAAATAAGCTTTGCACCTTTAACACTGGTTCTGAGAGCAGAGAGGGAGGAAGAAGAAGCACGGAGTTTGTTTTCAGAACCTCTCTCACTCCTCCACATTCCTGCTCCTCTCTTGTCTGCAGATGGACAGACAGCGGGACAGAGCCCTCCTTTGCTGTTAGTCAGTTTGAGCTAGCAGAGGAAGAGAAGCTCCCTGGACTGTGGTTTTTGGTTTATCCTTTTCTTTGGACCTGTCTAAACCTGCTCTGGATTGAACACCCAGAAGAGCACCAGGTGCTCACACCTGTGCCCCACCGGGGCTGGGCCACGGCATTTCCAGCCCCAGAGAGACTGATAAGAGACTGATAAGAGACTGAGCAAGCCATGCTACAGCTCACGGAGGGACTTTGTGAGTTTGTCATCTCTTTTGGAGCAGCAAGAGATTTTATTGTTTAATACTGTTCATTTTTGGGGCTGGTGAGTGCTTTGCCTGTTCAATAAACAGTTTTTTCCACTTCTCTCAAAGAAAATACTTTTCCAGAACCAGCTGGAGGAGGGGCCACTTGACTTTGCTCTTCTACAGGAAACACCTTTAGAGTTTTTCCTCCCAAAATTGCCCTAAGCCAGGACATTGGCTTTGAAGGTCCCACTGGCCAAGTCCATCTCTAGAAGTCACTGAGTGTCTGGTGGCCAGAAATACCTCCAAAAATCAAGAATTCCAAAAACCTCTCCCAGGAGTGCCCCGTTTCCAGTGTCCTTATTTTGGGCTTATGGGGGTCCCTCTTCTCACAGCTGATGGGGGGCCTGTGGGTCCTGGGCATTCCCCCTCTCCCGGGTCCTGCTCAGGCATGCTGAGGGGGTTTTGGGGGTCCCAGAGCTCACCCTCCCCTGGTTCTGTGGAAATTGTTTTTGTGACACGTGCCAATTGGGAATGGAATCAGCAAATGCTTCTATCTGCTGTGTCCAAAACAAGACACAAAGAAAGGTTTTGAGACTTTCTGACCAAATAGACAAATAAAGCATCAAAATCAAAGAAGTATAGTAGAGCAAAAGAGATGAGGCAGCAAGACGACTGATGCTTAGAATAAAATAGAGGAAGTTGGGGTAAAGCTAAGAGATATTGTAACAAAGCAATTAAAAGCTTATGTATAATAAAAAGCTTGATGCACTTGACAAATCATGTAGCAGACACCAGTGCAAGGCCTCCCTCCAGACAATCACAAGAAGGATAGCAATCAATGACCACCTAGAAATATTGTGAAATTACTGCTCCCAGCTTATTGATATTTGCTAATTTGGACTAACCAAGCATATTGGAAAATGCTTTGTAGGCTTAAAAACAGTATATATAATTTACTGAACTGTGTGTGCTATGAGTGGAGCCACCCAGCCACCCAGCGCTGCGTGCTTGCTTTAAAATAAAAGGTATAGAAGTAAAATTCACATTCGCTATTGAAATTTTACATCAGGTTTTCCAGGGTCCCCTTTCTCCAGCATCCCCCCACTCTAGGCACTCAGCGCTTCCCCTGCTCCCCGTTGCACTCCTGAGAGATCCAAAAGTACCCCCTTCATCAAATAAATTAAAAATACCTCTCTCAGCAACACCAAAATATATTTGGGACTCAACTCCTGTGAAAAACGCCAATCACTTGTTTTTAAAATTTTAAAAGTTTAATAGTAATAAAATGGTTCTAAAAACAGTAATACAATTAGAGTAATAATAATTTGGACAATTTGAATTAGGACAATACGAGACAACAAATACAAAGAATTATGGATGTCCGGGTACCTTTTTCTGGGCAGCACGAGCCTGAAAAAGGGCACCGGTTAACAAAGATTAACCCTTAAAAACAATAACCCGTTGCATATTCATACACCTCATACATGATGCATAAATTCCATTCAAACACAGGATTCTGTCTGGCCATCATCAACTTCTTCCTTCTAATCCTAACAGCCCCTTTGAGGCGGGAAGAAGTTCGTTTCTTCTGGTAAGAGAGCAAAAAATTCTTTTTTCTGAAAGATTCAGGTGTCCTGTGGCTGCTATCTGATGTGAGTGCCTCATTCCTTTCTTTAAAAAAACCTCACTGACATAGTTCTTCTTTTAACTACAAAAGTTACCTTTTAATTACAAGACTACATTTATTATTAAACTGTTAATACAGCACTACTAATCAATACACCAAAATACATATGGTAAATGTGAAAATGCCTGTATTTTATGATTGGCTTTTCGCAAATATTAAATGAATATTATATGTGTTGTGTTAGAAAGTAATGCTGTATTAATTCTCTTAAGTACCATGTTAAATATAGTTTTAGGTTATAAAAATTGTTAAAATAGAAACGATGCCACGTAGGATACTATTTTAAAGAAAGGACTTCCAGCGAGATAGAAGCCACAGGACACCTGAATCTTTCAGAGAAAAATAATTTATTGCTCTCTTACCAGAAGAAACGAACTTCTTCCCGCCTCAAAGGGGCTGTTAGGATTAGAAGGAAGAAGTTGATGATGGCCAGACAGAATCCTGTGTTTGAATGGAATTTATGCATCATGTATGAAGTGCATGAATATGCAATGGGCTATTGTTTTTAAGGGTTAATCTCTGTTAGCGGGGGTCCTTTTTCGGGCTCATGCTGCCCAGAAAAAGGTACCCAGAGGTCCGTAACTCTTTGTATTTGTTGTCTCGTATTGTCCTAATTCAAATTGTCCAAATTATTATTACTCTAATTGTATTACTATTTTTAGAACCATTTTATTACTACTAAACTTTTACAATTTTTCACACACCATAAGCACACGTACCTTTGCTTAAAACAATGCTTGCTTATTTCGAATACAATACCTGCTTGTAAGCCTTAAAACACAACACACAGAGCTCCATTCTTAAGCTTTAACCTTCCTAATATCTTGCTTGTCGGCGGAAGGGAACCAGGACATCAATTTGATCATCACAGGCTCAATTTTATTGATCAGTACGGCGGGTTAAATACAGTTAATAATGAGCTTCATACATATTGCAAAAGTTGAGCTCATGATTGGTCAGTTACATATCAGCACCTACGCCTACTTCTACATTCCTATGGTTCTACTTTTGATACTTTCTACATATTCTTAGGATATATTCAGGACTAATCTCAACTCCCTATCCTCATGTTGCAGCAAGGTCACTGCTGACTCTTCCTTTCAGCTTGCTGACTGCTGACTTTCCTCCTTCAGCTTAACCAGTGGCATTATATCAGTGTGGCCTTTCTCAGCTAACCAATTATTAATAATACTCTCCACATTTCCCCCGTTTTCTTCTTGTGCAAGGAGATTAGTTTGCCATGTTTTTGCTATTGTACGGCTGACCATGTTTTGAATAGAGTTAAAGATACAAGGCAAAATAAGCAAAAACAGTAAAATTACACTCAGCAGTCCTATAGCATAGATCACAAGGTTCCTCAGCCACGGTCCGAGTCCCAAGCCTTTAAGCCATTCGTCAATTCCTAAACCGTCTTCTTCCTTAAGTTTGTGAAGTCCCTGTTGTAATTCTTTTATCTTAGTGTGAATGGACACTGAATGATCAGACAGATTCATGCAACACATTCCCTCGAACTCTTCACATCCATGTCCTTGTGCTAAGAGCAAAAAATCTACAGCAGCTCTATTTTGCAAAACAGCATGGTTAACACTTTGCACATCTGCAGTTAACCTGTCTAGAATTTGTGATGTCTTGTTCAGCTCATCCCTTGCCCAGCATCCTAATTGTTTTGCCAAATTCATGGCTTTATTGGCAGATCCTCCTGGTAAGATAGTTGAAACCACCACCTGTTTGAATGTGCCCCAAAACCGTGGATCTCCTATCTTGCTGCAGTCTAAGTCATGTATGCTACGTTTTCTCCTGTTTGAATTTTGACTCAGCTGCATTAGCAAGGACACATTAGGATGAAACAGTGACAATTTTCCCAAAAAACAGGGTCCACCCTGTGGTTTAGCTGGTATACCATTCCATGCCCTGTCTCCACAAATCAAAAATATTCCTGTGGGTAATTTCATTGGTGCTGTGATATTTGTGCCGTTACATTGACTGTAATGCTGTGGAGAGAATTCACTCACATTCAGGGATGAATCTAGGGTGGCCCATGTTTCTTTAGGTTGGTTTAAATTCTGAGCACCCAAAAGTTTGAAGCTAAACCATCCACCAGCTGTAGTGTTAGATATGCTGGCATTTGTACTTCCAAAAAGATCCATTTCTTCAGGAGGAGAATGCAAAGAGGTGTTAAGTGATTGGATTAGTAAGCATTGACGATAGCCATCACTCTGACCTGCAGTATACCCTTGTTGCACCGGCAATGTGATGTCTGACATGTTAGACATACATAAGGTTTGATTGTTTATCAAACTGCAAAATTCTCCAGGAGACCACACCGGAAGTCCCACCAGGCATGTTCGAAACGGGTTAGTGACTCCTCCAAGACAAAGACAAAGTGATGATTGGTTAGTTTGATTAGCAAGCGTTACCCATAAATTTTCCCTTGGTTGACTAAAGTGTGTTACTCCTACTGCTTCACTTGCTACAGCATTGAGCAGTATAACAAAAACAAACCTCATTTTTCTTTCTGCTTGCTTTGCTTCTCTTTTTCTTCCTTCTGCTTACATTGTTTTTCCTTTCTTCGCTGTCTTTTCCCTGGTTTGCTAGATTGTCTATTGTAAGGCTGAGTCAATTCTTGAATATACTGATCTAATTCTAAATCAGCATCCTTGCTCACAAGTATAGCATGAGGTAAGTTTGAAGGCAAATCAGCTTTGCGGCGAGCTGCTATGATGCGTGAGGCTTTAGTAATTTCAAATATTCTAAGGTTTTCCTGTAACTTCCACCTAAGATATGCTATAATCACTTGTTCTGCACTCTCAAAGAGCTGTAATCCTGTCCGTCCTGGCAGGCCAGTACTTTGTTCAAGAGCTCTAACCCAGATATGATTTCGAATCCACTTTCCAAAACAAGATGTACACCATAAATATCCCAATGACCTCTGTGGATACCAATAAACCTGATTACAATCTGCACAATGCAAAGCTACCCATGCATAGCATTTATCTTTATCCTTTTTACTAACATAACAAGGAAGCGAATGTAAGTAAGGACCAGTATAAAATTGTGTTTCTTCAACCCAAAGCAACCAATTCAATGGTGGTGATCGCAAAGCCTCTTCAGCCTTTTTACTATATGAGGCTAACAGCTCAAGGTCTTTCTTTAACACAAGGTGTATCTTATTTCGTAATCGTAGTTCTTGTTCGTTATCCTCCTCAACAACTATATCTTCCTGAGGGTCCCACAACTGTAAAAGTGTTCTAATCATAGAAAATTAATTAGCAATCACTGATACCCCTATTCAAATGAGACCGTTCCCTTTTTTGCCTTCTTTTTCTTATCTGTCTTCAATCTTGCTGCTCCTAATTTCACTGGTCCTGCCACTTTCAAACTTAATTTTTGCAACTTATCAATGCAGCAATCTAATGGTCCATCAGGATCCCCTTGGAAGGGTCCTACAACTGAATGCTGTGTTATAGGCACTAATTTCCTACACCTTATAGAAACTATACGTGATTTACTTTGAACCTTAATTCTATTTACAATACATTGTATTTCCCATCGATAATAAGCAAGAACCTTCTGTTCAGGAGACTCATAAAGATTTAAAGCTATATATGCGTTTTGCCCTGTTTGTCTCCTTAATTCATCTTGCCAGCTTTTTCCCCACGTATGCTCGTGTTCACAAGTATGACACCACAAATCCCGTAATAATGATTGTTCTATCCAAAAAGTTCTTTTACAACCCCCACAACGTAGAGCTATCCAGGCAGCACAATGTGGATTGTGACAGTCAAGGCAATGTAGTTTCGCTGGATCTGTTAAGTGAAAAGTTGATATTGAGTCAATGAAACGAATCAACTCCTGGGCTGTCCGGTAGTGACGTGTCAGTGCTCTGTCCACCGCTTCCAAGTACCCCTTCAATTGAAACAGTAGTGGTTGTAGGACTAGAAGCAGTTTCTTCCCCAGTCGCTCCTTGTCCTCCTCCGTAAGGTGACTCACCAGAGGCTGCAGCAAAAACAGGTTTAGTCCACTTAGCAGGCACCCACAAAGGCCCTGTAGGTGAGGAAACACAAAGATACCCCCGACCCCAATATAATACTTTTGCAGGTTTTTCCCATAATCCTGTACTTGGGTTCTTATACTTAACCCAGACCTCTGTTTCCTTAGTATTTTCCTGACCTGACCTCGGATGATGTTTCATTGCAGGGGGGGTATCATCTTCCCCAAAAATGCATAAATGGTTAATCACATACAAAACCTTAGCCAAACATGCTTGTGGATCTGCCAAATCTTGATGTTTTTCAATATACTGCTTAAGGGTACCGTTTGCTCTTTCCCGTAAAGCTTTCCTTAACTGTATCAGTAACTCATACAATCGTTTATTATTCACTTCCTTAATTGCTGCTTCCTCTATTCGTTTGACTACTCCTGCAACATACATAGAGTCTGTGACCACATTTAAAGGCTCCTGTGAGTTGGACACCGCCCATACTACTGCTAACAATTCCAAAGTTTGTAAGCTATCTGCAGGGTCTGCTGTGAGGAGTTGATGCTTCCATTGTCCTTTTTCTTGCCAGGTAACAGCAGCATGCCTTGATTTCTTTCCTGCATCTGTAAAAGCTGTAATAGCTCCTTCTATGGGGTTTTCTTCTCTCAAAGGTCGAGTAATCCAATTCTATTCTGTCATCCATTGCAAAACTCTAGGCACTAATTTACTAGTCTCTACTTTAGCAGGTGACATCAATAATGCTTCTTGTAAATTCTTTGAATTTATCAAGTACCAGTCCAAGGTTTCTTTTTCCATAGGCAATCTAATAGTAGCAGGTTCTCTACCATCCACTTCAAGAATTCTGGGACGCCCCTTTTTGATTAATGCTGCCAATTGTTCAATTTTTGAAGATATTGTTTTCTTGTGCTGTAGCGGTGGTGACAACCATTCCAACACCCGTATCTCCCCCGTTTTCTTTTGCAACTGAGAGAGAGCACCAAGCAAGTGGCAAGGGCTATTCCAGATAGTAAGGTCAATGGGGTGGTCGAGTTGTCGACGAGACACATACCCTTGCTGTACACAGCTACTAATTTGCTGCAAGGCAAGATGATGCTCCTTTGCCAGGTGTACAGGAGTAGTAGGGTCCACGCCTTTTAACAAAGGCCGTAGGGCTTCTAATAAGTGATTTGGTATTCCCACAATAGGCTTCAGCCACTGTAAGTCTCCCAGCAACTTCTGTGCATCATGTAGAGTTTTAATGTCCAATTGTAATTCCCATTTTTGTGGTATCACTATTTGATCCGTCAAAGTCCATCCCAAATATTTCCAGGGCTTTGTAGTCTGAATTTTCTCTGCAGCAATAACAAGTGAATATGCAGCAAGAGTATTTTTAATGGTGTTAATCTGTAAAGAGGAGAATGGCTGTTGCTGTGCAAACAAAATATCGTCCATGTAATGATATATTATAGTTGCTGGCCATTTACGACGTAGTGGCTGTAATGCTGCATCAACATAAAGCTGACATAAAGTGGGAGAGTTGCGTATGCCCTGCGGAAGAGATGTCCATTCAAATCTTTTATCTGGTTCCCCACGATTTATTGCTGGTAAAGTAAATGCAAATCTCTTCATGTCATCAGGATGCAGGCCAATAGTGAAAAAACAATCCTTTAGGTCAATAATTAAAAGTGGCCAGTGTTCTGGAATCATAGCTGGATTTGGAAGACCAGGCTGTAAGGCCCCCATTGGTTCCATTTGGTCATTTACAGCCCTCAAATCATGTATCAAACGATATTTCCCTGATTTCTTTTTGAATACAAAAATAGGTGTATTCCAAGGGCTTGTGGACAGTCGTAGGTGCCCTTTCGTATATTGTTCCTGTACCAATTCATGGGCATGCATAAGACTCTCCCCTTTTAATGGCCATTGCTTAACCACCACCGGTGTATCCGTTTTCCAGGTGAGTGGAATGGGGAAAGTCCAAGCAATGGCAATTACCACGAAGGGTGCTGATTAGTTAACACCACTCCCAATTGTGTTAAAATGTCCCTTCCAATTAAGCAGGAAACTGTAGGAGGCAGTTGAACAATTGAAAACACAGCAGATATTTGTTGATTCTCAATGCACACAGACAAAGACGGCGACCTGCTTGCCAATGTAAATCCTCCCACTCCTGTGAGCATGTTTGATGAGGGAAATAGAGGCCAATGTTGTGGCCAGGCTTCTGGAGAAATGATGCTAGTATCTGCTCCTGTATCCAATAATCCATAAAGGGTTATGCTTTGATGCCCATAGGTAATTTCAACCTTTTGTTTTGGTCTATTTTGTAAATCCACAGTTAAAAGGGTAACACCAGTAGAGCCAAAACCTTTTTCATCCCGTGCTTGCCCAGTAAATGATTGTATTCCTGATGTCATTTGTGACAGTGGTACCAATTGTGCAATGCGTTGTCCTTTTGTAATTTTAATCGGAGGATAAAGGGTGTAAGCCATAATTTGTATTTCCCCTGTAAAGTCCGCATCGATAACACCAGGCAAAACAAATAATCCCAACATAGTTATAGAGGAACGTCCCAGCAATAATGCTCCACATGTTTGTCCATTTAATATAAGAGGACCCTTTATTCCAGTGGGTATCCTCTCAGGCCGGTTCGTCATTAGTGTGACGTCTACTGCTGCTGATAAGTCCAAGCCGAGGCTCCCGGTTGTTGCGGGTTGCAGACAGGAGGTAGCAGCAATGTCACGGCAGCAGCTGGTGTCTCCGATATCAGGGCGGCAACTTGTGTCTGTCCCTCATTGCCGTATTGGTAACACTTGATGAATGGTCTCGAGCCTCTTTACGTGACTGCCAGTGAGCCGCTTTGGAGAGGAGCAAGAGCAGCTAACACTTATTTTGAGTAGACTATGCTTTTGCAACCCTAATCCTAATTCCTTTAAGGCTTCTGCTATAAATGCCTGTGAAGCTGTTGGCATTAATGCCATTCGCTCTAATGCTTCCTCAATAGTCCAGTTTGCCCCTAAAGTAGCTAACACTCTTTGGGTTGCTGGATTGCTATTTTGCAAGGCACATGTTTTCAATAGCGCTCTGCAACACCAGCCCGATCTATAGCAGTAGCTGCTCTATCGATAAAATTTCCAAATGATTCTTCTCTACCTTGTTTAATGCCCATATAAGCCGGTAACCCTCCTGGCTCTTTAACCATGTCTATTGCAGCATGCACTAACTGCATAGACTCTCTAAGTTTATCTTCTCCCGATATCATCTGTGCCTCTGAATGTAAAAATGCCCCTAAGCCAATCAGCTCCTTTACTGTTACTCCATGTAATGGGTCATGTGCATTAAACAATAACTGCTGATGCTGAGTGAATATCAACCAAACTATTCCTCTTAAATCATTAAGACATAAAACCTGAGTATTAAAAAGATAATCTAACATTTGCTTAACAGGTTCACTTTTTACTCCAAACTGACTAACCGTAGAACGTAGCTGAGTTAACAGCTTCCAATCTAAGGGAGTATATTCTGCTATATTATGCGTAAGGTTCCCCTGTGCATCATACTGTGGTGTGTATGTAACTGGACATGCAAGACTAGAAGCTATTTCCACCGCCTCACCATCCCCCATTTGCATTACTTCTTTCGCCAAAGCAGCCCAAGCTTCCCTCCTCTGTTTAGCCATCTCCCCCCATGGATCACGGTGTGCCCCTGGGATGGGATCTGGCCCTTTAAGGGTGCTATGCTGCTGGCGCTTTGGTACAGACCCCGAGCTTTCGCACAGGGAAGGCAGTGGAGCAGAGGCTGGCTCGCGCGGGGGAAGCGGCCCCCCCGCTGGAGCTGACAGTGAAACCGGAGCCGGCTCACTCGGGGGAAGCAGCGGAGGCAAGGCTGGCCGCGGAGGCGAAGCTGGCTTGCTCCCACCCCCACCATCCGACCCGCCTGAAGCTCGTGGCGGAGGCAAAGCTGGCTTGCTCTTACCCCCACCATCCGACTCGCCCTCCCCCTCTGACAGGAAAGGTGCAGACAGTTCCACTGCGCCTATAGGAAAATCCTCCACACCACTTTGCTGGGGACTCTTAGGCATAAGTACCTTAGTTACAGAAGGTGCCAGGGGATCATCTTCACGACCATACCCTATATTCCTCTTATGAGCTTCTGTTGCCCTTTCTGCTGCCTTTCTCTCAGAGACCTGCTGAAGTAACGTGTTATACACCACCCGCCATAACTTCCTGAATTTCTTTGCTGATTTATCATCGTCTAGTATTGTATCCCACAATATTTCCCCAAACTTCTTCCACTCTGCTAGCTCATGAACTGTATGAGGATTAGAAAAGATACCCTTAGCATGGCCATAAGCTAATAACTCTGGTAGCTCCTTTTTTAAATCTATCCCTTTTATCCCACGCCGCTCTAAATAGGCGGTAAATAAATCATATGCCGCTTGCCTATCCATACCTATTAATCAGCGCGCGCTGTTGCAGCTCTCCAGGCTCCGGCGGACACGTATTGGCTTAAGTCCCAGTTGTGAACCTTAAGGGTGCTTCAAATTCCGGCACCGTCCCAGCTGCTGGGACCCAAAGCCAACTTCCGGACCGTGGCGTAATCCCTTTTTCTTTTAATCCGAGAAAAAGGGCAGAGATTCAGTTATGCCCGCATTCTCCACCATTTGTCGGCGGAAGGGAACCAGGACATCAGTTTGATCATCACAGGCTCGATTTTATTGATCAGTACGGCGGGTTAAATACAGTTCATAATGAGCTTCATACATATTGCAAAAGTTGAGCTCAGGATTGGTCAGCTTACATATCAGAACCTACGCCTACTTCTACATTCCTATGGTTCTACTTTTGATACTTTCTACATATTCTTAGGATATATTCAGGACTAATCTCAACTCCCTATCCTCATGTTGCAGCAAGGTCGCTGCTGACTCTTCCTTTCAGCTTGCTGACTGCTGACTTTTCTCCTTCAGCTTAACCAGTGGCATTATATCAGTGTGGCCTTTCTCAGCTAACCAATTATTAATAATACTCTCCACACCTGTAGCCTACTTACAGTAGTCGTTGAATATCTCTGGTGCATCCAAGACCCGTTCTGGCTTTGAGGGAATATATCTGCTCTTCTTCCTGCTCAATCCAGGTGCCATTTTCTGACTGTAGAGCACTTTCAGGTTATTCTGATAGTCTGTGTGCAGGGGAACAGGTTTGTTAACCTGAGTTAGTTTCCTCCCAGCTGAGTGCTGCTCACCCAACTAGGAATCCCTTGGAGTGAAAATAAAGTCCTAAGAGAAACACTCACAAGCCTGCAGTGCACTAAAATCACTGGCAGAATGAACTGCTGAGCAGGGGTGAGCTACAATTTCCTCATTCATGGAAACAAATTTAACAAACACTTGGGTTTTTGAATCCCATTATATTTAGTTGCAGTTTAAGCTAGAAAGTGCACAGCAGAGGCTTTGATGCTCTTACAGACTTCATGAACGTTTGGAACCTGCAGTACCGGTAACTGTCACCGACATCTTTCCATAAAAATCCTTTCTTTAGGATTTTTCCCCCTTCTGAGAAGCTGTGGCCTCAGCAACAAAAGGTAAACAATGGTTATCTGCTGCTGGGGAATGCAACAGGTGGATGCGTGATCAGTCTTGGGTGAATGTTTGGATTTACTGACCACTCACAGCGGAGCTGGGTCTCACCCTCTGCTGAGACACAGCCCTTTGTTTATTCATTCTTTTCCTATTCTTAGCTTAGCTAGCTTCTGAGAGCTTTCCTTCTATTTCTTTTAGTATAGTAATAATGTAATATATATCATAAAATATTAAATCAAGCCTTCTGAACATGAGGTCAAGATTCTCATCTCTCTCTCCACCCTGAAGACCCTTGCAAGCCCTGTAACAGGTGACCAACTGGCAGTCATAGCAACTCTCCTAAATAAATTCACTTTAACTGTTATGCCCTCCCTCGACCTCAGGAACCTTAAGAAAGGAGACTCCAGCCTGTACAGCTCTCAGAAACCAGTTGATTTCTCCTGTGACCACACACAGAGCCTCTGTGTTGCTGTTCCCCTGACCTGATCCCTCCTGCTGATTCAGCTCACACGGAGCCTGTATCACACCTTCTGGAGCATTCTGTGGTTTTCCTCTGAGGTGGAGGATCTTTGCCTCTTCCACATCAAAACCATTCAGATTCACTGCCCAGGCTTTCTGTTGCTCCTACAGAGACAAATCACCCTCAGTGCAATGCATTTAAAACAATTCCCACACTACAATTTAAACAGACATCTAAGTCCCCTTCTCTTAGAATCTGAAGATGTTTGACTGTGCTGCAAGGGTCAGTCACACAGAGGCAGGTCAAAGCAGTTTTCCTCAGACTTTCATACATTGTCCTGCTCACATTTTCAAACAATGGCAAATTCAGTGTCATTGCCAGAGGGAAAAGCCACAGCCACAAAGCGACCAAATGCTTCATAAACAGATTTCAGAACACAGTGTAAAACATTCCAGAAGTGTTCCCTGTGGAGACCTTGTCCTAGAATAGCTACCACCAGCAGTTTCACTTTGCATAGGCTTACAGCTTTGTGTTTTTGTTGCCTGCTACATTTTAAAGCCTCGTTAGTCAAAAGCTAAATTTTGCTACCAGAAGCAGCATAGGCTTCGAGTGCATGGCAGTCTCTACAGCTTCAGTCTCATCCTAGGCTCCTGAAGCCCAGAGCTGCAAGTAGTGATGGCTGGGACTTGTCAGTGCCGTGTGCCCCCTTGATAGAACCTATTGTTCACTGCTCTGTAAAGGGGCAGGAAGGCGTAGCAGTTATTGAAGTAATTGTAACTTAGCAACATGCTCACCTTCTTGGTAGGGGAATCCTCAGCAGGGTCATTCTCTTTGGTTAGGAGGAAATTTGCCATCTCCATCTGCATAGTGCTGTGTTTGGGAATGTAGCGATCCCCCCCAGCCTTTGTGGGGGTGCTTTGAATTTTGGATCCAGATTTACCTGCATTCACATATGAAAATATTGTCTTACAGCTATTTAACAGCCTGTATTAGAGTTTTCACGGGAGCAAACCCAACACTCTTCCACATCACACCCACCAGACAAGTAGGACTCTGAGGTCTCATGCCACCCAGTCCCAACTAACTTATATTTTCCTCCCTGCCACCAAGTTGGTTAGGGACTGTGTGGTGCAACTCCTTGGGTCTAGTGCAACAATTCCAGAGTCCAGAGATAAGGGGAAGATACAAAAACGCTCACAGGATGTAAAGCTGTCAGCTGACAGTCCTGCCCACACTTGTCCTAGCATCCAGCTGTGCCAGCAAGGCTCAGCTGGCCGAACAGCAGCTCGCCAGCCCCAGTGCTCAGAGCTCTGCCCCTCATGCTGGCAAGGAGGTGGGTGGCTGTCAGGAGCACAGCCCACCTCCTCCTGCCTGAGCAGCAGCCGGTAGGGCAGCGTGGCAGGGAGCCCAGGGCCCCATGGCTACGGACAAGCAGCCTGGGCCAGGCTCCCGCACTCAACCTCTGCCGCCGGTGGCCGGCGCTCACTGGGTGTCTTGGATGGCGTCTTGCTGGGGCTGTGGGAGCGACATGCCAGCTTTATGGGGGACACGCCGACAGGGCTGGGCCCGGGGCCGCTCTCCTTGGCCTTGCGCTGCCATGGCGCAGGCGGCGCGTTCGGGATCAGCGTGGCCAGCTTCAGCAGCCCGTGCAGGTCCGCCTCCAACAGGAACTGCGCCGTGGTCCTGCGGGCGGGCAGGGTGAGCCGTGCCCACCGGCCGGGCTGAGCCTACTCCAACAGGCCCCGCCGGCCTCCCCACCACCGGACCGTGCAAGCGCTCCGGCTGCTCCTCTCCACTAAGGGACACCCCCACTCTCCCCAGCCGCTCCTCGGGACACCCCATCAGCCGATACGCCCTCCCTCCGCTTCTCGGGGGTCCTTGATCAGGCAGCACCCCTTCCAGCCGCTCTTTGGGGCTTCTTCCGATAAGCAACATTCTCCCATCCCCTGCCTTTCAAGGGCAATCTCGTCCCTGCTCTTTCTCCTCCCCACCGTGCTTTGCCTCTGCCCTGTGCCCCTGGGGCTGCTCTTGGCCAGGCAGCCTCAGTGGGAGCCAGCACTGGCTGCAGCCCCAGTGGGCCCCCCCAGGACAAGGCCCAGCATTTAGGAGGCCAATGAAAGCTCTGGGCAGCAGCAGAACCCTCAGCAGAGTTCTTTGGACAATCAAGGACTGGCCACCCCTACACTGCAACCTCACTGGGAATGTTTTCTGTCTGACGTAGACTTTCAAAAGAAGCTGTTTGAGGGAAAGGTGAACTAAACACTCACCCTTTTCTCTTCCAGGAAGTCCAACTTCGGACAGAGCATAAGATGAAGATCAGCTCCAAGACAAGCAGGCCTGCCAGTAACCCTAGCCAGAAGCCTGTTCCCTGATAGAAACCCCTTCCAAGGCCCTTCTGGGAATCAGGAACATGTGCTGTGGTTCCAGCTGCACCTGTGGGAGCGATGGGGAGCGTCAGCCCGTGCTGTGCTGCACTGCTGAGCTGGCAGCATGGTGGATGCGGGCAGGACATTCTCCGTTTCCCCCAGAGCTGGGGCCTGCAGGGACCTTGCCACCCCGTGGCACAGGCTGTGCCACCCAACAAAGCCCAGCAGGCCGAGAGGAGAGCCCGGGGGCAGCGCAGCTTTTTGGGCAGTCGCTGCTTGGAGGGACACGGGCCACACCCATCCCTGAGCAGCCCCTGCCAGCCCTGGCCCTCCCTGCCCCGTGACAGCTCCCCCCGCCCCAGGGCACAGAGTCAGGCCCTGTCAGGACCCAGTGCAGCCCCTGCCCAAACGGGAGCCAAGGGTGGCTCTGGCCCTGGGCTCGCGGCAGGGCTCCCGCTCGGGGCTGCTCCTGTGCCTTGGGCCTCTGGGCACTCAGGGCCAGCTCCAGAGCAGCTGCAGCGGGAGGGACGTTGGTGCACGAGTCCCCTTTTCCCAGGGCTCTGAACGAGCTCCAAAGGCACCTCCAGCTTTGCCGGGCTGTGCAAGGGAGGCCCTGGTAGAAGAAGAAGAGCTGCAGCCACACAGCTCTGCCAATGGCTGAGCCCTGCTGAGCCTGGCACAGCAATTACCTTCTGTGCCTGTGCCCATGCCTGTGTTTGGCTCGGACTTCCTTCCTGCAGCAGGGGCTGCCAATCGGCCTCTGCTTTGTTGGGGAAACACCTCCTTCTGTCCTAACTTTTGGCCCATCACTTGAGAAACAAAAAGTACACCTTAAAAGATGGAGAAATTCTCCATTTCTTTAATGGCATGTTCAGAACGTCATGCTTATGCAAAATTGGATAAAATCAACAAATCATCTGGGCTTTTTCAGCTGGGCCATGGCCCACCGTCCTTCAAACACCTGCCAGTGCTGAGCAGAAGTTGTGAGTGGATCGTGCAGGGTGAGGGCACACACATGCATGGCTCTGTCCTGGCACCTGCAGCGATGCCCCCCTGGCCGAGCTTTGGGCTCTGAGCTGGCAAGTCTCACAGGGGAAAGGCCTTGGCGTACCCTCACCATCTCCCAGAGGCTCAATCCTGAACATGGGCTGGGAAGCCAGATCACCTTGAGCAACAGGCTCAGCTGCAAAGAAAGGCAGGACACAACAGCTCCAATGGCACTGCTGAAGATTCTCCTTCAGGCCCGAGTGGCAGTGAGGGCATCTGGGTGATTGGTGCCCTCCAAGGCACTCCCTTGGCTCTGCCTTCCACTCAGGAGCAGGGCCAGGGGGACCTCGTGCCTGCAGTGGCCCCACACTGGGATGGAAGGAGCCCCTTGCGGGGCAGTCGGGGCAGAAAGGACTCCCTGGAGCAGCCAGCAGCTTGAAACCCAGCCCCAGGCAGGGCCAGGGCTTAGCAGTGGCAGCAGAAGCAGCTCGGGCTCCCTGGGGGCTGCAAAGGAGATGAGAAAGGCTCAGCCCCCAGGCACAGCCCTGGGCCCAGCCCCTTCCCTCTCTGCTCTTCTCTGTGGCTGCACAGAGCACACAGAAGGACACAGTGGCATTGCACACGGGAGGAGGATGGACAGCTAAATGCCCCTTCCTCCCACTGACAGCGATCCTGTGGGATCCCTCAGGGCTCCAGAAGGGAGCAGGGTAAGGTTTCCAGAACTGATCTACCTTCAGTGAAATTTAAGGGAACTGGCTCATGGTAAGCTCTTGGCATACTGACACAGATTATTCTGTCAGGAAAGGTACATTCAGAACATGCCTCCAACATCTGACAAGGTCTTCAAAGCACCATTCACCAGCATTTCCAAGTAATCCAAGTCATGATCCCAGTCGAGGAGGGATCACAGATGCTACAGAACCATTTCCATGGTGTGCTGGAATCCCCTTCTCCCTTGGGGAATTGGGGACTGCAAGGGGGTGGGGTAAGGCTGTGGGAGCCTGTGGCTCCTGGTCACTCTGTACGCTCTTTGCAGGTCCTGTGCAACATGCCTGGAGGGGCAGCTGGAGCAGCCCAGGGCCCTGGGGCTCTCTCCCTGCCACACAGGAAACCCTCACTAAATGCTTGGGGAAATCTGCAGTGCCACAGCTGTCACTCCCAACCTCCGTCCCTCCCTCCTGCTTGCCCACCTGCCCATGGAACAGCTCCCACAGCCCACGGGCACATAGCCAGGCCCTCTCAGGACACACTGGAGCCTTGCTCTCCCCCTCTGCCCTTTCCCCACCACGGGCACCCTGTGCAGCCGCTCCCAGGTTTCGGGACATGTCTCCCACGGAGGGAGCCCAGCAGGACAGCTCAGTACCCGAGTGCCCTGAGCCTGCTCGGGACAATTCCTCTGGGCTGTGCCCATCTTATCCAGGCTGTGCCCGCAGTGCCAAGCAGCAGAGAGGGCAGCTCAAGCCTCAGCAGGGCTCAGGCCCAGAAGCAGAGCAACTACCTCCTGTGGCTGTGTCTGGCATCGCCTCCCTTCCTGCAGGAAATGCCACCTTCAATAGAGCCCCTCTGTCCATCCCTTGAGAAAGGAAGAGGCACAGCTGGATCAGATGGAATCATTGCACATCCAGGAGGTGGCCTGTTCAGGAGGCAATACTTGTCCAAAACATGGATAAGGATCAGGAAAATTGATCTTGGAAGGCATTAAACCAAGAAACAAGTACTTCAAAACCCCTGGAGGTGGCTGCCATGGTGAGTTCCCTGAGGTGTCAAAGGCCAAGCCACACCCATGGCTGCTTTCCCTGAGGTGTCACAGCTGCAGCCCCAGCCCCATGGCCGGGTTTCCTGAGGTGTCACAGTCCCAGTCCCACTCCATGGCCGGTTTCCTGAGGTGTCACAGCCCCAGTCCCACTCCATGGCCGGTTTCCTGAGGTGTCACAGTCCCAGTCCCGCTCCATGGCCAGTTTCCCTGAGGTGTCACAGCCCCAGTCTCGCTCCATGGCCGGTTTCCCTGAGGTGTCTCAGCCCCAGCCCCGCTCCATTGCCAGTTTCCCTGAGGGCTGACAGCCCCAGTCCCACTCCATGGCCAGTTTCCCTGAGGTGTCTCAGCCCCAGCCCCGCTCCATTGCCAGTTTCCCTGAGGGCTGACAGCCCCAGTCCCACTCCATGGCCAGTTTCCCTGAGGTGTCACAGCCCCAGCCTCGCTCCATGGCCGGGTTTCCTGGTCGCTTTGAGGTGCTGTTCCTCTCTCTCTGTGGAGAAAGTAGAGGCCAAGGAGCTTGCAGAGCAAGCCCAGAGCCACGAGGGCTCTACTGCCTGCTCAGCCCTGAGTGAGCTCTGCTCCTTCATGCCTTCTCCTCCCGTTGTCAGGTCGCACTGACACTCGGCCTGAGCCCAGTGATCCCTTTTGGGGCCAAGGGAAATCTCTGCTCCTGCCTCTGGCACAGGGTGCTCTGCCAGCAGGTCAGGGAAGGAGACAGCCCTGGAGAGAGGCATGAGCAGTGGAGGAAAGCCAACATCACTGCAGTCTTGCAAAAGGGCACCAAGAAAGAGCCAGGAAACTGCAGGGCCATCAGCCTCAGCTCCATCCCCAGAAAGGTGACAGAACAGCTCCTCTTGGATGCCATCTCTAAGCCTGTGGAATAACAGGAATGGAAACCATGCTTGACCAATCCCATAGCCACCTGTGCTGCAGTGACTGGCTGGGCTTGTGAGGGGAGAGCAGTGGTTGTTGCCAGCTGGGACTTCAGCAAGGCTTTGTCCCTGCCTCCCATAACAGGCCCCTGAGGCAGCTCAGGGACAGTGGGGCAGAGAAGTGGACAGGGGAGCTCCAAACTCAGGTAGCTGTGAGCTCAGGGCGCCGTGCTGGGCCCAGCCTTGTTTGCCTTATTCCCCAGTGACCTGGCAGAAGGGACAGTGTGTTCCCTCAGTGTTTGCTGATGGGACAGAATTGGGAGCAGGGCCTGAGGCACCACAAGGCTCTGCTGCCCTTCAGTGAGACCTGGAGAGGCTCGAGAGTTGGGCAGAGAGGAACCTAATGAAGTTGCACTGGGAAAAGCCTCTAGAAGAGCTTCAGGCTTTGTAATTACCAGGCAACAGAAGTGTTTTAGTATAGTGGAGTCTATAACGTTGTCTTGTAATGTCCAGTCAGGGAAACCACTGCGTCTCTGTATGTCATAGGACCAGTCACTTGTATGTATGTCAAGAAAGTCTTTGGGAGAAACATGAATGAATTCAGAAACTTCCCCTGATATTATTTTGGATTTTCACGATTTTCTGGAATGCTGGGTGAAGTGTAAGGATGCCAAAAGGAAAGTGAAAGCAAACCAATAAATCTTTAAAAACTCAGAAGCCTCTCCTGTCTGTTCCTTGAAGAAGTTGCCAAACAATGTCACTTTTGCAATCCTTTGAAAGATCTTACAGGAAAAAGCATTGGCCAAAAGTGCTGCCCTGTGTTTCTGAACAGCAACATGCATTTTGTGTTGATGCAAGGTTTGTACCAGGGTTTGGGGTTTTTGTGTGTGCTTTGAATGTGAGTCTTTGCAGGACTATTAATAATTAGACCATGTACTGAAGAGAACATGTTACTGTGTTGTGCTGTTCAGTGCTGAAGAGGGTTGAGACAGAGCAGGTAGCTCTGTGTCTGTGTGTAATTGCATGAGCAGCACGGGAGCAGTGCCCAGGGCCTGGAGAAGCAAACGGGTTCCCGGTGCTGAGGACAAGGTGTCCAGAGCTCGGGATTGTCCGGCCAAGCTCTTCTGGCTCCTTGTGCTTCGAGACCTAGCCGGGAGCCCTGCAGAGCCCCGGGTGCAGCTTCCTAACTTCCCCCCTCTTCCTCTGCCTCCTCCCTGCCTCCAGGGTAAAGGCGCTCCCTGGCATTGCACTGGCTGTGCCTCCCTCCTAGAGCAGTGAAGGGATCGTTTCCCAGCCAAGGTGGCTCTCCCATGGAGACAGGAAAATGGGCAAACTCCTGCTGCCCCAGCATCAGGCAGGTGCAGTGTGTCCTTGCCTGTCAGTCCCTGCCCTGCTTCCCAGAGATGCCACTGATTGTTCCACAAGTCATGGATCTGCATTTCCAGGAGCATGTTTGCAAAGACACGAAAGAGAAAAATTGACAAGAATTGTTTGTGCTTCTCTTCCTAATTTTTTCCAATGTATTTTCTAGTAGGAAAGCATGGACCAAACTGGCAAAGTTCCTATAATGTAGGAAAAGCATCCTCCTGTATTTGACTTGAGTTGAGGACAGTTGCAAGCTCTCCTGTCAAAGGTACACAGAAAATTCTCAGTGAATTTTCTGTCTTTCTGCTGAGTCAGTATAAAAGATGACGTTTCTCAGAAGCTTAATACTAATTTTTCCATTTATATGGAAAGTCAAAGTTGTTAGTTCATATGATGGCAGGATAACGGAGGCAGCTGTGGTGGTGTCCAGGTTTATCTCCTGTACCCAATGGTGATCAGCAGCAGCATCAAATCAGGTTCATCTTAGTTTTCTGCAGACAGGTCTTGATGAAAACATCAGTTCACCTAGAGCAGGGATGGAATCCCTGTAGTGCAGCTGACTCCACACGGGCTCTCTGGGCCACCGCCTGCCAGGGGCAGGAGCAGAAATTTCCCTTGGCTGGGGCCGGAGCCCTAGTGTGGCAGTGCCTGAACAGCACCTCCCTGCCTACAGTGCCACCCTGGATGGCTGCCCCAGGGCCTGGCATTTGACTCTGCACTTGCTGCCGGATTCCCGGCCGTGCTTCCACCCTGAGCAAACGCTCGGACCATTTTAGAAGCTCGGTGCCCAAGGGGGCCGCCACAAGTGGTTGCCAGGGACCTGGGGCCATGGCTGCCCCGATTTTGGGTACACGGTGCTGATGTCAGAGTGGCCATTGTGACCTGTGCCACCAAGGCCACAAAAGGGAACGCGGGGCTCAAGCCGAGTGTCAGTGCGACCTGACAACGGGAGGAAAAGGTAGGGCGGGGATGTGGCTGCCCAGGGACCAGAGGGGCCCCACACCTCGGGGCTCTGGGCCTGTGCTGCAGGCTCACCTGCCTCTCCCTTCCCAAAATCACAGAATCAGCAGAGGAACAGCCAGAGGACACTGCAGTGTTACTCAAGGCGACGACGGGAGGAGAAACAGACAGGAGCAGGGCTCACGCAGGGCTGAGCAGGGAGTAGAGCCTCGTGGTTCTGGGCCTGTTCTGCAAACTCCCCCCCCCCCCCTTCTTTCTCCCATAGACAGAGAGGAACAGCACCTCGAAGTGACCACGTCCTTCGAGGAGATAGACTCAGCGTAGACAGCCGCCATGTCTGACAGAAAGCAGGAGGGTCCTGGTGCCAGGGAGCCAGGTGAAGGCAAAGCAGCTCTCTGATAGCTTGGCCCAGGGGCTCTTGTGGTAGCAGGCAGCGTGGGGATCAGAACAGAGGCAGCGGGAGGCAGGAGCTGCTCGGCCATGCCAGGGCTGGGAGCCTCCTTCCTGCCCAAGTGGGGCCCAGCTGGGCCAGGGGGCAGCTCCTGGGACAGCCGTGCCCGCAATGGCCCCTGCTCTGCAAGGCCTCCAGCGCTGCCCATCAGCCAGGCAGGGACAGAGCAGCCTTGGGGCCGATGCTGCTGCAGGCTCAGAGCCCCGCACAGCTGCTCATGCCCGGTGCCATTGGCTCTGTCCCCTGCAGCCTGCATGCTGTGTCGCCGTGCCGAGGCTGACCCGGACATGTGCGGTGACAAACTGCAGAAGGGTGGGCTCTGTGCCCACGTGTTCTGCATGGTGAGTGGCTCCGGGCGCTCCCTCCACCTTTGCAATGGGCAGCTCCTCCCGCCCCCTCCTCATCAGCTTCTCCCCTTGGCTGCAGTTCTTCGCCACTCTACTATTTCAGCAAGAGACGGACCGCGGGGGACTCATGGACTTTCTCCCTCGAGATCTCCTAATTGCAGTGCGGCGGGCGGCACAGAAGGTGAGAGCCTGACAAGAGCAGGGAGATTTGTGCCTGGCGAGGTTTGCCAGAGCTTAGCCCAGACTGCAGGAAAGAAAGGCCGGCCCAACAGTCGGGACAAAGTCTGGCTCCCAGCAGCTCTGGCACAGAGGCCCTGGCACAGCAGCCTCCCTCCTCCAGCTGGCGGCTCTGTGGGCTGGGAGCCGGCAGCGGCCACGTCCTGCGCCCTGCCCTTAGCCCTGGGGCTGCCTGGGGAGGCCTCGAGGCTGCTGCTGCTGCTGCTGCTGCTGATGCAGCTGCTTGGCTCTTTCCAGCGCTGCTGCGTCTGCGGCCAGAGCGGGGCAACCATCATGTGCTGCAGGGAGAACTGTGACAGATGGTTCCACTTGCCCTGTACCAAGGAGGGCGGCTGTGTCAATCTATACGTTACTCCGTTCAGGTACCTCATCTCTCTTTATGGCCACCCCTGGGGAATGATCCAGCATTTCTCACTTTCCCCATCCCTTTGCCCCCAGCTCTTTCTGCCCTGAGCACCGTCCAGAGCAGGAGGTGGATGTGACTCCTGAGCCGGACACCGTTTGCCTCATCTGCATGGAACCTGTGGAGGACAGAAAGACCTTCACAACATTGGTGTGCCCAGCGTGCAAAAAGGCCTGGTTCCACAGGGACTGCATCCAGGTAGGAGCCCTCCCCTGAGCCCTGGGGCACAGCAGGTGCTCAGCAGCAGCAGCAGCAGCAGCAGCAGGGCCTCGCTCACCCTGCCTGTGTTTGCCCTGCAGGGACAGGCCTTGCGCGCTGGTGCTTTCTATTTCCAGTGCCCCCTGTGCAGAGACAGTGGGGAATTCCCTGTTGAAATGTTCATCTTGGGGATCCGAGTCCCCTTCAGGTTGGTGTCCTTCTGCCTGGCCCACCAGCCAGGAGGGTGCAAGTGCTGTGCTGTGCCAAGCCCTGCCCCAGGAGCCCTGGCCCTGCCCTGTCCTGTGAGTCTGGGCTTCAGCTTCACCCCCAACTTGGAAAAGTGCTGGAGAAAGAGCTGGGACACCCTGGACCTCCGTGAGGGAGAGCAGCAGAAATTCATCATCTCTTCCTTTCTCCATCAGACAGCCAACGTGGGAGGACAACGATGCCTTCGCAGATCTAGGAGTGAGGCACGGCCAATGCAATGCCAGGGATTGCCTTTACCCTGGGGGCAGGGAGGAGGCAGAGGAACAGGGGTAAGTTGGGAAGCTGCACCTGGGGCTCTGCAGGGAACCTGTGTCTCGACAAGGGCTCAAAGCAGGAAGAAGCAGAAGCGCTTGGCTAGACAACCACGTGCTGGTACACTTTTTGTTCTCAGTGCTATGAGCTTGTTTGCCTCCCCAGGCCCTGGCAATTGCTCCTGTGCTCCTCCTGTGCTGCTGAGGGCACCCACAGGCGCTGCTCTGGCCTGAGGAACAGCACACAGAGATGGGAGTGTGACAGCTGTGCTGGGCTCGGAACATGTATGAGTCAAAGTCCCCGGTGTCCCTGGGCTAGGGCAGTGCCCAGGCCGGGCTTGGCAGAGCGCAGCATCCACTGCTGGAGGGCTGGAGGCACTGCTCTGGCCTGGCTTGGCCGGGGCCTGGGTGATCTTTGACATTCCTGCTTGCCCTTACAGCCTCCAGGGATGAGACAGAGCTCAATGGCCCCAGGCCGGCCAGACAGTCAGGACTACAATCTGCTCGTGGCTGGTCAGAATCTGAGGCCATCAGCCCCAGCTCCCACAGCCCTGTGCCATTGGTGCTGGTTTCCCCACCTCCATCTCCAGAGATGGGCAGCCACAGCAGGCCCCAACACGCAGCATGGCAGCAGGCGCTGCCATCTTCCTCACTGGACACCAGCAGCATCAGCAGATCAAGGGCAACACGCAGCACGTCCCCTGACCCTGAGGACAGGGTCCATTCCAGACGTGCTGGGCCCAGCCGCAGGCGAAGCTCCTCTCGCCGGCAAAGTCGCGCCCAGAGTCCACCTGTCCGGTCCAGGAGTCACCGTGACAGGAACAGTAGGACAGGGCCAAGGGCTGAGAGGCCCAAGCAAAGGGAGACACCATCACGGACATCCCCCAGACGCAGGTGCTCCCGCCAGCAAGGTCGTGCCCAGAGTCCACCTGTCCGCTCCAGGAGTTGCCATGACAGGAACAGAGGGACAGGGCCAAGGGCTGAGAGGCCCAGGCGAAGGGAGACATGGTCAGGGCCATCCCCCAGACGCAGGCGCTCCCGCCAGCAAGGCTGGGCCCGGAGTCCACCTGTCCGCTCCAGGAGCTGCTGTGACAGGAGCAGTGGGACAGGGACAAGGGCTGAGAGGCCCAGGCGAAGGGAGACATGGTCAGGGCCATCCCCCAGACGCAGGCGCTCAAGCCAGCAAGGCTGGGCCCGGAGTCCACCTGTCCGCTCCAGGAGCTGCTGTGACAGGAGCAGTGGGACAGGGACAAGGGCTGAGAGGCCCAGGCGAAGGGAGACATGGTCCGGGCCATCCCCCAGACGCAGCCGCTCCCGCCAGCAAGGCTGGGCCCAGAGTCCACCTGTCCGCTCCAGGAGTCGCCGCGGCAGCAGCAGTGGCACAGGGACAAGGGCTGAGAGGCCCAGGCGAAGGGAGACATGGTCAGGGCCATTCCCCAGACGCAGCCGCTCCCGCCAGCAGCGCCGGGCCTCGACTCAAACTGTGCGGTCCAGGAGTCGCCAGGACAGGAGCAGGAGGACAGCAGCGAGTGCTGAGAGGCCCAGGCGTAGGGGGACATGGTCGGGGACATCCCGCAGGAGCAGCCGCTTCCACCAGCGACGTCGGACCTCAACTGGGACCTCCAACAGCAGCACGTAGTGCCGTCATCTTTTCTTTCTAGGCCGTGTGTTCCTTGCCAGAAGTGAAGGTGAGAACGGTCAGTGCAGGGACCCTGAGATGTGCAGCTCTGTGGGCAAACCCTATTAGCTCTTGATGTTTCTACTGGCAGGAAGAAGTCTGGGCTAAATACCTTGATTTCTGTGTAACTGTGTATTCAGTGAAAAGTCACTTAAGGATGTGGCTAATTAAAAAGGACTCTTGTTCCGGCCTTTAGACTTCAACCTCAGATGTTTCCCCACTGCTTACCCTTGATAATGAACCACTCCTTAATGGGCTTGGATATGCTTAGGGAGACATTCAGAGCAAGGTGGCTCTTAGGGAAGCTGTGTCCGAAAAGGACGTGTGCTGTGTTGCTATCCTTGAACAATCTCATTTCAGTAAAGCCAAAAAAAGAAGAAAGAGATGAGACACTGCCTCACTGTCTGAAGACAACTCCTACACCATTGCTGCGGATTTGAAAGAGGCCTTTCAAAGAACAAACCAGAATAGACGGCATTTCCTCCGTCTATTCTGGTTTATTCTTTGAAAGACCTTCAAAGAGCAAACCAGACTGAGGAAATACCCTGGGACAAAGAGGATGCACAGGACTCTGCCCCAGATGACCATTTGGGACCTTTGCCTGAGGATGATGCAGCTCAGGAGACGAGTTACTTCAAGTTTTCTTTCTTTGGAGGCACAGAGGAGTTGGGCATCAAAGAAGGTAACAGCAGAACCCTTCTAACAGTGCCATTGCTAAGGAAGAGCTTCTGGCAGGCACTGTAGGGCAATATGGTGTAAAAAAGGTCAGGATGCAGGGGATTTTCAGCAACAGAAGTCAGTAATTAGGCAGAAGCATTTTGATCTTCATTTCTGCTTGCTAGGGTTGTGGTAGATTATTGAGAGGTGCCTCATGCTTGCATCTCAGGAATTCTGAAAGGCATGCTTTGAGAAGGCATTGGGGGTTTTTGCTGAGTGGTGAAAAAGCTTGTTCTCATGCCCTGAATTCCTCAAACAGGGAAAAAGGTGACACACCAGTCATATCAAGTTTCATAGGAACTCACAAGGCTTTTAAGGAAATGTGCGTTAATGTAGAGGGAGGAGCAAAGTCCGAGAGCTGGCCCCAAGATCCATGAACATTCTGTTTGTTACTGAATTCTACTCTTGGACCTTTAGAAAAAGGAAATGGAATGACACATGATCATTGGGGTGTCCTAACCTTAGATAAAATGAGGCCGTCTGAAATGAAGATGAAACAACATTAACTCAAGTCCCAGTCATGTAGGAGAGAAAAGAAACCCCGTGAAGTTACCCAAAATATTAAAAAACCCAACGCAACAGCACAAAGCAATGAGCCCCCCAGACTTGCGCTGAACTGAAAAGGTATTCAGTGTCTTCTGAATGCAATGAGAAATGTTTAAGAATACATAAGGGCTCCCTGGAACAAAGTGGAAAATACAAAGTGGAGCAGAAATGTAGCTTAGAAAATCTGGCAGGGTCAGATTCTGTCCTTCCTAAATCTCTCTTCTCCACTGTAAGTATTTCACGTGAAAGGAGGAATTCTTCCTGATGATTAGAGGAATAATCTGGTTTTGGCTTTTTTTCTCTATTGGTGCTGTCATTGCAGAGCCTCACGCGCTTGGGACAATAAAGCCAGTAAAAGCCACATGGCAAGAGGATCCATGTTTCCAGGACAGCAGTTCTGAGGGTGACGATGAGCCTGAGATGTCAGAAATTGAACAGGACCAAGAAATGCAAGTTCCATTTCTCTTTGTTGTCTACTTGGCTGTAGTAGTTGGATGCTGTGGGAATATTAATAGCAGCACTCAGGGAATGGGAAACTGACATTGCACACCTCTGAGCAATGAAAGTCATCTTAGAAAACCATTTGTGCTGCACAGAGTCAAAACTCCCAGCAACCCATTGGATGGGAATGGGAATATGGAAAGAAAGAGCAGAGCACAGGAAATTAACTGGGTCATTTTGGTTTGACCAACTCCAAACTGAGTTTGGCCAAAAGCCAAAGACACAGTCAGTTTTCTCTTTAAAAGAGGATTTGGAAAATAAAAAGATTTATTTGGTTTCTAGGGAATAAAGCTTTTCAATGTATGGCATTTCTCTGAAGCACTACAGGATTAACTTGTGTTCATGAAATTTGATAGTACAATTTAGGATGCTCAAATCCCTTTGTCCTTTTCTAGGTTTCTTTCTTTACCATGCACAGGAAGTGCTAGAGTTTTTTTTTTTGTTCTCCAAAGATGATGAACGCCTAAGAGGTATGATAGAATTTCTTTACGCTCTTTTATATTTTTTTTTCCTTTTAAACCCTTCCTGTAATTCAGTGAGGAGGAAAAAATGCTGCCTAGTTATCAAAGTTTTCTAGTCAAAATTTGCCACCCTCACTTGTGATCCAAGTTGTGGTAGAATCCCTTGAGAAAGTCCTGGCAAAATAAAGGTCAACCAGATTTTCTGGCTTTCTTTTCTTTCAGACAATTACCGAATAGGAATCTGGACTTTTAGAGTTTACCAAAAACTTAGTCACTTGACAGCTTATGTAGACATTTCAGATCCTTTCAGGTATTTAAATCATCTTTATCTTTTTCCTCTCTTTCTGGTGTTACCATTAGAAATGAGGAGTGTTCTTGTCAGCCACATATGTCCCTGTGGTTCTTTGTTCTAATGAATCTGGGGTTTCGCTTCTGAATCCAGTGAATTTTGTATTTAGAAACAAAGAAAACAACATCCAAAGGAAACATGCACAGTCCCCAAAACCTGCACAGGCCACCAAAACAATTGCTGGCTAGATTTTGTAGAATAGAGTCTTAAGCTTAAAGGATGTGCCTTCCATGAGACTGATTCCATAACTCTGCTGAAATGCACTGCTGTGTTCACACAGTTACCAGCCTGCAATCTTCCAGGCAGCCTGATTTACAGGGTGTGTTGAAATGGAGAGCTCAGGCCTCAGCAGGCCTCAGTTCTGGGGGAAGATGTGGGGTGCTGGTGCTGAGCTTCTAATGCAACAGCTGCAATTTCACTGCAATTCAGATTGCAGCATGTTGAGGAAAAGTGCTGCTGCCTTTGATTGTTCTTAGCACACCAGGCTGCAGTAGGGAACATTTCTGCTGGAGCCAAGGCGTGGTGGGGGCAGGAGAACAGGAAGGATGTGAAGAATTGATTTCTGATTTTAGTGTTGTGGTGGTCAAGATTGTTAGAAGTAGCAGCACATTCACAAGTGTTTAAGGCTATTAATTGGATGTTTCTTTTGTGCAGAGGGTCCAAGTTATTTTGTAGATTAGTAGAAGTCAGTGAAGAAAAAGAGGGTTAGGAAGACAGACGTAGATTATTGCTTGAGGTGAGTATGGAACATCTGTTCCCTGGTAAGTCTAGGTGAAAACTGAGCATGGGGAGGGATTGCAGGTATGAATGTGCATGTAAAATTAAGTCAGGACCTCGAGAAGAGCTTTAAATTTGTGATGAACAGGGAAGAGAAGTTTTTTAGTGTAGCGGTGTGTATAACATCCTGTTGTGTGGTCCAGTCAGGTAAACCACTACATCTTTGTGTGTTACAGGAGCAGCTACTTAAGTGTATGTAAGGATAGTGAATGTAGAGACTTCTCCTCATAGTGGATTCAAGAACTTCTCTTTAGAATTTGTTAGATTTTCATTATTTTCTGGAACGCCAAAGGAAGCATTAGGATACCCTATAGGAAGTGCAAGCAAACCAATAAAGTTTTTACTGATTAGAAGCGAATCACGTTTGTTCCTTGAAGGAGTTGCCAAACAAGGTTACTTTCAACATGCTTTCAAAGGTCTAACAGGGATCAATATCAGCAAACCCTGTTAGGTCGTGTTTGGGAGCTGGGGCTGAGGCTCTCGTGCCCTGGGGAGCCATGGGAAGGCTCCAGGCCTGAGTGTGCGGCCAGGCCGGGGCCATTGAGCTGCAGCCCATCCCTGGTGGATGCAAGGGCAAGCAGGAATGCCAAGGGACCCCAGGGCCGGGCCAGGCCAGGCCAGAGCAGTGCCCCCAGCCCTCCAGGAGCGGACGGGCTCTGCCAAGCCCAGCCTGGGCACTGCCCCCAGCCCAGGGACAGGTGGGTGCTTTGCCCAAGGGCTGGGCCCAGAGCAGCAGAGCTGTCACAGCCCCAGCTGGTTCTGGTCTGCGTGCGGCCCAAGCAGGGCCCGTGGGTGCCCTGGGCAGTGCAGGAGCAGCACAGGAACAGTTGCCAGGGCCAGGGGAGGCACAGGGCTCAGCCTCTGCACGGTGACACAGCATGCAGGCTGCAGGGGACAGAGCCAATGGCACCGGGCATGAGCAGCTGTGCGGGGCTCTGAGCCTGCAGCAGCATCGGCCCCAAGGCTGCTCTGTCCCTGCCTGGCTGATGGGCAGCGCTGGAGGCCTTGCAGAGCAGGGGCCATTGCGGGCACGGCTGTCCCAGGAGCTGCCCCCTGGCCCAGCTGGGCCCCACTTGGGCAGGAAGGAGGCTCCCAGCCCTGGCATGGCCGAGCAGCTCCTGCCTCCCCCTGCCTCTGTTCTGATCCCCACGCTGCCTGCTGCCACAAGAGCCCCTGGGCCAGGCTGTCACAGGGCTGCTTTGCCCTCACTTGGCTCCCTGGCACCAGCGCCGTCCTGCTTGCTGCCAGACATCGCAACTGTAAGCAGATAGTCCCTTTCCAGGAATGACGCAGTCACCTCCAGGTGCTGATCCTCTCTTTCTGTGGGATAAACAAGAGCTTGGGGCGCTGCCATGGCAGGGCTTCCCTCAGCTGTCGGCACTTCCAGCCCGGCTCTGCCAGGGGCTCTGGCAGTGCCACGGCGCACGGCAGCTCTGGCATGGCAGCTCTGCACTGCAGCCTCGGCCAGCAGCCAGATCTGCGGGCTGGGACTCCGCAGCAGCCGCACGCTTCTCCCAGAGCCCGAGCAGCGGCGGCTCGCTCCCAACACCGAGCCGGGAAGGCGCCGAGGTACAGCGCGGGCTCGGCTCTAGGCACGAACCGCCCCGCCCCTCACACCCGCCCGCCCTTTCCCGGCCTCTGGCCCCGCCGCGCGGCGCCCGCGCTGTCGAGGCGACTCTTGCCCACAAGGAGGCGCCCTGAGCCCTGCAATGGCGCCGCGAACCTTCTGGCGCTCTGGAAGGCGCGGGCCTGGACCTGTTGCAAGCTGGGCCCTACGTCCCATTTCCTGAAGAAAACATATCCTGTCATGCCTGGGCTGTCCACACTTCCAAGCCTGATCAACAGGAAGAGACATTTAACCTGTGACACACATAGCAGCCTACAAGCTCGAAGTGATGGCCAGGTATTAGAAAAGCAAAGTAGTTGTTGCTAGAATTGTCTTTAAGACTCAGGGCTGGGCCCGTTTCACTGATCTCAGACCCAGAGGGAGGTTGACAAAGCTTGGGAAGAAGGATGCCCATTGATAGTGGACACAAAGGATGCAGAATTTAGGGTCCATAAGGACATCTGCTAGAACTGCCAAGTTAAGGAAAACAGTCCTAAAGTTGTCTCAGCAAATATGCTGAGCTGAGCACCAGCTGGGTAAAAAAGAGTGTGATGTTTGCAGGCAATGGGACTTTGGCACCCAAATTATCCTGGGCCTGGCCATGGGATGGTTCTGGTCACCAGAACACATGAAAAGACAGCATAATGCAAGCACTGGGCATTGTGCTTCATAGAACCCAGACAAAAAAGCTGGGAAGACTCTGCTGGATTCTTGTGTGGTATCTACCCCTTCTGTTCCTTCTTCTTCTCAAAATATATTGTAAGCCTGATTAAAAAAACTTACTTAGAGCCATGGTCAGTGCCATATTCTGAAAACTTACAGCTGACTTACAGGTTTAGTATCTCACAGAGCAGGTTTGAGGCCCTGGAATTGGAGGGACAGACAAGTGATGAAGTGGGCAAAAGTCCTTCTGGAATAGAGGAGCACCTAGGGCAGGTCAGGCAACACCATGCATGGTGACCACCTCTGTTCCAAGGAAAGGCAGGGTCCCTTCAGGCCTTCCTAAAAGCATCCCAAGGGAAGGTTTCCATCTCCCCTGCCCTCTTTCCTTGACTTTAGCTGAATCTTTCTCTCACTGAAAGACAGGAAGCTCAAGTGTGTTAGGAGAATACTGTGAGCATTGGCAGCGGTGAACAGTCAGTGTGAAAAACACCAATCACTTGTTTTTAAAATGTTAAAAAGTTTCATAGTAATAAAATAGTTATAAAAATAGTAACACAATTAGAGTAATAACAATTTGGATAAATTGAATTAAGACAATATGAGACAATAAAAACAAAGAGTTACGGATGTCCGGGTACCTTTTTCTGGGCATCAGGAGCCTGAAAAAGGACACCCATTAACAAAGGATTAACCCTTAAGAACAATAGCCTGTTGCATATTCATATACTTCATACATGATGCATAAATTCCATTCAAATACAGGATTCTGTCTGGTCATTGTCAACTTCTTTCCTTCTAATCCTAACAGTGCCTCCAAGGTGAGAAGAAGTTCATTTTTTCTGATAAGAAGGCAATAAATTCCCTTTCTCTGAAAGATTTAGATGTCCTGTGGCTGCTATCTCGCTGCAAGCCCTTTCTGTTAAACAAAGCATCTTACATAGCATAGTTTCTATTTTTATAACCTAAAACTATATTTAACACCGTGCTTAAGAAAATTAATACAGCATTGCTTTCTCACACAACACATATATTATTCATTTTAATATTTGCGAAAAGCCAATCATAAAATACATGCATTTTTCACAATCCCCACTCTTATTCTTTGTAAATCATTTGGCTTGAGCAATATTTTTTTTCTACTTATATCTTCTGGACTATGCTGGTAAAATAAAACACGGGATTACACAAGAAAGAAATATAAAAACAGTTGTAACACAAATGAAAGATCTTAATTTCTTCTAACACATTACCCCACCAGCTAGATTTTAACATTGTTTTCTAATTTTTGGACTGGTACCTGGGTTGTTATATGCGTATATATTTTTCTTTTTGATTTCTTTTGCTTTTGCTAGAATGACTTTTCTGTGGTCATCAATTTTCAACGATCTGATATATTGAACTTTCCACAAACACCCCCTTCTTTGGCCAATAAATAGTCTAAAGCGAACCTTTCTGATACCCTACAGTTTTTGTTTGGCTTAGCTGACTTAATGTTAACTCTAATGCCTGGGCAGCCTTATTTGCTATCATTTCTATAACTGCTTGGAGTCTTGTAATACAATTCAACAGATAATTTGGAGTCAATACAGAGTTAGATTGCTGTGCTGGTTTTACCTTTTCCTTTATTATTTGGGGTTTTTTTTCCAAATCTTGAACCGCATCTTCAAGATTAAATTTAAAACAAATCCCTCTCTCTCCTTTTGGACATTCAGTTCTAAATCTATTGCCACTTTTTCTTAAGTTTCTTGTAATCTAATAATTTACTCTGTTTTGCCTACAAGTTCTTAATTTGGCTGGGTTATAACAGTGGCTGTTGACATAGGTGTGTGTAATAAAGGAGGAACTTTGGTTTCTTTCTATGTGATGCTTTCTGTAGCATTTGTGACACAATCCTGCTGGTATCCCGAAAGGGAAAAACAACAAGTGAGTGCCAGAAACAGGAATAACAGAGGTCCAGTATGGCTTATACTCCCACCTCCCATGCCTGTGAGGTTGCAACCCACAGCAGGTTTATTTGATCTTCTTGGTGGTGAAATAAAGAGGCCAATCTGGTCTTGCCCTCTATTTTCTTGTCACTTTCTCTTAACTAATTGCTAGGCAAATTGTTTTTGACACTCTTTAACTGTGGTCTCTTACTGTTCCTCAGGTAGCTCTCATTTAACAGGCACTAATAATTCCCATCCACAAAACCAAGTCAGTACTTTAACACTTTTTGCAATAAGAGCATAAATTTTGCGAATCACAACACTAATTACTCTTACAATTTAAGCATTTACTTATAACCCACCTAGCATGTCCAGTATTGGAATGAATCAAGTAAAGTTTACTAATGGGAATAGTAATTCCCCTTCTCCCTTGTACAATTCTAGGGCTAAGGTCAGAATACAAAAACGTTCTTGATCTTTCTATCTGAGGTATTCCTCCCCCAAGGAGATGTTTTATTCAGGCAGTGCTCAAATCCAGTGATATAAGCATTATCTTATTTCTTAATTCAGTGTTATTCTTTGTACATTTCTTGGATCATTTGGGTTTTCTCAAACCATTACCACTCAGTCCCCATTGGAAAGTCAGTTCAGTATCACCCGGTTTAAATATGATAGTCCGTTCCTCAAGTTTCTTCACAAGTCCTTTGATTCTGCTGGCATGAATTCACTCTCTTTCCGTGATTTTGATTGTTGCTTCAGTAGTACCTGGAAAGGACTTCTTAATAGCATAGATAATAAAAGAAAGATAATACTGCATTAACTTTTACGATTCGCTTTCCTTCTAAACTTTCTGGGTTTAGCTAAAAGCTTTCTCTACAGCAGCCTCTTCTTCAGGAAAAAAGCCTTCTCGTTAACGGCAAACAAAACACACAAAAGAAAAAAAAAAACAAAAAATCTCTTACTTAAGAAAAACAAACCGCTTTGTGAGGTTTGGAGAGTCAGCAATCTCTGCTTTGATTTTATCTTTTAGTGCTAGTCCCCCCTGCCCCTCTTTTCACAGCCCTGCTGTCAGTGCTGTTCTTGGCCCTTCCCCCGGCGCGGTCCCTTGGCTGCAGGGCCGGGGCAGGGGAGAGCAGCCCCGGGCATGGGGACCCTGGGGGCTGCCCTGGGTCTCTTTTGCCCTCTCCCTCTCTCTCTCTCTCTCTCTCTCCCCTTCTCTCTCTCGGCCTACTTCCAGGCTGACGCTGCCATCCTGGGCTCGGCACCCCGACAGTCTGGGAGCCCCCCGGCAGCTCTGCCCCGGAGCCAGCCCGCTCCTGGCCGCAAACCTGTGTCCTCTGCTGCCAGCCCCGCCCGGGGCACCTCCATGGATCGGTCCCTGCCGCAGCCCCCGAGACCCCGCCGATCGCAGGGAGCGCTCAGACACCTCCCAGCCTTGACAACCCCAAACCTGGCGTGCCCAGGTGCTCCTGACATTCTTTCTCTTTCTCTCGTCAACTTATCCTCTTTTCTCTTCAAGGAGGGCCCGTTCTGCTAAGGCTTTTCTGGACCCCAGTGTGGCATTGAATAACCTCTTAACAACCATGTGTTAAGATACTTCTCTGCCTTTCATGCAAAAAACTTGCATTCACACTTCTGCTCTCTTCTAGCACCAAGATGTCATCACTTCACATTCTAACATCTCAGAGTTTCCTAACTACTTCTCTACTTCAACTTCTCTCTTTCTCCTCTCTCAGTTGTAACCCTTATGGGGTCGATATTTATTCTTCCCCTATTTCTTTCTCCAGCCCAAACTTCTTTGTTGATTTTTTTTTCTTCATCCTCTTGGCTTAATTTCAAAACTCTAGCTGTCATTTTCTTATTTTCTGATATAACTCTTACTCTTAATTGCACTTGTAAGACTCTTCCCAATAAATTGCTACCTGCCCCTGGGACCAATAACACATCTCCCACCTAAATTTTAGTTTCTTCCCTCAATTACCACATCTTTAATGACCAGAAATGTAAAACTTCCTCTTTTTGCCCCTGTTACTTTCACTATATATTTGCTCACACTATAACCTTTTGGAACGTTTAACAGGCAGGTTTTCTCTGCCCCTGTGTCTATAACAAATTCCAATTCTTCTTCTTGGGGACCCACTTGTAAAGTTATCACAGGCTCCTGATGGTATTTGTTCCCCCCCCAAAAAATTAAAGCCTATGACTTTTTTTTTTTTTTTAATGGGCCCATTTCTTTAAAGATTTTCAGATCTTCTGCTTACTTAGGACCATTTTCCTTTTTCTCTAAAGTTTGTTTATCTATTTAGTTGGAGTTTTTTCTTTCCCCTCTAAAAGCTGTCTCTCAAAAATCTTTTGTTTTCACATTTCGCCTTTGATATGCTGTCTCATTTATTCTCTTGGTTATGTAATTACAATAACTGTTCATGTGTTTACTCCCCTCCTCATTATTTTAACCCCATTCAGGAGGTACAGTTGGCATTTTGTCTTCTCTGGGGGTCCCTGCAGATTATCTTTTTCTTAAGCTTTTATTTCAGTTGCTCTGAATAATTGCTTTTCTTCCTGAGAAAAATATTATTTTCATTACCAACCACATCTGTTCTCAAGTATACATGTTTGGACCTAAAAGTTGGTCTAATTGTTCAGCTATGCCTATGGGATTCTCCAAATATCTCTTTTATTTATTTCTTAAAATTTCAGACCTCAGACAAAGTCAAAGAAGCATTTACAAACTCTGATCCATCACCCCCCTTTGAGAACCTCTCTTAATGGAAATAGACCAATCTCTTTATCCCATTCTTTTTGGATTTTTATCTTCTACAGCCTTTCTCACGTATTTTTAGGAAGA
The DNA here is from genome assembly GCF_035770615.1 of Melospiza melodia melodia. Taxonomy (NCBI): domain Eukaryota; kingdom Metazoa; phylum Chordata; class Aves; order Passeriformes; family Passerellidae; genus Melospiza; species Melospiza melodia. The sequence continues at coordinate 11,477,664 of NC_086200.1, read as the reverse complement.
ATCAGGAGAGGGCTTTCTTCTAACTGATTTTTTAGTGTTTCAATAAAGTGATTCCTTTAGAGAGTTTCCTTAAGCAGCCGGAGCTGTGGTTACCAAGGGAATGGAGCTCAGGGCAGGACGGGGAGGCTCGGCACAGCTCAGGGTCTGGGGGCTCCAAAGGCGGGGTCTGCAGCCGGGATGGCCCGAGGGGATCGGCACAGCTCAGGGTCTGGGGGCTCCAGAGGCGGGGTCTGCAGCCGGGATGGCCCGAGGGGATCGGCACAGCTCAGGGTCTGGGGGCTCCAAAGGCGGGGTCTGTGGCTGGGATCGCCCGAGGGGATCGGCACAGCTCAGGGTCTGGGGGCTCCAAAGGCGGGGTCTGCAGCCGGGATGGCCCGAGGGGATCGGCACAGCTCAGGGTCTGGGGGCTCCAGAGGCGGGGTCTGTGGCTGGGATCGCCCGAGGGGATCGGCACAGCTCAGGGTCTGGGGGCTCCAGAGGCGGGGTCTGTGGCTGGGATCGCCCGAGGGGCTGTTCCTGTGCAGACCGAGCTGGAGCGGGGATCGCCCTCACTCGGCTCACGGTGGCTGATCCGGCAGAGACAAAGCCGGGACTGACCCCGGCTGCAGCGGCGGGAGCCGACAGAGTCAGGGCAGCCGGGGATGGGACAGACGGGACCCCCTCGGTGCGATCAGCGCGGTAACCACGGTGCACACGGCAGGACAGACCCCCACCCCCGGCAAGAACGCGGGCCAGGCGGCCGGACCGGGACAGACGGACCGGGACAGACGGACCGGGACAGACGGACTGTGCCGGAGCCGGCACAGGGGCTGGGAGGGCTGGTGCGAACGAGTGGGGGAACGAACGGGAATGGATGAGGTAATTTGTTCTCAGCTCTGTACTTTCCCCGTTTTGCTTTTTGGATGCTTTGAAATGGTCGACGAGCTAACTGACGACCTTCTCATATTGTTTTTCTCATCACCCTTTTATTTATCTTTTGGCAAATTATACATGTTTCAGGTACTTGTTTTTTTACTCTAAAAGTCTCAATGCACCCATAGTTCTTTTAAAAAAATGATCACACCTAGCCTGTGTATCCCACCGGGCTTTTTGATACACGTCCTCTGCTATTCCCTCGTAAGCGTTTTATTATCTAATTGTCTTCCATATCAAGATGTTTCTATTTCCCCGATTTATCTTGTTCGCCACAATCTTGTTTTAATTCCCCCCCCCCTTTTTTTTTCTTCTTTTGGAGTTAATATTAACTCTTTCAGCTCTATTTTCTGCTGCATCTTTAGCTTCTTGATCTGCCAATTATTTATTTTATTTCTTCTTATTTCTAGGTCTTTACCTTTTGGTGTCCTTTAATATGTACTATTGCTATCTCTCTTAGGTAATTGTAATGCCTCTAAAACCTCGAAAATAAGTTTCTCATGTACTAATCTTTTTCTTCTTTAATTAAGCAATCTCCCTTTTAAAATTTTTCTTAAGGTATGTGCTACTCTAAAGGCATACCTTGAATCAATATATAACTCTTTTGTGTTAAATTTTCTAATGCTGTTTTTAAGTATATAATTCACAAGTTTGCATGTTTTTTCTCATCAACTTCTGCATACCCTGTATTTTGCAATGAGTTGTATTTCTGTTTGTTAACATAACTCCCAAAGTGCTGTCTTGGGGTATTTCTGTTGGTATTTTTTTTCTGCTTTTCTTTTCCTGTATCCACCTTACTGAATTTCTGTCTCATTTTTCAGTTTTCTATCTATTCGTCCCCTGCTTCTGTTTTTCACTTTTTACTAACAACTTAAATACCACTTTTCTTTCAACTACTTACACCCAAAAAACCCCTTTTTCTCTCACTGCTTTTCAATACAATCCAACTCCCTCCAAGGAGATATGGTAAGGCTTAAAATGCACAATCGACATTACCTATACTTTCATTCGTCTACATTCACTCACTTTTATTTCTCATTCACTTTCACACATTCCTTCACACTCTCAAGACACAAAGGGGATCCTTATTGCTAGAAAATCACAGGTCCTTGTGGCCCCCTCTTTCGCTTTGGGGTTTACCTCCAGGTCTCAGTGTCACCAGGCCCCCTAGAAGGGCCCTGACTCTGGCTGCCTCTGGTGCCCGTTCCCCTGTGAGGCTGTCTGCGTGTCTTTCACACTCTTCAGCTACGGCCCCTCACACGCCCAGGGAACGCTAGCTTGGTTCGCAGGTCACTCGCTCCTCTTGGGCCCAGAAGCCCCCACCCAGCCGGGAGCTGCAGCCTGGTGTGCAGGTCACTCGCTCTTTCCACACCTCCCCCTTCCCACCTGCCCAGGAAGTTGAGGCTGGCTCTGTGTGGGTCTCACTCTCACACACCACAAAACAACAATAAGGTACCTTTTACTTTCACATCGCCTATTACAAGTTTAGGTGTTACTGGCCAGTCCCGGTGCTATTGGATATCCCTCAACCCAGCTGTGTTATCCAACCCCAAATGCTCTTGGGCAATTTTTCCCTCAATCCTGTCATGTTGTCCAACCCCAGATGCTCTCGGGTAATTTTCCTTCAATCCAGCTGTGTTGTTCAACCTCAGATGCTCTTGGGCATTTTCTGTCCCTCAACCCAGCGGTGTGGTACAACTACAGATGCTCTTTGGCATTTAATTTGTTCTGCTGTGTTGTCCAACCCTGGATGTTCTTGGGCATTTTTTTATCCCCCAATCTAGCTGTGTTGTCCCACCCTGAGTGTTCTCGGGCATATCCTCACTCGGACAGAATTCTGCTCAACCCTGCTCTTGGATGCTCTTGGAATATAAATCCCTCAACCCAGCAGGTTTTAGGAGCCCCTCCTGTCCTGTTTCCTAGTGGATTGGGCTAGGAAACCTTGCTCCCCACCACTGAGGGGTCCAACCCCTCCCTGAGACCCAGTCCCAGTCACCCCCAGGGATTCTTTCACTCTCTTATGAGTCGCTTTGTCTCTTTACTGGCCGCTTTTCCAGCGAAAAGTCGGAAACGCAGCGTGGGAGACTCCGCACTCACTTGGCAGGTCTGGGACAACCAGCCCGCCTCTCATTCACACACATTCATCCCCCCGTACCTGCCCCCCGAGAAATACTTACCAATCCTTTTTCCTTCCCGGGTTCTTCGTGCGCACTACTACTCTTAGGGGGCAAATTACAGCAGTTGTAGGGACCCTTTTCCCGTTCTCTTTGTTTTATTGTCTCCTTTTGTCCACAGATCGTAACCTGCGTCTGTCGGTCACTTCAGGGGAAGCAGAGCGAGGCTGCCAAAGAGGGCAGGGCGCGCCTTCCCCACTCTGACTCTCCCAAAGCACCGGCAGCGAGGAGTTAGTAACCATCCTCTGCTACCAAATTGTGAAAAACGCCAATCACTTGTTTTTAAAATTTTTAAAGTTTAATAGTAATAAGATGGTTATATAGTAACACAATTAGAGTAATAACAATTTGGACAAATTGAATTAAGACAATATGAGACAATAAAAACAAAGAGTTATGGACGTCCAGGTACCTTTTTCTGGGCATCACGGGCCCAAAAAAGGACCCCTGGTAACAAAGGATTAACCCTTAAAAACAACAGCCCGTTGCATATTCATACACTTCATACATGATGCATAAATTCCATTCAAACACAGGATTCTGTCTGACCAGTGTCAACTTCTTCCCTCTAATCCTAATAGCACCTCCAAGGTGGGAAGAAGTTTGTTTCTTCTGATAAGAAGGCCATAAATTCTTTTTCTCTGAAAGATCTAGGTGTCCTGTGGCTGCAAGTTATCTCGCTGCAAGTCCTTTCTTTTAAACAAAGCATCTTACATAGCATAGTTCTATTTTAACAATTTTTATAACCTAAAACTATTATTAACACAGTACTTAAGAAAATTAATACAGCATTGCTTTCTAATACAACACATATAATATTCATTTTAATATTTGTGAAAAGCCAATCATAAAATACATGCATTTTTCACACCCCATTCCTGGACATCAGGGCTCTCTGCTCCCCTTTTCCCGGCCATCCCATGGCTCCCAGCCTCCAGACTGGCCATTGGCTTGACCCTGGGATGCCCTGGAATGCCTTGGTCCCCCATTCCTGCCTTTCCCAGTCCCCAGCCGCAGCTGTGTGCAAAACCAGAGACCCCCTGAACTCCTCGTTCTCGAACATCCCTGGTGTCCCCACCCTTGTCCCCCCTTTTTGGGAAACCCTGGACTCCCCTTTCCTGGGCTCAAGGACCCCCTGGAACTCCCTTCTACCTCTCCACGTCCCTGCCCCTGTCTCCTGTCCCTCAGCTGTCCCCTGTCCCTCGGCTCTGTGGGGCCCAGGGTGGCAGCAGGAGCCAGGGCAGCCCTGGGGGAGAACAACCCTGAGCCCCAGCCGGGCCAGTTCCCCCAGTTCCCCCCAGGTCACTCCCAGCATGGGCCCTGTGGCTCCCAGTCACCCCCAGGATGGTCCCAGTCACTTCCCGTTACACTCAGTGTGATCCCAGTATCATCCCAGTCACTCCCAGTATGATCCCAGGTGTTCCCATTCAGCCCTACTATAGTTCCAGACACTCCCAGTATGGTTCCAGTCCTTCCCAGTATGATTCCAGGATGAACCCAGTCACTCTCAGTACAGTGCCATTTGCCCCCAGTATGGTCCCAGTCACTCCAAGTCACCCAGTAGGATTCCAGTCAATCCCAGATACTCCCAGTATTATTCCAGTGACTTCCTTTATGGTTCTTTTGTGATTCCAGTCACTCCTGGTCTCTCCCAGTACATCCCAGTTGTCCCTAATGTGTTTCCACTCACTCCCAGTTGCTCCCAGTAGCTTCCGGTATGATTCCATTTGCTCACAGCCACTCCCAGTCACCTCCAGCATGATTCCTGTCATTTCCTGTATATCCCAGTTGCCCCAACATGGTCCCAATTGCCCTCAGCCTGCCCCTAGTCACTTCCAGTATGATTCCAGAAGGATCCCAGTCACCCTCAGTGTGGTGCCAGTTGTTCCCAGTATGATCCCATTGGTCCCCAGCATGTCCCCATTTCCTCCCAGTGTGATCCCAGTTGCCTCTAGCACAGACCCAGTCCCTCCCTGTATGATCCTACTCTGATGCCATGATGATCCCAGTTGCTCCCAGCTTGGTCCTAGCTGCTCCCAGTTGCTCCCAGTCTGATCCCAGTTGTTCCCAGTGGCCCCTGTGTTATGTTTGGGAATGGGAGGAAATGTAGGGAAGTGATGCAAAGTTTTTTGTGTATCTGACAGTCTGTTGAGCTGCTGAAAAGCTAGACACGCTTTTGTGAAACACACATGGTAAAGACCAAAAAATTCAGAAACTTTTCTTTTCTTTGTTGGTCGGCAGGGAGGTGCTGGGTTTCGGTTTGGGCTTCAGCTCTGTGTCTGGGCTGGGCTGGGCCGTCTTGCTGCAGGCTGGGCTTCTTTTCTATTTCCTGGGCTGCTTGCTGGCTTCTCTCTCCATGGGCTCTGGTTTGGCCGGGCTGGGCTTCAGCAGCTGCCGGGCAAGGAGACAGGGGAGGCTGCGGAGCTTTAGCCAGAGCAGGGCTGGCTGTGGCTGCGAAGATCTCGCTGTCAGGCTGCTGCTTCTTCTTCTTCTTAGCCTGGCTGAGACCAGAGACTTCTGTGGCTGGTGTAGAAAACTAAACACTAACTACAAAGCTGATCTGAACACAACTGAGCCACAGCTTTCTGTTAGTAGTTATTGGTGGGTTAGGTAGGCTTCAGGCGTGATGTTAACTTTTTCAGTGCTTCAGTCTTCTTCTGAGTGAGAGAAAAGAACAACATGCACGTATATTAAAAACAAGATGAAGATAGTAAAGGTAATAAAGAAGAAGGTAAGTAAGTCCCAGATGGGAGGGGGAGAAGATGCTTTGTTTTTAGAGCTGAAATCCTCTTGTAAGCTATAAAGAAAAGACTCTTTTCCCTTATAACACATAAAACTATAAGGAAATGAAAGTGTTTGAATTGATATTAGGTAAAGGCTTCTATGTTAAAGTAAGCAGATGTTGAAATAGCTGTAATCTCATGAGAAGTTTGCACAAAGAAAGAGCACAGTCTTGTGCTTCTAAAAATGAAGATCTGTGCTCCCAGAGATGAAGATGATTTTAGAGATAGATAATGAGAACTTTTGCCTTTGAACAGCTCATCTTTAAAACAATACCCCATCAATCAACATAGCCCGTCTCCAAGCTGTGGGAAGGTTTGTAGAAATAAGAAAGATTTTACGATAGCAAGGTTCCCCTGGCAGTTGTTATTCATGACAAAATTGAGAACCACGAGAAAACTGTTTTTTTCCTTTTGTAGAAAAGTCTCCATAACTTTATCAAGAGGGACTTCTCTCCCTAAGTGAACTAAAAAAAGACTCTTTGAGAGGTAGTAAACTGACTAGAAATCTTCAGTTTAGTTTCTTTACATTGTCAGTGAGAAAGAAAAAGTTGTGGGGAGAAGTATACTAAAAAGTTTGCTTTGATTCTTACTACCTTTTTTTTTCTTTTTACTTACTATTATTAAAATTTTTCTTTCTACCCTTTTAAAGTTTTGAGCCTGCTTTACCTTTCTCCTAATCCTATCTCACAACCAAAAATAAGTGTATTAGTAATTAACCAACACCAAACCCACCACATTCTTTAGTGCATTAGCCAAAAAAAATCTCAAAATTAAAGAGATCTTATATTAGCAAACCAAAACCACGACACCCTAGCACAGACCCAGTCACTCCCAGTATGACCCCGGTAGGAATCCACTGTGATCCCAGTCTTCCCAGTTGCCCCCAATGTAGACTCAGTGACTCCAGTCACTCTCAGTGTGTTCCCAGTCATCCCCAGTATGGTTGCAGTCACTCCCAGTATATGCCAGTGGGTCCCACTATGATCCCTTTTGCCCCAGTTCTGGCCCTGCTGAGTCCCAGTGTGCTCTGATCCTGCTCCCAGTGGGTCCCAGTGCTGGGCACGGTGAATCCCAGGGTGTCCTGGTGTATCCTGGAGTATCCTGGTGTGTCTTGGTATGTCCCGGTGTATCCCAGTATATCCCAGTGTGTCCCAGTGTATCCCAGTGTGTCCCAGTGTATCCTGCCTAGTGTATCCCGGTGTCCCAGTCCATCCCAGCCTGTCCCAGTCCATCCCGGTCCGTTCCCTTCACTGGGAGTGACTGGGATCATACTGGTGGAAAGTGGAATCTTACTGGGCCAAGTGGATGTGACTGGGAATGACTGTGAGTATGCTGAAGGCAACTGGGATATACTGGGAGTGTCTGTAACCATGCTGGGGGTGTCTGGGAACACACTGAGAGTCCCAGCAGGTCCAAGGACACCGTGGTGGCACTATGGAACCTCATGGAACCAAGGGGATCATTGTGGCACCCCTGGAGCCCATGGAACCAAGGGGCCTTGGTGACACAGCGGGGCTTCATGGAACCCAGAGACCATTATGGTTCTGTGGGGCCTGATGGAACCATGGAGACCATTGGGACCCTTCAGGGCCTCGTGTCACCAAGGGGGCATTATGGCACCTCAGGGACACATGGAAGCAAGGGACCATTGGGTCTCATGGAACTGAGGGAACATGGAACAGGCCTGGCTGGCTTGGCCTCCCAGGGGCCACCGGACAGCTCTGGCTGATGTTGGAATGTCAAAGGCTGCCTTTCATCAGCTCGTGGAGCACTGCGGCTCTGTGCTTTCCTTGCTAGGAAAGGAACTGTCAATCTCTTCTAATTACTCATGGCCAGAACTGGGATTTCAACTCCAAATTTTTCCCATAGGAATATTGCCAGGACAAGTGTGGCAGGCAATGTTTTCAGGAGAGTCACCTCCCATCTGTCCCCAAAACACTGGGGAAGGCTCCGTGCTTTCCTCCCTATGAGAAAGAACTGTCCTACTTCTCCAGGCATGCATGGCTGAGATTGGTCTTCCACCTCCAGAATTCCCTAAATCCAAAGACTGCTCCCAAAAAAAATCTGCCATTCCTGACAAGTCTGGCTGGCCTTGGCCTAGTGAGACTCTCACCTGCCTTCCAAACACTGAGGCTCTGTGCTTTCCTTCCTATGGAACAAAACTGTCCTTCTCAGCCAGGTGCCCATGGCCACAACTGGGATTTCACTTCCAGCATTCCCTGTTGTGACAGACTGGAGGAGATTGTTGGCTCTAAACATTTTGTGTGGGGGGGAGGAAGGGGCAGGTCCAGCCTTGCCCTGCCCTGGAGCCCCAATCCCCCCAGAGCCTCTATCCCAGCCCAGCAGTGGCTGCCAGTCCCTGGCACAGCACAGGCAATGCTCCACAGCCACCTCTGCAGCCCCAGCCCAGCTCCTGAGGGACCAAATGAGCCCAAGCCCCACCTGGGGGAAGGGCCCAGAGAGACCAAGGGGTATTGAAGGCTGACCACAAGGCAAGCACACATCTTGACCCTACCTCCTGTTGTAATTTCTATCTGAACACTGCTGGAATCCAGGAGTTGGTAACTCTGTGTGTGCTCCTCTGTATCTTTTCAGCCAACAAAGCCAAGGGAAGGCACAGTTCCATCAAATGCAAAAGTCATTCCTCTGCTGGATATTAAATCCACTTTCCACAGCAGACAGCCTCAGAGAAATGGAAAGCACCTTCTGTGCCCAGCACAGATCCCAAGGTCCCCCCAAACCCTCCCTGCCCCAATTCTGCCCAGATTTGCTCTTTGCACACACGAGTCACACACTGAAGTCAGGAGCTCCCTCCATGCCCAGAGGGAGGAAAAGAGAGAAAGGGGATGAAGAGCTCTCCTGTGCAGAGCCAAGGTCCAAGTGCTCTGGGATGTCCCAGCAGCATCTGACATGTCCACCATCCCCCAGAGATTTCCGCACAGGAACAGTTTTAGACAAAGGCAAAAGAAAAGGCAATTCTGTGAGATATAAACACAATTAAGATGTTGACTAATATGATATTTATTTCAGCTTCAGAAAGATTGGGCAATTCCCTGAAGCTCAAAGCATGAAACCAGTCAGCTGAAGGGCACTTGAATGACCAGAAAGCACCGGGAGGAGTGCTGAGGATTTTTTGGAGGACAATGGACATATGCAACATGTTCACAATCCAGCCTTCATAGAACCTGAGTGAGGTCACCATGCCCTTGAAGGACACAAAAGAAGGAGAACACGCTCAGCAGCAGACGGTTCAGGATGCAAAGGCAGACAAGAAAACCACAGCGAGATGCATGAAGAAGAAAGACTAACTAAAATTAACTGAAATATCAAAATGCGTGCGTAAAAAGGATTTAACCAATCATGTATCAGCTTGAGGGGTGAACAATAGAGAACAGTATAAATATGGCTTGCTTTTTGTAATAAATTGGTTTCCCTTATCATATTAATCATGGTGTGATGTCCCATTAATGATCCTCTGCACCTAGGGACCAGAAATGCATGCAAGCCTCCACCCCAAGAGACATTATGAATTCAAAAAACATGGCCATTAACTGCTTTATACCAACACAGAGTAATGGCAACCAAAATGCAGTCAGAACAGGGTTTTTTCCACTCTCTCTCAAGCCCCACACGTTGGGCACCAAATTTTGTCCTGGTTTAGGGCAAATTTGGGAGAAAACCTCCAAAGGGGCTCCTCCAGAAAGCAAACGCACATTGCCCCTCCCCACAACTGGGTCAGGAAGGATTCCCTGGAGAGAAGTGGAAAGAACCTGTTTATTTAACAGGCAAAGCACCCCCAGCACACAAAATGAACAATACCAGGTGACAACACTCTTTCACCACTCTGAAAAAGATGACAAATTCAGAAAGTCTCTCTTGGGAGTGGTCGCTCTGTTATCAGTCCCTCTGGTGCTGGGGCAGCTGCTGCAGCCACAAGGTGCAAACTCTCAGTGTTTCCCAGGTCCCAGTCCGGAGCAGGTTTGAGTGGTTCCAAAAAAGAGAAAGGAAAAACAGTCCAGGGAAAAATTCGGAGTGCTTAGCTAAACTAAGTAATGAGCAGAAACAAAAGCAAGAGCAAAGCAAAAAGCCAAGCAAAAAGCAAAAGCAGCACCATGCACTGCCCTGTCTCTGTGTCCCGCCAGCCGTGGGGGAGCGGCTGATAACAAAACCAAAACAAAACTTCGCTCTTCAGAGCCAGTCTTGAAGGCACAGAACATAATATCCAGCATAAACAGAACACATGGATGGGGATACAGGCATCATAACGTCACCATAGGACAGTCCTGCACCCAAAATTCTGTCCTGCACCCACTGCTGCATCCTGAGTCCTGTCCTGCACCCCAAGCCCCATCCTGTACCCAAATTCTGTACTGTCCCATACCCCAAACTCAAAGCTGCCCCCAAACCCCAACCCCACCCCTCATTTATCACCACATTCCTGTTCCACACCTTCTCTTCAACTCCTCCCCCTCTCCCACCCCTGTCCCACCCCCAAATTTATCCCATGTCCCTGATCCCCTCCCTGTTCCCTCCCCAACCCAGCCCTTCCCCGCAGGCCAAGTGGGCGGCAGCAGCAGTGGCAGCTGGTGGGGGCCGGTGGAGTTGGAGGAGCTGCAGCCCCTGAGCCTCCTCACCCTGGACACGCTCCAGAAGTGCATCTTCAGCTATGAGACCCACGGCCAGGAGTGATTGACACCTGTCCCCACTGATCATCTGTAAGAGACACTCTGAGGTTTCCCTCAGCTGCCTCACGACCGCTGTGACGGAGACTGAAGCCCCCTCCCAAGGGCTGAGACTGAGACCCCTATAACTCTAACACAGGGGCCTGGCCGAACTGAAGCCAGATGTTTGCCAAGTGTTGCCTGCAGGTGTGTTCCCTGGACCAAGAAAACAATTGGTCTCACTCACTGCTGAGAACATGGACTGTCTGTAAACTCACCTGTTCCCTCTCGGTGCTTTCAATAGACTTACCTGCTCCCCCCCTTGGTGGAGGACTATAACAGAACCAAGACTTTGAGATTCTCCCTGACGTGACAAGACGGATCTATTGGCTGGACCACGAGGGTTTCATCTCTCCACTGGCAGCTATTCCTCCCCTCTTTCTCTCTCTCTCTCTCTCTCTCCTTTATTCTCCTTTCTAATCCTTCCATCACATCTGCTGTGGGCACTCAACAAGAGGTGCATTTGTTTTGATTAATACCAAAATCCCCTTCCGTGTTGCTTTTGCACTCAGATCAGTTAACAAACCATCATGACCCTCGCTTGTACGAGCGGATCATGACACCATCCTGGTGGCCCTACCATTGTCCCTGCTGGCCATCCTGGTGGCTGTGCTGGCTCTGCCATGGTCCCCACTGGCCATCCTGTCCAATCACTGTCCCTGCTGGCCATTCTGGTGGCCACAATGGTCCTGCTATCATCCATGCTGGTGGCCCAGTGTCCCCACATCGTCCCTGGTACAGGCAGCCCAGCGAGTACATCCTGCTGCTCACCAAGGTGGGGCTGGGGTGGTGGCCATGGGGCATGAAAGTGGTCAAGAGAGTGGTGGTGGCCATGGAAGGATTGACCATAGAGGCCAGTAGGATGCTGGTGGCCATGGGAAGCTTGGACATAGACTGGTGGCTACAGGGGAACAGTGGTGGCCATGGGCAGCATTGACCATAGAGCTGGTGGCCAGTGGGATGGTGGTGCCATAGGGTGGTGGCCATGGATGGGATTTGGCCCCAGGTGGCCCACAGACTGGTGGCCCCAGTGGCCCGTGGCTCATCTTGCCTCTGCAGGACAAGAATGGCCGCACCCTGTCGGACGAGGACATCGCGGCTGAGGCTGACACCTTCATGTTTGAGGGTGAGCACGAGCTCCCAGGTGCCACTGGGGAGGAGCCACTCCAGTGTCCCCTCACTCACCCAGTGTCCCCACAGGCCATGACACCACGGCCAGTGGCCTGGCATGGCTCTTCTACAACCTGGCCGGCCATCCTGAGCACCAGGAGCGATGCCGCCAGCAGGTACAGGAGCTCCTGGCTGGCCGGGACACTGCAGACATTGAATGGTGAGATGTCCCCAGGGCCACCCCGGTCATGTGGCTTGGGGACACGATGCCACCCCCGCTTGTCCCCAGGGACGACCTGTCCCAGATGCCCTTCACCACCATATGCACCAAGGAGAGCCTGCGGCTGCACCCTCCTGTCACTGCTGTGTCCTGGCGCTGCACCGAGGACATCCCCCTGTGTGATGGCTGTGTCATCCCCAAGGGTATGGCATGGCCAGGGTGTCCCCAGTGTCACCACCCATCCTCATCTGCTGTCCCTAAAGTGGCCATTCCCATCCCAGCAGGGGTCATCTGCCTGATGAGCATCTATGGGACCCACCACAACCCAGACCTCTGGCCCAAGCGTGAGGTAGGGCCACCCTATGAGGTGTCCCTGTCACCATGGTGGTGACAGCTGTGTCCCCTCGGTGTGACTGTGTTGGTGTCACCCCAGGTGTTCAGTCCTCTGAGGTTCAGTCTGGAAAACAGCAAGGAACGGTCCCCGTCGTCCTTCATCCCCTTCTCTGCTGGCCCCAGGTATGTGCTGGAGTGGGGACAGGAGTGTCCCCAAATGTCACCCCTGTCCCTGGCTGGGTTCACAGTGGGGTGACAATGGGGAGGAGCAGGGAATAAATGGCAGCATGAAAGGGACAGTATCATGGTGGTGGTGGGGATGTGTTGTCCTTGGCCATGGGACACCCCATGGCATGGACATGTCAACCCATGGACTTGTCTCTAGGCCACTTGTGTCACCATCCATGGCCATGTCCCCCATTTCCTCATCCATGGCCATAGAGCCCCATGTCACCATCTCTATCTGTGACACCTCCCATGCCCAATATCGCCATCCACAGCCATGTCCTTGTCCCCATCCCCACCATATCCCCACCCAGGTCCTTGTCCACATCCCCACCATATCCCCACCCAGGTCCTTGTCCCCATCCCCACCACATCCCCACCCAGGTCCTTGTCCACATCCCCACCACATCCCCACCCAGGTCCTTGTCCCCATCCCTACCATGTCCCCACCCAAGTCCCACAATGTCACCATCCACGTCTTAGTTGAATGTCTTTATATTTACCCCAATGTTGGGTGAAGGATAATGAAAAATGAAAGAAAATAAAGGCCAAAATAAAAGCATTTATGTGTCCATGCTGGCTGAGTATCCGTGTGCCTGGGCGGGTAGAAAGGACCTTTTCTAGAAAGATTTCCACTCCATTGTCTCCAAAATCCTGGGTTTTGCCCCAGTCAATCACCATTTGGCTGTGGAAGATGCTGGTGGGCCAGAGAGAATTAGAATCATGGAATGATTCAGGTTGGAAAAGACCTCCAACACCATTTGGAATTCTGGATGCCACTCGAAGCAATGACTGGATGCAAAAGGTGAGACTGTTTTGGGGTCGAAAGTAAAAAACTGTGCTGTCCACTATGAAATTCTGATGTCTGTTTGCATCCCAATGGATTTTTCTCTGGCCGTGTCCAAGTGCCCAAGGAGAGCCAGGAAGATGTGGGGACCACCAGCCAGGCGTCTTCCCAACATGGATCACCAGGATCATGGATGACCAAGTCTCCGCCCAGCGAGGGTCACTGTGGACCATCCAGTGGGGGTCCCCAATGGGGGATGGAGTTGAAGCAGCACTCAAAGCTCTTCCTGTCACTGTAGCACACAAAACAACACAAGCGCACACACTGCTGCTCTCAAGGGGAAGAAAAGGGAAGTTTATTTCCTGACTCCAACATTTACAGTTTTCTAAAAGCGACCGTGGATTGGAGGGTGAAAGTGCCACCTCTCCAATGACACTGGACAAACTAACAGTCCATCATATTTTTCTTCTTCTATGAAAGAATGCCAAACAAGAAGTTATTTACCGAAAGTGTTTGAGAAAGTTTGCTACAAGAATGTAAACATTAGAAGGCTCAGAAAATCTTTAAAAATCAAGGCAACACTCTTCCTGCACACAGGGCACTTGTTGGGCATCCCTTACTGCTGCCTCCCTTGGTGTTGGGTCACAGCAGAGTTCTGGGAGAAGTTCTTCCCACACTTGGGACACTGTCAGGGCCTCTCCCCAGTGTGGATCCACTGGTGGGTGACGAGAGTGCAGTTTTTCTAAAAGCCCTTCCTGCAGTCAGGGCAGCAGAAGGGCCTCTATTCTGTGTGAATCTGCTGATGCTTGAGGAGACGGTATCGGCTCTGAAACCTCTCCCCACACTCAGAACACTCATCGGATCTCTCCCCAGTGTGGATTCTCTGGTGGGCAATCAGCCTAGTGCTCTGACTGAAGCTTTTCCCACATTCCCCACACCTGTAAGGCCTCTCCCCAGTGTGGATCCTCTGGTGGACACTCAGGCCGGAGGGGTCGATGAAGCTTTTCCCACATTCCCTGCACTTATAGGGCCTCTCCCCAGTGTGGATCCTCTGGTGGGCATTCAGATGGCAGCTCTGCCTAAAGCTTTTCCCACATTCCCTGCACTTGTAGGGCCTCTCCCCAGTGTGGATCCTCTGGTGCAGAATCAGGCTGGAGTTCTCAATGAAGCTCTTCCCACACTCTGAGCACGTGTAGGGGCACTCCCCAGTGTGCATTGTCTGGTGGATGATCAGGCGGGAGCTGTCACGGAAGCCCTTCCCACACTCCCCACACACAAAGGGTCGTATCCCAGTGTGGATCATCTGGTGGAGTTTCAAGCTGGAGCTCCTCCTGAAGCCCTTCCCACATTCTCCACATTTATAGGGCCGTTCATTGGTGGGGATCCTCTGGTGGGAGATCAGGTTGGAGTTGATCCTGAAGCTCTTCCCACATTCCCCACACTTGTGGGGCCGTTCATTGGTGTGGATCCTCTGGTGGACAGTCAGGTGGGAGCTGATCCTGAAGCTCTTCCCACATTCCCTACACTCATAGGGCCGTTCCCCGGTGTGGGTCCTCTGGTGGATGAGCAGGTGGTCGCTCCTGCCGAAACTCTTCCCACATTCCAAGCACTGGTGGGGCTTCTTGCCATCATCAAGCTGCTGATGGACCACCACTTCAGCGCTCTGGCCAGATCTCTGGCTGCCTTCCAGGCACAGGCTGAGTCTCTCCTGCTCGGAGCACCCTGGGCTGGGTTTGCAGCCCCTCCTCTTGAGGGATCTCCGGGGCTTTTCCTCCCCGGTGGATTCCTGTGCCCTGGAGCCGCTCAAAATGGCCTCTTCCACCAGGTTCTGCTGTGAGGATTTGTCCTCCCTGGTCTCCATCCTCAGCTCCTTCCCTGGGGGAGGAAGGACAAGGAGAGGCTGGGATTCGCCTCCGTGCCACAGGGAAGGGGAAGGAGATCCCCCAGAGCATCCCTGGCTGGACAGCATCAGCAGTGGGGCTGTGCTGCAGCTGGGGCCGTGCTGGGCTGGGAGACGGAGCAGGACAGAGGGGAAAAGGGGCACTGACTTCCTTCTCACCTGCCTCAGTGCCCTGGGGCATCTTCCTCTTCCTCACAGCCTTCTCCATCCAGATGAGGTTTGGGAATGGGAAATCCTGATTTGGGGGAAAAACAAGATGTGAGTGCATTGCCTTCGGAGGTCCCACTGGCCAAGTCCATCTCTAGAAGTCACCGGACATCTGGTGGCCAGAAATACCTCCAAAAATCAAGGAGTCCAAAAACCTCTCCCAGGAGTTCCCTGTTTCCAGTGTCCTCACTTTGGGCTTATGGGGGTCCCTCTTCTCAGAGCTGCTGGGGGGGCTGTGGGGCCTGGGCATTCCCCCTCTCCTGGGTCCTGCTTACACAGGCTGAGGGTCTTTTGGGGGTCCCAGGGGTGAAATTATGATGCTCGTATCCCCATTTGTCTGAAATAAGCTTTGCACCTTTAATACTGGTTCTGAGAGCAGAGAGGGAGGAAGAAGAAGCACGGAGTTTGTTTTCAGAACCTCTCTCACTCCTCCACATTCCTGCTCCTCTCTTGTCTGCAGATGGACAGACAGCGGGACAGAGCCCTCCTTTGCTGTTAGTCAGTTTGAGCTAGCAGAGGAAGAGAAGCTCCCTGGACTGTGGTTTTTGGTTTATCCTTTTCTTTGGACCTGTCTAAACCTGCTCTGGATTGAACACCCAGAAGAGCACCAGGTGCTCACACCTGTGCCCCACCGGGGCTGGGCCACGGCATTTCCAGCACCAGAGAGACTGATAAGAGACTGATAAGAGACTGAGCAAGCCATGCTACAGCTCACGGAGGGACTTTGTGAGTTTGTCATCTCTTTTGGAGCAGCAAGAGATTTTATTGTTTAATACTGTTCATTTTTGGGGCTGGTGAGTGCTTTGCCTGTTCAATAAACAGTTTTTTCCACTTCTCTCTAAGAAAATACTTTTCCAGAACCAGCTGGAGGAGGGGCCACTTGACTTTGCTCTTCTACAGGAAACACCTTTAGAGTTTTTCCTCCCAAAATTGCCCTAAGCCAGGACATTGGCTTTGAAGGTCCCACTGGCCAAGTCCATCTCTAGAAGTCACTGAGTGTCTGGTGGCCAGAAATACCTCCAAAAATCAGGAATTCCAAAAACCTCTCCCAGGAGTGCCTCGTTTCCAGTGTCCTTATTTTGGGCTTATGGGGGTCCCTCTTCTCACAGCTGATGGGGGGCCTGTGGGTCCTGGGCATTCCCCCTCTCCCGGGTCCTGCTCAGGCATGCTGAGGGGGTTTTGGGGGTCCCAGGGCTCACCCTCCCCTGATTCTGTGGAAATTGTTTTTGTGACACGGGCCAATTGGGAATGGAATCAGAAAATGCTTCTATCTGCTGTGTCCAAAACAAGACACAAAGAAAGGTTTTGAAACTTTCTGACCAAATAGACAAATAAAGCATCAAAATCAAAGAAGTACAGTAGAGCAAAAGAGATGAGGCAGCAAGACGACTGATGCTTAGAATAAAATAGAGGAAGTTGGGGTAAAGCTAAGAGATATTGTAACAAAGCAATTAAAAGCTTATGTATAATAAAAAGCTTGATGCACTTGACAAATCATGTAGCAGACACCAGTGCAAGGCCTCCCTCCAGACAATCACAAGAAGGATAGCAATCAATGACCACCTAGAAATATTGTGAAATTACTGCTCCCAGCTTATTGATATTTGCTAATTTGGACTAACCAAGCATATTGGAAAATGCTTTGTAGGCTTAAAAACAGTATATATAATTTACTGAACTGTGTGTGCTATGAGTGGAGCAGTGACTCCCCAGCCACCCAGCGCTGCGTGCTTGCTTTAAAATAAAAGGTATAGAAGTAAAATTCACATTCGCTATTGAAATTTTACATCAGGTGTTCCAGGGTCCCCTTTCTCCAGCATCCCCCCACTCTAGGCACTCAGCGCTTCCCCTGCTCCCCTTTGCACTCCTGAGAGATCCAAAAGTACCCCCTTCATCAAATGAATTAAAAATACCTCTCTCAGCGACACCAAAATATATTTGGGACTCAACTCCTGTGAAAAACGCCAATCACTTGTTTTTAAAATTTTAAAAGTTTAATAGTAATAAAATGGTTCTAAAAACAGTAATACAATTAGAGTAATAATAATTTGGACAATTTGAATTAGAACAATACGAGACAACAAATACAAAGAATTATGGATGTCCGGGTACCTTTTTCTGGGCAGCACGAGCCTGAAAAAGGGCACCGGTTAACAAAGATTAACCCTTAAAAACAATAACCCGTTGCACATTCATACACCTCATACATGATGCATAAATTCCATTCAAACACAGGATTCTGTCTGGCCATCATCAACTTCTTCCTTCTAATCCTAACAGCCCCTTTGAGGCGGGAAGAAGTTCGTTTCTTCTGGTAAGAGAGCAAAAAATTCTTTTTTCTGAAAGATTCAGGTGTCCTGTGGCTGCTATCTGATGCGAGTGCCTCATTCCTTCCTTTAAAAAAACCTCACTGACATAGTTCTTCTTTTAACTACAAAAGTTACCTTTTAATTACAAGACTACATTTATTATTAAACTGTTAATACAGCACTACTAATCAATACACAAAAATACATATGGTAAATGTGAAAATGCCTGTATTTTATGATTGGCTTTTCGCAAATATTAAATGAATATTATATGTGTTGTGTTAGAAAGTAATGCTGTATTAATTCTCTTAAGTACCATGTTAAATATAGTTTTAGGTTATAAAAATTGTTAAAATAGAAACGATGCCACGTAGGATACTTTTTTAAAGAAAGGACTTCCAGCGAGATAGCAGCCACAGGACACCTGAATCTTTCAGAGAAAAATAATTTATTGCTCTCTTACCAGAAGAAACGAACTTCTTCCTGCCTCGAAGGTGCTGTTAGGATTCAGAAGAAGAAGCTGACACTGACCAGACAGAATCCTGTGTTTGAATGGAATTTATGCATCATGTATGAAGTGCATGAATATGCAATGGGCTATTGTTTTTAAGGGTTAATCTTTGTTAGCGGGGGTCCTTTTTCGGGCTCATGCTGCCCAGAAAAAGGTACCCAGAGGTCCGTAACTCTTTGTATTTGTTGTCTTGTATTGTCCTAATTCAAATTGTCCAAATTATTATTACTCTAATTGTATTACTATTTTTAGAACCATTTTATTACTACTAAACTTACAATTTTTCACACACCATAAGCACACGTACCTTTGCTTAAAACAATGCTTGCTTATTTCGAATACAATACCTGCTTGTAAGCCTTAAAACACAACACACAGAGCTCCATTCTTAAGCTTTAACCTTCCTAATATCTTGCTTGTCGGCGGAAGGGAACCAGGACATCAATTTGATCATCACAGGCTCGATTTTATTGATCAGTACGGCGGGTTAAATACAGTTAATAATGAGCTTCATACATATTGCAAAAGTTGAGCTCAGGATTGGTCAGCTTGCATATCAGCACCTACGCCTACTTCTACATTCCTATGGTTCTACTTTTGATACTTTCTACATATTCTTAGGATATATTCAGGACTAATCTCAACTCCCTATCCTCATGTTGCAGCAAGGTCACTGCTGACTCTTCCTTTCAGCTTGCTGACTGCTGACATTTCTCCTTCAGTTTAACCAGCGGCATTATATCAGTGTGGCCTTTCTCAGCTAACCAATTATTAATAATACTCTCCACATTTCCCCCGTTTTCTTCTTGTGCAAGGAGATTAGTTTGCCATGTTTTTGCTATTGTACGGCTGACCATGTTTTGAATACAGTTAAAGATACAAGGCAAAATAAGCAAAAACAGTAAGATTACACCCAGCAGTCCTATAGCATAGATCACAAGGTTCCTCAGCCACGGTCCGAGTCCCAGGCCTTTAAGCCATTCGTCAATTCCTAAACCGTCTTCTTCCTTAAGTTTGTGAAGTCCCTGTTGTAATTCTTTTATCTTAGTGTGAATGGACACTGAATGATCAGACAGATTCATGCAACACATTCCCTCAAACTCTTCACATCCATGTCCTTGTGCTAAGAGCAAAAAATCTACAGCAGCTCTATTTTGCAAAACAGCATGGTTAACACTTTGCACATCTGCAGTTAACATGTCTAGAATTTGTGATGTCTTGTTCAGCTCATCCCTTGCCCAGCATCCTAATTGTTTTGCTAAATTCATGGCTTTATTGGCAGATCCTCCTGGTAAGATAGTTGAAACAACCACCTGTTTGAATGTGCCCCAAAACCGTGGATCTCCTATCTTGCTGCAGTCTAAGTCATGTATGCTACGTTTTTTCCTGTTTGAATTTTGACTCCGCTGCATTAGCAAGGACACATTAGGATGAAACAGTGACAATTTTCCCAAAAAACAGGGTCCACCCTGTGGTTTAGCTGGTATACCATTCCATGCCCTGTCTCCACAAATCAAAAATATTCCTGTGGGTAATTTCATTGGTGCTGTGATATTTGTGCCGTTACATTGACTGTAATGCTGTGGAGAGAATTCACTCACATTCAGGGATGAATCTAGGGTGGCCCATGTTTCTTTAGGTTGGTTTAAATTCTGAGCACCCAAAAGTTTGAAGCTAAACCATCCACCAGCTGTAGTGTTAGATATGCTGGCATTTGTACTTCCAAAAAGATCCAATTCTTCAGGAGGAGAATGCAAAGAGGTGTTAAGTGATTGGATTAGTAAGCATTGACGATAGCCATCACTCTGACCTGCAGTATACCCTTGTTGCACCGGCAATGTGATGTTTGACATGTTAGACATACATAAGGTTTGATTGTTTATCAAACTGCAAAATTCTCCCGGACACCACACCGGAAGTCCCACCAGGCATGTTCGAAATGGGTTAGTGACTCCTCCAAGACTAAGACAAAGTGATGATTGGTTAGTTTGATTAGCAAGTGTTACCCATAAATTTTCCCTTGGTTGACTAAAGTGTGTTACTCCTACTGCTTCACTTGCTACAGCATTGAGCAGTATAACAAAAACAAACCTCATTTTTCTTTCTGCTTGCTTTGCTTCTCCTTTTCTTCCTTCTGCTTACATTGTTTCTCCTTTCTTCGCTGTCTTTTCCCTGGTTTGCTAGATTGTCTATTGTAAGGCTGAGTCAATTCTTGAATATACTGATCTAATTCTAAATCAGCATCCTTGCTCACAAGTATAGCACGAGGTAAGTTTGAAGGCAAATCAGCTTTGCGGCGAGCTGCTATGATGCGTGAGGCTTTAGTAATTTCAAATATTCTAAGGTTTTCCTGTAACTTCCACCTAAGATATGCTATAACCACTTGTTCTGCACTCTCAAAGAGCTGTAATCCTGTCCGTCCTGGCAGGCCAGTACTTTGTTCAAGAGCTCTAACCCAGATATGATTTCGAATCCACTTTCCAAAACAAGATGTACACCATAAATATCCCAATGACTTCTGTGAATACCAATAAACCTGATTACAATCTGCACAATGCAAAGCTACCCATGCATAGCATTTATCTTTATCCTTTTTGCAAACATAACAAGGAAGCGAATGTAAGTAAGGACCAGTATAAAATTCTGGTTCTTCAACCCAAAGCAACCAATTCAATGGTGGTGATCGCAAAGCCTCTTCAGCCTTTTTACTATATGAGGCTAACAGCTCAAGGTCTTTCTTTAACACAAGGTGTATCTTATTTCGTAATCGTAGTTCTTGTTCGTTATCCTCCTCAACAACTATATCTTCCTGAGGGTCCCACAACTGTAAAAGTGTTCTAATCATAGAAAATTAATTAGCAATCACTGATACCCCTATTCAAATGAGACCCTTCTCTTTTTTGCCTTCTTTTTCTTATCTGTCTTCAATCTTGCTGCTCCTAATTTCACTGGTCCTGCCACTTTCAAACTTAATTTTTGCAACTTATCAACGCAGCAATCTAATGGTCCATCAGGATCCCCTTGGAAGGGTCCTACAACTGAATGCTGTGTTAAAGGCACTAATTTCCTACACCTTATAGAAACTATACGTGATTTACTTTGAACCTTAATTCTATTCACAGTACATTGTATTTCCCATCGATAATAAGCAAGAACCTTCTGTTCAGGAGACTCATAAAGATTTAAAGCTATATATGCGTTTTGCCCTGTTTGTCTCCTTAATTCATCTTGCCAGCTTTTTCCCCACGTATGCTCGTGTTCACAAGTATGACACCACAAATCCCGTAATAATGATTGTTCTATCCAAAAAGTTCTTTTACAACCCCCACAACGTAGAGCTATCCAGGCAGCACAATGTGAATTGTGACAGTCAAGGCAATGTAGTTTCGCTGGATCTGTTAAATGAAAAGTTGATATTGAGTCAATGAAACCAATCAACTCCTGGGCCGTCCGGTAGTGACGTGTCAGTGCTCTGTCCACCGCTTCCGAGTACCCCTTCAATTGTAACAGTAGTGGTTGTAGGACTAGAAGCAGTTTCTTCCCCAGCCGCTCCTTGTCCTCCTCTGTAAGGCAATCCACCAGAGGCTGCATCAAAAACAGGTTTAGTCCACTTAGCAGGCACCCACAAAGGCCCTGTAGGTGAGGAAACACAAAGATACCCCCGACCCCAATATAATACCTTTGCAGGTTTTTCCCATAATCCTGAACTTGGGTTCTTATACTTAACCCAGACCTCTGTTTCCTTAGTATTTTCCTGACCTGACCTTGGATGATGTTTCATTGCAGGGGGGGTATCATCTTCCCCAAAAATGCATAAATGATTAATCACATACAAAACCTTAGCCAAACATGCTTGTGGATCTGTCAAATCTTGATGTTTTTCAATATACTGCTTAAGGGTACCGTTTGCTCTTTCCACTATTGCCTGTCCAGTAGAAGAGTGTGGAATACCTGTCACGTGCTTAACAGACCACTGATTCAAAAATTTCCGGACCCTAGTACTTACATAACCTCGACCATTATCTGTTTTGATACTTTTTGGAACTCCCATAACAGCGAAACAACTTAACAGATGTCTGATAACCTGTATAGCTTTCTGTCCTGCCTGAGCCGTAGCCCATATGTAATGACTATATGTGTCTATGGTGACGTGCACATGCTTGACTTTACCGAATCTAGCTACGTGTGTAACATCCATTTGCCATATCTCATTTATTTTTAAACCTCGAGGATTAACCCCGATGCCTAGACCTATCCCACCATTATGATAACTACATGTTGGACATGCTCTGACAATGGCCTTGGCTTCTGACAAACTCAGCTCAAAGTGTTTTGCTAAACCTCTTGCATTTTGATGATATCTACTATGTGCTTCTCTGGCCAATGTGTGCTTGTCAATAGGACAAGAATTATCAATGGGTAGGGTAACCAATTTATCTGCACGTTCATTCCCTTCTCCTAAACCTTCAGACCACTTATGGCTCCTAATATGAATCACAGAATATGCTGCCTTTCTTTCTCGTAAAGCCTTCCTTAACTGTATCAGTAACTCATACAATCGTTTATTATTCACTTCCTTAATTGCTGCTTCCTCTATTCGTTTGACTACTCCTGCAACATACATAGAGTCTGTGACCACATTTAAAGGCTCCTGTAAGTTGGACACCGCCCATACTACTGCTAACAATTCCAAAGTTTGTAAGCTATCTGCAGGGTCTGCTGTGAGGAGTTGATGCTTCCATTGTCCTTTTTCTTGCCAGGTAACAGCAGCACGCCTTGATTTCTTTCCTGCATCTGTAAAAACTGTAATAGCTCCTTCTATGGGGTTTTCTTCTCTCAAAGGTCGAGTGATCCAGTTCCATTCTGTCATCCATTGCAAAACTCTAGGCACTAATTTACTAGTCTCTACTTTAGCAGGTGACATCAATAATGCTTCTTGTAAATTCTTTGAATTTATCAAGTACCAGTCCAAGGTTTCTTTTTCCATAGGTAATCTAATAGTAGCAGGTTCTCTACCATCCACTTCAAGAATTCTGAGACGCCCCTTTTTGATTAATGCAGCCAATTGTTCAATTTTTGAAGATATTGTTTTCTTATGCTGTAGTGGTGGTGACAACCATTCCAACACCCGTATCTCCCCCGTTTTCTTTTGCAACTGAGAGAGAGCACCAAGCAAGTGGCAAGGGCTATTCCAGATAGTAAGGTCAATGGGATGGTCGAGTTGACGAGACACATACCCTTGCTGTACACAGTTACTAATTTGCTGCAAGGCAAGACGATGCTCCTTTTTCAGGTGTACAGGAGTAGTAGGGTCCACACCTTTTAACAAAGGCCGTAGGGCTTCTAATAAGTGATTTGGTATTCCCACAATAGGCTTCAGCCACTGTAAGTCTCCCAGCAACTTCTGTGCATCATGTAGAGTTTTAATGTCCAATTGTAATTCCCATTTTTGTGGTATCACTATTTGATCCGTCAAAGTCCATCCCAAATATTTCCAGGGCTTTGTAGTCTGAATTTTCTCTGCAGCAATAACAAGTGAATATGCAGCAAGAGTATTTTTAATGGTGTTAATCTGTAAAGAGGAGAATGGCTGTTGCTGTGCAAACAAAATATCGTCCATGTAATGATATATTATAGTTGCTGGCCATTTACGACGTAGTGGCTGTAATGCTGCATCAACATAAAGCTGACATAAAGTGGGAGAGTTGCGCATGCCCTGCGGAAGAGATGTCCATTCAAATCTTTTATCTGGTTCCCCACGATTTATTGCTGGTAAAGTAAAAGCAAATCTCTTCATGTCATCAGGATGCAGGCCAATAGTGAAAAAACAATCCTTTAGGTCAATAATTAAAAGTGGCCAGTGTTCTGGAATCATAGCTGGATTTGGAAGACCAGGCTGTAAGGCCCCCATTGGTTCCATTTGGTCATTTACAGCCCTCAAATCATGTATCAAACGATATTTCCCTGATTTCTTTTTGATTACAAAAATAGGTGTATTCCAAGGGCTTGTGGACAGTCGCAGGTGTCCCTTTGTATATTGTTCCTGTACCAATTCATGGGCATGCATAAGACTCTCCCCTTTTAATGGCCATTGCTTAACCATCACCGGTGTATCCGTTTTCCAGGTGAGTGGAATGGGGAAAGTCCAAGCAATGGCAATTACCACGAAGGGTGCTGATTAGTTAACACCACTCCCAATTGTGTTAAAATGTCCCTTCCAATTAAGCAGGAAACTGTAGGAGGCAGTTGAACAATTGAAAACACAGCAGATATTTGTTGATTTTCAATGCACACAGACAAAGACGGCGACCTGCTTGCCAATGTAAATCCTCCCACTCCTGTGAGCATGTTTGATGAGGGAAATAGAGGCCAATGTTGTGGCCAGGCTTCTGGAGAAATGATGCTAGTATCTGCTCCTGTATCCAATAATCCATAAAGGGTTATGCTTTGATGCCCATAGGTAATTTCAACCTTTTGTTTTGGTCTATTTTGTAAATCCACAGTTAAAAGGGTAACACCAGTAGAGCCAAAACCTTTTTCATCCCGTGCTTGCCCAGTAAATGATTATATTCCCGATGTCATTTGTGACAGTGGTACCAATTGTGCAATGCGTTGTCCTTTTGTAATTTTAATCGGAGGATAAAGGGTGTAAGCCATAATTTGTATTTCCCCTGTAAAGTCCGCATCGATAACACCAGGCAAAACAAATAATCCCAACATAGTTATAGAGGAACGTCCCAGCAATAATGCTCCACATGTTTGTCCATTTAATATAAGAGGGCCCTTTATTCCAGTGGGTATCCTCTCAGGCTGGTTTGTCATTAGTGTGACGTCTACTGCTGCTGATAAGTCCAAGCCGAGGCTCCGTGTTGTTGCAGGTTGCAGACAGGAGGTAGCAGCGATGTCACGGCAGTAACTTGTGTCTGTCCCTCATTGCCGCATTGGTAACACTTGATGAATGGTCTCGAGCCTCTTTACGTGACTGCCAGTGAGCCGCTTTGGAGAGGAGCAAGAGCAGCTAACACCCGATTTTGAGTAGACTATGCTTTTGCAACCCTAATCCTAATTCCTTTAAGGCTTCTGCTATAAATGGCTGTGAAGCTGTTGGCATTAATGCCATTCGCTCTAATGCTTCCTCAATAGTCCAATTTGCCCCTAAAGTAGCTAACACTCTTTGGGTTGCTGGATTGCTATTTTGCAAAGCACACCTGCTTCAATAGCGCCCTGCAACACCAGCCCGATCTATAGCAGTAGCTGTTCTATCGATAAAATTTCCAAATGATTCTTCTCTACCTTGTTTAATACCCATATAAGCCGGTAACCCTCCTGGCTCTTTAACCATATCTATTGCAGCACGCACTAACCACATAGACTCTGTAAGTTTATCAGCTCCCGATATCATCTGTGCCTCTGTACGTAAAAATGCCCCTAAGCCCATCATCTCCTCTACTGTCACCCCATGTAATGGGTCATGTGCATTAAACAATAACTGCTGATGCTGAGTAAATATCAACCGAACTATTCCTCTTAAATCATTAGGACATAAAACCTGAGTATTAAAAAGATAATCTAACATTTGCTTAACAGGTTCACTTTTTACTCCAAACTGACTAACCGTAGAACGTAGCTGAGTTAACAGCTTCCAATCTAAGGGAGTATATTCTGCTATATTATGCGTAAGGTTCCCCTGTGCATCATATTGTGGTGTGTATGTGACCGGACATGCAAGACTAGAAGCTATTTCCACCGCCTCACCATCCCCCATTTGCATTACTTCCTTTGCCAAAGCAGCCCAAGCTTCCCTCCTCTGTTTAGCCATCTCCCCCCATGGATCACGGTGTGCCCCTGGGATGGGATCTGGCCCTTTAAGGGTGCTATGCTGCTGGCGCTTTGGTACAGACCCCGAGCTTTCGCACAGGGAAGGCAGTGGAGCAGAGGCTGGCTCGCGCGGGGGAAGCGGCCCCCCCGCTGGAGCTGACAGTGAAACCGGAGCCGGCTCACCCAGGGGAAGCGGCGGAGGCAAAGCTGGCGGCGGAGGCGAAGTTGGCTTGCTCCAACCCCCACCATCCGACCCACCTGAAGCTGGTGGCGGAGGCAAAGCTGGCTTGCTCTTACCCCCACCATCCGACTCGCCCTCCCCCTCTGACAGGAAAGGTGCAGACAGTTCCACTGCGCCTATAGGAAAATCCTCCACACCACTTTGCTGGGGACTCTTAGGCATAAGTACCTTAGTTACAGAAGGTGCCAGGGGATCATCTTCACGACCATACCCTATATTCCTCTTATGAGCTTCTGTTGCCGTTTCTGCTGCCTTTCTCTCAGAGACCTGCTGAAGTAACGTGTTATACACCACCCGCCATAACTTCCCGAATTTCTTTGCTGTCTTATCATCATCTAGTACTGTATCCCACAATATTTCCCCAAACTTTCTCCACTCTGATAACTCATGAACTGTATGAGGATTAGAAAAGATACCCTTAGCATGGCCATAAGCTAATAACCCTGGTAACTCCTTTTTTAAATCTATCCCTTTTATCCCACGCCGCTCTAAATAGGCGGTAAATAAATCATATGCCGCTTGCCTATCCATACCTATTAATCAGCGCGCGCTGTTGCAGCTCTCCAGGCTCCGGCGGACACGTATTGGCTTAAGTCACAGTTGTGAACCTTAAGGGTGCTTCAAATTCCGGCACCGTCCCGGCTGCTGGGACCCAAACCCAACTTCCGGACCGTGGCGTAATCCCTTTTTCTTTTAATCCGAGAAAAAGGGCAGAGATTCGGTTATGCCCGCATTCTCCACCATTTGTCGGCGGAAGGGAACCAGGACATCATTTTGATCATCACAGGCTCAATTTTATTGATCAGTACGGCGGGTTAAATACAGTTAATAATGAGCTTCATACATATTGCAAAAGTTGAGCTCAGGATTGGTCAGCTTACATATCAGCACCTACGCCTACTTCTACATTCCTATGGTTCTACTTTTGATACTTTCTACATATTCTTAGGATGTATTCAGGACTAATCTCAACTCCCTATCCTCATGTTGCAGCAAGGTCACTGCTGACTTTTCCTTTCAGCTTGCTGACTGCTGACTTTTCTCCTTCAGCTTAACCAGTGGCATTATATCAGTGTGGCCTTTCTCAGCTAACCAATTATTAATAATGCTCTCCACAAGAGAAAATATGTATCTCATGACTATAGCACAGAAGGTAATGCTGCTTATCAGAAAACGCCCAAATCAAACCCTGCCTTGCACACTAGGCAGTTCCACCCCACACCAGGGAAGACAAGTCAGGTGCATGGCATCCTTCCTCTGCCAGCCAAGGTTTTGTCCCCAGGCCCCACAGTTCTGTCAATCCCTTGAAAACACCTCTAGTTTTACTCCTGCATTCACCTGAATCTCAGCACTACTTGTGCCAACAGCAAGGTAGTCTCCTTCTTTAATCCATGATGCAGAGGAAATGTAAACATCTGGATGCTCCGTCTGCAGCAGGGGGATAATCTCCCTAGTAGCGTGATTCCACAGATAAACAGTGTCATCCAGAACCACTGCCAGGAAGTTCTGGGAGCTCCAGTCTATGAGATTCAGTTCTACAATTTGAAAGAGCAATGCAGGTCACACCATGATGGCTAGAGAGCCCTGCCCTTCACCCGTGCTGCTGCAGCAGGTGTGGGTGCACACGTGCACACACACACGTGCAGGTGAGGGGCAGCCTTCTGAGTGTCACTATGCCCAGCTGCTGGGGCCAGGTACCCTGCTCCAAGGCACCTACACAGTGCCCTAGACCACTGTGCCTGTAAGGCCACACAGGGACACTCCAGAAGGGGTCTGTGCTAGCCTGGGTACACCAAATAATACAGACAGCCCAGTTACCCTGTCCTAGGAACAGAAATCCAGTACAGAATGTTCTGGATGCCCAGCACTCAACCCTGTAGCCTACTTACAGTAGTCGTTGAATATCTCTGGTGCATCCAAGACCCGTTCTGGCTTTGAGGGAATATATCTGCTCTTCTTCCTGCTGAATCCAGGTGCCATTTTCAGACTGTAGAGCACTTTCAGGTTATTCTGATAGTCTGTGTGCAGGGGAACAGGTTTGTTAACCTGAGTTAGTTTCCTCCCAGCTGAGTGCTGCTCACCCAACTAGGAATCCCTTGGAGTGAAAATAAAGTCCTAAGAGAAACACTCACAAGCCTGCAGTGCACTAAAATCACTGGCAGAATGAACTGCTGAGCAGGGGTGAGCTACAATTTCCTCATTCATGGAAACAAATTTAACAAACACTTGGGTTTTTGAATCCCATTATATTTAGTTGCAGTTTAAGCTAGAAAGTGCACAGCAGAGGGTTTGATGCTCTTACAGACTTCATGAATGTTTGGAACCTGCAGTACCGGTAACTGTCACCGACATCTTTCCATAAAAATCCTTTCTTTAGGATTTTTCCCCCTTCTGAGAAGCTGTGGCCTCAGCAACAAAAGGTAAACAATGGTTATCTGCTGCTGGGGAATGCAACAGGTGGATGCGTGATCAGTCTTGGGTGAATGTTTGGATTTACTGACCACTCACAGCGGAGCTGGGTCTCACCCTCTGCTGAGAAACAGCCCTTTGTTTATTCATTCTTTTCCTATTCTTAGCTTAGCTAGCTTCTGAGAACTTCCCTTCTATTTCTTTTAGTATAGTAATAATGTAATATATATCATAAAATATTAAATCAAGCCTTCTGAACATGAGGTCAAGATTCTCATCTCTCTCTCCACCCTGAAGACCCTTGCAAGCCCTGTAACAGGTGACCAACTGGCAGTCATAGCAACTCTCCTAAATAAATTCACTGTAACTGTTATGCCCTCCCTCGACCTCAGGAACCTTAAGAAAGGAGACTCCAGCCTGTACAGCTCTCAGAAACCAGTTGATTTCTCCTGTGACCACACACAGAGCCTCTGTGTTGCTGTTCCCCTGACCTGATCCCTCCTGCTGATTCAGCTCACATGGAGCCTGTATCATACCTTCTGGAGCATTCTGTGGTTTTCCTCTGAGGTGGAGGATCTTTGCCTCTTCCACATCAAAACCATTCAGATTCACTGCCCAGGCTTTCTGTTGCTCCTACAGAGACAAATCACCCTCAGTGCAATGCATTTAAAACAATTCCCACACTACAATTTAAACAGACATCTAAGTCCCCTTCTCTTAGAATCTGAAGATGTTTGACTGTGCTGCAAGGGTCAGTCACACAGAGGCAGGTCAAAGCAGTTTTCCTCAGACTTTCATACATTGTCCTGCTCACATTTTCAAACAATGGCAAATTCAGTGTCATTGCCAGAGGGAAAAGCCACAGCCACAAAGCGACCAAATGCTTCATAAACAAATTTCAGAACACAGTGTAAAACATTCCAGAAGTGTTCCCTGTGGAGACCTTGTCCTAGAATAGCTACCACCAGCAGTTTCACTTTGCATAGGCTTACAGCTTTGTGTTTTTGTTGCCTGCTACATTTTAAAGCCTCGTTAGTCAAAAGCTAAATTTTGCTACCAGAAGCAGCATAGGCTTCGAGTGCATGGCAGTCTCTACAGCTTCAGTCTCATCCTAGGCTCCTGAAGCCCAGAGCTGCAAGTAGTGATGGCTGGGACTTGTCAGTGCCGTGTGCCCCCTTGATAGAACCTATTGTTCACTGCTCTGTAAAGGGGCAGGAAGGAGTAGCAGTTATTGAAGTAATTGTAACTTAGCAACATGCTCACCTTCTTGGTAGGGGAATCCTCAGCAGGGTCATTCTCTTTGGTTAGGAGGAAATTTGCCATCTCCATCTGCATAGTGCTGCGTTTGGGAATGTAGCGATCCCCCCCAGCCTTTGTGGGGGTGCTTTGAATTTTGGATCCAGATTTACCTGCATTCACATATGAAAATATTGTCTTACAGCTATTTAACAGCCTGTATTAGAGCTTTCACGGGAGCAAACCCAACACTCTTCCACATCACACCCACCAGACAAGTAGGACTCTGAGGTCTCATGCCACCCAGTCCCAACTAACTTATATTTTCCTCCCTGCCACCAAGTTGGTTAGGGACTGTGTGGTGCAACTCCTTGGGTCTAGTGCAACAATTCCAGAGTCCAGAGATAAGGGGAAGATACAAAAACGCTCACAGGATGTAAAGCTGTCAGCTGACAGTCCTGCCCACACTCGTCCTACCATCCAGCTGTGCCAGCAAGGCTCAGCTGGGCGAACAGCAGCTCGCCAGCCCCAGTGCTCAGAGCTCTGCCCCTCATGCTGGCAAGGAGGTGGGTGGCTGTCAGGAGCACAGCCCACCTCCTCCTGCCTGAGCAGCAGCCGGTAGGGCAGCGTGGCAGGGAGCCCAGAGCCCCATGGCTACGGACAAGCAGCCTGGGCCAGGCTCCCGCACTCAACCTCTGCCGCCGGTGGCCGGCGCTCACCGGGTGTCTTGGACGGCGTCTTGCTGGGGCTGTGGGAGCGACATGCCGGCTTTATGGGGGACACGCCAACGGGGCTGGGCCCGGGGCCGCTCTCCTTGGCCTTGCGCTGCCATGGCGCAGGCAGCGCGTTCGGGATCAGCGTGTCCAGCTTCAGCAGCCCGTGCAGGTCCGCCTCCAACAGGAACTGTGCCGTGGACCTGCGGGCGGGCAGGGTTAGCCGTGCCCACCGGCCGGGCTGAGCCTACTCCGACTGCCCCGCCGGCCTCCCCACCACCGGACCGTGCAAGCGCTCCGACCGCTCCTCCCCACTAAGGGACACCCCCACTCTCCCCAGCCGCTCCTCGGGACACCCCATCAGCCGATACGCCCTCCCTCCGCTTCTCGGGGGTCCTTGATCAGGCAGCACCCCTTCCAGCCGCTCTTTGGGGCTTCTTCCGATAAGCAACATTCTCCCTTCCCCTGCCTTTCAAGGGCAATCTCGTCCCTGCTCTTTCTCCTCCCCACCGTGCTTTGCCTCCGCCCTGCGCCCCTGGGGCTGCTCTTGGCCAGGCAGCCTCAGTGGGAGCCAGCACTGGCTGCAGCCCCAGTGGGCCCCCCAGGACAAGGCCCAGCAATTAGGAGGCCAATGAAAGCTCTGGGCAGCAGCAGAACCCTCAGCAGAGTTCTTTGGACAATCAAGGACCGGCCACCCCTACACTGCAACCTCACTGGGAATGTTTTCTGTCTGACGTAGACTTTCAAAAGCAGCTGTTTGAGGGAAAGGTGAACTAAACACTCACCCTTTTCTCTTCCAGCAAGTCCAACTTCGGACAGAGCATAAGATGAAGATCAGCTCCAAGACAAGCAGGCCTGCCAGTAACCCTAGCCAGAAGCCTGTTCCCTGATAGAAACCCCTTCCAAGGCCCTTCTGGGAATCAGGAACATGTGCTGTGGTTCCAGCTGCACCTGTGGGAGCAATGGGGAGCGTCAGCCCATGCTGTGCTGCACTGCTGAGCTGGCAGCACGGTGGATGCGGGCAGGACATTCTCCGTTTCCCCCAGAGCGGGGGCCTGCAGGGACCTTGCCACCCCGTGGCACAGGCTGTGCCACCCAACAAAGCCCAGCAGGCCGGGAGGAGAGCCCGGGGGCAGCGCAGCTTTTTGGGCAGTCGCTGCTTGGAGGGACACGGGCCACACCCATCCCTGAGCAGCCCCTGCCAGCCCTGGCCCTCCCTGCCCCGTGACAGCTCCCCCAGCCCCAGGGCACAGAGTCAGGCCCTGTCAGGACCCAGTGCAGCCCCTGCCCAGTCAGGAGCCAAGGCTGGCTGTGGCCCTGGGCTCGCGGCAGGGCTCCCGCTCGGGGCTGCTCCTGTGCCTTGGGCCTCTGGGCACTCAGGGCCAGCTCCAGAGCAGCTGCAGCGGGAGGGACGTTGGTGCACGAGTCCCCTTTTCCCAGGGCTCTGAACGAGCTCCAAAGGCACCTCCAGCTTTGCCGGGCTGTGCAAGGGAGGCCCTGGTAGAAGAAGAAGAGCTGCAGCCACACAGCTCTGCCAATGGCTGAGCCCTGCTGAGCCTGGCACAGCAATTACCTTCTGTGCCTGTGCCCATGCCTGTGTTTGGCTCGGACTTCCTTCCTGCAGCAGGGGCTGCCAATCGGCCTCTGCTTTGTTGGGGAAACACCTCCTTCTGTCCTAACTTTTGGCCCATCACTTGAGAAACAAAAAGTACACCTTAAAAGATGGAGAAATTCTCCATTTCTTTAATGGCATGTTCAGAACGTCATGCTTATGCAAAATCGGATAAAATCAACAAATCATCTGGGCTTTTTCAGCTGGGCCATGGCCCACCGTCCTTCAAACACCTGCCAGTGCTGAGCAGAAGTTGTGAGTGGATCGTGCAGGGTGAGGGCACACACATGCATGGCTCTGTCCTGGCACCTGCAGCGATGCCCCCCTGGCCGAGCTTTGGGCTCTGAGCTGGCAGGTCTCACAGGGGAAAGGCCTTGGCGTACCCTCACCATCTCCCAGAGGCTCAATCCTGAACATGGGCTGGGAAGCCAGATCACCTTTAGCAACAGGCTCAGCTGCAAAGAAAGGCAGGACACAACAGCTCCAATGGCACTGCTGAAGATTCTCCTTCAGGCCCGAGTGGCAGTGAGGGCACCTGGGTGATTGGTGCCCTCCAAGGCACTCCCTTGGCTCTGCCTTCCACTCAGGAGCAGGGCCAGGGGGACCTCGTGCCTGCAGTGGCCCCACACTGGGATGGAAGGAGCCCCTTGCGGGGCAGTCGGGGCAGAAAGGACTCCCTGGAGCAGTCAGCAGCTTGAAACCCAGCCCCAGGCAGGGCCAGGGCTTAGCAGTGGCAGCAGAAGCAGCTCGGGCTCCCTGGGGGCTGCAAAGGAGCTGAGAAAGGCTCAGCCCCCAGGCACAGCCCTGGGCCCAGCCCCTTCCCTCTC
Organism: Melospiza melodia melodia; assembly: GCF_035770615.1. Classification (NCBI taxonomy): domain Eukaryota; kingdom Metazoa; phylum Chordata; class Aves; order Passeriformes; family Passerellidae; genus Melospiza; species Melospiza melodia. The sequence goes on along the minus strand of NC_086200.1, from coordinate 11,444,616 downwards.
TGCTCTTCTCTGTGGCTGCACAGAGCACACAGAAGGACACAGTGGCATTGCACACAGGAGGAGGATGGACAGCCAAATGCCCCTTCCTCCCACTGACAGCGATCCTGTGGGATCCCTCAGGGCTCCAGAAGGGAGCAGGGTAAGGTTTCCAGAACTGATCTACCTTCAGTGAAATTTAAGGGAACTGGCTCATGGTAAGCTCTTGGCATACTGACACAGATTATTCTGTCAGGAAAGGTACATTCAGAACATGCCTCCAACATCTGACAAGGTCTTCAAAGCACCATTCACCAGCATTTCCAAGTAATCCAAGTCATGATCCCAGTCGAGGAGGGATCACAGATGCTACAGAACCATTTCCATGGTGTGTTGGGATCCCCTTCTCCCTTGGGGAATTGGGGACTGCAAGGGGGTGGGGTAAGGCTGCGGGAGCCTGTGGCTCCTGGTCACTCTGTACGCTCTTTGCAGGTCCTGTGCAACATGCCTGGAGGGGCAGCTGGAGCAGCCCAGGGCCCTGGGGCTCTCTCCCTGCCACACAGGAAACCCTCACTAAATGCTTGGGGAAATCTGCAGTGCCACAGCTGTCACTCCCAACCTCCGTCCCTCCCTCCTGCTTGCCCACCTGCCCATGGAACAGCTCCCACAGCCCACGGGCACATAGCCAGGCCCTCTCAGGACACACTGGAGCCTTGCTCTCCCCCTCTGCCCTTTCTCCACCACGGGCACCCCGTGCAGCTGCTCCCAGGTTTCGGGACATGTCTCCCACGGAGGGAGCCCAGCAGGACAGCTCAGTACCCGAGTGCCCTGAGCCTGCTCGGGACAATTCCTCTGGGCTGTGCCCATCTTATCCGGGCTGTGCCCGCAGTGCCAAGCAGCAGAGAGGGCAGCTCAAGCCTCAGCAGGGCTCAGGCCCAGAAGCACAGCAACTACCTCCTGTGGCTGTGTCTGGCATCGCCTCCCTTCCTGCAGGAAATGCCACCTTCAATAGAGCCCCTCTGTCCATCCCTTGAGAAAGGAAGAGGCACAGCTGGATCAGATGGAATCATTGCACATCCAGGAGGTGGCCTGTTCAGGAGGCAATACTTGTCCAAAACATGGATAAGGATCAGGAAAATTGATCTTGGAAGGGCATTAAACCAAGAAACAAGTACTTCAAAACCCCTGGAGGTGGCTGCCATGGTGAGTTCCCTGAGGTGTCAAAGGCCAAGCCACACCCATGGCTGCTTTCCCTGAGGTGTCACAGCTGCAGCCCCAGCCCCATGGCCGGGTATCCTGAGGGCTGGCAGTCCCAGTCTCGCTCCATGGCCGGTTTCCTGAGGTGTCACAGCCCCAGTCCCACTCCATGGCTGGTTTCCCTGAGGGCTGACAGCCCCAGCCCCACTCCATGGCCAGTTTCCCTGAGGTGTCACAGCCCCAGTCCCGCTCCATGGCCGCTTTCCCTGAGGTGTCTCAGCCCCAGCCCCGCTCCATTGCCAGTTTCCCTGAGGGCTGACAGCCCCAGCCCCGCTCCATTGCCAGTTTCCCTGAGGGCTGACAGCCCCAGTCCCGCTCCGTGTCCGGTTTCCCTGAGGTGTCACAGCCCCAGCCTCGCTCCATGTCCGGGTTTCCTGGTCGCTTTGAGGTGGTGTTACTCTCTCTCTGTGGAGAAAGTAGAGGCCAAGGAGCTTGCAGAGCAAGCCCAGAGCCACGAGGGCTCTACTGCCTGCTCAGCCCTGAGTGAGCTCTGCTCCTTCATGCCTTCTCCTCCCGTTGTCAGGTCACACTGACACTCGGCCTGAGCCCAGTGTTCCCTTTTGGGGCCAAGGGAAATCTCTGCTCCTGCCTCTGGCACAGGGTGCTCTGCCAGCAGGTCAGGGAAGGAGACAGCCCTGGAGAGAGGCATGAGCAGTGGAGGAAAGCCAACATCACTGCAGTCTTGCAAAAGGGCACCAAGAAAGAGCCAGGAAACTGCAGGGCCATCAGCCTCAGCTCCATCCCCAGAAAGGTGACAGAACAGCTCCTCTTGGATGCCATCTCTAAGCCTGTGGAATAACAGGAATGGAAACCATGCTTGACCAATCCCATAGCCACCTGTGCTGCAGTGACTGGCTGGGCTTGTGAGGGGAGAGCAGTGGTTGTTGCCAGCTGGGACTTCAGCAAGGCTTTGTCCCTGCCTCCCATAACAGGCCCCTGAGGCAGCTCAGGGACAGTGGGGCAGAGAAGTGGACAGGGGAGCTCCAAACTCAGGTAGCTGTGAGCTCAGGGCGCCGTGCTGGGCCCAGCCTTGTTTGCCTTATTCCCCAGTGACCTGGCAGAAGGGACAGAGTGTTCCCTCAGTGTTTGCTGATGGGACAGAATTGGGAGCAGGGCCTGAGGCACCACAAGGCTCTGCTGCCCTTCAGTGAGACCTGGAGAGGCTCGAGAGTTGGGCAGAGAGGAACCTAATGAAGTTGCACTGGGAAAAGCCTCTAGAAGAGCTTCAGGCTTTGTAATTACCAGGCAACAGAAGTGTTTTAGTATAGTGGAGTCTATAACGTTGTCTTGTAATGTCCAGTCAGGGAAACCACTGCGTCTCTGTATGTCATAGGACCAGTCACTTGTATGTATGTCAAGAAAGTCTTTGGGAGAAACATGAATGAATTCAGAAACTTCCCCTGATATTATTTTGGATTTTCACGATTTTCTGGAATGCTGGGTGAAGTGTAAGGATGCCAAAAGGAAAGTGAAAGCAAACCAATAAATCTTTAAAAACTCAGAAGCCTCTCCTGTCTGTTCCTTGAAGAAGTTGCCAAACAATGTCACTTTTGCAATCCTTTGAAAGATCTTATAGGAAAAAGCATTGGCCAAAAGTGCTGCCCTGTGTTTCTGAACAGCAACATGCATTTTGTGTTGATGCAAGGTTTGTACCAGGGTTTGGGGTTTTTGTGTGTGCTTTGAATGTGAGTCTTTGCAGGACTATTAATAATTAGACCATGTACTGAAGAGAACATGTTACTGTGTTGTGCTGTTCAGTGCTGAAGAGGGTTGAGACAGAGCAGGTAGCTCTGTGTCTGTGTGTAATTGCATGAGCAGCACGGGAGCAGTGCCCAGGGCCTGGAGAAGCAAACGGGTTCCCGGTGCTGAGGACAAGGTGTCCAGAGCTCGGGATTGTCCGGCCAAGCTCTTCTGGCTCCTTGTGCTTCGAGACCTAGCCGGGAGCCCTGCAGAGCCCCGGGTGCAGCTTCCTAACTTCCCCCCTCTTCCTCTGCCTCCTCCCTGCTTCCAGGGTAAAGGCGCTCCCTGGCATTGCACTGGCTGTGCCTCCCTCCTAGACCAGTGAAGGGATCGTTTCCCAGCCAAGGTGGCTCTCCCATGGAGACAGGAAAATGGGCAAACTCCTGCTGCCCCAGCATCAGGCAGGTGCAGTGTGTCCTTGCCTGTCAGTCCCTGCCCTGCTTCCCAGAGATGCCACTGATTGTTCCAGAAGTCATGGATCTGCATTTCCAGGAGCATGTTTGCAAAGACACGAAAGAGAAAAATTGACAAGAATTGTTTGTGCTTCTCTTCCTAATTTTTTCCAATGTATTTTCTAGTAGGAAAGCATGGACCAAACTGGCAAAGTTCCTATAATGTAGGAAAAGCATCCTCCTGTATTTGACTTGAGTGGAGGACAGTTGCAAGCTCTCCTGTCAAATGTACACAGAAAATTCTCAGTGAATTTTCTGTCTTTCTGCTGAGTCAGTATAAAAGATGACGCTTCTCAGAAGCTTAATACTAATTTTTCCATTTATATGGAAAGTCAAAGTTGTTAGTTCATATGATGGCAGGATAACGGAGGCAGCTGTGGTGGTGTCCAGGTTTATCTCCTGTACCCAATGGTGATCAGCAGCAGCATCAAATCAGGTTCATCTTAGTTTTCTGCAGACAGGTCTTGATGAAAACATCAGTTCACCTAGAGCAGGGTTTGAATCCCTGTAGTGCAGCTGACTCCGCACGGGCTCTCTGGGCCACCGCCTGCCAGGGGCAGAAATTTCCCTTGGCCGGGGCCGGAGCCCTAGTGTGGCAGTGCCTGAACAGCACCTCCCTGCCTACAGTGCCACCCTGGATGGCTGCCCCAGGGCCTGGCATTTGACCCTGCACTTGCTGCAGGAGTCCTGGCCCTGCTTCCACCCTGAGCAAACGCTCGGACCATTTTAGAAGCTCGGTGCCCAAGGGGGCCGCCACAAGTGGTTGCCAGGGACCTGGGGCCATGGCTGCCCCGATTTTGGGTACACGGTGCTGATGTCAGAGTGGCCATTGTGACCTGTGCCACCAAGGCCACAAAAGGGAACGCGGGGCTCAAGCCGAGTGTCAGTGCGACCTGACAACGGGAGGAGAAGGTAGGGCGGGGATGTGGCTGCCCAGGGACCAGAGGGGCCCCACACCTCGGGGCTCTGGGCCTGTGCTGCAGGCTCACCTGCCTCTCCCTTCCCAAAATCACAGAATCAGCAGAGGAACAGCCAGAGGACACTGCAGTGTTACTCAAGGCGACGACGGGAGGAGAAACAGACAGGAGCAGGGCTCACGCAGGGCTGAGCAGGGAGTAGAGCCTCGTGGTTCTGGGCCTGTTCTGCAAACTCCCCCCCCCCCTTCTTTCTCCCATAGACAGAGAGGAACAGCACCTCGAAGTGACCACGTCCCTCGAGGAGATAGACTCAGCGTAGACAGCCGCCATGTCTGACAGAAAGCAGGAGGGTCCTGGTGCCAGGGAGCCAGGTGAAGGCAAAGCAGCCCTGTGACAGCCTGGCCCAGGGGCTCTTGTGGTAGCAGGCAGCGTGGGGATCAGAACAGAGGCAGGGGGAGGCAGGAGCTGCTCGGCCTTGCCAGGGCTGGGAGCCTCCTTCCTGCCCAAGTGGGGCCCAGCTGGGCCAGGGGGCAGCTCCTGGGACAGCCGTGCCCGCAATGGCCCCTGCTCTGCAAGGCCTCCAGCGCTGCCCATCAGCCAGGCAGGGACAGAGCAGCCTTGGGGCCGATGCTGCTGCAGGCTCAGAGCCCCGCACAGCTGCTCATGCCCGGTGCCATTGGCTCTGTCCCCTGCAGCCTGCATGCTGTGTCGCCGTGCCGAGGCTGACCCGGACATGTGCGGTGACAAACTGCAGAAGGGTGGGCTCTGTGCCCACGTGTTCTGCATGGTGAGTGGCTCCGGGCGCTCCCTCCACCTTTGCAATGGGCAGCTCCTCCCGCCCCCTCCTCATCAGCTTCTCCCCTTGGCTGCAGTTCTTCGCCACTCTACTATTTCAGCAAGAGACGGACCGCGGGGGACTCATGGACTTTCTCCCTCGAGATCTCCTAATTGCAGTGCGGCGGGCGGCACAGAAGGTGAGAGCCTGACAAGAGCAGGGAGATTTGTGCCTGGCGAGGTTTGCCAGAGCTTAGCCCAGACTGCAGGAAAGAAAGGCCGGCCCAACAGTCGGGACAAAGTCTGGCTCCCAGCAGCTCTGGCACAGAGGCCCTGGCACAGCAGCATCCCTCCTCCAGCTGGCGGCTCTGTGGGCTGGGAGCCGGCAGCGGCCACGTCCTGCGCCCTGCCCTTAGCCCTGGGGCTGCCTGGGGAGGCCTCGAGGCTGCTGCTGCTGCTGCTGCTGCTGCTGATGCAGCTGCTTGGCTCTTTCCAGCGCTGCTGCGTCTGCGGCCAGAGCGGGGCAACCATCATGTGCTGCAGGGAGAACTGTGACAGATGGTTCCACTTGCCCTGTACCAAGGAGGGCGGCTGTGTCAATCTATACGTTACTCCGTTCAGGTACCTCATCTCTCTTTATGGCCACCCCTGGGGAATGATCCAGCATTTCTCACTTTCCCCATCCCTTTGCCCCCAGCTCTTTCTGCCCTGAGCACCGTCCAGAGCAGGAGGTGGATGCGACTCCTGAGCCGGACACCGTTTGCCCCATCTGCATGGAACCTGTGGAGGACAGAAAGACCTTCACAACATTGGTGTGCCCAACGTGCAAAAAGGCCTGGTTCCACAGGGACTGCATCCAGGTAGGAGCCCTCCCCTGAGCCCTGGGGCACAGCAGGTGCTCAGCAGCAGCAGCAGCAGCAGCAGCAGCAGGGCCTCGCTCACCCTGCCTGTGTTTGCCCTGCAGGGACAGGCCTTGCGCGCTGGTGCTTTCTATTTCCAGTGCCCCCTGTGCAGAGACAGTGGGGAATTCCCTGTTGAAATGTTCATCTTGGGGATCCGAGTCCCCTTCAGGTTGGTGTCCTTCTGCCTGGCCCACCAGCCAGGAGGGTGCAAGTGCTGTGCTGTGCCAGGCCCTGCCCCAGGAGCCCTGGCCCTGCCCTGTCCTGTGAGTCTGGGCTTCAGCTTCAACCCCCAACTTGGAAAAGCGCTGGAGAAAGAGCTGGGACACCCTGGACCTCCGTGAGGGAGAACAGCAGAAATTCATCATCTCTTCCTTTCTCCATCAGACAGCCAACGTGGGAGGACAACGATGCCTTCGCAGATCTAGGAGTGAGGCACGGCCAATGCAATGCCAGGGATTGCCTTTACCCTGGGGGCAGGGAGGAGGCAGAGGAACAGGGGTAAGTTGGGAAGCTGCACCTGGGGCTCTGCAGGGAACCTGTGTCTCGACAAGGGCTCAAAGCAGGAAGAAGCAGAAGCGCTTGGTTAGACAACCACATGCTGGTACACTTTTTGTTCTCAGTGCTATGAGCTTGTTTGCCTCCCCAGGCCCTGGCAATTGCTCCTGTGCTCCTCCTGTGCTGCTGAGGGCACCCACAGGCGCTGCTCTGGCCTGAGGAACAGCACACAGAGATGGGAGTGTGACAGCTGTGCTGGGCTCGGAACCTGTATGAGTCAAAGTCCCTGGTGTCCCTGGGCTGGGGGCAGTGCCCAGGCCGGGCTTGGCAGAGCGCAGCATCCACTGCTGGAGGGCTGGAGGCACTGCTCTGGCCTGGCCTGGCCAAGGCCTGGGTGATCTTTGACATTCCTGCTTGCCCTTACAGCCTCCAGGGATGAGACAGAGCTCAATGGCCCCAGGCCGGCCAGACAGTCAGGACTACAATCTGCTCGTGGCTGGTCAGAATCTGAGGCCATCAGCCCCAGCTCCCACAGCCCTGTGCCATTGGTGCTGGTTTCCCCACCTCCATCTCCAGAGACGGGCAGCCACAGCAGGCCCCAACACGCAGCATGGCAGCAGGCGCTGCCATCTTCCTCACTGGACACCAGCAGCATCAGCAGATCAAGGGCAACACGCAGCACGTCCCCTGACCCTGAGGACAGGGTCCATTCCAGACGTGCTGGGCCCAGCCGCAGGCAAAGCTCCTCTCGCCGGCAAAGTCGCGCCCAGAGTCCACCTGTCTGGTCCAGGAGTCACCGTGACAGGAACAGTAGGACAGGGCCAAGGGCTGAGAGGCCCAAGCAAAGGGAGACACCATCACGGACATCCCCCAGACGCAGGTGCTCCCGCCAGCAAGGTCGTGCCCAGAGTCCACCTGTCCGCTCCAGGAGTTGCCATGACAGGGACAGAGGGACAGGGCCAAGGGCTGAGAGGCCCAGGCGAAGGGAGACATGGTCAGGGCCATCCCCCAGACGCAGGCGCTCCCGCCAGCAAGGCTGGGCCCGGAGTCCACCTGTCCGCTCCAGGAGCTGCTGTGACAGGAGCAGTGGGACAGGGACAAGGGCTGAGAGGCCCAGGCGAAGGGAGACATGGTCAGGGCCATCCCCCAGACGCAGGCGCTCCCGCCAGCAAGGCTGGGCCCGGAGTCCACCTGTCCGCTCCAGGAGCTGCTGTGACAGGAGCAGTGGGACAGGGACAAGGGCTGAGAGGCCCAGGCGAAGGGAGACATGGTCAGGGCCATCCCCCAGATGCAGCCGCTCCCGCCAGCAGCGCCGGGCCTCGACTCAAACTGTGCGCTCCAGGAGTCGCCAGGACAGGAGCAGGAGGACAGCAGCGAGTGCTGAGAGGCCCAGGCGTAGGGGGACATGGTCGGGGACATCCCGCAGGAGCAGCCGCTCCCACCAGCGACGTCGGACCTCAACTGGGACCTCCAACAGCAGCACGTAGCGCCGTCATCTTTTCTTTCTAGGCCGTGTGTTCCTTGCCAGAAGTGAAGGTGAGAACGGTCAGTGCAGGGACCCTGAGATGTGCAGCTCTGTGGGCAAACCCTATTAGCTCTTGATGTTTCTACTGGCAGGAAGAAGTCTGGGCTAAATACCTTGATTTCTGTGTAACTGTGTATTCAGTGAAAAGTCACTTAAGGATGTGGCTAATTAAAAAGGACTCTTGTTCCTGCCTTTAGACTTCAACCTCAGATGTTTCCCCACTGCTTACCCTTGATAATGAACCACTCCTTAATGGGCTTGGATATGCTTAGGGAGACATTCAGAGCAAGGTGGCTCTTAGGGAAGCTGTGTCCGAAAAGGACGTGTGCTGTGTTGCTATCCTTGAACAATCTCATTTCAGTAAAGCCAAAAAAAGAAGAAAGAGATGAGACACTGCCTCACTGTCTGAAGACAACTCCTACACCATTGCTGCGGATTTGAAAGAGGCCTTTCAAAGAACAAACCAGAATAGACGGTATTTCCTCCGTCTATTCTGGTTTATTCTTTGAAAGACCTTCAAAGATCAAACCAGACTGAGGAAATACCCTGGGACAAAGAGGATGCACAGGACTCTGCCCCAGATGACCATTTGGGACCTTTGCCTGAGGATGATGCAGCTCAGGAGACGAGTTACTTCAAGTTTTCTTTCTTTGGAGGCACAGAGGAGTTGGGCATCAAAGAAGGTAACAGCAGAACCCTTCTAACAGTGCCATTGCTAAGGAAGAGCTTGTGGCAGGCACTGTAGGGCAATATGGTGTAAAAAAGGTCAGGATGCAGGGGATTTTCAGCAACAGAAGTCAGTAATTAGGCAGAAGCATTTTGATCTTCATTTCTGCTTGCTAGGGTTGTGGTAGATTATTGAGAGGTGCCTCATGCTTGCATCTCAGGAATTCTGAAAGGCATGCTTTGAGAAGGCATTGGGGGTTTTTGCTGAGTGGTGAAAAAGCTTGTTCTCATGCCCTGAATTCCTCAAACAGGGAAAAAGGTGACACACCAGTCATATCAAGTTTCATAGGAACTCACAAGGCTTTTAAGGAAATGTGCGTTAATGTAGAGGGAGGAGCAAAGTCCGAGAGCTGGCCCCAAGATCCATGAACATTCTGTTTGTTACTGAATTCTACTCTTGGACCTTTAGAAAAAGGAAATGGAATGACACATGATCATTGGGGTGTCCTAACCTTAGATAAAACGAGGCCGTCTGAAATGAAGATGAAACAACATTAACTCAAGTCCCAGTCATGTAGGAGAGAAAAGAAACCCCGTGAAGTTACCCAAAATATTAAAAAACCCAATGCAACAGCACAAAGCAATGAGCCCCCCAGACTTGCGCTGAACTGAAAAGGTATTCAGTGTCTTCTGAATGCAATGAGAAATGTTTAAGAATACATAAGGGATCCCTGGAACAAAGTGGAAAATACAAAGTGGAGCAGAAATGTAGCTTAGAAAATCTGGCAGGGTCAGATTCTGTCCTTCCTAAATCTCTCTTCTCCACTGTAAGTATTTCACGTGAAAGGAGGAATTCTTCCTGATGATTAGAGGAATAATCTGGTTTTGGCTTTTTTTCTCTATTGGTGCTGTCATTGCAGAGCCTCACGCGCTTGGGACAATAAAGCCAGTAAAAGCCACATGGCAAGAGGATCCACATTTCCAGGACTGCAGTTCTGAGGGTGACGATGAGCCTGAGATGTCAGAAATTGAACAGGACCAAGAAATGCAAGTTCCATTTCTCTTTGTTGTCTACTTGGCTGTAGTAGTTGGATGCTGTGGGAATATTAATAGCAGCACTCAGGGAATGGGAAACTGACATTGCACACCTCTGAGCAATGAAAGTCATCTTAGAAAACCGTTTGTGCTGCACAGAGTCAAAACTCCCAGCAACCCATTGGATGTGAATGTGAATATGGAAAGAAAGAGCAGAGCACAGGAAATTAACTGGGTCCTTTTGGTTTGACCAACTCCAAACTGAGTTTGGCCAAAAGCCAAAGACACAGTCAGTTTTCTCTTTAAAAGAGGATTTGGAAAATAAAAAGATTTATTTGGTTTCTAGGGAATAAAGCTTTTCAATGTATGGCATTTCTCTGAAGCACTACAGGATTAACTTGTGTTCATGAAATTTGATAGTACAATTTAGGATGCTCAAATCCCTTTGTCCTTTTCTAGGTTTCTTTCTTTACCATGCACAGGAAGTGCTAGAGTTTTTTTTTTTTGTTCTCCAAAGATGATGAACGCCTAAGAGGTATGATAGAATTTCTTTACGCTCTTTTATATTTTTTTTCCTTTTAAACCCTTCCTGTAATTCAGTGAGGAGGAAAAAATGCTGCCTAGTTATCAAAGTTTTCTAGTCAAAATTTGCCACCCTCACTTGTGATCCAAGTTGTGGTAGAATCCCGTGAGAAAGTCCTGGCAAAATAAAGGTCAACCAGATTTTCTGGCTTTCTTTTCTTTCAGACAATTACCGAATAGGAATCTGGACTTTTAGAGTTTACCAAAATCTTAGTCACTTGACAGCTTATGTAGACATTTCGGATCCTTTCGGGTATTTAAATCATCTTTATCTTTTTCCTCTCTTTCTGGTGTTACCATTAGAAATGAGGAGTGTTCTTGTCAGCCACATATGTCCCCGTGGTTCTTTGTTCTAATGAATCTGGGGTTTCGCTTCTGAATCCAGTGAATTTTGTATTTAGAAACAAAGAAAACAACATCCAAAGGAAACATGCACAGTCCCCAAAACCTGCACAGGCCACCAAAACAATTGCTGGCTAGATTTTGTAGAATAGAGTCTTAAGCTTAAAGGATGTGCCTTCCATGAGACTGATTCCATAACTCTGCTGAAATGCACTGCTGTGTTCACACAGTTAGCAGCCTGCAATCTTCCAGGCAGCCTGATTTACAGGGTGTGTTGAAATGGAGAGCTCAGGCCTCAGCAGGCCTCAGTTCTGGGGGAAGATGTGGGGTGCTGGTGCTGAGCTTCTAATGCAACAGCTGCAATTTCACTGCAATTCAGATTGCAGCATGTTGAGGAAAAGTGCTGCTGCCTTTGATTGTTCTTAGCACACCAGGCTGCAGTAGGGAACATTTCTGCTGGAGCCAAGGCGTGGTGGGGGCAGGAGAACAGGAAGGATGTGAAGAATTGATTTCTGATTTTAGTGCTGTGGTGGTCAAGATTGTTAGAAGTAGCAGCACATTCACAAGTGTTTAAGGCTATTAATTGGATGTTTCTTTTGTGCAGAGGGTCCAAGTTATTTTGTAGATTAGTAGAAGTCAGTGAAGAAAAAGAGGGTTAGGAAGACAGACGTAGATTATTGCTTGAGGTAAGTATGGAACATCTGTTCCCTGGTAAGTCTAGGTGAAAACTGAGCATGGGGAGGGATTGCAGGTATGAATGTGCATGTAAAATTAAGTCAGGACCTCGAGAAGAGCTTTAAATTTGTGATGAACAGGGAAGAGAAGTTTTTTAGTGTAGCGGTGTGTATAACATCCTGTTGTGTGGTCCAGTCAGGTAAACCACTACATCTTTGTGTGTTACAGGAGCAGCTACTTAAGTGTATGTAAGGATAGTGAATGTAGAGACTTCTCCTCATAGTGGATTCAAGAACTTCTCTTTAGAATTTGTTAGATTTTCATTATTTTCTGGAACGCCAAAGGAAGCATTAGGATACCCTATAGGAAGTGCAAGCAAACCAATAAAGTTTTTACTGATTAGAAGCGAATCACGTTTGTTCCTTGAAGGAGTTGCCAAACAAGGTTACTTTCAAAATGCTTTCAAAGGTCTAACAGGGATCAATATCAGCAAACCCTGTTAGGCCGTGTTTGGGAGCTGGGGCTGAGGCTCTCGTGCCCTGAGGAGCCATGGGAAGGCTCCAGGCCTGAGTGTGCGGCCAGGCCGGGGCCATTGAGCTGCAGCCCATCCCTGGTGGATGCAAGGGCAAGCAGGAATGCCAAGGGACCCCAGGGCCGGGCCAGGCCAGGCCAGAGCAGTGCCCCCAGCCCTCCAGGAGCAGACGGGCTCTGCCAAGCCCAGCCTGGGCACTGCCCCCAGCCCAGGGACAGGTAGGTGCTTTGCCCAAGGGCTGGGCCCAGAGCAGCAGAGCTGTCACAGCCCCAGCTGGTTCTGGTCTGCGTGTGGCCCAAGCAGGGCCCGTGGGTGCCCTGGGCAGTGCAGGAGCAGCACAGGAGCAGTTGCCAGGGCCAGGGGAGGCACAGGGCTCAGCCTCTGCACGGTGACACAGCATGCAGGCTGCAGGGGACAGAGCCAATGGCACCGGGCATGAGCAGCTGTGCGGGGCTCTGAGCCTGCAGCAGCATCGGCCCCAAGGCTGCTCTGTCTCTGCCTGGCTGATGGGCAGCGCTGGAGGCCTTGCAGAGCAGGGGCCATTGTGGGCACGGCTGTCCCAGGAGCTGCCCCCTGGCCCAGCTGGGCCCCACTTGGGCAGGAAGGAGGCTCCCAGCCCTGGCATGGCCGAGCAGCTCCTGCCTCCCCCTGCCTCTGTTCTGATCCCCACGCTGCCTGCTGCCACAAGAGCCCCTGGGCCAGGCTGTCACAGGGCTGCTTTGCCCTCACTTGGCTCCCTGGCACCAGCGCCGTCCTGCTTGCTGCCAGACATCGCAACTGTAAGCAGATAGTCCCTTTCCAGGAATGACGCAGTCACCTCCAGGTGCTGATCCTCTCTTTCTGTGGGATAAACAAGAGCTTGGGGCGCTGCCATGGCAGGGCTTCCCTCAGCTGTCGGCACTTCCAGCCCGGCTCTGCCAGGGGCTCTGGCAGTGCCACGGCGCACGGCGGCTCTGGCATGGCAGCTCTGCACTGCAGCCTCGGCCAGCAGCCAGATCTGCGGGCTGGGACTCCGCAGCGGCCGCACGCTTCTCCCAGAGCCCGAGCAGCTGCGGCTCGCTCCCAACACCGAGCCGGGAAGGCGCCGAGGCCCAGCGCGGGCTCGGCTCTCGGCACGAACCGCCCCGCCCCTCACACCCGCCCGCCCTTTCCCGGCCTCTGGCCCCGCCGCGCGGCGCCCGCGCTGTCGAGGCGACTCTTGCCCACAAGGAGGCGCCCTGAGCCCTGCAATGGCGCCGCGAACCTTCTGGCGCTCTGGAAGGCGCGGGCCTGGACCTGTTGCAAGCTGGGCCCTACGTCCCATTTCCTGAAGAAAACATATCCTGTCATGCCTGGGCTGTCCGCACTTCCAAGCCTGATCAACAGGAAGAGACATTTAACCTGTGACACACATAGCAGCCTACAAGCTCGAAGTGATGGCCAGGTATTAGAAAAGCAAAGTAGTTGTTGCTAGAATTGTCTTTAAGACTCAGGGCTGGGCCCGTTTCACTGATCTCAGACCCAGAGGGAGGTTGACAAAGCTTGGGAAGAAGGATGCCCATTGATAGTGGACACAAAGGATGCAGAATTTAGGGTCCATAAGGACATCTGCTAGAACTGCCAAGTTAAGGAAAACAGTCCTAAAGTTGTCTCAGCAAATATGCTGAGCTGAGCACCAGATGGGTAAAAAAGAGTGTGATGTTTGCAGGCAATGGGACTTTGGCACCCAAATTATCCTGGGCCTGGCCATGGGATGGTTCTGGTCACCAGAACACATGAAAAGACAGCATAATGCAAGCACTGGGCATTGTGCTTCATAGAACCCAGACAAAAAAGCTGGGAAGACTCTGCTGGATTCTTGTGTGGTATCTACCCCTTCTGTTCCTTCTTCTTCTCAAAATATATTGTAAGCCTGATTAAAAAAACTTACTTAGAGCCATGGTCAGTGCCATATTCTGAAAACTTACAGCTGACTTACAGGTTTAGTATCTCACAGAGCAGGTTTGAGGCCCTGGAATTGGAGGGACAGACAAGTGATGAAGTGGGCAAAAGTCCTTCTGGAATAGAGGAGCACCTAGGGCAGGTCAGGCAACACCATGCATGGTGACCACCTCTGTTCCAAGGAAAGGCAGGGTCCCTTCAGGCCTTCCTAAAAGCATCTCAAGGGAAGGTTTCCATCTCCCCTGCCCTCTTTCCTTGACTTTAGCTGAATCTTTCTCTCACTGAAAGACAGGAAGCTCAAGTGTGTTAGGAGAATACTGTGAGCATTGGCAGCGGTGAACAGTCAGTGTGAAAAACACCAATCACTTGTTTTTAAAATGTTAAAAAGTTTCATAGTAATAAAATAGTTATAAAAATAGTAACACAATTAGAGTAATAACAATTTGGATAAATTGAATTAAGACAATATGAGACAATAAAAACAAAGAGTTACGGATGTCCGGGTACCTTTTTCTGGGCATCAGGAGCCTGAAAAAGGACACCCATTAACAAAGGATTAACCCTTAAGAACAATAGCCTGTTGCATATTCATATACTTCATACATGATGCATAAATTCCATTCAAATACAGGATTCTGTCTGGTCATTGTCAACTTCTTTCCTTCTAATCCTAACAGTGCCTCCAAGGTGAGAAGAAGTTCATTTTTTCTGATAAGAAGGCAAGAAATTCCCTTTCTCTGAAAGATTTAGATGTCCTGTGGCTGCTATCTCGCTGCAAGCCCTTTCTGTTAAACAAAGCATCTTACATAGCATAGTTTCTATTTTTATAACCTAAAACTATATTTAACACAGTGCTTAAGAAAATTAATACAGCATTGCTTTCTCACACAACACATATAATATTCATTTTAATATTTGCGAAAAGCCAATCATAAAATACATGCATTTTTCACAATCCCCACTCTTATTCTTTGTAAATCATTTGGCTTGAGCAATATTTTTTTTCTACTTATATCTTCTGGACTATGCTGGTAAAATAAAACACGGGATTACACAAGAAAGAAATATAAAAACAGTTGTAACACAAATGAAAGATCTTAATTTCTTCAAATACATTACCCCACCAGCTAGATTTTAACATTGTTTTCTAATTTTTGGACTGGTACCTGGGTTGTTATATGCGTATATATTTTTCTTTTTGATTTCTTTTGCTTTTGCTAGAATGACTTTTCTGTGGTCATCAATTTTCAACGATCTGATATATTGAACTTTCCACAAACACCCCCTTCTTTGGCCAATAAACAGTCTAAAGCGAACCTTTCTGATACCCTACAGTTTTTGTTTGGCTTAGCTGACTTAATGTTAACTCTAATGCCTGGGCAGCCTTATTTGCTCTCATTTCTATAACTGCTTGGAGTCTTGTAATACAATTCAACAGATAATTTGGAGTCAATACAGAGTTAGATTGCTGTGCTGGTTTTACCTTTTCCTTTATTATTTGGGGTTTTTTTTCCAAATCTTGAACCGCATCTTCAAGATTAAATTTAAAACAAATCCATCTCTTTCCTTTTGGACATTCAGTTCTAAATCTATTGCCACTTTTTCTTAAGTTTCTTGTAATCTAATAATTTACTCTGTTTTGCCTACAAGTTCTTAATTTGGCTGGGTTATAACAGTGGCTGTTGACATAGGTGTGTGTAATAAAGGAGGAACTTTGGTTTCTTTCTATGTGATGCTTTCTGTAGCATTTGTGACACAATCCTGCTGGTATCCCGAAAGGGAAAAGACAACAAGTGAGTGCCAGAAACAGGAATAACAGAGGTCCAGTATGGCTTATACTCCCACCTCCCATGCCTGTGAGGTTGCAACCCACAGCAGGTTTATTTGATCTTCTTGGTGGTGAAATACAGAGGCCAATCTGGTCTTGCCCTCTATTTTCTTGTCACTTTCTCTTAACTAATTGCTAGGCAAATTGGTTTTGACACTCTTTAACTGTGGTCTCTTACTGTTCCTCAGGTATCTCTCATTTAACAGGCACTAATAATTCCCATCCACAAAACCAAGTCAGTACTTTAACACTTTTTGCAATAAGAGCATAAATTTTGCGAATCACAACACTAATTACTCTTACAATTTAAGCATTTACTTATAACCCACCTAGCATGTCCAGTATTGGAATGAATCAAGTAAAGTTTACTAATGGAAATAGTAATTCCCCTTCTCCCTTGTACAATTCTAGGGCTAAGGTCAGAATACAAAAACGTTCTTGATCTTTCTATCTGAGGTATTCCTCCCCCAAGGAGATGTTTTATTCAGGCAGTGCTCAAATCCAGTGATATAAGCATTATCTTATTTCTTAATTCAGTGTTATTCTTTGTACATTTCTTGGATCATTTGGGTTTTCTCAAACCATTACCACTCAGTCCCCATTGGAAAGTCAGTTCAGTATCACCCGGTTTAAATATGATAGTCCGTTCCTCAAGTTTCTTCACAAGTCCTTTGATTCTGCTGGCATGAATTCACTCTCTTTCCGTGATTTTGATTGTTGCTTCAGTAGTACCTGGAAAGGACTTCTTAATAGCATAGATAATAAAAGAAAGATAATACTGCATTAACTTTTACGATTCGCTTTCCTTCTAAACTTTCTGGGTTTAGCTAAAAGCTTTCTCTACAGCAGCCTCTTCTTCAGGAAAAAAGCCTTCTCGTTAACGGCAAACAAAACACACAAAAGAAAAAAAAAAAACAAAAAATCTCTTACTTAAGAAAAACAAACCGCTTTGTGAGGTTTGGAGAGTCAGCAATCTCTGCTTTGATTTTATCTTTTAGTGCTAGTCCCCCCTGCCCCTCTTTTCACAGCCCTGCTGTCAGTGCTGTTCTTGGCCCTTCCCCCGGCGCGGTCCCTTGGCTGCAGGGCCGGGGCAGGGGAGAGCAGCCCCGGGCATGGGGACCCTGGGGGCTGCCCTGGGTCTCTTTTGCCCTCTCCCTCTCTCTCTCTCTCTCTCTCCCCTTCTCTCTCTCGGCCTACTTCCAGGCTGACGCTGCCATCCTGGGCTCGGCACCCCGACAGTCTGGGAGCCCCCCGGCAGCTCTGCCCCGGAGCCAGCCCGCTCCTGGCCGCAAACCTGTGTCCTCTGCTGCCAGCCCCGCCCGGGGCACCTCCATGGATCGGTCCCTGCCGCAGCCCCCGAGACCCCGCCGATCGCAGGGAGCGCTCAGACACCTCCCAGCCTTGACAACCCCAAACCTGGCGTGCCCAGGTGCTCCTGACATTCTTTCTCTTTCTCTCGTCAACTTATCCTCTTTTCTCTTCAAGGAGGGCCCGTTCTGCTAAGGCTTTTCTGGACCCCAGTGTGGCATTGAATAACCTCTTAACAACCATGTGTTAAGATACTTCTCTGCCTTTCATGCAAAAAACTTGCATTCACACTTCTGCTCTCTTCTAGCACCAAGATGTCATCACTTCACATTCTAACATCTCAGAGTTTCCTAACTACTTCTCTACTTCAACTTCTCTCTTTCTCCTCTCTCAGTTGTAACCCTTATGGGGTCGATATTTATTCTTCCCCTATTTCTTTCTCCAGCCCAAACTTCTTTGTTGATTTTTTTTTCTTCATCCTCTTGGCTTAATTTCAAAACTCTAGCTGTCATTTTCTTATTTTCTGATATAACTCTTACTCTTAATTGCACTTGTAAGACTCTTCCCAATAAATTGCTACCTGCCCCTGGGACCAATAACACATCTCCCACCTAAATTTTAGTTTCTTCCCTCAATTACCACATCTTTAATGACCAGAAATGTAAAACTTCCTCTTTTTGCCCCTGTTACTTTCACTATATATTTGCTCACACTATAACCTTTTGGAACGTTTAACAGGCAGGTTTTCTCTGCCCCTGTGTCTATAACAAATTCCAATTCTTCTTCTTGGGGACCCACTTGTAAAGTTATCACAGGCTCCTGATGGTATTTGTTCCCCCCCAAAAAAATTAAAGCCTATGACTTTTTTTTTTTTTTTAATGGGCCCATTTCTTTAAAGATTTTCAGATCTTCTGCTTACTTAGGACCATTTTCCTTTTTCTCTAAAGTTTGTTTATCTATTTAGTTGGAGTTTTTTCTTTCCCCTCTAAAAGCTGTCTCTCAAAAATCTTTTGTTTTCACATTTCGCCTTTGATATGCTGTCTCATTTATTCTCTTGGTTATGTAATTACAATAACTGTTCATGTGTTTACTCCCCTCCTCATTATTTTAACCCCATTCAGGAGGTACAGTTGGCATTTTGTCTTCTCTGGGGGTCCCTGCAGATTATCTTTTTCTTAAGCTTTTATTTCAGTTGCTCTGAATAATTGCTTTTCTTCCTGAGAAAAATATTATTTTCATTACCAACCACATCTGTTCTCAAGTATACATGTTTGGACCTAAAAGTTGGTCTAATTGTTCAGCTATGCCTATGGGATTCTCCAAATATCTCTTTTATTTATTTCTTAAAATTTCAGACCTCAGACAAAGTCAAAGAAGCATTTACAAACTCTGATCCATCACCCCCCTTTGAGAACCTCTCTTAATGGAAATAGACCAATCTCTTTATCCCATTCTTTTTGGATTTTTATCTTCTACAGCCTTTCTCACGTATTTTTAGGAAGAATCAGGAGAGGGCTTTCTTCTAACTGATTTTTTAGTGTTTCAATAAAGTGATTCCTTTAGAGAGTTTCCTTAAGCAGCCGGAGCTGTGGTTACCAAGGGAATGGAGCTCAGGGCAGGACGGGGAGGCTCGGCACAGCTCAGGGTCTGGGGGCTCCAAAGGCGGGGTCTGCAGCCGGGATGGCCCGAGGGGATCGGCACAGCTCAGGGTCTGGGGGCTCCAGAGGCGGGGTCTGCAGCCGGGATGGCCCGAGGGGATCGGCACAGCTCAGGGTCTGGGGGCTCCAAAGGCGGGGTCTGTGGCTGGGATCGCCCGAGGGGATCGGCACAGCTCAGGGTCTGGGGGCTCCAAAGGCGGGGTCTGCAGCCGGGATGGCCCGAGGGGATCGGCACAGCTCAGGGTCTGGGGGCTCCAGAGGCGGGGTCTGTGGCTGGGATCGCCCGAGGGGATCGGCACAGCTCAGGGTCTGGGGGCTCCAGAGGCGGGGTCTGTGGCTGGGATCGCCCGAGGGGCTGTTCCTGTGCAGACCGAGCTGGAGCGGGGATCGCCCTCACTCGGCTCACGGTGGCTGATCCGGCAGAGACAAAGCCGGGACTGACCCCGGCTGCAGCGGCGGGAGCCGACAGAGTCAGGGCAGCCGGGGATGGGACAGACGGGACCCCCTCGGTGCGATCAGCGCGGTAACCACGGTGCACACGGCAGGACAGACCCCCACCCCCGGCAAGAACGCGGGCCAGGCGGCCGGACCGGGACAGACGGACCGGGACAGACGGACCGGGACAGACGGACTGTGCCGGAGCCGGCACAGGGGCTGGGAGGGCTGGTGCGAACGAGTGGGGGAACGAACGGGAATGGATGAGGTAATTTGTTCTCAGCTCTGTACTTTCCCCGTTTTGCTTTTTGGATGCTTTGAAATGGTCGACGAGCTAACTGACGACCTTCTCATATTGTTTTTCTCATCACCCTTTTATTTATCTTTTGGCAAATTATACATGTTTCAGGTACTTGTTTTTTTACTCTAAAAGTCTCAATGCACCCATAGTTCTTTTAAAAAAATGATCACACCTAGCCTGTGTATCCCACCGGGCTTTTTGATACACGTCCTCTGCTATTCCCTCGTAAGCGTTTTATTATCTAATTGTCTTCCATATCAAGATGTTTCTATTTCCCCGATTTATCTTGTTCGCCACAATCTTGTTTTAATTCCCCCCCCCCTTTTTTTTTCTTCTTTTGGAGTTAATATTAACTCTTTCAGCTCTATTTTCTGCTGCATCTTTAGCTTCTTGATCTGCCAATTATTTATTTTATTTCTTCTTATTTCTAGGTCTTTACCTTTTGGTGTCCTTTAATATGTACTATTGCTATCTCTCTTAGGTAATTGTAATGCCTCTAAAACCTCGAAAATAAGTTTCTCATGTACTAATCTTTTTCTTCTTTAATTAAGCAATCTCCCTTTTAAAATTTTTCTTAAGGTATGTGCTACTCTAAAGGCATACCTTGAATCAATATATAACTCTTTTGTGTTAAATTTTCTAATGCTGTTTTTAAGTATATAATTCACAAGTTTGCATGTTTTTTCTCATCAACTTCTGCATACCCTGTATTTTGCAATGAGTTGTATTTCTGTTTGTTAACATAACTCCCAAAGTGCTGTCTTGGGGTATTTCTGTTGGTATTTTTTTTCTGCTTTTCTTTTCCTGTATCCACCTTACTGAATTTCTGTCTCATTTTTCAGTTTTCTATCTATTCGTCCCCTGCTTCTGTTTTTCACTTTTTACTAACAACTTAAATACCACTTTTCTTTCAACTACTTACACCCAAAAAACCCCTTTTTCTCTCACTGCTTTTCAATACAATCCAACTCCCTCCAAGGAGATATGGTAAGGCTTAAAATGCACAATCGACATTACCTATACTTTCATTCGTCTACATTCACTCACTTTTATTTCTCATTCACTTTCACACATTCCTTCACACTCTCAAGACACAAAGGGGATCCTTATTGCTAGAAAATCACAGGTCCTTGTGGCCCCCTCTTTCGCTTTGGGGTTTACCTCCAGGTCTCAGTGTCACCAGGCCCCCTAGAAGGGCCCTGACTCTGGCTGCCTCTGGTGCCCGTTCCCCTGTGAGGCTGTCTGCGTGTCTTTCACACTCTTCAGCTACGGCCCCTCACACGCCCAGGGAACGCTAGCTTGGTTCGCAGGTCACTCGCTCCTCTTGGGCCCAGAAGCCCCCACCCAGCCGGGAGCTGCAGCCTGGTGTGCAGGTCACTCGCTCTTTCCACACCTCCCCCTTCCCACCTGCCCAGGAAGTTGAGGCTGGCTCTGTGTGGGTCTCACTCTCACACACCACAAAACAACAATAAGGTACCTTTTACTTTCACATCGCCTATTACAAGTTTAGGTGTTACTGGCCAGTCCCGGTGCTATTGGATATCCCTCAACCCAGCTGTGTTATCCAACCCCAAATGCTCTTGGGCAATTTTTCCCTCAATCCTGTCATGTTGTCCAACCCCAGATGCTCTCGGGTAATTTTCCTTCAATCCAGCTGTGTTGTTCAACCTCAGATGCTCTTGGGCATTTTCTGTCCCTCAACCCAGCGGTGTGGTACAACTACAGATGCTCTTTGGCATTTAATTTGTTCTGCTGTGTTGTCCAACCCTGGATGTTCTTGGGCATTTTTTTATCCCCCAATCTAGCTGTGTTGTCCCACCCTGAGTGTTCTCGGGCATATCCTCACTCGGACAGAATTCTGCTCAACCCTGCTCTTGGATGCTCTTGGAATATAAATCCCTCAACCCAGCAGGTTTTAGGAGCCCCTCCTGTCCTGTTTCCTAGTGGATTGGGCTAGGAAACCTTGCTCCCCACCACTGAGGGGTCCAACCCCTCCCTGAGACCCAGTCCCAGTCACCCCCAGGGATTCTTTCACTCTCTTATGAGTCGCTTTGTCTCTTTACTGGCCGCTTTTCCAGCGAAAAGTCGGAAACGCAGCGTGGGAGACTCCGCACTCACTTGGCAGGTCTGGGACAACCAGCCCGCCTCTCATTCACACACATTCATCCCCCCGTACCTGCCCCCCGAGAAATACTTACCAATCCTTTTTCCTTCCCGGGTTCTTCGTGCGCACTACTACTCTTAGGGGGCAAATTACAGCAGTTGTAGGGACCCTTTTCCCGTTCTCTTTGTTTTATTGTCTCCTTTTGTCCACAGATCGTAACCTGCGTCTGTCGGTCACTTCAGGGGAAGCAGAGCGAGGCTGCCAAAGAGGGCAGGGCGCGCCTTCCCCACTCTGACTCTCCCAAAGCACCGGCAGCGAGGACTTAGTAACCATCCTCTGCTACCAAATTGTGAAAAACGCCAATCACTTGTTTTTAAAATTTTTAAAGTTTAATAGTAATAAGATGGTTATATAGTAACACAATTAGAGTAATAACAATTTGGACAAATTGAATTAAGACAATATGAGACAATAAAAACAAAGAGTTATGGACGTCCAGGTACCTTTTTCTGGGCATCACGGCCCAAAAAAGGACCCCTGGTAACAAAGGATTAACCCTTAAAAACAACAGCCCGTTGCATATTCATACACTTCATACATGATGCATAAATTCCATTCAAACACAGGATTCTGTCTGACCAGTGTCAACTTCTTCCCTCTAATCCTAATAGCACCTCCAAGGTGGGAAGAAGTTTGTTTCTTCTGATAAGAAGGCCATAAATTCTTTTTCTCTGAAAGATCTAGGTGTCCTGTGGCTGCAAGTTATCTCGCTGCAAGTCCTTTCTTTTAAACAAAGCATCTTACATAGCATAGTTCTATTTTAACAATTTTTATAACCTAAAACTATATTTAACACAGTACTTAAGAAAATTAATACAGCATTGCTTTCTAATACAACACATATAATATTCATTTTAATATTTGTGAAAAGCCAATCATAAAATACATGCATTTTTCACACCCCATTCCTGGACATCAGGGCTCTCTGCTCCCCTTTTCCCGGCCATCCCATGGCTCCCAGCCTCCAGACTGGCCATTGGCTTGACCCTGGGATGCCCTGGAATGCCTTGGTCCCCCATTCCTGCCTTTCCCAGTCCCCAGCCCCAGCTGTGTGCAAAACCAGAGACCCCCTGAACTCCTCCTTCTCGAACATCCCTGGTGTCCCCACCCTTGTCCCCCCTTTTTGGGAAACCCTGGACTCCCCTTTCCTGGGCTCAAAGACCCCCTGGAACTCCCTTCTACCTCTCCACGTCCCTGCCCCTGTCTCCTGTCCTTCAGCTGTCCCCTGTCCCTCGGCTCTGTGGGGCCCAGGGTGGCAGCAGGAGCCAGGGCAGCCCTGGGGGAGAACAACCCTGAGCCCCAGCCGGGCCAGTTCCCCCAGTTCCTCCCAGGTCACTCCCAGCATGGGCCCTGTGGCTCCCAGTCACCCCCAGGATGGTCCCAGTCACTTCCAGTTACACTCAGTGTGATCCCAGTATCATCCCAGTCACTCCCAGTATGATCCCAGGTGTTCCCATTCAGCCCTACTATAGTTCCAGACACTCCCAGTATGGTTCCAGTCCTTCCCAGTATGATTCCAGGATGAACCCAGTCACTCTCAGTACAGTGCCATTTGCCCCCAGTATGGTCCCAGTCACTCCAAGTCACCCAGTAGGATTCCAGCCACGCCCAGTAGGATTCCAGTCAATCCCAGATACTCCCAGTATTATTCCAGTGACTTCCTTTATGGTTCTTTTGTGATTCCAGTCACTCCTGGTCTCTCCCAGTACATCCCAGTTGTCCCTAATGTGTTTCCACTCACTCCCAGTTGCTCCCAGTAGCTTCCGGTATGATTCCATTTGCTCACAGCCACTCCCAGTCACCTCCAGCATGATTCCTGTCATTTCCTGTATATCCCAGTTGCCCCAACATGGTCCCAATTGCCCTCAGCCTGCCCCTAGTCACTTCCAGTATGATTCCAGAAGGATCCCAGTCACCCTCAGTGTGGTGCCAGTTGCTCCCAGTATGATCCCATTGGTCCCCAGCATGTCCCCATTTCCTCCCAGTGTGATCCCAGTTGCCTCTAGCACAGACCCAGTCCCTCCCAGTATGATCCTACTCTGATGCCATGATGATCCCAGTTGCTCCCAGCTTGGTCCTAGCTGCTCCCAGTTGCTCCCAGTCTGATCCCAGTTGTTCCCAGTGGCCCCTGTGTTATGTTTGGGAATGGGAGGAAATGTAGGGAAGTGATGCAAAGTTTTTTGTGTATCTGACAGTCTGTTGAGCTGCTGAAAAGCTAGACACGCTTTTGTGAAACACACATGGTAAAGACCAAAAAATTCAGAAACTTTTCTTTTCTTTGTTGGTCGGCAGGGAGGTGCTGGGTTTCGGTTTGGGCTTCAGCTCTGTGTCTGGGCTGGGCTGGGCCGTCTTGCTGCAGGCTGGGCTTCTTTTCTATTTCCTGGGCTGCTTGCTGGCTTCTCTCTCCATGGGCTCTGGTTTGGCCGGGCTGGGCTTCAGCAGCTGCCGGGCAAGGAGACAGGGGAGGCTGCGGAGCTTTAGCCAGAGCAGGGCTGGCTGTGGCTGCGAAGATCTCGCTGTCAGGCTGCTGCTTCTTCTTCTTAGCCTGGCTGAGACCAGAGACTTCTGTGGCTGGTGTAGAAAACTAAACACTAACTACAAAGCTGATCTGAACACAACTGAGCCACAGCTTTCTGTTAGTAGTTATTGGTGGGTTAGGTAGGCTTCAGGCGTGATGTTAACTTTTTCAGTGCTTCAGTCTTCTTCTGAGTGAGAGAAAAGAACTACATGCAAGTATATTAAAAACAAGATGAAGATATTAAAGGTAATAAAGAAGAAGGTAAGTAAGGCCCAGATGGGAGGGGGAGAAGATGCTTTGTTTTTAGAGCTGAAATCCTCTTGTAAGCTATAAAGAAAAGACTCTTTTCCCTTATAACACATAAAACTATAAGGAAATGAAAGTGTTTGAATTGATATTAGGTAAAGGCTTCTATGTTAAAGTAAGCAGATGTGTAAATAGCTGTAATCTCATGAGAAGTTTGCACAAAGAAAGAGCACAGTCTTGTGCTTCTAAAAATGAAGATCTGTGCTCCCAGAGATGAAGATGATTTTAGAGATAGATAATGAGAACTTTTGCCTTTGAACAGTTCATCTTTAAAACAATACCCCATCAATCAACATAGCCCATCTCCAAGCTGTGGGAAGGTTTGTAGAAATAAGAAAGATTTTACGATAGCAAGGTTCCCCTGGCAGTTGTTATTCATGACAAAATTGAGAACCACGAGAAAACTGTTTTTTTCCTTTTGTAGAAAAGTCTCCATAACTTTATCAAGAGGGACTTCTCTCCCTAAGTGAACTAAAAAAAGACTCTTTGAGAGGTAGTAAACTGACTAGAAATCTTAAGTTTAGTTTCTTTACATTGTCAGTGAGAAAGAAAAAGTTGTGGGGAGAAATATTCTAAAAAGTTTGCTTTGATTCTTACTACCTTTTTTTTTCTTTTTACTTACTATTATTAAAATTTTTCTTTCTACCCTTTTAAAGTTTTGAGCCTGCTTTACCTTTCTCCTAATCCTATCTCACAACCAAAAATAAGTGTATTAGTAATTAACCAACACCAAACCCACCACATTCTTTAGTGCATTAGCCAAAAAAAAAACTCAAAATTAAAGAGATCTTATATTAGCAAACCAAAACCACGACACCCTAGCACAGACCCAGTCACTCCCAGTATGACCCCGGTAGGAATCCACTGTGATCCCAGTCTTCCCAGTTGCCCCCAATGTAGACTCAGTGACTCCAGTCACTCTCAGTGTGTTCCCAGTCATCCCCAGTATGGTTGCAGTCACTCCCAGTATATCCCAGTGGGTCCCACTATGATCCCTTTTGCCCCAGTTCTGGCCCTGCTGAGTCCCAGTGTGCTCTGATCCTGCTCCCAGTGGGTCCCAGTGCTGGGCACGGTGAATCCCAGGGTGTCCTGGTGTATCCTGGAGTATCCTGGAGTGTCTTGGTATGTCCCGGTGTATCCCAGTATATCCCAGTGTGTCCCAGTGTATCCCAGTGTGTCCCGGTGTATCCCAGTGTATCCCAGTTTATCCCGGTGTATCCCAGTGTATCCTGCCTGGTGTATCCCGGTGTCCCAGTCCATCCCAGCCTGTCCCAGTCCATCCCGGTCCGTTCCCTTCACTGGGAGTGACTGGGATCATACTGGTGGAAAGTGGAATCTTACTGGGCCAAGTGGATGTGACTGGGAATGACTGTGAGTGTGCTGAAGGCAACTGGGATATACTGGGAGTGTCTGTAACCATGCTGGGGGTGTCTGGGAACACACTGAGAGTCCCAGCAGGTCCAAGGACACCGTGGTGGCACTATGGAACCTCATGGAACCAAGGGGATCATTGTGGCACCACTGGAGCCCATGGAACCGAGGGGCCTTGGTGACACAGCGGGGCTTCATGGAACCCAGAGACCATTATGGTTCTGTGGGGCCTGATGGAACCATGGAGACCATTGGGACCCTTCAGGGCCTCGTGTCACCAAGGGGGCATTATGGCGCCTCAGGGACACATGGAAGCAAGGGACCATTGGGTCCCATGGAACTGAGGGAACATGGAACAGGCCTGGCTGGCTTGGCCTCCCAGGGGCCACCGGACAGCTCTGGCTGATGTTGGAATGTCAAAGGCTGCCTTTCATCAGCTCCTGGAGCACTGCGGCTCTGTGCTTTCCTTGCTAGGAAAGGAACTGTCAATCTCTTCTAATTACTCATGGCCAGAACTGGGATTTCAACTCCAAATTTTTCCCATAGGAATATTGCCAGGACAAGTGTGGCAGGCAGTGTTTTCAGGAGAGTCACCTCCCATCTGTCCCCAAAACACTGGGGAAGGCTCCGTGCTTTCCTCCCTATGAGAAAGAACTGTCCTACTTCTCCAGGCATGCATGGCTGAGATTGGTCTTCCACCTCCAGAATTCCCTAAATCCAAAGACTGCTCCCAAAAAAAAATCTGCCATTCCTGACAAGTCTGGCTGGCCTTGGCCTAGTGAGACTCTCACCTGCCTTCCAAACACTGAGGCTCTGTGCTTTCCTTCCTATGGAACAAAACTGTCCTTCTCAGCCAGGTGCCCATGGCCACAACTGGGATTTCACTTCCAGCATTCCCTGTTGTGACAGACTGGAGGAGATTGTTGGCTCTAAACATTTTGTGTGGGGGGGAGGAAGGGGCAGGTCCAGCCTTGCCCTGCCCTGGAGCCCCAATCCCCCCAGAGCCTCTGTCCCAGCCCAGCAGTGGCTGCCAGTCCCTGGCACAGCACAGGCAATGCTCCACAGCCACCTCTGCAGCCCCAGCCCAGCTCCTGAGGGACCAAATGAGCCCAAGGCCCACCTGGGGGAAGGGCCCAGAGAGACCAAGGGGTATTGAAGGCTGACCACAAGGCAAGCACACATCTTGACCCTGCCTCCTGTTGTAATTTCTATCTGAACACTGCTGGAATCCAGGAGTTGGTAACTCTGTGTGTGCTCCTCTGTATCTTTTCAGCCAACAAAGCCAAGGGAAGGCACAGTTCCATCAAATGCAAAAGTCATTCCTCTGCTGGATATTAAATCTACTTTCCACAGCAGACAGCCTCAGAGCAATGGAAAGCACCTTCTGTGCCCAGCACAGATCCCAAGGTCCCCCCAAACCCTCCCTGCCCCAATTCTGCCCAGATTTGCTCTTTGCACACACGAGTCACACACTGAAGTCAGGAGCTCCCTCCATGCCCAGAGGGAGGAAAAGAGAGAAAGGGGATGAAGAGCTCTCCTGTGCAGAGCCAAGGTCCAAGTGCTCTGGGATGTCCCAGCAGCATCTGACATGTCCACCATCCCCCAGAGATTTCCGCACAGGAACAGTTTTAGACAAAGGCAAAAGAAAAGGCAATTCTGTGAGATATAAACACAATTAAGATGTTGACTAATATGATATTTATTTCAGCTTCAGAAAGATTGGGCAATTCCCTGAAGCTCAAAGCATGAAACCAGTCAGCTGAAGGGCACTTGAATGACCAGAAAGCACCGGGAGGAGTGCTGAGGGTTTTTTGCAGGACAATGGACATATGCAACATGTTCACAATCCAGCCTTCATAGAACCTGAGTGAGGTCACCATGCCCTTGAAGGACACAAAAGAAGGAGAACACGCTCAGCAGCAGACGGTTCAGGATGCAAAGGCAGACAAGAAAACCACAGCGAGATGCATGAAGAAGAAAGACTAACTAAAATTAACTGAAATATCAAAATGCGTGCGTAAAAAGGATTTAACCAATCATGTATCAGCTTGAGGTGTGAACAATAGAGAACAGTATAAATATGGCTTGCTTTTTGTAATAAATTGGTTTCCCTTATCATATTAATCATGGTGTGATGTCCCATTAATGATCCTCTGCACCGAGGGACCAGAAATGCATGCAAGCCTCCACCCCAAGAGACATTATGAATTCAAAAAACATGGCCATTAACTGCTTTATACCAACACAGAGTAATGGCAACCAAAATGCAGTCAGAACAGGGTTTTTTCCACTCTCTCTCAAGCCCCACACGTTGGGCACCAAATTTTGTCCTGGTTTAGGGCAAATTTGGGAGAAAACCTCCAAAGGGGCTCCTCCAGAAAGCAAACGCACATTGCCCCTCCCCACAACTGGGTCAGGAAGGATTCCCTGGAGAGAAGTGGAAAGAACCTGTTTATTTAACAGGCAAAGCACCCCCAGCACACAAAATGAACAATACCAGGTGACAACACTCTTTCACCACTCTGAAAAAGATGACAAATTCAGAAAGTCTCTCTTGGGAGTGGTCGCTCTGTTATCAGTCCCTCTGGTGCTGGGGCAGCTGCTGCAGCCACAAGGTGCAAACTCTCAGTGTTTCCCAGGTCCCAGTCCGGAGCAGGTTTGAGTGGTTCCAAAAAAGAGAAAGGAAAAACAGTCCAGGGAAAAATTCGGAGTGCTTAGCTAAACTAAGTAATGAGCAGAAACAAAAGCAAGAGCAAAGCAAAAAGCCAAGCAAAAAGCAAAAGCAGCACCATGCACTGCCCTGTCTCTGTGTCCCGCCAGCCGTGGGGGAGCGGCTGATAACAAAACCAAAACAAAACTTCGCTCTTCAGAGCCAGTCTTGAAGGCACAGAACATAATATCCAGCATAAACAGAACACATGGATGGGGATACAAGCATCATAACGTCACCATAGGACAGTCCTGCACCCAAAATTCTGTCCTGCACCCACTGCTGCATCCTGAGTCCTGTCCTGCACCCCGAGCCCCGTCCTGTACCCAAATTCTGTACTGTCCCATACCCCAAACTCAAAGCTGCCCCCAAACCCCAACCCCACCCCTCATTTATCACCACATTCCTGTTCCACACCTTCTCTTCAACTCCTCCCCCTCTCCCACCCCTGTCCCACCCCCAAATTTATCCCATGTCCCTGATCCCCTCCCTGTTCCCTCCCCAACCCAGCCCTTCCCCGCAGGCCAAGTGGGCGGCAGCAGCAGTGGCAGCTGGTGGGGGCCGGTGGAGTTGGAGGTGCTGCAGCCCCTGAGCCTCCTCACCCTGGACACGCTCCAGAAGTGCATCTTCAGCTATGAGACCCACGGCCAGGAGTGATTGACACCTGTCCCCACTGATCATCTGCAAGAGACACTCTGAGGTTTCCCTCAGCTGCCTCACGACCGCTGTGACGGAGACTGAAGCCCCCTCCCAAGGGCTGAGACTGAGACCCCTATGACTCTAACACAGGGGGCTGGCCGAACTGAAGCCAGATGTTTGCCAAGTGTTGCCTGCAGGTGTGTTCCCTGGACCAAGAAAACAATTGGTCTCACTCACTGCTGAGAACATGGACTGTCTGTAAACTCACCTGTTCCCTCTCGGTGCTTTCAATAGACTTACCTGCTCCCCCCCTTGGTGGAGGACTATAACAGAACCAAGACTTTGAGATTCTCCCTGACGTGACAAGACGGATCTATTGGCTGGACCACGAGGGTTTCATCTCTCCACTGGCAGCTATTCCTCCCCTCTTTCTCTCTCTC
Source organism: Melospiza melodia melodia (assembly GCF_035770615.1). Classification (NCBI taxonomy): domain Eukaryota; kingdom Metazoa; phylum Chordata; class Aves; order Passeriformes; family Passerellidae; genus Melospiza; species Melospiza melodia. The sequence continues at coordinate 11,415,148 of NC_086200.1, read as the reverse complement.
TCTCTCTCTCTCTCTCCTTTATTCTCCTTTCTAATCCTTCCATCACATCTGCTGTGGGCACTCAACAAGAGGTGCATTTGTTTTGATTAATACCAAAATCCCCTTCCGTGTTGCTTTTGCACTCAGATCAGTTAACAAACCATCATGACTCTCGCTTGTACGAGCGGATCATGACACCATCCTGGTGGCCCTACCATTGTCCCTGCTGGCCATCCTGGTGGCTGTGCTGGCTCTGCCATGGTCCCCACTGGCCATCCTGTCCAATCACTGTCCCTGCTGGCCATTCTGGTGGCCCCAATGGTCCTGCTATCATCCATGCTGGTGGCCACAGTGTCCCCACATGGTCCCTGGTACAGGCAGCCCAGCGAGTACATCCTGCTGCTCACCAAGGTGGGGCTGGGGTGGTGGCCATGGGGCATGAAAGTGGTCAAGAGAGTGGTGGTGGCCATGGAAGGATTGACCATAGAGGCCAGTAGGATGCTGGTGGCCATGGGAGGCTTGGACATAGACTGGTGGCTACAGGGGAACAGTGGTGGCCATGGGCAGCATTGACCATAGAGCTGGTGGCCAGTGGGATGGTGGTGCCATAGGGTGGTGGCCATGGATGGGATTTGGCCCCAGGTGGCCCACAGACTGGTGGCCCCAGTGGCCCGCGGCTCATCTTGCCTCTGCAGGACGAGAATGGCCGCACCCTGTCGGACGAGGACATCGCGGCTGAGGCTGACACCTTCATGTTTGAGGGTGAGCATGAGCTCCCAGGTGCCACTGGGGAGGAGCCACTCCAGTGTCCCCTCACTCACCCAGTGTCCCCACAGGCCATGACACCACGGCCAGTGGCCTGGCATGGCTCTTCTACAACCTGGCCGGCCATCCTGAGCACCAGGAGCGATGCCGCCAGCAGGTACAGGAGCTCCTGGCTGGCCGGGACACTGCAGACATTGAATGGTGAGATGTCCCCAGGGCCACCCCGGTCATGTGGCTTGGGGACACGATGCCACCCCCGCTTGTCCCCAGGGACGACCTGTCCCAGCTGCCCTTCACCACCATATGCATCAAGGAGAGCCTGCGGCTGCACCCTCCTGTCACTGCTGTGTCCTGGCGCTGCACCGAGGACATCCCCCTGTGTGATGGCTGTGTCATCCCCAAGGGTATGGCATGGCCAGGGTGTCCCCAGTGTCACCACCCACCCTCATCTGCTGTCCCTAAAGTGGCCATTCCCATCCCAGCAGGGGTCATCTGCCTGATGAGCATCTATGGGACCCACCACAACCCAGACCTCTGGCCCAAGCGTGAGGTAGGGCCACCCTATGAGGTGTCCCTGTCACCATGGTGGTGACAGCTGTGTCCCCTCGGTGTGACTGTGTTGGTGTCACCCCAGGTGTTCAGTCCTCTGAGGTTCAGTCTGGAAAACAGCAAGGAACGGTCCCCGTCGTCCTTCATCCCCTTCTCTGCTGGCCCCAGGTATGTGCTGGAGTGGGGACAGGAGTGTCCCCAAATGTCACCCCTGTCCCTGGCTGGGTTCACAGTGGGGTGACAATGGGGAGGAGCAGGGAATAAATGGCAGCATGAAAGGAACAGTATCATGGTGGTGGTGGGGATGTGTTCTCCTTGGCCATGGGACACCCCATGGCATGGACATGTCAACCCATGGACTTGTCTCTAGGCCACTTGTGTCACCATCCATGGCCATGTCCCCCATTTCCTCATCCATGGCCATAGAGCCCCATGTCACCATCTCTATCTGTGACACCCCCCATGCCCAATATCGCCATCCACAGCCATGTCCTTGTCCCCATCCCCACCATATCCCCACCCAGGTCCTTGTCCCCATCCCCACCATATCCCCACCCAGGTCCTTGTCCCCATCCCCACCATATCCCCACCCACGTCCTTGTCCCCATCCCTACCATGTCCCCACCCAAGTCCCACAATGTCACCATCCAAGTCTTAGTTGAATGTCTTTATATTTACCCCAACGTTGGGTGAAGGATAATGAAAAATGAAAGAAAATAAAGGCCAAAATAAAAGCATTTATGTGTCCATGCTGGCTGAGTATCCGTGTGCCTGGGCGGGTGGAAAGGACCTTTTCTAGAAAGATTTCCACTCCATTGTCTCCAAAATCCTGGGTTTTGCCCCAGTCAATCACCATTTGGCTGTGGAAGATGCTGGTGGGCCAGAGAGAATTAGAATCATGGAATGATTCAGGTTGGAAAAGACCTCCAACACCATTTGGAATTCTGGATGCCACTCGAAGCAATGACTGGATGCAAAAGGTGAGACTGTTTTGGGGTCAAAAGTAAAAAACTGTGCTTTCCACTATGAAATTCTGATGTCTGTTTGCATCCCAATGGATTTTTCTCTGGCCGTGTCCAAGTGCCCAAGGAGAGCCAGGAAGATGTGGGGACCACCAGCCAGGTGTCTTCCCAACATGGATCACCAGGATCATGGATGACCAAGTCTCCGCCCAGCGAGGGTCACTGTGGACCATCCAGTGGGGGTCCCCAATGGGGGATGGAGTTGAAGCAGCACTCAAAGCTCTTCCTGTCACTGTAGGACACAAAACAACACGAGCGCACACACTGCTGCTCTCAAGGGGAAGAAAAGGGAAGTTTATTTCCTGACTCCAACATTTACAGTTTTCTAAAAGCGACCATGGATTGGAGCGTGAAAGTGCCACCTCTCCAATGACACTGGACAAACTAACAGTCCATCATATTTTTCTTCTTCTATAAAAGAATGCCAAACAAGAAGTTATTTACAGAAAGTGTTTGAGAAAGTTTGCTACAAGAATGTAAACATTAGAAGGCTCAGAAAATCATTAAAAATCAAGGCAACACTCTTCCTGCACACAGGGCACTTGTTGGGCATCCCTTACTGCTGCCTCCCTTGGTGTTGGGTCACGGCAGAGTTCTGGGAGAAGTTCTTCCCACACTTGGGACACTGTCAGGGCCTCTCCCCAGTGTGGATCCACTGGTGGGTGACGAGAGTGCAGTTTTTCTAAAAGCCCTTCCTGCAGTCAGGGCAGCAGAAGGGCCTCTATTCTGTGTGAATCTGCTGATGCTTGAGGAGACGGTATCGGCTCTGAAACCTCTCCCCACACTCAGAACACTCATAGGATCTCTCCCCAGTGTGGATTCTCTGGTGGGCAATCAGCCTAGAGTTCTGCCTGAAGCATTTCCCACATTCCCCACACCTGTAAGGCCTCTCCCCAGTGTGGATCCTCTGGTGGACACTCAGGCCGGAGGGGTCGATGAAGCTTTTCCCACATTCCCTGCACTTGTAGGGCCTCTCCCCAGTGTGGATCCTCTGGTGGGCATTCAGATGGCAGCTCTGCCTAAAGCTTTTCCCACATTCCCTGCACTTGTAGGGCCTCTCCCCAGTGTGGATCCTCTGGTGCAGAATCAGGCTGGAGTTCTCAATGAAGCTCTTCCCACACTCTGAGCACGTGTAGGGGCACTCTCCAGTGTGCATTGTCTGGTGGATGATCAGGCGGGAGCTGTCACGGAAGCCCTTCCCACACTCCCCACACACAAAGGGTCGTATCCCAGTGTGGATCATCTGGTGGAGTTTCAAGCTGGAGCTCCTCCTGAAGCCCTTCCCACATTCTCCACATTTATAGGGCCGTTCATTGGTGTGGATCCTCTGGTGGGCGATCAGGTTGGAGTTGATCCTGAAGCTCTTCCCACATTCCCCACACTTGTGGGGCCGTTCATTGGTGTGGGTCCTCTGGTGGACAATCAGGTGGGAGCTGATCCTGAAGCTCTTCCCACATTCCCTACACTCATAGGGCCGTTCCCCGGTGTGGGTCCTCTGGTGGATGAGCAGGTGGTCGCTCCTGCCGAAACTCTTCCCACATTCCAAGCACTGGTGGGGCTTCTTGCCATCATCAAGCTGCTGATGGACCACCACTTCAGCGCTCTGGCCAGATCTCTGGCTGCCTTCCAGGCACAGGCTGAGTCTCTCCTCCTCGGAGCACCCTGGGCTGGGTTTGCAGCCCCTCCTCTTGAGGGATCTCCGGGGCTTTTCCTCCCCAGTGGATTCCTGTGCCCTGGAGCCGCTCAAAATGGCCTCTTCCACCAGGTTCTGCTGTGAGGATTTGTCCTCCCTGGTCTCCATCCTCAGCTCCTTCCCTGGGGGAGGAAGGACAAGAAGAGGCTGGGATTTGCCTCCGTGCCACAGGGAAGGGGAAGGAGATCCCCCCAGTGCATCCCTGGCTGGACAGCATCAGCAGTGGGGCTGTGCTGCAGCTGGGGCCGTGCTGGGCTGGGAGACGGAGCAGGACAGAGGGGAAAAGGGGCACTGACTTCCTTCTCACCTGCCTCAGTGCCCTGGGGCATCTTCCTCTTCCTCACAGCCTTCTCCATCCAGATGAGGTTTGGGAGTGGGAAATCCTGATTTGGGGGAAAAACAAGATGTGAGTGCATTGCCTTCGGAGGTCCCACTGGCCAAGTCCATCTCTAGAAGTCACCGGACGTCTGGTGGCCAGAAATACCTCCAAAAATCAAGGAGTCCAAAAACCTCTCCCAGGAGTTCCCTGTTTCCAGTGTCCTCACTTTGGGCTTATGGGGGTCCCTCTTCTCAGAGCTGCTGGGGGGGCTGTGGGGCCTGGGCATTCCCCCTCTCCCGGGTCCTGCTTACAGAGGCTGAGGGTCTTTTGGGGGTCCCAGGGGTGAAATTATGATGCTCGTATCCCCATTTGTCTGAAATAAGCTTTGCACCTTTAATACTGGTTCTGAGAGCAGAGAGGGAGGAAGAAGAAGCACGGAGTTTGTTTTCAGAACCTCTCTCACTCCTCCACATTCCTGCTCCTCTCTTGTCTGCAGATGGACAGACAGCGGGACAGAGCCCTCCTTTGCTGTTAGTCAGTTTGAGCTAGCAGAGGAAGAGAAGCTCCCTGGACTGTGGTTTTTGGTTTATCCTTTTCTTTGGACCTGTCTAAACCTGCTCTGGATTGAACACCCAGAAGAGCACCAGGTGCTCACACCTGTGCCCCACCGGGGCTGGGCCACGGCATTTCCAGCACCAGAGAGACTGATAAGAGACTGATAAGAGACTGAGCAAGCCATGCTACAGCTCACGGAGGGACTTTGTGAGTTTGTCATCTCTTTTGGAGCAGCAAGAGATTTTATTGTTTAATACTGTTCATTTTTGGGGCTGGTGAGTGCTTTGCCTGTTCAATAAACAGTTTTTTCCACTTCTCTCAAAGAAAATACTTTTCCAGAACCAGCTGGAGGAGGGGCCACTTGACTTTGCTCTTCTACAGGAAACACCTTTAGAGTTTTTCCTCCCAAAATTGCCCTAAGCCAGGACATTGGCTTTGAAGGTCCCACTGGCCAAGTCCATCTCTAGAAGTCACTGAGTGGTGGCCAGAAATACCTCCAAAAATCAAGAATTCCAAAAACCTCTCCCAGGAGTGCCTCGTTTCCAGTGTCCTTATTTTGGGCTTATGGGGGTCCCTCTTCTCACAGCTGATGGGGGGCCTGTGGGTCCTGGGCATTCCCCCTCTCCCGGGTCCTGCTCAGGCATGCTGAGGGGGTTTTGGGGGTCCCAGGGCTCACCCTCCCCTGATTCTGTGGAAATTGTTTTTGTGACACGTGCCAATTGGGAACGGAAACAGCAAATGCTTCTATCTGCTGTGTCCAAAACAAGACACAAAGAAAGGTTTTGAAACTTTCTGACCAAATAGACAAATAAAGCATCAAAATCAAAGAAGTATAGTAGAGCAAAAGAGATGAGGCAGCAAGACGACTGATGCTTAGAATAAAATAGAGGAAGTTGGGGTAAAGCTAAGAGATATTGTAACAAAGCAATTAAAAGCTTATGTATAATAAAAAGCTTGATGCACATGACAAATCATGATGCACTTGACAAATCACCAGTGCAAGGCCTCCCTCCAGACAATCACAAGAAGGATAGCAATCAATGACCACCTAGAAATATTGTGAAATTACTGCTCCCAGCTTATTGATATTTGCTAATTTGGACTAACCAAGCATATTGGAAAATGCTTTGTAGGCTTAAAAACGGTATATATAATTTACTGAACTGTGTGTGCTATGAGTGGAGCAGTGACTCCCCAGCCACCCAGCGCTGCGTGCTTGCTTTAAAATAAAAGGTATAGAAGTAAAATTCACATTCGCTATTGAAATTTTACATCAGGTGTTCCAGGGTCCCCTTTCTCCAGCATCCCCCCACTCTAGGCACTCAGCGCTTCCCCTGCTCCCCTTTGCACTCCTGAGAGATCCAAAAGTACCCCCTTCATCAAATAAATTAAAAATACCTCTCTCAGCGACACCAAAATATATTTGGGACTCAACTCCTGTGAAAAACGCCAATCACTTGTTTTTAAAATTTTAAAAGTTTAATAGTAATAAAATGGTTCTAAAAACAGTAATACAATTAGAGTAATAATAATTTGGATAATTTGAATTAGGACAATACGAGACAACAAATACAAAGAATTATGGATGTCCGGGTACCTTTTTCTGGGCAGCACGAGCCTGAAAAAGGGCACCGGTTAACAAAGATTAACCCTTAAAAACAATAACCCGTTGCACATTCATACACCTCATACATGATGCATAAATTCCATTCAAACACAGGATTCTGTCTGGCCATCATCAACTTCTTCCTTCTAATCCTAACAGCCCCTTTGAGGCGGGAAGAAGTTCGTTTCTTCTGGTAAGAGAGCAAAAAATTCTTTTTTCTGAAAGATTCAGGTGTCCTGTGGCTGCTATCTGATGCGAGTGCCTCATTCCTTCCTTTAAAAAAACCTCACTGACATAGTTCTTCTTTTAACTACAAAAGTTACCTTTTAATTACAAGACTACATTTATTATTAAACTGTTAACACAGCACTGCTGTCGGAACCCAACATCTGGCGTTCCCTGCTTGGGCTACTCCCCACCAACCCTTTCGGGGGGGGGGGATCAGCCCTGAAGAGCTGAAGCTCAAGAACTGAAAAGCAAAGAGGGCAGCTCCAATCTAGGACGAATTCCCAGGAGAGCACTGATAGCTCCTGAGGAGAGAAGCCTGAAGAAAAAAGAAAAAGAAGAAGAGAAAGAAAAACAGCCAGAGGAGTCTGCAAAAAACAGCAGTCACTGAGAATTACATCTCTCAGCTTCTACCGAAGACAGTTCGTGGCAGAGCAGCCCAGATCGGAACCGGAAGGCGCCTCCGGATCCTTCTCCTGTGACCTGCTGGACAGAGACGGGAGGCTTCGGACAGCTCTGACGACAGATTCGGTGAGAAGGTCAAAATATAAGAACATAATTGCACACACTCTCCCAAGAACAGCGGGAAATTTTGTCCGCCTTACAAGGCGTGGCTCAAACACATACAGAAGAGATCCCAAAGAAAGTATTAAAACAGCTATTGTTGTGGGCAAGGCTTAATTACCCACTGGCCGAAACATGCCTGCTATTCGAAGTGGGGTTTTGGCAGGAAATCAAGAGGCACTGATATTTCTTAATGACAAAAAAAGACGAGACAGCGTTAAAGCTGCTCTCGCCGGCAAGGGTAATGCTAGAGAAAAGCATACCGGTTCAGTCGAAAAGACTGGGAGAGCAACGAAAAGTTGCTCTGCATCCTCAGCAGAAGGGTGGGGGAGCAAAGCTCCGGAAAAAAAAATTATTTCTGGCCTTAAGAAGCCAGGGGGAAAGGGCTCTCGAAGAAAGAGAGCAGGAAAAATATTAAAGCCCCGGTCCCAAAACCCAGAAACCCCAGGAAACTCCTAAAGCGTCCTGAAACTCCGGAGAGTACAGGGGAGTCAGGATCGGAGGGGGGGGTGAAGGGGGACAGAGAAGGGATCGGGGGGGGCGCGGTAGCGGCGGAGCAGACGGGGAGCGCGGGTGAAGAGATACCGGGAGACACATGTCCCGGTGCGGCTTTTGTCAGCACGGCGCCGGGGGGTGGCGGCCGCCCCGGAGACGCGCGCGGCGGGCAGAACTCGCAAAAACCCGCGGACAAATTCGGCTCGAATTGCGGGGCGGGGCGGGCCCGGGTGCCGGCGGGGGGCGGGCCGTACACACCGGCGGGAGGAATGGACACAGAGACAGAGTCAGGGGCAGACCGAGGGAGGAGACCTGGGAGGTGGAACAAGGGGGGGAGAGTGACGTCAGCCCAGGAGAGACGGGGAGAGGCTCGGAAAGCACGCATGCGCAGAGTAGAGCGTGGGCGGGGGCGGGCCCGTGACGTCTCGGGCGAGGAGGGGCCGTGTTCGGGTTCCTATGTCCCAGCGGCTCCACACCCTCTTCAGACTTGGTACCTCTGGATGAAAACCCTCGGAGTCCCAGTCCCTTCCCTTCAAGGGAGACGTTCTGGTGTTCAAGCTCCATTTCCAGCTGAATTAAAAGCCAGGCAGACACGGTCTCAAACGAGATCACGAACACGGCAGTTGACAGGACGAGGGGCAGTCCAGCTCATGCTGTTGTCCGACCTGGGGAGGCCGGTGACAGCGCCACCTAGAGGGGGGCAAGGCTTTCGCTTGTGTCTCCACAGAGCGAGATCTGACGTGGGTGTCGGTACGACACGTGAAACTATTTCGAGTGCGAGAACATGAAAACGCGGATCCGAGAAACAAGATCCAAGAAACAAAGAGACGAGTACTCAGACAGGAGTCGAGACTCAGATGGCACAAGACGACTTGGAAGAGAAATAAAAAGAAACTAAGGACTTTGGGGGAATTCTCTGTTAAGGTCCTGAAAAGAAAAGCGAAACAATGATTTCACATAGAAGCGAAGCCATGAGTTTTATGATGCTTATCTGCATCATTCTTTCATTCATTGCAGTAAGCAATGGGGGTAATATACCTATTAGTCAGCAAAAGCAAAATGTATGGTAGAATTCTTTGATATCTCTCCCATTTGGAGAGGAATTTGAAGGGTAGACTTCTTTGACATCTCTCCTATTTGGAGAGGAATTTTAAGGGTAGAGTTCTATGTTTTAATAATTCTACTAGTCCTCATACTTGTTATCCCATGTATATTTGCATGTTTAAAACACGCTATGAATCGGATAGCGAAAGAAGTTTTCCTAGTGCAAACAGAAGGGGGAGATGTGGGATCTCAGCACCTCAGGATGAGGGTGCAGAGCAACCAAGACCACCCTTGGGGGGCTCGGGAGTCCTGGAATGTTGCCAGAAGTGTCTGGTGGCTGGACTTTGATCCTACACAGGAGATAACATCTGTATGAGGACTGGGAGGATTTCACTGGGGTGAATGGTGAAGGGATAAGTTAGTTAGAGTATAATACACAGGGTTTAGGATTTCTGTACAGGGGGGTCTAAAGAAGTAAGATGGAGGAATTGGGGCGTGTCCTGTCCTTCTTCTTCTTCTTCTTGGCCTCCATCTTCTGTGGTGATGGTGGCACTTTGGGATTGGTCTTTACTAAAGGTGCACCGGTTAATAAGAATAGAAGGTATTGGGGAAAAATCATAAATATTGTACACGTAACTTCGGGTATAAAGATAAGTGACCGCCCCGGGGGCTCGGAGTGTGCCCATGGCTGACTGCTGTGCAGACCTCTGTTGGGCTGAAAGAAAATCTTTTAGATAAACAATTAATAAACACTGAGACCGAAACAAGATCAGAAGTCTCTCCTCGTCCTTTGAAGCGCTGGGCTGTCCAAGGCCACTCTGGGCCTTTCCTAGTCTTTGAAACAGCCGAGAAACCGAGCAAGTGGCATCCCTGAGCTATCTCCGGACATAAATCAGCCGGGAAGAGAAACCGACAACCAGCAAACATAAATCAACCATAAAACAGAGGAGAAAGAGAAAAATGGGTTCCGACACACTGCTAATCAATACACCAAAATACATATGGTAAATGTGAAAATGCCTGTATTTTATGATTGGCTTTTCGCAAATATTAAATGAATATTATATGTGTTGTGTTAGAAAGTAATGCTGTATTAATTCTCTTAAGTACCATGTTAAATATAGTTTTAGGTTATAAAAATTGTTAAAATAGAAACGATGCCACGTAGGATACTTTTTTAAAGAAAGGACTTCCAGCGAGATAGCAGCCACAGGACACCTGAATCTTTCAGAGAAAAATAATTTATTGCTCTCTTACCAGAAGAAACGAACTTCTTCCTGCCTCGAAGGTGCTGTTAGGATTCAGAGGAAGAAGCTGACACTGACCAGACAGAATCCTGTGTTTGAATGGAATTTATGCATCATGTATGAAGTGCATGAATATGCAATGGGCTATTGTTTTTAAGGGTTAATCTTTGTTAGCGGGGGTCCTTTTTTGGGCTCATGCTGCCCAGAAAAAGGTACCCAGAGGTCCGTAACTCTTTGTATTTGTTGTCTTGTATTGTCCTAATTCAAATTGTCCAAATTATTATTACTCTAATTGTATTACTATTTTTAGAACCATTTTATTACTACTAAACTTTTACAATTTTTCACACACCATAAGCACACGTACCTTTGCTTAAAACAATGCTTGCTTATTTCGAATACAATACCTGCTTGTAAGCCTTAAAACACAACACACAGAGCTCCATTCTTAAGCTTTAACCTTCCTAATATCTTGCTTGTCGGCGGAAGGGAACCAGGACATCAATTTGATCATCACAGGCTCGATTTTATTGATCAGTATGGCGGGTTAAATACAGTTAATAATGAGCTTCATACATATTGCAAAAGTTGAGCTCAGGATTGGTCAGTTACATATCAGCACCTACGCCTACTTCTACATTCCTATGGTTCTACTTTTGATACTTTCTACATATTCTTAGGATATATTCAGGACTAATCTCAACTCCCTATCCTCATGTTGCAGCAAGGTCACTGCTGACTCTTCCTTTCAGCTTGCTGACTGCTGACATTTCTCCTTCAGTTTAACCAGCGGCATTATATCAGTGTGGCTTTTCTCAGCTAACCAATTATTAATAATACTCTCCACATTTCCCCCGTTTTCTTCTTGTGCAAGGAGATTAGTTTGCCATGTTTTTGCTATTGTACGGCTGACCATGTTTTGGATACAGTTAAAGATACAAGGCAAAATAAGCAAAAACAGTAAAATTACACCCAGCAGTCCTATAGCATAGATCACAAGGTTCCTCAGCCACGGTCCGAGTCCCAGGCCTTTAAGCCATTCGTCAATTCCTAAACCGTCTTCTTCCTTAAGTTTGTGAAGTCCCTGTTGTAATTCTTTTATCTTAGTGTGAATGGACACCGAATGATCAGACAGATTCATGCAACACATTCCCTCGAACTCTTCACATCCATGTCCTTGTGCTGAGAGCAAAAAATCTACAGCAGCTCTATTTTGCAAAACAGCATGGTTAAAACTTTGCACATCTGCAGTTAACCTGTCTAGAATTTGTGATGTCTTGTTCAGCTCATCCCTTGCCCAGCATCCTAATTGTTTTGCTAAATTCATGGCTTTATTGGCAGATCCTCCTGGTAAGATAGTTGAAACCACCACCTGTTTGAATGTGCCCCAAAACCATGGATCTCCTATCTTGCTGCAGTCTAAGTCATGGATGCTACGTTTTTTCCTGTTTGAATTTTGACTCAGCTGCATTAGCAAGGACACATTAGGATGAAACAGTGACAATTTTCCCAAAAAACAGGGTCCACCCTGTGGTTTAGCTGGTATACCATTCCACGCCCTGTCTCCACAAATCAAAAATATTCCTGTGGCTAATTTCATTGGTGCTGTGATATTTGTGCCGTTACATTGACTGTAATGCTGTGGAGAGAATTCACTCACATTCAGGGATGAATCTAGGGTGGCCCATGTTTCTTTAGGTTGGTTTAAATTCTGAGCACCCAAAAGTTTGAAGCTAAACCATCCACCAGCTGTAGTGTTAGATATGCTGGCATTTGTACTTCCAAAAAGATCCAGTTCTTCAGGAGGAGAGTGCAAAGAGGTGTTAAGTGATTGGATTAGTAAGCATTGACGATAGCCATCACTTTGACCTGCAGTATACCCTTGTTGCACCGGCAATGTGATGTTTGACATGTTAGACATACATAAGGTTTGATTGTTTATCAAACTGCAAAATTCTCCAGGAGACCACACCGGAAGTCCCACCAGGCATGTTCGAAATGGGTTAGTGACTCCTCCAAGACTAAGACAAAGTGATGATTGGTTAGTTTGATTAGCAAGTGTTACCCATAAATTTTCCCTTGGTTGACTAAAGTGTGTTACTCCTACTGCTTCACTTGCTACAGCATTGAGCAGTATAACAAAAACAAACCTCATTTTTCTTTCTGCTTGCTTTGCTTCTCCTTTTCTTCCTTCTGCTTACATTGTTTTTCCTTTCTTCGCTGTCTTTTCCCTGGTTTGCTAGATTGTCTATTGTAAGGCTGAGTCAATTTTTGAATATACTGATCTAATTCTAAATCAGCATCCTTGCTCACAGGTATAGCATGAGGTAAGTTTGAAGGCAAATCAGCTTTGCGGCGAGCTGCTATGATGCGTGAGGCTTTAGTAATTTCAAATATTCTAAGGTTTTCCTGTATCTTCCACCTAAGATATGCTATAATCACTTGTTCTGCACTCTCAAAGAGCTGTAATCCTGTCCGTCCTGGCAGGCCAGTACTTTGTTCAAGAGCTCTAACCCAGATATGATTTCGAATCCACTTTCCAAAACAAGATGTACACCATAAATATCCCAATGACCTCTGTGGATACCAATAAACCTGATTACAATCTGCACAATGCAAAGCTACCCATGCATAGCATTTATCTTTATCCTTTTTGCAAACATAACAAGGAAGCGAATGTAAGTAAGGACCAGTATAAAATTGTGTATCTTCAACCCAAAGCAACCAATTCAATGGTGGTGATCGCAAAGCCTCTTCAGCCTTTTTACTATATGAGGCTAACAGCTCAAGGTCTTTCTTTAACACAAGGTGTATCTTATTTCGTAATCGTAGTTCTTGTTCGTTATCCTCCTCAACAACTATATCTTCCTGAGGGTCCCACAACTGTAAAAGTGTTCTAATCATAGAAAATTAATTAGCAATCACTGATACCCCTATTCAAATGAGACCCTTCTCTTTTTTGCCTTCTTTTTCTTATCTGTCTTCAATCTTGCTGCTCCTAATTTCACTGGTCCTGCCACTTTCAAACTTAATTTTTGCAACTTATCAATGCAGCAATCTAATGCTCTATCAGGATCCCCTTGGAAGGGTCCTACAACTGAATGCTGTGTTAAAGGCACTAATTTCCTACACCTTATAGAAACTATACGTGATTTACTTTGAACCTTAATTCTATTCACAATACATTGTATTTCCCATCGATAATAAGCAAGAACCTTCTGTTCAGGAGACTCATAAAGATTTAAAGCTATATATGCGTTTTGCCCTGTTTGTCTCCTTAATTCATCTTGCCAGCTTTTTCCCCACGTATGCTCGTGTTCACAAGTATGACACCACAAATCCCGTAATAATGATTGTTCTATCCAAAAAGTTCTTTTACAACCCCCACAACGTAGAGCTATCCAGGCAGCACAATGTGGATTGTGACAGTCAAGGCAATGTAGTTTCGCTGGATCTGTTAAGTGAAAAGTTGATATTGAGTCAATGAAACCAATCAACTCCTGGGCCATCCGGTAGTGACGTGTCAGTGCTCTGTCCACTGCTTCCGAGTACCCCTTCAATTGAAACAGTAGTGGTTGTAGGACTAGAAGCAGTTTCTTCCCCAGTCGCTCCCTGTCCTCCTCCGTAAGGCGACTCACCAGAGGCTGCATCAAAAACAGGTTTAGTCCACTTAGCAGGCACCCACAAAGGCCCTGTAGGTGAGGAAACACAAAGATACCCCCGACCCCAATATAATACTTTTGCAGGTTTTTCCCATAATCCTGTACTTGGGTTCTTATACTTAACCCAGACCTCTGTTTCCTTAGTATTTTCCTGACCTGACCTCGGATGATGTTTCATTGCAGGGGGGGTATTATCTTCCCCAAAAATGCATAAATGATTAATCACATACAAAACCTTAGCCAAACATGCTTGTGGATCTGCCAAATCTTGATGTTTGTCAATATACTGCTTAAGGGTACCGTTTGCTCTTACCCGTAAAGCCTTCCTTAACTGTATCAGTAACTCATACAATCGTTTATTATTCACTTCCTTAATTGCTGCTTCCTCTATTCGTTTGACTACTCCTGCAACATACATAGAGTCTGTGACCACATTTAAAGGCTCCTGTAAGTTGGACACCGCCCATACTACTGCTAACAATTCCAAAGTTTGTAAGCTATCTGCAGGGTCTGCTGTGAGGAGTTGATGCTTCCATTGTCCCTTTTCTTGCCAGGTAACAGCAGCACGCCTTGATTTCTTTCCTGCATCTGTAAAAACTGTAATAGCTCCTTCTATGGGGTTTTCTTCTCTCAAAGGTCGAGTGATCCAGTTCCATTCTGTCATCCATTGCAAAACTCTAGGCACTAATTTACTAGTCTCCACTTTAGCAGGTGACATCAATAATGCTTCTTGTAAATTCTTTGAATTAATCAAGTACCAGTCCAAGGTTTCTTTTTCCATAGGTAATCTAATAGTAGCAGGTCCTCTACCATCCACTTCAAGAATTCTGAGACGCCCCTTTTTGATTAATGCAGCCAATTGTTCAATTTTTGAAGATATTGTTTTCTTATGCTGTAGTGGTGGTGATAACCATTCCAACACCCGTATCTCCCCCGTTTTCTTTTGCAACTCAGAGAGAGCACCAAGCAAGTGGCAAGGGCTATTCCAGATAGTAAGGTCAATGGGGTGGTCGAGTTGTCGACGAGACACATACCCTTGCTGTACACAGTTACTAATTTGCTGCAAGGCAAGACGATGCTCCTTTGTCAGGTGTACAGGAGTAGTAGGGTCCACACCTTTTAACAAAGGCCGTAGGGCTTCTAATAAGTGATTTGGTATTCCCACAATAGGCTTCAGCCACTGTAAGTCTCCCAGCAACTTCTGTGCATCATGTAGAGTTTTAATGTCCAATTGTAATTCCAATTTTTGTGGTATCACTATTTGATCCATCAAAGTCCATCCCAAATATTTCCAGGGCTTTGTAGTCTGAATTTTCTCTGCAGCAATAACAAGTGAATATGCAGCAAGAGTATTTTTAATGGTGTTAATCTGTAAAGAGGAGAATGGCTGTTGCTGTGCAAACAAAATATCGTCCATGCAATGATATATTATAGTTGCTGGCCATTTACGACGTAGTGGCTGTAATGCTGCATCAACATAAAGCTGACATAAAGTGGGAGAGTTGCGCATGCCCTGCGGAAGAGATGTCCATTCAAATCTTTTATCTGGTTCCCCACGATTTATTGCTGGTAAAGTAAAAGCAAATCTCTTCATGTCATCAGGATGCAGGCCAATAGTGAAAAAACAATCCTTTAGGTCAATAATTAAAAGTGGCCAGTGTTCTGGAATCATAGCTGGATTTGGAAGACCAGGCTGTAAGGCCCCCATTGGTTCCATTTGGTCATTTACAGCCCTCAAATCATGTATCAAACGATATTTCCCTGATTTCTTTTTGATTACAAAAATAGGTGTATTCCAAGGGCTTGTGGACAGTCGTAGGTGTCCCTTTGTATATTGTTCCTGTACCAATTCATGGGCATGCATAAGACTCTCCCCTTTTAATGGCCATTGCTTAACCATCACCGGTGTATCCGTTTTCCAGGTGAGTGGAATGGGGAAAGTCCAAGCAATGGCAATTACCCCAAAGGGTGCTGATTAGTTAACACCACTCCCAATTGTGTTAAAATGTCCCTTCCAATTAAGCAGGAAACTGTAGGAGGCAGTTGAACAATTGAAAACACAGCAGATATTTGTTGATTCTCAATGCACACAGACAAAGATGGCGACCTGCTTGCCAATGTAAATCCTCCCACTCCTGTGAGCATGTTTGATGAAGGAAATAGAGGCCAATGTTGTGGCCATGCTTCTGGAGAAATGATGCTAGTATCTGCTCCTGTATCCAATAATCCATAAAGGGTTATGCTTTGATGCCCTTAGGTAATTTCAACCTTTTGCTTTGGTCTATTTTGTAAATCCACAGTTAAAAGTGTAACACCAGTAGAGCCAAAACATTTTTCATCCCGTGCTTGCCCAGTAAATGATTGCATTCCTGATGTCATTTGTGACAGTGGTACCAATTGAGCAATGCGTTGTCCTTTTGTAATTTTAATCGGAGGATAAAGGGTGTAAGCCATAATTTGTATTTCCCCTGTAAAGTCCGCATCGATAACACCAGGCAAAACAAATAATCCCAACATAGTTATAGAGGAACGTCCCAGCAATAATGCTCCACATGTTCGTCCATTTAATATAAGAGGACCCTTTACTCCAGTGGGTATCCTCTCAGGCCGGTTCGTCCTTAGTGCGACGTCTACTGCTGCTGGTAAGTCCAAGCCGAGGCTCCCGGTTGTTGCGGGTTGCAGACAGAAGGTAGCAGCAATGTCACGGCAGCTGCTGGTGTCTCCGATGTCACGGCGGCAACTTGTGTGATGAATGGTCTCGAGCCTCCTTGCGTGAATGCCAGTGAGCCATTTCGGAGAGAAGCAAGAGCAGCTAACACCTGATTTTGAGTGGACTCTTGTTGCTTTTGTAACCCTAATCCTAATTCCTTTAAGGCTTCTGCTATAAATGCCTGTGAAGTTGTTCTATCGATAAAATTTCCAAATAATTCTTCTCTACCTTGTTTAATGCCCATATAAGCCGGTAACCCTCCTGGCTCTTTAACCATATCTATTGCAGCACGCACTAACCACATAGACTCTCTAAGTTTATCTTCTCCCGATATCATCTGTGCCTCTGTCCGCAAATATGCCCCTAAGCCCATCAGCTCCTCTACTGTTACTCCATGTAATGGGTCTCCCTGGGCTCGTTGTACAGCAACCGATTCATTTACCAACGCTTGCCAATGGGCGTTAAACAATAACTGCTGATGCTGAGTGAATATCAACCGAACTATTCCTCTTAAATCATTAGGACATAAAACCTGAGTATTAAAAAGATAATCTAACATTTGCCTAAAAGGTTCACTTTTTACTCCAAACTGACTAACCGTAGAACGTAGCTGAGTTAACAGCTTCCAATCTAAGGGAGTATATTCTGCTATATTATGCGTAAGGTTTCCCTGTGCATCATACTGTGGTGTGTATGTGACTGGACATGCAAGACTAGAAGCTATTTCCACCGCCTCACCATCCCCCATTTGCATTACTTCTTTCGCCAAAGCAGCCCAAGCTTCCCTCCTCTGTTTAGCCATCTCCCCCCATGGATCACGGTGCGCCCCTGGGATGGGATCTGGCTCTTTAAGGGTGCTATGCTGCTGGCGCTTCGGTGCAGACACCGAGTTTTCGCACGGGGAAGGCCGTGAAGCAGGGGCTGGCTCGCACGGGGGAAGCGGGAGCCCCCCCTCCCCCGCTGGAGCTGACAGTGGAACCGGAGCCGACTCAAGCGGAGCCGGCCTGCGGGGGGCAATCAGCCCCCCCGCTGGAGCCGGCTCGGGCGGGGGAATGGGCCCTTCCCCCGCCGAAGCTGTAACCGGAGCCGGCTCACTCGGGGGAAGCAGCGGAGGCAAGGCTGGCGGCGGAGGCGAAGCTGGCTTGCTCCCACCCCCACCATCCGACCCGCCTGAAGCTCGTGGCGGAGGCAAAGCTGGCTTGCCCCTACCCCCACCATCCGACTCGCCCTCCCCCTCTGACAGGAAAGGTGCAGACGGTTCCACTGCGCCTATAGAGAAATCCTCCACACCACTTTGCTGGGGACTCTTAGGCATAAGTACCTTAGTTACAGAAGGTGCCAGGGGATCATCTTCATGACCATACCCTATATTCCTCTTATGAGCTTCTGTTGCCGTTTCTGCTGCCTTTCTCTCAGAGACCTGCTGAAGTAACGTGTTATACACCACCCGCCATAACTTCCTGAATTTCTTTGCTGACTTATCATCGTCTAGTATTGTATCCCACAATATTTCCCCAAACATCTTCCACTCTGCTAGCTCATGAACTGTATGAGGATTAGAAAAGATACCCTTAGCATGGCCATAAGCTAATAACCCTGGTAACTCCTTTTTTAAATCTATCCCTTTTATCCCACGCCGCTCTAAATAGGCGGTAAATAAATCATATGCCGCTTGCCTATCCATACCTATTAATCAGCGCGCGCTGTTGCAGCTCTCCAGGCTCCGGCAACACCTATTGGCTTAAGTCACAGTTGTGAACCTTAAGGGTGCTTCAAATTCCAGCACCGTCCCAGCTGCAAGGACCCAAATCCAACTTCCTCGACCGTGGCGTAATCCCTTTTTCTTTTAATCCGAGAAAAACGGCAGAGATTCGGTTATGCCCGCATTCTCCACCATTTGTCGGCGGAAGGGAACCAGGACATCAGTTTGATCATCACAGGCTCAATTTTATTGATCAGTACGGCGGGTTAAATACAGTTAATAATGAGCTTCATACATATTGCAAAAGTTGAGCTCAGGATTGGTCAGCTTACATATCAGCACCTACGCCTACTTCTACATTCCTATGGTTCTACTTTTGATACTTTCTACATATTCTTAGGATATATTCAGGACTAATCTCAACTCCCTATCCTCATGTTGCAGCAAGGTCGCTGCTGACTCTTCCTTTCAGCTTGCTGACTGCTGACTTTTCTCCTTCAGCTTAACCAGTGGCATTATATCAGTGTGGCCTTTCTCAGCTAACCAATTATTAATAATACTCTCCACACCTGTAGCCTACTTACAGTAGTCGTTGAATATCTCTGGTGCATCCAAGACCCGTTCTGGCTTTGAGGGAATATATCTGCTCTTCTTCCTGCTCAATCCAGGTGCCATTTTCTGACTGTAGAGCACTTTCAGGTTATTCTGATAGTCTGTGTGCAGGGGAACAGGTTTGTTAACCTGAGTTAGTTTCCTCCCAGCTGAGTGCTGCTCACCCAACTAGGAATCCCTTGGAGTGAAAATAAAGTCCTAAGAGAAACACTCACAAGCCTGCAGTGCACTAAAATCACTGGCAGAATGAACTGCTGAGCAGGGGTGAGCTATAATTTCCTCATTCATGGAAACAAATTTAACAAACACTTGGGTTTTTGAATCCCATTATATTTAGTTGCAGTTTAAGCTAGAAAGTGCACAGCAGAGGGTTTGATGCTCTTACAGACTTCATGAACGTTTGGAACCTGCAGTACCGGTAGCTGTCACCGACATCTTTCCATAAAAATCCTTTCTTTAGGATTTTTCCCCCTTCTGAGAAGCTGTGGCCTCAGCAACAAAAGGTAAACAATGGTTATCTGCTGCTGGGGAATGCAACAGGTGGATGCGTGATCAGTCTTGGGTGAATGTTTGGATTTACTGACCACTCACAGCGGAGCTGGGTCTCACCCTCTGCTGAGAAACAGCCCTTTGTTTATTCATTCTTTTCCTATTCTTAGCTTAGCTAGCTTCTGAGAACTTTCCTTCTATTTCTTTTAGTATAGTAATAATGTAATATATATCATAAAATATTAAATCAAGCCTTCTGAACATGAGGTCAAGATTCTCATCTCTCTCTCCACCCTGAAGACCCTTGCAAGCCCTGTAACAGGTGACCAACTGGCAGTCATAGCAACTCTCCTAAATAAATTCACTTTAACTGTTATGCCCTCCCTCGACCTCAGGAACCTTAAGAAAGGAGACTCCAGCCTGTACAGCTCTCAGAAACCAGTTGATTTCTCCTGTGACCACACACAGAGCCTCTGTGTTGCTGTTCCCCTGACCTGATCCCTCCTGCTGATTCAGCTCACACGGAGCCTGTATCATACCTTCTGGAGCATTCTGTGGTTTTCCTCTGAGGTGGAGGATCTTTGCCTCTTCCACATCAAAACCATTCAGATTCACTGCCCAGGCTTTCTGTTGCTCCTACAGAGACAAATCACCCTCAGTGCAATGCATTTAAAACAATTCCCACACTACAATTTAAACAGACATCTAAGTCCCCTTCTCTTAGAATCTGAAGATGTTTGACTGTGCTGCAAGGGTCAGTCACACAGAGGCAGGTCAAAGCAGTTTTCCTCAGACTTTCATACATTGTCCTGCTCACATTTTCAAACAATGGCAAATTCAGTGTCATTGCCAGAGGGAAAAGCCACAGCCACAAAGCGACCAAATGCTTCATAAACAGATTTCAGAACACAGTGTAAAACATTCCAGAAGTGTTCCCTGTGGAGACCTTGTCCTAGAATAGCTACCACCAGCAGTTTCACTTTGCATAGGCTTACAGCTTTGTGTTTTTGTTGCCTGCTACATTTTAAAGCCTCGTTAGTCAAAAGCTAAATTTTGCTACCAGAAGCAGCATAGGCTTCGAGTGCATGGCAGTCTCTACAGCTTCAGTCTCATCCTAGGCTCCTGAAGCCCAGAGCTGCAAGTAGTGATGGCTGGGACTTGTCAGTGCCGTGTGCCCCCTTGATAGAACCTATTGTTCACTGCTCTGTAAAGGGGCAGGAAGGAGTAGCGGTTGTTTAAGTAATTGTAACTTAGCAACATGCTCACCTTCTTGGTAGGGGAATCCTCAGCAGGGTCATTCTCTTTGGTTAGGAGGAAATTTGCCATCTCCATCTGCATAGTGCTGCGTTTGGGAATGTAGCGATCCCCCCCAGCCTTTGTGGGGGTGCTTTGAATTTTGGATCCAGATTTACCTGCATTCACATATGAAAATATTGTCTTACAGCTATTTAACAGCCTGTATTTGAGCTTTCACGGGAGCAAACCCAACACTCTTCCACATCACACCCACCAGACAAGTAGGACTCTGAGGTCTCATGCCACCCAGTCCCAACTAACTTATATTTTCCTCCCTGCCACCAAGTTGGTTAGGGACTGTGTGGTGCAACTCCTTGGGTCTAGTGCAACAATTCCAGAGTCCAGAGATAAGGGGAAGATACAAAAACGCTCACAGGATGTAAAGCTGTCAGCTGACAGTCCTGCCCACACTCGTCCTAGCATACAGCTGTGCCAGCAAGGCTCAGCTGGCCGAACAGCAGCTCGCCAGCCCCAGTGCTCAGAGCTCTGCCCCTCATGCTGGCAAGGAGGTGGGTGGCTGTCAGGAGCACAGCCCACCTCCTCCTGCCTGAGCAGCAGCCGGTAGGGCAGCGTGGCAGGGAGCCCAGAGCCCCATGGCTACGGACAAGCAGCCTGGGCCAGGCTCCCGCACTCAACCTCTGCCGCCGGTGGCCGGCGCTCACCGGGTGTCTTGGACGGCGTCTTGCTGGGGCTGTGGGAGCGACATGCCGGCTTTATGGGGGACACGCCGACGGGGCTGGGCCCGGGGCCGCTCTCCTTGGCCTTGCGCTGCCATGGCGCAGGCGGCGCGTTCGGGATCAGCGTGTCCAGCTTCAGCAGCCCGTGCAGGTCCGCCTCCAACAGGAACTGCGCCGTGGTCCTGCGGGCGGGCAGGGTGAGCCGTGCCCACCGGCCGGGCTGAGCCTACTCCGACAGCCCCGCCGGCCTCCCCACCACCGGACCGTGCAAGCGCTCCAGCTGCTCCTCCCCACTAAGGGACACCCCCACTATCCACAGCCGCTCCTCGGGACACCCCATCAGCCGATACGCCCTCCCTCCGCTTCTCGGGGGTCCTTGATCAGGCAGCACCCCTTCCAGCCGCTCTTTGGGGCTTCTTCCGATAAGCAACATTCTCCCTTCCCCTGCCTTTCAAGGGCAATCTCGTCCCTACTCTTTCTCCTCCCCACCGTGCTTTGCCTCTGCCCTGTGCCCCTGGGGCTGCTCTTGGCCAGGCAGCCTCAGTGGGAGCCAGCACTGGCTGCAGCGGCAGCGGGCCCCCCCAGGACAAGGCCCAGCAATTAGGAGGCCAATGAAAGCTCTGGGCAGCAGCAGAACCCTCAGCAGAGTTCTTCGGACAATCAAGGACTGGCCACCCCTACACTGCAACCTCACTGGGAATGTTTTCTGTCTGACGTAGACTTTCAAAAGAAGCTGTTTGAGGGAAAGGTGAACTAAACACTCACCCTTTTCTCTTCCAGCAAGTCCAACTTTGGACAGAGCATAAGATGAAGATCAGCTCCAAGACAAGCAGGCCTGCCAGTAACCCTAGCCAGAAGCCTGTTCCCTGACAGAAACCCCTTCCAAGGCCCTTCTGGGAATCAGGAACATGTGCTGTGGTTCCAGCTGCACCTGTGGGAGCAATGGGGAGCGTCAGCCCATGCTGTGCTGCACTGCTGAGCTGGCAGCACGGTGGATGCGGGCAGGACATTCTCCGTTTCCCCCAGAGCTGGGGCCTGCAGGGACCTTGCCACCCCGTGGCACAGGCTGTGCCACCCAACAAAGCCCAGCAGGCCGAGAGGAGAGCCCGGGCGCAGCAGGAAGCTGAGAGAAGGCCCTGCTCTAGAACGGAGGGAGTTCCACCAGAAGCAAACAAAGATGGTAATTTGAAGACATTCCCACTGTGCTCAAAATTTGTCTGAGAAGATTAGGACGTGAGCTTGTCATAAATCCCAGGAAATAACTGGGAAAAGGTTTTATGTATGTTGGTTGTGACTAGGTACAAAGCTCCTGTGGGAAAAGAGCCTCTGCAGCAGGCTGGCTGGCTGAAGGGGTCTTACTTCTTCCTAGAATAAAGATTACCACTGAAATGCAATTTTATTTTTTATTGTATAAGGGGAAAATATTTTCCAGACCTCTAAAACCAGTTTCAAAAATACAGATGTGTTGTGGAAAAAGGAATGAAACATATGAGGATTTCTCTACACAAGAGATATTTCTAAATATTTTTAAAAATGAAAACTGAAGACAAAATGAGGTCATTTTTTTGGATTCTAAAACTACTTTAAAAAATCTTTAAGTACTATAGGAATTGGGAAGAAATATTTGGGGGTGTCTGTCTACAGAAAAAATATTTTGAAATATTTCTACAAATTTCTAATATCTAAAAGTGAAAAATTAAGAAAATGGGGTTGCTTTTTCTCGGGAGCCCCATGCTGCTGCCTGCCCACTGGGCTCCCCCAGCCCTCGGGACCCCGCCGCTGGTCACAGCAGCCCCTGCCTGGCTCCTGCCTGCCCACACCGTGGGCATCCACGGCTGCTCCTGGCCATGGAGCTCAGCCAGTGGTGCTGCCGGCCGAGCTTTGCTGCTGCTGCCACCCAAACACTGGGGTGACGGCACCTTCCCTTTAGTGCAACTAAAGAAAGGGCCATCACCTGGCCTGGCAGAGAGCGGGGATAACTTCAGTGTTGTTTAGAGGGCAGGCCCAGGGGGCTCAGGGGCAGAGGAAGGGACATGTTGGACTCAGGAGGGGCAGGAGGGTGCTGGGCTGCTCCTGGGGTCTATAGAAGAAGTCGGGACAGGACAGAGGAGGATTAAAAAAGAGATGGAAGTAGCTTGGGGATATACATGGGGAGAGGAGGTGGCAGTGGGATATCCAGGAGAATAGGAGATTTCCTTGTCGATGGCTGTTCTGCAGTCTTCTTCTCAGAACTCATGACAGGGCTGCCCAGGCCCTTCTAACTGCTGGAGGAGGTGCTCCTGCTGTTTGGGTGTGACATGCAGCCACCATCTTAAAACACCTGTCCAGAGGTGGAACTGTGGAAAGAAGAGGTGGCTGGGGCCCCAGCTGCCAGTGGCACACAGGGAGCCTCCTGCACAGCTGGCCCAGAGCTGGCAAGGCTCCCCAGCATGGCTGGAGCTGCTGGCACAGCTTGGCCCAGCTGCACAGCTGTCCCTCAAGGCCCCGGCCCACAGGGCACGGCTCTGGGCAGGCTCCCTGGCCAGGAGCGGGCCCCAGAGCGCCGCTGCCTTTAGAGGGCAATCTCGTCCCTGCTCTTTCTCCTCCCCACCGTGCTTTGCCTCTGCCCTGTGCCCCTGGGGCTGCTCTTGGCCAGGCAGCCTCAGTGGGAGCCAGCACTGGCTGCAGCCCCAGCGGGCCCCCCCAGGACAAGGCCCAGCAATTAGGAGGCCAATGAAAGCTCTGGGCAGCAGCAGAACCCCCAGCAGAGTTCTTTGGACAATCAAGGACTGGCCACCCCTACACTGCAACCTCACTGGGAATGTTTTCTGTCTGACGTAGACTTTCAAAAGAAGCTGTTTGAGGGAAAGGTGAACTAAACACTCACCCTTTTCTCTTCCAGCAAGTCCAACTTCGGACAGAGCATAAGATGAAGATCAGCTCCAAGACAAGCAGGCCTGCCAGTAACCCTAGCCAGAAGCCTGTTCCCTGACAGAAACCCCTTCCAAGGCCCTTCTGGGAATCAGGAACATGTGCTGTGGTTCCAGCTGCACCTGTGGGAGCGATGGGGAGCGTCAGCCCGTGCTGTGCTGCACTGCTGAGCTGGCAGCATGGTGGATGCGGGCAGGACATTCTCCGTTTCCCCCAGAGCTGGGGCCTGCAGGGACCTTGCCACCCCGTGGCACAGGCTGTGCCACCCAACAAAGCCCAGCAGGCCGAGAGGAGAGCCCGGGGGCAGCGCAGCTTTTTGGGCAGTCGCTGCTTGGAGGGACACGGGCCACAGCCATCCCTGAGCAGCCCCTGCCAGCCCTGGCCCTCCCTGCCCTGTGACAGCTCCCCCAGCCCCAGGGCACAGAGTCAGGCCCTGTCAGGACCCAGTGCAGCCCCTGCCCAGTCGGGAGCCAAGGCTGGCTCTGGCCCTGGGCTCGCGGCAGGGCTCCCGCTCGGGGCTGCTCCTGTGCCTTGGGCCTCTGGGCACTCAGGGCCAGCTCCAGAGCAGCTGCAGCGGGAGGGACGTTGGTGCACGAGTCCCCTTTCCCCAGGGCTGTGAACGAGCTCCAAAGGCACCTCCAGCTTTGCCGGGCTGTGCAAGGGAGGCCCTGGTAGAAGAAGAAGAGCTGCAGCCACACAGCTCTGCCAATGGCGGAGCCCTGCTGAGCCTGGCACAGCAATTACCTTCTGTGCCTGTGCCCATGCCTGTGTTTGGCTCGGACTTCCTTCCTGCAGCAGGGGCTGCCAATCGGCCTCTGCTTTGTTGGGGAAACACCTCCTTCTGTCCTAACTTTTGGCCCATCACTTGAGAAACAAAAAGTACACCTTAAAAGATGGAGAAATTCTCCATTTCTTTAATGGCATGTTCAGAACGTCATGCTTATGCAAAATCGGATAAAATCAACAAATCATCTGGGCTTTTTCAGCTGGGCCATGGCCCACCGTCCTTCAAACACTAGCCAGTGCTGAGCAGAAGTTGTGAGTGGATCGTGCAGGGTGAGGGCACACACATGCATGGCTCTGTCCTGGCACCTGCAGCGATGCCCCCCTGGCCGAGCTTTGGGCTCTGAACTGGCAGGTCTCACAGGGGAAAGGCCTTGGCGTACCCTCACCATCTCCCAGAGGCTCAATCCTGAATGTGGGCTGGGAAGCCAGATCACCTTTAGCAACAGGCTCAGCTGCAAAGAAAGGCAGGACACAACAGCTCCAATGGCACTGCTGAAGATTCTCCTTCAGGCCCGAGTGGCAGTGAGGGCATCTGGGTGATTGGTGCCCTCCAAGGCACTCCCTTGGCTCTTCCTTCCACTCAGGAGTAGGGCCAGGGGGACCTCGTGCCTGCAGTGGCCCCACACTGGGATGGAAGGAGCCCCTTGCGGGGCAGTCGGGGCAGAAAGGACTCCCTGGAGCAGCCAGCAGCTTGAAACCCAGCCCCAGGCAGGGCCAGGGCTTAGCAGTGGCAGCAGAAGCAGCTCGGGCTCCCTGGGGGCTGCAAAGGAGCTGAGAAAGGCTCAGCCCCCAGGCACAGCCCTGGGCCCAGCCCCTTCCCTCTCTGCTCTTCTCTGTGGCTGCACAGAGCACACAGAAGGACACAGTGCCATTGCACACGGGAGGAGGATGGACAGCTAAATGCCCCTTCCTCCCACTGACAGTGATCCTGTGGGATCCCTCAGGGCTCCAGAAGGGAGCAGGGTAAGGTTTCCAGAACTGATCTACCTTCAGTGAAATTTAAGGGAACTGGCTCATGGTAAGCTCTTGGCATACTGACACAGATTATTCTGTCAGGAAAGGTACATTCAGAACATGCCTCCAACATCTGACAAGGTCTTCAAAGCACCATTCACCAGCATTTCCAAGTAATCCAAGTCATGATCCCAGTCGAGGAGGGATCACAGATGCTACAGAACCATTTCCATGGTGTGTTGGGATCCCCTTCTCCCTTGGGGAATTGGGGACTGCAAGGGGGTGGGGTAAGGCTGTGGGAGCCTGTGGCTCCTGGTCACTCTCCACGCTCTTTGCAGGTCCTGTGCAACATGCCTGGAGGGGCAGCTGGAGCAGCCCAGGGCCCTGGGGCTCTCTCCCTGCCACACAGGAAACCCTCACTAAATGCTTGGGGAAATCTGCAGTGCCACAGCTGTCACTCCCAACCTCCGTCCCTCCCTCCTGCTTGCCCACCTGCCCATGGAACAGCTCCCACATCACATGGGCACATAGCCAGGCCCTCTCAGGACACACTGGAGCCTTGCTCTCCCCCTCTGCCCTTTCCCCACCACGGGCACCCTGTGCAGCCGCTCCCAGGTTTCCGGACGTGTCTCCCACGGAGGGAGCCCAGCAGGACAGCTCAGTACCCGAGTGCCCTGAGCCTGCTCGGGACAATTCCTCTGGGCTGTGCCCATCTTATCCGGGCTGTGCCCGCAGTGCCAAGCAGCAGAGAGGGCAGCTCAAGCCTCAGCAGGGCTCAGGCCCAGAAGCACAGCAACTACCTCCTGTGGCTGTGTCTGGCATCGCCTCCCTTCCTGCAGGAAATGCCACCTTCAATAGAGCCCCTCTGTCCATCCCTTGAGAAAGGAAGAGGCACAGCTGGATCAGATGGAATCATTGCACATCCAGGAGGTGGCCTGTTCAGGAGGCAATACTTGTCCAAAACATGGATAAGGATCAGGAAAATTGATCTTGGAAGGGCATTAAACCAAGAAACAAGTACTTCAAAACCCCTGGAGGTGGCTGCCATGGTGAGTTCCCTGAGGTGTCAAAGGCCAAGCCACACCCATGGCTGCTTTCCCTGAGGTGTCACAGCTGCAGCCCCAGCCCCATGGCCGGGTATCCTGAGGGCTGGCAGTCCCAGTCTCGCTCCATGGCCGGTTTCCTGAGGTGTCACAGCCCCAGTCCCACTCCATGGCTGGTTTCCCTGAGGGCTGACAGCCCCAGCCCCACTCCATGGCCAGTTTCCCTGAGGTGTCACAGCCCCAGTCCCGCTCCATGGCCGCTTTCCCTGAGGTGTCACAGTCCCAGCCCCGCTCCATTGCCAGTTTCCCTGAGGGCTGACAGCCCCAGTCCCGCTCCATTGCCAGTTTCCCTGAGGGCTGACAGCCCCAGCCCCACTCCATTGCCAGTTTCCCTGAGGGCTGACAGCCCCAGTCCCGCTCCGTGTCCGGTTTCCCTGAGGTGTCAGAGCCCCAGCCTCGCTCCATGGCCGGGTTTCCTGGTCGCTTTGAGGTGCTGTTCCTCTCTCTCTGTGGAGAAAGTAGAGGCCAAGGAGCTTGCAGAGCAAGCCCAGAGCCACGAGGGCTCTACTGCCTGCTCAGCCCTGAGTGAGCTCTGCTCCTTCATGCCTTCTCCTCCCGTTGTCAGGTCACACTGACACTCGGCCTGAGCCCAGTGTTCCCTTTTGGGGCCAAGGGAAATCTCTGCTCCTGCCTCTGGCACAGGGTGCTCTGCCAGCAGGTCAGGGAAGGAGACAGCCCTGGAGAGAGGCATGAGCAGTGGAGGAAAGCCAACATCACTGCAGTCTTGCAAAAGGGCACCAAGAAAGAGCCAGGAAACTGCAGGGCCATCAGCCTCAGCTCCATCCCCAGAAAGGTGACAGAACAGCTCCTCTTGGATGCCATCTCTAAGCCTGTGGAATAACAGGAATGGAAACCATGCTTGACCAATCCCATAGCCACCTGTGCTGCAGTGACTGGCTGGGCTTGTGAGGGGAGAGCAGTGGTTGTTGCCAGCTGGGACTTCAGCAAGGCTTTGTCCCTGCCTCCCATAACAGGCCCCTGAGGCAGCTCAGGGACAGTGGGGCAGAGAAGTGGACAGGGGAGCTCCAAACTCAGGTAGCTGTGAGCTCAGGGCGCCGTGCTGGGCCCAGCCTTGTTTGCCTTATTCCCCAGTGACCTGGCAGAAGGGACAGAGTGTTCCCTCAGTGTTTGCTGATGGGACAGAATTGGGAGCAGGGCCTGAGGCACCACAAGGCTCTGCTGCCCTTCAGTGAGACCTGGAGAGGCTCGAGAGTTGGGCAGAGAGGAACCTAATGAAGTTGCACTGGGAAAAGCCTCTAGAAGAGCTTCAGGCTTTGTAATTACCAGGCAACAGAAGTGTTTTAGTATAGTGGAGTCTATAACGTTGTCTTGTAATGTCCAGTCAGGGAAACCACTGCGTCTCTGTATGTCATAGGACCAGTCACTTGTATGTATGTCAAGAAAGTCTTTGGGAGAAACATGAATGGATTCAGAAACTTCCCCTGATATTATTTTGGATTTTCACGATTTTCTGGAATGCTGGGTGAAGTGTAAGGATGCCAAAAGGAAAGTGAAAGCAAACCAATAAATCTTTAAAAACTCAGAAGCCTCTCCTGTCTGTTCCTTGAAGAAGTTGCCAAACAATGTCACTTTTGCAATCCTTTGAAAGATCTTATAGGAAAAAGCATTGGCCAAAAGTGCTGCCCTGTGTTTCTGAACAGCAACATGCATTTTGTGTTGATGCAAGGTTTGTACCAGGGTTTGGGGTTTTTGTGTGTGCTTTGAATGTGAGTCTTTGCAGGACTATTAATAATTAGACCATGTACTGAAGAGAACATGTTACTGTGTTGTGCTGTTCAGTGCTGAAGAGGGTTGAGACAGAGCAGGTAGCTCTGTGTCTGTGTGTAATTGCATGAGCAGCACGGGAGCAGTGCCCAGGGCCTGGAGAAGCAAACGGGTTCCCGGTGCTGAGGACAAGGTGTCCAGAGCTCGGGATTGTCCGGCCAAGCTCTTCTGGCTCCTTGTGCTTCGAGACCTAGCCGGGAGCCCTGCAGAGCCCCGGGTGCAGCTTCCTAACTTCCCCCCTCTTCCTCTGCCTCCTCCCTGCCTCCAGGGTAAAGGCGCTCCCTGGCATTGCACTGGCTGTGCCTCCCTCCTAGACCAGTGAAGGGATCGTTTCCCAGCCAAGGTGGCTCTCCCATGGAGACAGGAAAATGGGCAAACTCCTGCTGCCCCAGCATCAGGCAGGTGCAGTGTGTCCTTGCCTGTCAGTCCCTGCCCTGCTTCCCAGAGATGCCACTGATTGTTCCAGAAGTCATGGATCTGCATTTCCAGGAGCATGTTTGCAAAGACACGAAAGAGAAAAATTGACAAGAATTGTTTGTGCTTCTCTTCCTAATTTTTTCCAATGTATTTTCTAGTAGGAAAGCATGGACCAAACTGGCAAAGTTCCTATAATGTAGGAAAAGCATCCTCCTGTATTTGACTTGAGTTGAGGACAGTTGCAAGCTCTCCTGTCAAATGTACACAGAAAATTCTCAGTGAATTTTCTGTCTTTCTGCTGAGTCAGTATAAAAGATGACGCTTCTCAGAAGCTTAATACTAATTTTTCCATTTATATGGAAAGTCAAAGTTGTTAGTTCATATGATGGCAGGATAACGGAGGCAGCTGTGGTGGTGTCCAGGTTTATCTCCTGTACCCAATGGTGATCAGCAGCAGCATCAAATCAGGTTCATCTTAGTTTTCTGCAGACAGGTCTTGATGAAAACATCAGTTCACCTAGAGCAGGGATGGAATCCCTGTAGTGCAGCTGACTCCGCACGGGCTCTCTGGGCCACCGCCTGCCAGGGGCAGGAGCAGAAATTTCCCTTGGCCGGGGCCGGAGCCCTAGTGTGGCAGTGCCTGAACAGCACCTCCCTGCCTACAGTGCCACCCTGGATGGCTGCCCCAGGGCCTGGCATTTGACTCTGCACTTGCTGCCGGATTCCCGGCTGTGCTTCCACCCTGAGCAAACGCTCGGACCATTTTAGAAGCTCGGTGCCCAAGGGGGCCGCCACAAGTGGTTGCCAGGGACCTGGGGCCATGGCTGCCCCGATTTTGGGTACACGGTGCTGATGTCAGAGTGGCCATTGTGACCTGTGCCACCAAGGCCACAAAAGGGAACGCGGGGCTCAAGCCGAGTGTCAGTGCGACCTGACAACGGGAGGAGAAGGTAGGGCGGGGATGTGGCTGCCCAGGGACCAGAGGGGCCCCACACCTCGGGGCTCTGGGCCTGTGCTGCAGGCTCACCTGCCTCTCCCTTCCCAAAATCACAGAATCAGCAGAGGAACAGCCAGAGGACACTGCAGTGTTACTCAAGGCGACGACGGGAGGAGAAACAGACAGGAGCAGGGCTCACGCAGGGCTGAGCAGGGAGTAGAGCCTCGTGGTTCTGGGCCTGTTCTGCAAACTCCCCCCCCCCCCTTCTTTCTCCCATAGACAGAGAGGAACGGCACCTCGAAGTGACCACGTCCTTCGAGGAGATAGACTCAGCGTAGACAGCCGCCATGTCTGACAGAGAGCAGGAGGGTCCTGGTGCCAGGGAGCCAGGTGAAGGCAAAGCAGCTCTCTGATAGCTTGGCCCAGGGGCTCTTGTGGTAGCAGGCAGCGTGGGGATCAGAACAGAGGCAGCGGGAGGCAGGAGCTGCTCGGCCATGCCAGGGCTGGGAGCCTCCTTCCTGCCCAAGTGGGGCCCAGCTGGGCCAGGGGGCAGCTCCTGGGACAGCCGTGCCCACAATGGCCCCTGCTCTGCAAGGCCTCCAGCGCTGCCCATCAGCCAGGCAGGGACAGAGCAGCCTTGGGGCCGATGCTGCTGCAGGCTCAGAGCCCCGCACAGCTGCTCATGCCCGGTGCCATTGGCTCTGTCCCCTGCAGCCTGCATGCTGTGTCGCCGTGCTGAGGCTGACCCGGACATGTGCGGTGACAAACTGCAGAAGGGTGGGCTCTGTGCCCACGTGTTCTGCATGGTGAGTGGCTCCGGGCGCTCCCTCCACCTTTGCAATGGGCCGCTCCTCCCGCCCCCTCCTCATCAGCTTCTCCCCTTGGCTGCAGTTCTTCGCCACTCTACTATTTCAGCAAGAGACGGACCGCGGGGGACTCATGAACTTTCTCCCTCGAGATCTCCTAATTGCAGTGCGGCGGGCGGCACAGAAGGTGAGAGCCTGACAAGAGCAGGGAGATTTGTGCCTGGCGAGGTTTGCCAGAGCTTAGCCCAGACAGCAGGAAAGAAAGGCCGGCCCAACAGTCGGGACAAAGTCTGGCTCCCAGCAGCTCTGGCACAGAGGCCCTGGCACAGCAGCCTCCCTCCTCCAGCTGGCGGCTCTGTGGGCTGGGAGCCGGCAGCGGCCACGTCCTGCGCCCTGCCCTTAGCCCTGGGGCTGCCTGGGGAGGCCTCGAGGCTGCTGCTGCTGCTGCTGCTGCTGATGCAGCTGCTTGGCTCTTTCCAGCGCTGCTGCGTCTGCGGCCAGAGCGGGGCAACCATCATGTGCTGCAGGGAGAACTGTGACAGATGGTTCCACTTGCCCTGTACCAAGGAGGGCGGCTGTGTCAATCTATACGTTACTCCGTTCAGGTACCTCATCTCTCTTTATGGCCACCCCTGGGGAATGATCCAGCATTTCTCACTTTCCCCATCCCTTTGCCCCCAGCTCTTTCTGCCCTGAGCACCGTCCAGAGCAGGAGGTGGATGTGACTCCTGAGCCGGACACCGTTTGCCTCATCTGCATGGAACCTGTGGAGGACAGAAAGACCTTCACAACATTGGTGTGCCCAGCGTGCAAAAAGGCCTGGTTCCACAGGGACTGCATCCAGGTAGGAGCCCTCCCCTGAGCCCTGGGGCACAGCAGGTGCTCAGCAGCAGCAGCAGCAGCAGCAGGGCCTCGCTCACCCTGCCTGTGTTTGCCCTGCAGGGACAGGCCTTGCGCGCTGGTGCTTTCTATTTCCAGTGCCCCCTGTGCAGAGACAGTGGGGAATTCCCTGTTGAAATGTTCATCTTGGGGATCCGAGTCCCCTTCAGGTTGGTGTCCTTCTGCCTGGCCCACCAGCCAGGAGGGTGCAAGTGCTGTGCTGTGCCAGGCCCTGCCCCAGGAGCCCTGGCCCCGCCCTGTCCTGTGAGTTTGGGCTTCAGCTTCACCCCCAACTTGGAAAAGTGCTGGAGAAAGAGGTGGGACACCCTGGACCTCCGTGAGGGAGAGCAGCAGAAATTCATCATCTCTTCCTTTCTCCATCAGACAGCCAACGTGGGAGGACAACGATGCCTTCGCAGATCTAGGAGTGAGGCACGGCCAATGCAATGCCAGGGATTGCCTTTACCCTGGGGGCAGGGAGGAGGCAGAGGAACAGGGGTAAGTTGGGAAGCTGCACCTGGGGCTCTGCAGGGAACCTGTGTCTCGACAAGGGCTCAAAGCAGGAAGAAGCAGAAGCGCTTGGCTAGACAACCACGTGCTGGTACACTTTTTGTTCTCAGTGCTATGAGCTTGTTTGCCTCCCCAGGCCCTGGCAATTGCTCCTGTGCTCCTCCTGTGCTGCTGAGGGCACCCACAGGCGCTGCTCTGGCCTGAGGAACAGCACACAGAGATGGGAGTGTGACAGCTGTGCTGGGCTCGGAACATGTATGAGTCAAAGTCCCCGGTGTCCCTGGGCTAGGGGAGTGCCCAGGCCGGGCTTGGCAGAGCGCAGCATCCACTGCTGGAGGGCTGGGGGCACTGCTCTGGCCTGGCTTGGCCGGGGCCTGGGTGATCTTTGACATTCCTGCTTGCCCTTACAGCCTCCAGGGATGAGACAGAGCTCAATGGCCCCAGGCCGGCCAGACAGTCAGGACTACAATCTGCTCGTGGCTGGTCAGAATCTGAGGCCATCAGCCCCAGCTCCCACAGCCCTGTGCCATTGGTGCTGGTTTCCCCACCTCCATCTCCAGAGATGGGCAGCCACAGCAGGCCCCAACACGGAGCATGGCAGCAGGCGCTGCCATCTTCCTCACTGGACACCAGCAGCATCAGCAGATCAAGGGCAACACGCAGCACGTCCCCTGACCCTGAGGACAGGGTCCATTCCAGACATGCTGGGCCCAGCCGCAGGCAAAGCCCCTCTCGCCGGCAAAGTCGCGCCCAGAGTCCACCTGTCCGGTCCAGGAGTCACCGTGACAGGAACAGTAGGACAGGGCCAAGGGCTGAGAGGCCCAAGCAAAGGGAGACACCATCACGGACATCCCCCAGACGCAGGTGCTCCCGCCAGCAAGGTCGTGCCCAGAGTCCACCTGTCCGCTCCAGGAGTTGCCATGACAGGAACAGAGGGACAGGGCCAAGGGCTGAGAGGCCCAGGCGAAGGGAGACATGGTCAGGGCCATCCCCCAGACGCAGGCGCTCCCGCCAGCAAGGCTGGGCCCGGAGTCCACCTGTCCGCTCCAGGAGCTGCTGTGACAGGAGCAGTGGGACAGGGACAAGGGCTGAGAGGCCCAGGCGAAGGGAGACATGGTCAGGGCCATCCCCCAGACGCAGGCGCTCAAGCCAGCAAGGCTGGGCCCGGAGTCCACCTGTCCGCTCCAGGAGCTGCTGTGACAGGAGCAGTGGGACAGGGACAAGGGCTGAGAGGCCCAGGCGAAGGGAGACATGGTCCGGGCCATCCCCCAGACGCAGCCGCTCCCGCCAGCAAGGCTGGGCCCAGAGTCCACCTGTCCGCTCCAGGAGTCGCCGCGGCAGCAGCAGTGGCACAGGGACAAGGGCTGAGAGGCCCAGGCGAAGGGAGACATGGTCAGGGCCATTCCCCAGACGCAGCCGCTCCCGCCAGCAGCGCCGGGCCTCGACTCAAACTGTGCGCTCCAGGAGTCGCCAGGACAGGAGCAGGACGACAGCAGCGAGTGCTGAGAGGCCCAGGCGTAGGGGGACATGGTCGGGGACATCCCGCAGGAGCAGCCGCTCCCACCAGCGACGTCGGACCTCAACTGGGACCTCCAACAGCAGCACGTAGTGCCGTCATCTTTTCTTTCTAGGCCGTGTGTTCCTTGCCAGAAGTGAAGGTGAGAACGGTCAGTGCAGGGACCCTGAGATGTGCAGCTCTGTGGGCAAACCCTATTAGCTCTTGATGTTTCTACTGGCAGGAAGAAGTCTGGGCTAAATACCTTGATTTCTGTGTAACTGTGTATTCAGTGAAAAGTCACTTAAGGATGTGGCTAATTAAAAAGGACTCTTGTTCCGGCCTTTAGACTTCAACCTCAGATGTTTCCCCACTGCTTACCCTTGATAATGAACCACTCCTTAATGGGCTTGGATATGCTTAGGGAGACATTCAGAGCAAGGTGGCTCTTAGGGAAGCTGTGTCCGAAAAGGACGTGTGCTGTGTTGCTATCCTTGAACAATCTCATTTCAGTAAAGCCAAAAAAAGAAGAAAGAGATGAGACACTGCCTCACTGTCTGAAGACAACTCCTACACCATTGCTGCGGATTTGAAAGAGGCCTTTCAAAGAACAAACCAGAATAGACGGTATTTCCTCCGTCCATTCTGGTTTATTCTTTGAAAGACCTTCAAAGAGCAAACCAGACTGAGGAAATACCCTGGGACAAAGAGGATGCACAGGACTCTGCCCCAGATGACCATTTGGGACCTTTGCCTGAGGATGATGCAGCTCAGGAGACGAGTTACTTCAAGTTTTCTTTCTTTGGAGGCACAGAGGAGTTGGGCATCAAAGAAGGTAACAGCAGAACCCTTCTAACAGTGCCATTGCTAAGGAAGAGCTTCTGGCAGGCACTGTAGGGCAATATGGTGTAATAAAGGTCAGGATGCAGGGGATTTTCAGCAACAGAAGTCAGTAATTAGGCAGAAGCATTTTGATCTTCATTTCTGCTTGCTAGGGTTGTGGTAGATTATTGAGAGGTGCCTCATGCTTGCATCTCAGGAATTCTGAAAGGCATGCTTTGAGAAGGCATTGGGGGTTTTTGCTGAGTGGTGAAAAAGCTTGTTCTCATGCCCTGAATTCCTCAAACAGGGAAAAAGGTGACACACCAGTCATATCAAGTTTCATAGGAACTCACAAGGCTTTTAAGGAAATGTGCGTTAATGTAGAGGGAGGAGCAAAGTCCGAGAGCTGGCCCCAAGATCCATGAACATTCTGTTTGTTACTGAATTCTACTCTTGGACCTTTAGAAAAAGGAAATGGAATGACACATGATCATTGGGGTGTCCTAACCTTAGATAAAATGAGGCCGTCTGAAATGAAGATGAAACAACATTAACTCAAGTCCCAGTCATGTAGGAGAGAAAAGAAACCCCGTGAAGTTACCCAAAATATTAAAAAACCCAACGCAACAGCACAAAGCAATGAGCCCCCCAGACTTGCGCTGAACTGAAAAGGTATTCAGTGTCTTCTGAATGCAATGAGAAATGTTTAAGAATACATAAGGGCTCCCTGGAACAAAGTGGAAAATACAAAGTGGAGCAGAAATGTAGCTTAGAAAATCTGGCAGGGTCAGATTCTGTCCTTCCTAAATCTCTCTTCTCCACTGTAAGTATTTCACGTGAAAGGAGGAATTCTTCCTGATGATTAGAGGAATAATCTGGTTTTGGCTTTTTTTCTCTATTGGTGCTGTCATTGCAGAGCCTCACGCGCTTGGGACAATAAAGCCAGTAAAAGCCACATGGCAAGAGGATCCACGTTTCCAGGACAGCAGTTCTGAGGGTGACGATGAGCCTGAGATGTCAGAAATTGAACAGGACCAAGAAATGCAAGTTCCATTTCTCTTTGTTGTCTACTTGGCTGTAGTAGTTGGATGCTGTGGGAATATTAATAGCAGCACTCAGGGAATGGGAAACTGACATTGCACACCTCTGAGCAATGAAAGTCATCTTAGAAAACCGTTTGTGCTGCACAGAGTCAAAACTCCCAGCAACCCATTGGATGTGAATGTGAATATGGAAAGAAAGAGCAGAGCACAGGAAATTAACTGGGTCATTTTGGTTTGACCAACTCCAAACTGAGTTTGGCCAAAAGCCAAAGACACAGTCAGTTTTCTCTTTAAAAGAGGATTTGGAAAATAAAAAGATTTATTTGGTTTCTAGGGAATAAAGCTTTTCAATGTATGGCATTTCTCTGAAGCACTACAGGATTAACTTGTGTTCATGAAATTTGATAGTACAATTTAGGATGCTCAAATCCCTTTGTCCTTTTCTAGGTTTCTTTCTTTACCATGCACAGGAAGTGCTAGAGTTTTTTTTTTTTGTTCTCCAAAGATGATGAACGCCTAAGAGGTATGATAGAATTTCTTTACGCTCTTTTATATTTTTTTTTCCTTTTAAACCCTTCCTGTAATTCAGTGAGGAGGAAAAAATGCTGCCTAGTTATCAAAGTTTTCTAGTCAAAATTTGCCACCCTCACTTGTGATCCAAGTTGTGGTAGAATCCCTTGAGAAAGTCCTGGCAAAATAAAGGTCAACCAGATTTTCTGGCTTTCTTTTCTTTCAGACAATTACCGAATAGGAATCTGGACTTTTAGAGTTTACCAAAAACTTAGTCACTTGACAGCTTATGTAGACATTTCGGATCCTTTCGGGTATTTAAATCATCTTTATCTTTTTCCTCTCTTTCTGGTGTTACCATTAGAAATGAGGAGTGTTCTTGTCAGCCACATATGTCCCTGTGGTTCTTTGTTCTAATGAATCTGGGGTTTTGCTTCTGAATCCAGTGAATTTTGTATTTAGAAACAAAGAAAACAACATCCAAAGGAAACATGCACAGTCCCCAAAACCTGCACAGGCCACCAAAACAATTGCTGGCTAGATTTTGTAGAATAGAGTCTTAAGCTTAAAGGATGTGCCTTCCATGAGACTGATTCCATAACTCTGCTGAAATGCACTGCTGTGTTCACACAGTTAGCAGCCTGCAATCTTCCAGGCAGCCTGATTTACAGGGTGTGTTGAAATGGAGAGCTCAGGCCTCAGCAGGCCTCAGTTCTGGGGGAAGATGTGGGGTGCTGGTGCTGAGCTTCTAATGCAACAGCTGCAATTTCACTGCAATTCAGATTGCAGCATGTTGAGGAAAAGTGCTGCTGCCTTTGATTGTTCTTAGCACACCAGGCTGCAGTAGGGAACATTTCTGCTGGAGCCAAGGCGTGGTGGGGGCAGGAGAACAGGAAGGATGTGAAGAATTGATTTCTGATTTTAGTGCTGTGGTGGTCAAGATTGTTAGAAGTAGCAGCACAATCACAAGTGTTTAAGGCTATTAATTGGATGTTTCTTTTGTGCAGAGGGTCCAAGTTATTTTGTAGATTAGTAGAAGTCAGTGAAGAAAAAGAGGGTTAGGAAGACAGACGTAGATTATTGCTTGAGGTGAGTATGGAACATCTGTTCCCTGGTAAGTCTAGGTGAAAACTGA
This sequence comes from Melospiza melodia melodia, assembly GCF_035770615.1. Lineage (NCBI taxonomy): Eukaryota > Metazoa > Chordata > Aves > Passeriformes > Passerellidae > Melospiza > Melospiza melodia. The sequence goes on along the minus strand of NC_086200.1, from coordinate 11,377,845 downwards.
GCATGGGGAGGGATTGCAGGTATGAATGTGCATGTAAAATTAAGCCAGGACCTCGAGAAGAGCTTTAAATTTGTGATGAACAGGGAAGAGAAGTTTTTTAGTGTAGCGGTGTGTATAACATCCTGTTGTGTGGTCCAGTCAGGTAAACCACTACATCTTTGTGTGTTATAGGAGCAGCTACTTAAGTGTATGTAAGGATAGTGAATGTAGAGACTTCTCCTCATAGTGGATTCAAGAACTTCTCTTTAGAATTTGTTAGATTTTCATTATTTTCTGGAACGCCAAAGGAAGCATTAGGATACCCTATAGGAAGTGCAAGCAAACCAATAAAGTTTTTACTGATTAGAAGCGAATCACGTTTGTTCCTTGAAGGAGTTGCCAAACAAGGTTACTTTCAAAATGCTTTCAAAGGTCTAACAGGGATCAATATCAGCAAACCCTGTTAGGTCGTGTTTGGGAGCTGGAGCTGAGGCTCTCGTGCCCTGGGGAGCCATGGGAAGGCTCCAGGCCTGAGTGTGCGGCCAGGCCGGGGCCATTGAGCTGCAGCCCATCCCTGGTGGATGCAAGGGCAAGCAGGAATGCCAAGGGACCCCAGGGCCGGGCCAGGCCAGGCCAGAGCAGTGCCCCCAGCCCTCCAGGAGCGGACGGGCTCTGCCAAGCCCAGCCTGGGCACTGCCCCCAGCCCAGGGACAGGCGGGTGCTTTGCCCAAGGGCTGGGCCCAGAGCAGCAGAGCTGTCACAGCCCCAGCTGGTTCTGGTCTGCGTGCGGCCCAAGCAGGGCCCGTGGGTGCCCTGGGCAGTGCAGGAGCAGCACAGGAACAGTTGCCAGGGCCAGGGGAGGCACAGGGCTCAGCCTCTGCACGGTGACACAGCATGCAGGCTGCAGGGGACAGAGCCAATGGCACCGGGCATGAGCAGCTGTGCGGGGCTCTGAGCCTGCAGCAGCATCGGCCCCAAGGCTGCTCTGTCCCTGCCTGGCTGATGGGCAGCGCTGGAGGCCTTGCAGAGCAGGGGCCATTGCGGGCACGGCTGTCCCAGGAGCTGCCCCCTGGCCCAGCTGGGCCCCACTTGGGCAGGAAGGAGGCTCCCAGCCCTGGCATGGCCGAGCAGCTCCTGCCTCCCCCTGCCTCTGTTCTGATCCCCACGCTGCCTGCTGCCACAAGAGCCCCTGGGCCAGGCTGTCACAGGGCTGCTTTGCCCTCACTTGGCTCCCTGGCACCAGCGCCGTCCTGCTTGCTGCCAGACATCGCAACTGTAAGCAGATAGTCCCTTTCCAGGAATGACGCAGTCACCTCCAGGTGCTGATCCTCTCTTTCTGTGGGATAAACAAGAGCTTGGGGCGCTGCCATGGCAGGGCTTCCCTCAGCTGTCGGCACTTCCAGCCCGGCTCTGCCAGGGGCTCTGGCAGTGCCACGGCGCACGGCAGCTCTGGCATGGCAGCTCTGCACTGCAGCCTCGGCCAGCAGCCAGATCTGCGGGCTGGGACTCCGCAGCGGCCGCACGCTTCTCCCAGAGCCCGAGCAGCGGCGGCTCGCTCCCAACACCGAGCCGGGAAGGCGCCGAGGTACAGCGCGGGCTCGGCTCTAGGCACGAACCGCCCCGCCCCTCACACCCGCCCGCCCTTTCCCGGCCTCTGGCCCCGCCGCGCGGCGCCCGCGCTGTCGAGGCGACTCTTGCCCACAAGGAGGCGCCCTGAGCCCTGCAATGGCACCGCGAACCTTCTGGCGCTCTGGAAGGCGCGGGCCTGGACCTGGTGCAAGCTGGGCCCTACGTCCCATTTCCTGAAGAAAACATATCCTGTCATGCCTGGGCTGTCCACGCTTCCAAGCCTGATCAACAGGAAGAGACATTTAACCTGTGACACACATAGCAGCCTACAAGCTCGAAGTGATGGCCAGGTATTAGAAAAGCAAAGTAGTTGTTGCTAGAATTGTCTTTAAGACTCAGGGCTGGGCCCGTTTCACTGATCTCAGACCCAGAGGGAGGTTGACAAAGCTTGGGAAGAAGGATGCCCATTGATAGTGGACACAAAGGATGCAGAATTTAGGGGCCATAAGGACATCTGCTAGAACTGCCAAGTTAAGGAAAACAGTCCTAAAGTTGTCTCAGCAAATATGCTGAACTGAGCACCAGCTGGGTAAAAAAGAGTGTGATGTTTGCCCGCAATGGGACTTTGGCACCCAAATTATCCTGGGCCTGGCCATGGGATGGTTCTGGTCACCAGAACACATGAAAAGACAGCATAATGCAAGCACTGGGCATTGTGCTTCATAGAACCCAGACAAAAAAGCTGGGAAGACTCTGCTGGATTCTTGTGTGGTATCTACCCCTTCTGTTCCTTCTTCTTCTCAAAATATATTGCAAGCCTGATTAAAAAAACTTACTTAGAGCCATGGTCAGTGCCATATTCTGAAAACTTACAGCTGACTTACAGGTTTAGTATCTCACAGAGCAGGTTTGAGGCCCTGGAATTGGAGGGACAGACAAGTGATGAAGTGGGCAAAAGTCCTTCTGGAATAGAGGAGCACCTAGGGCAGGTCAGGCAACACCATGCATGGTGACCACCTCTGTTCCAAGGAAAGGCAGGGTCCCTTCAGGCCTTCCTAAAAGCATCCCAAGGGAAGGTTTCCATCTCCCCTGCCCTCTTTCCTTGACTTTAGCTGAATCTTTCTCTCACTGAAAGACAGGAAGCTCAAGTGTGTTAGGAGAATACTGTGAGCATTGGCAGCGGTGAACAGTCAGTGTGAAAAACGCCAATCACTTGTTTTTAAAATTTTAAAAAGTTTCATAGTAATAAAATAGTTATAAAAATAGTAACACAATTAGAGTAATAACAATTTGGATAAATTGAATTAAGACAATATGAGACAATAAAAACAAAGAGTTACGGATGTCCGGGTACCTTTTTCTGGGCATCAGGAGCCTGAAAAAGGACACCCATTAACAAAGGATTAACCCTTAAGAACAATAGCCTGTTGCATATTCATATACTTCATACATGATGCATAAATTCCATTCAAATACAGGATTCTGTCTGGTCATTGTCAACTTCTTTCCTTCTAATCCTAACAGTGCCTCCAAGGTGAGAAGAAGTTCATTTTTTCTGATAAGAAGGCAAGAAATTCCCTTTCTCTGAAAGATTTAGATGTCCTGTGGCTGCTATCTCGCTGCAAGCCCTTTCTGTTAAACAAAGCATCTTACATAGCATAGTTTCTATTTTTATAACCTAAAACTATATTTAACACAGTGCTTAAGAAAATTAATACAGCATTGCTTTCTCACACAACACATATAATATTCATTTTAATATTTGCGAAAAGCCAATCATAAAATACATGCATTTTTCACAATCCCCACTCTTACTCTTTGTAAATCATTTGGCTTGAGCAATATTTTTTTTCTACTTATATCTTCTGGACTATGCTGGTAAAATAAAACACGGGATTACACAAGAAAGAAATATAAAAACAGTTGTAACACAAATGAAAGATCTTAATTTCTTCTAATACATTACCCCACCAGCTAGATTTTAACATTGTTTTCTAATTTTTGGACTGGTACCTGGGTTGTTATATGCGTATACATTTTTCTTTTTGATTTCTTTTGCTTTTGCTAGAATGACTTTTCTGTGGTCATCAATTTTCAACGATCTGATATATTGAACTTTCCACAAACACCCCCTTCTTTGGCCAATAAATAGTCTAAAGCGAACCTTTCTGATACCCTACGGTTTTTGTTTGGCTTAGCTGACTTAATGTTAACTCTAATGCCTGGGCAGCCTTATTTGCTATCATTTCTATAACTGCTTGGAGTCTTGTAATACAATTCAACAGATAATTTGGAGTCAATACAGAGTTAGATTGCTGTGCTGGTTTTACCTTTTCCTTTATTATTTGGGGTTTTTTTTCCAAATCTTGAACCGCATCTTCAAGATTAAATTTAAAACAAATCCATCTCTCTCCTTTTGGACATTCAGTTCTAAATCTATTGCCACTTTTTCTTAAGTTTCTTGTAATCTAATAATTTACTCTGTTTTGCCTACAAGTTCTTAATTTGGCTGGGTTATAACAGTGGCTGTTGACATAGGTGTGTGTAATAAAGGAGGAACTTTGGTTTCTTTCTATGTGATGCTTTCTGTAGCATTTGTGACACAATCCTGCTGGTATCCCGAAAGGGAAAAGACAACAAGTGAGTGCCAGAAACAGGAATAACAGAGGTCCAGTATGGCTTATACTGCCACCTCCCATGCCTGTGAGGTTGCAACCCACAGCAGGTTTATTTGATCTTCTTGGTGGTGAAATACAGAGGCCAATCTGGTCTTGCCCTCTATTTTCTTGTCACTTTCTCTTAACTAATTGCTAGGCAAATTGTTTTTGACACTCTTTAACTGTGGTCTCTTACTGTTCCTCAGGTAGCTCTCATTTAACAGGCACTAATAATTCCCATCCACAAAACCAAGTCAGTACTTTAACACTTTTTGCAATAAGAACATAAATTTTGCGAATCACAACACTAATTACTCTTACAATTTAAGCATTTACTTATAACCCACCTAGCATGTCCAGTATTGGAATGAATCAAGTAAAGTTTACTAATGGAAATAGTAATTCCCCTTCTCCCTTGTACAATTCTAGGGCTAAGGTCAGAATACAAAAATGTTCTTGATCTTTCTATCTGAGGTATTCCTCCCCCAAGGAGATATTTTATTCAGACAGTGCTCAAATCCAGTGATATAAGCATTATCTTATTTCTTAATTCAGTGTTATTCTTTGTACATTTCTTGGATCATTTGGGTTTTCTCAAACCATTACCACTCAGTCCCCATTGGAAAGTCAGTTCAGTATCACCCGGTTTAAATATGATAGTCCGTTCCTCAAGTTTCTTCACAAGTCCTTTGATTCTGCTGGCATGAATTCACTCTCTTTCCGTGATTTTGATTGTTGCTTCAGTAGTACCTGGAAAGGACTTCTTAATAGCATAGATAATAAAAGAAAGATAATACTGCATTAACTTTTACGATTCGCTTTCCTTCTAAACTTTCTGGGTTTAGCTAAAAGCTTTCTCTACAGCAGCCTCTTCTTCAGGAAAAAAGCCTTCTCGTTAACGGCAAACAAAACACACAAAAGAAAAAAAAACCAAAAAACTTCTTACTTAAGAAAAACAAACCGCTTTGTGAGGTTTGGAGAGTCAGCAATCTCTGCTTTGATTTTATCTTTTAGTGCTAGTCCCCCCTGCCCCTCTTTTCACAGCCCTGCTGTCAAGGCTGTTCTTGGCCCTTCCCCCGGCGCGGCCCCTTGGCTGCAGGGCCGGGGCAGGGGAGAGCAGCCCCGGGCATGGGGACCCTGGGGGCTGCCCTGGGTCTCTTTTGCCCTCTCCCTCTCTCTCTCTCTCTCTCTCTCTCCCCTTCTCTCTCTCGGCCTACTTCCAGGCCGACGCTGCCATCCTGGGCTCGGCACCCCGACAGTCTGGGAGCCCCCCGGCAGCTCTGCCCCGGAGCCAGCCCGCTCCTGGCCGCAAACCTGTGTCCTCTGCTGCCAGCCCCGCCCGGGGCACCTCCATGGATCGGTCCGTGCCGCGGCCCCCGAGACCCCGCCGATCGCAGGGAGCGCTCAGACACCTCCCAGCCTTGACAACCCCAAACCTGGCGTGCCCAGGTGCTCCTGACATTCTTTCTCTTTCTCTCGTCAACTTATCCTCTTTTCTCTTCAAGGAGGGCCCGTTCTGCTAAGGCTTTTCCGGACCCCAGTGTGGCATTGAATAACCTCTTAACAACCATGTGTTAAGATACTTCTCTGCCTTTCATGCAAAAAACTTGCATTCACACTTCTGCTCTCTTCTAGCACCAAGATGTCATCACTTCACATTCTAACATCTCAGAGTTTCCTAACTACTTCTCTACTTCAACTTCTCTCTTTCTCCTCTCTCAGTTGTAACCCTTATGGGGTCGATATTTATTCTTCCCCTATTTCTTTCTCCAGCCCAAACTTCTTTGTTGATTTTTTTTTCTTCATCCTCTTGGCTTAATTTCAAAACTCTAGCTGTCATTTTCTTATTTTCTGATATAACTCTTACTCTTAATTGCACTTGTAAGACTCTTCCCAATAAATTGCTACCTGCCCCTGGGACCAATAACACATCTCCCACCTAAATTTTAGTTTCTTCCCTCAATTACCACATCTTTAATGACCAGAAATGTAAAACTTCCTCTTTTTGCCCCTGTTACTTTCACTATATGTTTGCTCACACTATAACCTTTTGGAACGTTTAACAGGCAGGTTTTCTCTGCCCCTGTCTCTATAACAAATTCCAATTCTTCTTCTTGGGGACCCACTTTTAAAGTTATCACAGGCTCCTGATGGTATTTGTTCCCCCCCAAAAAAATTAAAGCCTATGACTTTTTTTTTTTTTTTTTTAATGGGCCCATTTCTTTAAAGATTTTCAGATCTTCTGCTTACTTAGGACCATTTTCCTTTTTCTCTAAAGTTTGTTTATCTATTTAGTTGGAGTTTTTTCTTTCCCCTCTAAAAGCTGTCTCTCAAAAATCTTTTGTTTTCACATTTCGCCTTTGATATGCTGTCTCATTTATTCTCTTGGTTATGTAATTACAATAACTGTTCATGTGTTTACTCCCCTCCTCATTATTTTAACCCCATTCAGGAGGTACAGTTGGCATTTTGTCTTCTCTGGGGGTCCCTGCAGATTATCTTTTTCTTAAGCTTTTATTTCAGTTGCTCTGATTAATTGCTTTTCTTCCTGAGAAAAATATTATTTTCATTACCAACCACATCTGTTCTCAAGTATACATGTTTGGACCTAAAAGTTGGTCTAATTGTTCAGCTATGCCTATGGGATTCTCCAAATATCTCTTTTATTTATTTCTTAAAATTTCAGACCTCAGACAAAGTCAAAGAAGCATTTACAAACTCTGATCCATCACCCCCCTTTGAGAACCTCTCTTAATGGAAATAGACCAATCTCTTTATCCCATTCTTTTTGGATTTTTATCTTCTACAGCCTTTCTCACGTATTTTTAGGAAGAATCAGGAGAGGGCTTTGTTCTAACTGATTTTTTAGTGTTTCAATAAAGTGATTCCTTTAGAGAGTTTCCTTAAGCAGCCGGAGCTGTGGTTACCAAGGGAATGGAGCTCAGGGCAGGACGGGGAGGCTCGGCACAGCTCAGGGTCTGGGGGCTCCAGAGGCGGGGTCTGCAGCCGGGATGGCCCGAGGGGATCGGCACAGCTCAGGGTCTGGGGGCTTCAGAGGCGGGGTCTGTGGCTGGGATCGCCCGAGGGGATCGGCCCAGCTCAGGGTCTGGGGGCTCCAGAGGCGGGGTCTGCAGCCGGGATGGCCCGAGGGGATCGGCCCAGCTCAGGGTCTGGGGGCTCCAGAGGCGGGGTCTGCAGCCGGGATGGCCCGAGGGGCTCGGCACAGCTCAGGGTCTGGGGGCTGCAAAGGCGGGGTCTGTGGTTGGGATGGCCCGAGGGGATCGGCACAGCTCAGGGTCTGGGGGCTCCAGAGGCGGGGTCTGCGGCCGGGATGGCCGAGGGGATCGGCACAGCTCAGGGTCTGGGGGCTCCAAAGGCGGGGTCTGCAGCCGGGATGGCCCGAGGGGATCGGCACAGCTCAGGGTCTGGGGGCTCCAGAGGCGGGGTCTGTGGTTGGGATCGTCCGAGGGGATTGGCACAGCTCAGGGTCTGGGGGCTCCAAAGGCGGGGTCTGCAGCCGGGATGGCCCGAGGGGATCGGCACAGCTCAGGGTCTGGGGGCTCCAAAGGCGGGGTCTGTGGCTGGGATCGCCCGAGGGGCTCGGCACAGCTCAGGGTCTGGGGGCTCCAGAGGCGGGGTCTGTGGCTGGGATCGCCCGAGGGGATCGGCACAGCTCAGGGTCTGGGGGCTCCAAAGGCGGGGTCTGTGGCTGGGATCGCCCGAGGGGCTGTTCCTGTGCAGACCGAGCTGGAGCGGGGATCGCCCTCACTCGGCTCACGGTGGCTGATCCGGCAGAGACAAAGCCGGGACTGACCCCGGCTGCAGCGGCGGGAGCCGACAGAGTCAGGGCAGCCGGGGATGGGACAGACGGGACCCCCTCGGTGCGATCAGCGCGGTAACCACGGTGCACACGGCAGGACAGACCCGCACCCCCGGCAAGAACGCGGGCCAGGCGGCCGGACCGGGACAGACGGACCGGGACAGACGGACCGGGACAGACGGACTGTGCCGGAGCCGGCACAGGGGCTGGGAGGGCTGGTGCGAACGAGTGGGGGAACGAACGGGAATGGATGAGGTAATTTGTTCTCAGCTCTATACTTTCCCCGTTTTGCTTTTTGGATGCTTTGAAATGGTCGACGAGCTAACTGACGACCTTCTCATATTGTTTTTCTCATCACCCTTTTATTTATCTTTTGGCAAATTATACATGTTTCAGGTACTTGTTTTTTTACTCTAAAAGTCTCAATGCACCCATAGTTCTTTTAAAAAAATGATCACACCTAGCCTGTGTATCCCACCGGGCTTTTTGATACACGTCCTCTGCTATTCCCTCGTAAGCGTTTTATTATCTAATTGTCTTCCATATCAAGATGTTTCTATTTCCCCGATTTATCTTGTTCGCCACAATCTTGTTTTAATTCCCCCCCCCTTTTTTTTTCTTCATTTGGAGTTAATATTAACTCTTCCAGCTCTATTTTCTGCTGCATCTTTAGCTTCTTGATCTGCCAGTTATTTATTTTATTTCTTCTTATTTCTAGGTCTTTACCTTTTGGTGTCCTTTAATATGTACTATTGCTATGTCTCTTAGGTAATTGTAATGCCTCTAAAACCTCGAAAATAAGTTTCTCATGTACTAATCTTTTTCTTCTTTAATTAAGCAATCTCCCTTTTAAAATTTTTCTTAAGGTATGTGCTACTCTAAAGTCATACCTTGAATCAATATATAACTCTTTTGTGTTAAATTTTCTAATGCTGTTTTTAAGTATATAATTCACAAGTTTGCATGTTTTTTCTCATCAACTTCTGCATACCCTGTATTTTGCAATGAGTTGTATTTCTGTTTGTTAACATAACTCCCAAAGTGCTGTCTTGGGGTATTTCTGTTGGTATTTTTTTTCTGCTTTTCTTTTCCTGTATCCACCTTACTGAATTTCTGTCTCATTTTTCAGTTTTCTATCTATTCGTCCCCTGCTTCTGTTTTTCACTTTTTACTAACAACTTAAATACCACTTTTCTTTCAACTACTTACACCCAAAAAAACCCCTTTTTCTCACACTGCTTTTCAATACAATCCAACTCCCTCCAAGGAGATACGGTAAGGCTTAAAATGCACAATCGACATTACCTATACTTTCATTCGTCTACATTCACTCACTTTTATTTCTCATTCACTTTCACACATTCCTTCACACTCTCAAGACACAGAGTGGATCCTTATTGCTAGGAAATCACAGGTCCTTGTGGCCCCCTCTTTCGCTTTGGGGTTTACCTCCAGGTCTCAGTGTCACCAGGCCCCCTAGAAGGGCCCTGACTCTGGCTGCCTCTGGTGCCCGTTCCCCTGTGAGGCTGTCTGCGTGTCTTTCACACTCTTCAGCTACGGCCCCTCACACGCCCAGGGAACGCTAGCTTGGTTCGCAGGTCACTCGCTCCTCTTGGGCCCAGAAGCCCCCACCCAGCCGGGAGCTGCAGCCTGGTGTGCAGGTCACTCGCTCTTTCCACACCTCCCCCTTCCCACCTGCCCAGGAAGCTGAGGCTGGCTCTGTGTGTGTCTCACTCTCACACACCGCAAAACAACAATAAGGTACCTTTTACTTTCACATCGCCTATTACAAGTTTAGGTGTTACTGGCCAGTCCCGGTGCCATTGGATATCCCTCAACCCAGCTGTGTTATCCAACCCCAAATGCTCTTGGGCAATTTTTCCCTCAATCCTGTCGTGTTGTCCAACCCCAGATGCTCTCGGGTAATTTTCCTTCAATCCAGCTGTGTTGTTCAACCTCAGATGCTCTTGGGCATTTTCTGTCCCTCAACCCAGCGGTGTGGTACAACTACAGATGCTCTTTGTCATTTCATTTGTTCTGCTGTGTTGTCCAACCCTGGATGTTCTTGGGCATTTTTTTATCCCCCAATCTAGCTGTGTTGTCCCACCCTGAGTGTTCTCGGGCATATCCTCACTCGGACAGAATTCTGCTCAACCCTGCTCTTGGATGCTCTTGGAATATAAATCCCTCAACCCAGCAGGTTTTAGGAGCCCCTCCTGTCCTGTTTCCTAGTGGATTGGGCTAGGAAACCTTGCTCCCCACCACCGAGGGGTCCAACCCCTCCCTGAGACCCAGTCCCAGTCACCCCCGGGGATTCTTTCACTCTCTTATGAGTCGCTTTGTCTCTTTACTGGCCGCTTTTCCAGCGCAAAGTCGGAAACGCAGCGTGGGAGACTCCGCACTCACTTGGCAGGTCTGGGACAACCAGCCCGCCTCTCATTCACACACATTCATCCCCCCGTACCTGCCCCCCGAGAAATACTTACCAATCCTTTTTCCTTCCCGGGTTCTTCGTGCGCACTACTACTCTTAGGGGGCAAATTACAGCAGTTGTAGGGACCCTTTTCCCGTTCTCTTTGTTTTATTGTCTCCTTTTGTCCACAGATCGTAACCTGCGTCTGTCGGTCACTTCAGGGGAAGCAGAGCGAGGCTGCCAAAGAGGGCAGGGCGCGCCTTCCCCACTCTGACTCTCCCAAAGCACCGGCAGCGAGGAGTTAGTAACCATCCTCTGCTACCAAATTGTGAAAAACGCCAATCACTTGTTTTTAAAATTTTTAAAGTTTAATAGTAATAAGATGGTTATATAGTAACACAATTAGAGTAATAACAATTTGGACAAATTGAATTAAGACAATATGAGACAATAAAAACAAAGAGTTATGGACGTCCAGGTACCTTTTTCTGGGCATCACGGGCCCAAAAAAGGACCCCTGGTAACAAAGGATTAACCCTTAAAAACAACGGCCTGTTGCATATTCATACACTTCATACATGATGCATAAATTCCATTCAAACACAGGATTCTGTCTGACCAGTGTCAACTTCTTCCCTCTAATCCTAATAGCACCTCCAAGGTGGGAAGAAGTTTGTTTCTTCTGATAAGAAGGCCATAAATTCTTTTTCTCTGAAAGATCTAGGTGTCCTGCGGCTGCAAGTTATCTCGCTGCAAGTCCTTTCTTTTAAACAAAGCATCTTACATAGCATAGTTCTATTTTAACAATTTTTATAACCTAAAACTATATTTAACACAGTACTTAAGAAAATTAATACAGCATTGCTTTCTAATACAACACATATAATATTCATTTTAATATTTGTGAAAAGACAATCATAAAATACATGCATTTTTCACACCCCATTCCTGGACATCAGGGCTCTCTGCTCCCCTTTTCCCGGCCATCCCATGGCTCCCAGCCTCCAGACTGGCCATTGGCTTGACCCTGGGATGCCCTGGAATGCCTTGGTCCCCCATTCCTGCCTTTCCCAGTCCCCAGCCGCAGCTGTGTGCAAAACCAGAGACCCCCTGAACTCCTCGTTCTCGAACATCCCTGGTGTCCCCACCCTTGTCCCCCCTTTTTGGGAAACCCTGGACTCCCCTTTCCTGGGCTCAAGGACCCCCTGGAACTCCCTTCTACCTCTCCACGTCCCTGCCCCTGTCTCCTGTCCCTCAGCTGTCCCCTGTCCCTCGGCTCTGTGGGGCCCAGGGTGGCAGCAGGAGCCAGGGCAGCCCTGGGGGAGAACAACCCTGAGCCCCAGCCGGGCCAGTTCCCCCAGTTCCCCCCAGGTCACTCCCAGCATGGGCCCTGTGGCTCCCAGTCACCCCCAGGATGGTCCCAGTCACTTCCAGTTACACTCAGTGTGATCCCAGTATCATCCCAGTCACTCCCAGTATGATCCCAGGTGTTCCCATTCAGCCCTACTATAGTTCCAGACACTCCCAGTATGGTCCCAGTCACTCCAAGTCACCCAGTAGGATTCCAGTCAATCCCAGATACTCCCAGTATTATTCCAGTGACTTCCTTTATGGTTCTTTTGTGATTCCAGTCACTCCTGGTCTCTCCCAGTACATCCCAGTTGTCCCTAATGTGTTTCCACTCACTCCCAGTTGCTCCCAGTAGCTTCCGGTATGATTCCATTTGCTCACAGCCACTCCCAGTCACCTCCAGCATGATTCCTGTCATTTCCTGTATATCCCAGTTGCCCCAACATGGTCCCAATTGCCCTCAGCCTGCCCCTAGTCACTTCCAGTATGATTCCAGAAGGATCCCAGTCACCCTCAGTGTGGTGCCAGTTGCTCCCAGTATGATCCCATTGGTCCCCAGCATGTCCCCATTTCCTCCCAGTGTGATCCCAGTTGCCTCTAGCACAGACCCAGTCCCTCCCAGTATGATCCTACTCTGATGCCATGATGATCCCAGTTGCTCCCAGCTTGGTCCTAGCTGCTCCCAGTTGCTCCCAGTCTGATCCCAGTTGTTCCCAGTGGCCCCTGTGTTACGTTTGGGAATGGGAGGAAATGTAGGGAAGTGATGCAAAGTTTTTTGTGTATCTGACAGTCTGTTGAGCTGCTGAAAAGCTAGACACGCTTTTGTGAAACACACATGGTAAAGACCAAAAAATTCAGAAACTTTTCTTTTCTTTGTTGGTCGGCAGGGAGGTGCTGGGTTTCGGTTTGGGCTTCAGCTCTGTGTCTGGGCTGGGCTGGGCCGTCTTGCTGCAGGCTGGGCTTCTTTTCTATTTCCTGGGCTGCTTGCTGGCTTCTCTCTCCATGGGCTCTGGTTTGGCCGGGCTGGGCTTCAGCAGCTGCCGGGCAAGGAGACAGGGGAGGCTGCGGAGCTTTAGCCAGAGCAGGGCTGGCTGTGGCTGCGAAGATCTCGCTGTCAGGCTGCTGCTTCTTCTTCTTCTTAGCCTGGCTGAGACCAGAGACTTCTGTGGCTGGCGTAGAAAACTAAACACTAACTACAAAGCTGATCTGAACACAACTGAGCCACAGCTTTCTGTTAGTAGTTATTGGTGGGTTAGGTAGGCTTCAGGCGTGATGTTAACTTTTTCAGTGCTTCAGTCTTCTTCTGAGTGAGAGAAAAGAACAACATGCACGTATATTAAAAACAAGATGAAGATATTAAAGGTAATAAAGAAGAAGGTAAGTAAGGCCCAGATGGGAGGGGGAGAAGATGCTTTGTTTTTAGAGCTGAAATCCTCTTGTAAGCTATAAAGAAAAGACTCTTTTCCCTTATAACACATAAAACTATAAGGAAATGAAAGTGTTTGAATTGATATTAGGTAAAGGCTTCTATGTTAAAGTAAGCAGATGTTGAAATAGCTGTAATCTCATGAGAAGTTTGCACAAAGAAGGAGCACAGTCTTGTGCTTCTAAAAATGAAGATCTGTGCTCCCAGAGATGAAGATGATTTTAGAGATAGATAATGAGAACTTTTGCCTTTTTCCTCAGGCTTCTCTCCTCAGGAGCTATCAGTGCTCTCCTGGGAACTCGTCGTAGATTGGAGCTGCCCTCTTGGCTCTTCAGCTCTTGAGCTTCAGCTCTTCAGGGCTGATCCCCCCCCGAAAGGGTTGGCGGGGAGTAGCCCAAGCAGCGAACGCCACTTGTCGGTTTCTCGGCTGTTTAGGTGGCCTGGAAAGGCCCGGGGTGGCCTTGGACAGCCCAGCGCTTCAAAGGACGAGGAGAGACTTCTGATCTTGTTTCGGTCTCAGTGTTTATTAATTGTTTATCTAAAGATTTTCTTTCAGCCCAACAGAGGTTTGCACAGCAAGCCAGCCATGAGCACACTGCGAGCCCCCGGGGCGGTCACTTATCTTTATACCCGAAGTTACGTATACAATATTTATAATTTTTCCCCAATACCTTCTACCCTTATTAACCGGTGCACTTCTAGTAATGACCAATCCCAAAGTGCCAGCATCACCACAGAAGATGGAGGCCAAGAAAAAGAAGAAGAAGGACAGGACACGCCCCAATTCCTCCATCTTACTTCTTTAGACCCCCCTGTACAGAAATCCTAAACCCTGTGTCTCACACTCTAATTAACTTATCCCTTCACCATTCACCCCAGCGAAATCCTCCCAGTCCTCATACAGGTGTCATCTCCTGTGTAGGATCAATGTCCAGCCACCAGACACTTCTGGCAACATTCCAGGACTCCCGAGCCCCCCAAGGGTGGTCTCGGCCGCTCTGCACCTCCATCCTGAGGTGCTGAGATCCCACAAAGGAAGGTAAATCAGCCGGGTATGAGGGTTCTTCCTAAGGAAAAAGCTGTGAAAGCTGCCATGTTGTGGCACTTTTGCACTCCTTTTTGGATGCCTTTCACAGCTCCAGTGTGCCTGGAACTCAGGGCTTCCTGATTTTAAAAATCCTAGCCCTAGGCCTAACCCCAACCCTAAGACTCAAAGCCAAATCAGCCAGGAATTAGGGATGTTAAAAGGAAATAGCTGTGGAGGCAGCCATGTTGTGGTACTTTTGCGCTCTTCTTGAGTAGTCCATTGCAGCTGCTGTGTTCTTGGAACTCAGGGCTTTCTGGTTAAAAAACTACTAAAAATCCACTATGTCTGGCAGGGAGAAACTCTGCCAGCACAGAAAACATGTCTCATCGTGTTCCAGAAGTTGCAGAGAGGTCTGCCAAGTGTTTGGATGGAAGAAAAGAAAAGATGTACAAAACGGCTTCCAATTGAATGTTCATGTGATTGGAAAAGTCAGGAGAGTGGTAACGTACTGTTTTCTATCAGTTGGCAAGCTGCGCACACAATCCCAGTGTTGTACAGCTTCCTTCTTCACCTTTCCGAAGCTGCTGCTCTCTCCGGCTCCCAGAGGCGAAGAAGCGCCTTCTTCGCGCAAAGACGATTGTGCCGCTCACAGTGCTCTCCTTAGCGCGGCTTCTGCCGAAAGACGCCCGGGAGCGGCGTTTAGCTCCAGAGAGCATCGTACCTTCGTCTTTAGCGTCTTTTGTAGTCTACATCTTAGCAGAAAGTTTTCCCACTATGTCTGGCTAGGAAAAACTGTGCCAGTACAGAAAACCACACCCATCGTGTTCTAGAAGTTGCAGAGTTGTCACTTTTGCGCTCTCCTTGGGAAGTCTTTCGCAGCCTCAGTGGGCCGGGAGCTCAGAGCTTACTCATTTAAAAAACCCTTTCCCTATCCAGCACTGGTGGCAGGTAAATCAGCCTAGGTATAGGGATGTTCCTAAGGAAAAAGAGGCGGAGGCAGCCATGTTACACCACTTTTGCTCTCCCCTGGGGATGCCTTTCGCAGCTCTGCAGTGCGCCTGCAGCTCAGGGCTTCCTAGTTTTAAAAATCCTAGCCCTAGGCCTAAGCCCACCACTAACCCTAGGGAGGGAAATCAGCCTGGTATTAGGGTTCCTCCCAAGGAAAAAGCTGTGAAAGCAGCCATGTGTGGCACTTTTGCGCTCCCTTTGGGATGCCTTTGGCAGCTGCAGTAAGCCTGGAACTCAGGGCTTCCTGGTTAAAAAAACCCTAGCCCTCAGGTGAACCCTAACCCTAAACATAGGCAGATAAATCAGCCTAGGTATAGGGATGGTGCCAAGGAAAAAGCGCTGTGAAAGCAGCCATGTTGTTGCACTTTTGAGCTCCCCTTGGGATGTCTATCGCAGCTGCAGTGTGCCTTGAGATCAGGGCTTCTTCATTATAAAAATCATAATCCTACGACTATCCCTAAGGCTAACCCTAGGAAGGTAAATCAGGCTGGGATTAGGGATGTTCCCAAGGAAAAAGCCCTGGAGGGAGCAAGTTGAGGCAATTTTGCGCTGCCCTAGGGAATTCTTTCGCAGCTGCAGTGGGCCTGGAGCTCAGAGCTTACTCATTTAAAAAACCCTTTCCCTATCCTGCACTGGAGGCAGGTAAATCAGACTAGGTATAGGGATGTTGCCAAGGAAAAAGAGGTGGAGGCAGCCATGTTGCACCACTTTTGCTCTCCCCTTGGGAGGACTTTCGCAGCTCTGCAGTGTTCCTGGAGCTCAGGGCCTCTTGCTTTAAAAACCCTATCTCTAACCCTAACTGGAGGCATGTAAATAAGCCTAGGGGTAGGCATGGTCCCAGGGAAAAAGCTGTGGAGGCAGTCATGTTGTGGTACTTTTGCGCTCCTCTTGGGTAGTCCTTGGCAGCTGCTGTGTTCTTGGAACTCAGGGCTTTCTGGTTTAAAAACCACTAAAAATCCACTAGTTCTGGCAGGGAGAAACTCTGCCAGCACAGAAAACATCTCCCATCGTGTTCTAGAGTTTGCACGGAGATCTGCCAAGTGTTTGGCAAGGAGAAAAGGAAAGTTGTCCAAAACAGCTTCCAATCGAATGTTCATGTGATTGGAAAAGTCAGGAGAGTGCCAAGGTACTGTTTTCTATCAGTTGGCAAGCTGCGCACACAATCCCAGTGTCGTACAGCTTCCTTCTTCACCTTTCCGAAGCTGCCGCTCTCTCCGGCTCCTGGAGGCGAAGAAGCGGCTTCTTCGCGCAAAGACGATTGTGCCGCTCACAGTGCTCTCCTTAGCGCGGCTTCTGCCGAAAGACGCCCGGGAGCGGCGCTTAGCTCCGGAGTGCTCCGTACCTTCCCATTCAATTTTTAGGCTCGACAAACGAAATGGTATACTTGCAGCAGTAGGGCGGGACATTGAACTGGACTTTCTCCTTTTAGAGAGAAGCTAATGGAAAAGTTTCACCGGAATCAGAGCAGGCTGTAAAAGAAGAAAAGTGTCCTGAAAATAAGCCAGCCTTATCCTCTTAGTCTTGCTTGTTGTGATTGGCCAAGAATGAAATGTGTCAACTCTGTGTTTTTGGGTTTCACATCAGTAACAGGTACTTCAGCTGCTGTACTTCTCTCCTAAAGTTAAGAACAGAATCCAAGGAATTGTGATTCCATGGTCTCAATTCACCCTATGGTGCCGAAAAAGGAGTGGAAGGTGCACGGGTCAATTAACTTGAATGGCCTATGTAAATCAGCGGCCACTGATTTCCTGAAGGCTTCAACAGGTTAGTTGCCTATGTTTTTCTTGGAATTGTTTTAACCTTTGGTCATGTTTTTCTTGCGATTCTTTTACCCTTTCCCCATTAGTTCAGCCTTTGCTCTCAAGCCTTTGCTGACATTTCCAATATCTCGGTAGCCTGGAAAAGTGTTGTCTTTATTGATCACATCATTATTCCCTTCCAAGGGTTGTTTGCCTCAAGTCTCAGTTTGGCTGGTTTTCTGCTAGTTGATTGTCAGAGGGCAGCAGGTGTTTTGTAAGAGCAAGTACACAATCCCATAGCTTGCTTTTCTTTGGATTTGGCCTGTCTAGAAAATGGAATGACTGAACATCTCTGAGAGGCTTTTCTCTCCCCATTAGGTTTCACTGGAAGGGCAGATGCAAATGGTCTACCTGAAGTCTTGGCACAGAAGAAAGTAGTGGTTTGCCGCTGCATAGAGCTAGAAGCTTACAAAAGGAAGGCCTTGGGCTGAGGCCCATTACTTTGGCTAAGTAGAAAAGGACTGTGGGAAGGTGAGGCAGCTGAATTCGAGGTAGATCAACAAGTTCTAGAACCATCGTGTGTTCACAGCGTGGTGCATGGTGGTTGGTTGAATTGTGTTTGTTATGGCTTAAAGCTATGGAACTGAGAAAGGCCTAAGTGTTTCAAAAGCCTGGTTTTTGTAAGAAAGCAGCTCTCCTTTGCGTCTGCCTGGAGACTCTGCATCACCACGGACCCTCACTGCCAGTTTGCCAAGGAGATGATCAGTAGGAATGTTGCAGAGCTGCTGTGTGCATCTGAATGGAATGGCAGAGAGCGAAGCGCTGGACATTTCTGGCTTTAGTTACAATGCTGCTGCATTGGTGCCAGTTGAGTTGGTTTTCCATCAGTGGCCTTTCTGTCTAGAAGTACACTGCCCAGAGTATTTGATGCCATTTGCTTCCTGTTGTTTTCATACCTTCCTTCAGTTGAAAGGATGATACAACCTTTCCATTTTGAAGATCCCTGTTAGGAAACACTATGCCAGAGGAGTCATCGCTCCCTTTTCTTCTGCCTCCTTTGCCATTTTCAGAGACTCATTTCAAATTTCTGCTCATGTCAAGAAGAATACTGAGACTACTTAGCAGGGTTGACGCTCTCAGCTGCTTTCTTTCCTCTTTCATACTGCTTCATACTGGATGTGACTTCAAGGCCTCGTTTTGTCATCTGCATTTTGCCGTGATCCAAAGCTTCCAGGCCTGTGATTCCAGGCCTGTGAACACAAAAAGAACTCTTAGTCTTTTGCAAGAACTACCCCTAGGAGGATTTGTGTTCACTTTGATCTCTACAGTGTTTCAGAAAAAAGGAGATTGTACTCTCTTCTTGTGTACTCTCTTCTTGTGCTCTCATTTCCCTCTCTCTGCCTTGCATGCCCTAGTTAATCTACCGGCGTGACTCATTTGGCATCATCTCACGGTGCAAATTCTGCATAGTTTCATGTCCTTACAAATGCCAGTTGCCAAGGAGCCTATCTAACCATTCAAGGGGCAAAGAATTGCAGGGCTGGCCAGTTCAGGTGCTGAAACTGTAAGTCATGCCATATCAAAGTGACAGAGCAAATCAATTGATCTAGGACTTTCAGCTGGACACCTCTGAGAATAGCAGCTTGTCAGCAATGACACAGCCATCTTCCTAGCTGTATTCCAGAAAGAGGAAAGGGATACCTTCAACGGTTAATATGTTTGGCATGAGAAAACAGCAAGAAATGTACCGCAAAATACTTGAGTCAGATCAAGTGCGTTTCTCTAGTGAGAATTTTGCTCTTGTTCTTTCTTGTCTGTGCCTTTACTTTTCACAGAAGACAGGGGAGCATTTCATTATTACTGTTCTTTTGTTTTCTCTTGTTGGCCTCCCTCTTTCCACCTGCAATTAACAAATTTGCCTTTCTTTACTGGCTTCTCTTTCTTTACTTCTACAAGTTGACATGAGGTCATCCAACCTTACCATCAATGTTCTCAGACAGTGGAGAGAAGTAGAAGGTACAGCTAAATGGATAAAAGAAACCCACAAAAATAGACAGGTTTTTACAGTCTTCTGTGAGAACATTAGGACACAAGATGTCTTTGAACTGAGTAATGCTCTATTGATTTAACTTTTAGTCCACTCTATTATTATTACTATTATTACATGTGTTTGGCCTTTAGTACAGAGCCTTGGAACTAATGCAGGCCAATACTTTGGCTAATTTTGTTTTATTTCTAGTGAGGACTTTGTTTCTTAAGGAATAGTCCAGAGAAAGAGCGTCCATGGTACAGTTACGGGTCATAAATTTCTGGTACAGTTTGTGCTGGTAATACATCTAGGAAAGAAAGGTTTGACATCTTGTTTGACTTTCAAATGGAACCATGATTTGAAAAACCTAAGAGTTGCGGTTCCCCCCCCACCCCACACCCCAAGTACTTCTCTTTGCACTGTTACTCAGGAATTACACATAAAAGCCCACCCTGTAAAATACGTTGCAGATACTTTGCAATAAGTGCAGCTTAGCAGCTAGAGATGATAACGCGGGTTAAATAACATTGCTTCTGCAGTGATGGAAACTCTGTCTACGCAGACATACTCAACAAAGGTTACGATGGCTTAGCTCCTGTGCTCAAGTGAACGTGCATTTTAGAACTTCCCAAGAAGGTGAATTCAACCTCCTTCATTGCTCTCTGCTGGAGTCCCAAGAGAATTTCAGTCTGCTTTTTGTCATTTACAGCTGTCACTGCCTAGCTCTTGAACATGAGACTCCCTCATGACTGATGAAAGTTGTCTACTTAAGAGTGGGTGAAAGACATGCTCTTGCTCTAGAAGGAGATGAGAAGGTTTCTGCAGTCTTTGTCATCTCTACTGCTTGTGATTTCTATACAAAACCAGCGGGAAGTTTTCTGAAGGCAGTCCAGAAGCTGGCAATATGGACAGCTTACAGCCGAACACTTGCTGCAGTGCAACCATGGTGACACCAGAAAGGACTTCAAAAATTTAAAAGGGCAAACAAAGCAGTTGGAAGGAAAAGAACATGAACCATTATTCCATTTTTCTAATCTATCTTTCTTTCAATCATCATTTTCGTGCAGTTTCGCGGCTTGCGTTGGTATCCCTCCAAAGGAATCTGAGACAGAGTAAGCTTTTGAATGGAGTAGAGGTGAGAAACGCAGGCCAAGTTGCCTTTTTTGCCATCAAATACCAGTTACGCTTGAACTACCCTTTGCTTAAGGTGCTTAGCTTACACTAAGAATTGATTAGCACATTTTGATGTGAGCAAATTTTACTGTCATGACTGAGTAAATTTTGCTGTCGTCTGAATAGCAATGTTTGTGTCAAAATAGTATTTTGTCTCCTGTATCTGCAGCAGGTAAGCCTTTTGCTGTCAGCAGTGTTGCTTAACCTTTCATGTCATATCCCTCTTCACATCCATCCTCTGCTTAAGGCTTATTAATCTACTTTAGAATTGGCACGTGGAATAAGACTACTTTTCATTTTTGAAAGCTAATGTCATTTGACCTACTTACAGCAAATAATTCATTAATTGCAAGTCCCCAGCTAGCATCTTTTTGGCATATTCTAAACTTCTAAAGAAGTAACAAAAGCACTCTCCAATACTTGACTTTAATATCACAGTGGGAACGCTGGTCTTGTTTCCAATAAACAATCATGGGTATGGTAAAACAAAAGGAGGGGTTGGAGTTTTCTCTGTTAACCTATAGTGAGCTTGGATTTTGCAATATGCATGAAGTTAATTAACACTGTTATATAAAATGGCTAATTTAATCAATAAATTGGAGTCAATGCTGATCAACGACAAGGTGGATAGGCTTCCCTTCGCTTTCAACACAGTGCCAAGTCGGGCTGGTTTGATAGTACCAAGTGGCTGCTGCAATCTGCCATCCAGAAGCGGGGCAGGTGAGTTTTGTTTGCAAGGGAAAGGGGCCGTGGTTTTTGTTTGGGGGCCTGTGGATTGGAGTGGCCGGCTGGCTCCTGAAAATCCACGATACGCAGCATGGCTCCTAGACCCAAGGTGGCACCAGTGCCAAGTCGGGCTGGTTTGATAGTACCAAGTGGCTCCAGTAATCTGCCATCCAGAAGCGGGGCAGGTGAGTTTTGTTTGCCAGGGAAAAGGGCCGAGGTTTGTGTCTGGGAGCCTATAGCCTGGAGTGGCCGGCTGGCTCCTGAAAATCTACGATACGCAGGATGGTTCCCAGACCCAAGGTGGCTCCAGTGCCAAGTTGGGCTGGTTTGATAGTACCAAGTGGCTCCTGCAATCTGCCATCCAGAAGAGGGGCAGGTGAGTTTTGTTTGCCAGGGAAACGGGCAGAAGTTTGTGTCTGGGGGCCTATGGCTGGGAGTGGCCGGCTGGCTCCTGAAAATCCACGATACGCAGGATGGTTCCCAGACCCAAGATGGCACAGTGCCAAATTGGGCTTGTCTTATAGTACCAAGTGGCTCCTGCAATCTGCCATCCAGAAGAGGGGCAGCTGAATTTTGTTTGCCAGGGAAAAGGGCTGTTGATTATGTTTGAGGGCCTGGGGCTGGAAGAGGCCGGCTGGCCCCTGAAAATCCACGATACGCAGGATGGTTCCCAGACCCAAGATGGCACCAGTGCCAAGTCGGGCTGGTTTGATAGTACCAAGTGGCTCCTGCAATCTTCCATGATCACATGAAGAAATACTTTCTGGTGTCTCTACTGGCCCATATGCTCTTTCTTCTCTCCCTCAACTTCTCCATCACCTCTCATCTGTTTCACATGCACTATCTTCAAGGTCCACAGGCTACTTTTCACAGAATCTTCAGGCCTGATGCAGTAAGATCGATGAATAAAACAGAGCTGGGATCTATTTTCCAGTTTGGATAAAATGCATTCTGCACACAAATCCAAGGAGAAGGTGCTGCCCGATGCCCAGAAAAACTTTCACTACTGCTAGTGTTCTACGTCAACCACAACTTAGTCTGAAAGAAAAGCTTTTTCTCTGAGAGCATCTGAGAGGTTTGCATGAAGCACTGATATCTGACATATGCCATTTTGAATTGGAGAGGAAAAAGAAAATGGCAAGAAGTTTTTAATTTTAGTGGTTTCAATTTTAATTTCCATGCACTTTTTCAAAACTTGTCAGCTCAAATGCCCATCTACATCTTTTAGTCATCTGTAAGTCAGTATTCATATAAAATGTGCTTCAAATCAAAAGAATTTCAAATTTGCACTCCAAGTTTCTATGCCTAGATTTATGATTTCCTACACATATTAGATGAAAGAAGGCCTTTTTTACTGAGGGAGTGCTGGAACACTGGAACAGGTTGCCCAGAGAAGTTGTGGATGTCCCATGCCTGAAAGTATTCAAGGTCAGCTTGGACGGGACTTGGAGCAGCAACAAAGGAGAAGCTTGATGGTAGAGAAACAAAGTTGGACTATAGAAGAAACTGGGATTGAAGTATAGGAGCAAGTTTTCTCTCAGCTCTTGGGGTAAATTCAAAGTTGTACAAAATGACATTTATCTGTGATATTCACTACTGTAACTGAAAGGTTCATGAAAACTGTACAGAAGATAGCAAATTTTAAAAGAGATAAGAATTACAGCATAAAATCCACGGGATGGGTTACAACATGAGACACTCTCTAAGAGAAAATCTCTGTGTTTCAGCACTTCATCATGGTAAGATTTCATGAAGTGCCAAAGAAGGCGGCAAAATATCATTCGGGACATTATGGACTGGAATTCAGCCTGGCCATTAGTAGGAACTGGCTTTGAACACATCATGTAGATATACCACACACACTTTCCCTTCACTGAAAAATGACTGTTTACAACGAATAAGCAATTGACGATCACAATTGATTGAAAGCATCTTAAACATGTCAAGTATTTCATTGTAGATGATCTGTGATCCAAATGCTTCTTCCACCTTAGAGAGGGACAGAACAATTCTTCCATATCATGATGGTTTAAAATTGTATCAACCAATGTTTTCTGCTGAAAAGATATCATCTATTTTTTTCTATTTTTGGAAGAAAATATTCCTAGACATACAACAGGTGAGAACTAAGTAATTTTAAATAAACAAATGAAATGAAAGTATTCTGTAAATAGAATTAAATGAAAAGCTGTGTTTTAAATAGGAGCTAAATATTAAACAGAATTTTTGTACCAGGCATTTGAATTACTGCACCAGCTCTTTTGCCCATAAAGAGAGCATTTCAGTCTTTTCCTGCCTGCTGCCCCTTTGGAGACAGCTGTGGCCCTAGGATTTGCGTCTGAGGGAGAGCTCCATCCTTGGACCTCCTGATCTTTCCCAAGTGGCCAAATGGGGATGCACCAGCAGCACTGCTGGGAAGGTGCTGGCTCAGTGGCTGTTTTTTGAGACTGTGCCCCCCATATCAGCTTTATGTGTGTGTGTGTGGGGGGGGGGGGGTGCTCTGGTGGCTGTGGTTACACACTCACTGGCCTTGGCAGAGCACAAGTCGGAACCTTTGAAGGTTCCAGCTGCTGTGAGGCGCAGGAGGCAGAGCTGGTGCTAGGCACAGTGTGGTACTGTGCTGAGGGAAAGGTGAATACAGTTAATAATCCACCCTCAGCTAATCACTGAGGGCTGATGGGAGGCACAGGCTTGGTGGAGTGGCTCAGACACTGCGGCTCCGCCGTGCAAAGCAGCATGGCTGAGCTGGTTGTTGGTCAGGTAAGGGCTCAAATATATTTCCTGCAACTTGCTCCAGCACAGTTCAGCCTGGAAAAAAGGCATTTTTCCAAGTGTAGGGGAGTCAAGCTCCAATAAATGTCAGCTGAGCCCTGGTGCTTGCTCCCCTGCATGAAGCCTCAGTGAGGCACCAGGGCCTCCTGTCAGCAGGAGGGGAAGGGAGATCAGAGTTGTTGGAAGAATACATGACTGAAGGCTGAGCACAGGGTTGGTGGTGCTTTGCGTGGCTCTTGCATGACATCCAGGCTGGGTGTTGCAGTGTGAGCTACCCTTTTGTTTTGCATCAGGCTTTATGCCAGAGCCAGCCCCAGGCTGCACATTTTCACCCAAATCCATTTTTGTTGTTGCAAGACTGCTATACCTGCCACTGGGTTTCAACCAGTGTTACCAGCAACACAGGTCTGTTGGTGTGAGTGAAACACCCACACAAGCTCTTTACAGCTTCAGCACAAATTGCAATACAGGAAAGAGGCCTTCTCCTCACAGCCCCAACAGATAAGGCTGAGTAAGAATCCCAAGCCAGGACAAACTTCTCTGCCATCCCTAACCCATGCCACACATAGATTGAGGGATAGGAGTTTGCAACAACTGGAAACTGCCCTTGACCCACTGCTTTACCTGGAGAGGATGCAGCTGTTCCAGCTGAGGGTTCCCACACGGGCACAATGGCTGGTCATGGTTCGGAGACGTTTCTGCTGCTCAACGTCCCATAGCTTATAGGGGCCTGAGTAAATATATGTATTGCAGTAAAAGATCTCTGTATTGTATAAGTGACCCTGCCCTGATTCTAGTTATTGTAAATGGGCTGCAGCTGCACTGTCCTTGATTGGGCAGTAGCCTGTGGAGGTAGCTGGGATAAAATGGGGTGAGGCATTCAGGGAGGGCTGTAGAGGAGCCCTGGCTGAGAAGGAACAACAGCACTGCTGTGAAGAGCTGCTGTGAGAAAACCACCCAGAAGGTATGAGACCCTAGAAATATTATATACAACAATGTAAATGCAACAATAGCTGGAGAGGCAAAGTAAAAAGTTCTTCAGAAGAAACCAAATCCTGTTTCTATGCCCTAGGAACCTCACTGCACAGGCTCTGGCATTCAGCTTTCTCAGTAAGGGAACAGAGAAAATGTGTATCTCATGACTATAGCTCAGAAGGTAACGCTGCTTATCAGAAAACGCCCAAATCAAACCCTGCCTTGCACACTGGGCAGTTCCACCCCACACCAGGGAAGACAAGTCAGGTGCATGGCATCCTTCCTCTGCCAGCCAAGGTTTTGTCCCCAGGCCCCACAGTTCTGTCAATCCCTAGAAAACACCTCTAGTTTTACTCCTGCATTCACCTGAATCTCAGCACTACTTGTGCCAACAGCAAGGTAGTCTCCTTCTTTAATCCATGATGCAGAGGAAATGTAAACATCTGGATGCTCCGTCTGCAGCAGGGGGATAATCTCCCTAGTAGTGTGATTCCACAGATAAACAGTGTCATCCAGAGCCACTGCCAGGAAGTTCTGGGAGCTCCAGTCTATGACATTCAGTTCTACAATTTGAAAGAGCAATGCAGGTCACACCATGATGGCTAGAGAGCCCTGCCCTTCACCCGTGCTGCTGCAGCAGGTGTGGGTGCACATGTGCACACACACACGTGCAGGTGAGGGGCAGCCTTCTGAGTGTCACTATGCCCAGCTGCTGGGGCCAGGTACCCTGCTCCAAGGCACCTACACAGTGCCCTAGACCACTGTGCCTGTAAGGCCACACAGGGACACTCCAGAAGTGGTCTGTGCTAGCCTGGGTACACCAAATAATACAGACAGCCCAGTTACCCAGTCCTAGGAACAGCAATCCAGTTCAGAATGTTCTGGATGCCCAGCACTCAACCCTGTAGCCTACTTACAGTAGTCGTTGAACATCTCTGGTGCATCCAAGACCCGTTCTGGCTTTGAGGGAATATATCTGCTCTTCTTCCTGCTCAATCCAGGTGCCATTTTCTGACTGTAGAGCACTTTCAGGTTATTCTGATAGTCTGTGTGCAGGGGAACAGGTTTGTTAACCTGAGTTAGTTTCCTCCCAGCTGAGTGCTGCTCACCCAACTAGGAATCCCTTGGAGTGAAAATAAAGTCCTAAGAGAAACACTCACAAGCCTGCAGTGCACTAAAATCACTGGCAGAATGAACTGCTGAGCAGGGGTGAGCTACAATTTCCTCATTCATGGAAACAAATTTAACAAACACTTGGGTTTTTGAATCCCATTATATTTAGTTGCAGTTTAAGCTAGAAAGTGCACAGCAGAGGCTTTGATGCTCTTACAGACTTCATGAACGTTTGGAACCTGCAGTACCGGTAACTGTCACCGACATCTTTCCATAAAAATCCTTTCTTTAGGATTTTTCCCCCTTCTGAGAAGCTGTGGCCTCAGCAACAAAAGGTAAACAATGGTTATCTGCTGCTGGGGCATGCAACAGGTGGATGCGTGATCAGTCTTGGGTGAATGTTTGGATTTACTGACCACTCACAGCGGAGCTGGGTCTCACCCTCTGCTGAGAAACAGCCCTTTGTTTATTCATTCTTTTCCTATTCTTAGCTTAGCTAGCTTCTGAGAACTTTCCTTCTATTTCTTTTAGTATAGTAATAATGTAATATATATCATAAAATATTAAATCAAGCCTTCTGAACATGAGGTCAAGATTCTCATCTCTCTCTCCACCCTGAAGACCCTTGCAAGCCCTGTAACAGGTGACCAACTGGCAGTCATAGCAACTCTCCTAAATAAATTCACTTTAACTGTTATGCCCTCCCTCGACCTCAGGAACCTTAAGAAAGGAGACTCCAGCCTGTACAGCTCTCAGAAACCAGTTGATTTCTCCTGTGACCACACACAGAGCCTCTGTGTTGCTGTTCCCCTGACCTGATCCCTCCTGCTGATTCAGCTCACACGGAGCCTGTATCATACCTTCTGGAGCATTCTGTGGTTTTCCTCTGAGGTGGAGGATCTTTGCCTCTTCCACATCAAAACCATTCAGATTCACTGCCCAGGCTTTCTGTTGCTCCTACAGAGACAAATCACCCTCAGTGCAATGCATTTAAAACAATTCCCACAGTACAATTTAAACAGACATCTAAGTCCCCTTCTCTTAGAATCTGAAGATGTTTGACTGTGCTGCAAGGGTCAGTCACACAGAGGCAGGTCAAAGCAGTTTTCCTCAGACTTTCATACATTGTCCTGCTCACATTTTCAAACAATGGCAAATTCAGTGTCATTGCCAGAGGGAAAAGCCACAGCCACAAAGCGACCAAATGCTTCACAAACAGATTTCAGAACACAGTGTAAAACATTCCAGAAGTGTTCCCGGTGGAGACATTGTCCTAGAATAGCTACCACCAGCAGTTTCACTTTGCATAGGCTTACAGCTTTGTGTTTTTGTTGCCTGCTACATTTTAAAGCCTCGTTAGTCAAAAGCTAAATTTTGCTACCAGAAGCAGCATAGGCTTCGAGTGCATGGCAGTCTCTACAGCTTCAGTCTCATCCTAGGCTCCTGAAGCCCAGAGCTGCAAGTAGTGATGGCTGGGACTTGTCAGTGCCGTCTGCCCCCTTGATAGAACCTATTGTTCACTGCTCTGTAAAGGGGCAGGAAGGCGTAGCAGTTATTGAAGTAATTGTAACTTAGCAACATGCTCACCTTCTTGGTAGGGGAATCCTCAGCAGGGTCATTCTCTTTGGTTAGGAGGAAATTTGCCATCTCCATCTGCATAGTGCTGCGTTTGGGAATGTAGCGATCCCCCCCAGCCTTTGCTGGGGTGCTTTGAATTTTGGATCCAGATTTACCTGCATTCACATATGAAAATATTGTCTTACAGCTATTTAACAGCCTGTATTCGAGCTTTCACGGGAGCAAACCCAACACTCTTCCACATCACACCCACCAGACAAGTAGGACTCTGAGGTCTCATGCCACCCAGTCCCAACTAACTTATATTTTCCTCCCTGCCACCAAGTTGGTTAGGGACTGTGTGGTGCAACTCCTTGGGTCTAGTGCAACAATTCCAGAGTCCAGAGATAAGGGGAAGATACAAAAACGCTCACAGGATGTAAAGCTGTCAGCTGAAAGTCCTGCCCACACTCGTCCTAGCATACAGCTGTGCCAGCAAGGCTCAGCTGGCCGAACAGCAGCTGGCCAGCCCCAGTTCTCAGAGCTCTGCCCCTCATGCTGGCAAGGAGGTGGGTGGCTGTCAGGAGCACAGCCCACCTCCTCCTGCCTGAGCAGCAGCCGGTAGGGCAGCGTGGCAGGGAGCCCAGGGCCCCATGGCTACGGACAAGCAGCCTGGGCCAGGCTCCCGCACTCAACCTCTGCCGCCGGTGGCCGGCGCTCACCGGGTGTCTTGGACGGCGTCTTGCTGGGGCTGTGGGAGCGACATGCCGGCTTTATGGGGGACACGCCGACAGGGCTGGGCCCGGGGCCGCTCTCCTTGGCCTTGCGCTGCCATGGCGCAGGCGGCGCGTTCGGGATCAGCGTGTCCAGCTTCAGCAGCCCGTGCAGGTCCGCCTCGAACAGGAACTGTGCCGTGGTCCTGCAGGCGGGCAGGGTGAGCCGTGCCCACCGGCCGGGCTGAGCCTACTCCGACTGCCCCGCCGGCCTCCCCACCACCGGACCGTGCAAGCGCTCCAGCTGCTCCTCCCCACTAAGGGACACCCCCACTCTCCCCAGCCGCTCCTCGGGACACCCCATCAGCCGATACGCCCTCCCTCCGCTTCTCGGGGGTCCTTGATCAGGCAGCACCCCTTCCAGCCGCTCTTTGGGGCTTCTTCCGATAAGCAACATTCTCCCTTCCCCTGCCTTTCAAGGGCAATCTCGTCCCTGCTCTTTCTCCTCCCCACCGTGCTTTGCCTCTGCCCAGTGCCCCTGGGGCTGCTCTTGGCCAGGCAGCCTCAGTGGGAGCCAGCACTGGCTGCAGCCCCAGCAGGGCCCCGGGACAAGGCCCAGCATTTAGGAGGCCAATGAAAGCTCTGGGCAGCAGCAGAACCCTCAGCAGAGTTCTTTGGACAATCAAGGACTGGCCACCCCTACACTGCAACCTCACTGGGAATGTTTTCTGTCTGACGTAGACTTTCAAAAGAAGCTGTTTGAGGGAAAGGTGAACTAAACACTCACCCTTTTCTCTTCCAGCAAGTCCAAATTCGGACACAGCATAAGATGAAGATAAGCTGCAAAACAAGCAGGCCTGCCAGTAACCATAGCCAGAAGACTGTTCCCTGACAGAAACCCCTTCCAAGGCCCTTCTGGGAATCAGGAACATGTGCTGTGGTTCCAGCTGCACCTGTGGGAGCAATGGGGAGCGTCAGCCCGTGCTGTGCTGCACTGCTGAGCTGGCAGCACAGTGGATGCGGGCAGGACGTTCTCCATTTCCCCAGAGCTGGGGCCTGCAGGCACCTTGCTGCCCCTTGGCACAGGCTGTGCCACCCAACAAAGCCCAGCAGGCCGGGAGGAGAGCCCGGGCGCAGCAGGAAGCTGAGAGAAGGCCCTGCTCTAGAACGGAGGGAGTTCCACCAGAAGCAAACAAAGATGGTAATTTGAAGACATTCCCACTGTGCTCAAAATTTGTCTGAGAAGATTAAGACGTGAGCTTGTCATAAATCCCAGGAAATAACTGGGAAAAGGTTTTATGTATGTTGGTTGTGACTAGGTACAAAGCTCCTGTGGGAAAAGAGCCTCTGCAGCAGGCTGGCTGGCTGAAGGGGTCTTACTTCTTCCTAGAATAAAGATTACCACTGAAATGCAATTTTATTTTTTATTGTATAAGGGGAAAATATTTTCCAGACCTCTAAAACCAGTTTCAAAAATACAGATGTGTTGTGGAAAAAGGAATGAAACATATGAGGATTTCTCTACACAAGAGATATTTCTAAATATTTTTAAAAATGAAAAGTGAAGACAAAATGAGGTCATTTTTTTGGATTCTAAAACTACTTTAAAAAATCTTTAAGTACTATAGGAATTGGGAAAAAATATTTGGGGGTGTCTGTCTACAGAAAAAATATTTTGAAATATTTCTACAAATTTCTAATATCTAAAAGTGAAAAATTAAGAAAATGGGGTTGCTTTTTCTCGGGAGCCCCATGCTGCTGCCTGCCCACTGGGCTCCCCCAGCCCTCGGGACCCCGCCGCTGGTCACAGCAGCCCCTGCCTGGCTCCTGCCTGCCCACACCGTGGGCATCCACGGCTGCTCCTGGCCATGGAGCTCAGCCAGTGGTGCTGCCGGCCGGGCTTTGCTGCTGCTGCCACCCAAACACTGGGGTGACGGCACCTTCCCTTTAGTGCAACTAAAGAAAGGGCCATCACCTAGCCTGGCAGAGAGCGGGGATAACTTCAGTATTGTTTAGAGGGCAGGCCCAGGGGGCTCAGGGGCAGAGGAAGGGACATGTTGGACTCAGGAGGGGCAGGAGGGTGCTGGGCTGCTCCTGGGGTCTATAGAAGAAGTCGGGACAGGACAGAGGAGGATTAAAAAAGAGATGGAAGTAGCTTGGGGATATACATGGGGAGAGGAGGTGGCAGTGGGATATCCAGGAGAATAGGAGATTTCCTTGTCGATGGCTGTTCTGCAGTCTTCTTCACAGGACTCATGACAGGGCTGCCCAGGCCCTTCTAACTGCTGGAGGAGGTGCTCCTGCTGTTTGGGTGTGACATGCAGCCACCATCTTAAAACTCCTGTCCAGAGGTGGAACTGTGGAAAGAGGAGGTGGCTGAGGCCCCAGCTGCCAGTGGCACACAGGGAGCCTCCTGCACAGCCGGGCCCAGAGCTGGCAAGGCTCCCCAGCACGGCTGGAGCTGCTGGCACAGCTTGGCCCAGCTGCACAGCTGTCCCTCAAGGCCCCGGCCCACAGGGCACGGCTCTGGGCAGGCTCCCTGGCCAGGAGCGGGCCCCAGAGCGCCTCTGCCTTTCAAGGGCAATCTCGTCCCTGCTCTTTCTCCTCCCCACCGTGCTTTGCCTCTGCCCAGTGCCCCAGGGGCTGCTCTTGGCCAGGCAGCCTCAGCGGGAGCCAGCACTGGCTGCAGCCCCAGCGGGCCCCCCCAGCACAGGGCCCAGCAATTAGGAGGCCAATGAAAGCTCTGGGCAGCAGCAGAACCCTCAGCAGAGTTCTTTGGACAATCAAGGACCGGCCACCCCTACACTGCAACCTCACTGGGAATGTTTTCTGTCTGACGTAGACTTTCAAAAGAAGCTGTTTGAGGGAAAGGTGAACTAAACACTCACCCTTTTCTCTTCCAGCAAGTCCAACTTCGGACAGAGCATAAGATGAAGATCAGCTCCAAGACAAGCAGGCCTGCCAGTAACCCTAGCCAGAAGCCTGTTCCCTGACAGAAACCCCTTCCAAGGCCCTTCTGGGAATCAGGAACATGTGCTGTGGTTCCAGCTGCACCTGTGGGAGCGATGGGGAGCGTCAGCCCGTGCTGTGCTGCACTGCTGAGCTGGCAGCACGGTGGATGCGGGCAGGACATTCTCCGTTTCCCCCAGAGCTGGGGCCTGCAGGGACCTTGCCACCCCGTGGCACAGGCTGTGCCACCCAACAAAGCCCAGCAGGCCGAGAGGAGAGCCCGGGGGCAGCGCAGCTTTTTGGGCAGTCGCTGCTTGGAGGGACACGGGCCACAGCCATCCCTGAGCAGCCCCTGCCAGCCCTGGCCCTCCCTGCCCCGTGACAGCTCCCCCCGCCCCAGGGCTCAGAGTCAGGCCCTGTCAGGACCCAGTGCAGCCCCTGCCCAGTCAGGAGCCAAGGCTGGCTCTGGCCCTCGGCTCACGGCAGGGCTCCCGCTCGGGCTGCTCCTGTGCCTTGGGCCTCTGGGCACTCAGGGCCAGCTCCAGAGCAGCTGCAGCGGGAGGGACGTTGGTGCACGAGTCCCCTTTCCCCGGGCTGTGAACGAGCTCCAAAGGCACCTCCAGCTTTGCCGGGCTGTGCAAGGGAGGCCCTGGTAGAAGAAGAAGAGCTGCAGCCACACAGCTCTGCCAATGGCTGAGCCCTGCTGAGCCTGGCACAGCAATTACCTTCTGTGCCTGTGCCCATGCCTGTGTTTGGCTTGGACTTCCTTCCTGCAGCAGGGGCTGCCAATCGGCCTCTGCTTTGTTGGGGAAACACCTCCTTCTGTCCTAACTTTTGGCCCATCACTTGAGAAACAAAAAGTACACCTTAAAAGATGGAGAAATTCTCCATTTCTTTAATGGCATGTTCAGAACGTCATGCTTATGCAAAATCGGATAAAATCAACAAATCATCTGGGCTTTTTAAGCTGGGCCATGGCCCACCGTCCTTCAAACACCTGCCAGTGCTGAGCAGAAGTTGTGAGTGGATCGTGCAGGGTGAGGGCACACACATGCATGGCTCTGTCCTGGCACCTGCAGCGATGCCCCCCTGGCCGAGCTTTGGGCTCTGAGCTGGCAGGTCTCACAGGGGAAAGGCCTTGGCGTACCCTCACCATCTCCCAGAGGCTCAATCCTGAACGTGGGCTGGGAAGCCAGATCACCTTGAGCAACAGGCTCAGCTGCAAAGAAAGGCAGGACACAACAGCTCCAATGGCACTGCTGAAGATTCTCCTTCAGGCCCGAGTGGCAGTGAGGGCATCTGGGTGATTGGTGCCCTCCAAGGCACTCCCTTGGCTCTGCCTTCCACTCAGGAGCAGGGCCAGGGGGACCTCGTGCCTGCAGTGGCCCCACACTGGGATGGAAGGAGCCCCTTGTGGGGCAGTCGGGGCAGAAAGGACTCCCTGGAGCAGTCAGCAGCTTGAAACCCAGCCCCAGTCAGGGCCAGGGCTTAGCAGTGGCAGCAGAAGCAGCTCGGGCTCCCTGGGGGCTGCAAAGGAGCTGAGAAAGGCTCAGCCCCCAGGCACAGCCCTGGGCCCAGCCCCTTCCCTCTCTGCTCTTCTCTGTGGCTGCACAGAGCACACAGAAGGACACAGTGGCATTGCACACGGGAGGAGGATGGACAGCTAAATGCCCCTTCCTCCCACTGACAGTGATCCTGTGGGATCCCTCAGGGCTCCAGAAGGGAGCAGGGTAAGGTTTCCAGAACTGATCTACCTTCAGTGAAATTTAAGGGAACTGGCTCATGGTAAGCTCTTGGCATACTGACACAGATTATTCTGTCAGGAAAGGTACATTCAGAACATGCCTCCAACATCTGACAAGGTCTTCAAAGTACCATTCACCAGCATTTCCAAGTAATCCAAGTCATGATCCCAGTCGAGGAGGGATCACAGATGCTACAGAACCATTTCCATGGTGTGTTGGGATCCCCTTCTCCCTTGGGGAATTGGGGACTGCAAGGGGGTGGGGTAAGGCTGTGGGAGCCTGTGGCTCCTGGTCACTCTGTACGCTCTTTGCAGGTCCTGTGCAACATGCCTGGAGGGGCAGCTGGAGCAGCCCAGGGCCCTGGGGCTCTCTCCCTGCCACACAGGAAACCCTCACTAAATGCTTGGGGAAATCTGCAGTGCCACAGCTGTCGCTCCCAACCTCCGTCCCTCCCTCCTGCTTGCCCACCTGCCCATGGAACAGCTCCCACAGCCCACGGGCACATAGCCAGGCCCTCTCAGGACACACTGGAGCCTTGCTCTCCCCCTCTGCCCTTTCCCCACCACGGGCACCCTGTGCAGCCGCTCCCAGGTTTCGGGACATGTCTCCCACGGAGGGAGCCCAGCAGGACAGCTCAGTACCCGAGTGCCCTGAGCCTGCTCGGGACAATTCCTCTGGGCTGTGCCCATCTTATCCGGGCTGTGCCCGCAGTGCCAAGCAGCAGAGAGGGCAGCTCAAGCCTCAGCAGGGCTCAGGCCCAGAAGCAGAGCAACTACCTCCTGTGGCTGTGTCTGGCATCGCCTCCCTTCCTGCAGGAAATGCCACCTTCAATAGAGCCCCTCTGTCCATCCCTTGAGAAAGGAAGAGGCACAGCTGGATCAGATGGAATCATTGCACATCCAGGAGGTGGCCTGTTCAGGAGGCAATACTTGTCCAAAACATGGATAAGGATCAGGAAAATTGATCTTGGAAGGGCATTAAACCAAGAAACAAGTACTTCAAAACCCCTGGAGGTGGCTGCCATGGTGAGTTCCCTGAGGTGTCAAAGGCCAAGCCACACCCATGGCTGCTTTCCCTGAGGTGTCACAGCTGCAGCCCCAGCCTCATGGCCGGGTTTCCTGAGGGCTGGCAGTCCCAGTCTCGCTCCATGGCCGGTTTCCTGAGGTGTCACAGCCCCAGCCCCGCTCCATGGCCGGTTTCCCTGAGGGCTGAAAGCCCCAGTCCCGCCCCATGGCCGCTTTCCCTGAGGTGTCACAGCCCCAGCCCCGCTCCATGGCCGCTTTCCCTGAGGTGTCACAGCCCCACCCAGCCCCACTCCATGGCCAGTTTCCCTGAGGTGTCTCAGCCCCAGCCCCGCTCCATTGCCAGTTTCCCTGAGGTGTCACAGCCCCAGCCCCGCTCCATTGCCAGTTTCCCTGAGGGCTGACAGCCCCAGTCCCGCTCCGTGTCCGCTTTCCCTGAGGTGTCACAGCCCCAGCCCCGCTCCATGGCCGCTTTCCCTGAGGTGTCACAGCCCCACCCAGCCCCACTCCATGGCCAGTTTCCCTGTGGTGTCACAGTCCCAGTCTCGCTCCATGGCCGGTTTCCTGAGGTGTCACAGCCCCAGCCCCGCTCCATGGCCGCTTTCCCTGAGGTGTCACAGCCCCAGCCCCGCTCCATTGCCAGTTTCCCTGAGGGCTGACAGCCCCAGTCTCGCTCCATGGCCAGTTTCCCTGTGGTGTCACAGTCCCAGTCTCGCTCCATGGCCGGTTTCCTGAGGTGTCACAGCCCCAGCCCCGCTCCATGGCCGCTTTCCCTGAGGTGTCACAGCCCCAGCCCCACTCCATTGCCAGTTTCCCTGAGGGCTGACAGCCCCAGCCCCACTCCATTGCCAGTTTCCCTGAGGGCTGACAGCCCCAGTCCCGCTCCGTGTCCGGTTTCCCTGAGGTGTCACAGCCCCAGCCCCGCTCCATGGCCGGGTTTCCTGGTCGCTTTGAGGTGCTGTTCCTCTCTCTCTGTGGAGAAAGTAGAGGCCAAGGAGCTTGCAGAGCAAGCCCAGAGCCACGAGGGCTCTACTGCCTGCTCAGCCCTGTGTGAGCTCTGCTCCTTCATGCCTTCTCCTCCCGTTGTCAGGTCGCACTGACACTCGGCCTGAGCCCAGTGTTCCCTTTTGGGGCCAAGGGAAATCTCTGCTCCTGCCTCTGGCACAGGGTGCTCTGCCAGCAGGTCAGGGAAGGAGACAGCCCTGGAGAGAGGCATGAGCAGTGGAGGAAAGCCAACATCACTGCAGTCTTGCAAAAGGGCACCAAGAAAGAGCCAGGAAACTGCAGGGCCATCAGCCTCAGCTCCATCCCCAGAAAGGTGACAGAACAGCTCCTCTTGGATGCCATCTCTAAGCCTGTGGAATAACAGGAATGGAAACCATGCTTGACCAATCCCATAGGCACCTGTGCTGCAGTGACTGGCTGGGCTTGTGAGGGGAGAGCAGTGGTTGTTGCCAGCTGGGACTTCAGCAAGGCTTTGTCCCTGCCTCCCATAACAGGCCCCTGAGGCAGCTCAGGGACAGTGGGGCAGAGAAGTGGACAGGGGAGCTCCAAACTCAGGTAGCTGTGAGCTCAGGGCGCCGTGCTGGGCCCAGCCTTGTTTGCCTTATTCCCCAGTGACCTGGCAGAAGGGACAGAGTGTTCCCTCAGTGTTTGCTGATGGGACAGAATTGGGAGCAGGGCCTGAGGCACCACAAGGCTCTGCTGCCCTTCAGTGAGACCTGGAGAGGCTCGAGAGTTGGGCAGAGAGGAACCTAATGAAGTTGCACTGGGAAAAGCCTCTAGAAGAGCTTCAGGCTTTGTAATTACCAGGCAACAGAAGTGTTTTAGTATAGTGGAGTCTATAACGTTGTCTTGTAATGTCCAGTCAGGGAAACCACTGCGTCTCTGTATGTCATAGGACCAGTCACTTGTATGTATGTCAAGAAAGTCTTTGGGAGAAACATGAATGAATTCAGAAACTTCCCCTGATATTATTTTGGATGTTCACGATTTTCTGGAATGCTGGGTGAAGTGTAAGGATGCCAAAAGGAAAGCGAAAGCAAACCAATAAATCTTTAAAAACTCAGAAGCCTCTCCTGTCTGTTCCTTGAAGAAGTTGCCAAACAATGTCACTTTTGCAATCCTTTGAAAGATCTTATAGGAAAAAGCATTGGCCAAAAGTGCTGCCCTGTGTTTCTGAACAGCAACATGCATTTTGTGTTGATGCAAGGTTTGTACCAGGGTTTGGGGTTTTTGTGTGTGCTTTGAATGTGAGTCTTTGCAGGACTATTAATAATTAGACCATGTACTGAAGAGAACATGTTACTGTGTTGTGCTGTTCAGTGCTGAAGAGGGTTGAGACAGAGCAGGTAGCTCTGTGTCTGTGTGTAATTGCATGAGCAGCACGGGAGCAGTGCCCAGGGCCTGGAGAAGCAAACGGGTTCCCGGTGCTGAGGACAAGGTGTCCAGAGCTCGGGATTGTCCGGCCAAGCTCTTCTGGCTCCTTGTGCTTCGAGACCTAGCCGGGAGCCCTGCAGAGCCCCGGGTGCAGCTTCCTAACTTCCCCCCTCTTCCTCTGCCTCCTCCCTGCCTCCAGGGTAAAGGCACTCCCTGGCATTGCACTGGCTGTGCCTCCCTCCTAGACCAGTGAAGGGATCGTTTCCCAGCCAAGGTGGCTCTCCCATGGAGACAGGAAAATGGGCAAACTCCTGCTGCCCCAGCATCAGGCAGGTGCAGTGTGTCCTTGCCTGTCAGTCCCTGCCCTGCTTCCCAGAGATGCCACTGATTGTTCCACAAGTCATGGATCTGCATTTCCAGGAGCATGTTTGCAAAGACACGAAAGAGAAAAATTGACAAGAATTGTTTGTGCTTCTCTTCCTAATTTTTTCCAATGTATTTTCTAGTAGGAAAGCATGGACCAAACTGGCAAAGTTCCTATAATGTAGGAAAAGCATCCTCCTGTATTTGACTTGAGTTGAGGACAGTTGCAAGCTCTCCTGTCAAATGTACACAGAAAATTCTCAGTGAATTTTCTGTCTTTCTGCTGAGTCACTATAAAAGATGACGCTTCTCAGAAGCTTAATACTAATTTTTCCATTTATATGGAAAGTCAAAGTTGTTAGTTCATATGATGGCAGGATAACGGAGGCAGCTGTGGTGGTGTCCAGGTTTATCTCCTGTACCCAATGGTGATCAGCAGCAGCATCAAATCAGGTTCATCTTAGTTTTCTGCAGACAGGTCTTGATGAAAACATCAGTTCACCTAGAGCAGGGATGGAATCCCTGTAGTGCAGCTGACTCCGCACGGGCTCTCTGGGCCACCGCCTGCCAGGGGCAGGAGCAGAAATTTCCCTTGGCCGGGGCCGGAGCCCTAGTGTGGCAGTGCCTGAACAGCACCTCCCTGCCTACAGTGCCACCCTGGATGGCTGCCCCAGGGCCTGGCATTTGACCCTGCACTTGCTGCAGGAGTCCTGGCCCTGCTTCCACCCTGAGCAAACGCTCGGACCATTTTAGAAGCTCGGTGCCCAAGGGGGCCGCCACAAGTGGTTGCCAGGGACCTGGGGCCATGGCTGCCCCGATTTTGGGTACACGGTGCTGATGTCAGAGTGGCCATTGTGACCTGTGCCACCAAGGCCACAAAAGGGAACGCGGGGCTCAAGCCGAGTGTCAGTGCGACCTGACAACGGGAGGAGAAGGTAGGGCGGGGATGTGGCTGCCCAGGGACCAGAGGGGCCCCACACCTCGGGGCTCTGGGCCTGTGCTGCAGGCTCACCTGCCTCTCCCTTCCCAAAATCACAGAATCAGCAGAGGAACAGCCAGAGGACACTGCAGTGTTACTCAAGGCGACGACGGGAGGAGAAACAGACAGGAGCAGGGCTCACGCAGGGCTGAGCAGGGAGTAGAGCCTCGTGGTTCTGGGCCTGTTCTGCAAACTCCCCCCCCCCCTTCTTTCTCCCATAGACAGAGAGGAACAGCACCTCGAAGTGACCACGTCCCTCGAGGAGATAGACTCAGCGTAGACAGCCGCCATGTCTGACAGAAAGCAGGAGGGTCCTGGTGCCAGGGAGCCAGGTGAAGGCAAAGCAGCTCTCTGATAGCTTGGCCCAGGGGCTCTTGTGGTAGCAGGCAGCGTGGGGATCAGAACAGAGGCAGGGGGAGGCAGGAGCTGCTCGGCCATGCCAGGGCTGGGAGCCTCCTTCCTGCCCAAGTGGGGCCCAGCTGGGCCAGGGGGCAGCTCCTGGGACAGCCGTGCCCACAATGGCCCCTGCTCTGCAAGGCCTCCAGCGCTGCCCATCAGCCAGGCAGGGACAGAGCAGCCTTGGGGCCGATGCTGCTGCAGGCTCAGAGCCCCGCACAGCTGCTCATGCCCGGTGCCATTGGCTCTGTCCCCTGCAGCCTGCATGCTGTGTCGCCGTGCCGAGGCTGACCCGGACATATGCGGTGACAAACTGCAGAAGGGTGGGCTCTGTGCCCACGTGTTCTGCATGGTGAGTGGCTCCGGGCGCTCCCTCCACCTTTGCAATGGGCAGCTCCTCCCGCCCCCTCCTCATCAGCTTCTCCCTTTGGCTGCAGTTCTTCGCCACTCTACTATTTCGGCAAGAGACGGACCGCGGGGGACTCATGGACTTTCTCCCTCGAGATCTCCTAATTGCAGTGCGGCGGGCAGCACAGAAGGTGAGAGCCTGACAAGAGCAGGGAGATTTGTGCCTGGCGAGGTTTGCCAGAGCTTAGCCCAGACTGCAGGAAAAAAAGGCCGGCCCAACAGTCGGGACAAAGTCTGGCTCCCAGCAGCTCTGGCACAGAGGCCCTGGCACAGCAGCATCCCTCCTCCAGCTGGCGGCTCTGTGGGCTGGGAGCCGGCAGCGGCCACGTCCTGCGCCCTGCCCTTAGCCCTGGGGCTGCCTGGGGAGGCCTCGAGGCTGCTGCTGCTGCTGCTGCTGCTGCTGATGCAGCTGCTTGGCTCTTTCCAGCGCTGCTGCGTCTGCGGCCAGAGCGGGGCAACCATCATGTGCTGCAGGGAGAACTGTGACAGATGGTTCCACTTGCCCTGTACCAAGGAGGGCGGCTGTGTCAATCTATACGTTACTCCGTTCAGGTACCTCATCTCTCTTTATGGCCACCCCTGGGGAATGATCCAGCATTTCTCACTTTCCCCATCCCTTTGCCCCCAGCTCTTTCTGCCCTGAGCACCGTCCAGAGCAGGAGGTGGATGCGACTCCTGAGCCGGACACCGTTTGCCTCATCTGCATGGAACCTGTGGAGGACAGAAAGACCTTCACAACATTGGTGTGCCCAACGTGCAAAAAGGCCTGGTTCCACAGGGACTGCATCCAGGTAGGAGCCCTCCCCTGAGCCCTGGGGCACAGCAGGTGCTCAGCAGCAGCAGCAGCAGCAGCAGCAGCAGGGCCTCGCTCACCCTGCCTGTGTTTGCCCTGCAGGGACAGGCCTTGCGCGCTGGTGCTTTCTATTTCCAGTGCCCCCTGTGCAGAGACAGTGGGGAATTCCCTGTTGAAATGTTCATCTTGGGGATCCGAGTCCCCTTCAGGTTGGTGTCCTTCTGCCTGGCCCACCAGCCAGGAGGGTGCAAGTGCTGTGCTGTGCCAGGCCCTGCCCCAGGAGCCCTGGCCCTGCCCTGTCCTGTGAGTCTGGGCTTCAGCTTCACCCCCAACTTGGAAAAGCGCTGGAGAAAGAGCTGGGACACCCTGGACCTCCGTGAGGGAGAACAGCAGAAATTCATCATCTCTTCCTTTCTCCATCAGACAGCCAACGTGGGAGGACAACGATGCCTTCGCAGATCTAGGAGTGAGGCACGGCCAATGCAATGCCAGGGATTGCCTTTACCCTGGGGGCAGGGAGGAGGCAGAGGAACAGGGGTAAGTTGGGAAGCTGCACCTGGGGCTCTGCAGGGAACCTGTGTCTCGACAAGGGCTCAAAGCAGGAAGAAGCAGAAGCGCTTGGTTAGACAACCACGTGCTGGTACACTTTTTGTTCTCAGTGCTATGAGCTTGTTTGCCTCCCCAGGCCCTGGCAATTGCTCCTGTGCTCCTCCTGTGCTGCTGAGGGCACCCACAGGCGCTGCTCTGGCCTGAGGAACAGCACACAGAGATGGGAGTGTGACAGCTGTGCTGGGCTCGGAACATGTATGAGTCAAAGTCCCCGGTGTCCCTGGGCTGGGGGCAGTGCCCAGGCCGGGCTTGGCAGAGCGCAGCATCCACTGCTGGAGGGCTGGAGGCACTGCTCTGGCCTGGCCTGGCCGGGGCCTGGGTGATCTTTGACATTCCTGCTTGCCCTTACAGCCTCCAGGGATGAGACAGAGCTCAATGGCCCCAGGCCGGCCAGACAGTCAGGACTACAATCTGCTCGTGGCTGGTCAGAATCTGAGGCCATCAGCCCCAGCTCCCACAGCCCTGTGCCATTGGTGCTGGTTTCCCCACCTCCATCTCCAGAGACGGGCAGCCACAGCAGGCCCCAACACGCAGCATGGCAGCAGGCGCTGCCATCTTCCTCACTGGACACCAGCAGCATCAGCAGATCAAGGGCAACACGCAGCACGTCCCCTGACCCTGAGGACAGGGTCCATTCCAGACGTGCTGGGCCCAGCCGCAGGCGAAGCTCCTCTCGCCGGCAAAGTCGCGCCCAGAGTCCACCTGTCTGGTCCAGGAGTCACCGTGACAGGAACAGTAGGACAGGGCCAAGGGCTGAGAGGCCCAAGCAAAGGGAGACACCATCACGGACATCCCCCAGACGCAGGTGCTCCCGCCAGCAAGGTCGTGCCCAGAGTCCACCTGTCCGCTCCAGGAGTTGCCATGACAGGGACAGAGGGACAGGGCCAAGGACTGAGAGGCCCAGGCGAAGGGAGACATGGTCAGGGCCATCCCCCAGACGCAGGCGCTCCCGCCAGCAAGGCTGGGCCCGGAGTCCACCTGTCCGCTCCAGGAGCTGCTGTGACAGGAGCAGTGGGACAGGGACAAGGGCTGAGAGGCCCAGGCGAAGGGAGACATGGTCAGGGCCATCCCCCAGACGCAGGCGCTCCCGCCAGCAAGGCTGGGCCCAGAGTCCACCTGTCCGCTCCAGGAGCTGCTGTGACAGGAGCAGTGGGACAGGGACAAGGGCTGAGAGGCCCAGGCGAAGGGAGACATGGTCCGGGCCATCCCCCAGACGCAGGCGCTCCCGCCAGCAAGGCTGGGCCCAGAGTCCACCTGTCCGCTCCAGGAGTCGCCGCGGCAGCAGCAGTGGCACAGGGACAAGGGCTGAGAGGCCCAGGCGAAGGGAGACATGGTCAGGGCCATCCCCCAGACGCAGCCGCTCCCGCCAGCAGCGCCGGGCCTCGACTCAAACTGTGCGGTCCAGGAGTCGCCAGGACAGGAGCAGGACGACAGCAGCGAGTGCTGAGAGGCCCAGGCGTAGGGGGACATGGTCGGGGACATCCCGCAGGAGCAGCCGCTCCCACCAGCGACGTCGGACCTCAACTGGGACCTCCAACAGCAGCACGTAGCGCCGTCATCTTTTCTTTCTAGGCCGTGTGTTCCTTGCCAGAAGTGAAGGTGAGAACGGTCAGTGCAGGGACCCTGAGATGTGCAGCTCTGTGGGCAAACCCTATTAGCTCTTGATGTTTCTACTGGCAGGAAGAAGTCTGGGCTAAATACCTTGATTTCTGTGTAACTGTGTATTCAGTGAAAAGTCACTTAAGGATGTGGCTAATTAAAAAGGACTCTTGTTCCTGCCTTTAGACTTCAACCTCAGATGTTTCCCCACTGCTTACCCTTGATAATGAACCACTCCTTAATGGGCTTGGATATGCTTAGGGAGACATTCAGAGCAAGGTGGCTCTTAGGGAAGCTGTGTCCGAAAAGGACGTGTGCTGTGTTGCTATCCTTGAACAATCTCATTTCAGTAAAGCCAAAAAAAGAAGAAAGAGATGAGACACTTCCTCACTGTCTGAAGACAACTCCTACACCATTGCTGCGGATTTGAAAGAGGCCTTTCAAAGAACAAACCAGAATAGACGGTATTTCCTCCGTCTATTCTGGTTTATTCTTTGAAAGACCTTCAAAGAGCAAACCAGACTGAGGAAATACCCTGGGACAAAGAGGATGCACAGGACTCTGCCCCAGATGACCATTTGGGACCTTTGCCTGAGGATGATGCAGCTCAGGAGACGAGTTACTTCAAGTTTTCTTTCTTTGGAGGCACAGAGGAGTTGGGCATCAAAGAAGGTAACAGCAGAACCCTTCTAACAGTGCCATTGCTAAGGAAGAGCTTCTGGCAGGCACTGTAGGGCAATATGGTGTAAAAAAGGTCAGGATGCAGGGGATTTTCAGCAACAGAAGTCAGTAATTAGGCAGAAGCATTTTGATCTTCATTTCTGCTTGCTAGGGTTGTGGTAGATTATTGAGAGGTGCCTCATGCTTGCATCTCAGGAATTCTGAAAGGCATGCTTTGAGAAGGCATTGGGGGTTTTTGCTGAGTGGTGAAAAAGCTTGTTCTCATGCCCTGAATTCCTCAAACAGGGAAAAAGGTGACACACCAGTCATATCAAGTTTCATAGGAACTCACAAGGCTTTTAAGGAAATGTGCGTTAATGTAGAGGGAGGAGCAAAGTTCGAGAGCTGGCCCCAAGATCCATGAACATTCTGTTTGTTACTGAATTCTACTCTTGGACCTTTAGAAAAAGGACATGGAATGACACATGATCATTGGGGTGTCCTAACCTTAGATAAAATGAGGCCGTCTGAAATGAAGATGAAACAACATTAACTCAAGTCCCAGTCATGTAGGAGAGAAAAGAAACCCCGTGAAGTTACCCAAAAT
Organism: Melospiza melodia melodia; assembly: GCF_035770615.1. Lineage (NCBI taxonomy): Eukaryota > Metazoa > Chordata > Aves > Passeriformes > Passerellidae > Melospiza > Melospiza melodia. The sequence goes on along the minus strand of NC_086200.1, from coordinate 11,335,290 downwards.
ATTAAAAAACCCAACGCAACAGCACAAAGCAATGAGCCCCCCAGACTTGCGCTGAACTGAAAAGGTATTCAGTGTCTTCTGAATGCAATGAGAAATGTTTAAGAATACATAAGGGATCCCTGGAACAAAGTGGAAAATACAAAGTGGAGCAGAAATGTAGCTTAGAAAATCTGGCAGGGTCAGATTCTGTCCTTCCTAAATCTCTCTTCTCCACTGTAAGTATTTCACGTGAAAGGAGGAATTCTTCCTGATGATTAGAGGAATAATCTGGTTTTGGCTTTTTTTCTCTATTGGTGCTGTCATTGCAGAGCCTCACGCGCTTGGGACAATAAAGCCAGTAAAAGCCACATGGCAAGAGGATCCACGTTTCCAGGACAGCAGTTCTGAGGGTGACGATGAGCCTGAGATGTCAGAAATTGAACAGGACCAAGAAATGCAAGTTCCATTTCTCTTTGTTGTCTACTTGGCTGTAGTAGTTGAATGCTGTGGGAATATTAATAGCAGCACTCAGGGAATGGGAAACTGACATTGCACACCTCTGAGCAATGAAAGTCATCTTAGAAAACCGTTTGTGCTGCACAGAGTCAAAACTCCCAGCAACCCATTGGATGTGAATGGGAATATGGAAAGAAAGAGAAGAGCACAGGAAATTAACTGGGTCATTTTGGTTTGACCAACTCCAAACTGAGTTTGGCCAAAAGCCAAAGACACAGTCAGTTTTCTCTTTAAAAGAGGATTTGGAAAATAAAAAGATTTATTTGGTTCCTAGGGAATAAAGCTTTTCAATGTATGGCATTTCTATGAAGCACTACAGGATTAACTCGTGTTCATGAAATTTGATAGTACAATTTAGGATGCTCAAATCCCTTTGTCCTTTTCTAGGTTTCTTTCTTTACCATGCACAGGAAGTGCTAGAGTTTTTTTTTTTTGTTCTCCAAAGATGATGAACGCCTAAGAGGTATGATAGAATTTCTTTACGCTCTTTTATATTTTTTTTTCCTTTTAAACCCTTCCTGTAATTCAGTGAGGAGGAAAAATGCTGCCTAGTTATCAAAGTTTTCTAGTCAAAATTTGCCACCCTCACTTGTGATCCAAGTTGTGGTAGAATCCCGTGAGAAAGTCCTGGCAAAATAAAGGTCAACCAGATTTTCTGGCTTTCTTTTCTTTCAGACAATTACTGAATAGGAATCTGGACTTTTAGAGGTTACCAAAAACTTAGTCACTTGACAGCTTATGTAGACATTTCGGATCCTTTCGGGTATTTAAATCATCTTTATCTTTTTCCTCTCTTTCTGGTGTTACCATTAGAAATGAGGAGTGTTCTTGTCAGCCACATATGTCCCTGTGGTTCTTTGTTCTAATGAATCTGGGGTTTTGCTTCTGAATGCAGTGAATTTTGTATTTAGAAACAAAGAAAACAACATCCAAAGGAAACATGCACAGTCCCCAAAACCTGCACAGGCCACCAAAACAATTGCTGGCTAGATTTTGTAGAATAGAGTCTTAAGCTTAAAGGATGTGCCTTCCATGAGACTGATTCCATAACTCTGCTGAAATGCACTGCTGTGTTCACACAGTTACCAGCCTGCAATCTTCCAGGCAGCCTGATTTACAGGGTGTGTTGAAATGGAGAGCTCAGGCCTCAGCAGGCCTCAGTTCTGGGGGAAGATGTGGGGTGCTGGTGCTGAGCTTCTAATGCAACAGCTGCAATTTCACTGCAATTCAGATTGCAGCATGTTGAGGAAAAGTGCTGCTGCCTTTGATTGTTCTTAGCACACCAGGCTGCAGTAGGGAACATTTCTGCTGGAGCCAAGGCATGGTGGGGGCAGGAGAACAGGAAGGATGTGAAGAATTGATTTCTGATTTTAGTGCTGTGGTGGTCAAGATTGTTAGAAGTAGCAGCACAATCACAAGTGTTTAAGGCTATTAATTGGATGTTTCTTTTGTGCAGAGGGTCCAAGTTATTTTGTAGATTAGTAGAAGTCAGTGAAGAAAAAGAGGGTTAGGAAGACAGACGTAGATTATTGCTTGAGGTAAGTATGGAACATCTGTTCCCTGGTAAGTCTAGGTGAAAACTGAGCATGGGGAGGGATTGCAGGTATGAATGTGCATGTAAAATTAAGTCAGGACCTCGAGAAGAGCTTTAAATTTGTGATGAACAGGGAAGAGGAGTTTTTTAGTGTAGCGGTGTGTATAACATCCTGTTGTGTGGTCCAGTCAGGTAAACCACTACATCTTTGTGTGTTACAGGAGCAGCTACTTAAGTGTATGTAAGGATAGTGAATGTAGAGACTTCTCCTCATAGTGGATTCAAGAACTTCTCTTTAGAATTTGTTAGATTTTCATTATTTTCTGGAACGCCAAAGGAAGCATTAGGATACCCTATAGGAAGTGCAAGCAAACCAATAGTTTTTACTGATTAGAAGCGAATCACGTTTGTTCCTTGAAGGAGTTGCCAAACAAGGTTACTTTCAACATGCTTTCAAAGGTCTAACAGGGATCAATATCAGCAAACCCTGTTAGGTCGTGTTTGGGAGCTGGAGCTGAGGCTCTCGTGCCCTGGGGAGCCATGGGAAGGCTCCAGGCCTGAGTGTGCGGCCAGGCCAGGGCCATTGAGCTGCAGCCCATCCCTGGTGGATGCAAGGGCAAGCAGGAATGCCAAGGGACCCCAGGGCCGGGCCAGGCCAGGCCAGAGCAGTGCCCCCAGCCCTCCAGGAGCGGACGGGCTCTGCCAAGCCCAGCCTGGGCACTGCCCCCAGCCCAGGGACAGGTGGGTGCTTTGCCCAAGGGCTGGGCCCAGAGCAGCAGAGCTGTCACAGCCCCAGCTGGTTCTGGTCTGCGTGCGGCCCAAGCAGGGCCCGTGGGTGCCCTGGGCAGTGCAGGAGCAGCACAGGAACAGTTGCCAGGGCCAGGGGAGGCACAGGGCTCAGCCTCTGCACGGTGACACAGCATGCAGGCTGCAGGGGACAGAGCCAATGGCACCGGGCATGAGCAGCTGTGCGGGGCTCTGAGCCTGCAGCAGCATCGGCCCCAAGGCTGCTCTGTCCCTGCCTGGCTGATGGGCAGCGCTGGAGGCCTTGCAGAGCAGGGGCCATTGCGGGCACGGCTGTCCCAGGAGCTGCCCCCTGGCCCAGCTGGGCCCCACTTGGGCAGGAAGGAGGCTCCCAGCCCTGGCATGGCCGAGCAGCTCCTGCCTCCCCCTGCCTCTGTTCTGATCCCCACGCTGCCTGCTGCCACAAGAGCCCCTGGGCCAGGCTGTCACAGGGCTGCTTTGCCCTCACTTGGCTCCCTGGCACCAGCGCCGTCCTGCTTGCTGCCAGACATCGCAACTGTAAGCAGATAGTCCCTTTCCAGGAATGACGCAGTCACCTCCAGGTGCTGATCCTCTCTTTCTGTGGGATAAACAAGAGCTTGGGGCGCTGCCATGGCAGGGCTTCCCTCAGCTGTCGGCACTTCCAGCCCGGCTCTGCCAGGGGCTCTGGCAGTGCCACGGCGCACGGCAGCTCTGGCATGGCAGCTCTGCACTGCAGCCTCGGCCAGCAGCCAGATCTGCGGGCTGGGACTCCGCAGCGGCCGCACGCTTCTCCCAGAGCCCGAGCAGCGGCGGCTCGCTCCCAACACCGAGCCGGGAAGGCGCCCAGGTGCAGCGCGGGCTCGGCTCTAGGCACGAACCGCCCCGCCCCTCACACCCGCCCGCCCTTTCCCGGCCTCTGGCCCCGCCGCGCGGCGCCCGCGCTGTCGAGGCGACTCTTGCCCACAAGGAGGCGCCCTGAGCCCTGCAATGGCGCCGCGAACCTTCTGGCGCTCTGGAAGGCGCGGGCCTGGACCTGGTGCAAGCTGGGCCCTACGTCCCGTTTCCTGAAGAAAACATATCCTGTCATGCCTGGGCTGTCCGCACTTCCAAGCCTGATCAACAGGAAGAGACATTTAACCTGTGACACACATAGCAGCCTACAAGCTCGAAGTGATGGCCAGGTATTAGAAAAGCAAAGTAGTTGTTGCTAGAATTGTCTTTAAGACTCAGGGCTGGGCCCGTTTCACTGATCTCACACCCAGAGGGAGGTTGACAAAGCTTGGGAAGAAGGATGCCCATTGATAGTGGACACAAAGGATGCAGAATTTAGGGGCCATAAGGACTTCTGCTAGAACTGCCAAGTTAAGGAAAACAGTCCTAAAGTTGTCTCAGCAAATATGCTGAGCTGAGCACCAGCTGGGTAAAAAAGAGTGTGATGTTTGCAGGCAATGGGACTTTGGCACCCAAATTATCCTGGGCCTGGCCATGGGATGGTTCTGGTCACCAGAACACATGAAAAGACAGCATAATGCAAGCACTGGGCATTGTGCTTCATAGAACCCAGACAAAAAAGCTGGGAAGACTCTGCTGGATTCTTGTGTGGTATCTACCCCTTCTGTTCCTTCTTCTTCTCAAAATATATTGTAAGCCTGATTAAAAAAACTTACTTAGAGCCATGGTCAGTGCCATATTCTGAAAACTTACAGCTGACTTACAGGTTTAGTATCTCACAGAGCAGGTTTGAGGCCCTGGAATTGGAGGGACAGACAAGTGATGAAGTGGGCAAAAGTCCTTCTGGAATAGAGGAGCACCTAGGGCAGGTCAGGCAACACCATGCATGGTGACCACCTCTGTTCCAAGGAAAGGCAGGGTCCCTTCAGGCCTTCCTAAAAGCATCCCAAGGGAAGGTTTCCATCTCCCCTGCCCTCTTTCCTTGACTTTAGCTGAATCTTTCTCTCACTGAAAGACAGGAAGCTCAAGTGTGTTAGGAGAATACTGTGAGCATTGGCAGCGGTGAACAGTCAGTGTGAAAAACACCAATCACTTGTTTTTAAAATTTTAAAAAGTTTCATAGTAATAAAATAGTTATAAAAATAGTAACACAATTAGAGTAATAACAATTTGGATAAATTGAATTAAGACAATATGAGACAATAAAAACAAAGAGTTACGGATGTCCGGGTACCTTTTTCTGGGCATCAGGAGCCTGAAAAAGGACACCCATTAACAAAGGATTAACCCTTAAGAACAATAGCCTGTTGCATATTCATATACTTCATACATGATGCATAAATTCCATTCAAATACAGGATTCTGTCTGGTCATTGTCAACTTCTTTCCTTCTAATCCTAACAGTGCCTCCAAGGTGAGAAGAAGTTCATTTTTTCTGATAAGAAGGCAAGAAATTCCCTTTCTCTGAAAGATTTAGATGTCCTGTGGCTGCTATCTCGCTGCAAGCCCTTTCTGTTAAACAAAGCATCTTACATAGCATAGTTTCTATTTTTATAACCTAAAACTATATTTAACACAGTGCTTAAGAAAATTAATACAGCATTGCTTTCTCACACAACACATATAATATTCATTTTAATATTTGTGAAAAGCCAATCATAAAATACATGCATTTTTCACAATCCCCACTCTTATTCTTTGTAAATCATTTGGCTTGAGCAATATTTTTTTTCTACTTATATCTTCTGGACTATGCTGGTAAAATAAAACACGGGATTACACAAGAAAGAAATATAAAAACAGTTGTAACACAAATGAAAGATCTTAATTTCTTCTAATACATTACCCCACCAGCTAGATTTTAACATTGTTTTCTAATTTTTGGACTGGTACCTGGGTTGTTATATGCGTATACATTTTTCTTTTTGATTTCTTTTGCTTTTGCTAGAATGACTTTTCTGTGGTCATCAATTTTCAACGATCTGATATATTGAACTTTCCACAAACACCCCCTTCTTTGGCCAATAAACAGTCTAAAGCGAACCTTTCTGATACCCTACAGTTTTTGTTTGGCTTAGCTGACTTAATGTTAACTCTAATGCCTGGGCAGCCTTATTTGCTATCATTTCTATAACTGCTTGGAGTCTTGTAATACAATTCAACAGATAATTTGGAGTCAATACAGAGTTAGATTGCTGTGCTGGTTTTACCTTTTCCTTTATTATTTGGTTTTTTTTTTTCCAAATCTTGAACCGCATCTTCAAGATTAAATTTAAAACAAATCCATCTCTCTCCTTTTGGACATTCAGTTCTAAATCTATTGCCACTTTTTCTTAAGTTTCTTGTAATCTAATAATTTACTCTGTTTTGCCTACAAGTTCTTAATTTGGCTGGGTTATAACAGTGGCTGTTGACATAGGTGTGTGTAATAAAGGAGGAACTTTGGTTTCTTTCTATGTGATGCTTTCTGTAGCATTTGTGACACAATCCTGCTGGTATCCCGAAAGGGAAAAGACAGCAAGTGAGTGCCAGAAACAGGAATAACAGAGGTCCAGTATGGCTTATACTCCCACCTCCCATGCCTGTGAGGTTGCAACCCACAGCAGGTTTATTTGATCTTCTTGGTGGTGAAATACAGAGGCCAATCTGGTCTTGCCCTCTATTTTCTTGTCACTTTCTCTTAACTAATTGCTAGGCAAATTGTTTTTGACACTCTTTAACTGTGGTCTCTTACTGTTCCTCAGGTAGCTCTCATTTAACAGGCACTAATAATTCCCATCCACAAAACCAAGTCAGTACTTTAACACTTTTTGCAATAAGAGCATAAATTTTGTGAATCACAACACTAATTACTCTTACAATTTAAGCATTTACTTATAACCCACCTAGCATGTCCAGTATTGGAATGAATCAAGTAAAGTTTACTAATGGAAATAGTAATTCCCCTTCTCCCTTGTACAATTCTAGGGCTAAGGTCAGAATACAAAAACGTTCTTGATCTTTCTATCTGAGGTATTCCTCCCCCAAGGAGATGTTTTATTCAGGCAGTGCTCAAATCCAGTGATATAAGCATTATCTTATTTCTTAATTCAGTGTTATTCTTTGTACATTTCTTGGATCATTTGGGTTTTCTCAAACCATTACCACTCAGTCCCCATTGGAAAGTCAGTTCAGTATCACCCGGTTTAAATATGATAGTCCATTCCTCAAGTTTCTTCACAAGTCCTTTGATTCTGCTGGCATGAATTCACTCTCTTTCCGTGATTTTGATTGTTGCTTCAGTAGTACCTGGAAAGGACTTCTTAATAGCATAGATAATAAAAGAAAGATAATACTGCATTAACTTTTACGATTCGCTTTCCTTCTAAACTTTCTGGATTTAGCTAAAAGCTTTCTCTACAGCAGCCTCTTCTTCAGGAAAAAAGCCTTCTCGTTAACGGCAAACAAAACACACAAAAGAAAAAAAAAACAAAAAACTTCTTACTTAAGAAAAACAAACCGCTTTGTGAGGTTTGGAGAGTCAGCAATCTCTGCTTTGATTTTATCTTTTAGTGCTAGTCCCCCCTGCCCCTCTTTTCACAGCCCTGCTGTCAGTGCTGTTCTTGGCCCTTCCCCCGGTGCGGCCCCTTGGCTGCAGGGCCGGGGCAGGGGAGAGCAGCCCCGGGCATGGGGACCCTGGGGGCTACCCTGGGTCTCTTTTGCCCTCTCTCTCTCTCTCTCTCTCTCTCTCTCCCCTTCTCTCTCTCGGCCTACTTCCAGGCTGACGCTGCCATCCTGGGCTCGGCACCCCGACAGTCTGGGAGCCCCCCGGCAGCTCTGCCCCGGAGCCAGCCCGCTCCTGGCCGCAAACCTGTGTCCTCTGCTGCCAGCCCCGCCCGGGGCACCTCCATGGATCGGTCCGTGCCGCAGCCCCCGAGACCCCGCCGATCGCAGGGAGCGCTCAGACACCTCCCAGCCTTGACAACCCCAAACCTGGCGTGCCCAGGTGCTCCTGACATTCTTTCTCTTTCTCTCGTCAACTTATCCTCTTTTCTCTTCAAGGAGGGCCCGTTCTGCTAAGGCTTTTCCGGACCCCAGTGTGGCATTGAATAACCTCTTAACAACCATGTGTTAAGATACTTCTCTGCCTTTCATGCAAAAAACTTGCATTCACACTTCTGCTCTCTTCTAGCACCAAGATGTCATCACTTCACATTCTAACATCTCAGAGTTTCCTAACTACTTCTCTACTTCAACTTCTCTCTTTCTCCTCTCTCAGTTGTAACCCTTATGGGGTCGATATTTATTCTTCCCCTATGTCTTTCTCCAGCCCAAACTTCTTTGTTGATTTTTTTTCTTCATCCTCTTGGCTTAATTTCAAAACTCTAGCTGTCATTTTCTTATTTTCTGATATAACTCTTACTCTTAATTGCACTTGTAAGACTCTTCCCAATAAATTGCTACCTGCCCCTGGGACCAATAACACATCTCCCATCTAAATTTTAGTTTCTTCCCTCAACTACCACATCTTTAATGACCAGAAATGTAAAACTTCCTCTTTTTGCCCCTGTTACTTTCACTATATGTTTGCTCACACTATAACCTTTTGGAACGTTTAACAGGCAGGTTTTCTCTGCCCCTGTGTCTATAACAAATTCCAATTCTTCTTCGTGGGGACCCACTTTTAAAGTTATCACAGGCTCCTGATGGTATTTGTTCCCCCCCAAAAAAATTAAAGCCTATGACTTTTTTTTTTTTTTTTATGGGCCCATTTCTTTAAAGATTTTCAGATCTTCTGCTTACTTAGGACCATTTTCCTTTTTCTCTAAAGTTTGTTTATCTATTTAGTTGGAGTTTTTTCTTTCCCCTCTAAAAGCTGTCTCTCAAAAATCTTTTGTTTTCACATTTCGCCTTTGATATGCTGTCTCATTTATTCTCTTGGTTATGTAATTACAATAACTGTTCATGTGTTTACTCCCCTCCTCATTATTTTAACCCCATTCAGGAGGTACAGTTGGCATTTTGTCTTCTCTGGGGGTCCCTGCAGATTATCTTTTTCTTAAGCTTTTATTTCAGTTGCTCTGATTAATTGCTTTTCTTCCTGAGAAAAATATTATTTTCATTACCAACCACATCTGTTCTCAAGTATACATGTTTGGACCTAAAAGTTGGTCTAATTGTTCAGCTATGCCTATGGGATTCTCCAAATATCTCTTTTATTTATTTCTTAAAATTACAGACCTCAGACAAAGTCAAAGAAGCATTTACAAACTCTGATCCATCACCCCCCTTTGAGAACCTCTCTTAATGGAAATAGACCAATCTCTTTATCCCATTCTTTTTGGATTTTTATCTTCTACAGCCTTTCTCACGTATTTTTAGGAAGAATCAGGAGAGGGCTTTCTTCTAACTGATTTTTTAGTGTTTCAATAAAGTGATTCCTTTAGAGAGTTTCCTTAAGCAGCCGGAGCTGTGGTTACCAAGGGAATGGAGCTCAGGGCAGGACGGGGAGGCTCGGCACAGCTCAGGGTCTGGGGGCTCCAGAGGCGGGGTCTGTGGCTGGGATGGCCCGAGGGGATCGGCACAGCTCAGGGTCTGGGGGCTCCAGAGGCGGGGTCTGTGGCTGGGATGGCCCGAGGGGATCGGCACAGCTCAGGGTCTGGGGGCTCCAGAGGCTGGGGTCTGTGGCTGGGATCGCCCGAGGGGATCGGCACAGCTCAGGGTCTGGGGGCTCCAGAGGCGGGGTCTGCAGCCGGGATGGCCCGAGGGGATCGGCACAGCTCAGGGTCTGGGGGCTCCAAAGGCGGGGTCTGTGGCTGGGATCGCCCGAGGGGATCGGCCCAGCTCAGGGTCTGGGGGCTCCAAAGGCGGGGTCTGCAGCCGGGATGGCCCGAGGGGATCGGCACGGCTCAGGGTCTGGGGGCTCCAGAGGCGGGGTCTGTGGCTGGGATCGCCCGAGGGGATCGGCACAGCTCAGGGTCTGGGGGCTCCAGAGGCGGGGTCTGTGGCTGGGATGGCCCGAGGGGATCGGCACAGCTCAGGGTCTGGGCGCTCCAGAGGCGGGATCTGTGGTTGGGATCGCCCGAGGGGATCGGCACAGCTCAGGGTCTGGGGGCTCCAAAGGCGGGGTCTGTGGCTGGGATCGCCCGAGGGGCTGTTCCTGTGCAGACCGAGCTGGAGCGGGGATCGCCCTCACTCGGCTCACGGTGGCTGATCCGGCAGAGACAAAGCCGGGACTGACCCCGGCTGCAGCGGCGGGAGCCGACAGAGTCAGGGCAGCCGGGGATGGGACAGACGGGACCCCCTCGGTGCGATCAGCGCGGTAACCACGGTGCACACGGCAGGACAGACCCGCACCCCCGGCAAGAACGCGGGCCAGGCGGCCGGACCGGGACAGACGGACCGGGACAGACGGACTGTGCCGGAGCCGGCACAGGGGCTGGGAGGGCTGGTGCGAACGAGTCGGGGAACGAACGGGAATGGATGAGGTAATTTGTTCTCAGCTCTATACTTTCCCCGTTTTGCTTTTTGGATGCTTTGAAATGGTCGACGAGCTAACTGACGACCTTCTCATATTGTTTTTCTCATCACACTTTTATTTATCTTTTGGCAAATTATACATGTTTCAGGTACTTGTTTTTTACTCTAAAGGTCTCAATGCACCCATAGTTCTTTTAAAAAAATGATCACACCTAGCCTGTGTATCCCACCGGGCTTTTTGATACACGTCCTCTGCTATTCCCTCGTAAGCGTTTTATTATCTAATTGTCTTCCATATCAAGATGTTTCTATTTCCCCGATTTATCTCGTTCGCCACAATCTTGTTTTAATTCCCCCCCCCTTTTTTTTTCTTCATTTGGAGTTAATATTAACTCTTTCAGCTCTATTTTCTGCTGCATCTTTAGCTTCTTGATCTGCCAGTTATTTATTTTATTTCTTCTTATTTCTAGGTCTTTACCTTTTGGTGTCCTTTAATATGTACTATTGCTATCTCTCTTAGGTAATTGTAATGCCTCTAAAACCTCGAAAATAAGTTTCTCATGTACTAATCTTTTTCTTCTTTAATTAAGCAATCTCCCTTTTAAAATTTTTCTTAAGGTATGTGCTACTCTAAAGGCATACCTTGAATCAATATATAACTCTTTTGTGTTAAATTTTCTAATGCTGTTTTTAAGTATATAATTCACAAGTTTGCATGTTTTTTCTCATCAACTTCTGCATACCCTGTATTTTGCAATGAGTTGTATTTCTGTTTGTTAACATAACTCCCAAAGTGCTGTCTTGGGGTATTTCTGTTGGTATTTTTTTTCTGCTTTTCTTTTCCTGTATCCACCTTACTGAATTTCTGTCTCATTTTTCAGTTTTCTATCTATTCGTCCCCTGCTTCTGTTTGTCACTTTTTACTAACAACTTAAATACCACTTTTCTTTCAACTACTTACACCCAAAAAAACCCCTTTTTCTCACACTGCTTTTCAATACAATCCAACTCCCTCCAAGGAGATATGGTAAGGCTTAAAATGCACAATCGACATTACCTATACTTTCATTCGTCTACATTCACTCACTTTTATTTCTCATTCACTTTCACACATTCCTTCACACTCTCAAGACACAAAGTGGATCCTTATTGCTGGGAAATCACAGGTCCTTGTGGCCCCCTCTTTCGCTTTGGGGTTTACCTCCAGGTCTCAGTGTCACCAGGCCCCCTAGAAGGGCCCTGACTCTGGCTGCCTCTGGTGCCCGTTCCCCTGTGAGGCTGTCTGCGTGTCTTTCACACTCTTCAGCTACGGCCCCTCACACGCCCAGGGAACGCTAGCTTGGTTCGCAGGTCACTCGCTCCTCTTGGGCCCAGAAGCCCCCACCCAGCCGGGAGCTGCAGCCTGGTGTGCAGGTCACTCGCTCTTTCCACACCTCCCCCTTCCCACCTGCCCAGGAAGCTGAGGCTGGCTCTGTGTGTGTGTCACTCTCACACACCACAAAACAACAATAAGGTACCTTTTACTTTCACATCGCCTATTACAAGTTTAGGTGTTACTGGCCAGTCCCGGTGCTATTGGATATCCCTCAACCCAGCTGTGTTATCCAACCCCAAATGCTCTTGGGCAATTTTTCCCTCAATCCTGTCATGTTGTCCAACCCCAGATGCTCTCGGGTAATTTTCCTTCAATCCAGCTGTGTTGTTCAACCTCAGATGCTCTTGGGCATTTTCTGTCCCTCAACCCAGCGGTGTGGTACAACTACAGATGCTCTTTGGCATTTAATTTGTTCTGCTGTGTTGTCCAACCCTGGATGTTCTTGGGCATTTTTTTATCCCCCAATCTAGCTGTGTTGTCCCACCCTGAGTGTTCTCGGGCATATCCTCACTTGGACAGAATTCTGCTCAACCCTGCTCTTGGATGCTCTTGGAATATAAATCCCTCAACCCAGCAGGTTTTAGGAGCCCCTCCTGTCCTGTTTCCTAGTGGATTGGGCTAGGAAACCTTGCTCCCCACCACCGAGGGGTCCAACCCCTCCCTGAGACCCAGTCCCAGTCACCCCCGGGGATTCTTTCACTCTCTTATGAGTCGCTTTGTCTCTTTACTGGCCGCTTTTCCAGCGCAAAGTCGGAAACGCAGCGTGGGAGACTCCGCACTCACTTGGCAGGTCTGGGACAACCAGCCCGCCTCTCATTCACACACATTCATCCCCCCGTACCTGCCCCCCGAGAAATACTTACCAATCCTTTTTCCTTCCCGGGTTCTTCGTGCGCACTACTACTCTTAGGGGGCAAATTACAGCAGTTGTAGGGACCCTTTTCCCGTTCTCTTTGTTTTATTGTCTCCTTTTGTCCACAGATCGTAACCTGCGTCTGTCGGTCACTTCAGGGGAAGCAGAGCGAGGCTGCCAAAGAGGGCAGGGCGCGCCTTCCCCACTCTGACTCTCCCAAAGCACCGGCAGCGAGGAGTTAGTAACCATCCTCTGCTACCAAATTGTGAAAAACGCCAATCACTTGTTTTTAAAATTTTTACAGTTTAATAGTAATAAGATGGTTATATAGTAACACAATTAGAGTAATAACAATTTGGACAAATTGAATTAAGACAATATGAGACAATAAAAACAAAGAGTTATGGACGTCCAGGTACCTTTTTCTGGGCATCACGGGCCCAAAAAAGGACCCCTGGTAACAAAGGATTAACCCTTAAAAACAACAGCCCGTTGCATATTCATACACTTCATACATGATGCATAAATTCCATTCAAACACAGGATTCTGTCTGACCAGTGTCTACTTCTTCCCTCTAATCCTAATAGCACCTCCAAGGTGGGAAGAAGTTTGTTTCTTCTGATAAGAAGGCCGTAAATTCTTTTTCTCTGAAAGATCTAGGTGTCCTGTGGCTGCAAGTTATCTCGCTGCAAGTGTCCTTTCTTTTAAACAAAGCATCTTACATAGCATAGTTCTATTTTAACAATTTTTATAACCTAAAACTATATTTAACACAGTACTTAAGAAAATTAATACAGCATTGCTTTCTAATACAACACATATAATATTCATTTTAATATTTGTGAAAAGCCAATCATAAAATACATGCATTTTTCACACCCCATTCCTTGACATCAGGGCTCTCTGCTCCCCTTTTCCCGGCCATCCCATGGCTCCCAGCCTCCCGACTGGCCATTGGCTTGACCCTGGGATGCCCTGGAATGCCTTGGTCCCTCATTCCTGCCTTTCCCAGCCCCCAGCCCCAGCTGTGTGCAAAACCAGAGACCCCCTGAACTCCTCGTTCTCGAACATCCCTGGTGTCCCCACCCTTGTCCCCCCTTTTTGGGAAACCCTGGACTCCCCTTTCCTGGGCTCATGGACCCCCTGGAACTCCCTTCTACCTCTCCACGTCCCTGCCCCTGTCTCCTGTCCCTCAGCTGTCCCCTGTCCCTCGGCTCTGTGGGCCCAGGGTGGCAGCAGGAGCCAGGGCAGCCCTGGGGGAGAACAACCCTGAGCCCCAGCCGGGCCAGTTCCCCCAGTTCCCCCCAGGTCACTCCCAGCATGGGCCCTGTGGCTCCCAGTCACCCCCAGGATGGTCCCAGTCACTTCCAGTTACACTCAGTGTGATCCCAGTATCATCCCAGTCACTCCCAGTATGATCCCAGGTGTTCCCATTCAGCCCTACTATAGTTCCAGACACTCCCAGTATGGTTCCAGTCCTTCCCAGTATGATTCCAGGATGAACCCAGTCACTCTCAGTACAGTGCCATTTGCCCCCAGTATGGTCCCAGTCACTCCAAGTCACCCAGTAGGATTCCAGTCAATCCCAGATACTCCCAGTATTATTCCAGTGACTTCCTTTATGGTTCTTTTGTGATTCCAGTCACTCCTGGTCTCTCCCAGTACATCCCAGTTGTCCCTAATGTGTTTCCACTCACTCCCAGTTGCTCCCAGTAGCTTCCGGTATGATTCCATTTGCTCACAGCCACTCCCAGTCACCTCCAGCATGATTCCTGTCATTTCCTGTATATCCCAGTTGCCCCAACATGGTCCCAATTGCCCTCAGCCTGCCCCTAGTCACTTCCAGTATGATTCCAGAAGGATCCCAGTCACCCTCAGTGTGGTGCCAGTTGTTCCCAGTATGATCCCATTGGTCCCCAGCATGTCCCCATTTCCTCCCAGTGTGATCCCAGTTGCCTCTAGCACAGACCCAGTCCCTCCCAGTATGATCCTACTCTGATGCCATGATGATCCCAGTTGCTCCCAGCTTGGTCCTAGCTGCTCCCAGTTGCTCCCAGTCTGATCCCAGTTGTTCCCAGTGGCCCCTGTGTTATGTTTGGGAATGGGAGGAAATGCAGGGAAGTGATGCAAAGTTTTTTGTGTATCTGACAGTCTGTTGAGCTGCTGAAAAGCTAGACACGCTTTTGTGAAACACACATGGTAAAGACCAAAAAATTCAGAAACTTTTCTTTTCTTTGTTGGTCGGCAGGGAGGTGCTGGGTTTCGGTTTGGGCTTCAGCTCTGTGTCTGGGCTGGGCTGGGCCGTCTTGCTGCAGGCTGGGCTTCTTTTCTATTTCCTGGGCTGCTTGCTGGCTTCTCTCTCCATGGGCTCTGGTTTGGCCGGGCTGGGCTTCAGCAGCTGCCGGGCAAGGAGACAGGGGAGGCTGCGGAGCTTTAGCCAGAGCAGGGCTGGCTGTGGCTGCGAAGATCTCGCTGTCAGGCTGCTGCTTCTTCTTCTTCTTAGCCTGGCTGAGACCAGAGACTTCTGTGGCTGGTGTAGAAAACTAAACACTAACTACAAAGCTGATCTGAACACAACTGAGCCACAGCTTTCTGTTAGTAGTTATTGGTGGGTTAGGTAGGCTTCAGGCGTGATGTTAACTTTTTCAGTGCTTCAGTCTTCTTCTGAGTGAGAGAAAAGAACAACATGCACGTATATTAAAAACAAGATGGAGATATTAAAGGTAATAAAGAAGAAGGTAAGTAAGTCCCAGATGGGAGGGGGAGAAGATGCTTTGTTTTTAGAGCTGAAATCCTCTTGTAAGCTATAAAGAAAAGACTCTTTTCCCTTATAACACATAAAACTATAAGGAAATGAAAGTGTTTGAATTGATATTAGGTAAAGGCTTCTATGTTAAAGTAAGCAGATGTTGAAATAGCTGTAATCTCATGAGAAGTTTGCACAAAGAAAGAGCACAGTCTTGTGCTTCTAAAAATGAAGATCTGTGCTCCCAGAGATGAAGATGATTTTAGAGATAGATAATGAGAACTTTTGCCTTTTTCCTCAGGCTTCTCTCCTCAGGAGCTATCAGTGCTCTCCTGGGAACTCGTCGTAGATTGGAGCTGCCCTCTTGGCTCTTCAGCTCTTGAGCTTCAGCTTTTCAGGGCTGATCCCCTCCCAAAAGGGTTGGCGGGGAGTAGCCCACGCAGCGAACGCCACTTGTCGGTTTCTGGGCTGTTTAGGTGGCCTGGAAAGGCCCAGGGTGGCCTTGGACAGCCCGGCGCTTCAAAGGACGAGGAGAGACTTCTGATCTTGTTTCGGTCTCAGTGTTTATTAATTGTTTATCTAAAAGATTTTCTTTCAGCCCAACAGAGGTTTGCACAGCAAGCCAGCCATGAGCACACTGAGAGCCCCCGGGGCGGTCACTTATCTTTATACCCGAAGTTACGTGTACAATATTTATAATTTTTCTCCAATACCTTCTACTCTTATTAACCGGTGAACTTCTAGTAATGACCAATCCCAAAGTGCCAACATCACCACAGAAGATGGAGGCCAAGAAAAAGAAGAAGAAGGACAGGACACGCCCCAATTCCTCCATCTTACTTCTTTAGACCCCCCTGTACAGAAATCCTAAACCCTGTGTCTCACACTCTAATTAAATTATCCCTTCACCATTCACCCCAGTGAAATCCTCCCAGTCCTCATACAGGTGTCATCTCCTGTGTAGGATCAATGTCCAGCCACCAGACACTTCTGGCAACATTCCAGGACTCCCGAGCGCCCCCAAGGGTGTTCTTGGCCACTCTGCACCTCCATCCTGAGGTGCTGAGATCCCACAAAGGAAGGTAAATCAGCCGGGTATGAGGGTTCTTCCTAAGGAAAAAGCTGTGAAAGCTGCCATGTCGTGGCACTTTTGCACTCCTTTTTGGACACCTTTCACAGCTCCAGTTTGCGTGGAGGTCTGGGCTTCCTGATTTTAAAAATCCTAGCCCTAGGCCTAACCCCAACCCTAAGACGAGAAAGGCAAATCAGCCCGGAATTAGGGATGTCCCCAAGGAAAAAGCTGTGGAGGCAGGCATGTTGTGGTGCTTTTGCTCTCTTCTTGGGTAGTCCTTCGCAGCTGCTGTGTTCTTGGAACTCAGGGCTTTCTGGTTAAAAAACACTAACCCTAGGCGTAAGTCAAACCGTAACCCTAGGAAGGTAAATCAGCCTATGGTTCGGGAGGGTCTCATGGAAATAGCAGTGGAGGCAGCCAAGTTGTGTCACTTTTGCGCTGTCCTAGGGATGCCTTTGACAGCTGCAGTGTGCCTGGAGCACAGGGCTTCCTGGTTTTAAAAGTCCTAGGCCTAAGCCTAACAGTAACCCTAGGAAGGTAAATCAGCCGGGTATTGGGGTTCTTCCTAAGGAAAAAGCTGTGAAAGCTGCCATGTTGTGGCACTTCTGTGCTCCCTTTGGGATGCCTTTGGCAGCTGCAATAAGCCTGGAACTCAGGGCTTCCTGGTTAAAAAAACCCTATCCCTAGGGTGAACCTCACCCTAGCCCTAGGCAGATAAATCAGCCTCGGTATAGGGATGGAGCCAAGGAAAAAGCGCTGTGAAAGCAGGCATGTTGTGGCACTTTTGCACTCCCTTTGGGATGCCTTTCGCAGCTGCAGTAAGCCTGGAACTCAGGGCTTCCTGTTTAAAAAAATCCTAGCCCTAGGCTGAACCCCAACCCTAACCCTAGTCAGATACATCAGCCTAGGTCTAGGGATGGTGCCAAGGAAAAAGCGCTGTGAAAGCAGGCATGTTGTGGCACTTTTGAGCTCCCCTTGGGATGACTTTCGCAGCTCCAGTGGGCCTGGAGATTAGGGCTTCTTCATTATAAAAATCAAAATCCTACGACTATCCCTAAGGCTAACCCTAGGAAGAAAAATCAGGCTTGGATTAGGCATGTTCCCTAGGAAAAAGCTGTGGAGGCAGGCATGTTGTGGTGCTTTTGCTCTCTTCTTGGGTAGTCCTTCGCAGCTGCTGTGTTCTTGGAACTCAGGGCTTTCTGGTTAAAAAACACTAACCCTAGGCGTAAGTCAAACCGTAACCCTAGGAAGGTAAATCAGCCTATGGTTCGGGAGGGTCTCATGGAAATAGCAGTGGAGGCAGCCAAGTTGTGTCACTTTTGCGCTGTCCTAGGGATGCCTTTGACAGCTGCAGTGTGCCTGGAGCACAGGGCTTCCTGGTTTTAAAAGTCCTAGGCCTAAGCCTAACAGTAACCCTAGGAAGGTAAATCAGCCGGGTATTGGGGTTCTTCCTAAGGAAAAAGCTGTGAAAGCTGCCATGTTGTGGCACTTCTGTGCTCCCTTTGGGATGCCTTTGGCAGCTGCAATAAGCCTGGAACTCAGGGCTTCCTGGTTAAAAAAACCCTATCCCTAGGGTGAACCTCACCCTAGCCCTAGGCAGATAAATCAGCCTCGGTATAGGGATGGAGCCAAGGAAAAAGCGCTGTGAAAGCAGGCATGTTGTGGCACTTTTGCACTCCCTTTGGGATGCCTTTCGCAGCTGCAGTAAGCCTGGAACTCAGGGCTTCCTGTTTAAAAAAATCCTAGCCCTAGGCTGAACCCCAACCCTAACCCTAGTCAGATACATCAGCCTAGGTCTAGGGATGGTGCCAAGGAAAAAGCGCTGTGAAAGCAGGCATGTTGTGGCACTTTTGAGCTCCCCTTGGGATGACTTTCGCAGCTCCAGTGGGCCTGGAGATTAGGGCTTCTTCATTATAAAAATCAAAATCCTACGACTATCCCTAAGGCTAACCCTAGGAAGAAAAATCAGGCTTGGATTAGGCATGTTCCCTAGGAAAAAGCTGTGGAGGCAGCCATGATGTGGCACTTTTGCACTCCCTTTGGAATGTCTTTCA
The DNA here is from genome assembly GCF_035770615.1 of Melospiza melodia melodia. Lineage (NCBI taxonomy): Eukaryota > Metazoa > Chordata > Aves > Passeriformes > Passerellidae > Melospiza > Melospiza melodia. The sequence continues at coordinate 11,316,985 of NC_086200.1, read as the reverse complement.
CAGTTCCAGTGTGCCTGGAGCTCTGGGCTTCCTAGTTTTACAAATCCTAGCCCTAGACCAAAACCCAACCGTAAGATGAGAAAGGAAAATCAGCCAGGAATAAGGCATGCTCCCAAGGAAAAAGCTGTGGAGGCAGCCATGTTGTGGTACTTTTGCGCTCTTCTTGGGTAGTCCTTCGCAGCTACTGTGTTCTTGGAACTCAGGGCTTTCTGGTTAAAAACCACTAACCCTAGGTGTAAGTCAAACCGTAACCCTAGGAAGGTAAATCAGCCTATGGTTCGGGAGGGTCTCATGGAAATAGCAGCGGAGGCAGCCAAGTTGTGGCACTTTTGCGCTGTCCTAGGGATGCTTTTCACAGCTGCAGTGTGCCTGGAGCTCAGGGCTTCCTAGTTTTAAAAATCCGAGCCCTAGGCCTAAATCCACCACTAACCCTTGGGAGGTAAATCAGCCTGGTGTTAGGGTTCTTCCCAAGGAAAAAGCTGTGAAAGCTGCCATGTTGTGGCACTTTTGCACTCCATTTGGGATGCCTTTTGCAGCTGCATTAAGCCTGGAACTCAGGGCTTCCTGATTTTAAAAATCCTAGCCCTAGGCCTAAAACCAACCCTAAGACTCAAAGCCAAATCAGCCAGGAATTAGGGATGTTAAAAGGAAAAAGCTGTGGAGGCAGGCATGTTGTGGTACTTTTGCGCTCTTCTTGAGTAGTCCATTGCAGCTGCTTTGTTCTTGGAACTCGGGGCTTTCTGGTTAAAAAACTACTAAAAATCCAGTATGTCTGGCAGGGAGAAACTCTGCCAGCACAGAAAACATGTCTCATCGTGTTCCAGAAGTTGCAGAGAGGTCTGCCAAGTGTTTGGATGGAAGAAAAGAAAAGATGTACAAAACGGCTTCCAATTGAATGTTCATGTGATTGGAAAAGTCAGGAGAGTGGTAACGTACTGTTTTCTATCAGTTGGCAAGCTGCGCACACAATCCCAGTGTTGTACAGCTTCCTTCTTCACCTTTCCGAAGCTGCTGCTCTCTCCGGCTCCCGGAGGGGAAGAAGCGCCTTCTTCGCGCAAAGACGATTGTGCCGCTCACAGTGCTCTCCTTAGCGCGGCTTCTGCCGAAAGACGCCCGGGAGCGGCGTTTAGCTCCAGAGAGCATCGTACCTTCGTCTTTAGCGTCTTTTGTAGTCTACATCTTAGCAGAAAGTTTTCCCACTATGTCTGGCTAGGAAAAACTGTGCCAGTACAGAAAACCACACCCATCGTGTTCTAGAAGTTGCAGAGTTGTCACTTTTGCGCTCTCCTTGGGAAGTCTTTCGCAGCTGCAGTGGGCCAGGAGCTCAGAGCTTACTCATTTAAAAAACCCTTTCCCTATCCAGCACTGGTGGCAGGTAAATCAGCCTAGGTATAGGGATGTTCCTAAGGAAAAAGAGGTGGAGGCAGCCATGTTGCACTACTTTTGCTCTCCCCTGGGGATGCCTTTCGCAGCTCTGCAGTGCGCCTGCAGCTCAGGGCTTCCTAGTTTTAAAAATCCTAGCCCTAGGCCTAAGCCCACCACTAACCCTAGGGAGGGAAATCAGCCTGGTATTAGGGTTCCTCCCAAGGAAAAAGCTGTGAAAGCAGCCATGTGTGGCACTTTTGCGCTCCCTTTGGGATGCCTTTGGCAGCTGCAGTAAGCCTGGAACTCAGGGCTTCCTGGTTAAAAAAACCCTAGCCCTCGGGTGAACCCTAACCCTAAACATAGGCAGATAAATCAGCCTAGGTATAGGGATGGTGCCAAGGAAAAAGCGCTGTGAAAGCAGGCATGTTGTTGCACTTTTGAGCTCCCCTTGGGATGTCTATCGCAGCTGCAGTGTGCCTTGAGATCAGGGCTTCTTCATTATAAAAATCATAATCCTACGACTATCCCTAAGGCTAACCCTAGGAAGGTAAATCAGGCTGGGATTAGGGATGTTCCCAAGGAAAAAGCCCTGGAGGGAGCAAGTTGAGGCAATTTTGCGCTGCCCTAGGGAATTCTTTCGCAGCTGCAGTGGGCCTGGAGCTCAGAGCTTACTCATTTAAAAAACCCTTTCCCTATCCCGCACTGGAGGCAGGTAAATCAGACTAGGTATAGGGATGTTGCCAAGGAAAAAGAGGTGGAGGCAGCCATGTTGCACCACTTTTGCTCTCCCCTTGGGATGACTTTCGCAGCTCTGCAGTCTTCCTGGAGCTCAGGGCCTCTTGCTTTAAAAACCCTATCTCTAACCCTAACTGGAGGCATGTAAATAAGCCTAGGGGTAGGCATGGTCCCAGGGAAAAAGCTGTGGAGGCAGGCATGTTGTGGTACTTTTGCGCTCCTCTTGGGTAGTCCTTGGCAGCTGCTGTGTTCTTGGAACTCAGGGCTTTCTGGTTTAAAAACCACTAAAAATCCACTAGTTCTGGCTGGGAGAAACTCTGCCAGCACAGAAAACATCTCCCATCGTGTTCTAGAGTTTGCACGGAGATCTGCCAAGTGTTTGGCAAGGAGAAAAGGAAAGTTGTCCAAAACAGCTTCCAATCGAATGTTCATGTGATTGGAAAAGTCAGGAGAGTGGTAAGGTACTGTTTTCTATCAGTTGGCAAGCTGCGCACACAATCCCAGTGTCGTACAGCTTCCTTCTTCACCTTTCCGAAGCTGCCGTTCTCTCCGGCTCCTGGAGGGGAAGAAGCGGCTTCTTCGCGCAAAGACGATTGTGCCGCTCACAGTGCTCTCCTCAGCGCGGCTTCTGCCGAAAGACGCCCGGGAGCAACCCTTAGCTCCAGAGAGCACCGTACCTTCCCATTCAATTTTTAGGCTCGACAAACGAAATGGTATACTTGCAGCAGTAGGGCGGGACATTGAACTGGACTTTCTCCTTTTAGAGAGAAGCTAATGGAAAAGTTTCACAGGAATCAGAGCAGGCTGTAAAAGAAGAAAAGTGTCATGAAAATAAGCCAGCCTTATCCTCTTAGTCTTGCTTGTTGTGATTGGCCAAGAATGAAATGTGTCAACTCTGTGTTTTTGGGTTTCACATCAGTAACAGGTACTTCAGCTGCTGTACTTCTCTCCTAAAGTTAAGAACAGAATCCAAGGAATTGTGATTCCATGGTCTCAATTCACCCTATGGTGCCGAAAAAGGAGTGGAAGGTGCACGGGTCAATTAACTTGAATGGCCTATGTAAATCAGCGGCCACTGATTTCCTGAAGGCTTCAACAGGTTAGTTGCCTATGTTTTTCTTGGAATTGTTTTAACCTTTGGTCATGTTTTTCTTGCGATTCTTTTACCCTTTCCCCATTAGTTCAGCCTTTGCTCTCAAGCCTTTGCTGACATTTCCAATATCTCGGTAGCCTGGAAAAGTGTTGTCTTTATTGATCACATCATTATTCCCTTCCAAGGGTTGTTTGCCTCAAGTCTCAGTTTGGCTGGTTTTCTGCTAGTTGATTGTCAGAGGGCAGCAGGTGTTTTGTAAGAGCAAGTACACAATCCCATACCTTGCTTTTCTTTGGATTTGGCCTGTCTAGAAAATGGAATGACTGAACATCTCTGAGAGGCTTTTCTCTCCTCATTAGGTTTCACTGGAAGGGCAGATGCAAATGGTCTACCTGAAGTCTTGGCACAGAAGATAGTAGTGGTTTGCTGCTGCATAGAGCTAGAAGCTTACAAAAGGAAGGCCTTGGGCTGAGGCCCATTACTTTGGCTAAGCAGAAAAGGACTGTGGGAAGGTGAGGCAGCTGAATTCGAGGTAGATCAACAAGTTCTAGAACCATCGTGTGTTCACAGCGTGGCGCATGGTGGTTGGTTGAATTGTGTTTGTTATGGCTTAAAGCTATGGAACTGAGAAAGGCCTAAGTGTTTCAAAAGCCTGGTTTTTGTAAGAAAGCAGCTCTCCTTTGCATCTGCCTGGAGACTCTGCATCACCACGGACCCTCACTGCCAGTTTGCCAAGGAGATGATCAGTAGGAATGTTGCAGAGCTGCTGTGTGCATCTGAATGGAATGGCAGAGAGCGAAGCGCTGGACATTTCTGGCTTTAGTACAATGCTGCTGCATTGGTGCCAGTTTAGTTGGTTTTCCATCAGTGGCCTTTCTGTCTAGAAGTACACTGCCCAGAGTATTTGATGCCATTTGCTTCCTGTTGTTTTCATACCTTCCTTCAGTTGAAAGGATGATACAACCTTTCCATTTTGAAGATCCCTGTTAGGAAACACTATGCCAGAGGAGTCATCGCTCCCTTTTCTTCTGCCTCCTTTGCCATTTTCAGAGACTCATTTCAAATTTCTGCTCATGTCAAGAAGAATACTGAGACTACTTAGCAGGGTTGACGCTCTCAGCTGCTTTCTTTCCTCTTTCATACTGCTTCATACTGGATGTGACTTCAAGGCCTCGTTTTGTCATCTGCATTTTGCCGTGATCCAAAGCTTCCAGGCCTGTGATTCCAGGCCTGTGAACACAAAAAGAACTCTTAGTCTTTTGCAAGAACTACCCCTAGGAGGATTTGTGTTCACTTTGATCTCTACAGTGTTTCAGAAAAAAGGAGATTGTACTCTCTTCTTGTGCTCTCATTTCCCTCTCTCCGCCTTTCATGCCCTAGTTAATCTACCGGCGTGACTCATTTGGCATCATCTCACAGTGCAAATTCTGCGTAGTTTCATGTCCTTACAAATGCCAGTTGCCAAGGAGCCTATCTAACCATTCAAGGGGCAAAGAATTGCAGGGCTGGCCAGTTCAGGTGCTGAAACTGTAAGTCATGCCATATCAAAGTGACAGAGCAAATCAATTGATCTAGGACTTTCAGCTGGACACCTCTGAGAATAGCAGCTTGTCAGCAATGACACAGCCATCTTCCTAGCTGTATTCCAGAAAGAGGAAAGGGATACCTTCAGCGGTTAATATGTTTGGCATGAGAAAACAGCAAGAAATGTACCGCAAAATACTTGAGTCAGATCAAGTGCGTTTCTCTGGTGAGAATTTTGCTCTTGTTCTTTCTTGTCTGTGCCTTTACTTTTCACAGAAGACAGGGGAGCATTTCATTATTACTGTTCTTTTGTTTTCTCTTGTTGGCCTCCCTCTTTCCACCTGCAATTAACAAATTTGCCTTTCTTTACTGGCTTCTCTTTCTTTACTTCTACAAGTTGACATGAGGTCATCCAACCTTACCATCAATGTTCTCAGACAGTGGAGAGAAGTAGAAGGTACAGCTAAATGGATAAAAGAAACCCACAAAAATAGACAGGTTTTTACAGTCTTCTGTGAGAACATTAGGACACAAGATGTCTTTGAACTGAGTAATGCTCTATTGATTTAACTTTTAGTCCACTCTATTATTATTACTATTATTACATGTGTTTGGCCTTTAGTACAGAGCCTTGGAACTAATGCAGGCCAATACTTTGGCTAATTTTGTTTTATTTCTAGTGAGGACTTTGTTTCTTAAGGAATAGTCCAGAGAAAGAGCGTCCATGGTACAGTTACGGGTCATAAATTTCTGGTACAGTTTGTGCTGGTAATACATCTAGGAAAGAAAGGTTTGACATCTTGTTTGACTTTCAAATGGAACCATGATTTGAAAAACCTAAGAGTTGCGGTTCCCCCCCCACCCCACACCCCAAGTACTTCTCTTTGCACTGTTACTCAGGAATTACACATAAAAGCCCACCCTGTAAAATACGTTGCAGATACTTTGCAATAAGTGCAGCTTAGCAGCTAGAGATGATAACGCGGGTTAAATAACATTGCTTCTGCAGTGATGGAAACTCTGTCTACGCAGACATACTCAACAAAGGTTACGATGGCTTAGCTCCTGTGCTCAAGTGAACGTGCATTTTAGAACTTCCCAAGAAGGTGAATTCAACCTCCTTCATTGCTCTCTGCTGGAGTCCCAAGAGAATTTCAGTCTGCTTTTTGTCATTTACAGCTGTCACTGCCTAGCTCTTGAACATGAGACTCCCTCATGACTGATGAAAGTTGTCTACTTAAGAGTGGGTGAAAGACATGGTCTTGCTCTAGAAGGAGATGAGAAGGTTTCTGCAGTCTTTGTCATCTCTACTGCTTGTGATTTCTATACAAAACCAGCGGGAAGTTTTCTGAAGGCAGTCCAGAAGCTGGCAATATGGACAGCTTACAGCCGAACACTTGCTGCAGTGCAACCATGGTGACACCAGAAAGGACTTCAAAAATTTAAAATGGCAAACAAAGCAGTTGGAAGGAAAAGAACATGAACCATTATTCCATTTTTCTAATCTATCTTTCTTTCAATCATCATTTTCGTGCAGTTTCGCGGCTTGCGTTGGTATCCCTCTGAAGGAATCTGAGACAGAGTAAGCTTTTGAATGGAGTAGAGGTGAGAAACGCAGGCCAAGTTGCCTTTTTTGCCATCAAATACCAGTTACGCTTGAACTACCCTTTGCTTAAGGTGCTTAGCTTACACTAAGAATTGATTAGCACATTTTGATGTGAGCAAATTTTACTGTCATGACTGAGTAAATTTTGCTGTCGTCTGAATAGCAATGTTTGTGTCAAAATAGTATTTTGTCTCCTGTATCTGCAGCAGGTAAGCCTTTTGCTGTCAGCAGTGTTGCTTAACCTTTCATGTCATATCCCTCTTCACATCCATCTTCTGCTTAAGGCTTATTAATCTACTTTAGAATTGGCACGTGGAATAAGACTACTTTTCATTTTTGAAAGCTAATGTCATTTGACCTACTTACAGCAAATAATTCATTAATTGCAAGTCCCCAGCTAGCATCTTTTTGGCATATTCTAAACTTCTAAAGAAGTAACAAAAGCACTCTCCAATACTTGACTTTAATATCACAGTGGGAACGCTGGTCTTGTTTCCAATAAACAATCATGGGTATGGTAAAACAAAAGGAGGGGTTAGAGTTTTCTCTGTTAACCTATAGTGAGCTTGGATTTTGCAATATGCATGAAGTTAATTAACACTGTTATATAAAATGGCTAATTTAATCAATAAATTGGAGTCAATGCTGATCAACGACAAGGTGGATAGGCTTCCCTTCTCTTTCAACACAGTGCCAAGTCGGGCTGGTTTGATAGTACCAAGTGGCTGCTGCAATCTGCCATCCAGAAGCGGGGCAGGTGAGTTTTGTTTGCAAGGGAAAGGGGCCGTGGTTTTTGTTTGGGGGCCTGTGGATTGGAGTGGCCGGCTGGCTCCTGAAAATCCACGATACGCAGCATGGCTCCTAGACCCAAGGTGGCACCAGTGCCAAGTCAGGCTGGTTTGACAGTAAGAGGTGGCTCCTGCAATCTGCCATCCAGAAGAGGGGCAGGTGAATTTTGTTTGCCAGGGAAACGGGCGGAAGTTTGCGTCTGGGGGCCTATGGCTGGGAGTGGCCGGCTGGCTCCTGAAAATCCACGATACGCAGGATGGTTCCCAGACCCAAGGTGGCTCCAGTGCCAAGTTGGGCTGGTTTGATAGTATTAAGTGGCTCCTACAATCTGCCATCCAGAAGAGGGGCAGCTGAATTTTGTTTGCCAGAGAAAAGGGCTGTTGATTATGTTTGAGGGCCTGGGGCTGGAAGAGGCCGGCTGGCCCCTGAAAATCCACGATACGCAGGATGGTTCCCAGACCCAAGGTGGCACCAGTGCCAAGTCAGGCTGGTTCGGCAGTAAGAGGTGGCTCCTGCAATCTGCCATCCAGAAGAGGGGCAGGTGAGTTTTGTTTGCCAGGGAAAAGGGCCGAGGTTTGTGTCTGGGAGCCTATAGCCTGGAGTGGCCGGCTGGCTCCTGAAAATCCACGATACGCAGGATGGTTCCCAGACCCAAGGTGGCTCCAGTGCCAAGTCAGGCTGGTTTGATAGTACCAAGTGGCTCCTGCAATCTGCCATCCAGAAGAGGGGCAGGTGAGTTTTGTTTGCCAGGGAAACGGGCGGAAGTTTGCGTCTGGGGGCCTATGGCTGGGAGTGGCCGGCTGGCTCCTGAAAATCCACGATACGCAGGATGGTTCCCAGACCCAAGGTGGCACCAGTGCCAAATTGGGCTGGTTTGATAGTACCAAGTGGCTCCTGCAATCTGCCATCCAGAAGAGGGGCAGGTGAGTTTTGTTTGCCAGAGAAAAGGGCCGTGGTTTGTGTTTGGGGGCCTGTGGCTGGGAGTGACCGGCTGGCTCCTGAAAATCCACGATACGCAGGATGGTTCCCAGACCCAAGATGGCACCAGTGCCAAGTCGGGCTGGTTTGATAGTACCAAGTGGCTCCTGCAATCTGCCATGATCACATGAAGAAATACTTTCTGGTGTCTGTACTGGCCCATATGCTCTTTCTTCTCTCCCTCAACTTCTCCATCACCTCTCATCTGTTTCACATGCGCTATCTTCAAGGTCCACAGGCTACTTTTCACAGAATCTTCAGGCCTGATGCAGTAAGATCGATGAATAAAACAGAGCTGGGATCTATTTTCCAGTTTGGATAAAATGCATTCTGCACACAAATCCAAGGAGAAGGTGCTGCACGATGCCCAGAAAAACTTTCACTACTGCTAGTGTTCTACGTCAACCACAACTTAGTCTGAAAGAAAAGCTTTTTCTCTGAGAGCATCTGAGAGATTTGCATGAAGCACTGATATCTGACATATGCAATTTTGAATTGGAGAGGAAAAAGAAAATGGCAAGAAGTTTTTAATTTTAGTGGTTTCAATTTTAATTTCCGTGCACTTTTTCAAAACTTGTCAGCTCAAATGCCCATCTACATCTTTTAGTCATCTGTAAGTCAGTATTCATATAAAATGTGCTTCAAATCAAAAGAATTTCAAATTTGCACTCCAAGTTTCTATGCCTAGATTTATGATTTCCTACACATATTAGATGAAAGGAAGGCCTTTTTTACTGTGGGAGTGCTGGAGCACTGGAACAGGTTGCCCAGAGAAGTTGTGGATGTCCCATGCCTGAAAGTATTCAAGGTCAGCTTGGACGGGACTTGGAGCAGCAACAAAGGAGAAGCTTGACGGTAGAGAAACAAAGTTGGACTATAGAAGAAACTCGGACTGAAGTATAGGAGCAAGTTTTCTCTCAGCTCTTGGGGTAAATTCAAAGTTGTACAAAATGACATTTATCTGTGATATTCACTACTGTAACAGAAAGGTTCATGAAAACTGTACAGAAGATAGCAAATTTCAAAAGAGATAAGAATTACAGCATAAAATCCACGGGATGGGTTACAACATGAGACACTCTCTAAGAGAAAATCTCTGTGTTTCAGCACTTCATCATGGTAAGATTTCATGAAGTGCCAAAGAAGGCGGCAAAATATCATTCGGGACATTATTGACTGGAATTCAGCCTGGCCATTAGTAGGAACTGGCTTTGAACACATCATGTAGATATACCACACACACTTTCCCTTCACTGAAAAATTACTGTTTACAACGAATAAGCAATTGACGATCACAATTGATTGAAAGCATCTTAAACATGTCAAGTATTTCATTGTAGATGATCTGTGATCCAAATGCTTCTTCCACCTTAGAGAGGGACAGAACAATTCTTCCATATCATGATGGTTTAAAATTGTATCAACCAATGTTTTCTGCTGAAAAGATATCATCTATTTTTTTCTATTTTTGGAAGAAAATATTCCTAGACATACAACAGGTGAGAACTAAGTAATTTTAAAGAAACAAATGAAATGAAAGTATTCTGTAAATAGAATTAAATGAAAAGCTGTGTTTTAAATAGGAGCTAAATATTAAACAGAATTTTTGTACCAGGCATTTGAATTACTGCACCAGCTCTTTTGCCCATAAAGAGAGCATTTCAGTCTTTTCCTGCCTGCTTCCCCTTTGGAGACAGCTGTGGCCCTAGGATTTGCGTCTGAGGGAGAGCTCCATCCTTGGACCTCCTGATCTTTCCCAAGTGGCCAAATGGGGATGCACCAGCAGCACTGCTGGGAAGGTGCTGGCTCAGTGGCTGTTTTTTGAGACTGTGCCCCCCATATCAGCTTTATGTGTGTGTGTGGGGGGGGGGGTGCTCTGGTGGCTGTGGTTACACACTCACTGGCCTTGGCAGAGCACAAGTCGGAACCTTTGAAGGTTCCAGCTGCTGTGAGGCGCAGGAGGCAGAGCTGGTGCTAGGCACAGTGTGGTACTGTGCTGAGGGAAAGGTGAATACAGTTAATAATCCACCCTCAGCTAATCACTGAGGGCTGATGGGAGGCACAGGCTTGGTGGAGTGGCTCAGACACTGCGGCTCCGCCGTGCAAAGCAGCAGGGCTGAGCTGGTTGTTGGTCAGGTAAGGGCTCAAATATATTTCCTGCAACTTGCTCCAGCACAGTTCAGCCTGGAAAAAAGGCATTTTTCCAAGTGTAGGGGAGTCAAGCTCCAATAAATGTCAGCTGAGCCCTGGTGCTTGCTCCCCTGCATGAAGCCTCAGTGAGGCACCAGGGCCTCCTGTCAGCAGGAGGGGAAGGGAGATCAGAGTTGTTGGAAGAATACATGACTGAAGGCTGAGCACAGGGTTGGTGGTGCTTTGCGTGGCTCTTGCATGACATCCAGGCTGGGTGTTGCAGTGTGAGCTACCCTTTTGTTTTGCATCAGGCTTTATGCCAGAGCCAGCCCCAGGCTGCACATTTTCACCCAAATCCATTTTTGTTGTTGCAAGACTGCTATACCTGCCACTGGGTTTCAACCAGTGTTACCAGCAACACAGGTCTGTTGGTGTGAGTGAAACACCCACACAAGCTCTTTACAGCTTCAGCACAAATTGCAATACAGGAAAGAGGCCTTCTCCTCACAGCCCCAACAGATAAGGCTGAGTAAGAATCCCAAGCCAGGACAAACTTCTCTGCCATCCCTAACCCATGCCACACATAGATTGAGGGATAGGAGTTTGCAACAACTGGAAACTGCCCTTGACCCACTGCTTTACCTGGAGAGGATGCAGCTGTTCCAGCTGAGGGTTCCCACACGGGCACAATGGCTGGTCATGGTTCGGAGACGTTTCTGCTGCTCAACGTCCCATAGCTTATAGGGGCCTGAGTAAATATATGTATTGCAGTAAAAGATCTCTGTATTGTATAAGTGACCCTGCCCTGATTCTAGTTATTGTAAATGGGCTGCAGCTGCAATGTCCTTGATTGGGCAGTAGCCTGTGGAGGTAGCTGGGATAAAATGGGGTGAGGCATTCAGGGAGGGCTGTAGAGGAGCCCTGGCTGAGAAGGAACAACAGCACTGCTGTGAAGAGCTGCTGTGAGAAAACCACCCAGAAGGTATGAGACCCTAGAAATATTATATACAACAATGTAAATGCAACAATAGCTGGAGAGGCAAAGTAAAAAGTTCTTCAGAAGAAACCTAATCCTGTTTCTATGCCCTAGGAACCTCACTGCACAGGCTCTGGCATTCAGCTTTCTCAGTAAGGGAACAGAGAAAATGTGTATCTCATGACTATAGCTCAGAAGGTAACGCTGCTTATCAGAAAACGCCCAAATCAAACCCTGCCTTGCACACTGGGCAGTTCCACCCCACACCAGGGAAGACAAGTCAGGTGCATGGCATCCTTCCTCTGCCAGCCAAGGTTTTGTCCCCAGGCCCCACAGTTCTGTCAATCCCTAGAAAACACCTCTAGTTTTACTCCTGCATTCACCTGAATCTCAGCACTACTTGGGCCAACAGCAAGGTAGTCTCCTTCTTTAATCCACGATGCAGAGGAAATGTAAACATCTGGATGCTCCGTCTGCAGCAGGGGGATAATCTCCCTAGTAGCGTGATTCCACAGATAAACAGTGTCATCCAGAACCACTGCCAGGAAGTTCTGGGAGCTCCAGTCTATGACATTCAGTTCTACAATTTGAAAGAGCAATGCAGGTCACACCATGATGGCTAGAGAGCCCTGCCCTTCACCCGTGCTGCTGCAGCAGGTGTGGGTGCACACGTGCACACACACACGTGCAGGTGAGGGGCAGCCTTCTGAGTGTCACTATGCCCAGCTGCTGGGGCCAGGTACCCTGCTCCAAGGCATCTACACAGTGCCCTAGACCACTGTGCCTGTAAGGCCACACAGGGACACTCCAGAAGTGGTCTGTGCTAGCCTGGGTACACCAAATAATACAGACAGCCCAGTTACCCAGTCCTAGGAACAGCAATCCAGTTCAGAATGTTCTGGATGCCCAGCACTCAACCCTGTAGCCTACTTACAGTAGTCGTTGAATATCTCTGGTGCATCCAAGACCCGTTCTGGCTTTGAGGGAATATATCTGCTCTTCTTCCTGCTCAATCCAGGTGCCATTTTCTGACTGTAGAGCACTTTCAGGTTATTCTGATAGTCTGTGTGCAGGGGAACAGGTTTGTTAACCTGAGTTAGTTTCCTCCCAGCTGAGTGCTGCTCACCCAACTAGGAATCCCTTGGAGTGAAAATAAAGTCCTAAGAGAAACACTCACAAGCCTGCAGTGCACTAAAATCACTGGCAGAATGAACTGCTGAGCAGGGGTGAGCTACAATTTCCTCATTCATGGAAACAAATTTAACAAACACTTGGGTTTTTGAATCCCATTATATTTAGTTGCAGTTTAAGCTAGAAAGTGCACAGCAGAGGCTTTGATGCTCTTACAGACTTCATGAACGTTTGGAACCTGCAGTACTGGTAACTGTCACCGACATCTTTCCATAAAAATCCTTTCTTTAGGATTTTTCCCCCTTCTGAGAAGCTGTGGCCTCAGCAACAAAAGGTAAACAATGGTTATCTGCTGCTGGGGAATGCAACAGGTGGATGCGTGATCAGTCTTGGGTGAATGTTTGGATTTACTGACCACTCACAGCGGAGCTGGGTCTCACCCTCTGCTGAGAAACAGCCCTTTGTTTATTCATTCTTTTCCTATTCTTAGCTTAGCTAGCTTCTGAGAACTTCCCTTCTATTTCTTTTAGTATAGTAATAATGTAATATATATCATAAAATATTAAATCAAGCCTTCTGAACATGAGGTCAAGATTCTCATCTCTCTCTCCACCCTGAAGACCCTTGCAAGCCCTGTAACAGGTGACCAACTGGCAGTCATAGCAACTCTCCTAAATAAATTCACTTTAACTGTTATGCCCTCCCTCGACCTCAGGAACCTTAAGAAAGGAGACTCCAGCCTGTACAGCTCTCAGAAACCAGTTGATTTCTCCTGTGACCACACACAGAGCCTCTGTGTTGCTGTTCCCCTGACCTGATCCCTCCTGCTGATTCAGCTCACACGGAGCCTGTATCATACCTTCTGGAGCATTCTGTGGTTTTCCTCTGAGGTGGAGGATCTTTGCCTCTTCCACATCAAAACCATTCAGATTCACTGCCCAGGCTTTCTGTTGCTCCTACAGAGACAAATCACCCTCAGTGCAATGCATTTAAAACAATTCCCACACTACAATTTAAACAGACACCTAAGTCCTCTTCTCTTAGAATCTGAAGATGTTTGACTGTGCTGCAAGGGTCAGTCACACAGAGGCAGGTCAAAGCAGTTTTCCTCAGACTTTCATACATTGTCCTGCTCACATTTTCAAACAATGGCAAATTCAGTGTCATTGCCAGAGGGAAAAGCCACAGCCACAAAGCGACCAAATGCTTCACAAACAGATTTCAGAACACAGTGTAAAACATTCCAGAAGTGTTCCCTGTGGAGACATTGTCCTAGAATAGCTACCACCAGCAGTTTCACTTTGCATAGGCTTACAGCTTTGTGTTTTTGTTGCCTGCTACATTTTAAAGCCTCGTTAGTCAAAAGCTAAATTTTGCTACCAGAAGCAGCATAGGCTTCGAGTGCATGGCAGTCTCTACAGCTTCAGTCTCATCCTAGGCTCCTGAAGCCCAGAGCTGCAAGTAGTGATGGCTGGGACTTGTCAGTGCCGTCTGCCCCCTTGATAGAACCTATTGTTCACTGCTCTGTAAAGGGGCAGGAAGGCGTAGCAGTTATTGAAGTAATTGTAACTTAGCAACATGCTCACCTTCTTGGTAGGGGAATGCTCAGCAGGGTCATTCTCTTTGGTTAGGAGGAAATTTGCCATCTCCATCTGCATAGTGCTGCGTTTGGGAATGTAGCGATCCCCCCCAGCCTTTGTGGGGGTGCTTTGAATTTTGGATCCAGATTTACCTGCATTCACATATGAAAATATTGTCTTACAGCTATTTAACAGCCCGTATTAGAGCTTTCACGGGAGCAAACCCAACACTCTTCCACATCACACCCACCAGACAAGTAGGACTCTGAGGTCTCATGCCACCCAGTCCCAACTAACTTATATTTTCCTCCCTGCCACCAAGTTGGTTAGGGACTGTGTGGTGCAACTCCTTGGGTCTAGTGCAACAATTCCAGAGTCCAGAGATAAGGGGAAGATACAAAAACGCTCACAGGATGTAAAGCTGTCAGCTGACAGTCCTGCCCACACTCGTCCTAGCATACAGCTGTGCCAGCAAGGCTCAGCTGGCCGAACAGCAGCTCGCCAGCCCCAGTGCTCAGAGCTCTGCCCCTCATGCTGGCAAGGAGGTGGGTGGCTGTCAGGAGCACAGCCCACCTCCTCCTGCCTGAGCAGCAGCCGGTAGGGCAGCGTGGCAGGGAGCCCAGGGCCCCATGGCTACGGACAAGCAGCCTGGGCCAGGCTCCCGCACTCAACCTCTGCCGCCGGTGGCCGGCGCTCACCGGGTGTCTTGGACGGCGTCTTGCTGGGGCTGTGGGAGCGACATGCCGGCTTTATGGGGGACACGCCGACAGGGCTGGGCCCGGGGCCGCTCTCCTTGGCCTTGCGCTGCCATCGCGCAGGCGGCGCATTCGGGATCAGCGTGTCCAGCTTCAGCAGCCCGTGCAGGTCCGCCTCCAACAGGAACTGCACCGTGGTCCTGCGGGCAGGCAGGGTGAGCCGTGCCCACCGGCCGGGCTGAGCCTACTCCGACTGCCCCGCCGGCCTCCCCACCACCGGACCGGGCAAGCGCTCCAGCTGCTCCTCCCCACTAAGGGACACCCCCACTCTCCCCAGCCGCTCCTCAGGACACCCCATCAGCCGATACGCCCTCCCTCCGCTTCTCGGGGGTCCTTGATCAGGCAGCACCCCTTCCAGCCGCTCTTTGGGGCTCCTTCCGATAAGCAACATTCTCCCTTCCCCTGCCTTTCAAGGGCAATCTCGTCCCTGCTCTTTCTCCTCCCCACCGTGCTTTGCCTCCGCCCTGTGCCCCTGGGGCTGCTCTGGGCCAGGCAGCCTCAGTGGGAGCCAGCACTGGCTGCAGCCCCAGCGGGCCCCCAGGACAGGGCCCAGCAATTAGGAGGCCAATGAAAGCTCTGGGCAGCAGCAGAACCCTCAGCAGAGTTCTTTGGACAATCAAGGACTGGCCACCCCTACACTGCAACCTCACTGGGAATGTTTTCTGTCTGACGTAGACTTTCAAAAGAAGCTGTTTGAGGGAAAGGTGAACTAAACACTCACCCTTTTCTCTTCCAGCAAGTCCAACTTCGGACAGAGCATAAGATGAAGATCAGCTCCAAGACAAGCAGGCCTGCCAGTAACCCTAGCCAGAAGCCTGTTCCCTGACAGAAACCCCTTCCAAGGCCCTTCTGGGAATCAGGAACATGTGCTGTGGTTCCAGCTGCACCTGTGGGAGCAATGGGGAGCGTCAGCCCGTGCTGTGCTGCACTGCTGAGCTGGCAGCACGGTGGATGCAGGCAGGACATTCTCCGTTTCCCCCAGAGCTGGGGCCTGCAGGGACCTTGCCACCCCGTGGCACAGGCTGTGCCACCCAACAAAGCCCAGCAGGCCGAGAGGAGAGCCCGGGGGCAGCGCAGCTTTTTGGGCAGTCGCTGCTTGGAGGGACACGGGCCACAGCCATCCCTGAGCAGCCCCTGCCAGCCCTGGCCCTCCCTGCCCCGTGACAGCTCCCCCCGCCCCAGGGCACAGAGTCAGGCCCTGTCAGGACCCAGTGCAGCCCCTGCCCAGTCAGGAGCCAAGGCTGGCTGTGGCCCTGGGCTCGCGGCAGGGCTCCCGCTCGGGGCTGCTCCTGTGCCTTGGGCCTCTGGGCACTCAGGGCCAGCTCCAGAGCAGCTGCAGCGGGAGGGACGTTGGTGCACGAGTCCCCTTTCCCCGGGCTGTGAACGAGCTCCAAAGGCACCTCCAGCTTTGCCGGGCTGTGCAAGGGAGGCCCTGGTAGAAGAAGAAGAGCTGCAGCCACACAGCTCTGCCAATGGCTGAGCCCTGCTGAGCCTGGCACAGCAATTACCTTCTGTGCCTGTGCCCATGCCTGTGCTTGGCTTGGACTTCCTTCCTGCAGCAGGGGCTGCCAATCGGCCTCTGCTTTGTTGGGGAAACACCTCCTTCTGTCCTAACTTTTGGCCCATCACTTGAGAAACAAAAAGTACACCTTAAAAGATGGAGAAATTCTCCATTTCTTTAATGGCATGTTCAGAACGTCATGCTTATGCAAAATCGGATAAAATCAACAAATCATCTGGGCTTTTTCAGCTGGGCCATGGCCCACCGTCCTTCAAACACCTGCCAGTGCTGAGCAGAAGTTGTGAGTGGATCGTGCAGGGTGAGGGCACACACATGCATGGCTCTGTCCTGGCACCTGCAGCGATGCCCCCCTGGCCGAGCTTTGGGCTCTGAGCTGGCAGCTCTCTCAGGGGAAAGGCCTTGGCGTACCCTCACCATCTCCCAGAGGCTCAATCCTGAATGTGGGCTGGGAAGCCAGATCACCTTGAGCAACAGGCTCAGCTGCAAAGAAAGGCAGGACACAACAGCTCCAATGGCACTGCTGAAGATTCTCCTTCAGGCCCGAGTGGCAGTGAGGGCATCTGGGTGATTGGTGCCCTCCAAGGCACTCCCTTGGCTCTGCCTTCCACTCAGGAGCAGGGCCAGGGGGACCTCGTGCCTGCAGTGGCCCCACACTGGGATGGAAGGAGCCCCTTGCGGGGCAGTCGGGGCAGAAAGGACTCCCTGGAGCAGCCAGCAGCTTGAAACCCAGCCCCAGGCAGGGCCAGGGCTTAGCAGTGGCAGCAGAAGCAGCTCGGGCTCCCTGGGGGCTGCAAAGGAGATGAGAAAGGCTCAGCCCTGGGGCACAGCCCTGGGCCCAGCCCCTTCCCTCTCTGCTCTTCTCTGTGGCTGCACAGAGCACACAGAAGGACACAGTGGCATTGCACACAGGAGGAGGATGGACAGCCAAATGCCCCTTCCTCCCACTGACAGTGATCCTGTGGGATCCCTCAGGGCTCCAGAAGGGAGCAGGGTAAGGTTTCCAGAACTGATCTACCTTCAGTGAAATTTAAGGGAACTGGCTCATGGTAAGCTCTTGGCATACTGACACAGATTATTCTGTCAGGAAAGGTACATTCAGAACATGCCTCCAACATCTGACAAGGTCTTCAAAGCACCATTCACCAGCATTTCCAAGTAATCCAAGTCATGATCCCAGTCGAGGAGGGATCACAGATGCTACAGAACCATTTCCATGGTGTGCTGGAATCCCCTTCTCCCTTGGGGAATTGGGGACTGCAAGGGGGTGGGGTAAGGCTGCGGGAGCCTGTGGCTCCTGGTCACTGTACGCTCTTTGCAGGTCCTGTGCAACATGCCTGGAGGGGCAGCTGGAGCAGCCCAGGGCCCTGGGGCTCTCTCCCTGCCACACAGGAAACCCTCACTAAATGCTTGGGGAAATCTGCAGTGCCACAGCTGTCACTCCCAACCTCCGTCCCTCCCTCCTGCCCGCCCACCTGCCCATGGAACAGCTCCCACATCACATGGGTACATAGCCAGGCCCTCTCAGGACACACTGGAGCCCTGCTCTCCCCCTCTGCCCTTTCCCCACCACGGGCACCCTGTGCAGCCGCTCCCAGGTTTCGGGACATGTCTCCCACAGAGGGAGCCCAGCAGGACAGCTCAGTATCCGAGTGCCCTGAGCCTGCTCGGGACAATTCCTCTGGGCTGTGCCCATCTTATCCGGGCTGTGCCCGCAGTGCCAAGCAGCAGAGAGGGCAGCTCAAGCCTCAGCAGGGCTCAGGCCCAGAAGCAGAGCAACTACCTCCTGTGGCTGTGTCTGGCATCGCCTCCCTTCCTGCAGGAAATGCCACCTTCAATAGAGCCCCTCTGTCCATCCCTTGAGAAAGGAAGAGGCACAGCTGGATCAGATGGAATCATTGCACATCCAGGAGGTGGCCTGTTCAGGAGGCAATACTTGTCCAAAACATGGATAAGGATCAGGAAAATTGATCTTGGAAGGGCATTAAACCAAGAAACAAGTACTTCAAAACCCCTGGAGGTGGCTGCCATGGTGAGTTCCCTGAGGTGTCAAAGGCCAAGCCACACCCATGGCTGCTTTCCCTGAGGTGTCACAGCTGCAGCCCCAGCCCCATGGCCGGGTTTCCTGAGGGCTGGCAGTCCCAGTCTCGCTCCATGGCCGGTTTCCTGAGGTGTCACAGTCCCAGTCCCACTCCATGGCCGGTTTCCCTGAGGGCTGACAGCCCCAGTCCCGCTCCGTGTCCGCTTTCCCTGAGGTGTCACAGCCCCAGCCTCGCTCCATGGCCGGGTTTCCTGGTCGCTTTGAGGTGCTGTTCCTCTCTCTCTGTGGAGAAAGTAGAGGCCAAGGAGCTTGCAGAGCAAGCCCAGAGCCACGAGGGCTCTACTGCCTGCTCAGCCCTGTGTGAGCTCTGCTCCTTCATGCCTTCTCCTCCCGTTGTCAGGTCGCACTGACACTCGGCCTGAGCCCAGTGTTCCCTTTTGGGGCCAAGGGAAATCTCTGCTCCTGCCTCTGGCACAGGGTGCTCTGCCAGCAGGTCAGGGAAGGAGACAGCCCTGGAGAGAGGCATGAGCAGTGGAGGAAAGCCAACATCACTGCAGTCTTGCAAAAGGGCACCAAGAAAGAGCCAGGAAACTGCAGGGCCATCAGCGTCAGCTCCATCCCCAGAAAGGTGACAGAACAGCTCCTCTTGGATGCCATCTCTAAGCCTGTGGAATAACAGGAATGGAAACCATGCTTGACCAATCCCATAGCCACCTGTGCTGCAGTGACTGGCTGGGCTTGTGAGGGGAGAGCAGTGGTTGTTGCCAGCTGGGACTTCAGCAAGGCTTTGTCCCTGCCTCCCATAACAGGCCCCTGAGGCAGCTCAGGGACAGTGGGGCAGAGAAGTGGACAGGGGAGCTCCAAACTCAGGTAGCTGTGAGCTCAGGGCGCCGTGCTGGGCCCAGCCTTGTTTGCCTTATTCCCCAGTGACCTGGCAGAAGGGACAGAGTGTTCCCTCAGTGTTTGCTGATGGGACAGAATTGGGAGCAGGGCCTGAGGCACCACAAGGCTCTGCTGCCCTTCAGTGAGACCTGGAGAGGCTCGAGAGTTGGGCAGAGAGGAACCTAATGAAGTTGCACTGGGAAAAGCCTCTAGAAGAGCTTCAGGCTTTGTAATTACCAGGCAACAGAAGTGTTTTAGTATAGTGGAGTCTATAACGTTGTCTTGTAATGTCCAGTCAGGGAAACCACTGCGTCTCTGTATGTCATAGGACCAGTCACTTGTATGTATGTCAAGAAAGTCTTTGGGAGAAACATGAATGAATTCAGAAACTTCCCCTGATATTATTTTGGATGTTCACGATTTTCTGGAATGCTGGGTGAAGTGTAAGGATGCCAAAAGGAAAGCGAAAGCAAACCAATAAATCTTTAAAAACTCAGAAGCCTCTCCTGTCTGTTCCTTGAAGAAGTTGCCAAACAATGTCACTTTTGCAATCCTTTGAAAGATCTTATAGGAAAAAGCATTGGCCAAAAGTGCTGCCCTGTGTTTCTGAACAGCAACATGCATTTTGTGTTGATGCAAGGTTTGTACCAGGGTTTGGGGTTTTTGTGTGTGCTTTGAATGTGAGTCTTTGCAGGACTATTAATAATTAGACCATGTACTGAAGAGAACATGTTACTGTGTTGTGCTGTTCAGTGCTGAAGAGGGTTGAGACAGAGCAGGTAGCTCTGTGTCTGTGTGTAACTTGCATGAGCAGCACGGGAGCAGTGCCCAGGGCCTGGAGAAGCAAACGGGTTCCCGGTGCTGAGGACAAGGTGTCCAGAGCTCGGGATTGTCCGGCCAAGCTCTTCTGGCTCCTTGTGCTTCGAGACCTAGCCGGGAGCCCTGCAGAGCCCCGGGTGCAGCTTCCTAACTTCCCCCCTCTTCCTCTGCCTCCTTCCTGCCTCCAGGGTAAAGGCGCTCCCTGGCATTGCACTGGCTGTGCCTCCCTCCTAGACCAGTGAAGGGATCGTTTCCCAGCCAAGGTGGCTCTGCCATGGAGACAGGAAAATGGGCAAACTCCTGCTGCCCCAGCATCAGGCAGGTGCAGTGTGTCCTTGCCTGTCAGTCCCTGCCCTGCTTCCCAGAGATGCCACTGATTGTTCCAGAAGTCATGGATCTGCATTTCCAGGAGCATGTTTGCAAAGACACGAAAGAGAAAAATTGACAAGAATTGTTTGTGCTTCTCTTCCTAATTTTTTCCAATGTATTTTCTAGTAGGAAAGCATGGACCAAACTGGCAAAGTTCCTATAATGTAGGAAAAGCATCCTCCTGTATTTGACTTGAGTTGAGGACAGTTGCAAGCTCTCCTGTCAAATGTACACAGAAAATTCTCAGTGAATTTTCTGTCTTTCTGCTGAGTCAGTATAAAAGATGACGCTTCTCAGAAGCTTAATACTAATTTTTCCATTTATATGGAAAGTCAAAGTTGTTAGTTCATATGATGGCAGGATAACGGAGGCAGCTGTGGTGGTGTCCAGGTTTATCTCCTGTACCCAATGGTGATCAGCAGCAGCATCAAATCAGGTTCATCTTAGTTTTCTGCAGACAGGTCTTGATGAAAACATCAGTTCACCTAGAGCAGGGTTTGAATCCCTGTAGTGCAGCTGACTCCGCACGGGCTCTCTGGGCCACCGCCTGCCAGGGGCAGGAGCAGAAATTTCCCTTGGCCGGGGCCGGAGCCCCAGTGTGGCAGTGCCTGAACAGCACCTCCCTGCCTACAGTGCCACCCTGGATGGCTGCCCCAGGGCCTGGCATTTGACCCTGCACTTGCTGCAGGAGTCCTGGCCCTGCTTCCACCCTGAGCAAACGCTCGGACCATTTTAGAAGCTCGGTGCCCAAGGGGGCCGCCACAAGTGGTTGCCAGGGACCTGGGGCCATGGCTGCCCCGATTTTGGGTACACGGTGCTGATGTCAGAGTGGCCATTGTGACCTGTGCCACCAAGGCCACAAAAGGGAACGCGGGGCTCAAGCCGAGTGTCAGTGCGACCTGACAACGGGAGGAGAAGGTAGGGCGGGGATGTGGCTGCCCAGGGACCAGAGGGGCCCCACACCTCGGGGCTCTGGGCCTGTGCTGCAGGCTCACCTGCCTCTCCCTTCCCAAAATCACAGAATCAGCAGAGGAACAGCCAGAGGACACTGCAGTGTTACTCAAGGCGACGACGGGAGGAGAAACAGACAGGAGCAGGGCTCACGCAGGGCTGAGCAGGGAGTAGAGCCTCGTGGTTCTGGGCCTGTTCTGCAAACTCCCCCCCCCCCTTCTTTCTCCCATAGACAGAGAGGAACAGCACCTCGAAGTGACCACGTCCCTCGAGGAGATAGACTCAGCGTAGACAGCCGCCATGTCTGACAGAAAGCAGGAGGGTCCTGGTGCCAGGGAGCCAGGTGAAGGCAAAGCAGCTCTCTGATAGCTTGGCCCAGGGGCTCTTGTGGTAGCAGGCAGCGTGGGGATCAGAACAGAGGCAGGGGGAGGCAGGAGCTGCTCGGCCATGCCAGGGCTGGGAGCCTCCTTCCTGCCCAAGTGGGGCCCAGCTGGGCCAGGGGGCAGCTCCTGGGACAGCCGTGCCCGCAATGGCCCCTGCTCTGCAAGGCCTCCAGCGCTGCCCATCAGCCAGGCAGGGACAGAGCAGCCTTGGGGCCGATGCTGCTGCAGGCTCAGAGCCCCGCACAGCTGCTCATGCCCGGTGCCATTGGCTCTGTCCCCTGCAGCCTGCATGCTGTGTCGCCGTGCCGAGGCTGACCCGGACATGTGCGGTGACAAACTGCAGAAGGGTGGGCTCTGTGCCCACGTGTTCTGCATGGTGAGTGGCTCCGGGCGCTCCCTCCACCTTTGCAATGGGCAGCTCCTCCCGCCCCCTCCTCATCAGCTTCTCCCCTTGGCTGCAGTTCTTCGCCACTCTACTATTTCGGCAAGAGACGGACCGCGGGGGACTCATGGACTTTCTCCCTCGAGATCTCCTAATTGCAGTGCGGCGGGCGGCACAGAAGGTGAGAGCCTGACAAGAGCAGGGAGATTTGTGCCTGGCGAGGTTTGCCAGAGCTTAGCCCAGACTGCAGGAAAGAAAGGCCGGCCCAACAGTCGGGACAAAGTCTGGCTCCCAGCAGCTCTGGCACAGAGGCCCTGGCACAGCAGCCTCCCTCCTCCAGCTGGCGGCTCTGTGGGCTGGGAGCCGGCAGCGGCCACGTCCTGCGCCCTGCCCTTAGCCCTGGGGCTGCCTGGGGAGGCCTCGAGGCTGCTGCTGCTGCTGCTGCTGCTGATGCAGCTGCTTGGCTCTTTCCAGCGCTGCTGCATCTGCGGCCAGAGCGGGGCAACCATCATGTGCTGCAGGGAGAACTGTGACAGATGGTTCCACTTGCCCTGTACCAAGGAGGGCGGCTGTGTCAATCTATACGTTACTCCGTTCAGGTACCTCATCTCTCTTTATGGCCACCCCTGGGGAATGATCCAGCATTTCTCACTTTCCCCATCCCTTTGCCCCCAGCTCTTTCTGCCCTGAGCACCGTCCAGAGCAGGAGGTGGATGCGACTCCTGAGCCGGACACCGTTTGCCCCATCTGCATGGAACCTGTGGAGGACAGAAAGACCTTCACAACATTGGTGTGCCCAGCGTGCAAAAAGGCCTGGTTCCACAGGGACTGCATCCAGGTAGGAGCCCTCCCCTGAACCCTGGGGCACAGCAGGTGCTCAGCAGCAGCAGCAGCAGGGCCTCGCTCACCCTGCCTGTGTTTGCCCTGCAGGGACAGGCCTTGCGCGCTGGTGCTTTCTATTTCCAGTGCCCCCTGTGCAGAGACAGTGGGGAATTCCCTGTTGAAATGTTCATCTTGGGGATCCGAGTCCCCTTCAGGTTGGTGTCCTTCGGCCTGGCCCACCAGCCAGGAGGGTGCAAGTGCTGTGCTGTGCCAGGCCCTGCCCCAGGAGCCCTGGCCCTGCCCTGTCCTGTGAGTCTGGGCTTCAGCTTCACCCCCAACTTGGAAAAGCGCTGGAGAAAGAGCTGGGACACCCTGGACCTCCGTGAGGGAGAGCAGCAGAAATTCATCATCTCTTCCTTTCTCCATCAGACAGCCAACGTGGGAGGACAACGATGCCTTCGCAGATCTAGGAGTGAGGCACGGCCAATGCAATGCCAGGGATTGCCTTTACCCTGGGGGCAGGGAGGAGGCAGAGGAAGAGGGGTAAGTTGGGAAGCTGCACCTGGGGCTCTGCAGGGAACCTGTGTCTCGACAAGGGCTCAAAGCAGGAAGAAGCAGAAGCGCTTGGCTAGACAACCACGTGCTGGTACACTTTTTGTTCTCAGTGCTATGAGTTGTTTGCCTCCCCAGGCCCTGGCAATTGCTCCTGTGCTCCTCCTGTGCTGCTGAGGGCACCCACAGGCGCTGCTCTGGCCTGAGGAACAGCACACAGAGATGGGAGTGTGACAGCTGTGCTGGGCTCGGAACATGTATGAGTCAAAGTCCCCGGTGTCCCTGGGCTGGGGGCAGTGCCCAGGCCGGGCTTGGCAGAGCGCAGCATCCACTGCTGGAGGGCTGGAGGCACTGCTCTGGCCTGGCCTGGCCGGGGCCTGGGTGATCTTTGACATTCCTGCTTGCCCTTACAGCCTCCAGGGATGAGACAGAGCTCAATGGCCCCAGGCCGGCCAGACAGTCAGGACTACAGTCTGCTCGTGGCTGGTCAGAATCTGAGGCCATCAGCCCCAGCTCCCACAGCCCTGTGCCATTGGTGCTGGTTTCCCCACCTCCATCTCCAGAGACGGGCAGCCACAGCAGGCCCCAACACGCAGCATGGCAGCAGGCGCTGCCATCTTCCTCACTGGACACCAGCAGCATCAGCAGATCAAGGGCAACACGCAGCACGTCCCCTGACCCTGAGGACAGGGTCCATTCCAGACGTGCTGGGCCCAGCCGCAGGCGAAGCTCCTCTCGCCGGCAAAGTCGCGCCCAGAGTCCACCTGTCTGGTCCAGGAGTCACCGTGACAGGAACAGTAGGACAGGGCCAAGGGCTGAGAGGCCCAAGCAAAGGGAGACACCATCACGGACATCCCCCAGACGCAGGTGCTCCCGCCAGCAAGGTCGTGCCCAGAGTCCACCTGTCCGCTCCAGGAGTTGCCATGACAGGAACAGAGGGACAGGGCCAAGGACTGAGAGGCCCAGGCGAAGGGAGACATGGTCAGGGCCATCCCCCAGACGCAGGCGCTCCCGCCAGCAAGGTCCTGCCCAGAGTCCACCTGTCCGCTCCAGGAGCTGCTGTGACAGGAGCAGTGGGACAGGGACAAGGGCTGAGAGGCCCAGACGAAGGGAGACATGGTCAGGGCCATCCCCCAGACGCAGGCGCTCCCGCCAGCAAGGCTGGGCCCAGAGTCCACCTGTCTGCTCCAGGAGTGTCTGTGAAAGGAGCAGTGGGACAGGGACAAGGGCTGAGAGGCCCAGGCGAAGGGAGACATGGTCCGGGCCATCCCCCAGACGCAGCCGCTCCCGCCAGCAAGGCTGGGCCCAGAGTCCACCTGTCCGCTCCAGGAGTCGCCGCGGCAGCAGCAGTGGCACAGGGACAAGGGCTGAGAGGCCCAGGCGAAGGGAGACATGGTCAGGGCCATCCCCCAGACGCAGCCGCTCCCGCCAGCAGCGCCGGGCCTCGACTCAAACTGTGCGGTCCAGGAGTCGCCAGGACAGGAGCAGGACGACAGCAGCGAGTGCTGAGAGGCCCAGGCGTAGGGGGACATGGTCGGGGACATCCCGCAGGAGCAGCCGCTCCCACCAGCGACGTCGGACCTCAACTGGGACCTCCAACAGCAGCACGTAGCGCCGTCATCTTTTCTTTCTAGGCCGTGTGTTCCTTGCCAGAAGTGAAGGTGAGAACGGTCAGTGCAGGGACCCTGAGATGTGCAGCTCTGTGGGCAAACCCTATTAGCTCTTGATGTTTCTACTGGCAGGAAGAAGTCTGGGCTAAATACCTTGATTTCTGTGTAACTGTGTATTCAGTGAAAAGTCACTTAAGGATGTGGCTAATTAAAAAGGACTCTTGTTCCTGCCTTTAGACTTCAAACTCAGATGTTTCCCCACTGCTTACCCTTGATAATGAACCACTCCTTAATGGGCTTGGATATGCTTAGGGAGACATTCAGAGCAAGGTGGCTCTTAGGGAAGCTGTGTCCGAAAAGGACGTGTGCTGTGTTGCTATCCTTGAACAATCTCATTTCAGTAAAGCCAAAAAAAGAAGAAAGAGATGAGACACTGCCTCACTGTCTGAAGACAACTCCTACACCATTGCTGCGGATTTGAAAGAGGCCTTTCAAAGAACAAACCAGAATAGACGGTATTTCCTCCGTCTATTCTGGTTTATTCTTTGAAAGACCTTCAAAGAGCAAACCAGACTGAGGAAATACCCTGGGACAAAGAGGATGCACAGGACTCTGCCCCAGATGACCATTTGGGACCTTTGCCTGAGGATGATGCAGCTCAGGAGACGAGTTACTTCAAGTTTTCTTTCTTTGGAGGCACAGAGGAGTTGGGCATCAAAGAAGGTAACAGCAGAACCCTTCTAACAGTGCCATTGCTAAGGAAGAGCTTCTGGCAGGCACTGTAGGGCAATATGGTGTAAAAAAGGTCAGGATGCAGGGGATTTTCAGCAACAGAAGTCAGTAATTAGGCAGAAGCATTTTGATCTTCATTTCTGCTTGCTAGGGTTGTGGTAGATTATTGAGAGGTGCCTCATGCTTGCATCTCAGGAATTCTGAAAGGCATGCTTTGAGAAGGCATTGGGGGTTTTTGCTGAGTGGTGAAAAAGCTTGTTCTCATGCCCTGAATTCCTCAAACAGGGAAAAAGGTGACACACCAGTCATATCAAGTTTCATAGGAACTCACAAGGCTTTTAAGGAAATGTGCGTTAATGTAGAGGGAGGAGCAAAGTTCGAGAGCTGGCCCCAAGATCCATGAACATTCTGTTTGTTACTGAATTCTACTCTTGGACCTTTAGAAAAAGGAAATGGAATGACACATGATCATTGGGGTGTCCTAACCTTAGATAAAACGAGGCCGTCTGAAATGAAGATGAAACAACATTAACTCAAGTCCCAGTCATGTAGGAGAGAAAAGAAACCCCGTGAAGTTACCCAAAATATTAAAAAACCCAATGCAACAGCACAAAGCAATGAGCCCCCCAGACTTGTGCTGAACTGAAAAGGTATTCAGTGTCTTCTGAATGCAATGAGAAATGTTTAAGAATACATAAGGGATCCCTGGAACAAAGTGGAAAATACAAAGTGGAGCAGAAATGTAGCTTAGAAAATCTGGCAGGGTCAGATTCTGTCCTTCCTAAATCTCTCTTCTCCACTGTAAGTATTTCACGTGAAAGGAGGAATTCTTCCTGATGATTAGAGGAATAATCTGGTTTTGGCCTTTTTTTCTCTATTGGTGCTGTCATTGCAGAGCCTCACGCGCTTGGGACAATAAAGCCAGTAAAAGCCACATGGCAAGAGGATCCACGTTTCCAGGACAGCAGTTCTGAGGGTGACGATGAGCCTGAGATGTCAGAAATTGAACAGGACCAAGAAATGCAAGTTCCATTTCTCTTTGTTGTCTACTTGGCTGTAGTAGTTGGATGCTGTGGGAATATTAATAGCAGCACTCAGGGAATGGGAAACTGACATTGCACACCTCTGAGCAATGAAAGTCATCTTAGAAAACCGTTTGTGCTGCACAGAGTCAAAACTCCCAGCAACCCATTGGATGTGAATGGGAATATGGAAAGAAAGAGCAGAGCACAGGAAATTAACTGGGTCATTTTGGTTTGACCAACTCCAAACTGAGTTTGGCCAAAAGCCAAAGACACAGTCAGTTTTCTCTTTAAAAGAGGATTTGGAAAATAAAAAGATTTATTTGGTTTCTAGGGAATAAAGCTTTTCAATGTATGGCATTTCTCTGAAGCACTACAGGATTAACTTGTGTTCATGAAATTTGATAGTACAATTTAGGATGCTCAAATCCCTTTGTCCTTTTCTAGGTTTCTTTCTTTACCATGCACAGGAAGTGCTAGAGTTTTTTTTTTTGTTCTCCAAAGATGATGAACGCCTAAGAGGTATGATAGAATTTCTTTACGCTCTTTTATATTTTTTTTTCCTTTTAAACCCTTCCTGTAATTCAGTGAGGAGGAAAAAATGCTGCCTAGTTATCAAAGTTTTCTAGTCAAAATTTGCCACCCTCACTTGTGATCCAAGTTGTGGTAGAATCCCGTGAGAAAGTCCTGGCAAAATAAAGGTCAACCAGATTTTCTGGCTTTCTTTTCTTTCAGACAATTACCGAATAGGAATCTGGACTTTTAGAGTTTACCAAAAACTTAGTCACTTGACAGCTTATGTAGACATTTCGGATCCTTTCGGGTATTTAAATCATCTTTATCTTTTTCCTCTCTTTCTGGTGTTACCATTAGAAATGAGGAGTGTTCTTGTCAGTCACATATGTCCCTGTGGTTCTTTGTTCTAATGAATCTGGGGTTTTGCTTCTGAATCCAGTGAATTTTGTATTTAGAAACAAAGAAAACAACATCCAAAGGAAACATGCACAGTCCCCAAAACCTGCACAGGCCACCAAAACAATTGCTGGCTAGATTTTGTAGAATAGAGTCTTAAGCTTAAAGGATGTGCCTTCCATGAGACTGATTCCATAACTCTGCTGAAATGCACTGCTGTGTTCACACAGTTAGCAGCCTGCAATCTTCCAGGCAGCCTGATTTACAGGGTGTGTTGAAATGGAGAGCTCAGGCCTCAGCAGGCCTCAGTTCTGGGGGAAGATGTGGGGTGCTGGTGCTGAGCTTCTAATGCAACAGCTGCAATTTCACTGCAATTCAGATTGCAGCATGTTGAGGAAAAGTGCTGCTGCCTTTGATTGTTCTTAGCACACCAGGCTGCAGTAGGGAACATTTCTGCTGGAGCCAAGGCGTGGTGGGGGCAGGAGAACAGGAAGGATGTGAAGAATTGATTTCTGATTTTAGTGCTGTGGTGGTCAAGATTGTTAGAAGTAGCAGCACAATCACAAGTGTTTAAGGCTATTAATTGGATGTTTCTTTTGTGCAGAGGGTCCAAGTTATTTTGTAGATTAGTAGAAGTCAGTGAAGAAAAAGAGGGTTAGGAAGACAGACGTAGATTATTGCTTGAGGTGAGTATGGAACATCTGTTCCCTGGTAAGTCTAGGTGAAAACTGAGCATGGGGAGGGATTGCAGGTATGAATGTGCATGTAAAATTAAGTCAGGACCTCGAGAAGAGCTTTAAATTTGTGATGAACAGGGAAGAGAAGTTTTTTAGTGTAGCGGTGTGTATAACATCCTGTTGTGTGGTCCAGTCAGGTAAACCACTACATCTTTGTGTGTTACAGGAGCAGCTACTTAAGTGTATGTAAGGATAGTGAATGTAGAGACTTCTCCTCATAGTGGATTCAAGAACTTCTCTTTAGAATTTGTTAGATTTTCATTATTTTCTGGAACGCCAAAGGAAGCATTAGGATACCCTATAGGAAGTGCAAGCAAACCAATAAAGTTTTTACTGATTAGAAGCGAATCACGTTTGTTCCTTGAAGGAGTTGCCAAACAAGGTTACTTTCAACATGCTTTCAAAGGTCTAACAGGGATCAATATCAGCAAACCCTGTTAGGTCGTGTTTGGGAGCTGGGGCTGAGGCTCTCGTGCCCTGGGGAGCCATGGGAAGGCTCCAGGCCTGAGTGTGCGGCCAGTCCGGGGCCATTGAGCTGCAGCCCATCCCTGGTGGATGCAAGGGCAAGCAGGAATGCCAAGGGACCCCAGGGCCGGGCCAGGCCAGGCCAGAGCAGTGCCCCCAGCCCTCCAGGAGCGGACGGGCTCTGCCAAGCCCAGCCTGGGCACTGCTCCCAGCCCAGGGACAGGCGGGTGCTTTGCCCAAGGGCTGGGCCCAGAGCAGCAGAGCTGTCACAGCCCCAGCTGGTTCTGGTCTGCGTGCGGCCCAAGCAGGGCCCGTGGGTGCCCTGGGCAGTGCAGGAGCAGCACAGGAGCAGTTGCCAGGGCCAGGGGAGGCACAGGGCTCAGCCTCTGCACGGCGACACAGCATGCAGGCTGCAGGGGACAGAGCCAATGGCACCGGGCATGAGCAGCTGTGCGGGGCTCTGAGCCTGCAGCAGCATCGGCCCCAAGGCTGCTCTGTCCCTGCCTGGCTGATGGGCAGCGCTGGAGGCCTTGCAGAGCAGGGGCCATTGCGGGCACGGCTGTCCCAGGAGCTGCCCCCTGGCCCAGCTGGGCCCCACTTGGGCAGGAAGGAGGCTCTCAGCCCTGGCATGGCCGAGCAGCTCCTGCCTCCCCCTGCCTCTGTTCTGATCCCCACGCTGCCTGCTGCCACAAGAGCCCCTGGGCCAGGCTGTCACAGGGCTGCTTTGCCCTCACTTGGCGCCCTGGCACCAGCGCCGTCCTGCTTGCTGCCAGACATCGCAACTGTAAGCAGATAGTCCCTTTCCAGGAATGATGCAGTCACCTCCAGGTGCTGATCCTCTCTTTCTGTGGGATAAACAAGAGCTTGGGGCGCTGCCATGGCAGGGCTTCCCTCAGCTGTCGGCACTTCCAGCCCGGCTCTGCCAGGGGCTCTGGCAGTGCCACGGCGCACGGCAGCTCTGGCATGGCAGCTCTGCACTGCAGCCTCGGCCAGCAGCCAGATCTGCGGGCTGGGACTCCGCAGCGGCCGCACGCTTCTCCCAGAGCCCGAGCAGCGGCGGCTCGCTCCCAACACCGAGCCGGGAAGGCGCCGAGGTACAGCGCGGGCTCGGCTCTCGGCACGAACCGCCCCGCCCCTCACACCCGCCCGCCCTTTCCCGCCCTCTGGCCCCGCCGCGCGGCGCCCGCGCTGTCGAGGCGACTCTTGCCCACAAGGAGGCGCCCTGAGCCCTGCAATGGCGCCGCGAACCTTCTGGCGCTCTGGAAGGCGCGGGCCTGGACCTGGTGCAAGCTGGGCCCTACGTCCCATTTCCTGAAGAAAACATATCCTGTCATGCCTGGGCTGTCCACGCTTCCAAGCCTGATCAACAGGAAGAGACATTTAACCTGTGACACACATAGCAGCCTACAAGCTCGAAGTGATGGCCAGGTATAAGAAAAGCAAAATAGTTGTTGCTAGAATTGTCTTTAAGACTCAGGGCTGGGCCCGTTTCACTGATCTCAGACCCAGAGGGAGGTTGACAAAGCTTGGGAAGAAGGATGCCCATTGATAGTGGACGCAAAGGATGCAGAATTTAGGGGCCATAAGGACATCTGCTAGAACTGCCAAGTTAAGGAAAACAGTCCTAAAGTTGTCTCAGCAAATATGCTGAGCTGAGCACCAGCTGGGTAAAAAAGAGTGTGATGTTTGCAGGCAATGGGACTTTGGCACCCAAATTATCCTGGGCCTGGCCATGGGATGGTTCTGGTCACCAGAACACATGAAAAGACAGCATAATGCAAGCACTGGGCATTGTGCTTCATAGAACCCAGACAAAAAAGCTGGGAAGACTCTGCTGGATTCTTGTGTGGTATCTACCCCTTCTGTTCCTTCTTCTTCTCAAAATATATTGTAAGCCTGATTAAAAAAACTTACTTAGAGCCATGGTCAGTGCCATATTCTGAAAACTTACAGCTGACTTACAGGTTTAGTATCTCACAGAGCAGGTTTGAGGCCCTGGAATTGGAGGGACAGACAAGTGATGAAGTGGGCAAAAGTCCTTCTGGAATAGAGGAGCACCTAGGGCAGGTCAGGCAACACCATGCATGGTGACCACCTCTGTTCCAAGGAAAGGCAGGGTCCCTTCAGGCCTTCCTAAAAGCATCTCAAGGGAAGGTTTCCATCTCCCCTGCCCTCTTTCCTTGACTTTAGCTGAATCTTTCTCTCACTGAAAGACAGGAAGCTCAAGTGTGTTAGGAGAATACTGTGAGCATTGGCAGCGGTGAACAGTCAGTGTGAAAAACGCCAATCACTTGTTTTTAAAATTTTAAAAAGTTTCATAGTAATAAAATAGTTCTAAAAATAGTAACACAATTAGAGTAATAACAATTTGGATAAATTGAATTAAGACAATATGAGACAATAAAAACAAAGAGTTACGGATGTCCGGGTACCTTTTTCTGGGCATCAGGAGCCTGAAAAAGGACACCCGTTAACAAAGGATTAACCCTTAAGAACAATAGCCTGTTGCATATTCATATACTTCATACATGATGCATAAATTCCATTCAAATACAGGATTCTGTCTGGTCATTGTCAGCTTCTTTCCTTCTAATCCTAACAGTGCCTCCAAGGTGAGAAGAAGTTCATTTTTTCTGATAAGAAGGCAAGAAATTCCCTTTCTCTGAAAGATTTAGATGTCCTGTGGCTGCTATCTCGCTGCAAGCCCTTTCTGTTAAACAAAGCATCTTACATAGCATAGTTTCTATTTTTATAACCTAAAACTATATTTAACACAGTGCTTAAGAAAATTAATACAGCATTGCTTTCTCACACAACACATATAATATTCATTTTAATATTTGCGAAAAGCCAATCATAAAATACATGCATTTTTCACAATCCCCACTCTTATTCTTTGTAAATCATTTGGCTTGAGCAATATTTTTTTTCTACTTATATCTTCTGGACTATGCTGGTAAAATAAAACACGGGATTACACAAGAAAGAAATATAAAAACAGTTGTAACACAAATGGAAGATCTTAATTTCTTCAAATACATTACCCCACCAGCTAGATTTTAACATTGTTTTCTAATTTTTGGACTGGTACCTGGGTTGTTATATGCGTATATATTTTTCTTTTTGATTTCTTTTGCTTTTGTTAGAATGACTTTTCTGTGGTCATCAATTTTCAACGATCTGATATATTGAACTTTCCACAAACACCCCCTTCTTTGGCCAATAAATAGTCTAAAGCGAACCTTTCTGATACCCTACAGTTTTTGTTTGGCTTAGCTGACTTAATGTTAACTCTAATGCCTGGGCAGCCTTATTTGCTATCATTTCTGTAACTGCTTGGAGTCTTGTAATACAATTCAACAGATAATTTGGAGTCAATACAGAGTTAGATTGCTGTGCTGGTTTTACCTTTTCATTTATTATTTGGGGTTTTTTTTTCCAAATCTTGAACCGCATCTTCAAGATTAAATTTAAAACAAATCCATCTCCTCCTTTTGGACATTCAGTTCTAAATCTATTGCCACTTTTTCTTAAGTTTCTTGTAATCTAATAATTTACTCTGTTTTGCCTACAAGTTCTTAATTTGGCTGGGTTATAACAGTGGCTGTTGACATAGGTGTGTGTAATAAAGGAGGAACTTTGGTTTCTTTCTATGTGATGCTTTCTGTAGCATTTGTGACACAATCCTGCTGGTATCCCGAAAGGGAAAAGACAGCAAGTGAGTGCCAGAAACAGGAATAACAGAGGTCCAGTATGGCTTATACTCCCACCTCCCATGCCTGTGAGGTTGCAACCCACAGCAGGTTTATTTGATCTTCTTGGTGGTGAAATACAGAGGCCAATCTGGTCTTGCCCTCTATTTTCTTGTCACTTTCTCTTAACTAATTGCTAGGCAAATTGTTTTTGACACTCTTTAACTGTGGTCTCTGACTGTTCCTCAGGTATCTCTCATTTAACAGGCACTAATAATTCCCATCCACAAAACCAAGTCAGTACTTTAACACTTTTTGCAGTAAGAGCATAAATTTTGCGAATCACAACACTAATTACTCTTACAATTTAAGCATTTACTTATAACCCACCTAGCATGTCCAGTATTGGAATGAATCAAGTAAAGTTTACTAATGGAAATAGTAATTCCCCTTCTCCCTTGTACAATTCTAGGGCTAAGGTCAGAATACAAAAACGTTCTTGATCTTTCTATCTGAGGTATTCCTCCCCCAAGGAGATGTTTTATTCAGGCAGTGCTCAAATCCAGTGATATAAGCATTATCTTATTTCTTAATTCAGTGTTATTCTTTGTACATTTCTTGGATCATTTGGGTTTTCTCAAACCATTACCACTCAGTCCCCATTGGAAAGTCAGTTCAGTATCACCCGGTTTAAATATGATAGTCCGTTCCTCAAGTTTCTTCACAAG
Source organism: Melospiza melodia melodia (assembly GCF_035770615.1). Classification (NCBI taxonomy): domain Eukaryota; kingdom Metazoa; phylum Chordata; class Aves; order Passeriformes; family Passerellidae; genus Melospiza; species Melospiza melodia. Next base: position 11,283,705 of record NC_086200.1, on the reverse strand, counting down.
TCCTTTGATTCTGCTGGCATGAATTCACTCTCTTTCCGTGATTTTGATTGTTGCTTCAGTAGTACCTGGAAAGGACTTCTTAATAGCATAGATAATAAAAGAAAGATAATACTGCATTAACTTTTACGATTCGCTTTCCTTCTAAACTTTCTGGGTTTAGCTAAAAGCTTTCTCTACAGCAGCCTCTTCTTCAGGAAAAAAGCCTTCTCGTTAACGGCAAACAAAACACACAAAAGAAAAAAAAAAAAAAAAAACAAAAAACCTCTTACTTAAGAAAAACAAACCGCTTTGTGAGGTTTGGAGAGTCAGCAATCTCTGCTTTGATTTTATCTTTTAGTGCTAGTCCCCCCTGCCCCTCTTTTCACAGCCCTGCTGTCAGTGCTGTTCTTGGCCCTTCCCCCGGTGCGGCCCCTTGGCCGCAGGGCCGGGGCAGGGGAGAGCAGCCCGGGGATGGGGACCCTGGGGGCTGCTCTGGGTCTCTTTTGCCCTCTCTCTCTCCCTCTCTCTCTCTCTCCCCTTCTCTCTCTCGGCCTACTTCCAGGCTGACGCTGCCATCCTGGGCTCGGCACCCCGACAGTCTGGGAGCCCCCCGGCAGCTCTGCCCCGGAGCCAGCCCGCTCCTGGCCGCAAACCTGTGTCCTCTGCTGCCAGCCCCGCCCGGGGCACCTCCATGGATCGGTCCGTGCCGCAGCCCCCGAGACCCCGCCGATCGCAGGGAGCGCTCAGACACCTCCCAGCCTTGACAACCCCAAACCTGGCGTGCCCAGGTGCTCCTGACATTCTTTCTCTTTCTCTCGTCAACTTATCCTCTTTTCTCTTCAAGGAGGGCCCGTTCTGCTAAGGCTTTTCCGGACCCCAGTGTGGCATTGAATAACCTCTTAACAACCATGTGTTAAGATACTTCTCTGCCTTTCATGCAAAAAACTTGCATTCACACTTCTGCTCTCTTCTAGCACCAAGATGTCATCACTTCACATTCTAACATCTCAGAGTTTCCTAACTACTTCTCTACTTCAACTTCTCTCTTTCTCCTCTCTCAGTTGTAACCCTTATGGGGTCGATATTTATTCTTCCCCTATTTCTTTCTCCAGCCCAAACTTCTTTGTTGATTTTTTTTTTCTTCATCCTCTTGGCTTAATTTCAAAACTCTAGCTGTCATTTTCTTATTTTCTGATATAACTCTTACTCTTAATTGCACTTGTAAGACTCTTCCCAATAAATTGCTACCTGCCCCTGGGACCAATAACACATCTCCCACCTAAATTTTAGTTTCTTCCCTCAATTACCACATCTTTAATGACCAGAAATGTACAACTTCCTCTTTTTGCCCCTGTTACTTTCGCTATATGTTTGCTCACACTATAACCTTTTGGAACGTTTAACAGGCAGGTTTTCTCTGCCCCTGTGTCTATAACAAATTCCAATTCTTCTTCTTGGGGACCCACTTTTAAAGTTATCACAGGCTCCTGATGGTATTTGTTCCCCCCCAAAAAAATTAAAGCCTATGACTTTTTTTTTTTTTTTTTTAATGGGCCCATTTCTTTAAAGATTTTCAGATCTTCTGCTTACTTAGGACCATTTTCCTTTTTCTCTAAAGTTTGTTTATCTATTTAGTTGGAGGTTTTTCTTTCCCCTCTAAAAGCTGTCTCTCAAAAATCTTTTGTTTTCACATTTCGCCTTTGATATGCTGTCTCATTTATTCTCTTGGTTATGTAATTACAATAACTGTTCATGTGTTTACTCCCCTCCTCATTATTTTAACCCCATTCAGGAGGTACAGTTGGCATTTTGTCTTCTCTGGGGGTCCCTGCAGATTATCTTTTTCTTAAGCTTTTATTTCAGTTGCTCTGATTAATTGCTTTTCTTCCTGAGAAAAATATTATTTTCATTACCAACCACATCTGTTCTCAAGTATACATGTTTGGACCTAAAAGTTGGTCTAATTGTTCAGCTATGCCTATGGGATTCTCCAAATATCTCTTTTATTTATTTCTTAAAATTTCAGACCTCAGACAAAGTCAAAGAAGCATTTACAAACTCTGATCCATCACCCCCCTTTGAGAACCTCTCTTAATGGAAATAGACCAATCTCTTTATCCCATTCTTTTTGGATTTTTATCTTCTACAGCCTTTCTCACGTATTTTTAGGAAGAATCAGGAGAGGGCTTTCTTCTAACTGATTTTTTAGTGTTTCAATAAAGTGATTCCTTTAGAGAGTTTCCTTAAGCAGCCGGAGCTGTGGTTACCAAGGGAATGGAGCTCAGGGCAGGACGGGGAGGCTCGGCACAGCTCAGGGTCTGGGGGCTCCAAAGGCGGGGTCTGTGGTTGGGATGGCCCGAGGGGATCGGCACAGCTCAGGGTCTGGGGGCTCCAGAGGCGGGGTCTGTGGCTGGGATGGCCCGAGGGGATCGGCACAGCTCAGGGTCTGGGGGCTCCAGAGGCGGGGTCTGCAGCCGGGATGGCCCGAGGGGATCGGCACAGCTCAGGGTCTGGGGGCTCCAAAGGCGGGGTCTGCAGCCGGGATGGCCCGAGGGGATCGGCACAGCTCAGGGTCTGGGGGCTCCAGAGGCGGGGTCTGTGGCTGGGATGGCCCGAGGGGATCGGCACAGCTCAGGGTCTGGGGGCTCCAAAGGCGGGGTCTGTGGCTGGGATCGCCCGAGGGGATCGGCACAGCTCAGGGTCTGGGGGCTCCAGAGGCGGGGTCTGCAGCCGGGATGGCCCGAGGGGCTCGGCACAGCTCAGGGTCTGGGGGCTCCAGAGGCGGGGTCTGTGGCTGGGATGGCCCGAGGGGATCGGCACAGCTCAGGGTCTGGGGGCTCCAAAGGCGGGGTCTGTGGCTGGGATCGCCCGAGGGGATCGGCACAGCTCAGGGTCTGGGGGCTCCAGAGGCGGGGTCTGCAGCCGGGATGGCCCGAGGGGATCGGCACAGCTCAGGGTCTGGGGGCTCCAGAGGCGGGGTCTGTGGTTGGGATGGCCCGAGGGGATCGGCACAGCTCAGGGTCTGGGGGCTCCAGAGGCGGGGTCTGTGGCTGGGATCGCCCGAGGGGATCGGCACAGCTCAGGGTCTGGGGGCTCCAAAGGCGGGGTCTGTGGTTGGGATGGCCCGAGGGGATCGGCACAGCTCAGGGTCTGGGGGCTCCAAAGGCGGGGTCTGTGGCTGGGATCGCCCGAGGGGATCGGCACAGCTCAGGGTCTGGGGGCTCCAAAGGCGGGGTCTGTGGCTGGGATCGCCCGAGGGGCTGTTCCTGTGCAGACCGAGCTGGAGCGGGGATCGCCCTCACTCGGCTCACGGTGGCTGATCCGGCAGAGACAAAGCCGGGACTGACCCCGGCTGCAGCGGCGGGAGCCGACAGAGTCAGGGCAGCCGGGGATGGGACAGACGGGACCCCCTCGGTGCGATCAGCGCGGTAACCACGGTGCACACGGCAGGACAGACCCCCACCCCCGGCAAGAACGCGGGCCAGGCGGCCGGACCGGGACAGACGGACCGGGACAGACCGACCGGGACAGACGGACTGTGCCGGAGCCGGCACAGGGGCTGGGAGGGCTGGTGCGAACGAGTGGGGGAACGAACGGGAATGGATGAGGTAATTTGTTCTCAGCTCTGTACTTTCCCCGTTTTGCTTTTTGGATGCTTTGAAATGGTCGACGAGCTAACTGACGACCTTCTCATATTGTTTTTCTCATCACCCTTTTATTTATCTTTTGGCAAATTATACATGTTTCAGGTACTTGTTTTTTACTCTAAAGGTCTCAATGCACCCATAGTTCTTTTAAAAAAATGATCACACCTAGCCTGTGTATCCCACCGGGCTTTTTGATACACGTCCTCTGCTATTCCCTCGTAAGCGTTTTATTATCTAATTGTCTTCCATATCAAGATGTTTCTAGTTCCCCGATTTATCTTGTTCGCCACAATCTTGTTTTAATTCCCCCCCCCCTTTTTTTTTCTTCATTTGGAGTTAATATTAACTCTTTCAGCTCTATTTTCTGCTGCATCTTTAGCTTCTTGATCTGCCAGTTATTTATTTTATTTCTTCTTATTTCTAGGTCTTTACCTTTTGGTGTCCTTTAATATGTACTATTGCTATCTCTCTTAGGTAATTGTAATGCCTCTAAAACCTCGGAAATAAGTTTCTCATGTACTAATCTTTTTCTTCTTTAATTAAGCAATCTCCCTTTTAAAATTTTTCTTAAGGTATGTGCTACTCTAAAGGCATACCTTGAATCAATATATAACTCTTTTGTGTTAAATTTTCTAATGCTGTTTTTAAGTATATAATTCACAAGTTTGCATGTTTTTTCTCATCAACTTCTGCATACCCTGTATTTTGCAATGAGTTGTATTTCTGTTTGTTAACATAACTCCCAAAGTGCTGTCTTGGGGTATTTCTGTTGGTATTTTTTTTCTGCTTTTCTTTTCCTGTATCCACCTTACTGAATTTCTGTCTCATTTTTCAGTTTTCTATCTATTCGTTCCCTGCTTCTGTTTGTCACTTTTTACTAACAACTTAAATACCACTTTTCTTTCAACTACTTACACCCAAAAAAACCCCTTTTTCTCACACTGCTTTTCAATACAATCCAACTCCCTCCAAGGAGATATGGTAAGGCTTAAAATGCACAATCGACATTACCTATACTTTCATTCGTCTACATTCACTCACTTTTATTTCTCATTCACTTTCACACATTCCTTCACACTCTCAAGACACAGAGTGGATCCTTATTGCTAGGAAATCACAGGTCCTTGTGGCCCCCTCTTTCGCTTTGGGGTTTACCTCCAGGTCTCAGTGTCACCAGGCCCCCTAGAAGGGCCCTGACTCTGGCTGCCTCTGGTGCCCGTTCCCCTGTGAGGCTGTCTGCGTGTCTTTCACACTCTTCAGCTACGGCCCCTCACACGCCCAGGGAACGCTAGCTTGGTTCGCAGGTCACTCGCTCCTCTTGGGCCCAGAAGCCCCCACCCAGCCGGGAGCTGCAGCCTGGTGTGCAGGTCACTCGCTCTTTCCACACCTCCCCCTTCCCACCTGCCCAGGAAGCTGAGGCTGGCTCTGTGTGTGTCTCACTCTCACACACCACAAAACAACAATAAGGTACCTTTTACTTTCACATCGCCTATTACAAGTTTAGGTGTTACTGGCCAGTCCCGGTGCTATTGGATATCCCTCAACCCAGCTGTGTTATCCAACCCCAAATGCTCTTGGGCAATTTTTCCCTCAATCCTGTCGTGTTGTCCAACCCCAGATGCTCTCGGGTAATTTTCCTTCAATCCAGCTGTGTTGTTCAACCTCAGATGCTCTTGGGCATTTTCTGTCCCTCAACCCAGCGGTGTGGTACAACTACAGATGCTCTTTGGCATTTAATTTGTTCTGCTGTGTTGTCCAACCCTGGATGTTCTTGGGCATTTTTTTATCCCCCAATCTAGCTGTGTTGTCCCACCCTGAGTGTTCTCGGGCATATCCTCACTCGGACAGAATTCTGCTCAACCCTGCTCTTGGATGCTCTTGGAATATAAATCCCTCAACCCAGCAGGTTTTAGGAGCCCCTCCTGTCCTGTTTCCTAGTGGATTGGGCTAGGAAACCTTGCTCCCCACCACCGAGGGGTCCAACCCCTCCCTGAGACCCAGTCCCAGTCACCCCCGGGGATTCTTTCACTCTCTTATGAGTCGCTTTGTCTCTTTACTGGCTGCTTTTCCAGCGCAAAGTCGGAAACGCAGCGTGGGAGACTCCGCACTCACTTGGCAGGTCTGGGACAACCAGCCCGCCTCTCATTCACACACATTCATCCCCCCGTACCTGCCCCCCGAGAAATACTTACCAATCCTTTTTCCTTCCCGGGTTCTTCGTGCGCACTACTACTCTTAGGGGGCAAATTACAGCAGTTGTAGGGACCCTTTTCCCGTTCTCTTTGTTTTATTGTCTCCTTTTGTCCACAGATCGTAACCTGCGTCTGTCGGTCACTTCAGGGGAAGCAGAGCGAGGCTGCCAAAGAGGGCAGGGCGCGCCTTCCCCACTCTGACTCTCCCAAAGCACCGGCAGCGAGGAGTTAGTAACCATCCTCTGCTACCAAATTGTGAAAAACGCCAATCACTTGTTTTTAAAATTTTTAAAGTTTAATAGTAATAAGATGGTTATATAGTAACACAATTAGAGTAATAACAATTTGGACAAATTGAATTAAGACAATATGAGACAATAAAAACAAAGAGTTATGGACGTCCAGGTACCTTTTTCTGGGCATCACGGGCCCAAAAAAGGACCCCTGGTAACAAAGGATTAACCCTTAAAAACAACAGCCCGTTGCATATTCATACACTTCATACATGATGCATAAATTCCATTCAAACACAGGATTCTGTCTGACCAGTGTCAACTTCTTCCCTCTAATCTTAATAGCACCTCCAAGGTGGGAAGAAGTTTGTTTCTTCTGATAAGAAGGCCATAAATTCTTTTTCTCTGAAAGATCTAGGTGTCCTGTGGCTGCAAGTTATCTCGCTGCAAGTCCTTTCTTTTAAACAAAGCATCTTACATAGCATAGTTCTATTTTAACAATTTTTATAACCTAAAACTATATTTAACACAGTACTTAAGAAAATTAATACAGCATTGCTTTCTAATACAACACATATAATATTCATTTTAATATTTGTGAAAAGCCAATCATAAAATACATGCATTTTTCACACCCCATTCCTGGACATCAGGGCTCTCTGCTCCCCTTTTCCCGGCCATCCCATGGCTCCCAGCCTCCAGACTGGCCATTGGCTTGACCCTGGGATGCCCTGGAATGCCTTGGTCCCCCATTCCTGCCTTTCCCAGTCCCCAGCCGCAGCTGTGTGCAAAACCAGAGACCCCCTGAACTCCTCCTTCTCGAACATCCCTGGTGTCCCCACCCTTGTCCCCCCTTTTTGGGAAACCCTGGACTCCCCTTTCCTGGGCTCAAGGACCCCCTGGAACTCCCTTCTACCTCTCCACGTCCCTGCCCCTGTCTCCTGTCCTTCAGCTGTCCCCTGTCCCTCGGCTCTGTGGGGCCCAGGGTGGCAGCAGGAGCCAAGGCAGCCCTGGGGGAGAACAACCCTGAGCCCCAGCCGGGCCAGTTCCCCCAGTTCCCCCCAGGTCACTCCCAGCATGGGCCCTGTGGCTCCCAGTCACCCCCAGGATGGTCCCAGTCACTTCCAGTTACACTCAGTGTGATCCCAGTATCATCCCAGTCACTCCCAGTATGATCCCAGGTGTTCCCATTCAGCCCTACTATAGTTCCAGACACTCCCAGTATGGTTCCAGTCCTTCCCAGTATGATTCCAGGATGAACCCAGTCACTCTCAGTACAGTGCCATTTGCCCCCAGTATGGTCCCAGTCACTCCAAGTCACCCAGTAGGATTCCAGTCACGCCCAGTAGGATTCCAGTCAATCCCAGATACTCCCAGTATTATTCCAGTGACTTCCTTTATGGTTCTTTTGTGATTCCAGTCACTCCTGGTCTCTCCCAGTACATCCCAGTTGTCCCTAATGTGTTTCCACTCACTCCCAGTTGCTCCCAGTAGCTTCCGGTATGATTCCATTTGCTCACAGCCACTCCCAGTCACCTCCAGCATGATTCCTGTCATTTCCTGTATATCCCAGTTGCCCCAACATGGTCCCAATTGCCCTCAGCCTGCCCCTAGTCACTTCCAGTATGATTCCAGAAGGATCCCAGTCACCCTCAGTGTGGTGCCAGTTGCTCCCAGTATGATCCCATTGGTCCCCAGCATGTCCCCATTTCCTCCCAGTGTGATCCCAGTTGCCTCTAGCACAGACCCAGTCCCTCCCAGTATGATCCTACTCTGATGCCATGATGATCCCAGTTGCTCCCAGCTTGGTCCTAGCTGCTCCCAGTTGCTCCCAGTCTGATCCCAGTTGTTCCCAGTGGCCCCTGTGTTATGTTTGGGAATGGGAGGAAATGCAGGGAAGTGATGCAAAGTTTTTTGTGTATCTGACAGTCTGTTGAGCTGCTGAAAAGCTAGACACGCTTTTGTGAAACACACATGGTAAAGACCAAAAAATTCAGAAACTTTTCTTTTCTTTGTTGGTCGGCAGGGAGGTGCTGGGTTTCGGTTTGGGCTTCAGCTCTGTGTCTGGGCTGGGCTGGGCTGGGCCGTCTTGCTGCAGGCTGGGCTTCTTTTCTATTTCCTGGGCTGCTTGCTGGCTTCTCTCTCCATGGGCTCTGGTTTGGCCGGGCTGGGCTTCAGCAGCTGCCGGGCAAGGAGACAGGGGAGGCTGCGGAGCTTTAGCCAGAGCAGGGCTGGCTGTGGCTGCGAAGATCTCGCTGTCAGGCTGCTGCTTCTTCTTCTTAGCCTGGCTGAGACCAGAGACTTCTGTGGCTGGTGTAGAAAACTAAACACTAACTACAAAGCTGATCTGAACACAACTGAGCCACAGCTTTCTGTTAGTAGTTATTGGTGGGTTAGGTAGGCTTCAGGCGTGATGTTAACTTTTTCAGTGCTTCAGTCTTCTTCTGAGTGAGAGAAAAGAACAACATGCACGTATATTAAAAACAAGATGAAGATATTAAAGGTAATAAAGAAGAAGGTAAGTAAGTCCCAGATGGGAGGGGGAGAAGATGCTTTGTTTTCAGAGCTGAAATCCTCTTGTAAGCTATAAAGAAAAGACTCTTTTCCCTTATAACACATAAAACTATAAGGAAATGAAAGTGTTTGAATTGATATTAGGTAAAGGCTTCTATGTTAAAGTAAGCAGATGTTGAAATAGCTGTAATCTCATGAGAAGTTTGTACAAAGAAAGAGCACAGTCTTGTGCTTCTAAAAATGAAGATCTGTGCTCCCAGAGATGAAGATGATTTTAGAGATAGATAATGAGAACTTTTGCCTTTGAACAGTTCATCTTTAAAACAATACCCCATCAATCAACATAGCCCATCTCCAAGCTGTGGGAAGGTTTGTAGAAATAAGAAAGATTTTACGATAGCAAGGTTCCCCTGGCAGTTGTTATTCATGACAAAATTGAGAACCACGAGAAAACTGTTTTTTTCCTTTTGTAGAAAAGTCTCCATAACTTTATCAAGAGGGACTTCTCTCCCTAAGTGAACTAAAAAAAGACTCTTTGAGAGGTAGTAAACTGACTAGAAATCTTCAGTTTAGTTTCTTTACATTGTCAGTGAGAAAGAAAAAGTTGTGGGGAGAAGTATTCTAAAAAGTTTGCTTTGATTCTTACTACCTTTTTTTTTCTTTTTACTTACTATTATTAAAATTTTTCTTTCTACCCTTTTAAAGTTTTGAGCCTGCTTTACCTTTCTCCTAATCCTATCTCACAACCAAAAATAAGTGTATTAGTAATTAACCAACACCAAACCCACCACATTCTTTAGTGCATTAGCCAAAAAAAATCTCAAAATTAAAGAGATCTTATATTAGCAAACCAAAACCACAACACCCTAGCACAGACCCAGTCACTCCCAGTATGACCCCAGTAGGAATCCACTGTGATCCCAGTCTTCCCAGTTGCCCCCAATGTAGACTCAGTGACTCCAGTCACTCTCAGTGTGTTCCCAGTCATCCCCAGTATGGTTGCAGTCACTCCCAGTATATCCCAGTGGGTCCCACTATGATCCCTTTTGCCCCAGTTCTGGCCCTGCTGAGTCCCAGTGTGCTCTGATCCTGCTCCCAGTGGGTCCCAGTACTGGGCACGGTGAATCCCAGGGTGTCCTGGTGTATCCTGGAGTATCCTGGAGTGTCTTGGTATGTCCCGGTGTATCCCAGTATATCCCAGTGTGTCCCAGTGTATCCCAGTGTGTCCCAGTGTGTCCCAGTTTATCCTGGTGTATCCCAGTGTATCCTGCCTGGTATATCCCGGTGTCCCAGTCCATCCCAGCCTGTCCCAGTCCATCCCGGTCCGTTCCCTTCACTGGGAGTGACTGGGATCATACTGGTGGAAAGTGGAATTTTACTGGGCCAAGTGGATGTGACTGGGAATGACTGTGAGTATGCTGAAGGCAACTGGGATATACTGGGAGCGTCTGTAACCATGCTGGGGGTGTCTGGGAACACACTGAGAGTCCCAGCAGGTCCAAGGACACCGTGGTGGCACTATGGAACCTCATGGAACCAAGGGGATCATTGTGGCACCCCTGGAGCCCATGGAACCAAGGGGCCTTGGTGACACAGCGGGGCTTCATGGAACCCAGAGACCATTATGGTTCTGTGGGGCCTGATGGAACCATGGAGACCATTGGGACCCTTCAGGGCCTCGTGTCACCAAGGGGGCATTATGGCACCTCAGGGACACATGGAAGCAAGGGACCATTGGGTCTCATGGAACTGAGGGAACATGGAACAGGCCTGGCTGGCTTGGCCTCCCAGGGGCCACCGGACAGCTCTGGCTGATGTTGGAATGTCAAAGGCTGCCTTTCATCAGCTCCTGGGGCACTGCAGCTCTGTGCTTTCCTTGCTAGGAAAGGAACTGTCAATCTCTTCTAATTACTCATGGCCAGAACTGGGATTTCAACTCCAAATTTTTCCCATAGGAATATTGCCAGGACAAGTGTGGCAGGCAATGTTTTCAGGAGAGTCACCTCCCATCTGTCCCCAAAACACTGGGGAAGGCTCCGTGCTTTCCTCCCTATGAGAAAGAACTGTCCTACTTCTCCAGGCATGCATGGCTGAGATTGGTCTTCCACCTCCAGAATTCCCTAAATCCAAAGACTGCTCCCAAAAAAAATCTGCCATTCCTGACAAGTCTGGCTGGCCTTGGCCTAGCGAGACTCTCACCTGCCTTCCAAACACTGAGGCTCTGTGCTTTCCTTCCTATGGAACAAAACTGTCCTTCTCAGCCAGGTGCCCATGGCCACAACTGGGATTTCACTTCCAGCATTCCCTGTTGTGACAGACTGGAGGAGATTGTTGGCTCTAAACATTTTGTGTGGGGGGGAGGAAGGGGCAGGTCCAGCCTTGCCCTGCCCTGGAGCCCCAATCCCCCCAGAGCCTCTATCCCAGCCCAGCAGTGGCTGCCAGTCCCTGGCACAGCACAGACAATGCTCCACAGCCACCTCTGCAGCCCCAGCCCAGCTCCTGAGGGACCAAATGAGCCCAAGCCCCACCTGGGGGAAGGGCCCAGAGAGACCAAGGGGTATTGAAGGCTGACCACAAGGCAAGCACACATCTTGACCCTACCTCCTGTTTTAATTTCTATCTGAACACTGCTGGAATCCAGCAGTTGGTAACTCTGTGTGTGCTCCTCTGTATCTTTTCAGCCAACAAAGCCAAGGGAAGGCACAGTTCCATCAAATGCAAAAGTCATTCCTCTGCTGGATATTAAATCCACTTTCCACAGCAGACAGCCTCAGAGAAATGGAAAGCACCTTCTGTGCCCAGCACAGATCCCAAGGTCCCACCAAACCCTCCCTGCCCCAATTCTGCCCAGATTTGCTCTTTGCACACACGAGTCACACACTGAAGTCAGGAGCTCCCTCCATGCCCAGAGGGAGGAAAAGAGAGAAAGGGGATGAAGAGCTCTCCTGTGCAGAGCCAAGGTCCAAGTGCTCTGGGATGTCCCAGCAGCATCTGACATGTCCACCATCCCCCAGAGATTTCCGCACAGGAACAGTTTTAGACAAAGGCAAAAGAAAAGGCAATTCTGTGAGATATAAACACAATTAAGATGTTGACTAATATGATATTTATTTCAGCTTCAGAAAGATTGGGCAATTCCCTGAAGCTCAAAGCATGAAACCAGTCAGCTGAAGGGCACTTGAATGACCAGAAAGCACTGGGAGGATTGCTGAGGGTTTTTTGGAGGACAATGGACATATGTAACATGTTCACAATCCAGCCTTCATAGAACCTGAGTGAGGTCACCATGCCCTTGAAGGACACAAAAGAAGGAGAACACGCTCAGCAGCAGACGGTTCAGGATGCAAAGGCAGACAAGAAAACCACAGCGAGATGCATGAAGAAGAAAGACTAACTAAAATTAACTGAAATATCAAAATGCGTGCGTAAAAAGGATTTAACCAATCATGTGTCGACGGAAGGGAACCAGGACATCAGTTTGATCATCACAGGCTCAATTTTATTGATCAGTACGGCGGGTTAAATACAGTTAATAATGAGCTTCATACATATTGCAAAAGTTGAGCTCAGGATTGGTCAGCTTGCATATCAGCACCTACGCCTACTTCTACATTCCTATGGTTCTACTTTTGATACTTTCTACATATTCTTAGGATGTATTCAGGACTAATCTCAACTCCCTATCCTCATGTTGCAGCAAGGTCGCTGCTGACTCTTCCTTTCAGCTTGCTGACTGCTGACTTTTCTCCTTCAGCTTAACCAGTGGCATTATATCAGTGTGGCCTTTCTCAGCTAACCAATTATTAATAATGCTCTCCACATTTCCCCCGTTTTCTTCTTGTGCAAGGAGATTCGTTTGCCATGTTTTTGCTATTGTACGGCTGACCATGTTTTGGATACAGTTAAAGATACAAGGCAAAATAAGCAAAAACAGTAAAATTACACCCAGAAATCCTATAGCATAGATCACAAGGTTCCTCAGCCACGGTCCGAGTCCCAAGCCTTTAAGCCATTCGTCAATTCCTAAACCGTCTTCTTCCTTAAGTTTGTGAAGTCCCTGTTGTAATTCTTTTATCTTAGTGTGAATGGACACTGAATGATCAGACAGATTCATGCAACACATTCCCTCAAACTCTTCACATCCATGCCCTTGTGCTAAGAGCAAAAAATCTACAGCAGCTCTATTTTGCAAAACAGCATGGTTAACACTTTGCACATCTGCAGTTAACATGTCTAGAATTTGTGATGTCTTGTTCAGCTCATCCCTTGCCCAGCATCCTAATTGTTTTGCTAAATTCATGGCTTTATTGGCAGATCCTCCTGGTAAGATAGTTGAAACCACCACCTGTTTGAATGTGCCCCAAAACCGTGGATCTCCTATCTTGCTGCAGTCTAAGTCATGTATGCTACGTTTTCTCCTGTTTGAATTTTGACTCCGCTGCATTAGCAAGGACACATTAGGATGAAACAGTGACAATTTTCCCAAAAAACAGGGTCCACCCTGTGGTTTAGCTGGTATACCATTCCATGCCCTGTCTCCACAAATCAAAAATATTCCTGTGGGTAATTTCATTGGTGCTGTGATATTTGTGCCGTTACATTGACTGTAATGCTGTGGAGAGAATTCACTCACATTCAGGGATGAATCTAGGGTGGCCCATGTTTCTTTAGGTTGGTTTAAATTCTGAGCACCCAAAAGTTTGAAGCTAAACCATCCACCAGCTGTAGTGTTGTATATGCTGGCATTTGTACTTCCAAAAAGATCCAATTCTTCAGGAGGAGAATGCAAAGAGGTGTTAAGTGATTGGATTAGTAAGCATTGACGATAGCCATCACTCTGACCTGCAGTATACCCTTGTTGCACCGGCAATGTGAGGTTTGACATGTTAGACATACATAAGGTTTGATTGTTTATCAAACTACAAAATTCTCCAGGAGACCACACCGGAAGTCCCACCAGGCATGTTCGAAATGGGTTAGTGACTCCTCCAAGACTAAGACAAAGTGATGATTGGTTAGTTTGATTAGCAAGCGTTACCCATAAATTTTCTCTTGGTTGACTAAAGTGTGTTACTCCTACTGCTTCACTTGCTACAGCATTGAGCAGTATAACAAAAACAAACCTCATTTTTCTTTCTGCTTGCTTTGCTTCTCCTTTTCTTCCTTCTGCTTACGTTGTTTTTTTTTTTTTTTTTTTTTTTTCTTCGCTGTCTTTTCCCTGGTTTGCTAGATTGTCTATTGTAAGGCTGAGTCAATTCTTGAATATACTGATCTAATTCTAAATCAGCATCCTTGCTCACAAGTATAGCACGAGGTAAGTCTGAAGGCAAATCAGCTTTGCAGCGAGCTGCTATGATGCGTGAGGCTTTAGTAATTTCAAATATTCTAAGGTTTTCCTGTATCTTCCACCTAAGATATGCTATAACCACTTGTTCTGCACTCTCAAAGAGCTGTAATCCTGTCCGTCCTGGCAGGCCAGTACTTTGCTCAAGAGCTCTAACCCAGATATGATTTCGAATCCACTTTCCAAAACAAGATGTACACCATAAATATCCTAATGACTTCTGTGAATACCAATAAACCTGATTACAATCTGCACAATGCAAAGCTACCCATGCATAGCATTTATCTTTATCCTTTTTGCAAACATAACAAGGAAGCGAATGTAAGTAAGGACCAGTATAAAATTGTCTATCTTCAACCCAAAGCAACCAATTCAATGGTGGTGATCGCAAAGCCTCTTCAGCCTTTTTACTATATGAGGCTAACAGCTCAAGGTCTTTCTTTAACACAAGGTGTATCTTATTTCGTAATCGTAGTTCTTGTTTGTTATCCTCCTCAACAACTATATCCTCCCGAGGGTCCCACAACAGTAAAATTGTTCTAATCATAGAAAATTAATTAGCAATCACTGATACCTCTATTCAAATGAGACCGTTCCCTTTTTTGCCTTCTTTTTCTTATCAGTCTTCAATCTTGCTGCTCCTAATTTCACTGGTCCTGCCACTTTCAAACTTAATTTTTGCAACTTATCAATGCAGCAATCTAATGCTCTATCAGGATCCCCTTGGAAGGGTCCTACAACTGAATGCTGTGTTAAAGGCACTAATTTCCTACACCTTATAGAAACTATACATGATTTACTTTGAACCTTAATTCTATTTACAATACATTGTATTTCCCATCGATAATAAGCAAGAACCTTCTGTTCAGGAGACTCATAAAGATTTAAAGCTATATATGCGTTTTGCCCCGTTTGTCTCCTTAATTCATCTTGCCAGCTTTTTCCCCACGTATGCTCGTGTTCACAAGTATGACACCACAAATCCCGTAATAATGATTGTTCTATCCTAAACTTCTTTTACAACCCCCACAACGTAGAGCTATCCAGGCAGCACAATGTGGATTGTGACAGTCAAGGCAATGTAGTGTCGCTGGATCTGTTAAGTGAAAAGTTGATAATGAGTCAATGAAACCAATCAACTCCTGGGCCGTCCGGTAGTGACGTGTCAGTGCTCTGTCCACCGCTTCCGAGTACCCCTTCAATTGAAACAGTAGTGGTTGTAGGACTAGAAGCAGTTTCTTCCCCAGCCGCTCCTTGTCCTCCTCTGTAAGGCAATCCACCAGAGGCTGCATCAAAAACAGGTTTAGTCCACTTAGCAGGCACCCACAAAGGCCCTGTAGGTGAGGAAACACAAAGATACCCCCGACCCCAATATAATACTTTTGCAGGTTTTTCCCATAATCCTGAACTTGGGTTCTTATACTTAACCCAGACCTCTGTTTCCTTAGTATTTTCCTGACCTGACCTCGGATGATGTTTCATTGCAGGGGGGTATCATCTTCCCCAAAAATGCATAAATGATTAATCACATACAAAACCTTAGCCAAACATGCTTGTGGATCTGTCAAATCTTGATGTTTTTCAATATACTGCTTAAGGGTACCGTTTGCTCTTTCCACTATTGCCTGTACAGTAGAAGAGTGTGGAATACCTGTCACGTGCTTAACAGACCACTGATTCAAAAATTTCCGGACCCTAGTACTTACATAACCTCGACCATTATCTGTTTTGATACTTTTTGGAACTCCCATAACAGCGAAACAACTTAACAGATGTCTGATAACCTGTATAGCTTTCTGTCCTGCCTGAGCCGTAGCCCATATGTAATGACTATATGTGTCTATGGTGACGTGCACATGCTTGACTTTACCGAATCTAGCTACGTGTGTAACATCCATTTGCCATATCTCATTTATTTTTAAACCTCGAGGATTAACCCCGATGCCTAGACCTATCCCACCATTATGATAACTACATGTTGGACATGCTCTGACAATGGCCTTGGCTTGTGACAAACTCAGCTCAAAGTGTTTTGCTAAACCTCTTGCATTTTGATGATATCTACTATGTGCTTCTCTGGCCAATGTGTGCTTGTCAATAGGACAAGAATTATCAATGGGTAGGGTAACCAATTTATCTGCACGTTCATTCCCTTCTCCTAAACCTTCAGACCACTTATGGCTCCTAATATGAATCACAGAATATGCTGCCTTTCTTTCTCGTAAAGCCTTCCTTAACTGTATCAGTAACTCATACAATCGTTTATTATTCACTTCCTTAATTGCTGCTTCCTCTATTCGTTTGACTACTCCTGCAACATACATAGAGTCTGTGACCACATTTAAAGGCTCCTGTAAGTTGGACACCGCCCATACTACTGCTAACAATTCCAAAGTTTGTAAGCTATCTGCAGGGTCTGCTGTGAGGAGTTGATGCTTCCATTGTCCTTTTTCTTGCCAGGTAACAGCAGCACGCCTTGATTTCTTTCCTGCATCTGTAAAAACTGTAATAGCTCCTTCTATAGGGTTTTCTTCTCTCAAAGGTCGAGTAATCCAGTTCCATTCTGTCATCCATTGCAAAACTCTAGGCACTAATTTACTAGTCTCTACTTTAGCAGGTGACATCAATAATGCTTCTTGTAAATTCTTTGAATTTATCAAGTACCAGTCCAAGGTTTCTTTTTCCATAGGTAATCTAATAGTAGCAGGTTCTCTACCATCCACTTCAAGAATTCTGAGACGCCCCTTTTTGATTAATGCAGCCAATTGTTCAATTTTTGAAGATATTGTTTTCTTATGCTGTAGTGGTGGTGACAACCATTCCAACACCCGTATCTCCCCCGTTTTCTTTTGCAACTGAGAGAGCACCAAGCAAGTGGCAAGGGCTATTCCAGATAGTAAGGTCAATGGGGTGGTCGAGTTGTCGACGAGACACATACCCTTGCTGTACACAGTTACTAATTTGCTGCAAGGCAAGATGATGCTCCTTTGTCGGGTGTACAGGAGTAGTAGGGTCCACACCTTTTAACAAAGGTCGTAGGGCTTCTAATAAGTGATTTGGTATTCCCACAATAGGCTTCAGCCACTGTAAGTCTCCCAGCAACTTCTGTGCATCATGTAGAGTTTTAATGTCCAATTGTAATTCCAGTTTTTGTGGTATCACTATTTGATCTGTCAAAGTCCATCCCAAATATTTCCAGGGCTTTGTAGTCTGAATTTTCTCTGCAGCAATAACAAGTGAATATGCAGCAAGAGTATTTTTAATGGTGTTAATCTGTAAAGAGGAGAATGGCTGTTGCTGTGCAAACAAAATATCGTCCATGCAATGATATATTATAGTTGCTGGCCATTTACGACGTAGTGGCTGTAATGCTGCATCAACATAAAGCTGACATAAAGTGGGAGAGTTGCGCATGCCCTGCGGAAGAGATGTCCATTCAAATCTTTTATCTGGTTCCCCACGATTTATTGCTGGTAAAGTAAAAGCAAATCTCTTCATGTCATCAGGATGCAGGCCAATAGTGAAAAAACAATCCTTTAGGTCAATAATTAAAAGTGGCCAGTGTTCTGGAATCATAGCTGGATTTGGAAGACCAGGCTGTAAGGCCCCCATTGGTTCCATTTGGTCATTTACAGCCCTCAAATCATGTATCAAACGATATTTCCCTGATTTCTTTTTGATTACAAAAATAGGTGTATTCCAAGGGCTTGTGGACAGTCGTAGGTGTCCCTTTGTATATTGTTCCTGTACCAATTCATGGGCATGCATAAGACTCTCCCCTTTTAATGGCCATTGCTTAACCATCACCGGTGTATCCGTTTTCCAGGTGAGTGGAATGGGGAAAGTCCAAGCAATGGCAATTACCCCAAAGGGTGCTGATTAGTTAACACCACTCCCAATTGTGTTAAAATGTCCCTTCCAATTAAGCAGGAAACTGTAGGAGGCAGTTGAACAATTGAAAACACAGCAGATATTTGTTGATTCTCAATGCACACAGACAAAGATGGCGACCTGCTTGCCAATGTAAATCCTCCCACTCCTGTGAGCATGTTTGATGAAGGAAATAGAGGCCAATGTTGTGGCCATGCTTCTGGAGAAATGATGCTAGTATCTGCTCCTGTATCCAATAATCCATAAAGGGTTATGCTTTGATGCCCTTAGGTAATTTCAACCTTTTGCTTTGGTCTATTTTGTAAATCCACAGTTAAAAGTGTAACACCAGTAGAGCCAAAACATTTTTCATCCCGTGCTTGCCCAGTAAATGATTGCATTCCTGATGTCATTTGTGACAGTGGTACCAATTGAGCAATGCGTTGTCCTTTTGTAATTTTAATCGGAGGATAAAGGGTGTAAGCCATAATTTGTATTTCCCCTGTAAAGTCCGCATCGATAACACCAGGCAAAACAAATAATCCCAACATAGTTATAGAGGAACGTCCCAGCAATAATGCTCCACATGTTCGTCCATTTAATATAAGAGGACCCTTTACTCCAGTGGGTATCCTCTCAGGCCGGTTCGTCCTTAGTGCGACGTCTACTGCTGCTGGTAAGTCCAAGCCGAGGCTCCCGGTTGTTGCGGGTTGCAGACAGGAGGTAGCAGCGATGTCACGGCAGTAACTTGTGTCTGTCCCTCATTGCCGCATCGGTAACACTTGATGAATGGTCTCGAGCCTCTTTACGTGAATGCCAGTGAGCCGCTTTGGAGAGGAGCAGGAGCAGCTAACACCCGATTTTGAGTAGACTATGCTTTTGCAACCCTAATCCTAATTCCTTTAAGGCTTCTGCTATAAATGCCTGTGAAGCTGTTGGCATTAATGCCATTCGCTCTAATGCTTCCTCAATAGTCCAATTTGCCCCTAAAGTAGCTAACACTCTTTGGGTTGCTGGATTGCTATTTTGCAAAGCACACCTGCTTCAATAGCGCCCTGCAACACCAGCCCGATCTATAGCAGTAGCTGTTCTATCGATAAAATTTCCAAATGATTCTTCTCTACCTTGTTTAATGCCCATATAAGCCGGTAACCCTCCTGGCTCTTTAACCATATCTATTGCAGCACGCACTAACCACATAGACTCTGTAAGTTTATCAGCTCCCAATATCATCTGTGCCTCTGTACGTAAAAATGCCTCTAAGCCCATCAGCTCCTCTACTGTCACCCCATGTAATGGGTCATGTGCATTAAACAATAACTGCTGATGCTGAGTAAATATCAACCGAACTATTCCTCTTAAATCATTAGGACATAAAACCTGAGTATTAAAAAGATAATCTAACATTTGCTTAACAGGTTCACTTTTTACTCCAAACTGACTAACCGTAGAACGTAGCTGAGTTAACAGCTTCCAATCTAAGGGAGTATATTCTGCTATATTATGCGTAAGGTTCCCCTGTGCATCATATTGTGGTGTGTATGTGACCGGACATGCAAGACTAGAAGCTATTTCCACCGCCTCACCATCCCCCATTTGCATTACTTCTTTCGCCAAAGCAGCCCAAGCTTCCCTCCTCTGTTTAGCCATCTCCCCCCATGGATCACGGTGTGCCCCTGGGATGGGATCTGGCCCTTTAAGGGTGCTATGCTGCTGGCGCTTCGGTGCAGACACCGAGGTTTCGCGCGGGGGGAGGGCAGTGAAGCAGAGGCTGGCTCGCGCGGGGGAAGCGGCTTCCCCGCTGGAGCTGACAGTGGAACCGGAGCCGGCTCAAGCGGAGCCTGCCTGCGGGGGGCAATCCGCCCCCCCGCTGGAGCTGGCCCGGGCGGGGGAGGTGACCCCCCCACCGAAGCTGTAACCTGAGCCGGCTCACTGAGGGGCACCGGCGGAGGCAAGGCTGGCGGCGGAGGCGAAGCTGGCTTGCCCCTACCCCCACCATCCGACCCGCCTGAAGCTGGTGGCGGAGGCAAAGCTGGCTTGCTCCTACCCCCACCATCCGACTCGCCCTCCCCCTCTGACAGGAAAGGTGCAGACGGTTCCACTGCGCCTATAGAGAAATCCTCCACACCACTTTGCTGGGGACTCTTAGGCATAAGTACCTTAGTTACAGAGGGTGCCAGGGGATCATCTTCACGACCATACCCTATATTCCTCTTATGAGCTTCTGTTGCCCTTTCTGCTGCCTTTCTCTCAGAGACCTGCTGAAGTAACGTGTTATACACCACCCGCCATAACTTCCCGAATTTCTTTGCTGACTTATCATCATCTAGTACTGTATCCCACAATATTTCCCCAAACTTTCTCCACTCTGATAACTCATGAACTGTATGAGGATTAGAAAAGATACCCTTAGCATGGCCATAAGCTAATAACCCTGGTAACTCCTTTTTTAAATCTATCCCTTTTATCCCACGCCGCTCTAAATAGGCGGTAAATAAATCATATGCCGCTTGCCTATCCATACCTATTAATCAGCGCGCGCTGTTGCAGCTCTCCAGGCTCCGGCGGACACGTATTGGCTTAAGTCACAGTTGTGAACCTTAAGGGTGCTTCAAATTCTGGCACCGTCCCGGCTGCTGGGACCCAAACCCAACTTCCGGACCGTGGCATAATCCCTTTTTCTTTTAATCCGAGAAAAAGGGCAGAGATTCGGTTATGCCCGCATTCTCCACCATTTGTCGACGGAAGGGAACCAGGACATCATTTTGATCATCACAGGCTCGATTTTATTGATCAGTACGGCGGGTTAAATACAGTTAATAATGAGCTTCATACATATTGCAAAAGTTGAGCTCAGGATTGGTCAGCTTACATATCAGCACCTACGCCTACTTCTACATTCCTATGGTTCTACTTTTGATACTTTCTACATATTCTTAGGATGTATTCAGGACTAATCTCAACTCCCTATCCTCATGTTGCAGCAAGGTCGCTGCTGACTCTTCCTTTCAGCTTGCTGACTGCTGACATTTCTCCTTCAGTTTAACCAGCGGCATTATATCAGTGTGGCCTTTCTCAGCTAACCAATTATTAATAATGCTCTCCACACGCTGTGAAAGCAGGCATGTTGTTGCACTTTTGAGCTCCCCTTGGGATGTCTATCGCAGCTGCAGTGTGCCTTGAGATCAGGGCTTCTTCATTATAAAAATCATAATCCTACGACTATCCCTAAGGCTAACCCTAGGAAGGTAAATCAGGCTGGGATTAGGGATGTTCCCAAGGAAAAAGCCCTGGAGGGAGCAAGTTGAGGCAATTTTGCGCTGCCCTAGGGAAGTCTTTCGCAGCTGCAGTGGGCCTGGAGCTCAGAGCTTACTCATTTAAAAAACCCTTTCCCTATCCTGCACTGGAGGCAGGTAAATCAGGCTAGGTATAGGGATGTTGCCAAGGAAAAAGAGGTAGAGGCAGCCATGTTGCACCACTTTTGCTCTCCCCTTGGGATGACTTTCGCAGCTCTGCAGTGTTCCTGGAGCTCAGGGCCTCTTGCTTTAAAAACCCTATCTCTAACCCTAACTGGAGGCATGTAAATAAGCCTAGGGGTAGGCATGGTCCCAGGGAAAAAGCTGTGGAGGCAGGCATGTTGTGGTACTTTTGCGCTCCTCTTGGGTAGTCCTTGGCAGCTGCTGTGTTCTTGGAACTCAGGGCTTTCTGGTTTAAAAACCACTAAAAATCCACTAGTTCTGGCAGGGAGAAACTCTGCCAGCACAGAAAACATCTCCCATCGTGTTCTAGAGTTTGCACGGAGATCTGCCAAGTGTTTGGCAGGGAGAAAAGGAAAGTTGTCCAAAACAGCTTCCAATCGAATGTTCATGTGATTGGAAAAGTCAGGAGAGTGGTAAGGTACTGTTTTCTATCAGTTGGCAAGCTGCGCACACAATCCCAGTGTCGTACAGCTTCCTTCTTCACCTTTCCGAAGCTGCCGCTCTCTCCGGCTCCTGGAGGCGAAGAAGCGCCTTCTTCGCGCAAAGACGATGGTGCCGCTCACAGTGCTCTCCTTAGCGCGGCTTCTGCCGAGAGACGCCCGGGAGCGACCCTTAGCTCCGGAGTGCTCCGTACCTTCCCATTCTATTTTTAGGCTCGACAAACGAAATGGTATACTTGCAGCAGTAGGGCGGGACATTGAACTGGACTTTCTCCTTTTAGAGAGAAGCTAATGGAAAAGTTTCACCGGAATCAGAGCAGGCTGTAAAAGAAGAAAAGTGTCATGAAAATAAGCCAGCCTTATCCTCTTAGTCTTGCTTGTTGTGATTGGCCAAGAATGAAATGTGTCAACTCTGTGTTTTTGGGTTTCACATCAGTAACAGGTACTTCAGCTGCTGTACTTCTCTCCTAAAGTTAAGAACAGAATCCAAGGAATTGTGATTCCATGGTCTCAATTCACCCTATGGTGCCGAAAAAGGAGTGGAAGGTGCACGGGTCAATTAACTTGAATGGCCTATGTAAATCAGTGGCCACTGATTTCCTGAAGGCTTCAACAGGTTAGTTGCCTATGTTTTTCTTGGAATTGTTTTAACCTTTGGTCATGTTTTTCTTGCGATTCTTTTACCCTTTCCCCATTAGTTCAGCCTTTGCTCTCAAGCCTTTGCTGACATTTCCAATATCTCGGTAGCCTGGAAAAGTGTTGTCTTTATTGATCACATCATTATTCCCTTCCAAGGGTTGTTTGCCTCAAGTCTCAGTTTGGCTGGTTTTCTGCTAGTTGATTGTCAGAGGGCAGCAGGTGTTTTGTAAGAGCAAGTACACAATCCCATCGCTTGCTTTTCTTTGGATTTGGCCTGTCTAGAAAATGGAATGACTGAACATCTCTGAGAGGCTTTTCTCTCCCCATGAGGTTTCACTGGAAGGGCAGATGCAAATGGTCTACCTGAAGTCTTGGCACAGAAGAAAGTAGTGGTTTGCTGCTGCATAGAGCTAGAAGCTTACAAAAGGAAGGCCTTGGGCTGAGGCCCATTACTTTGGCTAAGTAGAAAAGGACTGTGGGAAGGTGAGGCAGCTGAATTAGAGGTAGATCAACAAGTTCTAGAACCATCGTGTGTTCACAGCGTGGCGCATGGTGGTTGGTTGAATTGTGTTTGTTATGGCTTAAAGCTATGGAACTGAGAAAGGCCTAAGTGTTTCAAAAGCCTGGTTTTTGTAAGAAAGCAGCTCTCCTTTGCGTCTGCCTGGAGACTCTGCATCACCACGGACCCTCACTGCCAGTTTGCCAAGGAGATGATCAGTAGGAATGTTGCAGAGCTGCTGTGTGCATCTGAATGGAATGGCAGAGAGCGAAGCGCTGGACATTTCTGGCTTTAGTACAATGCTGCTGCATTGGTGCCAGTTTAGTTGGTTTTCCATCAGTGGCCTTTCTGTCTAGAAGTACACTGCCCAGAGTATTTGATGCCATTTCCTTCCTGTTGTTTTCATACCTTCCTTCAGTTGAAAGGATGATACAACCTTTCCATTTTGAAGATCCCTGTTAGGAAACACTACGCCAGAGGAGTCATCGCTCCCTTTTCTTCTGCCTCCTTTGCCATTTTCAGAGACTCATTTCAAATTTCTGCTCATGTCAAGAAGAATACTGAGACTACTTAGCAGGGTTGACGCTCTCAGCTGCTTTCTTTCCTCTTTCATACTGCTTCATACTGGATGTGACTTCAAGGCCTCGTTTTGTCATCTGCATTTTGCCGTGATCCAAAGCTTCCAGGCCTGTGATTCCAGGCCTGTGAACACAAAAAGAACTCTTAGTCTTTTGCAAGAACTACCCCTAGGAGGATTTGTGTTCACTTTGATCTCTACAGTGTTTCAGAAAAAAGGAGATTGTACTCTCTTCTTGTGTACTCTCTTCTTGTGCTCTCATTTCCCTCTCTCCGCCTTGCATGCCCTAGTTAATGTACCGGCGTGACTCATTTGGCATCATCTCACGGTGCAAATTCTGCATAGTTTCATGTCCTTACAAATGCCAGTTGCCAAGGAGCCTATCTAACCATTCAAGGGGCAAAGAATTGCAGGGCTGGCCAGTTCAGGTGCTGAAACTGTAAGTCATGCCATATCAAAGTGACAGAGCAAATCAGTTGATCTAGGACTTTCAGCTGGACACCTCTGAGAACAGCAGCTTGTCAGCAATGACACAGCCATCTTCCTAGCTGTATTCCAGAAAGAGGAAAGGGATACCTTCAACGGTTAATATGTTTGGCATGAGAAAACAGCAAGAAATGTACCGCAAAATACTTGAGTCAGATCAAGTGCGTTTCTCTAGTGAGAATTTTGCTCTTGTTCTTTCTTGTCTGTGCCTTTACTTTTCACAGAAGACAGGGGAGCATTTCATTATTACTGTTCTTTTGTTTTCTCTTGTTGGCCTCCCTCTTTCCACCTGCAATTAACAAATTTGCCTTTCTTTACTGGCTTCTCTTTCTTTACTTCTACAAGTTGACATGAGGTCATCCAACCTTACCATCAATGTTCTCAGACAGTGGAGAGAAGTAGAAGGTACAGCTAAATGGATAAAAGAAACCCACAAAAATAGACAGGTTTTTACAGTCTTCTGTGAGAACATTAGGACACAAGATGTCTTTGAACTGAGTAATGCTCTATTGATTTAACTTTTAGTCCACTCTATTATTATTACTATTATTACATGTGTTTGGCCTTTAGTACAGAGCCTTGGAACTAATCCAGGCCAATACTTTGGCTAATTTTGTTTTATTTCTAGTGAGGACTTTGTTTCTTAAGGAATAGTCCAGAGAAAGAGCGTCCATGGTACAGTTACGGGTCATAAATTTCTGGTACAGTTTGTGCTGGTAATACATCTAGGAAAGAAAGGTTTGACATCTTGTTTGACTTTCAAATGGAACCATGATTTGAAAAACCTAAGAGTTGCGGTTCCCCCCCCACCCCACACCCCAAGTACTTCTCTTTGCACTGTTACTCAGGAATTACACATAAAAGCCCACCCTGTAAAATACGTTGCAGATACTTTGCAATAAGTGCAGCTTAGCAGCAAGAGATGATAACGCGGGTTAAATAACATTGCTTCTGCAGTGATGGAAACTCTGTCTACGCAGACATACTCAACAAAGGTTACGATGGCTTAGCTCCTGTGCTCAAGTGAACATGCATTTTAGAACTTCCCAAGAAGGTGAATTCAACCTCCTTCATTGCTCTCTGCTGGAGTCCCAAGAGAATTTCAGTCTGCTTTTTGTCATTTACAGCTGTCACTGCCTAGCTCTTGAACATGAGACTCCCTCATGACTGATGAAAGTTGTCTAGTTAAGAGTGGGTGAAAGACATGCTCTTGCTCTAGAAGGAGATGAGAAGGTTTCTGCAGTCTTTGTCATCTCTACTGCTTGTGATTTCTATACAAAACCAGCGGGAAGTTTTCTGAAGGCAGTCCAGAAGCTGGCAATATGGACAGCTTACAGCCGAACACTTGCTGCAGTGCAACCATGGTGACACCAGAAAGGACTTCAAAAATTTAAAAGTGCAAACAAAGCAGTTGGAAGGAAAAGAACATGAACCATTATTCCATTTTTCTAATCTATCTTTCTTTCAATCATCATTTTCGTGCAGTTTCGCGGCTTGCGTTGGTATCCCTCCGAAGGAATCTGAGACAGAGTAAGCTTTTGAATGGAGTAGAGGTGAGAAACGCAGGCCAAGTTGCCTTTTTTGCCATCAAATACCAGTTACGCTTGAACTACCCTTTGCTTAAGGTGCTTAGCTTACACTAAGAATTGATTAGCACATTTTGATGGGAGCAAATTTTACTGTCATGACTGAGTAAATTTTGCTGTCGTCTGAATAGCAATGTTTGTGTCAAAATAGTATTTTGTCTCCTGTATCTGCAGCAGGTAAGCCTTTTGCTGTCAGCAGTGTTGCTTAACCTTTCATGTCATATCCCTCTTCACATCCATCTTCTGCTTAAGGCTTATTAATCTACTTTAGAATTGGCACGTGGAATAAGACTACTTTTCATTTTTGAAAGCTAATGTCATTTGACCTACTTACAGCAAATAATTCATTAATTGCAAGTCCCCAGCTAGCATCTTTTTGGCATATTCTAAACTTCTAAAGAAGTAACAAAAGCACTCTCCAATACTTGACTTTAATATCACAGTGGGAACGCTGGTCTTGTTTCCAATAAACAATCATGGGTATGGTAAAACAAAAGGAGGGGTTGGAGTTTTCTCTGTTAACCTATAGTGAGCTTGGATTTTGCAATATGCATGAAGTTAATTAACACTGTTATATAAAATGGCTAATTTAATCAATAAATTGGAGTCAATGCTGATCAACGACAAGGTGGATAGGCTTCCCTTCGCTTTCAACACAGTGCCAAGTCGGGCTGGTTTGATAGTACCAAGTGGCTGCTGCAATCTGCCATCCAGAAGCGGGGCAGGTGAGTTTTGTTTCCAAGGGAAAGGGGCT